>NC_091785.1:1250000-2500000 GCF_029378745.1 Bos indicus
ATAAAGAATTAGGTTTGATGCTTGGGGCCAACTGTGTAATGTGAACAGGTGACAGAGTAGGCAGAACTCTAAGTCTGTTTTCTGTGTCAAGGAGGATGCTCTTCATACTGAAAAAGGTTAAACCAAAGTGGGTTGGAAGAAACTGGAGCCCAAAATAGGTGAGAAGTGTGAGTGTCTATGATGTGCAGAGGTCATGATCATCTAGGCTACATGAATTATGTCCAGCATGCTCAGACAGCCCAGAATGAGTGGTTGAACAAATATTAGACATTTCTTAATATGCCCTTTTAAACTTAACATATTGAACCTTTTATTATGTTGGTCAAAAAGTTCATTTGGGTTTTTCCATAACATCTTACATTGCAGTCTTAGCCATATACAATGGTAGCTGAGGATGGACAGCTGCAATGCCTGTGACTTGTTTTCAGGGAGTTTTGAGGAAAAGAACTATTACATGCTGACACATCTGTTCTTCCTTCAAATCTTGTTGAATTATCTGTTTCTTGAGAACAAGAGTCATATTTTTAGATTTCATATTGGTTTCTAGTCTAGTGGTCTTTTTCACTAGAAACTTACAGAATAGTCGGTAAAGATGTAAAGCTTTCTCAGTGATCAGTGCAAAGAAATAGAGGAAAACAATACAATGGGAACAACTAGAGAGCTCCTCAAGAAAATGAGAGCTACCCAGGGAATATTCCATGCAAAGAGGGCACAATAAAGGACAGAAATAGTATGGACCTAACAGAAACAGAAAATATTAAGAAGTGGCAAGAATATACAGAAGAACTATACAAAACAGATCTTCATGACCCACATAGCCATGATGGTGTGATCACCCACCTAAAGCCAGACATCCTGGAATGTGAAGTCAAGTGGGCCTTAGGAAGCATCACTACAAACAAACGAGTGGAGGTGATGGAATTCCAGTTGAGCTATTTCAAATCCTAAAAGATGATGCTGTGAAAGCACTGCACTTAATATGCCAGCAAATTTGGCAAACTCAGCAGTGGCCACAGGACTGGAAATGGTCAGTTTTCATTCCAGTCCCAAAGAAAGGCAACACCAAAGAATACTCAAACTACCGCACAATTGCACTCATCTCACACATTAAAGTAATGCTAAAATTTTACAAGCCAGGCTTCAATAGTATGTGAATTATGAACTTCCAGAAGTTCAAGCTGGATTTAGAAAAGGCAGAGGAACCAGAGATCAAATTGACAACATCTGCTGGATCATCGAAAAAGCAAGAGTTCCAAAAAAGCATCTCAGATCAGATCAGATCAGTCGCTCAGTCGTGTCCGACTCTTTGCGACCCCATGAATCGCAGCACGCCAGGCCTCCCTGTCCCTCACCAACTCCTGGAGTTCACTCAGCCTCACGTCCATCGAGTCAGTGATGCCATCCAGCCATCTCATCCTCTGTCATCCCCTTCTCCTCCTGCCCCCAATCCCTCCCAGCATCAGAGTCTTTTCCAATGAGTCAACTCTTCGCATGAGGTGGCTTCTGGTTTATTGACGACACCAAAGCCTTTGACTGTGTGGATCACAACAAACTGGAAAATTATTAAAGAGATGGGAATACCAGACTACCTGACCTGCCTCCTGAGAAATCTGTATGTAGGTCAGAAAGGAACAGTTAGAACTGCACGTGGAAAAACATATTCCAAATCAGGAAAGGAGTACATCAAGGCTGTGTATTGTCTCCCTGCTAATTTAACGTATATGCAGAGTACATCACGGAGAAGGCAATGGCACCCCACTCCAGTACTTTTCCCTAGAAAGTCCCATGGACAGAGGAGCCTTGTAGGCTGCAGTCCATGAGGTCTCTAGAGTCGGACACGACTGAGTGACTTCACTTTCACTTTTCACTTCCATGCATTGGAAAAGGAAATGGCAACCCACTCCAGTGTTCTTGTCTGGAGAATCCCAGGGACAGGGAAGCCTGGTAGGCTGCCGTCTATGGGGTCGTACAGAGTAGGACATGACTGAAGCGACTTAGCAGCAGCAGCAGCAGCAGAGTACATCATGAGAAACACTGGATTGGATGCAGCACAAGCTGGAATCAAGGTTGTCGGGAGAAATATCAATAACCTCAGATATGCAGATGAAACCACCTTTATGGCAGAAAGCAAAGAAGAACTAAAGAGCCTCTTGATAAAGGTGAAAGAGGAGAGTGAAAAAGTTGGGTTAAAACTCAATATTCAGAAAACTAAGATCATGACATCTGGTCCCATCACTTCATAGCAAATAGATGGGGAAACAATGGAAACAGTGACAGACTTTATCTTCTTGGGCTCCAAAATCACTGCAGATGGTGATTGCAGCCATGAAATTAAAAAACGCTTGCTCCTTGAAAAGAAAGCTATGATCAACCTAGGCAGCATATTAAAAAGCAGAGACATTACTTTGCCAACAAAAGTCCATCTAGTCAAAGCTATGGTTTTTCCAGTAGTCATGTATGGATGTGAGAGTTGGACTGTGAAGAAAGCTGAGCACTGAAGAATTGATGCTTTAGAACTGTGGTGTTGGAGAAGACTCTTGAGAGTCCCTTGGACTGCAAGGAGATCCAACCAGTCCATTCTAAAGGAGATCAGTCCCGGGTGTTCTTTGGAATGAATGATGCTAAAGCTGAAACTCCAGTACTTTGACCACCTCATGTGAAGTGTTGACTCACTGAAAAAGACTCTGATGCTGGCAGGGATTGGGGGCAGGAGGAAAAGGGGACGACAGAGGATGAGATGGCTGGATAGCCATCACTGACTCGATGGACGTGAGTTTGAGTGAACTCCAGGAGTTGGTGATGGACAGGAGGCCTGGAGTTCTGTGATTCATGGGGTCACAAAGACTCAAACACGACTGAGCAACTTAACTGAACTGAACTTAAAATAATCATATACATAGATTGCTATGTGTGGTGCTTATACATAGTGTATAAGTGTGGTGCTTATACATGTACATTTTGCAGAGTACATCATGCAAAATACCAGGCTGGATGAAGCAGAAGCTGGAATCAAGATTGCCAGGAGAAATATCAGTAATTTCATATATGCAGATGACACCACCCTAATGGCAGAAAGAGAAGAGAAACTAAAGAGCCTCTTAACTAAGGTAAAAAAGGAGACTGAAAAAACTGGCTTAAAACTCAACATTCAAAAAACAGAGATTATGGATCTGGTTCCATCACTTTATGACAGATAGTTGGGGGAAAATGAAAACAGTGACAGGCTTTATTTTCTAGGGCTTCAAAATCACTGTGGATGGTGACTGCAACCATGAAATTAAAAGATGCTTGCTCCTTGGAAGGAAAGCTACCACAAACCTAGACAGCATATTAAAAAGCAGAGACATCTCTTTGCCCACAAAAGCCTGTATAATCAAAGCTATGGTTTTTCCAGCAGTCATGTACAATTGTAAGAGTTGGAGTATAAAGAAGGCTGAGTGCTGAAGAATTGATGCTTTTGAATTGTGGTGCTGAAGAAAACTCTTGAGTCCATTGGACAGCAGGGAGATCAAGCCAGTCAATCCTAAAGGAAATCAATCCTGAGTTTTAATATATTCATTGGAAGGACTGAAGCTGAAGCTCCCGTACTTTGGCCATCTGATATGAAAAGCTGACTCATTGGAACAGACCTTGGTGCTGGGAAGGATTGAGGGCAGGAGAAGGGGGAGACACAAGGTGAGATGTTGGATGGAATCATTGACTCAATGGACATGAGCTTGAGCAAACTCCAGGAGATAGTGAAAGACAGTGCTGCAGTCCAATGGGGGTTGCAAAGAGATGGGCGCAACTCAGTGAACAACAACAACAGAGGGTGATGTATATAAAAGTTTCAGACAACTGCAGATAAATCTTAATTCTCTATACCTGAGATGATATTTGGATCATCTTGGAACATTAGCAGCTTTTTGTTCACACATTTATTAATGATTTCTTAGTGCATTCACCCACATGATTCACCATAACCTTCGATTGGTGTGTGTTCAAAGAACCATCTCAATTTCTTGTACTTTGGGGCTAACTTGTGGCCTCACTTTTGAATCTGATATTATGATTATTTTTATAGTTTATTTTTTTCTTGAAGTATAGTTGATTTACAATGTTTTATTAATTTCTACTGTGCAGCAAAGCAACTCAGTTATACACATATATGCATTCTTTTTTTTTTGGATTATTTTCCATTATGCTTTATCCCAGGATACTGAATATATTTCTTTTTGCTATACAGTAGGACCTTGTTGTTTATCAATTCTCTATATAGTTTGTGTCTACTAATCCTGAATTCCCAGTCTATCCCTCTCTCACCTGCTCTCCCCCCTGGCAATCACAAGTCTGTTCTCTATGTCTATGAGTCTGTTTTGTAGGTAGGTTAATTTGTGCCATATTTTAGATTATACATGTAAGCAATATTAGCATTTGTCTGTCTTAGTATGATAATCTCTTGTTGCATCCATGTTGCTACAAATGGCATTACTTTGTTCATTCCTATGGCTGAGTAGTATTCTGATAGTATTGAAGTAAACTGTTTTTACTTCTTTATAACTAGAAGAAACATTTAAATATTACTGTTCTTTTTCCATGTTCCAACTACATTATATAAACCAGTTCAATTAGATGAGAATATATTCTACTTGAAAGAAGTATTTTTCAGGGAAGATAGAACAATTGTTCTCAAAGCCTACCTTTTTTCTTTTTCCCCCTAAACCATTTCTAGAATGGAGGATAGAAAGCAGTAGCACTAACTGTGAGGAGAGAAAAATACAACTAGTAATATTATAGGGAGAAACTTCAACTTAGTTTGGAGAAATACTTGATGAGTTGAAAAACTGTAGACAAATTTTGTCTTGGTTCTCATCACTTCCTGCTCATCCATTTTTAAAGTCAAGCAGGCAGCCATATGGGCCAGATGCAACAGATTGAGAGATTGATTACAAACCCATGTACTAAGGTGTTGATATTTCCTAAATATTCCTCAGAAGAGACACTTAACTTCAGCTCAAGATCTGAAGACACACATTCATGTAACTGAGCAATACCCAAAAGAAGGATATAACTTGTCTTCATAGAATGAACTAGACATAGCTGTGGAATCCAATCAGGACGGGTAACAGTATTATATTCAAGAATGCTGACCTTACCACATTTTTATAAGATGAAACTAGAACAACTAGTTAAATGGTGTTGAGGATAAAGTCAGAAATATAGCAAGGTCAGGTCCCTATATTTAAAATACCAGGCATAAAATGCAGAATAGATAAAATATTTGCATTTCAGAGGGTTTTGAGTATAGAACAGTTAACATTTCTATTGAAATTCA
Organism: Bos indicus; assembly: GCF_029378745.1. Classification (NCBI taxonomy): domain Eukaryota; kingdom Metazoa; phylum Chordata; class Mammalia; order Artiodactyla; family Bovidae; genus Bos; species Bos indicus. Next base: position 1,255,315 of record NC_091785.1, read on the forward strand.
TGATGAAAAATAGTAAAGGAGGTTGATTTTAAACATTGATATTTTTGAATATAAAACCCTATTTTAAAAATGGGGAAAAATTAAACTAATTTTAGAAGTTAGTTTATTTCTTGTTGACCTGGTTACTTGAACTGGTGATCATGATTAGATATAATATTGATAAGATCAAGTGATGATATTTACAAAAATTGAATCCTTATTGCACCATGGAGGAATTTCCAAAATGTCTAAAAAATGTTTTGTGCTCTCATGAGTGGTGGATTCCTGAACTCAGATGTTTTTAATGAAAATTGACTCATTCACTTATTCGTGTTTTCATTCATTCATTCAAAGCCCACCCTATTCTAAATGCTTTGCTAGGTATTATTGGCAGATTCAAAGATGCCTAAGAAATAATCCATGTGCTGTAGGCATTTGTGCTCAGTTGTGTCCAAGTCTTTGTGACAGCATGGAGTGGCTTTTATGACTTGATAATTTATTCTGTGGGGCTTCTCTGGTAAAGAATCCACCTACCAAGCAGGAAATGCTGGTTCCATTTCTGGATCGAGAAGAAACCCTGGAGAAGGAAATGGCAACCCACTCCAGTATTCTTGCCTGGGAAATCCCATGGACAAAGGAGCCTGGCAGACTATAGTCCATAGGGTCGCAAAGAATTGGAGATGACTTAGCAGCTAAACAACAATAAATTAGTTATGTATCACTTACTAAGTAAGTACAGTTTACATTCATATTAAATTCATGCTAGAAGAGATGCATTAGTAACTTGTGCCTCAGAAGTGAGGATAATTAATTCTTCTTATCAGGGACAGCTTCAGAGAGGAGGTAACTTTTAACTGGGTATTCAAAGATAAATAGTATTTTAATAGCAGGGAAGGGTACAAAGGACATCCTTGGCTAAGAGAACAGTAATAACAAAGATACAGAGGAATGTTGCTGGTGTGCTCTGGCCTTTAGAGAAGAGTATTGTCTGAGTATTGTCATGCTCAGTAGGATATGAAATGTAGTGAGACAGGAAATAGTTAATCAGGAAATAGACCAATCTTTTATAAAAGGAGAAACTGAATTCATTTCTCTGACATTTACCAAACTGAATTTAATACTGAATCTATCAAAATAACTGAGAACAAAGTGTTCTACAAACAAATTCAATCTGGAGGTAATATTGGAGATTATCTGAGTTAATGTCTGTCTTTCTTTCTCTCCTCAAAACAAAGGCTCATAGAGAGATTAAGGATTCTTAATCAAGACCATCCAATCAAGTTGATAAGGTATAAAATATCCCAGATTGCTGGAGTTGGCCAGTAGCCCTTTTGACCACAGTAGGTAGAGGAGAGTCTGCTGGGCTGTGAGGTGCAGTAGAGATCCAAAGTAGAGACATTTCACATTATTGAAGGTAGAAGGAAGTAATTTCATAGTTTTGTAGGTAGATGGTGACCCAAATTTGATGTAGGTGACTTTTCAATATGGCAGACATACTGGGAGGAGCGTATCTGGTTTTGGAGTTTCTGAATTGAACCGTTCATACACTAGGTAGAATCTAGTGCTGGGATTCTGACAAGCTACAGCCATTTGTAAGAGTTGGGGAAATGGTTTTGTCAGTAAAATGAGGTAGGAAAGAAAGAGGAGAAGAGAGTTATTGTGAAGACAGAAGGAGAGACAGTGAGGAATAGAAGCAGAACTTCAGTGGTACCCTTGCCCTGCTAAGTTTCCATATTGCACAGTGATACCTTATTTCACCTTTCTGTGTGACATCAGTGAGATCTGACATCTTTGAGAGACTTGCATGGACCTCTGTTATGTATAGGCAAAGCAGCTTTGATCTGAAAAATCATTGTACTGTATGACTTTTCCAACTCTAGATTGTGAATCGTCCCTCTAGTTCCCTTTGAATTGTGTTTTCCCTTCTTTTCTTTAAAATAAAACTGAAAAAAAAAAAAAAAACCCTAGGAAAACTTGCGTTATCCAATTTGTTATTTAGGGGAAAATGCTTACTTCCTTCTCACTTACACCTACTAAGTCAGGATTACCTCATCAAATTACCACCAGACAGTGGAAACTGTCTGAAACATTTAGTTTTTCATGCACAAGACCAATGTGTATTAGACAGAAAGGCTTGACTTGCCCCTAAACTGCTTGCCTTCTTTCGTCTGTTGCAAAATCACCTTTCAGTTGAATGAATAACTTGAAAACCTGAAGAACAGATGAGTTATCCTTAATGGTTTACTTTTCCATCTTAATCATAAATCAGTTGTCATTAAAGGGGGTAGTGGATCTTAACAGAAATGATGAAATGAGCACTTTCTATTATAAGGGGAAAAATGTGTGTAGACATGATGCTGGAGCAGCAGTCACAGAAATAACTTGCTTACTGAGCTTCTGTCAGAATAAACCATTATAGATCTCTCTAACTGGGAAGAAAATGTATGTGTTTAACTAGTTGGAGACTATACAAACTATAAAGAGTATATTTCAGTTTAAAATATACTTATTTTTATAAGCATTCATTTGTACATGTTATCAATATCTGTATTTATAATTTATTTGTGAATATTTTGGGCTTCCCTGGCAGCTCTGATGGTAAAGAATCTGCCTGGAATGTGGGTGACCCAGGTTCCATCCCTGGGTCAAAAAGATCCCCTGGAAAAGAAATGGCAACCCACTCTAGTATTCTTGCCTAGAGAATCCCATGGACAGAGGAACCTGGCAAACTACAGTCCCTGGGGGTCACAGAGTTAGACACAACTTAGTGACTAACACTTTTCATTCTCACTATGAATAATTTACTTACAAATTCTAAACATGAATTTACAAGACACCTCTCAACCACCCCAAAATCATTTTGCTCAGGAAATAGCACATGTTCTATGTTGAGGTCCTTTAATGGACTGGAACCTGGTGGTCTGGAGTCGACCAATAAGAAAGTAAAGGAGAGAGAAAGAGGCTGATATTCCTTGGTTTACGCAGAAAACCAGTTAAGCCCCTGCACGGGGCTTGCTCTATTCACGAAGGCCTCAGGCACCCTCTCAATGGGGTGAAGGTGTAGTGTGCCTTCTTGAGAGGGTTTTAGAAGCCCAGGCAGGAAAGTGAACTCAGAGGGCCTCTGTGCTCCAAAGAAATAGCTTGAAAGAGAGAGAGAAAGAAAAAAAGAAAGACACAGGGACCAGAGTTCTGATGGAGCAAAGGTGTTTTAATCAATATGGTGTGGGCATATATACTGTAGTTATTCTCAGCAAAGATAAAGATTAAAATTCCAGATTTACAAAACATAGGCGATCCATATTAAAGAGAGAGAGAGTTGTAAATAATCACTTTTACCATATGGTTCATAAAAAGGAAGAGGGTACTTATCACTGTATAGAAAAACTAACGAAGGAAATGCCTGATTCCTCAGCCCTGGGAGAAGCTTGCCTCTCCTTTTAATTCCTGAATATTCAGGAATTAATAAGGAACAGAGAATTCCTGACAGATCCAAAACAGCACACAGGAAGCCCCCTGTTAAATGCTTCCTGACAGTTCTATTTAGTAAGAATTGACTTTTCCTGTTATTTTCTAAGGGCTTCCCTGGTGAGTCAGACAGTAAAGAAACTGCCTGTAATGCAGGAGACCTGGTTTCTATCCTTGGGTTGGGAAGATCCCCTGGAGAAGGGAATGGCTATTCACTCCAGTATTCTTGCCTGGAGAATTCCATGGACAGAGGAGCCTGGGAAGTTCTAAAAACAGTACTTTTGGGGGCATTTTATTGTTGTTGTTGCTTATTTATTTATTTTTAACTTTTTAAGGTTAGAGTATAGTACTCTTTCCTGGAAAATCCTATGGACTGAGGAGCCTGGTGGGCTGCAGTCCATGGGGTCGCTAAGAGTCGGGCATGACTGAGCAACTTCACTTTCACTTTTCACTTTCATGCATTGGAGAAGGAAATGGCAACCTACTCCAGTATTCTTGCCTGGAGAATCCTAGGGACAGAGGAGCCTAGTGGGCTGCCGTCTATGGGGTCGCACAGAGTCGGACACGACTGAAGCGACTTAGCAGCAGCAGCAGCAGCAGCAACATAGCTCTAACTATACTGTATGGAGTATAGCCAGTTAACAATGTTACTAGTTTCAGGTGGACAGCAAAGGAACTGTCCAGATAAATACATATATATATATATATATATATATATATATATATATATATATTCATTCTCCCCCCAATTAAAAAGAGTGGTTTTGTATTTGTAAAACTTTAAGCATATTTATAAACAAACACACATATAGGAAAGAGCTTCAATTTGACAGGATTTTCAAGATGTTCATTAACTGGAATCCTATTGTAGATTTGCAGTAGAATTATAAAGACCAAGAAGCAATTTAATCCAGCCTTTAGATCTTGGAAAGCATGAACCTTCTTGGAGAGATTAGTGCTGGAGTAGTGAAGGTGTATGGAGCACTGTATACCCATATCCCCAACTCTAGCACATTTAATTTATGGTTCATCATGGAGTAATACTTAGATCTTTGTTCCTTTCTTTTCTATAAGGAAATAATCACCTACAGGTTTCATCCTCATTAAACTGCAGTCAACACCTACATATCAAGGACTATTTGTAGGTAGCTTGAATCAGGCAAAAAAAAAAAAAAAGCAGCTTCTGCCTGAGGTATAGGGCTCAGCAGGTCCACTCACAATGCTGTTCATGACTCTGTGTATGCTTAACTCTGAGCACTTGTTCATAATTGACTTCTTTTAAATTTCTTTTTAAATTGGAGGATAATTGCTTTACAGTGTTGTGTTTGTTTCTGCCATAAAACAACCTGAATCAATCATAATTGTATACCCCCTCCTTCTGGAGGCTTCCTCTCCCATCCTATCCCATCCCTCAAGGTCATCACAGAGTGCCAGGCCCACCGTCTGTGTTACCTAGCAGCTTCCCACTGGTTATCTGTTTTGTACATGGTACTGTATACATGTTAATGTTGCCCTCTCAATTTGTCCCACCTTCTCCTTCCCACTCTGTGTTCATAAGTCTGTTCTTTGCATCTGCGTCTCCATTCCTTCCTTAAAAATAGGTTCATCAGTACTATTTTTCTAGATTCCATATACATGTGTTAATATATTCGTTTTTCTCTTTCTGACTTATTTCACTCTGTGAAACAGGCTCATTTCATCCACCTCACTACAACTGATTCAGATTCATTCCTTTTTATGGCTGAATAATCATAACTGACCTCTTTTGTTTTAGCAACAAGTCCTGAAATTAGATTCCTTGTCTCTTGGATCCTGTGATATATGTAGAACATCTGCTTTTTGAAAGCCTAGCTAGCCTCCTGAATTGAAAGCCTATCTAGCCCCTCCTGACTAGCTGTCTCTCTGGTACCTTGTGCTATAGTTGAGGCACCAAGGAAGAGGAATTAGCTTTCAAATACTGATTTCTATGTATACCATTCCTTAGACGATTACTGCCCCCTTCTGATGTCTGTATCAGAAGCTTTCTCTATCTCTTTATAGCTTAATAAAACTTTATTACACAAAAGCTCTGAGCAATCAAGCCTCATAACTGGCCCCAGATTGAATTCTTCGCCTTTGGAGGCCAAGAATCCTGGCATCTTTTGTGGTTCAACAGCAACCTTTCATCTTGGTGGCTCGTCCGGGATTCTTTAGAACAAGGTAAGGATCCCTGGAGCTCTAGTTCTTTGTTCTCCTAGTGAACATGTTTTCTGCTATACTTTACTAACTCTACAGTGTGCTTCTGTGAATGAATGACATGCCCTGTGTGAAGCAAGTGAGGAGCCCTGCTTTGCAGTTCTGCGGTGACTTCATATGGCTTATGCAGAAACCCTGTTGGGGGTTTATACCAACCTGCCAATGGACTTGGGAGAAGGTAATGGCACCTCACTCCAGTACTGTTGCCTGGAAAATCCCATGGATGGAGGAGCCTGGTAGGCTGCAGTCCATGGGTCACTAAGAGTCGGACACAACTGAACGACTTCACTTTCACTTTCCACTTTCATACATTGGAGAAGGAAATGGTAACCCACTCCAGTGTTCTTGCCTTGAGAATCCCATGGACAGAGAAGCCTGGTAGGCTGCAGCCCATGAGGTCGCACAGAGTCAGACAAGACTGAAGCGACTTAGCAGCAGCAGCAGCAGCCAAAGGACTTCCCTGGTGGCTCAGACGGTAAAGCATCTGCCTACAATGCGGAAGGCCTGGGTTCAATTCCTGGGTTGGGAAGATCTCCTGGAGAAGGAAATGGCAACCCACTCCAGTATCCTTGCCTGGAAAAGCCCAGGGATGGAGGAGCATGGTAGGCTACAGTCCATGGGGTCACAGAGAGTCGACTTCACTTTCACTCTCTAGACAATTACTTAATCTTTTATGTCTCATTGTCTTCATCTGTAAGATAGAGTGAGAACAGTGCTGAATAATTGTTTTAAGAAATAGGTTAACATTGTATTTGATGAACTGTATATGAAGTGCTTAAAAATTCTAGACATATGGTAAGAGTCTCAGAAAACAGTAGTAGAATCTTGCTTGCATGAGAAAATGGCTTTGGATTCTCAGTGTCAATCATTATTATCAAACCATAATTAAAACACATAGATTTTAAAATTTGCTGGAGAACAAATGACAACAGTATTGAAAATGTATGTACAAACTACATCTCTTGCTTTAGGCCTTGATATAAATAATTATTTTAGGTTTTATGGACTACCCAAGACTAATCTGATAGAATAAACTTTCTAATATGAGACTTTAAAATGTTGGCTCAGCATTTTTTCTCATTCTCCCCCACTTCAATAATAGTTCTAAATACACACTGAAAATAAAAAAATGTTTTTAAGGGGAACATTGTAGGCCTGTGGTCTCTGTTCTTTCATAAAAGAAGCATCTGCTTTTTATGCCTCCAGAATCATATCTCTTTAGTACTCTAGTTATTGAGTACTATAAAGCTATTTTTTTTTTTTGAGAGTGGGGAAAAATGAAAATTAAGATTCTGAGTCTGTTAGCTTAAAGGAAATTGTTTAATCAAAATATGAAATGCTAAGAAAATAAATTTGTGTTAATTTAAAGCCACTTAGTTCCCACAGGGCTTTGACTGGGGTATAATTTAAGTGGTTTCTACACATACATGAGCAGTCTTGCTGGACATGCCACAGGCCCAGGGTTATGACTATTGATAAAGTGATTTAAGAGAATAAATGTGCAGCATAGATAAGTTCTCAGAATTTACTGTCCAGAATGGCTGTGACTAAGAGAAGAAAAATGGTCATTCCATTTATCTATCATCTTCCTTCACTTAGAGAATTAGGGTCCTAAATATATACATCATAATGCCCCAGAGAGAACATGATGTCCCATTTAAAGGAGTCTGGAGAATAGTACCACTGATCTCTGCACATCTTTGTCTCCTGGAATTGTGTATAAGTCATACAGGCATACCTTGTTTTATGGTACTTCATTTTATTGCATTTGAGGCTTCCCTGATGGCTCAAACGGTTAAAAAAAAAACCTGCCTGCAATGTTAGAGATCTGGGTTTAATCCCTGGGTAGTGATGATCCCCTGGAGAAGGGAATGGCTACCCACTCCAGTATCATCTCTTGCCTGGAAAATTCCATGGACAGAGGAGCCTAGTGGCTACAATCTGTGGGGTTGCAGAGAGTTGGGACATGACTGAGCTACTAACACTTTCACTAACACTGCATTTAGCAGATACTGTGATTTTTACAGATTGTAGGTTTGTGGTAACCCTGTGTTAGGCAAGTTTATTTTTATCATTTTTTTTTTTCAATAGCATTTGCTCACCTGTGTCTCTGCATCACATTTTGATAATTCTTGTACTGTTTCAAGCTTTTTCATTATTGTATTTCTTATGGTGATTGGTCATCATTGATCTTTGTTACTTCTGTGACTCACTGAAGGCTTCAATTGGTAAACCAATAAAGTGTTTTAAACTAAAATATGTAATTTTTTTCAGACATAATACTATTGTGCACTCAGTAGACTACATTATAATATAAGGATAACTTTCATGTATACCAGGAAGCCAAATAAATTGTGTGGTTCACTTTATTGTGATATTTGTTCTTTTGTGGTAGTATGGAAATGAACTTGCAATATCCCAGGGATATACTTGTATTTATATTTAAGTTGCTGAGAAAATAAGGTTTTCCTTATCATTGTCAGAACCTTGAAAGTGTATTTAGGTTTGAACTCTAGCTCAAATTACTGTTATGGGTTGAATTATGTCTTCCCCAAATTTGTATGTTCAAATCCTAATCCTTAGTACATTATGATGGACTTTATTTGAAGTTAGCATCTGTACAGAGATAGTTAAGATGAGGTATGTTAGGATGGGCCCAAATCCAGTGCAACTGGTGTCCTTATGAAACAAGAAAATTTGAAGGCTGAGACACACACAGTGAGAATGCCATGTGAACATGAAGATAATCTGCTCCAAGTCAAGGAGAGAGGCCTGGAATAGAATCAACCCTCACAGCCCTCAGAAGAACCAGTCCTCTGAACACCTCGATTTTGAACTTCTAGCCTCCAGAATTTCAAGACTATGTATTACATTTCTGCCACTGAGATTGTGGTACTCTGTTATAAAAGCCCTAGTAAACTAATACAATTACTTATTAGCTGTGTTACTTGGACAAATGACTTAACTCTTTTTAAAAAAAGCTTGAGTTCTCCCCATTGCAAAGTTGGAATGACAAAAACAGAATTGTTGAAAAGAATGAGTTCTGAGGTGAGCCCTTGTGTTCATATTCCAACTCTACCATTTAATAGATGTATAACTTTGAGCAGGTTACTTAACCTCTCTGCCTCAGTCTTTAATGTGTAGTATGAAGATAATTATCAGGGCTATCAGATAGCTATGTGGGCTTCCTTGATAGCTAAGTTGGTAAATAATCTGCCTGCAATGCAGGAGACCCTGGTTCAATTCCTGGGTTGGGAAGACTCACTGGAGAAGGGATAGGCTACCCACTCCAGTATTCCTGGGCTTCCCTTGTGGTTCAGCTGGTAAAGAATCTACCTGCAGTATGGGAGACCGGGATTCAATCCCTGGGTTGGGAAGATGCCCTGGAGAAGGGAAAGGCTACCCAACTCCAGTATTCTGGCCTGGAGAATTCCATGGACTGTATAGTCCATGGAGTCACAAAGAGTCGGACATGACTGAGTGATTTTCACTTATGAAAATAGTAATAGTACCTATCTCATAGGTTTGATGTGAGGATTGAATGAGTTTATGTGTATAAAGCATTTAAAACTGTATCTGATATGTACTAAGTGCTCAATAAATGTCAACTAACACTGGCCACTTGGAGGTTAAGTTAGTACATATAAAACACACTTAATGGTGCCTGATACATAATAAAGTCCTAGTAAATGCTTATTATTATATTAATTTCTTCCTACTGATCATCTTAAGTTCTCCTAGTGACATTGGAAAGAATTCAGAGGTCTCAAAAATATGTGTGAATAATTGAATTAATAGAAAAGTGAAAATGAAGTCGCTCAGTCGTGTCTGACTCTTTGCGACCCCATGGACTGTAGCCTACCAGGCTCCTCCCTCCATGGGATTCTCCAGGCAAGAGTACTAGAGTGGGTTGCCATTTCCTTCTCCAGGGGATCTTCCTGACCCAAGGATCGAACCAAGGTCTCCCACATTCCAGGCAGATGCTTTAACCTCTGAGCCACCAGGGAAGCCTGTGATTATTAATATAAACCTGAACATAGAATTTTATTTCAATTATGTATCATATTGCCTGTAAGATCTTGAAAAGCTGTCATTTTTCATATTCAACAATACAAACATGTACTCATTTTTGAAGATTATTTTTTTTAATGTGCTTCTTTGAATGTGTCATGGATTTTACATTTTCCTTCAGTAGATCTAGAGCAGAATTTTCTATAATAATATTTCACTTAGAATATTTTTAATATTATGCTATATAGGAGGATGCTGGTTTCTTTTTCTTTCCTCTTTTCATTTTCCATTTTCTTCCCTAAAATAGCATTAAGTTGGAAATATATCTCTTACAGCTATACTTGATGAAATTAAGATATAAAGACTTCATGATTTATTAAAAAAATGATCTCTGTGATTAAGAAAAATTCTTAGTAAATGACTTCAACTATCAAAAACAAGTGACTTTTGAACTGATTCAAAAAAAATAAAAAAGATAGTTCATGCTGACTAAAAGTATTTTCTTTTTTAATTCACAATTCATATCTCAATTAAGGAATCAAACTTTTTCTTCAGGGAGACATTTCTTATAATTCAGGCCTTTATGATTCAAAGTTAAACCAAGTGGATTGCAAAATAGTCTATTGGTGATTAGACTCAAATGGGTACAAGTTTAGCTGTCAAACACAAGGAAGAATAGCAGATGATCATTGACTGCATAGTGGATATATCATGCTTGCTATACTGTGGTGAGAAGCCATTCACAGTGGACAGGTGATGTTTCCTTGTTTATTTCTGTTTTTTTTAAATTAGGTATATCAGTCAAGGTCTCCTGTGAAATATAGATTTCTTATTTCCTCTTTACTGAATGTGAATATAGATTTCACATTACCTTCACGTACCTTACTTGGAGGATATGTGAAGAGGTAGAGAGTTTGTTTACAGAGATGTGGGCAGGTATAAGGGAATCAACATGAAACATAGGTTAGTAAAAGTGAAAAGCTGTTATCACTTCTAGGCATAAAATAGCAAGCAGTTACCTGAACCTACGGGAAATATAGCTCTGACAAGAACTGTGGCTTTAGACGAGAGGAAAAAACCACTACCACACAGCATCTGGGCAGAAGGAGAGTAGGGGGAAATAAATTCCTTGACCTGTATATGTTCCCACCTTCCGATCCCCTGCAGAATCTCCCAATGGTTGAATGTGGGAAGCTAGAAAGCAAAGGAGTTTAGTGTTCAAAATTCTTGCAAGTCAGCCTCCTGCAGAACAAAATAGTGCACAGATGACTGAAAATGGATCTGGAAGGACAAACTAAGATAAAATACATGCAGAAGTTTTTTTTTTCTAAGTCAAAATTGTATCCTAAATATGAGTGTTCATTACACGTTGATTAGAATAGCAGAGATCATTTTTCAAATACTTAAATGGAACCTTGAATTCATTCTGTGAATTGGTTATTTTGAGGTATAAAAGAAAGTATTATTTGGTATATTCTGTTCAAATGTTTTCTTCCTGCTGGTGAGCTATTAATTATAAGTGAAATATTTGTCATCACTTAAAGCTTTACTGATTATTCACATGCATTTGTACCTAGAAGTTTAATGATACTGGGTATGATAATCAACCTTGTATTGAAGATGAAAATGATGCTTTGCTGAAGAGTGAGGCTGGCATGCTGATGAGTGACCAACTAAGCATTAATCTTGCCATAATTATTGGTGTTTGCTTAGTCATCACATCAAATAAGCACTCTAGTCTTAGTGATTTGATATTTAACTTCTCAGAGCACTTAAAAGCTAAGCCAACTATATGGTGAGTGATTAAGAGTGTAATTCTGGAGTTCTAATGCCAGTGTTTCATATGCAACTCAACAATGAGAAAGCATAGGTGAGTACTTAAATTTTTAAAGTTTATTTTTCTGGTTTATGAAATAGACTCAGTAATATAATGCATATAATAAAATGATTATAAATACTAAACAAAAATATAAATGTAAAATATTTAACATAATGTCTGATATGTGAAACAATGATGATCCCAAGAAAAACTGAATTTACCATATAGATAGAATCTGTGACAAATATAATTAATTAATCTGACTTACTAATGGGCCAACACTGTTTAGAAGAGTGCCCTCACTAATGTGAGATTATATACACAATGGAAAACATGCCATATTCTTGAGGAAGCATGAAGTATGGTAACAGAAATGTTATAAAAACAAGAAAAGGCACCAAAGATAAGAGAATCTCCAAAATCTAAGAATTAAAATCACTGTCCTAAATTTCAGAAGCTGAATTAATTGAACACTCAATGAAAATGTAGTAGAGATATTTTTCATTATAAGATTATATGATTTTGTTTAAAACATAAGATTATGTAGTTGAAATTCTTCTCAAAGCAGGCCATGAGATCGGCTGGAGTGTAAAGATTAACATGAAAAATATTTCTTCCTCTAAATATAGAAAATTTGGATCCTAGTTCTGTGATTACCTGTGATTTTGAATGAGCCATTTTCTGAAATTCAGTTTCATTTCATATATAGAATGAGTTGGATAGAAGCAACAGTTTTCAAAATACCTTCCAGAGAAATTGGATTCATTAATTAAACAAGTTTGGAAGATAGTGGTTTTCTTTATCTCCCTCTCAGAATACCTACAGCATGTCTCAGTTCAGTTGCTCAGTTGTGTCCGACTTTTTGCGACGCCACGAATAGCAGCACGCCAGGCCTCCCTGTCCATCACCAACACCCAGAGTTTACACAAACTCATGTCCATCGAGTTGGTGATGCCATCCAGCGATCTCATCCTCTGTTGTCGCCTTTTCCTCCTGCCCCCAATCCCTCCCAGCATCAGGGTCTTTTCCAGTGAGTCAACTCTTGGCATGAGGTGGGCAAAGTACTAGAGTTTCAGCTTCAGCATCAGTCCTTCCAATGAACATTCAGGACTGATCTCCTTTAGGATGGACTAGTTGGATCTCCTTGCAGTCCAAGGGACTCTAAAGAGTCTTCTCCAACACCAAAGTTCAAAAGGATCAATTCTTGGGTGCTCAGCTTTCTTCTCAGTCCAACACTTACATCCATACATGACCACTGGAAAAACCATAGCCTTGAATAGACGGACCTTTGTTGGCAAAATAATGTCTCTATGAATATGCTATCTAGGTTGGTCATAACTTTAATTCCAAGGAGTAAGCGTCTTTTAATTTCATGGCTGCAATCACCATCTGCAGTGATTTTGGAGCCCCCAAAAATAAAGTCTGACACTGTTTCCACTGTTTCCCCATCTATTTCCAATGAAGTGATGGGACCAGATGCCATCATCTTAGTTTTCTGAATGTTGAGTTTTAAGCCAACTTTTTCACTCTCCTCTTTTTCCTCAAGAGGCTTTTTAGTTCCTTTTGAACTAAAGGAACTAGTTTCTGCCATCATCTGCATATATGAGGTTATTGATATTTCTCCCGGCAATCTTCATTCCAGCTTGTGCTTCTTCCAGCCCAGTGTTTCTCATGATGTACTCTGCATAGAAGTTAAATAAGCAGGGTGTCAATATACAGCCTTGACGTACTCCTTTTCCTATTTAGAACCAGTCTGTTGTTCCATATCCACTCTACTTGTTGCTTCCTGACCTGCATATAGGTTTCTCAAGAGGCAGGTCAGGTGGTCTGATATTCCCATCTCTTTCAGAATTTTCCACATTTTATTGTGATCCACACAGTCAAAGGCTTTGGCATAGTCAATAAAGCAGAAATAGATGTTTTTCTGGAACTCTCTTGCTTTTTCCATGATCCAGTGGATGTTGGCAATTTGATCTCTGGTTCCTCTGCCTTTTGTAAAACCAGCTTGAACATCAAGAAGTTCGCGGTTCACATATTGCTGAAGCCTGGCTTGGAGAATTTGAGCACACTTTACTAGAGTGTGAGATGAGTGCAATTATGCATTATTTGGCATTGCCTTTCTTTGGGATTGGTATGAAAACTGACCTTTTCCAGTCCTGTGGCCACTGCTGGGTTTCCCAAATTTGCTGGCATATTGAGTGCAGCACTTTCACAGCATCATCTTTCAGGATTTGAACTAGCTCTACTGGAATTCCATCACCTCCACTAGCTTTGTTTGTAGTGATGCTTTCTAAGGCCCACTTGACTTCACATTCCAGGATGTCTGGCTCTAGGTGAGTGATCATACCACCATGATTATATGGGTTGTGAAGATCTTTTTTGTACAGTTCTTCTGTATATTCTTGCCACCTCTTCTTAATATCTTCTGCTTTTGTTAGGTCCATACCATTTCTGTTCTTTATCGAGCCCATCTTTGCATGAAATGTTTCATTGGTATCTCTAATTTTCTTGAAGAGATCTCTAGTCTTTCCCATTCTGTTGTTTTCCTGTATTTCTTTGCATTGATCGCTGAGGAAGGGGTTCTTATCTCTCCTTGCTATTCTTTGCAACTCTGTATTCAGATGTTTATATCTTTCCTTTTCTCCTTTGCTTTTTGCTTCTCTTCTTTTCACAGCTATTTGTAAGGCCTCCCCAGACAAGCATTTTGCTTTTTTTTTTTTTTTTGCATTTCTTTTCCATGGTGATGGTCTTGATCCCTGTCTCCTGTACAATGTCATGAACCTCCATCCATAGTTCATCAGGCACTCTATCTATCAGCTCTATTCCCTTAAATTTATTTCTGACTTCCATTGTATAATCATAAGGGATTTGATTTAGGTCATACCTGAATGGTCTAGTGGTTTTCCCTACTTTCTTCAATTTAAGTCTGAATTTGGCAATAAGGAGTTCTTGATCTGAGCTACAGTCAGCCCCCAGTCTTGTTTTTGCTGACTGTATAGAGTTTCTCCATCTTTGGCTGCAAAGAATATAATCAGTCTGATTTCGGTGTTGACCATCCATTGATGTCCATGTGTAGAGTCTTCTGTTGTGTTGTTGGAAGAGGGTGTTTGCTATGACCAGTGCGTTCTTTTGGCAAAACTCTATTAGCCTTTGCCCTGCTTCATTCTGTACTCCAAGGCCAAAATTGCCCGTTACTCCAGGTGTTTCTTGACTTCCTACTTTTGCATTCTAGTCCCCTATGATGAAAAGGACATATTTTTGGGTGTTAATTCTAAAAGGTCTTATAGCATGTCTACTCATTAAAAATTTAAAAAATCAGATTTTTTGTTGTAAGGGGAAAAAAGTAGTTCAATTTTGTTTAACCTTATTTTAAGTTTATTCATATACAATTTCCCCCATATAACATCTATTAATATTTTACAAACTGCTAGTCAAATACTTTATTAGAGGACATTTTTCTCTATTACAAGTCTTAGAATATAATTCTTGAACTGTTTCATGATGCAGTAACTACATAATAACTGTTAGGAAACCTCATTGATTAAATATCTCACCTTGGTCTATACAGGTTAAGAAAGAGAAGGATCCTGGACAGTTGTTTACTTCTACCTGAGACTCAAAGTGAATTATATAGTAAAATATGATCCCCCAGAATAAAATCAACAATTTTGTTGTTCATACTATACAATGTGAAGTTCTGTGTGACAGAGTAGAGATGACTGGATGTATATGCATTTTAATGCACCTGATATGGAGCTCACTGAATATATAAATCTGTACTGAATATTTGCCATGTTGCTTTTAAAAAATCTACTTGTTAAATCCTAGTAAAATATAGCTATTATTTTACTGGTATAAGTATGAAAGTAAAGTTGCTCAGTCATGTCCAACTCTTTGCGACCCCATGGACTGTAGCCCACCAGACTCCTCCATCCATGGGATTCTCCAGACAAGAATACTGGAGTGGGTTGCCATTTCCTTCTCCAGGGGATCTTCCCAACCCAGGGATCGAACCCAGGTCTCCCTCATTGTGGGCAGATGCTTTAAGTATATAAAAGTATAAAAATAGAAGGCATGAGGGAACTGTTGACACTTATTTTGAATTTGGAAACAAACCTGTTTCCTAGCCATTCTAGAATACTATTTGCCTTCAGGAACTATAATATAAATTATCTTGGCTACTGACTGATCCTATGATTGGACCCAAATACTCAAAATGTTTGGAAATATGTTTAGGACACCAGACTCTTCACTATTAAGCTCCAGAAATAGCTGCCAGGAGCATACCTTACTACTTCAGTTCCACTCCATACTGAATTCCTGTTTCCATTGATTGTCTTCTCATCACATAGAGCAGATAAGGTGTTCTCTACTTCTTAAAAGGGCAGAGTAAGTAAATGATAATGGCTATTTCTGCATGTTCATGATAATGAAATGCTGTTGGCTACCTTTTACTGAGTACCTCCTTTTTAGACACTAAACTTGCATGTATTGTCTTGAATTCTTTCAGCAAGCTCTGAAGTAGGCATTATTACCATCCACGGTCTCTCATACAAGGTGAAGAGCTTGTGCAAAATTTAATATCTAATAAATTCCTAAATCGTGATTCAAGTTCAGAACTGACTTAGGGTTCTCATTCTGCCACAACTGGCTAAACCATAATGACTATGTACATGGTCAGTCTGATACCACACATAGTGTAGCATGTGGTTTAGCAAATGGTATATTATAGATAATGTTTTATGTACATTTGCAAAAAAAGACATAGTGTGCTCTTTTGGGCAGAATATTCTACAAATGCCAGTTATATCAATTTGATATTGCTGTTCACGTCTGTAATGTTCTTACTGATATTGTATCTAATTTTCTTTCAATTACTAAGAGAAGGTTATTGAAATATTCAGCTGTACATGTTGAATTCTCTATTTCTTTCTTCATTTCTGTAAGTTTTTGGAACTCAGTTGACACATGCATATACCTTTATAATTTTTATATTTTCCTGATATTTAGCATTATGAAATTATTCTTTGTTTCTAGGGATGTTTCTTAAGGTCTGTTCAGTCTAGTATTAGCGTAATACTTACGGCTCTTTTATCATTAGATTTTGCATTGTTTCCCCATTCATTTACTTCCACCTATTTGTGTGTATTTCTGTAGACAGCATATGTTGAATTATGCTTAGTTATTGTGTTTGGCAATCTCCATATTTTGATTACAGTGTTTTTTCCATTGGTATTTAATATAATTGCTATATTTGGACTCATATCTGCCATTTTATTGTTTTTTTCTGTTTCATGCAATTCTTTTTGCCTTTATTTTTTAAAATTAGTTTATTTTTTATTGAAGGATAATTGCTTTAAATAATTTTGCTGTTTTCTGTCAAACCTCAACATGAATCAGCCATGGGCATACATATATCCCCTCCCTTTTGAACCTCGCTCCAATCTCTCTCCCCATCCCACTCGTATAGATTGATACAGAGCCCCTGTTTGAGCTTCCTGAGCCATACAGCAAATTCCTGTTGGCTATCTATTTTATATATGGTAATGTAAGCTTCCATGTTACTCTTTCCGTACATTTCACCCTGTCCTCCCCTCTTCCCATGTCCATAAGTCTATTCTCTATGTCTGTTTTTCCATTGTCACCCTGTAAAGAAATTCTTCATTACCATTTTTCTAGAATCATATATATGTGTTAGAATATGGTATTTGTCTTTCTCTTTCTGACTCACTTCACTCTGTATAATATGTTCTAGGTTCATCCTCCTCATTAGAATTGACTCAAATGTGTTCCTTTTTATGGCTGAGTAATATATCATTGTGTATACTTACCACAGCTTCTTTGTCCATTCATTTGTCAATGGACATTTAAGTTGTTCCCATGTTTTAGCTATTGTAAATAGTGCTGCAATGAAAATGGGATATGTATGTCTTTCAATTTTGGTTTCCTCAGGGTATATGTCTAGGAGTGGGATTTCTGGGTCATATCTTTTTACCTTGCTTATAGTTTCCTTTGCTGTGCAAAAGCTTTTAAGTTTAATCAAGTCCCACTTCTTTACTTTTGTTTTTATTTCCGTGACTCTGGGAGGTGGGTCATAGAAGATCTTTGATTTATGTCATCGAGTGTTCTGCCTATGTTTTCCTCTAATAGTTTTATAGTTTCTGGTCTTACAGTTAGGTCTTTAATCCATTTTGAGTTTATCTTTGTGTATGGTGTTAGGACGTGTTCTAGTTTCATTCTTTTACATGTAGCTGTCCAGTTTTCCTAGCACCATTTATTGAAGAGGCTGTCTTTGCCCCATTTTATAGTTTTGCCTCCTTTGTAAAAAATAAGGTACCCATAGGTACATGGGTTTATTTCTGGGCTTTTTATCTTGTTCCATTGGTCTATATTTCTGTTTTTGTGCCAGTACCATACTGTCTTGATGACTGTAGTTTTATAGTATAATCTGAAGTCTAGAAGCTTGATTGCTCCAGCTCCGCTTTTCTTTCTCAAGACTTCTTTGGCTCTTCAGGGTCTTTTGTGTTTCCATGTGAATTGTGAATTTTTTTGTTCTGGTTCTGTGAAAAATGCCATTGGTAATTTGATAGGGATTGCATTAAATCTGTAGATTGCATTTGGTAGTATAGTAATTTTCACAATATTGATTCTTCCTACCCAGGAACATGGAATATCTCCCCATCTGTTTACGTCATCTTTGATTTCTTTCATTAGTGTCTTATAATTTTCTGTGTACAGTTCTTTCATCTCCTCAGGTAAGTTTATTCCTAGATATTTAATTCTTTTTGTTGCAATGGTGAATGGGATTAATTCCTTAATTTTTCTTTCTGATTTTTCATTGTTAGTATATAGAAATGCAACTGATTTCTGTGTATTGATTTGTATCCTACAACTTTGCCAAATTCACTGATTAGCTCTAGTAATTTACAGTCTTTAAGGTTTTCTATGTACAGTACTATGTCATCTGCAAACAGTGACAG
Source organism: Bos indicus (assembly GCF_029378745.1). NCBI lineage: Eukaryota > Metazoa > Chordata > Mammalia > Artiodactyla > Bovidae > Bos > Bos indicus. Next base: position 1,273,804 of record NC_091785.1, read on the forward strand.
CTTTACTTCTTTTCCAACCTGGATTCCCTTTATTTCTTTTTCTTCTCTGATTGCTGTAGCTAGGACTTCCAGAACTATGTTGAATAATAGTGGTGAAAGTGGACATCCTTGTCTTGTTCCTGATCTTAGGGGGAATGTTTTCAGTTTTTCACCATTGAGAGTAATGTTTGCTGTAGGCTTATCATTTATGGCCTTACTATATTGAGGTAGGTTCCTTCTATGCTCATTTTTTAAAGAGTTTTAATCATAAATGGGTGCTGAATTTTGTCAAAGGCTTTTTCTGCATCTATTGAGATGATCGTATGGTTTTTATCATTCGATTTGTTAATATGATATATCACATTGATTGATTTGAGTATATTGAAGAATCCTTGCATTCCTGGAATAAACCCAACTTGATCATGGTGTATGAGCTTTTTGATGTGTTGCTGAATTCTATGCTAAAAATTTTGTTGAGGATTTTTGCATCTATGTTCATCAGTGATATTGGCCTATAATTTTCTTGCCTGTGTTGTTTTTGTCTGGTTTTGGTTATTAGGGTGATGGTGGCCTCATAGAATGAATTTGGAAGTCTTCCTCCCTCTGCAATTTTTTGAGAGTTTTAGAGGGATAGGCATTAGTTCTTCTCTAAATGTTTGATAGAATTCTCCTGTGAAGCCATCTGGTCCTGGCCTTTTGTTTTGGGGGAGATATTTGATCACAGCTTCAACTTTAGTGCTTATAACTGGGTTGTTCATAATTTCTATTTCTTCCTTGTTCAGTCTTGGAAGATTGAAGTTTTCTAAGAATCTGTCCATTTCTTCCAGGTTATCCATTTTATTTCATATAGTTTTTCATAATAGTCTCTTATAATCCTTTGTTTTTCTGCATTGTCTGATGTAACCTCTCCTTGTTTCATTTCTAATTTTGTTGATTTGATTCTTCTGTCTTTTTTCCTTGATGAGTCTGGTTAAAGGTGTGTCAATTTTGTTTATCTTCTTAAAGAACCAGCTTTTAGCTTTATTAATCTTTACTATTGTTTCTTTCATTTCTTTTTCATTTATTTCTGCTCAGATCTTTATGATTTCTTTCCTTCTACTAATTTTTTTTTCTTTTTCTTTTCCCAATTGCTTTAGGCATAAAGTTAGGTTGTCTATTCGATGTTTTTCTTGTTTCTTGAGGTAGGACTGTATTGCTATAAACTTCCCTCTTAGAACTGCTTTTGCATCCCATAGGTTTTGAGTTGTGTTTTCATTGTCATTTGTTTCTAGAAATTTTTTGATTTCCCTTTTGATTTCTTCAGTAACCTGTTGGTTATTTAGAAACATGTTGTTTAATCTCCATGTGTTTGTGTTTCCTACAGATTTTTTCTTGTAATTGATATCCAGTCTCATAGCATTGTGGTTGAAGATCCTTAATACAATTTCAATTTTCTTATATTTACTGAGGTTTGATTTGTGACCCAAGCTGTGGTCTATCCTGGAGAATGTTCCATGTACATTTGAGAAGATAGTGTATTGTTCTGCATTTGGATGGAATGTCCTGAAGATATCAACGAGATCCATCTCATTTAATGTATCTTTTAAGACTTGTGTTTCCTTATTAATTTTCTGTTTTGATGATCTCTCCATTGGTGTGAGTGGGGTGTTAAAGTCTCCTCCTCTTATTGCGTTATTGTCAATTTCTCCTTTTATGTCTGTTAGTGTTTGTCTTATGTATTGAGGTTGCATTGTATGTTGTTGTATGTTGGGTGCATAGGTATTTAAAATTGTCATGTCTTCCTCTTGGATTGATCCCTTGATCATTTGTAGTGTCCTTCCTTATCTCTTGTAATCTTCTTTATTTTAAGGTCTATTTTGTCTGATATGAGGATTGGTACTCCAGCTTTCTTTTGCTTCCCATTTGCATGGAATATATTTTTCCATCTTCTCACTTTCAGTCTATATGTCTTGAGGTCTGAAGTGGATTTCTTGTAGACAGCATATATATGAGCCTTGTTTTTGCATCCATTCAGCCAGTCTGTGTCTTTTGGTTGGAGCATTAAATCCATTTACCTTTAAAGTAATTATTGATATATGTTCCTATTGCCATTTTCTAATTGTTCAGGGTTGATTTTGTAGATCCTTTTTCTCCTGTTGTATTTCTTGACTATATAAGTCCGTTTATCATTTGTTGTGAAGCTGGTTTGGTGATACTGAATTCTCTTAACTTTTGCTTGTCTGAAAAGCTTTTTATTTCTCCATCAATTTTGAATGAGATCCTTGCTGGGTACAGTAATCTTGGTTGTAGATTTTTCCCTTTCAGTACTTTAAATAGATCCTGCCATTCCCTTCTGGCCTGCAGAGTTTCTGCTGAAAGACCAGCTGTTAAATGTATGGGGTTTCCCTTGTATGTTACTTGCTGCTTCTCCCTTGCTGCTTTTGATGTTCTTTCTTTGTTTTTAGTCTTTGTTAATTTGATTAGTATGTGTCTTGGCATGTTTCTCCTTGCGTTTATCCTGTATGGGACTCTTTGTGCCTCTTGGACTTGATTGGCTACTTCCTTTTCCATGTTGGGGAAAATTTCAACTATAATCTCTTCAAAAATTTTCTCATACCCTTTCTTTTTCTCTTCTTATTCTGGGACCCCTATTATTCGAAAGTTGGTTTGTTTGATATGGTCCCTAAGATCTCTGCTGCTGTCCTCAGCTCTTTTCATTATTTTTACTTTATTCTGCTCTTCAGAAGTTATTTCTACCATTTTATCTGCCAGCTCACTGATTCGTTCTTCTGCTTCAGATATTCTGCTATTGATTCTTTCTAGAGTATTTTTAATTTCAGTAGTTGTGTTGTTTGTCTCTGTATGCTTATTCTTTAATTCTTCTAGTTCTTTGTTAATTGATTCTTGGATTTGCTCCATTTTGTTTTCAAGGTAATTGATCATCTTTACTGTCATTATTCTGAATTGTTTTTCAGGTAATTTTCCTATTTCCTCTTCATTTATTTGGACTTCTGTGTTTCCAGTTTGTTCCTTCATTTGCGTAATATATCTCTGCCTTTTCATTTTTTTTTTTTTTTTTGTTATTGTGTTTGATGTCTCCTTTTCCCAGGCTTCAAAGAAAGTTGAATTTTTTCCGTGAAGAAGGTTGAATTCTTTCTTCCTTTTGGTTTCTTCCCTCCTATGGTTGGTCCAGTGGTTTGTGTGAGCTTCGTATAGGGTGAGATTTGTGCTGAGTTTTTGTTTGTTTTTCCTCTGATGGTCAAGGCTGCGTGAGGTGGTACTCCTGTCTGCTGATGATTGGGTTTGTATTTTTGTTTCGTCTGTTGTTTAGATGATGCATCCTGCACAGGGTGCTACTGGTGGTTGGGTGATGCCGGGTCTTCTATTCTAGCGGTTTCCTCTGGGTGCATTCTCACTGTTTGATACTCCTGAGGGTCAGTTCTCTAGTAGTTTAGGGTCTTGGAGTCAGTGCTGCCACTCCAAAGGCTCAGGGTTTGATCTCTGGTCAGAAACAAAGATTCCACAGTGGTTTGTTATGACATTAAGGGAGAGTAAAACAAATACCCCAAAACAAGAAGCCAAAGATGAACCCCAGACAAATGGCAGTTATAAAATCAGGCAAGTAATAATTAAAATAATGGAATATACACACATACATATACATCCATGAGCAAAGTGAAAACAGTCCAACAAAGTACAGTAGAATGACCCAGTGAACAAAGGAAATCAAAAATTATATTTACCAGTTAAGAACAAAACTGACTTAAGCACTAACTGGAAAACAAAACTAAAGCAAGGTGCCAATTGAGGAATAAAGCAATGAAAATAAAGCTAACAAATATATTGAGAGGAAAGGAGAGAAAGAAAAGAAAGAAAGAATAGATGTGCAAAGTTAAATAGAGATAGATAAAGAAGATATATGTGAAAGATTAACTGCAAGGGAAAAAGAACAGTAGGAAAAGCAAACAAAGGCATAAATGTAGAAAAAATAATAGGTTTAAAAATTAAAATTAAAAAAAGAGAAAAGAAAGAGGAAACTCCACAGAACTTCAAAAGCCCAACGTAAAAGTAGAGAGGTTTGTAACAACAATAAAAAATGTGACTGAGGGAAAAGAAAAAAAAAAGCTCAGAAGCTTAATTGGATTTCTTAGTGCCAATTGAATTAGCGCCAATTGGCAACAACAACAGAGGGGGAGAAAAAGGAAAAAATCCAAAAGAATCTACAGAACAAGTAAAAAATAAGAATAGCAAATGTTTTTCTTGAGTCACTGTTGTCAGAGTCTTTCCCGCGCTGAGAATCACAGTCCACCTCACTTCCTTAGGATGCCCTCCAACACTGTGCTGATCTCTGGACCTGCTGTGGGGGCTGCTCAGATTCTAATCTGGTCCTACTGCTGTGTGTTATTGTCTCCAATGTCCATAGCTATCAGAGCTAGTGTGTTTTCTTTTGTGGGAGCTCTCAGTGGCCTTTTATATAATGCATAGACACAGAGTCTGCTTAGTTGATTGTGTGGATTTGTGTTGTTCATGTTGATCTGTGCAGCTTGCACAGCTGGTGGGAAGGTTTTGGGTCTTCTTCTTTAGCCACACTGTCCCTGGGTTTCAATTGTGGTTTTATTTCCACCTCTACATGTGGGTCATCCACTGGGGTTTAGCTCCTGAGGCTGCCTTAGAGGACTTGGGTTTGCCCCTGTGAGGGCAGATGTGGAAGTGGTGCAACTGCTTGGTTCTCAGGAGTTCTGGCAGCACCAGGTACTCAGGGGCTTGGCAGCTAGGGCAGCAGGAAATATAGTGCTCTAGAGGGTATGGTAACCAATATTGGCCAATATGCTCCAGTATTCTTGCCTGGAGAACCCCCACTCTGACAGAGAAGCCTGGCAGGCCATAGTCTACAGGGTCGCAAAGAGTCAGACTGGACCGAAGCGACCCTGCATGCATAAACACAAGACTTGTATTTTTTTTTGCCTGTGGCAACTCTGTCCCAGTGAGAGTTGAGCATGAAGGTGGTGCAGCTGTTTGGCTTTCGGGCTCCCTGGTGGCGCCAAGTGTTCAGGGACACAGACTGCCTCTGCAGCAGGTGTCATGGCCCTATCAGAGTCTTTTTTTTCAAGCCTCTTGTAGCTGGTGATCAGAAGACCTCTTTGGCTACTCTTTCTCCATAGCTCTGCCTATTCAGGCACTTAGAGAGATCCCTTGCTTGGGGTCCTTCTGTGTTTCTCAGCGTGTCAGGCACATAGAGGGGTCCCCCCTGACTGGGGTCCTACTCTGTAGATCAGCTTATCAGTCACTGAAAGGCGCATCTTGAGTGGGGTCCTACTTTGTAGTTCAGTGCATCAGGCATTTGATGGGCCAGTCTCTCTACTGTTCAGCTACTGATGCTTGTGTGTGGAGAGAGAAAGGTTATGGTGATGGCTGTGGTCTACGCATGACTTAGAAGTATCACCTTGCTTTCATGGCTGCCTGGCTTTCCTTCACAGGCATTTCCCACCACGATCCCCTTCCTCACATCCGCTTGATATGTCTCTCTGCAGTCAACAGCAGCCCTCACCCTGGGTTTGTTCCACAATCCCTAAACTCCAGTTCCCAGCCACCGCACCTTCCGGGAGACCCACATTCCTGCCTGGCATATGTATGGCTGTGGCAAGGACTGTCTGATTCTCATCCCATTTAGGTTGCTACAGATCAGCTGTTTCACTCCCGGTCTTAAATATTTCTCCTCTGACTCAGACAGTTGCTCTGCTATGGGGATCAGACCCCTGCTTCAGTTCCCCAACCCACCGAGGACAGGTCCAGTCCTACTAACACTCCCATTTTCCCCCCTAGTTCCTTTGTCCTGCAGTGTTTTACATGGTTCTTTATATTCTTTTCCACTGGTCAGGTACTCCTGTCTGCTCTCAACTAGTGTTCTGCATGCACTTCTGTGTCTGAAGGTGTATTCCTGATGTATCCATGGAGAGAGATGTACTCCACGTCCACCTGCTCCTTCACCATCTTGTTCTTTCCTCTCCTTACTTTAATATCATCTTTTTGTTTGTTTGTTTGTTTGCTTAACAAATGCTTTTCTTTGTATCATTTCATTCCTCTGATTTTTAAATATATTTTTAGAGTTGTTTATTTGCTGATTGCTCTAGGGATTATAATATGCAATCTTATCAGAAGTTTCTTCAGGCTAATACTAATGTAATTCTGGTATAAAACATAGCAACTTTGCTCTAATATAGCTCCGTTTTCTGTCCCCCCCCCCCCATTCTTAGTGCTAATATTAACATATATTACACTTTTATGTTTTGTAAGCCTAATCTAAGAGTACTATAATTACTACTTTTTAATAAACATGTTTTTTAGAGAAACTAAGAAAAGAGGATATATATATACACACACACATATATATATGTGTGTATATATATATAATAGTGTCTTAATTCAGTTGGCTGCATGAGTACCATAGAGCAGGTGGCTTATAAGTAAACATTTATTTCTCACAATTCTGGAAGCTGAGATTTCCTAAATCAAGGCAGTGGCAGATTTATTGTTTGCTGAGGGCTTGCTTCCTGGTTCATGATAGTTGTCTTTTTGCTGTGTCCCCACATGGTGGAAAGAGAAAGAGAGCCCCTCGAGTCTCTTTTATAAGGGCACTTACCCTTTCATGAGGGGGCCATCCTCATGATTTACTTCCCCAAAGCACCACCTGCTAATACTGTCATATAGGGGGTTAGAATCTCAACATGTGAATTTGGGAGGTGGACATAATTCATAATACATAGTCTTTTATATTTACTCACCTGTTTTCCATTTCTTATACTCTTCATTTTTTTGTGTGTATTAAAGTTGCTGTTTTGTGTCATTTTCTTTCAGCCTAAAAGACTTCCTTTAGTATTTCTTGTAAGGCAGTTTCGCTAGAAATGAATTATTTCACTTTTTATTTATATATCACTGTCTTTGTTTCACCTTCATCTTTGAAAGATAGTTTTACTTGTTGACAGTTTTTTTTTTTTTTTTCCCCCTCTAGCACTTTGAATATGTCATTCATCTGCCTTCTGGCCACCATTGTCTCTGATGAGAAGTTAGCCATTAACCATATTGTTAGTCCCTGGTGTGTCATGAGTCATTTTTCTCTTGCTACTTTTAAGACTTTCTTTCTTGCTTTAGTGTTTTGACTGTGATGTGTCTGGCTATGTATCTTTTGTGTTTATCTTTTGGGTTCCTTGAAATTTTTGCATCTATATAATAATATTTAAAAATACAATATGGGGAATTTCCAGCCATTATTACCTTAAACAATTTTCTTTTTTTCTTGTCAGTCTAGGACTACTGTTACACATATAATAGTACATTGAAATTTTGCCTGCAGTTTTTTGATACTTTATTCAATTTTATTCCAACTTTTCTATTTTCTTTTCTTTAGATTGGACAGTTTCTTTTGACATATCTGCATGAGTACAAAGTTACAAAGTAAATTTGACAGTGGAGATGATATCTTTATTTTCTTCTCATCTGGCCTCAATTTTTTAATCTAAATAATACTGGCAAAGTCCTATGAATTTCTGAACAGGAGATAAGTGTAGGTAGCAGAGATACCTCGACCCCTAAAACTAACTGGAGTGAAAGGGAGTAGTGTGGCTAATCGGGTTAGCTTTGGGTCAAAATTTGCCTACACCATCAGGAAAACCAGAGCCCTCAGTGAATATGACCCATCCTCTTGAAATGGTAATTTGTTATCATTTATTCTTTTTTAAAGTAAATCTTGCATGTGACTGTGTTTGGTTCAGGAGGGAATGTAATCTCAGTAATCTCATTTCCTACACCAGGTGAATAGATAAGAGTGTTCTTTTCAGAAACAAAGAACAATTGCTCTGGAAGGAGTTCTGGCAAATTCAGCATTCTTTCTTTTGTTGGACATGTTATTTATCTTGTGACTGTTTCCTATCATTTGTAAATGGGGATAATAGATGATTGTAATGATTAAATAAGTTAACATATGTAAATATTTTAGAAAAGTGTCTGGCACATAGCAAGCACTCACTATGGATTAGCCATTATTATGATCATTTAATAACATTTCTGTGGTATTCAGAACCTCAGGTGTATTGGAATACCAGACGAAATGGCACCCCAGGTCACTTTCATTTCTCTTGAACTTGTGTTGCTTATGGTGAATAGATGATCCCAATGATAAGTGATTTGAAGAATCACCAGGACAATACTTATCAGATGTGAAATTCATAATTTCCCTTAAATGTTGTTTTTACACGGTAGTAGAATCAGTCAGTGATGAAGGTTTTATTCCATTTTGGTTATTTTCAAAAGAGAAAAGTCAAGTCAATCATATGAAAGTTTTGTTGTTGTGAACATTGCCTTCATCAATCAGATCCTAATTAAAAAAAAATTATATGGATTAGAGCCGATTAACAATGTTGTGATAGTTTTGGGTGAACACCAAAGGGACTCAACCATACACATACATGTATCCATTCTCCTCCAAACTCCCCTCCCATCCAGGATGACACGTAATATTGAGTGAGTTCCATGTGTTATACAGTAGGTCCCTGTTTGGTTATCCAAAGCAGTGTACATAGCAGTGTGTACATATCCCTCCCAAACTCCCTAACTGTAGCAATGTGTACACGTCCATCTGAAACTCCCTAATTCTACCTGGCAACCATAAGTTTGTTCTCTAAGTCTGCAAATCTCTTTCTGTTTTGTAAGTAAGTTAATTTGTATCATTTCTTTTTAGACTCCACATACAAAGGATGTTATATATTTATCCTATGACTGACTTCACTCAGTATGACAATATATAGGTCCATCTGTGCTGCTGCAAATGGCATTATTTTATTATTTTTAATGTCTGAGTCATATTCCAGTCTGTGTGTTTGTGTGTGTGTGTATGTGTGTGTGTGTGTGTGTGTGTGTGTATGTATGTGCCACAGCTTCTTTTTATCCCAAACTTTAAATTTTTTATTTTGTATTGGGGTATAGCTGATTTCTTTGGAAGGAATGATGCTAAAGCTGAAATTCTAGTACTTTGGCCACCTCATGCGAAGAGTTGACTCATTGGAAAAGACTCTGATGCTGGGAGGGATTGGGGGCAGGAGGAGAAGGGGACAACAGAGGATGAGATGGCTGGATGGCATCACTGACTCGATGGACATGAGTCTGAGTGGACTCCGGGAGTTGGTGATGGACAGGGAGGCCTGGTGTGCTGTGATTCATGGGGTCACAAAGAGTCAGACATGACTGAGTAACTGAACTGAACTGACTGATAGCTGATTAACAATGTTGTGGTAGTCTCAAGTGAACAGTGAAGGAACTCAGCCATATATATACATACATCCATTCTCCCACAAATCCCCCTCCCATCCAGGATGCCACGTAACATTGAGCAGAGTTCCATGTGCTATATAATAGGTCCTTGTTAGTTATCCATTTTATGTACCACAGCTTTTTTATCCATTGCTCTGTCAATTGACATTCAGGTTGCTTCCATGTCTTGGCTATTGTAAACAGTGTTGCAATGAACATTGGGGTGCATGGATCCTTTTGGATCATGTTTTTCTCCAGATATCTGCTAAGACATGGGACAGTAGAGTCATATGTTAACTCTACTTTTAGTTTTTTAAGAAACTTCCGTGCTATTTTCCATAGTGGCTGTACCAATTTACATTCCCACCAACACAGTGGGAGGGTTCTCTTCTCTCCACACCCTCTCCAGCATTTACTCTGTGAATTTTTTGATGATAGCCATTCTGGCTGGTGTGAGGTAGTATCTCATTGTAGTTCTAATTTGCATTTCTCTAATAATTAGCAATGTTGAACATCTTTTCATGTACTGCTTGGACATCAGCATATCTTCTTCTGTTTAGGTCTTCTGCCCATTTTTTGATTGGGTTGTTTGTTTTGATGGTATTAAGCATCATGGACTACCTGTAAATTTTGGAGACTAATCCTTTGTTGGTCACATCATTTTCAAATATTTTTCTCCCAATCTGTGGGTTGTCCTTTCATTTTGATTGTTTGCTTTGCTGTGCAAAAGCTTATAAGTTTCAGAAGGTCCTGTTTATTTTTATTTCCATTATTCTGAAGAGAGATTTAAAAAGATATGCTGTGATTTATGTCAGAGTGTTCTGTTTTCCTCTAAGGGTTTTATACTGTCTGGTCTCACATTTCAGTATTTAATCCATTTTAAGCTTATTTTTATATATGGTGTTAAAGAATGATCTAATTTCATTTTTTTTTACATGTAGCTGTTCAATTTTCCCAGCACCATTTGTTGAAGAGACTGTCCTTCCAATATTGTGTAGTCTTGCCTCCTTTGTTGTAGATTAACTGACCAAAGGTGTATGGGTTTATTGTGGGGTTTTCTGTCCTGTTCTATTGATTTCAGATCCTGATTTCTAAATGCAGCTGTGTTATGCAATACCACCAACACTTCTGGGTTTTGGGTTCTTACCAGCTATTTCCCCTCTAGTACTCCTTTCCCTACTTCTAATAGTTGAATTTAAGCAGACCTTAATTGAGTCATCTCCAGTGTCCTGGATCAATGTTATAGCTAGTACTAAAAAAAAAAAAATTAACAAAATGGGGGGAGGAAGGAGAGAGTAAGATGTATGGAGAGAGTAACATGGAAACTTACATACCATATGTAAAATAGATAGCCAATGGAAATTTGCTGTATGATTCAGGGAACTCAAATAGGGGCTCTGCAACAATCTAGAGGGGTAGGATGGGGAGGCAGATGGGAGGGATCTTCAAGAGGGAGGGAACATATGTATACCTATGGCTGATTCATATTGATATTTGGCAGAAAACAGCAAAATTCTGTAAAGCAATTATCCTTCAATTAAAAAAATATTTTTTAAAAATTAAAAAGGTAAATTAAAAACAAAACAAAACAAAAAAACCAAAATGTTTGGAAAAATGATCATGGACCATAATGATGTAATTTTTTGACTAGTCACTAGGAAATAGAAATCACCTTGATGAAACCTATATATATGCTTTAAAGACACTGAGTTTATAAATCCTTTTGTAAAATTTGCATTTATATAGGAAAAAATCGTTATAAATTCCCTTAGTTCAGTTCAGTCACTCAGTCGTGTCTGACTCTTTGCAATCCCATGAATTGCAGCACGCCAGGCCTCCCTGTCCATCACCAATTCCCGGAGTTCACTCAAACTCATGCCCATCAAGTCAGTGATGCCATCCAGCCATCTCATCTTCTGTCATCCCCTTCTCCTCCTGCCCCCAATCCCTCCCAGCATCAGAGTCTTTTCCAGTGAGTCAACTGGCATGAGGTGTCCAAAGTATTGGAGTTTCAGTTTTAACATCAGTCCTTCCAATGAACACCCACGACTGATCTCCTTTAGAATGGACTGGTTGGAACTCCTTGCAGTCCAAGGGACTCTCAAGAGTATTCTCCAACACCACAATTCAAAAGCATCAATTCTTCGGCGCTCAGCCTTCTTCACAGTCCAACTCTCACATCCATACATGACTACTGGAAAAACCATAAGCCTTGACGAGACGGACCTTTGTGGGCAAAATAATGTCTCTGCTTTTGAATATGCTATCTAGGTTGGATATAACTTTCCTTCCAAGGAGTAAGTGTCTTTTAATTTCATGGCTGCAGTCACCATCTGCAGTGATTTTGGAGCCCAAAAAAATAAAGTCTGACACTGTTTTCACTGTTTCCCCATCTATTTCCCATGAGATGATAGGACCAGATGCCATGATCTTAGTTTTCTGAAAGTTGAGCTTTAAGCCAACTTTTTCACTCTCCTCTTTCACTTTCATCAAGAGGCTTTGTAATTCCTCTTCACTTTCTGCCATAAGGGTGGTGTCATCTGCATATCTGAGGTTATTGATATTTCTCCCAGCAATCTTGATTGCAGCTTGTGCTTCTTCTAGCCCAGTGTTTCTCATGATGTACTCTGCATATAATTAAATAATCAGGGTGACAATATATAGCCTTGACGTACTCCTTTTCCTATTTGGAACCAGTCTGTTTTTCCATGTTCAGTTCTAACTGTTGCTTCCTGACCTGCATACAGGTTTCTCAAGAGGCAGGTCAGGTGGTCTGGTATTCCCATCTCTTTCAGAATTTTCCACAGTTTATTGTGATCCACACAGTCAAAGGCTTTGGCATAGTCAATAAAGCAGAAATAGATGTTTTTCTGAAACTCTCTTGCATTTTCCATGATCCAGCGGATGTTGGTAATTTGATCTCTGGTTCCTCTGCCTTTGCATATATAAAGGAAAAATATAAGTATAAATTCCCTTAACTAGGAAACCCTAAATAACTCTAATTAGAGCAGTTGAAGTGGGTTTTACTCTAATTCAGGTTCCCACAGAGGACTTAATGAACCTTTATGGTAATGAACACCCAGTAAAGTTAAGGTGTAATCTATATGTGAAAAGGGCATGAGAAAGAAACTATCCCCAGAGATAAGACTGGCTTTTCATTGAGTACTTCAGAACTAACAGATCTGTCTCAGCAGTTCTATTAAACTGGTTGGCTAAAAGTAATATATGAACAACATAAAATTTGAGAGTTATATTTTATTTGGCAGAAAATTTTAAGACTTCAAGCCTGGGAGGCAGCATCTCAAGTAAACCTGAGAGAACGGCTACAAGGAGGTGAAGCAGGGAGTCAGGTTATATGGGAGTTTTGTAATAGAATGCAGGTAGTCTGAACGTCGAAAGAGTATTCTTAAAGAAAACAGATATCTCAAGTTAAGGAGTTAAGTCCTTTTCTATGTTTGGGAAGTTGCAAGACTGTCGGATCACTGAAGTCATTCTTCTGATATACACCTCAGCTATCTGTGCTGTGCTAAGTCGCTTCAGTTGTATCCAGCTCTTTTGCGACCCCATGGACTGTAGCCTGCCAGGCTCCTCTGTCCATGGGATTTTCCAGGCAAGAATACTGGATTGTGTTGCCATGCCCTCCTCTAGGGAATCTTCCAGACCCAAGGATTAAATATACACCTCTATATGTCTCCTGCATTGGAAGGCAGGTTCTTTACCAATAGTGCCACTTGGAAAGCAGCTATCTGAGGCCAGTATTCTCATATCCTGAGTTTCCTCAGGGGTCACTATGGGAGTGGCTGCAGTTTGATGGCTGCTAGATGGCAGGTATTCTTTTCCTTCCTTAGTTCCCTCAGGGCTCACCAGCTCCTTATTGGCAGTGGCTATAATGGCTGATGACTGTCATTTTTTATTTACTGATACAACCAGCAGTATTCCATTTCTCACACTGAATGTAAATTCTGACATTATTTTAGTATATCCAAGCCTTAGATAATGAAAATATGCATGTAGGATTTACAGTGCTTCATGTTTTATTAGATAATGGCGGTCAAATATCTTTTCAGAGCTATCAAGTCTATAAAATCAAAGTTACTTGTTTCCAACTCATATTATAAAACTTTAAACATTCAATAATATACGAATACTATTATAAATATCCTACTTACTGTACATAGATCAATGTCTTATGATCGTTTTAATAATTTCCTCAACATTAAGTAGTCTCCTAAAGCAAACGGTGAATAAGAATAAGCAAGAAGCATCTCTGTAAACCATTGTTTCAGTTCAGTCAGTTCAGTTCAGTCGCTCAGTCGTGTTCGACTCTTTGCGACCCCATGAATCGCAGCACACCAGGTCTCCCTGTCCCTCACCAACTCCCGGAGTTCACTCATACTCATGTCCATCGAGTCAGTGATGCCATCCAGCCATCTCATCCTCTGTCGTCCCCTTCTCCTCCTGCCCCCAATCCCTCCCCGCATCAATTTCCAATGAGTCAACTCTTCACATGAGGTGGCCAAAGTACTGGAGTTTCAGCTTTAGCATCATTCCTTCCAAAGAAATCCCAGGGCTGATCTCCTTCAGAATGGACTGGTTGGATCTCCTTGTAGTCCAAGGGACTCTCAAGAGTCTTTTCCAACACCACAGTTCAAAAGCATCGTTTCTTCGGCTTACTGGCTGGTTATTTAAAATCTCTTCTACTTGGAATAAGTGTTTAATAACATTGTGCTTACCATCGTTCCACATGAAGTTGAATCTGACCTCGACACTAAATTACATCTTGGAAACAGAGTTTTTGGGTTAAGTAGAAAAGAATAGCTCTATTACTTTACGAGACAAAGGGGGCCACAGTGGGCTAATACCCTCAAAACTATGTCCAACTTGGAGAGGGTAGTGAAAAGTTTTTAATAATGGTTCAGAGGATGTGATCAACTCCTAGACTTTCTTCTAATTGGTTCCAGTGAGGTAAGTGGGAGTCAGCATAATTTGATTTCAGCTAATCTGGGATCAATGTGCTTGTAGGCAGCATACTGTTAATTTCTCCCACCTGGAGGGAGTTTCAGTATCTGCAAAATAGCTCAAAGATATTGTTATATGCATCTCTTTTTGGGGAACCAGGTCCTTGCCCCAAGGCTGCACTATTGTTTCCCTTGAGGGTTCCTTCCCTGTCTCCACATTCCCTCCCTTCCCTAATTAGCTATTGTTGCAACCTGCTCCTTGAAACTCAGGAAAGGTCATGGAGCCTGACTGAATCCTATTTCCTATAATCAAGAAAGGAGGAACACAGAAAGGCATTTTGCCCAGAAGTCCCACAGGATCCTACTCAGTATCACACAGCATCTTAGGTAACTGAAAAGCTTGTCTTAGTATTAATGATGTGCAGAAAGGAATGAGAGAAATCAAAGTGGTGAATAGTGGTTACAGGTGAAATTTTTACCATTTAGGGAGCAGTCTTTGGGGTTTTCCTGGTGGCTCAGATGGCAAAGAATCTGCCTGCAATGCAAGAGACCTGGGATTTATCCCTGGGTCAGGAATATCCCCTGGCTTCCTACTCCAGTAATCATGGCTGGAGAATACCATGGATAGAGGAGCTGTCTTTATCACTGAAACCCACAGCTGTGGAGGAAAATATGTATTCTGACCATTTAAACAATAAATATCAATAGTTTCTGTGACCTCTGCCTGATTTTCCCATTTCTATTCAAACATGACTAAGAAGAACTATACCGGAAGTATTTCTTGTAATATCAGGTAAAGTTCACTAGCTGTGATTGGGACCTCTGACTTGGTTTACAAGTTGCTATTTCAGATTTCTTTTGTTGTGCTTCAGTTCAGTTCAGTCACTCAGTCATGTCCGACTCTTTGCGACCCCATGAATCGCAGCATGACAGGCCTCCCTGTCCATCACCAGCTCCCGGAGTTAACACAAACTCATGTCCATAGAGTCGGTGATGCCATCCAGCCATCTCATCCTCTGTCGTTCCCTTCTCCTCCTGCCCCCAATCCCTCCCAGCATCAGGGTCTTTTCCAATGAGTCAACTCTTCGCATGAGGTGGCCAAAGTATTGGAGTTTCAGCTTTAGCATCAGTCCTTCCAATGAACACCCAGGACTGATCTCCTTTAGGATGGACTAGTTGGATCTCCTTGCAGTCCAAGGGACTCTCAAGAGTCTTCTCCAACACCACAGTTCAAAAGCATCAATTCTTTGGTGCTCAGCTTTCTTCATAGTCCAACTCTCACATTCATATATGACCACTGGAAAAACCATAGCCTTGACTAGACGAACCTTTGTTGGCAAAGTAATGTCTCTGCTTTTGAATATGCTACCTAGGTTGGTCATAACTTTCCTTCCAAGGAGTAAGTGTCTTTTAATTTCATGGCTGCAGTCACCATCTGCAGTGATTTTGGAGCTTAGTATTGTTCAAATGGGGATGTTGTGCTGAGATAACATACAGCCACTAAGGACTAATTTTGCTCTTGGTTTATTTTAAAAAGTATTTCTTGAGTGCTATAATAAGTACCAGGGATAAAGTAGTTAACATGGGGCTGCCCTTGACCTCAAATAGCTCCCTAGTGGCTCTGGCTCATTTGCTTTAAAGAGGGCTGCATCTTGGATATGCCTATGTTGCCTCCATTTCCTTATGTCTACCATTGACCTTTCCTGACAAAATGCCTACATTACCATAGTATTTTACTTTTGGTTATGATTCATAGTGCCCTGACTATTTATAGCCAATCATTATTGAGCTTTATTCCATGCAAGCTAATGTGTCAAGGTCCTTGGAGGAATCATTTCCTTTAGTTCTTATAACAGTTCACGTTAATTTTTTCTGTTTAGCAGGAGATGAAATAGGACTTGAAAAGTCCAAGTACCTTATTCCAGGTTATATAGGTCTCACCTGATGGAGCTGAAACTGCTACTACAGTCTCACTCTAGAACTCAACATTTAGCTACTATGATACACTCTCATACTTTATTTTCTTTATTTACTTTAGTAACTCCAAACTTGAAGAACTAAGTAAATGGGGAAATAGGGAAAATGTGTTAATTGAGTCTTTTTGAGTTATGAAGAGAAAATTTCAAGATACACCGCTTAGTTATTTCTCCCCAGAAATCTGCCTTTTGCTGGTAGGAGGGACCTGTAATTTGATTTGAAAAAACTCCCTCTGGAACTTTGCTTCACCCACTGTGAGAACAACCAGTGAACAGTTACATCCTGGGCTGCATACTTTTTACCTTACTCTTCCAGACATTTGATTTCCAGCTGAACTCTGCAGGTTTCTGACTTTAACTATTCTTGGTTTCACCTTCTGGCTCTGTTTCCCAACCTTACATGAAATAGGAGCATTGTAGCTCCCAGTTTGATCCCTGTCTCCTCTGAGCTACTCCAAAGAGGCTGCAGGCTTTCCAGTTGGACTCCTCCATGACTTCTTTCTGCTCACAGTGTTTTTTTCACATTCAGTATTCCTTCCCTTGGGACTTTTAAGCAACTTTTAATAGGAGGTCAGTAATTACAGTACAATAGGGCAAATAGGTTGCAGAGAAAAAGTCCCAGAAGTTATATGACCAGAAGTCAATTCTTAATTTGATGTTTTCAAGTGACCTTTAAGCCCTGTGAACATTTGATAGGAAAATAGTAAAAAGAATTATCCACTGACTTTGAAAACTGTGTAATTTCCTGGAATTACTCAATTAAGTCCGTGCTCAGTTGCTACAGTCATGTCTGACTCTTTATGACCCCCATGAACTGAAGCCCTCCAAGCTCCTCTGTCCATGGGATTTTTCAGATAAGAATACTGGAGCAGGTTGCTATTCCCTTCTCCATGTCATCTTCCTGACTTGCATCCATTGCAGGTGGATTTTTTTTTTTTTTTTTTAATCTCTGAGCCATCAGGGAAGCCCAGCAAGTATTTATTCAGCTCTTAATACATACGTCACTTTTATAAGCTTTACAGATGATATCAAAATCAGATGTACAAATACTGCTCTTAAACCTAGGAGGAAGGACATAAATGTAACTAACAGTAATACGTATGAGAAATGTGGCAGAGGTTTAGCCTTACCTGTGGAATCCTTGCAGACTGTTAACGTTTTTAGTTTTGGATGTTTTGGGATTTGGAGGACAAGCACCATGTGCATTACAGCTAAGCCTCATGGGAAAAGCCATTGTTAAACCACAGGGAAGTGAAGTAGAAAGGGGATTGGAGAGAACAACAGAAGGAGCGTCTAGGGAGGAAGGGAAGGACCAGTACAGATAGACTGTTGCATACCATCTCTGTGTGTTCAGAATTACCTGCATTTGGATTCAAACCAAACAGTGTGTTTCATTCACAGAGTTGGTGAGCCGGATGGAAAAATAGCTCATTTTGATGTTCATTGATCTAGGCATAAGGGCCTGATGTACTCTTTTCTCATAGCTTTCAAGAGATTGTCTCTGAACGCGATTGTCCCTGAGAATAACAGAAATGCACAATCTCTTTTTATTTGCTGTTCAGCAAGTCTGTGTGACTCATACCATTCTAAGTGCAAAATGACCATCAAGATAATCAAAACTGTAATTTTCATTAGTTTCACTTCTATATTCATGAAAAAGGAAAGAGACAGATCCTACCATTAAAAATGATTGCCCTTTCTACTAATTGAAATGATCAACTTGTAGTAGTTTAAAAGCTCTTATTTTTAGAGTTATGTCTGAGGTTCAGCAAGACAAAGCTAGTTATTATGCCTATTACCTTTCTTTTAAATTTATTGGGTTAGCCCAATAGTTTGTTCAGGTTTTTCATAACTTCTTAACAGAAAAACCTAAATGAGCTTTTGGGCCAACCCAATACTACCCCTACTAAGAACACTACCATCATATAATTGTTCTTACCTACATCCCATCTCCTTCTCTTGATCCCCTCACTTACTTATATTATCCTAACCTAAACAAACAGGCTACATTGGTTAATCTTTTGTATGAAGCAAACGTCTTCTTCCTGAGATTTCCTTCCTATTTCTATTCCTAAGGCTTGAGTTATCCCAATCTTGCCACATAATATTTATGCCCATGAGCTACATTTTCTCAAGGAGACCATTTATTATCCTTGAATAAAGAAAGAAATTTAGGTTTCTCTTTAAATATAAGGAATTTGGGATTCTATTTGGACCAGTGACTTTGAAATGATTATAAGTATATAAACTGCAATTCATTGCCACTTTAAAAAATATAAGCTGACAAAAGGGCAATAAAGTTACTTATCACACACTGTGCAGTGAATTACACCTATCTATCCATCTATCTATTTAATAGACTTTTACTTAAGTTCCTTTAGCTAGTTTCTTGGAATACAAAGATGAACACCAGTGATAGCTGATTACTTTACATGTTGTCCATAATTTACAGTGTCATATTCACAGGAAAACAATTATACTAACCAGAGTGTATCAGTAACCCTGCTTTCTTTAAGACTTTAGTAATTAGGCACTTAGTGAACAATGAGTTTATGCTGCTTAATACTGATTTCAACTACAAAAGCAACTCATAGATGAGAGAAATCATTGTGGCCTCTAGTAATTAGGGAAGGATTGGTTGAGAAGCTGGGACTGTATAGGAGCCTTGAAAGAGAATTAGTACTTAAATACATACAAACAAATAGGGATGTCCTTCCAATTATAGGGAGGTTGAGAAATAAAATCCCTTTTTCCAATGCCTAGGCTGTTTTCCACTCTTTTGTATCTTTGGTTTCAATATTACTGGCCATAAAGAGCAGGACTAGTTTGAAGTCAATGATTTTGGTTTTGGATTCTTCCTTGTGACAACACTGACCAGTTATTCATTTGGCCTTTTACTTCTATCAGTCAGCATATAGAGGATTACAGAAATCATCTCATCTAAAGGGTGTCCTGCAGTGTGATCTATTTATCATTTTTATGTGAAGTGAAGGGATACTCCTTGAAGGCAATGATGGTCCTTACTTGCTTTATGTTTTTTGCTTAATTTTTTCTTGTTTATAGCAAACATTTAGTTTATATTATTAAACATTTAGTAAAAATTCAATAAACATTAAGGATACTGAGTAGAGGAAGAGGGTAGAGATTATAATTCCTCATTGCCTTTTAGGAGATAATTCCATTGTAGGTCCAATGGGGTGTGAACAAGAAAACAATGAGCCAGCAAAAGCTGATTTTGTTGATTAACAAAAGGGCATGATGGTGAGAAATTATTTTGTTTTCTGAAATAATAAATTTTCAGAAACTTTGCTGTTTGAAGACTGTATCAGGAAGAATGGAATGGTTCATTTTGTATAGAGGATCTGAGTCACTTTGAAGCAACCTAAATTGCTAACGCATGTTCAGAGCACTATAGATAATGAGTTTCTAAATTAAAAAAAAAAAAAATTTATCTTAACTTTATAGTTTCCAAGAAACAGAACCTTGAGTTCACTTTGCAGTATAGATAAACCTCTATATATCATGCCCTTGCTTCCCTTTGAGCCTATCAAAACTCATTTAAATTTTACCTAAATTCTACCCTTCCCCAGGGATCCTGTAATAGAACTGCTGCTTCCTTTCTTTGATGTGTTATTACACTGTTGCTTTAAAGTGCCCTTCTTTGTTGTAGTTAGAAAAACCTGTGACAGTCTTTATCAGATTGGCTTTATTAAATCTTAATTCTTCAGATCTTGATTTTAGGGGAAAAGATGACTATTTTTCTCCACCTGATGAATAGTATATTTTTTTTAAGATTATTGATCTTTGCTCAGTAATTTTTGTTTCAAAAATACACACACTGTCTCTATTTGATAAGGTTATTTGATATAAACTAGAGAAACTTTGGGTAAATTGCTCATTACAGAAGCATGCACACAGGAGTGTAGATTTTAGTCACTCCGGTGCTTTAGTTCAGTTCTGTTGCTCAGTTGTGTATGACTCTTTGCGACCCCATGGATTGTGGCACACCAGGCTTCCCTGTCCATCACCAACTCCTGGAGTTTACTCAAACTCATGTACATCAAGTTGGTGATGCCATCCGACCATCTCACCCTCTGTCTTCCCCTTCTCCTCCTGCCTTCAGTCCTTCCCAGCATCGTGGTCTTTTCTAATGAGTCAGTTCTTCCTATCAGGTGGCCAAAGTATTGGGACTTCAGCTTCAGCATCAGTCCTTCCAATTAATATTCGGACTGATTTCCTTTAGGATGGACTGATTGCATCTCCTTGTGGTGCTTAGGGATGTAAAAAAAAGTTAGAAAATTTCCCATTGCCACATGGCAGATATTTTGTCTTTTATTTAGTGAAGTATCCTAAGCACCTAACAATATCTGGCATGTATTTTGTTGTTCTTGATATATATTTATTGAATGATATATACCCACAAACTTCCACACAAACAGTTGCTGTGAAGGGCTAGAGGAAATAAGCTAATTGTACAATTTTAGTCTTGAAGAAATAAAATAGAGGCAATTGTATCACTTTCTTCCCATCTTTTATAACCTGATATATGAGCTTTTACATCTATTCATACTGTCTTCATTTATTATGCCTTTTGGGTTATATAATTTAGTTAGTTACACAATAAAATCAAATTCTTAGCTTGCTATCAAAAGATCTGACAGTCCTTTCATGTTCATATTCTCTTACTCTCTTATTTGAACAACAACATTTTTTTTTTTTTAAAGTCCTACTTGTGACAGTGATTGCTTCCAAATATTCATGTGCTTCCCAGACATTTACCCCTCCTTTTGGGGTGGATGACTAGCTTTGGTGGATGGGCTTTCAACAAAGTGACATGGATCACTCTCAGGTTAAGGAAGTTAGAAGCTGCTCTATCACCTCCCATCTTTTTCTGTAAATGATGAACTTGGAGGCGATGTGTTAAGTATAGCACAACTCTAAAATGGATGAGGGGAGCTTGCCTACACCAAAATTTACATAAGGGACACAAGTGACGAAGTGTTACTATACTAGCACGTTGGAATTATTGTGTGTGTTAAAGCAGTTAGCATTATGGACTCTGCAAGATACAATTTTTATATTCAATCTGTTTTGCCAATCTGAGGTACTCACATTTTTACATCTCTGTCAGAAGTTTTATTTCTCAAGATCCAAAAATAGTTCTACCAATTCTGAGAAGCCTGCCTAATTGCTCCACATCAAAGGGGAAGATTGATCTGTTTTCACTCAGATGATCCATTGCATAGCTAGTCTGCAAAATTTATTTAAAATTTATAATTAGTGGACTCCTGAGGATGGCTATGATTATTATTTATCTCTTTCAGTATAGCTGCAATTTGTCCCCTAGTTTTGTTATGAGTTCCTATATCTTTTACTATATTGTGATCCCCAAAGACCTAGAATAAAATGCTTGCAAGTTCTTCCTAGTTACTAATTACATGGTAGATTTTTATCTTTTGAACATTCTAACAATGAACTTTTTATTGGAGATGTTGTGAGTGTTGAATGTAGATTTTTTTTCTCAGGTGATTTTAAAGCTATTTTTTTATTCTAATTTGAGTAAACTGAAATTGACTTAAGGAATTATGTGAAATGTTTACAATTAACATTAGCCAATGCTTCTCTGAAGTGGTAATTTAAATGATAATCTAATGGTCATCACCAGAGAAAGCTGCCTATCTTCAGTGGAACTTAAGATACTGCTCCTTGACCATGCTAATTTTGTATGTAATAAGGCTATCCCATTTGCCACATTGTGAATATGCAGACTATAAATGAACCAAACTTTGTTCCACATGCCCTTGCACAGTAAAACCAATCTTCTTACACTAAGTTGTTATAAAGGAAAGTTCAGTGTTAGGTGCCACTTCCAGGGTGCCAAGCAAGGAGTTCAGGGTAGTTAGTGCTCAAAACACTTGAATTCCTCAATGGGGTTTCAGGAAAGGATTCTTAAAGGCCATATGAAAGAGGGGAGTTGCAGGGTATGCGATCAGTTTGTGCACAGTTCTCTGGTTGATGATGAGGTAACATGGCCGTGTTACATTATCAATCCTCAAACTCCAGTAGGTCTAGGGGCTACATGCTCTTGGTCGGTAGATAGTTAATTTCTTCCATTTGGTGGAGGTTTCAATGTCTGCAGGAAATGTGCATCAGATACTATTATCTAGGTACTTCAGAGAAGAGCTAAAGCAGAGAATATGGGACAGGGGTCTGTCCCAGGAAGGCCCCATCAGGTCCTGCTCAGTCACAAAACCTCTGCCTGGCACTCTATTTGTCCAGGTATGCCCCTAATCCTTTTCACCTCAGATGTTAGTCTTTAATTATTCTATGTGCTCTCCCAGGGACATTGTAGAGGACAGGATGATCTAGTCCTAGGGTAAACTTGTCTCTTAAACTACTATAAGTGTTGAAATAACAGATGAATAGCTTGAAAATTACCACATGTTTAGTCCCTCAGTCGTGTCTGACTCTTTGCTACCATGTGGACTATAGTCTTTCAGGCTTCTCTTGTCCATGGGGCTTCTCCAGGCAAGAATACTGGAGTGGGTTACCATGCCTTCCTCCAGGTGATCTCCCCAACCCAGGGATCGGACCCAGGTTTCCTGCACTGCAGGTGGATTCTTAACTGTCTGAGCCACCAGGAAAGCCCAGTGTGAAAATTAGTAACATTAAATAAGCTCTTTGCCTTAGATGTAAATGTTGAGACACTAAGCCCCTTTGAACATTTTTTTGTTTATGAGTTCAGGCCAGTTTGCTATCAGTCTTAACCTGGCCCCTTTAGGCTAATGGTTATTGTTATTTTTAATTTTAATTATTGTATTTATTTTTAATTGGGATATAATTGGCTTTACAATGTTGTGTACAATGCTGTACAACAATGTGGATCAGCTGTAAAAAAACATATATCCCCTCACTCTTGGACCCACTTCCATCCCACCCTTCTACATCATAACAGAGCACCAAACTGAGTTCCTTGTGCTATATAGCAGTTTCCCACTAGCTATCTATTTTACATATGGTAGGGTATATATGTCAATGCTACTCTCTCAATTTGTCCCACCCTCTCCTTTCCCTGCTGTGTCCATGAGTCCATTATCTACTACATCTACATCTCTATTCCTGTCCTGCAAATAGGTTCATCAGTAATATTTTTTTAGATTCCATATATATATATATGTGTTAATACAGGATATTGGTTTTTCTCTTTGCTCTGTATTTCAGACTCTGGATTTATTCACATGCTACAATGACCCAGTCTGATTCCTTTTTATGGCTGAGTAATATTCCATGAAATTAAAAGATGCTTATTCCTTGGAAGGAAAGTTATGACCAATCTAGATAGCATATTGAAAAGCAGAGACATTACTTTGCCAGCAAAGGTCCATCTAGTCAACGCTATGGTTTCTCCTGTGGTCATGTATGGATGTGAGAGTTGGACTGTGAAGAAGGCTGAGTGCCAAAGAATTGATGCTTTTGAACTGTGGTGTTGGAGAATACTCTTGAGAGTCCCTTGGACTGCAAGGAGATCCAACCAGTCTGAAGGAGATCAGCCTTGGGATTTCTTTGGAAGGAATGATGCTAAAGCTGAAACTCAGTACTTTGGCCACCTCGTGCAAAGAGTTGACTCATTGGAAAAAACTGATGCTGGGAGGGATTGGGGGCAGGAGAAGGGGACGACAGAGGATGAGATGGCTGGATGGCATCACTGACTCGATGGACGGGAGTCTGAGTGAACTCTGGGAGTTGGTGATGGACAGGGAGGCCTGGCGTGCTGCGATTGATGGGGTCACAAAGAGTTGGACACGACTGAGTGCCTGAACGACAACGACAACGACAATATTCCATTGTATATAGGTATGTACCACATCTTCTTTATCCATTCATCTGTTGATGGGCCTCTAGGTTGCTTCCATGTCTTGGCTATTGTAAATAGTGCATGTTTGCTTCTGAATAGATCAGAAACTTCCCTACTGACTCAGCACAGAAACTTCCCTACTGACTCAGCAGAAGCCTCCCATCTAGTGTCACACAGAAACAAGTTGAAAGGGAATAGGGGTCATCCTTTCCAGAACTTTGGCCTACCTCTTGGGTACAAGACAGTGAAGTTCGGACCATTTCTTATGTCTACTCATTACACCTATTATCGAGTCCAAGCTTGTTCTGCTCACTGCATGACAGGCCAATGAATCTGAGAGATGAAGTATTGAGGCAAGGCAAACAACTTTATTTGGAAAGCAAGCTGACAGAAAAGATGACAAGCTAGTGCCTCAAAATAATCATCTTATCGGGGTCTGGATGCCAGGTTCTTTTATAGATCAGAGAGAAAGAAGCAATGAGGAACTAAAGTCAAAAGGCAGAATAGAGAGTGAGAGGCAGTGAGGGAAATAAAGTGAAAGGGTCTTCAGTCTTGTGAAACATCTCCAAGGGAATGGCAGGCCTTTGGAATATGTGTATTAACCTCTTGTATTCATAGGTGGGTAGGGACAAATTATCTATGAGCTGAACCAAAGGCACTTTAGTTTACAATCAAGCAGAGGGACAAGGCTCTCTGAGGCAAGCTATTAAGTAGGATTATAATAATAAAAGTAACAAAAAGCAAGTCAAAAAAACAGTTTCCAACATGGAGTCAAAATTGGCTTCCTCCCTGTAATACACCCATTATGTCTTCTTTTTATCCTCAGTTATAATGAGGCAGACAAAACACTGAGGGTATTCTGTGATAGCCCATTCAAGGTCTGTAGATGACCAATAATTAGCCTCTCCCTAAGTATATCTGAAAACATGAATCTTTTTCCAAATTGAATTGTAGAGGCTAACTGGAAGTTTATTTCATTTCATACTCTTATTCTGAAAAATCTGGTGTAAGTCAAACTTTATTTGAAATGCTCTAGGGAAGCTGCTGAAATCAGAGACTTTAGGTTAATTCTTTCATAGTTTGGATAATTACCATTGCTTCAATTGGAAATTTTACAGATTGGCTTCTCAATGCAAGGACTGCCTGCAGTCAGTTACCCAGAGTTCCATGATAATTGTATTTCTTTGTTGTATCTATTCTGATATTCATGGGCTGATTCCTTTCTCTCCTTAGATTTTCTCTGTTGTTTTGCTGCTGCTGCTAAGTCACTTCAGTCGTGTCTGACTCTGTGTGACCCCATAGACGGCAGCCCAACAGGCTTCCACAACCCTGGGATTCTCCAGGCAAGAATAATGGAGTGGGTTGCCATTTCCTTCTCCAAAGCATGAAAGTGAAAAGTGAAAGTGAAGTCGCTCAGTCATGTCCGACTCTTACCAACTCCATGGACTGCAGCCTACCAGGCTCCTCCATCCAAGGGATTTTCCAGGCAAGAGTACTGGAGTGGGGTGCCATTGCCTTCTGTTGTTTTAGAGATCACCAATTATTATAATTATTTGGTTGCAAAGTTTGCAAAACTTTGCCACTATGAAATCATTTATAAAACACTACTGAGCAAATACACACACACACACACACACACTCTCTCAGGTTCTGTATATGGATTTAGATGGCAATCTTGCTATAGGACTCTAAATTACTGCTCTTTAAATTATTTTGTGTTAAGAAGGAAACAAAAATAAGTAGAAGATTTTTCTTTTTTAATGTACTTGTCATTACCCCCATATTGTATCCATAGGTTGTACTTCTGTGTTAAATTTATTTTTAATTTCAAGTATATAAAGTGATTCCAGGAAACATTGTCATTTAAAATGGAACTTACATTCTGTAGCCTAGGTTGTCCCATTTTAATAGACCAGTAACAGATTTGTAAACTGAGCATAAGGAGAGACCAGGCAAACAGCTTATTTCTTAGACAAATTCCTGGTTCATAGTAAGTCAGTTCAGTCACTCAGTTGTGTCTGACTCTTTGCAACCCCATGGACTATAGCATGCCAGGCTTCCCTGTCCATCACCAACTCCTGGAGCTTGCTCAAGCTCATGTCCATTGAGTCAGTGATGCAATCCAACCATCTCATCCTCTGTCATCCCCTTCTCCTCCCGCCTTCAATCTTTTCTAGCACTAAGTTCATAGTAATAGATTGAAAGAATGAATGAACTTGCCTGAGATCAGCATCAATTAAGCTACAAAACATGATCTGGACTTAGGGCTCTTAGGTTCTTAAGTCCTTTCCATTACATTCATTATTTTCAAGCTCAAACTTCATGAACTAGGAATTGTCTGTTTTGGAGTCTTAGAAGATTAATGAAAAATTTGTTTTCTTCATGACCATCTCAACCAAATTAAGGGACAGATATCTAAGATATAAGGAGAGACTAAAGTGTACAAGAGGCATAGCATGAAAGACAATTATGAACTCTGCTACTGACTCAATACAGTTCTGACTCTGCAGAGTTGCAAAGAATAGTAAGGAGAGATAAGAAAGCCTTCCTCAGTGATCAATGCAAAGAAATGGAGGAAAACAATAGAATGGGAAAGACTAGAGATCTCTTCAGGAAAATTAGAGATACCAAGGGAGTATTTTATGCAAAGATGGGCTCAATAAAGGAAAGAAATGGTATGGATCTAACAGAAGCAGAAGATATTAAGAAGAGGTGGCAAGAATATACAGAAGAACTGTACAAAAGAAATCTTCATGACCCAGATAATCACGATGGTCTGGTCACTCACCTAGAGCCAGACATCCTGGAATGTGAAGTCAAGTGGGCCTTAGGAAGCATCACTACAAACAAAGCTAGTGGAGGTGATGGAATTCCAGTTGAGCTATTTCAAACCCTAGAAGATGATTCTGTTACAGTGCTGCACTCAATATGCCAGCAAATTTGGAAAACTCAACAGTGGCCATAAGGAAAAGGTCAGTTTTCATTCCAATCCCAAAGAAAGGCAATGTCAAAGAATGTTCAAACTACCACACAATTGCACTCATTTCACACACTGGCAAAGTAATGCTAAAATTCTCCAAACCAGGCTTCAACAGTACGTGAACCATGAACTTTCTGATGTTCAAGCTGGATTTAGAAAAGGCAGAGGAACCAGAGATCAAATTGCCAACATCCGCTGGATCATAGAAAAAGCAAGAGAGTTCCAGAAAAACATCTACTTCTGCTTTATTGATTACACCAAAGTCTGTAGATCACAACAAACTGTGGAAAATTCTGAAAGAGATGGGAATACCAGACCACCTGACCTGCCCCTTGAGAAACCTGTATGCAAGTCAAGAAGCAACAGTTAGAACTGGACATGGAACAGACTGGTTCCAAATTGAGAAAGGAGTATGTCAAGGCTTTATATTGTCACCCTGCTTATTTAACTTATATGCAGAGTACATCATGCAAAATGCCAGGCTGGATGAAGCACAAGCTGGAATCAAGATTTCCAGGAGAAATATCAATAACCTCAGATATGCAGATGACACCTTTATGGCAGAAATTAAAGAACTAAAGAGCCTTTT
Source organism: Bos indicus (assembly GCF_029378745.1). Classification (NCBI taxonomy): domain Eukaryota; kingdom Metazoa; phylum Chordata; class Mammalia; order Artiodactyla; family Bovidae; genus Bos; species Bos indicus. Next base: position 1,301,423 of record NC_091785.1, read on the forward strand.
GATAAAAGTGAAAGAGGAGAGTGAAAAACTTGGGTTAAAACTCAGCATTCAGAAAACCAGGATCATGGCATCTGGTCCCATCACTTCATGGCAAATAGATGGGGAAACAATGGAAACAGTGACTGACTGTTTTGGGCTCCTTTTTGGGCTCCAAAATCACTTCAGATGGTGACTGCAGCCATGAAATTAAAAGATGCTTGCTCCTTGGAAGAAAAGCTATGAACAATCTAGACAGCATATTAAAGAGCAGAGACATTACTTTGCCAATAAAGTTCCATCTAGTCAAGGCTTTGGTGTTTGCAGTAGTCATGTATGGATATGAGAGTTGGAGTATAAAGAAAGATGAGCTTGAAGAATTGATGCTTTTGAACCATCGTGTTGGATAAGACTCTTGAGAGTCCCTTGGACTGCAAGGAGATCCAACCAGTCCATCCAAAAGAAATCAGCCATGAATATTCATTGGAAGGACTGATGCTGAGGCTGAAACTCCAATACTTTGGCCACCTGATGTGAAGAGCTGACTCATTTGAAAAGACCCTGATGCTGGGGACAATAGAGGATGAGATGGTCAGATGGCATCACCAACTCAATGGACATGAATTTGAGTAAGATCTGGGAGTTAGTGATAGACAGCCTGGCATACTTCATACATACAGATAGAAGCCTGGCATACTTCATTCCATGGGATCACAAAGAGTCGGACACAACTGAGTACTGAACTGAAGAAGTATTTACATTTGTAAGGGAAGTCGCCATTTTTTAGGGTGTCCCACGAAGAGCAGGATGATCAGATCTGGAAATCTTTTATTAATGGAGACAGTAATGTTTTAAATTTGCATCTCAATAACTTTTGTTTACTGTGCTTTTCCTGGGCACCTCCCATAAGTCACTTTCTTCACCCTCAACATGCTCTTTTGTCTTTAGCAGAGGATGATATTTAAGGGGAGAGCCTTACCATTTTGGAGAGTTACAACTTTCTAGGTCTCTCCCATGTACATATATTGTTAAATTTTTAATTTCCTTCTGTTAATCTCATGCCAATTTTATTTTTGCACCAGTAGAAGAAACTAAATGGGTAGAATAAAATTTTCTTCTTCTCCAGAGTAACACAGATGAACAGGAGAAATTAGGATTTTGTGTCTTCTTGTCATTTTAAGGAAGCATTTAAAAAGGGATTATTATTACTTTTATTGACCTGGATGCAGATGGAATCAATAGCATCCAACATATTCAGAAAGCCCAAGCAATGAAAATGTTTCCCTTTGCAGAAAACCAATTGGGCAAAGAATGTCACGAAACTAGGGAAATTCCAAATAAGAGCTTTGACTGCCCAGCTGACTCTTAAATTGCTCAGGACAAATACGTTATTCAGCATGCACTTAGTAACTGTCGGCTGTTATGCTGCTAGAACAGTGTAAAAATAAAGAAATTGTCCTTCTTGATTTCTTTGTCAAACTCTATAGAACTTTCTCTTCAGTGGGGACTTCTTCTATATCATCTAATAGCACCTGGAACCTGTTAACTTAAAAAAAAAAGAGCACAACCTGAAAGTTGCAAGTTAAGTTTTATTTGAAGCAAAATGAGAACTGCATCCCAGGAGACAGCACTTCAGATAGCTCTGAGAAAGTGTTCCAAAGAAGTACGGAATAGGTCAGTATGTACGAAATTTTGATGAAGGGAGAATACATGCAATCAAGTATGTATTTTTCCAGAAGGTTTCTGACAATCTGGTGAAGCTTTCTGCCAGTCACAAGGAACAGTCATCACTGTGAAAGATTTTAATGCTTTTCTAAATTTGGGGAGATATAAGAATTGGGCTCATGAAATCTGCTCCAGATAATATCTAACTATCTGAAGACCTGTCCTGCCAGTACCCACCCTCTCCCCTCTGATCCCCAACAGAATGCCTCATTTCTGCTCTCTAAACTGAACTCCTTTCAGGGGGTGTTGAATTAGTAATTTGGGAAACGCATATTCAGGTCAAATTGAAACAATGTTCTGGGGAGGAGAAAGAGTCAGGGGCCTATGGAGGCAAAAGCCACAATTTTGTTCAAGTTGTCTTGCAAAAGTCACAATTGGTCTGTGGACAAAGCGTTAATCAGTTGATGTGATAAAGAAATAGAAAGATTTGTTCAACCAAATTCAGGATTGGAACCGAGGAATACCACTCTGAAAGCTCTACAAACTGTTTTTACCCTTGGAGAGAGTTTGAGTCAGAGGGTTGTACGTTAATGATGTATTATAGAAAAGGCAGAGGAACCAGAGATCAAATTGCCAACATCTGCTGGATCATGGAAAAAGGAAGAGAGTTCCAGAAAAACATCTATTTCTGCTTTATTGACTATGCCAAAGCCTTTGACTGTGTGGATCACAATAAACTGTGGAAAATTCTGAAAGAGATGGGAATTTTAGACCACCTGACCTGCCTCTTGAGAAACCTAATGCAGGTCAGGAAACAACAGTTAGTACTGGACATGGAACAACAGACTGGTTCCAAATAGGGAAAGGAGTACGTCAAGGCTGTATATTGTCACCCTGCTTATTTAACTTATATGCAGAGTACATCATGAGAAATGCTGGGCTGGAAGAAGCACAAGCTGGAATGAAGATTGCCGGGAGAAATATCAATAACCTCAGATATGCAGATGACACCACCCTTATGGCAGAAAGTGAAAAGGTACTAAAAAGCCTCTTGATGAAAGTGAAAGTGGAGAGTGAAAAAGTTGGCTTAAAGCTCAACATTCAGAAAACGAAGATCATGGCATCTGGTCCCATCAGTTCATTGGAAATAGATGGGGAAACAGTGGAAACAGTGTCAGACTTTATTTTGTTGGGTTCCAAAATCACTGCAGATGTTGACTGCAGCCATGAAATTAAAAGATGCTTACTCCTCGGACGGAAAGTTATGACCAACCTAGACAGCATATTAAAAACAAGACATTACTTTGCCAAAAAGGTCCATCTAGTTAAGGTTATGGTTTTTCCAGTGGTCATGTATAGATGTGAGAGTTGGACTGTGAAGAAAACTGAGCGCTGAAGAATTGATGCTTTTGAACTGTGGTGTTGGAGAAGACTCTTGAGAGTCCCTTGGACTGCAAGGAGATCAACCAGTCCATCCTAAAGGCAACTAGTCCTGGGTGTTCATTGGAAGGACTGATGCTGAAGCTGAAACTCCAGTACTTTGGCCACCTCATGTGACGAGGTGACTCATTGGAAAAGACTCTGATGCTGGGAGGGATTGGCGGCAGGAGAAGGGTATGACAGAGGGTGAGATGGCTAGATGGCATCACCGACTCAATGTACATGAATTTGGGTGAACGCCGGAAGTTGGTGATGGACAGGGAAGCCTGGCATGCTGCGATTCATGGGGTCGCAAAGAGTTGGACATGATTGAGTGACTGAAGTGAACTGAATTGACATTTTACACAATCTGGATCTGGGTCATTATAAGATTAAGAAGATAGGTTACCTCCTGAGGTGTTGTGACCCTTGATGCAATTAAGAAGCAGTGTTACCTCCTATGGAGGATTAATGCAGATGCACAATACACACTAAACAGGAAAGATAAGACCCAAGTGGGCCAAGAAAAATTTATATCTAAATTTTTTTCTTCTTGCCATAAAATGTGAATTTTATTTCATCAGATCTGGTATAAAAAAGAAGGTTTTCCTTTAAGAGATGGATTGTCATGAGTTCTTTAGGGTAGCATCTGATAAATACCTTTAGTTTCTAAGCCGATGTTGAATGCCTGAGTTAAGATAATATGTTGCCAAAAGTTCAGATTCCATCTGGTCTGAGGCATGTGTAAGTCCCACTTCCTCAGCGGCTTCCTGGCTCCATTATAGAGAGTTCTCAGTCCTATTGACTCCATTTTTATTTTCCTTTCACAGTGCATTTCATGCAGTATTTAAGGTAGTGAAAAGATGGAAGAGAAGGATAAGAAAGCAAGGAGGAAATGATATTTTAAAAATGATATAAATATATTGAGTTTTGACATATCTCAAGTTCTTCACAACCACTGTCTAAACCTACCAGTGATTCAGTGAAATAGATATTATTAGCTCTATTTGGAAGTTGAGGCTTAAAGAGGATAATTTGCTACAGATGTATAGTCAATATTTTGCATCTTTCTCGCTCCAAGAATTTGTTTCATCCTGTATTTGTTGCTACCTCTAAGGAAAGGAAGAAAGCAAAAAAGGGTGAAGAAGGAAAAGAAGTCAGGGAGATAACCTTGAAGGAAGAAAGACAGAAGAAATTAAGAAGTCAAGGAAGCAGGAATGAGGGAAGGAATCTGTTTTGGATCTCATCAATAATTAGAAATATTCTTTGACTTGCAGGAAGCTATTGCAGTTCCTGTTTATGCTTTTGCATGTGGACATGAAAAGTCTCAGAGAACATTGTAGTCATAGTGTATAGGTGGGCTCTTTAAACATGGCCTTGAAGAAATTCATTTCAATGAGTTCTGTGGCATGTTTGTCTCTGGGAGAGTAGGTGACTCCCATATAAACAACACTAAAACTTAATTATGTAAAATATATAGAGAAAGAGTAGCAAATTAATTATCTTTAACCAACCCAAAAGTTTAAACCAGGATGTTGGCCTTTTTGATGACTTAATAGTAGTGTCATTTTGTTAGGTCTCTGGCTGAGAGACAGAATAATGTCCAATTTGTTATCAGAACCTAAAAATCCCCATTTCACATGGTTTCCTGTCATAAGATGATTTATTGTTTTAATTTTCAGTACAACATTTAAGATATTAAGTGTTCTTCAGGAAGACCCTGTGTGGGATTTTGTTCATACTATATATAACCTTATTATGGCTTGTAGAGATTTACTTTGAAAGATAAGCAAAGTTTGCACTTTTTGGAGTAGAAAATTCTTTCATATATCTTCATTGCTCCTCAAAGGGAGCAGAACTTGTCACCCCAAAATGTACCATTTTGGCATAAGTATTATTTTAGGATGCTTATTTGTAAGAAACAACAGACACCGGAGAAGCTCTGAAAACCAAGTAAAAGTTACCCTTTTGTAAAAGGCATTTACAAGGGAATTCTCCATTTGTATGCTGTCTCCCTCTTTGTACCAGGAAGAAAAAGATGATTCTAAGTCTTTAGAAACTTTGTTTTAACATAAATTTATTTATTTTAATTGGAAACTAAGAAACTTTTATCAGTGGAAACAACAAGGATTTAAATCTGTATGACGACTTAATCTATGTTTACTGTTGTTTTTCTGGTAGCCTCTTATAACTGACTCCCACCTCCAGCTTCTTCTGACTTTAGCTGAAGATGTATTTAAGGCCTTGGCCATTTCAGAGAGTTGCTTGGTATATAGGATATTATTGTTTTGTTTTTCTCTTATTAATCTGTCTTCTGTCAATTTAATTATTAGACTGGCCAAAGAACCTGGAAGGGGAAAAGGAAACATTTTTCTGCCCCTACAGGAGCAAGCGGAATTAATTGCTGGTGGGAACCAAAGTGAATGAGGGTGAGGGAGTCATGGTAGTGATTGTATGGAGCAGGCAAAGAGATCCAGACTTCCAGACTCAGGTGTTCCCTCTTCCATCTGCTGCTTATATGACTTTGGACAAGTTACTTAGCCTCTCTCTTCCTTCTCACTTTCCTTGTCTGTAAAATGGAGATAATAATATTTGTTTCTTATGGTGATGAGGAGAAGTAAATAAAATGTATATGTTGTTTAAGAGAGTGTCTGAAACAAAATATGTTCTTTATAAGCACTTGTCTTATTGTTACCTAAGTGGTGTTGAGGATTGGATAGCTACCCTAATACTAGGAGATCACTGGGAAACTGAAGAGTGGAGTAAGGAGGGAATAAAAGCAAATGTTAAAGTACACATATGTCATGTGAGAGAAAGATTATGACTTTCACAAACAAATTTCAGTCCTTATTCCTGATACAGATGCATACTATTTTTATTTAAATATTTAAAGGAAGAAATTAAAAAGATGTCATAATAAAAAATCATTTAAAAATATTTACTAAACAGAATAATTTGAAGGTAAGTTCAGGACTTCCTATAGAGAACAAAATTGTATAGCATTTTCGTATTTTTCAGATATTGGCAAAGTTCTGTTTCTCTGTATATTTTGACATAATGTCTACTCTTTGGGTATCATGGAATTTGCTTTATCTTAGTTTTCATTTTCACTATTCACTGTTGCCACTTCCTAAAAAAGGAAGGCTTCCTATAAGGTTTCTTTTAGGCCCACACTCAGATAAATGAACTTCTTTATTTTACTTCATTAAAAAAAAAATGGATACAAATAGTTATCATGAATTTAAGTGCATGGATCAGGGTGAAGAAAGGGAGGAATAAAGGAGATAAGAGCTGACTTTAGAACAAATGATTGAATATGCACATTATGTAATAGAAATGATTTCCTCAACCCCTGGAGAATTTTCAAGTGAATCCATAATAGCAAAGACTAAAAATAGCTTTGAAAGTTAACAGGTCCCTGAGTAAATCAAATACTTTGAATATCAATTAAAGCAGCAAAAGAATTAATTATTTGTTAACCAAGTGAAATTTGCCTTGAATGAAAGGCTCTGAAGCCTTAAAATGAAATGAAAATGCACTGCTTGAACAGGAGTAGTGGCCTTTATTATTTCAGAAGAGTTAGAGGGGAGTTTAAATAAAAAATTTGTTTGGGATTTAATGTCAATTTCAGCATGATCTTTGTCAGAGCCAGTATTTGAAATAGCATCGGGGAGAATCCCTTAGATGGGTACAGGGTTGAATTATCAAAGAAGAGGGAAGTGTGGGAAACAAGTGTACTGGTAGCTTGAAAGAAGTGAAATTAATTTAAAAATTAAGAGTTAGGGAGAAAGACTCTGGCCAAATACCACCACCTCCTAAAAGCAGGCAAACCCACATTCCGTGTGAAGTCTTGACTTTTGGATTTTTTTTATCCTAGACTTAGCCATACCCATCAGTTCAATTCAGTTCAGTCGCTCAGTCACGTCCAACTCTTTGTGACCCCATGAATCGCAGCATGCCAGGCCTCCCTGTCCATCACCATCTCCTGGAGTTTACCCAAACTCATATGCATCGAGTTGGTGATGCCATCCAGCCATCTCATCCTCTGTCATCCCCTCCTCCTCTTACCCCCAATCCCTCCCAGCATCAGAGTCTTTTCCAATGAGTCAACTCTTCGCATGAGGTGGCCAAAGTATTGGAGTTTCAGCTTTAGCATCAGTCCTTCCAATGAACACCCAGGACTGATCTCCTTTAGGATGGACTAGTTGGATCTCCTTGCAGTCCAAGGGACTCTCAAGAGTCTTCTCCAACACCACAGTTCAAAAGCATCAATTCTTTGGTGCTCAGCTTTCTTTATAGTCCAACTCTCACATCCATGCATGACCACTGGAAAAACCATAGCCTTAACTAGATGGACCTGTGTTGGCAAAGTAATGTCTGTATTTTTTAATATGCTATCTAGGTTGGTCATAACTTTCCTTCCAAGGAGTAAGCATCTTTTAATTTCACGGCTGCATACAATGTTTCCCCATCTATTTCCCATGAAGTGATGGGACCAGATGCCATGATCCTGGTTTTCTGAATGTTGAGTTTTAAGCCAACTTTTTCACTCTCCTCTTTCACTTTCAGCAAGAGGCTCTTTAGTTCTTCACTTTTTGCCATAAGGGTGGTATCATCTGCATATCTGAGGTTATTGATATTTCTCCCAGCAATCTTGATTCCAGCTTTTGCTTCTCCCAGCTCAGCTTTTCTCATGACGTACTCTGCATAGAAGTTAAATAAGCAGGGTGACAATATACAGCCTTGTCAGAGATTATCCATCCTAGTCTTAGAGTATTGTTAGGTTGATTATCCTTGGCATGATTGGCTTGTTTCCAGAAGAGAGAGGCCTTCCTATTTCGATGGCTATATCCATATCCTGATGTCAGACAGATAAATCCATCCCATAACTGAGGAGTAATGCCACCAAAGAGTCTGATTGTTATGTTTCTAGATTTAGCTTCAGCATGCTGCTCTGATTGAAACTGAGTAACATTGAGTGAAAAGGAGTATTTATGACCAGATTTAGAACAGATATCATTAACTGGTGAATGGGTCCTATTTAGTGGCAGTGGTGGTGGCTTGCACAGTAGAATTTCTTCCTCCAACATAATTCCTCAGAAAGTGAAAGAAAGAGAATTTGCTCAGTCATGTCTGACTCTTTGTGACCCCATGGACTATAGCCTACCAGGCTCCTCAGTTCATGGAATTTTCTAGGCAAGAGTACTGGACTGGGTTGTCATTTCCTTCCCCAGGGGATCTTGTCAACCCAAGGACTGAACCCAGGTCTCCCGCATTGCAGGCAGACACTTTACCGTCTGAGCCACCAGGGAAAGTGAATGTGAAGTCGCTCAGTCCTGTCCAACTCTTTGCAATCCTGTGGACTGTAGCCCACAAGGCTCCTCCATCCATGGGATTCTCCAGGCAAGAATACTGGAGTGGGTTGCCTTTTCCTTCTTCAGGGGATCTTCCTGACCTAGGGATCAAACCCAGGTCTCCTGCATTGTAGGCAGACGCTTTACCGTCTGAGCCACCAGGGAAGCTGATATTTATTTGAGCCCCTTTTTTTGGGGCGGGGGGCAAGAATACTGGAGTGAGTTGCCCTTCCCTTCTCCAGGAGATCTTCCCGACCCAGGGATTCAACCTAGGTCTTCCACATTGTAGGCAGATGTTTTACCATCTGAGCCACCAGGGGGCCACCAGGGAAGCCCCATGTAATTCCTAAGGGTCACCCCATCTGAACTTTGAAGGGATGAAGTCCATCAAGGTAATCCAGAAGTGCTGGCCATAGATAATTGGCTAGAAACCCAGCAGATGGATTGATTTTTTTTTTTGAAACTTGCATATGATTGAGCCCAAGGAAAAAATGTATTTAGTTTGTAATAAAAAATGTGAGCAATTATCAAAGTGATTAACATACAGTCCAGGCTTAGCATATTTGGTTAGCTGTCTCCTTCATATATCATCATCTTCTCATCCTGGTCTGGTAGTTAGCAGAGGTCAGGTGTCAGAAATAGGAGTTGTAATGCATTCAAGAGAGGAAGCATTTTTGAGGTGAGAAACGCTAATCCAAGAGTTTACTCCTTTAAATTTTGCACCACAGGGATTTGTTAACAAGATCTGATATGGCCCTTGCCAATGACTATAAAAGTCCTTTATCTGAAGTCTTGTCCAGTAGATAACATCTCCAGGCCATAACCTATGGTTCTTCAGGTTTTCATCTCTTGCAGCTCACTGGGAAAGGAATTAGTTAATAACTTCTCATTTTCTTTAAGGGATTTAATAAGTTCTTGGCAATAATATAATATGTCACCTTTAAGTATGCCTTCATCTTGAGATGCCTACATCTAAGCACAAAGGTTGCCCAGTGATTATTTCAAAAAGAGACCGTTGATGTTTCCCAAAAGGAGTGAGCCTGAGATTGAGAAGCACCAGTGAGAGGCCTTTTGGCTGTGAAAGATTAAAATCCTCTGAGAATTTTGTCAATTGAGTTCTGACAGTACTGTTAATTCTTTTTTACCAGTCCCAAAGATTGGGGATAATAAGCACAGTGAATATGCTGCATTATTGGCCAAATACCACAAATGGAATTAATTTTTTGTTCAGTAAAGTGAATTGTTCAGTAAAGAAAAGTTGCTGTGCAACTCATTATCCATCCAAATAGAAATTACTCTGTCCGATAGCAGATTTTCTACTGGTAAAGCCATTGCTCTCCTGTAAGAAAATTCTTCCACCTCATGTGAGAATATGCAAACTGTTACCAAAATATATTTATATCCTTGATGGTGGCATTTGGACAACATCCAGTCACCGTACTTCAAAATGTTCTTTAGGACAGGAAAAGTGACCTCAAGATCCATAGAGTGGCTTTCAAGGAGTATATTTAGGGAAATTCATTGTGGGCTACTGTGGGGGAGAGTTCCCAGATATATTGTTTCTCCTGTAACATCATTTTTTTTTTCAGGATCTCAATTGGTTATGGAATGCATGTGCTAGAATAAAGATAATTGAGTACCTATAGGCATTAGAGACCTCTTATTTGGTTCAAACCATATTTGTGATGTGAGGCCAAAGACTCCCTTTCTTCTTGCATACTTGTTCATCATCCAGGGATAATTTCTGAGGAAATTAGCTTGACACATGGGGATCAGGTTTAAGTAGCAGATGTTCTCAAAGCTGGACAGAATTAGTTTAACTGCTGAGTCAGCGAATTGAATCCTGGTGGCCTCTATTGAATCAGATTTGGGATATTCATGTATTCTGAAAATGGGTAATCATCTGGATAATTTTATAGAGTCTAACAGTTCTGAGACTAGTTTTCCAGTTTTATGGATTGGTCTGAGGAAGTAAGAAATTCTTTTTGCTTCTAAAGCATTCCAAAATCATGAACCACTCTGAAAGCCTAATGGCTATTTTTGTAAATATTTGCTATTTGGTCTTTGGCTGGTTGACAAATCCAAATTAGAGCAATTAATTCAGCTGCTTCTGTCAAATTGGTATCTGTTAAATACAAACTTCCAATTAGGTGCTTGGTGGATGTTATTACATATCCAGCTCAGTAATGTCCCTGTTCAACTTTTAAGTAGGATCCATCTATAAACCAAATTACATCAATAGTTTTAATAGAAATTTCTTGTAAATAACTTCTAGAAATAAGAAAATAATTAGTAAAATGCAATTGTGACCGTTTTCTGCCTGTGGTGCTAGAAGCAAAGTTTTGGGAATGAGATTATTGCATTCAGCCAAAGTAATCTTAGGTAAGCAAAACAACAATACCTTATAGAGATGAGTCATCTCACAGATCAGTGCTGAATATGAGAATTCAAAAGGGATTCAACCGAGTGTGTAATACATCAAAGGAGACCAATTAGAAGTTCTTCAGTATCTTTGCACAGACAGCTGTTGTTGAAACAGCCTTCATACACAGTTCTTTTGCTACTGAATATAGCTCCTGAATGTAATAGCCTATGGTTGAATGCTGGTCACTGTGTCTTTGAGTTAATACTTCTAGAAAATTTCCTTTATTTTCATGTCGGAGAAGAATAAAATGGTAATATGTGATAAGGCCTGATGTTGCAATCTGAGTCAATGAAAAATTTAAGTCATCTCTAGTCTTTTCTCTTTCTATTGGCTATTCATTTGGGTCTGGTCAACCAGACTAGTAATGCATACAAAAGTTGGACAATGAGAAGAAAAATTAGGTATTCAATTCTGACAATCTCCAGGTAGACCTCAAAATCCTCTCAGCTGTTTCTTTGTTTTGGGATGCAAGAAGGCCAGGATTCCCTGAGCTCTTTCAGAATCAGTTACCAGTCGTTCCTTAGGTAGCAAATGACCTAAATCATTCACAATTGGTAAGCAGAATTGCAATTTGTCTTTGAGTACCTCTGCCTTTTAGAGGCTGATTGTAACAGGTGAATAGTGTCCTCTTGAGAGTCTTATTCAATTCTAGAGTATAAAAACATCATCTACTTATTTAATGAAGACACAGCCACTAGAAAAATGTATGTCAGCCAAATCAGCTTTAAGTAATAGAAAAATAAGTAGGACTTTTTAGTATAGTCCTGATGCTAACCATCCAGGTATATTGACATTCTTCCAACATGAAGGTAAAAAAGTGTTGACTTTCCTTTTCCACTGGAATACTAAAGAATACACTGCCTTGGTGTGTTACTGAAAAATAATAAGTATTTGCTAAATAGACTGAGAGCAGAGTGTAAAAGTTGGGAAGCACAGGGTGGTAAGGAATCATCAGTGTTACTTATCGTATATATGAAATGACATAATATCACTTGGAGATTAACAATGGCAAGTTAAAGATGTATACTATGAACCCTAAAGCAACAATTAAGAAAGCAAGTAGCTATACCTCCAACAAAGGAGCAAACTATAATAAAATTCTTCACCTAATGCAATAGAAGGCAAGACAAGAGGAAAAGGAAAAGAGAGATTTGAGGGACAATCAGAAAACAAGGTGATATATTTATAATATTATAAATTTATAATATTGCAATTTATAATAATTACAGTAAACGAAGGAGTTTATTCAACCTGATGAATGACATATATTAAAAACCTAAAGATAAGGTGACACTACGTGGTGAAAGCATGGACACTATACCCCTAAGATGGAGTCCAAGACAAGGATGTCCGCTCTTACCCACTGTCCAGCCTTACCATTTCTATTCATTATTGTACTGGAGGTTTTCAATAGCAGTGAGGGCAGAAAAAGAAAACATCCAAATCAAAGAGAAATAGTTAAAATTGAAATTGTCCTTATTCATACATGTAGTAAATCTGAGCACAGATACAAAAAAATCTTCAGAAACTAATAAGAGAATTTAAGTTTATAGGATGAAAGATCAATGTAAAATTTTTATATACTGCTGCCGCTGCTGCTAAGTCACGTCAGTCGAGTTTGACTCTGGGTGACCCCATAGACAGCAGCCCACCAGGCTCCCCCGTCCCTGGGATTCTCTAGGCAAGAACACTGGAGTGGGTTGCCATTGCCTTCTCCAATGCATGAAAGTGAAAAGTCAAAGTGAAGTCGCTCAGTTGTGTTCAATTCTTAGTGACCCCATGGACTGCAGTCTACCAGGCTCCTCCATGCATGGGATTTTCCAGGCAAGAGTACTGGAGTCAGGTGCCATTGCCTTCTCTGTTCTATATACTAGGAATGGATAATTTGAAATTGAAATAAAAATGATTGTATTTAAAGTAGCCTTAAAATGTGAAATACTTAGAGATAAATTTTAAGAGTAAAAGTCTTATATAATGAAAATTAATATTTATGAAAGAAATTGAAAAATATACTATGCTCATCGTTCAGATTTATTATATTAGAATTTCAGTCTCCCTAAATTGATGTACAGATTCCAAACAATTTCAGTCAAAATCCCATCATTAGATATGGGATTTCATGGGTTGCTCAGTCATGTCCAACTGTTTGCGATCCCATGGATTGCAGCACACCAGGCTTTCATGTCCATCACCTACTCTCAGAGCTTGCTCAGACTCATGTCCATCAAGTTGTTGATGCCACCCAACCATCTCATCCTCTGTCTTCCCCTTCTCCTCCGGCCTTCAATCCTTCCCAGCATCATGGTCTTTTCTAATGAGTCAGTTCTTCCCATGAGGTGGCCAAAGTATTGGAACTTCAGCTTCAGCATCAGTCCTTCCAATGAATATTCAGAACTGATTTCCTTTAGTATTGACTGGTTTGATCTTCAGTCCAAAGGACTCTCAAGAGTCTTCTTCAAGATATTAGGAAGTGCAAATTAAAACCACAATGCAATACCATCACACATCTATTAGTTTAAAATTAAAAAGATTGACTTTGCCAACTGTGGTCAAGGATATAAAACAACTGGAACTCTCCTATAGTCTGGGCAAAATGGACTTAATGAAATAGTGTAATTACTTGGGAAATTGTTTGGAAGTTTCTTAAAAAGTTAAATGCATGCCTACCATGTCATCCAGGCTTTCTACTCCTAAGAGCATGTATTTGTACAAAGATTTGTTTGTGTGTGTGTATGTGTGTGTGTGCACTCTGCTGTTGCTGCTAAGTCGCTTCAGTCGTGTCCGACTCTGTGCGACCTCATATATGGCAGCCCACCAGGCTCCCCCATCCCTGGGATTCTCCAGGAAAGAATACTGGAGTGGGTTGCCATTTCCTTCTCCAATGTGTGAAAGTGAAACATGAAAGTGAAGTCACTCAGTCGTGTCCGACTCTTAGCGACCCCATGCACTGCAGCCTACCAGGTTCCTCCATCCATGGCATTTTCCAGGCAAGAGTACTGGAGTGGGGTGCCATCACCTTCTCTAGTGTGTGCACTCAGTCATGTCCAATTCTTTTCAACCCCATGGACTATACCCTGCCAGGCTCCTCTGTCCACTGGATTTCCCAGGCAAGACTACTGGAGTGGGTTGCCATTTCCTATTCCAGGGAATCTTTCCCATTCAAGAATTAAACCTGTGTTTCTTGCATCTCCTGCATTGGCAGACACATTCTTTGCCACTAGCATCACCTGGGAAGCCCCACACGAAGACATACAGAATGTTGTACCTGCTTTGTTTTTAACAGTGGAAAACTAGGAACAACCCACGTGTCCGTCAAGAGGTGAATGGATAAACTGTGCTATATTGCACAATTGAATAGTACTCAGCAATAAAAAGGAAAGAGCTCTTGATACATGCTACAATATGGAAGGGTCTTACTCTATGTTGAAAAAAAAGAAGTTTATACCAGAAAAATAAAGCACATAATGTCTGATTACATTTAGTAAAAATCTAAGATATACAAACTAATATTTACCAATGTGTAGCAGATCAGTGGTTGCTTGGTGACAGTAGGGACAAGAAGGGGTGGAATGAAAGGATTACTAAGGAGTAAAAGGAAATTTTTATGTGGTGATAGATATGTTCATTATATTGATTAGAAATATGATTTTATGATGTTTAAACATTGAAACTTATCACAGTGTACACACTAAATGTGTGCAAGTTATTGTATATTAACTACTTAATGATTTTTTTTAAGAATCTTCTTGGAAAAAATAATTATGCTTAAAAGTCTGAAGTGAGCCTTTATCTTTTAAAGATGTTAAAACATGTCTGTTTATAAAGCTTTCTATAATTGTAGATGCATAAAAATACAAAGAAATTCTTCTATCCAGAGATTGGAATTTCTGTTAATACTGTGCCTGAAGCACAAATACACCATTTAAAAATGAAACCAAGTGTCAGTAAAAACAGAGGTCAGGAATGTAAGGCATACTAATTCAAATGTCATTTTGACATCTAGTTGAGATAAATATCTATGTTTGTACAGAATTGAAAATTGACTAGGGCATTAGCGAGAACACCCAAAGACTATTTACTGGAGCTGAAATATATAAGCAAGGTGACAAAGGATCAGTGATTTATGAATATAACCTGGTTCAGTAAAAGAAGTGAATTAAAGAACATCAAGCATATACCTTGCTAAATCATTTCTCAGTATAAAATTAACTCCATAGACTGAAAATCGCCCCAAAGAAAACATAAAACTGGTCTATAGGACAATCTAAAAAGGGCAAGTAGACCCTTCCTTGTCAGTGTAAGATTATTCTTTATCAGACACTCACCTTTATTTGACCTATGTTTTTTTAAAAAAAATCTTAAGAGTGGATTTTCATCCAATTTCATTTCAATCATTTCCTTTGAGAATCCTTCCCTTAAATTTATAGTTTTCAATGTCAGTAAAATAATGATCTTTAATATATTTAGTTCTCAATTGTATTTAATCAAAGTTATCTCATCCACTGATAGTGTTAGACCTGTTTTGGCATCTGCACTTTCCTGATGTCATCTATTCAATAGATCAACATTATCCAGGCTCCCAAGAGCACCTGTTTCTCTCCTTGTCTACCTTCCTTTTAGCTATTTCTCTGGTAATTTATAGTCTTATTTATGTATGTGTGAATGTGTGTATATTCTCTTCCTCTCTCCTGATAAAATTAAATTTGGTAAATGTCAAATACTATCAGAAATTGAGTAATTTTATACAAATGACAAGTTGCAGAACTTCTGCAGTATTTATATTTTTAATATTAACATTTATTCCAAATACACTTATTTATAATATATGTATGAATGTCCTTTTTGAAATTAGTATGTATTTTCTTTTAATCATTTAAGAAATATTAAACATTTATCATATATTAGGAACTGCATGAAGTCTTGAAGCTTCAGTGCAGAATAAGATAGATATAGTTTGTCTTCATATAACTTACAATCTAGTGAAAAAATTAAAAATTTGAGCCCCTACTTAGATATGCTACTTATAGACATGATCACTAATGGCTCAAAAAGCAGATAATTTCTAGGCACCAGTTGTTGCAAGGTCAGCTTTCTCCTCCCTGTCTAATCTCACTTGTTCCACAAAACTTTGACCTAATATTTACACTATGTGGCTCAGCTGGTAAAGAATCCACCTGCAATGCGGGAGGCCTGGATTCAATCCCTGGGTTGGGAAGATCCCCTGGAGAAGGGAACGGCTACCCACTCCAGTATCCTGGCCTAGAGAACTCCATGGAGTCACAAAGAGTCGGACATGGCTGAGCAATTCTCACTAATGATTCTTAATTTGAATTTACTTATTGTAAATTTCAGCTGTCTGTAAATTTCATCCTTCTTTGTATCATGTCAACATTGCCTTGTATTGTTATCTGAAGAGTTTATGCATAAATATCTTATACTGTCCCATTGGGTGTAGGGTTTTTGGATGTGAGGATGATACTTTATGCTTCTTCAGTGTTTTCCTTCTGCATAGCAGAATAAATACTAGAAACTTAATTAGGCTGTATTGATGGTGTCATCTCAAGTTTTCTTATTTTGGCAAACATTCTTTGGCTTGAATTGCATTAAATCATAATTATTTTGCAGTGGGAATTTCTTAAAGTGTTTTCTGCAACAATATCACAGAAAATGTAATCTAAAAAGTTTTATTGATTGTTATGGTTATCATCCAAGATGTATCAACATGTATTTTAAGAAAAAGCTAATACACATATTTAAAGCTTGGGCTTTCATATAAACTAAAGAGATAAATGTTTTGTACAATTTTGCTATTGAGATTTAGGTTTGTAAATAAAGTATTTAGATCTCAGTATAGTGCTAGTAGTAAAGAACCTGCATGCCAGTACAGGAGACATAAGAGACAGGGTTAGATTCCTGGGTCAAGAAGATCTTCTGGAGGAGGGCATGGCAACCCACTCCAGTATTCTTGCCTGGAGAATCCCATGGACAGAGGAGCCTGGCAGACTACTATCCATAGAGTTGCAAAGAATAGGACATAACTCAAGTGACTTAAGGTCACAGATATCCTTTATTGGATACAGAATGATAGATAAGAAAGTAAAGTAATACACAGGAAAATAATTTGTAAAGAAACTAATACTCGAAGAATTAAACTTCTACATCATGAATGGTAGAAATAAAACTACTCTTTGATGTTACAGGCTCAAACAAAAGGAACTTCTCTCTTTTCATTAGGTCTGCCTACAACTCTGAATTGTTCTCAAAATAAGTAGGTGGTACATATTTATTTTTATGTTGCACTATGTGAACAGAAGGCAGAGAGGCAGGTGGCCTTGTGGCTATAATGTATAAGTGATTGCTTATATACTGGACTCCATTTCCATCCTGCCTTACCTTATTTAAGGCTACTGCTGAGAAGACTGAGAATTTGGTTTGATTGGAGACCCACTCAGGGCTTTGTGATTAGACTGTATGTCAGTCTTAATGAAAAGTGCACTTCTTGTATACCTTGCATTAGAGTAGCCCTAATTTTACAAGTGGAACTTGTGCTGCAACCAGATAATACATGTACTTTTTGTTTTACTAGAAAATCACATCTGTGCATCTGGCCAGTGGTATCTATTTCAACTCTGACTCAATCTAGAAGTTAAATTCACAGCCTTAAAAAGAGTCTCACCTATCAAGTGTGGAACAAAAGATAAGGGCAGATTTCAGACTTAGCAGTATCTGAAGTAGAGTCTTAGAGATGAAGTAGAAAGCTTACAGAGTAGAAGAGATCATTCTTACATAGAAATTTGATGACACACCTTTGGAGATTATGATAGCAACAGGAGTTGAAGAATCTATATTAAATGTCTAGGCATTGTGGGTTGAGAGTGGAATCCGTGGCTAAGGCCCTTTTGCAAAGAAACTTCACCTATTGATGAATGATGTGGAAAAGAGTGGGATGCATGTGAAAGGTATTCATAAACCTTGGACACAAAAGAGAAGAAACATCCACATCAGATTAAGACAAAATTATATTTTATATCTTATGGTTTGGGGTTATATTGGAAGCTTACTAAATATTATTTATAGTTTGTTGTATATATATATATATTTGTACTTCATTTATCCATGGTTTTTCTGCTCTATTAGATGGGCTCAAATTTTATTAATTATTTTTGGTATATACGTGTTTGTGTTTTACGTATCTATTAAGAATATATCCAGCTGTAAGCAACTGAAAACCCAAAATATTGAGTTAAAAAAATACAGAAATCTCTTTCATTCTTACATGTATGTAATGTGTAAGTAAGTACTGCAAGAATGATGCAGAAAACCCATAATCATCAGGGACCCAACTAAAAACTTTCATTGCTTGCCTATTTTCAATGCTTGACTATTAATGTATGGGCCAAGAGGGCTGTACAAGATCCAGGAACCATACAATATCCTAGGACTTGAGGACACAAGCCTGGCAGAAGGGGCAACCTTCTCTCTTCTACCCAGGAAGTTACATGTGATGCAGTTTCCCAGCAAAGAGACTGTCTTTTTCCCATCGTATATTCCGGCCCCCTTTGTTGTAGACTAATTGAGCGTAAGAGTGTGTGTTTACTTCTGGGTTCTCTGTTCTGTTCCATTATCTGTGTGTCTGTTTTTGTGCCAATGTCATTGCTATTTTGATTACAGTAGCTTGGTGGTATACTTTGAAGTTTGGGAATGTCATGCATCCGTCTTTGTTCTTTCTTTTCAAGATTGATCTTTCCACTTTTTATATCATTTCTAATTCCTTCATTAATGTTCTATAATTTTCCATGTAAATGTCTTTACACTCCTTGGTTAAGTGATGCTGTGAAAGTGCTGCACTCAATATGCCAGCAAATTTGGAAAACTCAGCAGTGGCCACAGGACTGGAAAACGTCAGTTTTCATTCCATTCCCAAAGAAAGGCAATGCCAAAGAATGCTCAAACTACCACAAAATTGCACTCATCTCACACGCTAGTAAAGTAATGCTCAAAATTCTCCAAGCCAGGCTTCAGCAATACATGAACTGCGAACTTCTAGATGTTTAAGCTGGTTTTTAGAAAAGGCAGAGGAACCAGAGACCAAATTGCCAACATCTGCTGGATCATGGAAAAAGGAAGAGAGTTCCAGAAAAACATCTATTTCTGCTTTATTGACTATGCCAAAGACTTTGACTGTGTGGATCACAATAAACTGTGGAAAATTCTGAAAGAGATGGGAAACCAGATCACCTGACCTGCCTCTTGAGAAACCTATATGCAGGTCAGGAAGCAACAGTTAGAACTGGACATGGAACAACAGACTGGTTCCCAATAGAAAAAGGGAGTACATCAAGGCTGTATATTGTCACCCTGCTTATTCAACTTCTATGCAGAGTACATCATGAGAAATGCTGGACTGGAAGAAGCACAAGCTGGAATCAAGATTGCTGGGAGAAATATCAATAACCTCAGATATGCTGATGACACCACCCTTATGGCAGAAAGTGAAGAGGAACTAAAAAGCCTCTTGATGAAAGTGAAAGTGGAGAGTGAAAAAGTTGGCTTAAAACTTGACATTCAGAAAATGAAGATCATGGCATCTGGTCCCATCACTTCATGGCAAGTAGATGGAGAAACAGTGGAAACAGTGTCAGACTTTATTTTTGGGGGCTCCAAAATCACTGCAAATGGTGACTGAAGCCATGAAATTAAAAGACTCTTACTTCTTGGAAGAAAAGTTATGACCAACCTAGATAGCATATTGAAAAGCAGAAACATTACTTTGCCAAAAAAGATCCGTCTAGTCAAGGCTATGGTTTTTCCAGTGGTCATGTATGGATGTGAGAGTTGGACTGTGAAGAAAGCTGAGCACTGAAAAATTGATGCTTTTGAACTGTGGTGTTGGAGAAGACTCTTGAGAGTCCCTTGGACTGCAAGGAGATCCAACCAGTCCATTTTGAAGGAGATCAGCCCTGGGATTTCCTAGAAGGAGTGATACTAAAGCTGAGACTCCAGTACTTTGGCCACCTCATGCAAAGAGTTTACTCATTGGAAAAGACTCTGATGCTGGGAGGGATTGGGGTCAGGAGGAGAAGGGGACGACAGAGGATGAGATGGCTGGATGGCATATGGCATCACTGACTCGATGGACGTGAGTCTGAGTGAACTCCGGGAGTTGGTGATGGACAGGGAGGCCTGGCGTGCTGCGATTCATGGGGTCACAAAGAGTCCGACACAACTGAGCAACTGAACTGAACTGAAGTTTATTTCTAGATATTTTATTCTTTTTGATGCAATTTTAAATGGGATTGTTTTCTTTTCTCATAATTTATTTTAGCGTATAAAGAGCAACAGATTTCTGTATATTAATCTTGTACCCTATAACTTTACTGAATTTGTTTATTTTAGTAGTTTTCTGATGGGGACTTTAAGGTTTTCTATATATATTATCATGTCATCTGCCAATAGTGACAGTTTTACTTCTTTCCTTCCAAACTGGATGACTTTTGTTCCTTTTTCTTGTCTGGTTATTGTGGCTGCTGCTGCTGCTGCTGCTAAGTCGCTTCAGTTGTGTCTGACTCTGTGTGACCCTGTAGATGACAGTCCACCAGGCTCCACCGTCCCTGGGATTCTCCAGGCAAGAACACTGGAGTGGGTTTCCATTTCCTTTTCCAATGCATGAAAGTAAAAATAAAGTCACTCAGTTGTGTCTGACTCTTAGCAACCCCATGGACTGCAGCCTACCAGGCTCCTCCATCCATGGGATTTTCCAGGCAAGAGTACTGGAGTGGGTTGCCATTGCCTTCTCCGGATTATTGTGGCTAAGACTTCCAATACTACGTTAAATAGAAGTGGTGATAGTGGGTATTCTTGTCTTGTTTCTGATTTAGAGGGAAGGCTTTCAGTTTTTCACCAATGAACATGATGTTAGCTGTGGGTTTGCCATAATTACGTCTTATTATGTTGAGATATATCCCCTCTATACCCTCTTTGGACTTCCATAGTGACTCAGCAATAAAGAATTTGCCTGCAGTGTAGGAGATGCAGGTTCAATCCCTGGGCTGAGAGGATCCCCTGGAGAAGGAAATGGCAGCTTACTTCAGTATGGTTGTCTGGGAAATCTCACGGACAGAGGAGCCTCACAGGCTGCAGTGCATGAGATAACAAGACTTGGACACATCCTAGCAACTAAACTATCACCACCACCACCACCACATACACTTCAAGAGTTTTCATCATGAACAGATGTTGAAGTTTATGTAATGTTCTTCTGCATCTGTTAAGATGATTATGTGATTTTAATCATTCCTTATGTTAGTATGGTATATCACATTGTTTGTCTTGTGAATATTGAACCTTCCTTGCATCCCTGGAATAAATTTCACTAGATCAAGGTCTGCCTTTTTATATATTGTTGGATTTGGTTTGCTAATGTTTTGAATTGTTCATCTGGTATATTGTTTATTTCTGTTGTGTAGATGGTTTTGGGGGGCGTTTTCTCTTGCACTTTCAAATGAGACAAATTCCTCTGTCTTCTCATTTTAGTTCTCTTTTTCTGTCTCTATGAAATTAGGAGAAACAGTTGTCTATGTCTATCTTTTTTTTTCATTTTTGAAATTTTCTTTTCTAATACAGGAAAATATTCATAAGGCATTAATGGATGGAAAGAAAGAAGTTACAAAGTCCTATGTACAGTGTGATTCCATTTTTGTTTGCTTTAAAAATATATTACATATTTTAATATACAAACATATAAATATATGCATATATAAATTCTAGAATGACATCAATAACTTCAGATATGCAGATGACACCACCCTTATGGCAGAAAGTGAAGAGGAACTAAAAAGCCTCTTGATGAAAATGAAAGAGGAGACTGAAAAAGTTGGCTTAAAGCTCAACATTCAGAAAACGAAGATCATGGCATCTGGTCCCATCACTTCATGGGAAATAGATGGGGAAACAGTGGAAACAGTGTCAGACTTTATTTTTGGGGGCTCCAAAATCACTACAGATGGTGACTGCAGCTATGAAATTAAAAGACACTTACTCCTTGTAAGGAAAGTTATGACCAACCTAGATAGCATATTCAAAAGCAGAGACATTACTTTGCCAACAAGGTCCGTCTAGTCAAGGCTATGGTTTTTCCAGTGGTCATTATGTATGTGAGAGTTGGACTGTGAAGAAAGCTGAAGTGAAGTGAAGTGAAGTTGCTCAGTTGTGTCCGACTCTTTGTGACCCCATGGACTGTAGCCTACCAGGCTCCATCCATGAGATTTTCCAGGCAAGAATACTGGAGTGAGCTGCCATTTCCTTCTCCAGAGGATCTTCCCAACCCAGGGATCGAATTCGGGTCTCCCGCATTGCAGGCAGGCAGACGCTTTACCCTCTGAGCCACCAGGGAAGCCCCTGAAGAAAGGTGAGCGCTGAAGAATTGATGTTTTTGAACTGTGGTGTTGGAGAAGACTCTTGAGAGTCCCTTGGACTGCAAGGAGATCTAATCAGTCCATTCTAAAGGAGATCAATTCTGGGTGTTCTTTGGAAGGACTGATGCTGAAGCTGAAACTCCAATACTTTGGCCACCTCATGCAAAAGAGTTGACTCATTGGAAAAGGCTCTGGTGCTGCAAGGGATTGGGGGCAGGAGGAGAAGGGGACGACAGAGGATGAGATCGCTAGATGGCATCACTGACTCGGTAGACATGAATGTGAATGAATTCTGGGAGTTGGTGATGGACAGGGAGGCCTGGAGTGCTGCAATTCATGGGGTCACAAAGAGTCGGACACGACTGAGCGACTGAACTGAACTGAACTAATGAAGCAAAATGTTGGCAATAGTTACCTCTGGGATTTCAGGCCATTTTTGTTTTCTTTATTTGTATTGGTAATCATGAGTTTTCTTTCCTTTATATTCAAGAAGAATAACCATACTGAAACCATCCACCTCAGACTGGGACTTCAACTCATTTGGCCAGGCCTTGAACCCAGCCACATCCCATGGTCTTCCAACTGAGATCACACACCTGGTCTCAGGACTTAATGAAACTCAGGTTCTTGATGTCACAACGCAGAAATAATTCAGTGAGAGACAAAGTGATAGGTAAGAAGTGGATTTATTTAGAGAGAAACACACTGCACAGTGTGTGGGCTATTGCAGAAGGTGTGTAGGGCCATTGCAGAAGATGTGTGCAGTTATGGCTATCTTGAAGGTGGGGGATACTTAACACTGGAGTGACCTTATGGAGTCTGTAGCTTTAGTTGGAGAGCTGGATTTGTCATGAACATGAGTTACATCTTTCCTTAAGTTGTGCTGGCAGCTTTCACCTTGGTAGGAGGTGGAGCTGGAGATGTGCTAGGGCTGGAGCTAGCTATGAGGCAGGCTGTCAGTGGCTGTCGCCTGTGTTCAGTGGCTGTCATTGCCCTACTAGGGTAGTGTCAGACCCTAAGTTACTAGAGCAGAAGTTCTGAGGTTCAAGTCCAAATGGCTCAGTTCCCTTTAGGTGTGTGTTCTACTTCCTGGCATCAGCACCCTTGCCCCAAAGGGAAGTAATATGGGAGCAAGTGGTGCCCTTTTGGGCTGTTAGTTTGTGATGGTGTGCATGCTTGTGGTCCAGATACAGCTAGAGGTTGGTTGTACTGCTTGTACAACTGGCAATATTGACTGTCTCTACCCTTCTCAGATGCCACTTGTGGTTTGAATCTCCTTTGTTCCTCACGGCCAGTCTCTCCTCTTGTGCTCTGCTGCCCCCATCCTGCTGTGTGGCTGCACTGGAGGGCAGGCAGGGCCCATGTGGGCTCTCAGTGTCAGGGTACAGGCTTTGGAGGACCGGGGCTATTTCTGATGCACTGCCCCTGCAAGCACCAGTAAAGACTATCCCCTCCCTTCTCCGATGCCACTTCTGAGCTGCTGCTGTTTCTCATGGCCGGATTCTTTCCTTGGTTTTGGTAGCCCTCCTTCCAGTGTGAAGCTGTGGTTTGAAGTTAGTGCATTAACTCTACCCAAGCTGAGGCATGTACTAGAGTGGTCGTGGGAAACTAGTCATGAAACCTGTGTGGTACCAGTCCTCCAGCCAACTATCTTCCCTTTTTCAAACGCCAGGACTGGAGCACTTAGTGTGGCTTGCACCACTTATTCCCCACTGAGGATGTTTGTCTCTGTAAATCTTTTCCTCTAAGTCTCTTCTCTGAGGCAGAGGCCCTGCCTAATTTTTTTTCTTCCCGTCACACCTGATTCTGTGTGGATCTTTCTTTCAGCCTTGGCTATATGGAAATCTTTTTGCCAGTACCCAGTTATTTTTCTTCAAGAATTGTTCTACTTGTAGATGTATTA
Source organism: Bos indicus (assembly GCF_029378745.1). Lineage (NCBI taxonomy): Eukaryota > Metazoa > Chordata > Mammalia > Artiodactyla > Bovidae > Bos > Bos indicus. The sequence goes on from NC_091785.1 coordinate 1,325,579, forward strand.
CTGATGTGTTTGTGGCAGGGAAGTGATTTCCATCTTGATCTCCTCCAATTTTACTCTGTTTTTCTTTGATAGATTTACACTTACATGTCTGATAAAAAAATTCAACTGAAAATTGAAGGTTTCTGTGTAATAGTGTTGTTGAAACTTACATAGTTGCAATATAAGGATAAAAACAATGAATTAACTAGCCATTTAATGCATATTTAAAAAAGCCTGTAGCAAGTGCTTAAGGGATAAACCTAAACTGCATGTTAAGCTAAAGTTGGCAATTTTATCTCTGGTTGCTCAGCCTTTTCTAAAACCAGCTTGAACATCTGGAAGTTCACGGTTCACGTATTGCTGGAGCCTGGCTTGGAGAATTTTGAGCATTACTTTACTAGCGTGTGAGATGAGTGCAATTGTGCGGTAGTTTGAGCATTCTTTGGCATGGCCTTTCTTTGGGATTGGAATGAAAACTGACCTTTTCCAGTCCTGTGGCCACTGCTGAGTTTTCCAAATTTGCTGGCATATTGAGTGCATCACTTTCACAGCATCATCTTTCAGGATTTGAACTAGCTCAACTGGAATTCCATCACCTCCACTAGCTTTGTTCATGGTGATGCTTTCTAAGGCCCATTTGACTTCACATTCCAGGATGTCTGGCTCTAAGTGAGTGATCATACCATTGTGATTATTTTGGTTGTGAACATCTTTTTTGTACAGTTCTTCATCAAAAAAGCAAGAGAGTACCAGAAAAACATCTATTTCTGCTTTATTGACTATGCCAAAGACTTTGACTGTGTGGATCACAATAAACTGTGGAAAATTCTGAAAGAGATGGGAATACCAGACCACCTGAACTGCCTCTTGAGAAACCTATATGCAAGTCAGGAAGCAACAGTTAGAACTGGACATGGAACAACAGACTGGTTCCAAATAGGAAAAGGAGTATGTCAAGGCTGTATATTGTCACCCTGCTTATTTAACTTCTATGCAGAGTACATCATGAGAAATCCTGGGCTGGAAGAAGCACAAGCTGGAATCAAGATTGCTGGGAGAAATATCAATAACCTCAGATATGCAGATGACTCCACCCTTATGGCAGAAAGTGAAGAGGAACTCAAAAGCCTCTTGATGAAAGTAAAAGAGGAGAGTGAAAAAGTTAGCTTGAAGCTCAACATTCAGAAAACGAAGATCATGGAAACTGGTCCCATCACTTCATGGGAAATAGATGGGGAAACAGTGGAAACAATGTCAGACTTTATTTTTTGGGACTCCAAAATCACTGCATGTGGTGACTCAGCCATGAAATTAAAAGACTCTTACTCCTTGGAAGAAAAGTTATGACCAACCTAGATAGCATATTCAAAAGCAGAGGCATTACTTTGCCAACAAAGGTCCATCTAGTTAAGGCTATGGTTTTTCCAGTGGTCATTATGGATGTGAGAGTTGGACTGTGAAGAAAGCTGAGCACCGAAGAATTGATGCTTTTGAAATGTGGTGTTGGAGAAGACTTCTGAGAGTCCCTTGGACTGCAAGGAGATCCAACCAGTCCATTCTTAAGGAGGTGAGCCCTGGGTGTTCTTTGTAAGGACTGATGCTAAAGCTGAAACTGCAATACTTTGGCCACCTCATGTGAAGAGTTGACTCATTGGAGAAGACGCTGATGCTGGGAGGGATTGGGGGCAGGAGGAAAAGGGGACGACAGAGGATGAGATGGCTGGATGGCATCACCAAGTCGATGGACGTGAGTCTGAGTGAACTCTGGGAGTTGGTGATGGACAGGGAGGCCTGGCGTGCTGTGATTCATGGGTTTGCAGAGAGTCAGACATGACTGAGTGACTGAACTGAACTGAAGCTAAAGTTTGGTTTTGAAAAATAAATGAGACCTCAAAGTTTCAGGAAAATAGCACTTACCTCATTATGATAAGTAATAAAGAAGATAATTTGTGGCAAAGGATATAAAAGTTCTCTCCCCCAATGGACCTTTTTAGCATAGATACCCATTTCACCAATTAAAAAATCCAAATGCAGTAAAGGATAGTTAATCACAAACTACATTAGTATGAACTTAAAGTCTGTATTTACTTTCTCTAAAATTAAAAAATTAAGGAAAATATTAGTGTAATATATAGTGCAAATGTGTCTCCCTGTCTTTCGAGAGTTAATGCATTCCAGTTGGTTACCTTAGGAAGACGGGTGATAGAATTTTAAAATTAGAGAATAAATTGTCAGCCTTGCGATGTTTTGACTGTACTACTCAAGTGTCAGCAGTTGTTTTCAAAAGGTGATTGTGAAATATGTGGAGCCTGGAGGGTACTTAAGATTTAACCATCTGTCTGTACAGGTACTGTTTGTCATATGTGAAAATGCTCTTTTCATCTAGTCCTAGCCTTGGTAACACGTCTGCACTACTATGTCCTCTCTGGCTCTCACACTTTCAGAGTAGCACACAAGGAGAGGGGCTTTGGCGGAGTAGCCCATGGGTTGCGATACGCCTTGAAATATAAAAAAAGTATCCTTTAAAACTTTATCCAAGAGCTTTCTCAGGACCAACCAACTTTTAGATGGCTTAGTCAACAACTTACAAATAGTATAAACTTTTATTTTACAGATTTAGAGAAATAATGAAATGGAGATCATAATTATATTGGTCTATGGATACAATACATCAAGTAATTACAGTGATGTATTATTTTCATATTTGAAATTATAGCCTAACTTGCAATTTGTTTACCTTATTCTAAAGAATAAATCTTACTTTATGTTTACACTACAACTTTGACAGTGAGTTTCAGGCCAAAGCAATATTTTCCTTTAAAACTTGGTTGAACATTAGAATTGCCATTTGCTGATCCCTTACACATGTTTCCCAGGTGGCTCAGTGGTAAAGAATCCACATGCAAATACCAGAGACTCAGATTTAATCCCTGGGTCGGGAAGATCCCCTGGAGTAGGAAATGGCAACCCACTCCTGTATTCTTGCCAGGATACTCCCATGGCCAGAGGAGCCCTGTGGAGTACAGTTCATGGTGTCCCAAAGAGTTGGACATGACTGAGCATGCACATGTACAATGTGCTAGACATGATAAATACAACAATATTGGAAGTTACCAATTCTTATTTTCAGATGAGCAATTGAAATCAAGTGTAGTTAGGTAACTTCCCCAAGCTGGAAAATTAGAAAATTTTACTTTGAATTCAAATCTATCTGACATTTTAGACCCATATGCATTTTTTTAAATTTTTTTATTTTTTTTACTTTACAATATTGTATTGGTTTTGCCATACATCAACATTAATCCGCCATGAGCTTTTTGGGTTAGCAGACACTTATGAATATTTCTTGACAATGAAATAGCTTGGTATTTAACATGGTAGCATCTTAACATGGTAGCATAAGTTAGGTTTCAATTATAACAGGGTGTCATTTTAGGAAATGAAATTTTATCTCATTATATTTCCCCTAATTTATTTGTTTCCAGATATAGTTTATTCTTAAGAAAGTGGCTCAAGGTCCTATTGTTTCATATGCTGGCCCATTATTCAAGTAATTTAAGTCCATATGGTCTATTTTTAATTTTAATGAAAAGTGCAGCCTGTATATGGTAGGGGCATTTCTGAGTTCCAGATTATGATAAATCACTGAACACTATCTAATCATATCTTCTCTGGGATGATCCATTCAGGATAAGCAAGAATACTAGCTTCTTATGCCTGTGTGTAATCATCAACCCCAGTTGTGGTTGTTATTGTTAGGGATAATACATAATATTTCCCTAGGATTGGGCTTCCAGCCTTTTTTTGAAGCTTTTAAGGTCATTAATGATACTATTATTACAGTTGACAAAGCTGGAAACAATCATATTCCTAAGCAAATGTACTGGACAAGTAACTCGAGATTATAGAGGCCTATTTTGGTTCCCTTGGTCCATGATAGGATTGTATGGACTTCTGGATGGCTCAGGAGTAGATTTTGCTGCTATGTTGGATGAGTTTAGTGCCAGCTGCCCTGTGATAAATTTTTAACTTGGAATAAGGTAAAGCATAAGACTTGTGAGTGAGGATGCATAAAAATTTAGTATCCTAAATTCTTGGTGATTCTGAATGCCTGGTGATTGACTCAAGCTTAATTACATGGGAAAAAGCTATTCCATTAATATATTTTACAAATCGTCTTCACTGCTGCCTGCTTACAGGAGGCAGTGTGGTGAAATGAAAAGAATATAGCATCAATAGGATTATGCTAATTTCAGGTAGAGCCCAGGCTGAGGAATTTGGAGGGCATTTAGTTTGGGGCCAGTCACCTGACTACTCGAAGACAATTTTCTCAGATCACAAATTTATCACAATTATGTTAATAGGGCTGCTGTGAAGCTCTAATAAAAAAATCAAAGGTACTCTATAAATTGAAAGGAACTGTTCAAAGTCTAGTTGCCTCAGAGCCTTTTGGGAAAGGGATTAGGAGTATAAATCCAATAGAAAATATTGGATCCAATAGAACTATAAATCCAATAGAAACTAATTATGATACCCATAATATGATATAATATGATACCCATAATATGATATAAATCCAATAGAAACTAATTATGATACCCATGATATGATATGATACCCATAATATGATATCCATAACTATGGGTATCATAATTAGTTTCTATATTTTTATACAGATGATATTGATAGAGCAAGGTTAATTATGGGGAAATCTTACAACAATTTGCCGGGGTCCAGCCCTGGTGGATCCAGGGAATTCGAAGCGGGGACGGAGTCGGCGAGGATCAGGAAACAACTGCTTAATTAAACTTTAATTAAGGATATAAAGAGTAATAGAATAAGGATAGCTCAGTGAGGAAATTCAGTGGAGAAAACAGGCTGAAATAAGGATAGCTCAGTGAGGAAATTCAGTGGAGAAAAGAGGCTGAATAATTCAGCCAGAAGGTAAGAGAAAGAACGACATGGTGAGACCAAGTTTCGGTGAACAAGGCCCGCACTTTATTTTCCAAAGTAGTTTTTATACCTTAAGTTATGCATAGAGGATAATGGGGGAAGGGGTAGAGTCAGGCAGCAAGCCAGGCTTTCTTCCTGCAAACTTATCATATGCAAAAGCTTAGGTGATTTGCATCATCTTCTGGCCTGGAGGCCTGTTAACATTTTAAGACCCTTTCTTCAGAAAACTTATTTTTCTCTAAAGGTGATTGGTCAGGAGCCACCCTCCAAAAGCATTAGATAAAGTTGCATTCCTACAGAGCAAAGGTGTGGTGGGCTATAACAAGAAAAAGAATTAACTCAAGGGTCCCAGGTTACAAACGTTAAAGCTACTACTTACACCAATTATGTTAATCAATACATTGCCAGGGACACAGCAGGTAAGGGATATGGAAACTTAGTGGCAAACATTGGCCCAACAAGTGAAAAGCCCTTCACCAATACAATTTCTAGTCAATCTTTTAACTGCTCAAAGGAATCTGTGTTTAGACAGTTTAGAACATCTCATGCCTCTCACAGTTGGGAGGCTCTGAGCAATCACATTTGGCAGGAAAAACCTATTCAGACAGGCTAGAGGACTTCCAAAGGAGTTTGTAGGTTGAAACACTGTCACACCCAGGAATTATTAACTGGAGCTGTAAGCTAACCCTTTTTTCAGAGAGAGGTAGTGGGGGACAGCCCCCCGTAAAGTCAGAGGTGTAGGTGAGAGCACAAAGCAGAAAGTAGGCAGACTCTGGTTTTAGGGGTAGATGCTCAAGAATTTCCAGGGGGACTCCTGAGGCTCGATCCCGCCTTTGCGTATGCCGAGCCTCCTTCCTCATGACCTTTGTCATGGGTGGAGCTCCTCACGCCGGCTCCTGGCAGTGATAGAATTCCAGCTGAGCCATTCCAGATCCTGAAAGATGATGCTGTGGAAAGTGCTGCACTCAATATGCAATATGCACTCAGTATGCAATATGCCGGCTCCCAGCAACAATTTGCAATAGTGACATAGAAGGTAACTGCATTGGGTACAGATTAATGAAAATCTACAAATGCACATTTTTATTTTCAGTATATTTAACAATAATTAAAGGTTATAAAAACAGGGAATAACACACACATAAGTCCCTTTTCTCTTCACAACTTTGAGGAGAAATTCTGGCATACATCTTGAGAAAATCTTATGGGTTAACATGATGGGGTAGAAAAAAACATTATTAAAATTTGTGTCTGTCTGTTTAGCACTGCAGTACATGAAAGTTGCTGGATTTATTATCAAAAGGTTTTGTTTGTGTGATTGGAATTTTCTGACAGAACATGGGATCCGTGATCTATATGTCTGTTTTGGAGGACTCGGTCAATAGAGGTATGCAGGGCTGCTGAGAGGAACACACTGTTCCCCACAGCGGAAGCTGTTGTCTAGCCAAAAGATGTTTCCTTCTTATTGGGTGAATCCTATGTATTGTGTCAAAGTGAGGATTCTAAGAAATCTGAAGTCTGTCATGCTTAATTCCATGTATTCTTACATGCTTCTCCCTTCCTTAGGAAATTGCTTTCCTTATAGATTCCACTCATCCACAAACTGAACATCATGGAAGGTTCTGATCAAGTCCCACAGTTCTTAACCAGCCTGCTGCTGCTAAGTCACTTCAGTCGTGTCCGACTCTGTGTGACCCCCATGGACGGCAGCCCACCAGGCTCCCCTGTCCCTGGGATTCTCCAGGCAAGAACACTGGAGTGGGTTGCCATTTCCTTCTCCAATGCCTGAAAGTGAAAAGTCAAAGTGAAATCTCTCAGTCGTGTCCGACTTTTGGCAACCTCGTGGACTTCAGCCTACCAGGCTCCTTCGTCCATGGGGTTTTCCAGGCAAGAGTACTGGAGTGGGGTGCCATTGCCTTCTCCGTCTTTACCAGCCTACATTGATGTTTTCCCTATCTCAGTTCTGAGTACCAGATGATCATGCCCTCATGCTTCTAAGTCCTCAGTTAAATAACTTTATTGTATTTTACTTTAAAAAAGAAAAAATTCTGCAACTTCAGAGACATTATCTTCATTTGTGTATCTTTGTAACAGTCCTTGTACACCCTCAGACATCATAAGGTAAAATGAAGACTCATTGGTTGGTACTTTCTTTTTTTTTGGTTAACAAATTGTGCTCATTTGACTGTTTCTTTAAAAAGTTGATTCCTATATAGCTTTTCCCCTGCCCGGGGTGATTCAGGCATAAGTCCTGTGTGACCTCCCAAGATCTCTTTCAACACAAAGATTACAATATCGTGAAAAACTTAGGTATTTTGTATTAAGAAATGTCTTTTAAATGGATGCAATTTAAATGTTACATTCTTTCTTTCCTATATTTGCTTGCTAAATGCACTATTAGTATTTATTTGTGTATTGGAATGGCCTCTGTTCCATGGCAGTTTTTTCCCATGCAAACAGTTTATAGTATTTTGCTTATGAACTGCCATTCCCCAGGAAGAGGTGGAGGATTTTTAAATAAAGAGCTTTTATAGGGACCATCTTTATGAAAAAAAATATTTCTCCCTTTTTTATTATATTCTCTAGGCTCCATCTGTATTAAACATCTGCAGTTGTTCTTGACTTGATATATGTGAGTGCTATAACTTTTCAGGACATCCTCATCTGCTGAGCTGAAAAGTCCTCAATTACTTATGACGCATTACTAGTAAAGAAGATAAACCGTACTCAGACTCGTCTTGTGGTTGATGAAGCAGCTTCTTTTTGTTTCCTTGGCATCCTTTTGCAAACCATCATGTGCTCACTTACTTGAAGCTGCCTATGAATCATGCAGTGATCTAGGATCTGGGGCTACAATAATTCAAATATAAAAAAGTCCTTGCCCTCACAGAACTGACCTTTTGGTGGAGGCGGACAATTAATGACAAAAATATAATACATTTCTCTTTAGTATAATTCTGAAATAAAAACTTCTGGAGACCAGAAGATTCTTTATAATTCATACCCTCACCTAAATTAGTGAAAGAATGTTTATAAGTTTTATTCTTCACAATTAGAGTGGATACTCATAGATTTTATTATAGGAGTATTAATTTGCTTGATTTGATATGGATGTTATAATAGAAGAGAATATGTACTATATTGCTTTTCTAAAGTTAAAAAGCATATGATTTCTCAAGATGTTTAGTTCTAAGAGTTTCAGATAAGTGAGTGTGATCTGTATAATGTGGGTAGTGATAAGTCTTATGAATAAAATTAAGTAGCAGAAAGGGATTGGTGAAGGCAATGGCAACCCACTCCAGTACTCTTGCCTGGAAAATCCCATGGACACAGGAGACTGGTAGGCTGCAGTCCATGGGGTTGCTAAGAGTCAGACATGACTGAGTGACTTCACTTTCATGCATTGGAGAAGGAAATGGCAACCCACTCCAGTGTTCTTGCCTGGAGAATCCCATGGACAGGGGAGCCTGGTGGGCTGCCTTCTCTGGGGTCGCACAGAGTCAGACACAACTGAAGTGACTTAGCAGCAGCAGCAACGGAAAGGGATAGAAAGTGCCAGAAAGATTCTTCCTTTATTAAAGTTTAGTTCATTGGATCCTTGTTTTCACAGATTTCTGGTATCTTTAAGATTTATTTTTGTTAGGCACTTTTGGTCTTCAGTGCGAGCTTTGGCCTATTGCATCCCAGTGTATCTTACTCAGGAGCAGAATCCTGATACAGACTTCTTTAAAAATAAGTCACAGATATAGAAAGGTTAAATATCCTCAAATTCAGCCACTTGGCTGTAACAACTATCTACACACACAAATATCTAAGTGCTGATTTTAGAACATTATACTTAGGAAAGTCTTAATTAATAATAATATTATGAATTTTATTTTTCTTGTTAGTATTTAGCATCACAACATTACTCTAATGACAAAATACAGGGATGGTAGAATGTGTCTCATTTCTCTCTTATTCCTGGAATATTATTTCTCTCAGTCCCTCAGCAGGAGTCAGGTAATTTGTGACGTGTTCTAAGGCTAAGTCTGTATTTTTTTTTTTCCCTTCTCATGATTGAATAACATCTCCTTGCATTTTTTATTACTTTACACTTATGAAGTGTTTTTATTAATATTTATACTAAAGATGGTTTTAGTCTACAATAAATCCTCTGTTAGCATTTAAGTTGGGGTATATATGGAATATTCATTAGTGTATTTGATATTCAAAACAATCCAGAGAGGTAGAAATAATTTTAAAATAAGGATAATGTTAGAAGCAAAAGAATGATATCGACAGGCAAGTTTATTTATCATTCTCAATTAAAGATGCATCTTTTTTAATTAAAAGATGCATCTTTTAATTAAAAGCATTTTTTTAAAAAAAAGCTCAGGAAATTTAAATTAGCCAGTGTCAAATAGTTTATGTATGGCCAATTTAAATTTCCTGAGCTTTATTATTTTTTTTAAAGCATCTTTAATTGAGAATGATAAATAAACTTGCCTGTCAATATCATTCTTTTGTTTCTAATATTATCCTTATTTTTAAATTATTTCTACCTCTCTGGATTGTTTTGAACACCAAATCCACTAATGAATATCAAAATCTTTTGCAAATGCTAATTTCCATTCAAAGTTATTTATGATTCTTGTGAGTAGTAGAATAAATATGTGACTTCTAGAAATAACTCAAAAGAAAACTAAGTGATGGTGCTTATATACGAAAAATATCCATTTATCAATTCTTGTAAAGAATGGCTTATAACAGGCTACATATTTGTAAATATGTAAAGCTTAAAAGTAGGAAAAAATACCAGATTTGGTGTTAGGAGATGAAGGTTATTAGTTCAGTAAACTTACTGAAATTAGCATGACATAAAATACAAAAAAAAAAAAAAAAACCAACAAAATTTTTAAGGCATTTTGTATATACTTGTACTTTAATGAGAAATGGAACATGATTTTAACCAAAAATCAGAAGGAAAAAAAATCAGGACACTAAAGTTTCTATTCACTCTTACCTGGGCAATCAGCTTAATAGTAAATCTTCCAAACAGCATATATCTAAGTATTTATATAAAAAAACAAAGATTAAAGAAAGTGTCCCCAAAGCATATCTGGTATAGTTTCTTTCTGTGTGTGTTACTTGCTCAGTCATGTCTGACTTATCAAGATCCCACAGACTGTAGCTCACCAGGCTCCTCTGTCCATGGGATTCTCCAGGAAAGAATGTTGGAGTGGGTTGCCATTTCCTTCTCCAGGGGATCTTCCCAACCCAGGGATCCAACTTGGGTCTCCCGCATTGCAGGCAGATTCTTTTCCATCTAAGCCACCAGGGAAGCTGCAATATATTTGTCTTACTAGACAAAATAAACTTAAAAGTCAGGTTTACTATAGATTGATTTTTCATCTAGTTTTTACAGATATGTTGACGGGTTGGTGATAAAATATTTAAAATTGGTTTTAACAACTTGATTTGAGTTGTGTTAATAATAAAACATACCTTTCTTGCCTCTAGCAAACCTAGAAGCAAAAATTACTTGAACACCCAGGTGGTATATTTTTAACATTCATTGAGAGCAAGAATAAAAATTGACATGATGTAGTTGCCTACCTGTCAAGCTTGTATAAGTATATTCATAATTCATATGAAATTGCTTATGTGTTAAAATGGTAATTTTTATTGCAATAATATAAATATAGCCTTCACAGAAGAATGAGGTAGTATGATGTAGAAGAAAAAAGTATAACTAGAAAACAGGACACTGGCTTCTGGTTCTGTGTTACTAATTATGTGGAGTAAGTTTGTGTCAGAATAACCTCTCACCCTCACCAGACTTTTGCTTCTTTATTGGCTAAATGACAAGCTTGGAGTAGACAACTTTTAAAGTTTCTTTTAGTCCAACATGTTTTAATTTTATAAGCTAGGTACCCAGATGTGCATAAAAATAATGTTTTTCTGTGATTCGACTTAAATTTTATAAAGTGCCTCTTCTGCCTGATACCAGTCAATGCAATTTTGGTTATGCTTGTTTTTGTTGTTTAGTGGCTAAATTGTGTCTATTTTATGACCTCATGGATTGTAGCCTGCCAGGGTCCTTTGTCCATGGGAATCCCAAGTAAGAATACTAGAGTGGGTTGCCATTTCCTTCTCCAGGGATCTTCCAGACCCAGGCATCAAACCTGCATCTCCTACATTAACAGGCAAAATCTTTACCACCGAGCCACCTGGGAAGCCTTAGTTATGCTTACTAGATTTTATCTAGTGACATTTACATGCAACAAGTTAATGATTATCTCCTTTTTTGCATTCATTGTAGCTTTAGTGACATCTAAATTGCTACATTGTTGGGTGGGGTTACCAGATGACCTGTTTGTGTCTGCCCAGTGGCATCTGATGAAGTGTATACAATCTCTGGCAGGTGTCAACAGCCTTTCATAGTGCTGTCTGCTACTGTTTCTGGATTGGGTACTTTATAGTCCAGGTCACTCCTGTTGTACCTAGTTACTGTCATTACAGTCAAAGATGTTTCCAGATAATCTCTTTCTCTCCCCTGTCCCCCTGCCCTGCCTCGGTCTGTGTCTCTCAGTTAACATCTGCAACTTTCTTGGAGGCATAAAAAATAGAAGCTTCTCTCTTTGCCTTCTCTTTTTTTTTTTTTTTTTTGCTTTCTCTTATGAAGTCAAATCTAGAAACGTGTATGTTTCCTGGACCAGCCTCTATTTATATATACCTCATTTTAACATCTTTCATCATGGAGACCTATTAAAAACTCCCGTACCTGGTTTTGGGAAGCAGGGTAAAATCTTTCAGATCCTCCAACCTGTTTAGCATCTGTATTGCACTCCTGGCCAGAGCAGGCTTCCCTGGTGGTCCAGCTGTTAAAGAATCTGCCTGCAATGCAGGAGACCTGGGTTCAATCCCTGGATTAGAAAGATCCCTTGGAGAAGGAAATGGCTACCCACTCCAGTATTCTGGCCTGGAGAATTCCATGGACTGTATAAGCTCATCAGCCGATGGCAAATTGCATTGATATAAACTCCATTCCTACTCCAAACTTTCACAATACCTGGCCAGAGCACAGCTAGAGAGGTGGGAAGGATAACTCTCTGCTTAGAAAGTCTGTCATGGTCTAATCTTCTTGGTCCCTCTTCAGGTATTCTTTTACTTCTTCTCTCCTTGAAGGATGTCTATCTAACCTTGGAAAGGGCGGAGGGTGACTAGAACAAGACTGAATGTTTTACGATATCTATTATTAAGCCAGAACCTTGGGTCCACAATATGAAAATGTTTGTAACTCAAAAGTCCTTTTTTTCTCAAATGTGTTACCTGGTCACAAAGAGTCGGACACAACTTAGTAACTGAACAGCAACACTTACAATCTTAATTTCTCTGATGAGTAATGATGCTGAGTACATTATTACCCCAGGGCTTCCCTGATATCTCAGTTGGTAAAGAATGCAGGAGACCCGGGTTCAATTCCTGGGTCAGAAAGACCTGCTGGAGAAGGGATAGGCTACCCACTCCAGTATTCTTGGGTTTCCCTTGTGGCTCAGCTAGTAAAGAATCTGCCTGCAATGTGAGAGACCTGGCTTCAATCCCTGAGTTGGGAAGACCCCTGGAGAAGGGCAAGGCTACCCACTCCAGTACTCTGGCCTGTATAGTCCATGGTATTGCAGAGTCAGACACGATTGAACAACTTTCACTTTCACTTTACTTTGTGACCCCATGGACTGCAGCATGCCAGACTTCCATGTCCTTCATTATCTTTTGGAGTTTGCTCATAATTCATGTCCATTGAGTCAGTGATACCATCTAACTATCTCATCTTCTGCTACCCTCTTCTTATTTTGCCTTCAGTCTTTCCCAGCATCAAGGTCTTTTCCAGTCTACCCTGAGCATTCACTGAAAGGACTGATGCTGAAGCTGAAGCTCCAACACTTTGGCCACCTGATGTGAAGAGCTAACTCATTGGAAAAAATTATATGTAAGTAGATACAACTTAATATCCAGTACACCAGCTAAAATGAAAATATTTGAAATAATCAAATTTGGTAAGGCTGAGGAGCAGTTGGTATTTTCATTGTTGCTCTTGGGAATGGAAAATGAGAAAACAGCTAAGGGGAAACTTTTTGGCATTTCTTTAATGTGGGCTTCCCTGGTGTCTCAGACAGTAAAGAATCTGCCTTCAATGCAAGAGACCTAGGTTTGATCCCTGAGTCAAGGAGATCTCCTGGAGAAGGAAATGGAAGCCCACTCCAGTATTCTTGCCCAGAGAATTCCATGGGCAGGGGAAAAAAAATCATAGTTATTATTTAGCAGCTCTACTCTTTAATATTTAGCTGAGAAAATAAAAACATACATCACATACACACACATACCCCAAAATGTACAGAAATATTCATTGTGGCCTCATTTATAATATCCCAAGGACAGGAGTGTTGGCATGCTGCAATTCATGGGGTCACAAAGAGTTGGACATGACTGAACAAACAACAACAAATAACTTTTCATCAACATGAGAATGACTAAGCAAACTATGATGTATTGATATAATAGGTACTATTCATCCATGAGAATGAACATGTTGACATGTGTAAGAAAAGTGATAAACTTCAAAAATAACATGTTGAACAACAAAGCCAAATGCAAAGGTTTATTAATTGTAAGTCAATTTATGTGAAATTTAAGCACAGGCAAAACTAATCTATGGTGAGAGAAAATGCTTTGGGGTGAAGTAATATTGAAAAGGAACACAAATTTTTTGATTGATTGGAATTTTCTATATCTTGATTGCGGTAGTTTGCAAAGATTTTATATGTATATATATTGTTGCTGTTTGGTCACTAAGTCCTGTTCAACTCTTATGACTCCATGTACAGGTAGTCCACCAGGCTCCTCTGTCATGGGATTTCCCAGGCAAGAATACTGAAATGGATCACCATTTCCTTCTCCAGGGGATCTTCCCAGCCCAGGGATCAAACCCACATCTCCTGCATTGCAGAGGGATTCTCTACTTCTGTGCCACAGGGGAAGTCCTATGTGTATACATACACAGACACATATATATGATTTTGGTTGAATAAGAATCATCAAATTGTGATGAAATGTGCACAAAATATGAAATAGGAATTTTAAGTTAAAACTAGGGGTAGAATTACAATGACAGTCTGATGATTTATCTTATTATATATAGGATAATTCATTAATGAGTTAATGTTCTATGAATCTCAGACAAATGTGGTGAAAAATATGTGTTCATTAATACTTTGTACAAGTTAAAACAGGCTTTCAAAATCTGTCATCATTAAATGTAGATAAACCCCTAATAAATTGAAAGTAATGAAATGTTAAATTTCAGACTTCCAATTTTAAAAAATCACAAGAGAGTCTGTATGGTGAACTATTACCATGTTGGAAAAGCGAGGCCATGGTAGGGGTCATAGATGGTGATTTATTAAAGCCCTTACTTTGCATTAGAAGATCTGTTCTTGAGTCAGATGCTCATAAAAGTAAGACAGCTTGATTTTTCTGATAAATCTAGGAACCTGGCTGCTGGTAATTTCCTGTTCAGTTTTTCACATTAAGTGACAGAAACTATAATTCTAAAAATACAGAGCTAAGTAAGCTGCGTAAATTCAAATAATGGAAATGATACTTGTTTGGAAATTTATGTTGATAACAAAATATATGTGGATTAAATTAAATATTTGAACACCTGTTAAGATAAGATAAAGAAGAATAGAAACTAGCACAGAAAGCAAAACAGGCAAAGAGAGTAAGTTGAAGGACATTTTTGTGTCTACTTCTTTCAATTTCCTATGGAGTGGGAAATATTTAGAAGTGACTGTAACTGTAGTAGCTGTGCCCTGGGCCTGTCCTTTTAGAGCAAGGACTTAGTCACCAATGATTTCAAAATGAAAAGAATTAGGTCTAGAGCAGTTGATCTGCAGTGAATATTCCAAGGAGATCACTCTATACCACATATTTTTGTCAGAGTGTATTTTGGAGAGATATACTTTGAAAGTATAATCTATTCTATCTTTGGGTTGCCCAAAACTGCCATTTCTTCCTGTGCAGAGCCAGTGATGATGATGACAAGGGTACCTCAAGTAAGAACAGGAAAATGTGACAACAACAAAGACAGAAAAATTAGTTGGAATGCGAGGACTACAAGCACTTTGTATATATTTGGGAGGCAGGGGAGAATGATTTTTATTCTCATGGCTCAACGAACTTGACCAGCCTTGCAGCATAATGATTAGAGAGTTTGCAAATCATGGAAATCATAACCCAAGAAATCTAGTCAAAATATACCATCTGACCAGACATCCTCAAACATCTTAAACGGTGTGACAAAGGATCCCATTTAAAATTATATAAAATAAGAACTTTCTGATAATGTTGACTGGAGATTTAATTTACAGTAAGCAATTTGGTCTCAGAACAATTTTTGTTTTGTCTTGTCAACATTTTTTTAAACATAGGCTCACTGTAAGAGTTATAATAATTTCACAAGCTTTTAGCATACAGGATAACATTTCTTAAAAAGCCAGTAAGGAAATAACATACTTCAAAAGATAGATTAATTATACGATTATTCCAGGCAGGGGTAGATGAAGAGAATAAGGCTCAAATTCAGTTGAGGTATACCTTTTCTTTCCTTTTTTTTTCCTAAATTGGGGTCAAGTTGCCTTACAAATTTATGTTAGTTTCTGCTGGATGATGAAGTGACTCAGCTATCTGTTTATATATATTCCTTCCCTCTTGGACCTTCCTCCTCCCACCACTCTCTGTCCCACCATCCTACCCATCTAGATGGTGTATATGTCAATCTCAATCTCCCAATTCATCTTCACTCCTCCCCCACCCCACCCTGTGTCTGTTGTCTCCATTTGCATCTCTATTCATGACCTGGAAATAGGTTAATTTGTATCATTTTTTCTAGATTCTACATATATGCATTAATATGTGATATTTGCTTTCCTCTTTTTGACTTTACTCCGTATGACAGACCCTAGGTCCATCCATGTTTGTACAAAAGACCCACTTTTGTTTCTTTTTATGGCTGAGTAATATTCCATTGTGTATATGTACCACATCTTTATTCATCTATTGATGGACAATTTAGGTTGTTTCCATATTCTGGCTATTTTAAGTAGTGCTGCAATGAACATGGGTGTACATGTACATTCTTTTTGAATACACAGTGGTATGGGAAAAAATTATTGAAATAAGAGATTCAAAGGTTCAACTCCAATATTTTAATTCAGTGTGTATTTTGTGAAGTTACTCTTCTCTGAGCCTAAATTTCTTAAGTTTCAGAATATGAAAGAATAGCACCTTAAATGACTGTTTTGAGTATTTGGCAAATACATATATGTCATACAGAGTGTATATTGTCACCCTTCTTATTTAACTTATATGCAGAGTACATCATGAGAAACGCTGGGCTGGATGAAGCACAGGCTGAAATCAAGATTGCAGAGAAAAATATCAATAACCTCAGATATGTAGATGACACCACCCTTATAGCAGAAAGTGAAGAAGAACTAAAGAGCCTCTTGAAGAAAGTGAAAGAGGAGAGTGAGAAAGTTGGCTTAAAGCTCAACATTCAGAAAACTAAGATCATGGCATCCAGTCCCATCACTTCATGGGAGATAGATGGGAAAACAGTGGAACAGTGTCAGACTTTATTTTTTGGGGCTCCAAAATCACTGCAGATGGTGATTGCAGCCATGAAATTAAAAGATACTTACTCCTTGGAAGGAAAGTTATGACAAACCTAGACAGCATATTGAAAAGCAGAAACATTACTTTGTCAACAAAGGTCCATTTGGTCAAGGCTATGGTTTTTCCTGTGGTCATGTATGGATGTGAGAGTTGGACTACAAAGAAAGCTGAGTGCCAAAGAATTGATGCTTTTGAACTGTGGTGTTGGAGAAGACTCTTGAGAGTCCCTTGGACTGCAAGGAGATCCAACCAGTCCATCCTAAAGGAAATCAGTCCTGAATATTCATTGAAAGGATTGATGCTGAAGCTGAAATTCCAATACTTTGGCCACCTGATGCAAAGAGCTGACTCATTGGAAAAGACCCTGATGCTGGGAAAGATTGAGGGCAGGAGGAATGGGGGACAACAGAGGACGAGATGGTTGGATGGCATCACCAACTCAGTGGACATGGGTTTGGGTGAACTCTGGGAGTTGGTGGTGGACAGGGAGGCCTGGTGTGCTGAGGTTCACGCAGTCACAAAGAGTTGGACATGATTGAGTGACTGAACCGAACTCAACTGATACATACATACATACATACACACACACACACACATACACACATTTATCAACATAGTATCTAGTGTTAATTATTAATATGTTATTATTGCAAGACAAGTGAAAAATTTAGTAGCTACAAACAGCAGTCATTATTACCATAGCTTATGAAAAAATAAGCAAGGGATCAGGTCATCTTAGCTGGGCTTACTCATGAATTTTTGTCTTTGATGGAGGTCTTCTGATCTGGTACAGTATTTACTGGAGTAAGTGTGGACACTTGGTTATATTCCACATGTTTCTCATCTTCCAGAAGATATGTTCTCATGACAATGGAAAGGGGGCAAGGGGGCAAGGGAAAAAACAGAAACATACAAAGTCTCTTGAGTCCTAGGCCTGGAAGCGGCATACTGCTTCCTCTGCTACATTCCATTGGCAAGTTGCTTTTAAATCAAGGTACAAGGATTGGGAAAATAGGCACCACCTCATTATTGAGAGGAACTAGAAAGTTACATCAAACATTATGAACATTTCAGAAGACATTTGTTTTCTCCAGGAGAGAAGTATATTATTACTGTATTATTATTCTCATCAATCAAATAAGATATATTTTCCATGATTGGGATGTTTGGGATGATACATCAAGCCACAACTCATTCTGTTCATGAAAAGCATCTTTATCCTGTTTCCTTGAAGATTTAAAAAAGGAGAATAGATTAGTTATTAAAGAAAACAGGATGTACCCTTCATTCAAGCTATACATTTCATATTTTGAACATAATTTGAGTGTTTGCAAAAACTTGTGGGTCTGATGTTATGTGAACCACAGTTGATGGTGGTGGCAGTTTAGTGGCTAAATTGTATCCATTTCTTGCTACCCCATGGAACCCCATGCCCATCAGGCTTCTCTGTCCATGGGATTTCTCAGGCAAGAAAGCTGGAGTGGGTTGCCATATCTTCCTCCAAGGGAACTTGTTGACTCAGGGATTGAACCCAGGTCTCCTGCATTGCAAGTAGATTCTTTACTAACTGAGAGATGATAAATAAAGTGTTAGTAACTCAGTTGTGTCCAACTCTTTGTGACCCCATGGACTGTAGCCCGCCAGGCTCCTCCATCCATGGGATTTTCCAGACAAGAATACTGGAGTGGGTTGCCATTTCCTTCTCCAGGGGATCTTCCCAACCCAGGGATTGAACCCAGGTCTCCTGCATTGCAGGCACACTTTTTACCATCTGAGCTACCAGGGAAACCTGAACCATGATAAATGCAGCTAAATATTTATGCTTGATCTCTTTTTCTATTCCTTTATTCCATCCCCGAACAAGCAACAGATTCAGTTTCTTTACCTATGGGGACCAAATGCAGATGAACTTACTCGTT
The DNA here is from genome assembly GCF_029378745.1 of Bos indicus. Classification (NCBI taxonomy): domain Eukaryota; kingdom Metazoa; phylum Chordata; class Mammalia; order Artiodactyla; family Bovidae; genus Bos; species Bos indicus. Next base: position 1,344,148 of record NC_091785.1, read on the forward strand.
ACCCTTTATATTTTGGCTGTTTTGAGTGGTTCAGTTCAATTATGTTTATTCCGTAGCAATATAGAATGTTTCCAAAAGTTCTGATTCAAATGAGGATCATTGTCCTTGACATGTCTTGGGAATCATGAATATATGTGGCTTTCTTCTATATCCTAAAAAGATGATTAAGATGTAAGACAAAGACCTAAGCCTAAATTTATATATCTATAGTTGGTAGTGACTCCATTTCATTGTTCTCTGCTTTCTGCAATGGTATTCAGTTTGAATCTTTTACTATTTGGTAAAAACTTCAAAAAGCGGACTGCATGAAAATAGAGTTGGAGTAGCAAAAAGAGGTAAGTTACTTGACAGTAAGGCAAATGGTAGAGATCTGAAGTAATTCATTGGTGCATTTTTTTCTGTGGAAAAGAAACTTATTATTTCTGGCAGATTACCTAACCCTGCAGAAAATTTAGACCATGTGTTCAGAATCCAAATGAGATTTCCAAAAATTCATCACTGAGGTTGGTTGAAGACATGCCTCATCAGTATTCAGTACTTCTATCTTAAGATGAAAGAGAAGAAGCTCCTCGGGTAGAGAGAAAATAGAAGTTACTTTATCTGACAGCAAAAGCTCCCATCTCTCACTCATATCCAGCTCCCATTGACTTCAATCAACTTCAGCCTCTCAGCAGGAAGAACTTGGCTGCAGGATAGAAATTTGAACTTCACTAATAGTATTATGAGGGGATCAAGGCTTTTATAATGAGTTTAATAACTTGGATGCAGAAAGAATTATGACATTGGAGAGTCTTAAACATTTTTGTTGGCTTGGTGAATTTTATCACAATTAAAAATAGTGAATTTCCTTCTGGAAAGTTTTAAACCAAGTGTATAGGATATATAGTTACTAGAAATAAAAAATAAATATGAGATCATCACAATGTTACATAAATGGTGTCCATTTATAGGAAAAACTGGGTTGAATATATCTCTAAATAATGTAAATTATAATGTAAGAATGTAAATTATAATGAATTTTATTTTAAAATTAGGTACATTCTGAAATATGACTCCCATAGCATCCTTGCATCTTTTCCTCACTCTTCTACCTCTCTCAATTTTTTTAAGGTGAATAATAAGATTTTTGAGTGTTTCCTGTGTGTCAACTAATGAGCTATTCAGTGTTACATGTGTTGTCTCGTTATTTATTATCACAGTTACTTCACACAAGAAAGATTAAGCAACTTTTCAGGACATGTACCTAGAGTGATGGAACACAGAAAATTAAATTCAGATCTGCTTGAAATCTAGATTTTGATGAATTGATTGAGGCCACTTAATCCCTTCTTTCTCATCTATGTGGTGTGTGTATACACATACAAACACATATGTGCACACACATATATATATACACATGCCAGTATTTTTGCCTAGTACTCAGATTTATCTAAAAGAGCAGCATTAGCACTATGAGGCATATTCCCATAGCTGGACCCATCTGTGTGTACACTCCAGTTCAGTTCAGCTGCTCAGTCATGTCCGACTCTTTGTGACCCTATGAACTGCAGCATGCCAGGCCTCCCTGTCCATCACCAACTCCCAGAGTTCACTCAGACTCACGTCCATCGAGTCAGTGATGCCATCAAGGCATCTCATCCTCTGTCGTCCCCTTCTCCTCCTGCCCCCAATCCCTCCCAGCCCCAGGGTCTTTTCCAATGAGTCAACTCTTTGCATGAGGTGGCCACAGTAGTGGAGTTTCAGCTTTAGCATCATTCCTTCCAAAGAAATCCCAGGGCTGATCTCCTTCAGAATGGACTGGTTGGATCTCCTTGCAGTCCAAGGGACTCTCAAGAGTCTTCTCCAACACCACAGTTCAAAAGCATCAATTCTTCGGTGCTCAGCCTTCTTCACAGTCCAACTCTCACATCCATACATGACCACTGGAAAAACCATAGACTTGACTAGACGGACCGTACACTAGGTGATGTGAAAAGAACTAGGCCTCTACCAGGCAGCCTTTACTCCATGTGAGGAGCTATGCTACTCTGGTCATATTTAGAAGACATTTTCATATTATTGTTATTGTTCTATGCATCTATTTTGTAAATGCATGTCTGCTGAGTCATTCAGTCATGTCCAACTGTTTTGTGACCCCATGGACTGTAGCCTGCTAGGCTCTTTTGTCCTTAGTATTATTCTGGCAATAATACTGGAGTGGGTTGCCATTTCTTTCTCCAAGGGATCTTCCCGACCCAGAGATTCAACCTGTATCTTTTGCATTGGCAGGTGGATTCTTTACCACTGAGCCACCTGAGAAGCCTCTAGTCACTATATATTTGTTACTTAATTTATTTAAAAAACTTTTATTGGAATATAGTTGACTTACAATATTGTATTAGTATCAGGTGTACAGCAAAGTGAATCTACTCTTTTGTAGATACTTTTCCCATATAGGCCATTAACAGAGTATTGAGTAGAGTTCCCAATGCTATACACTCACTACTATATAGAGTTGACAACGTTTGTTGTTTTTTCCTTCTGTGTCTGCTATGTTAAAAGTAGAGGTAGTAAAACAACACATTGTGTAAATATCTTTTCATTAAAACTTATTTGAAATATTATCTTTTGGAAGTGCCATAGCTAAACCACCTCTTTGTGTATTTTTACAGTTGTGCATTGGTTCCAGAAGGAGGGATAAGAAAGGCAGCCAAAGAACTCTATGTCAGTGTGGTTATAGTTAGGCAGTGTTAACCATTGTCTCATATGTTCTGTGCATTTTATTTTATGTGAGTAAGCATATTTAGTGTATGAATGAGCCCTAATTTTTCATGTAGTTTTTTTTTTTATATGTTAGAGGTTGCCAGTGAATAATACATTTTCTAAACCTTGTGTGAAAATTTATCATAAAGATTTTCTTCTGAAAATGACTTGGGGAAGTGAAATTGTTAAAATCACCTCATATCAAATCAATTATTAAGACCCATGGATTCTAGGATCATTTACCCTGGTTTTCTTATAGAACTTGGACTCTGGAATTAGCCTGCTTGAGTTAGAGTCGTGGTTTACCAACTAGCTTTTAGCTCTCCATGTCTCTTGTTTTCTCATCTGCAAAATATCAGTAAGATAATATCGCCTGCCTCAGTGAATTATTGAGAGTTAAGGTAGATAATAAATAGACTTATAATGGCCACGGGCTTATATTAATTTCCTGATGTCTGTAATCCATTCTTATGGTTCTGTGTGGGCAGAGTATAGCATGCTCTTTGGAGACTAGGAGAAATTGAGCTTGAAAAACAGGCAGGGTCTGGATTGAGAAGAGCCTCATTACTTGTTAGGAGTTAAGATCAAATTCTCTATGTAAGAGGGAACAATTTAAGAATCAACTTAAGATGAGGAGTGCTTGGTAAACCTTATGGCAAATATTTGTCAACAGGTAAAACATGGGCTATTGTAGTTGTCTAAGAAGGCCAAGAAGGCCATGGTGTGGTCCTAAATCAGGCAGTAGTTTGGACAACTAAGTAGATAGAAGTGCTAACATAGTGAATGTAAAACAAGAAGTAGTTTTGATGCATAGGTTATAGCTAATATAAGTTTGAATATATTAAATATGATACCTAAAAAACTTTCAGGGAGGCATATAAAATGCACATTAAGTGGTAAAGGGCTGGAACTTGGAAGGTTGGGCTTAAGTTACTGTTTGGGATTCATTAGAAATACAGAAAAGTGTAGATGAGCCCACTGAACCAATGAGGAAAAAAATGCAGGTCAAGGGTAGAATTGCAAGACATTCTGCAGAGAGGAAGTAAGATAGTAATATCAACTGGATTAGGCAACAATGATGTCACTGGTTTTCTTGCTGTGTGGTGGGCCAGTAGAAGACAATGAACAAATATGGATGTAGACCTTTTTTTTTTATTATTAATAAGAAGTTTAACAAATGGGAGGGAGGGATGGGCCATTAGTTAAAGAAATTTCCCAGTCGAGTGATATAGCTATTTTGTGCATTTTATTTGTTTAAAATGAGAAAAGCATGCTTGTAGGCTAAGGTAGGGTGACTAGGGGAAGGTGAATTTACAGAAGGGATTTATTTTATCATATATGTAATATTTGAAGAACCCATTTTCTTCTTACCCAATGTCATATACTTATTTCTTTGATCTCAATATCTCCCCATTCTCTTTTAATTCTTCTTTCTTCTTTCTGCACTCATTCTTAACTCTGGTCCTTATATTCTGTGCCTATCTGTTGACATGTCCATTTATTTAGATCTTTCCTATTCTCTCCCCTGATATTTTAAGGATTTTGCAAGACTACAGTGGCTATTTTGATGAATTATTCTTCTAATGAGACATTCTTGATAGAATTGGTAGTTATGGATAATATTGGTATTTTATTCGGGTTACAACAGGTGTAGTTCAGCAGGTATAGTCATAGCTTGAACACAACTCTGTGACCTAAGGACAAACCTGGGTCCAAGATTGGTAAAATAAAAATACATAGGTTTGTATACTTTTTTGAGTCAGTTGAGTTCAGTCGCTCAGTCGTGTCTATTTGTGACCCCTTGAATCACAGCACACCAGGCCTCCCTGTCCATCACCAACTCCTGGAGTCTGCCCAAACTCATCACAAGTCAGTGATGCCATCCAGCCATCTCATTCTCTGTTGTCCCCTTCTCCTCCTACCCCCAATCCCTCCCAGCATCAGGGTCTTTTCCAAAGAGTCGACGCTTAACATGAGGTGGCCAAAGTATTGGAGTTTCAGCCTCAGCATTAGTCCTTCCAATGAACACCCAGGGCTGATCTCCTTCAATGGACTGGTTGGATCTCCTTGCAGTCCAAGGGACTCTCAAGAGTCTTCTCCAACACCACAGTTCAAAAGCATCAATTCTTTGGTGCTTAGCTTTCTTCACAGTCCAACTCTCATGTCCATACACGACCACTGGAAATTGGCTGCTGCTGCTGCTGCTAAGTCGGTTCAGTCCGACTCTGTGAGACCCCATAGACAGCAACCCATGAGGCTCCCCCATCCCTGGGATTCTCCAGGCAAGAACACTGGAGTGGGTTGCCATTTCCTTCTCCAAAACATGAAAGTGAAAAGTGAAAGTGAAGACGCTCAGTCATATCTGACTCTTAGCGACCCCATGGACTGCAGCCTACCACGCTCCTCCGTCCATAGGATTTTTCCAGGCAAGAGTACTGGAGTGGGTTGCCATTGCCCTCTCTGATAGCCTTGACTAGACGGACCTTTGTTGGCAAAGTAATATTTTTGCTTCTAATATCTAACATCTAATATCTAGGTCGGTCATAACTTTCCTTCCAAAGAGTAAACGTCTTTTAATTTCATGGCTGAAACCACCATCTGCAGTGATTTTGGAGCCCCCAAAAATAAAGTCTGACACTGTTTCCACTGTTTCCCCATCTATTTCCCATGAAGTGATGGGACCAGATGCCATGATCTTAGTTTTCTGAATGCTGAGCTTTAAGTCAACTTTTTCACTCTTCTCTTTCACTTTCATCAAGAGGCTTTTTAGTTCCTCTTCACTTTCTGCCATAAGGGTGGTGTCATCTGCATATCTGAGGTTATTGATATTTCTCCCAGCAATCTTGATTCCAACTTGTGCTTCTTCCAGCCCAGCATTTTTCATGATGTACTCTGCATAGAAGTTAAATAAGCAGGGTGACAATATACAGCCTTGATGTACTCCTTTTCCTATTTGGAACCAGTCTGTTGTTCCATGTCCAGTTCTGTTGCTTCCTGACCTGCATATAGGTTTCTCAAGAGGCAGGTTGGGTGGTCTGGTATTCCTATCTCTTTCAGAATTTTGCACAGTTTATTGTGATCCACACAGTCAAAGGCTTTGGCATAATCAATAAAGCAGAAATAGATGTTTTTCTGGAACTCTCTTGCTTTTTTGATGATCCAGCAGATGTTGGCAATTTGATCTCTGGTTCCTCTGCCTTTTCTAAAACCAGCTTGAACATCTGGAAGTTCATGGTTCACATATTGCTAAAGCCTGGCTTGGAGAATTTTGAGCATTACTTTACTAGCGTGTGAGAATAGTGCAATTGTGCTGTAGTTTGAGCATTCCTTGGAATTGCCTTTATTTGGTATTGGAATGAAAACTGATCTTTCCCAGTCCTGTGGCCACTGCTGAGTGGTCCACATTTGCTGGCATATTGAGTGCAGCACTTTCACAGCATCATCTTTCAGGATTTGAACTAGCTCAACTGGAATTCCATCACCTCCACTAGCTTTGTTTGTAGTGATGCTTTCTAAGGCCCACTTGACTTCACATTCCTGGATGTCTGGCTCTAGGTGAGTGATCACACCATCATGATTATCTGGGTCATGAAGATCTTTTTTGTACAGTTCTTCTTTGTATTCTTGCCACCTCTTCTTAATATCTTCTGCTTCTGTTAGGTCCATACCATTTCTGTCCTTTATCGAGCCCATCTTTGCATGAAATGTTCCCTTGGTATCTCTAATTTTCTTGAAGAGATCTCTAGTCTTTCCCATTCTGTTGTTTTCCTCTATTTCTTTGCACTGATCACTGAAGAAGGCTTTCTTATCTCTTCTTCCTATTCTTTGGAACTCTGCATTCAGATGCTTATATCTTCCCTTTTCTCCTTTGCTTTTCGCTTCTCTTCTTTTCAAAGCTATTTGTAAGGCCTCCTCAGACAGCCTTTTTGCTTTTGTGCATTTCTTTCCCATGGGGATGGTCTTTATCTGTTGTACAATGTAATGAACCTCCGTCCATAGTTCATCAGGTACTCTATCAGATCTAGTCCCTTAAATCTATTTCTCACTTCCACTGTATAATCATAAAGGATTTGATTTAGGTCATACCTGAATGGTCTAGTGATTTTCCCTACTTTCTTCAATTTCAGTCTGAATTTGGCAATAAGGAGTTCATGATCTGAGCCACAGTCAGCTCCATAGTATTTATTTATTTTTAATATAAATTTATTTATTTTAATTGGAGGATACTTACTTTATTGTATTGGTTTTGCCATACTTCAACATAGTGTTTATTTTATTTTTTTAGTTGTCCTTTCTATTTTTATTTATTTTTAATTTTTTTATTATTATTATTTACTTTACAATATTGTATTGGTTTTGCCATACATCAACATGCATCTGCCACGGGTATACATGTGTTCCCCATCCTGAACACCCCTCCCACCTCCCTCCCCATACCTTCCCTCTGGGTCATCCCAGTGCACCAGCCCCAGGCTTCCTGTATCCTGCATCGAACCTGGACTGGCGATTCATTTCTTATATGATATAATACATATTTTAATGCCATTCTCCCAAATAATCCCCCCCTCCCTCTCCCACAGAGACCAAAAGACTGTTCCATACATGTCTCTTTTGCTGTCTCGCATACAGGGTTGTCATTACCATCTTTCTAAATTGCATATATATGCATTAGTATACTGTATTGGTGTTTTTCTTTCTGGCTTACTTCACTCTGTATAATAGGCTCCAGTTTCATCCACCTCATTAGAACTGATTCAGATGTATTCTTTTTAATGGCTGAGTAATACTCCATTGTGTATATGCACCACAGATTTCTTATCCATTCATCTGCTGATGGACATTTAGGTTGCTTTCATGTCCTGGCTATTATAAACAGTGCTGCGATGAACATTAGGGTACACGTGTCTCTTTCAATTCTAGTTTCCTCGGTGTGTATGCCCAGCAGTGGGATTGCTGGGTCGTATGGCGGTTCTCGGAGAAGGCAATGGCCCCCCACTCCAGTACTCTTGCCTGGAAAATCCCATGGACGGAGGAGCCTGGTAGGCTGCAGTCCATGGGGTCGCTAAGAGTCGGACACGACTGAGCGACTTCACTTTCACTTTCATACTTTGGAGAAGGAAATGGCAACCCACTCCAGTATTCTTGCCTGGAGAATCTCAGGGATGGGGGAGCCTGGTGGGCTGCCGTCTATGGGGTCGCACAGAGTCGGACACGACTGAAGCGACTTAGCAGCAGCAGCATGGCAGTGCTATTTCCAGTTTTTTAAGGAGTCTGCACACTGTTCTCCATAGTTGCTGTACTAGTTTTCATTCCCACCAACAGCATAAGAGGGTTCCCTTTTCTCCACACCCTCTCCAGCATTTATTACTTGTATACTTTTGGGTCGCAGCCATTCTGACTGGCGTGAAATGGTACCTCATAGTGGTTTTGATTTGCATTTCTCTGATAATGAGTGATGTTGAGCATCTTTTCATGTGTTTGTTAGCCATCTGTATGTCTTCTTTGGAGAAATGTCTGTTTAGTTCTTTGGCCCAGCAGGATCCTCTATGACCCACCTCCCAGAACATTAGAAATAAAAGCAAAAATAAACAAATGGGATCTAATTAAAATTAAAAACTTCTGCACAACAAAAGAAACTATAAGCAAGGTGAAAAGACAGCCTTCAGAATGGGAGAAAATAATAGCAAATGAAGCAACTGACAAACAACTAATTTCAAAAATATACAAGCAACTCCTGCAGCTCAATTCCAGAAAAATTTATGACCCAATCAACATAGTATTTAAATAACCATATTTAAAAGAAAAATCATAATGCCTCAATTGCACAGGTCAGAAAATGACCAAACTTTCATTCACGAATAACCTGAAACAGAAACCTTAACGTCTAAAATTGTATAACAAGTCAATGCTTCCTGACTCTTATCTTACTTTAAGATTATCTTCGGAAGGAATATGACCATCTTCAAGCTATGAAACACTTAGATAATCAGGGGAAATTGAAAGCTCTACGTGGAAGCCCACTTTATGATTCGTTCACAGAGTGATCAGAAAGTAATGTTTTTAGCATGCTCTTGTCTCTGAGATTGCTCATACCTGATGTAGATGGAGATCAAATAGTGCCTTTTTCTCTCTGGGCCATTGTGTTCCACATTGAGTTCACTAAGTACGTTTTACTATTCCATAGCAACAAAGGATTTGAAGGACATTTACTTAGTGTCAGAAAAGACAACCTGTAATCATCAGAACCACCAGAATTGATTGATTACTTAGGATTCCTAAGGAAATGTGTTGTTCAGATACAATTCAATTTCAACTACAGGATGTATCTCTTGGCAGCAGCCTCACATTAGACTAACCGATGTTGTACCTTAGCTGGAAGGGCATGCCCATAAAACAAGCAAGCAGAAAGGATATTTATGACAGAAAAAAGATTCTTGGAAAACTGGTTTAAATATATTTACCTCTAGTGTTAAAGGCCTGAAATTTATGCTCCTGAGAGATGGTAAAACCCAAATTTAGACCACAGGCTTTGGATTCACATATACCTAATTTCCAAAATGGACTTTGACTCTTAATTGCTCTGTGACCTGGAGAAGGTTACCCAACCCTCCTGTGCTGTAGTTTCCTTACCTACAAATTAGACTAGCTGTTATTTCACAGGGCAGTAGTGAGCATTATTATTTAGTATGCATTAAGTTCCTATTACTACTTCTGGATTTTCCTTAATTCTCCAAGTTACTCAGGGAAATAAATGTGGGGAGAACAAAGTGTAGTTTGGCTCAGAAAATGGAGATTTAACCCATAGCAATTATTAAAGAAGATAGCAAGCTACCTGCACTCCAGAAGATATCTGTTAGCTTTGGCATTTGCTCTTACTTTAGCCTAATTCTATATGGTGTTTCTTGAGTGCACTGTGACATTCTCACATTACTGGGCTCAGTTTGTTAATTTATTTTTGGGTGGACTGTAGATACATGGGCCATGACTCCTTTAGGAAGTATTATCATGTTAATTCCCTGAACTTGGTATCAAGACATATTTGTCCCAGGAGTAGGAGGATTATGTCTGTCCTCCCAAACCAAATGCTTGAAATAATCAAATTAAGCCCTTCTAGTACCCAATATGGAGAAGGCAATGGCATCCCACTCCAGTACTGTTACCTGGAAAATCCCATGGATGGAGGAGCCTGGTAGGCTGCAGTCCATGGGGTTGCTAAGAGTCAGACACAACTGCACGACTTCACTTTCACTTTCCACTTTCATGCATTGGAGAAGGAAATGGTAACCCACTCCAGTGTTCTTGCCTGGAGAATCCCATGGACGGAGAAGCCTGGTAGGCTGCAGTCCATGGGGTCGCACAGAGTCGGACATGTCTGAAGTGACTTAGCAGCAGCAGCAGCAGTACCCAATGTACTATGTATTGGTCTTGGAGGTTAATTAGCTCTTGTAATAACTAGTTAGGAGAAGGAAATGGCAACCCACTCCAGTACTCTTGCCCAGAGAATCCCAGGGACAGGGGAGCCTGGTGGGGTGCCTTCTCTGGGGTCACACATAGTCGGACTTGACTGAAGTGACTTAGCAGCAGCAGCAGTAACTAGTTACTGACAAAAAATTATGTCCTCCAAAGTGTCAGAAATGAACGTATGAATAACGCATAGGGTTCACTATAGTCAAAGCTATGATTTTCCTAAAAGTCATGCATGGATGTAAGCATTGAATCATAAAAAGAAGGCTTAATGCCAAAGAATTGATATTTTTGAACTGTGGTGTTGGAGAATACTCTTGAGAGTCCCTTGGACAGCAAGGACATCAAACCAGTCAATCCTAAGTGAAATCAACCATGAGTATTCATTAGAAAGACTGATGCTAAAACTCTAATACTTAGGGCACCTGATACAAATAGCTGACTAAGTGGAAAAGACCCTGATGCTGGGGAAGATTGATGGCAATAGGAGAAGTAGGCAGTGGAAGATGAGATGGTTGGATGGTATCACTGACTAACGAACATGAATTTGAGCAAACTCTGGGAGATAATGGAGGACAGGGAAGCCTGGCATGCTGTAGTTCATGGGGTTGCAGTCAGATGTGACTTGGCAACTGAACGACAACAAAAACAACATAGAGGAACTCTTGTGCTAAAGGCAACAGAGAGCCACTGATTGGTGAGATCTCTAGCTGCAAATAGGCATGTAACCCACATTAGTTGATTGAGAGATAGCTATGCTTTTAAAGAACTGTAGAATTATTCATTGGTTGAATATGACTTTAGAAAATTTAAAAAATGAGTGTATTTTATAACAAATATACATTTAACTCTTCAAATTTGTCTGTGTCCATCAGAAAGAATAAAAGATGTAAACATAATTATGAGGCCAAACAATACAAAACTAACATTTACAAAGAGAAAAATACATTCAATAAGACAGAGAAGTTGAAAAAATTCCATTTAGACATTCTTCATGTTGCCTGACTTAGTACAGTTAAAGTGGATAGCAGTCTCATAGGAGCATAAGAAAATCTAGCATGGTTATGCAAAATATATTTCAAAGTAAAGGGCTTTGAGAGAAATTTCAGAAAGTAAGGGAATTCTGCTCACGTAAAAATCTTCTTGAGGCTCTTTAGAAATTTAGCAACCAATGCATTCTATCAGTTTGAAAGGACAGTTTTCTTCCATTTTTGACTTTACTTCAGTGATAAAGCAAGTCTAAGACTGAAACCACATGTTTTCTTTCCACTTGGAAAATAGTACTCCATTTTTGATTAGCAAGGTAAGAGTGGCACTGTTTTTCCTAAGCTGGGGACCTGGGCTATTTCTGCAGAGACTTGTAACATTTTGTTTAATTGTTTTTCCATTTGTTCTTGGTGTGCCTTATATATTTAGCTATGGCATCCGGTCCCATCACTTCATGGGAAATAGATGGGGAAACAGTGGAAACAGTGTCAGACTTTATTTTTTGGGGCTCCAAAATCAGTGCAGATGGTGACTGCAGCCATGAAATTAAAAGACGCTTACTCCTTGGAAGGAAAGTTATGACCAACCTAGATAGCATATTGAAAAGCAGAGACATTACTTTGCCAACAAAGGTCCATCTAGTCAAGGCTATGGTTTTTCCTGTTGTCATGTATGGATGTGAGAGTTGGACTGTGAAGAAAGCTGAGCGCTGAAGAATTCATGCTTTTGAACTGTGGTGTTGGAGAAGACTCCTGAGAGTCCCTTGGACTGCAAGGAGATCCAACCAGTCCATTCTGAAGGAAATCAGCCCTGGGATTTCTTTGGAAGGAATGATGCTAAAGCTGAAACTCCAGTACTTTGGCCATCTCATGCGAAGAGTTGACTCATTGGGAAAGACTCTGATGCTGGGAGGGATTGGGGGCAGGAGGAGAAGGGGACGACAGAGGATGAGATGGCTTGATGGTATCACTGACTCGATGGACGTGAGTCTGAGTGAACTCTGGGAGTTGGTGATGGACAGGGAGGCCTGGCGTGCTGTGATTCATAGGGTCGCAAAGAGTCGGGCACAACTGAGCGACTGAACTGAACTGAACTGATGCTGACTAAATATACTACCAGTTCTTTGAATGTCATTCTTCACTGGCCTTGAATCTGAGGGTATAAGGAGGAGGCTTTTGTTTGGTTCATATAATTTAAATTTGGTATCTTCAAAGAGAATTTCTTCCTAAACACGTATATTCATACCTGATTGTCCTGAATTGTTTTATTGTTATTAACAGACTCCAAGGACTTTCTTGCCTTTTTCATTTCTATTACTCTTCTCCACAATTTGCACAATCCCTTAGATGTTTTATATTCATGACTCAGTATCCAGCATTTTGAATTTTAATGGTATATTTATGCTCTGCTCATTTCTCCTCTCTCCTGAAGAGTGTCTCTTGTAGAGTTATGGATATGCTCATAAAATACAATAAAGATGCATTTTTCAAACTGATTTATTTTCCAAACTCTGTCCCTGTTAAATTCATAAAAGAAACCAGATTTCCACAGATATCTGACTACTGTAGTGGAAATGATAAGAAGTGCAAGAGTCATCCAAGCACAGATATTAAAAAGAACCACATGAGAAAAGGCTCTGTCACTTAAACTAAATTGTTTTTTCTCAAAAGATGAGGCAATTGTCTAAATAGAAAAATTAATCATGAAGCATGTTAAATCATCAGGCATGAAAAAAGTAGGGTTTCATGATTCATGATAATTATTTTGGAGAACTATAAAGTAACTAAATAGACTTGTGAGAAGAACTCACAACTGGGTAAGTTCATTTTATTTTCAGATTCAGCGCACAAGGCAAATGCTTTACCAAAATAAAAAATCTCTTAGATTTATTTGGTCATTATTTTAAAACCTGTATTTTCAAGTCAGGGATCCTCAGCACCATAGTGAGATTTTGTATACCACCAGGTAAGTGAAAAATGACTCAGGCAAAACCTCAAAAAGAAAGTTTGTCCTCAAGTTTCTCTCCCCTTTCCTTGTTATCCTAATTTCCCCAAAATTCAGTGCCTTATTTTTCTTGTCCTCGGGTGTCCCAATAGAGTCATGATAATAATAGTAATATTGTATTACCTGAGTTTCAGCTGCCATAAGTAAAAATAACTGGAAATATCAGACTCAAAGTTTTCTCTATTAGTTAAGGAGAGTAACAGAAGTATCCTATGTATGCTTGCAATGAACTGTGACTATCAATTTTTTTCCACTTAATATTTTTTTCTCTTTTCTTTTGACACTCAAGATATAATCCCTTCATTCTGTGGTCACTGTGTTCTCTTCTGGTGGAGAATTTGTTCTGTTGTGTCTCTTTCATCATCCTGTTGGCTTCAGGTTGCAACAGTTGTGAGGCTTTTAAGTTTAAGAAATTGACTTAGCTATTTCACTCTGCTCCATTTCTTTTCCTAACCTGCGTGTACCTGTGCCATTGTCCTACTACTTTGAAGATAATTTGAGGACACAGCTCATTGACATAGTCCTCCCTGTTATATCTTCTCACAAGGACTCTTTTGAAAGTTACTTTGTTTGTTGTTTTTTTTTTTTTTTCTGTATGTTGTTTATTTATTTTTATTTATTTTATTTTTAAACTTTACAATATTGTATTGGTTTTGCCAAATATCGAAATGAATCCACCACAGGTATACATGTGTTCCCCATCCTGAACCCTCCTCCCTCCTCCCTCCCCACACCATCCCTCTTGATCCTCCCAGTGCACCAGCCCCAAGCATCCACTATCGTGCATCGAACCCGGACTGGCAACTAGTTTCATATATGATATTATATATATTTCAATGCCATTCTCCCAAATCATCCCACCCTCTCGCTCTCCCACAGAGTCCAAAAGACTGTTCTTTGGACTGGGCCAAAAGATAATCTGAGTGACTGGATAGAGTAGAAACAGATTTGATCCCTCATAAATCTTACATTTTCCATATATGAAAGCTTTGCATCTTTTCTCCTTTTACTTTCAGATAGGACTATTGGGTCTTTTTGAGAAGCTTTGTGGAGGAACCTTTATTGTCTGATGGATTAGAGATGAATGACCTGAGGACTAGCCATTAGTTTTCATGTTATTAGTGACCAAATTAAAATTCTATTTCCTTTCTTGTTTTCAGTTATGTAGTAGACAAGTCTATAAGCAAAGATCAGGCCTGGGAACATCTGATTTTGCCATAGACTGTTGTTGTTCAGTCATATCTGACCGTGCGACCCCATAGACTACAGCATAACAGATTCCCCTGTCCTTCACTATCTCCTGGAGTTTGCTCAAACTCATGTCCATTGAGTCAGTGATGCCATCCAACCATCTTGTCCTCTGTCATCCCCTTCTCCTCCTGACTTCAGACTTTCCCAGCATCAAGGTACTTTCCAGTGAGTCAGCTCTTCACATCAGGTGGCCAAAGTACTGGAGCTTCAACTTTAGCATTAGTGCTTTCAATGAATTTTCAGGGTTGATTTCCTTTAGGATTGACTGGTTTAAGCTCATTGTTGTCCAAGGGACTCTCAAGAGTCTTCTTTGACACCACAGTTCAAAAGCATCATTCTTCAGTGCTCAACCTTCTTTATGATCCAACCCTCACATCCATGCATGACTACTGGAAAAACGATAGCTTTGACTAGATGGACCATTGTTGGCAAAGTAATGTCTCTGCTTTTTAATATGTTGTCTAGGTTTGTCTTTGATGATTGCAGCCATGAAATTAAAAGACGCTTACTCCTTGGAAGGGAAGTTATGACCAATCTAGATAGCATATTCAAAAGCAGAGACATTACTTTGCCAACAAAGGTCCGTCTAGTCAAGGGTATGGTTTTTACAGTGGTCATGTATGGATGTGAGAGTTGGACTATAAAGAAAGCTGAGCGCCGAAAAATTGATGCTTTTGAACTGTGGTGTTGGAGAAGACTCTTGAGAGTCCCTTGGACTGCAAGGAGATCCAACCAATCCATCCTAAAGGAGATCAGTCCTGGGTGTTCATTGGAAGGACTGATGCTGAAGCTGAAACTCCAATACTTTGGCCACCTCATGTGAAGAGTTAACTCACTGGAAAAGACCCTGATGCTGGGAGGGATTGGGAGCAGGAGGAAAAGGGGACGACAGAGGATGAGATGGCTGGATGGCATCGCTGACTCTATGGACAGTTTGTGATGGACAGGGAGGCCTGGCGTGCTGCAATTCATGGGGTCGCAAAGAGTCGGACACGACTGAGCGACTGAACTGAACTGAGGTTTGTCTTTGCTTTTTTCTAAGGAGCAAGTTTGTAACTTTATGGCTGCAATCACTGTCCACAGTGATTTTGGAGCTCAAGAAAATAGTCTCTCACTGTTTCAATTGTTTCCCCATCTATTTGCTATGAACAAATGGGACCAGATGCCATGATCTTCATTTTCTGAATGTTGAGTTTTAAGCCAGCTTTTTCACTCTCCTCTTTCACTTCCCTCAAGAGGCTCTTAGTTCCTCTTCACTTGCTGCCATTAGGGTGGTGTCATCTGCATATCTGAGGTTGTTACTATTTCTCCTGGCAACCTTTATTGCAGCTTGTGCTTCATCCAATAGATACAAAACTTAATTCTGTGGCACTTTCTTTCTGTGGACATTGTCAAATTGCAAAACAGAATTATTTGCTTATTACTGAAATATTTCCAGGAGCTTTATACACATAATTAGTGTCCCTACTCTACACTTTATCATCACATAAAAAACAGGGTTACTTTTCATAAATATCCGTATTTTCCCCAAATAAAAATCATTCAATGTCCTTTGGAATTCATGCTTAAATTTTCATGTGATAAGTTAGACCTAATTTAACATTGAATTTTATTACATTCAGCCTTCATCTTTAAAAACTCTTTGTGCTTATTCACTCAGTCTTGTCTGACTCCTTGCGACCCCATGGACTGTAGCACATCAGGTTCCTCTGTCCATGGGGGTTCTCCAGACAAGAATATTGGAGTGGGTTGCCATGTTTTCCTTCAGGGGATCTTCCCAACCCAGGAATCGAACCCAGGTCTCCCACATTGCAGGCAGATTCTTTATCATCTGAACCACTAGGGAATCCACCATATTTATCAAGATAATCTCAAATTAGGCCAGTGCTGTTAATTTTCATTTTGCTGATAAGGAAATGAGGGACAGGGAGAGGACGAGTCACCTGGGACTACAGAAAGTCAGTAGCAAAACTTGGACAGAAAATAATATTACTGATTCCCTGGAAGCCTTTGTTATTTGGCTTGTTTACTTATCATCTATGAGTGAAAGTCATGTCTGACCATTTGTGACCCCATGGACTATACAATCCATGTAATTCTCCAGGCAAGAATACTGGAGTGGGTAGCCTTTCCCTTCCTCAGGGGATCTTCCCAACCCAGGGATAGAATCTAGGTTTCCCACATTGCAGACATATTCTTTACCAGATGAGCCACCAGGGAAGTGCTACTTATCATCTACCAAGCAGTAAAATCTAATGTAAAGAAAATGTAGCAAAATCTAATATAAAGAAAAATCATAGTTCAAGATTTTTAGTCTCATAATTTATTTATATTCTAAAAAATACAGAGGGAAAGAAAAGTAATCTTTGAAAAAATATGATGTGAAGATGATTTAAACATTCTTTAAATAGTTTATAGTCATTGTGAAGTGGTCCTTCTTTGAGTGTATATAGCAAACCTTGTTAGGAGCTGATATTATATGTCAAGATCACAGTCATTGAGATTCTTACAGCATCATCAAATAGGAAAATATCTCACATAGCTGTTGTTTGAATATACTGTGTGGAAAATATAATGATCACCAAAATTCTTTCTTTAATCAGGTATTTATTGAGCACCTACTATGTGCAGAATTTATTCATGGGGTTCAGTACTGAGAAAATGTGTGCTTAAAAATGATGTACTGGGAAAAATGTGTACTTAATCCTTTCAAAATGGGGACGATTATCAGAGTTTTGAATGCATCTTGAAAGCCAGTTTTGCATAAATTTTATTAGTGCCTTTTTGGGTTCGTTTTGATTTTGCTCTTCTCATTTATAAGCTCATGGTCAAACGATTGATTAAAATAATGCCTGTGTCTGTTCTGAATGTTGCCCTTTGTACCATGCCAGAAAATATAAGAACTTCACTTTTTCAGTGTTTTTATATCTCAATTGTCAATTCCCAACTATTTGATTCTCGTTGCTCTGACTTATGATTTCAATTTTCCTCTTTTTATTATCTTTGTTTCAGATTATCTATTCTATGTCTGCTGTTGTTCTCTTTTTGATGAATATTTCTTTGAAACATCCCTGAGATCAACACAATAACACTTGACTTGATAGCACAGAGATTGGTTAGGAGTCTATTTCTTTTTGAAAAATAGACATTTCAATCGAATATTGTTCATAAAAGCAACTTTTGTTCTTTAGCAGAATTTTTTTTTTCAGCTTTGCAATAAGTGTATTTTAGGACCCCTTGGTACTTCATAATAAATTATAAGCCCTTATTTTCTTTTTTGGGGGGAGGTGGGGCAGAATACCTGTTAAGTGGTTTCTAGAGCCCAGAATAAAACTCAGTTATCTTGTGCTTAGATGAAAAAATATGTTTGATTTCCCTTTAACCTATTAAGAAAGAAATTTTAAGATTTCTGAAAGATTAATCAGAGTATATTGACATTTGACTCTGCTAAATGAATATCTCTTGTCAATGTTGAAAGTTCTTTAAAGGAATAGGCATAATTTACACTATTTTAGGAAACATTTTAAAAGGAGCTAAAAAAGAGAAATATTCATAATAAGGTACACTAATTTTCTCAAAAATCTCTCAATAGTGATAATTATTGGTTAGATACTTTCTTTGAAAATGTAGTAAAATTTATCTGGTGACTTATTCAGAAGCAAATAGTTACATTCACTGTTAACTAACATTTTATATATAGTTAACTACTTTTTATATAGCAACTAAAGTTTCTATAATTGTTAATTTTATAAATACAAAAAGAAAATTTATTAAATGGTTATTAATACCATATAAAAGTATATAAAACATTTATATTCATTATATTTAATGCACATCTATCCTTAAGAATATATCTTTATACATACTTTATATAAATATGTATGTGTATACGTAGTATTACATGTGTGTGTATATGCGTATGTTATATGTTTGCTTCCTAGGTGGTACTAGTGGTAAAGAACCTGCCTGTGAAGGCAGGTGACATGAAATGTGGACTCGATCACTGATTCAGGAAGGTCCCCTGGAGTAGGATGTGACAGCCCCTCTCCAGCATTCTTGCTTGGAGAATTCCATAGACAAAGGAACCTAGTGGGCTGCAGTCCATGGGGTTGCAAAGAGTCAGACATGACTGAAGCAACTGAGAATGCACACATGTTATGTATACATAGCTTCTCAGGTGGCATAGTGGTAAAGAATCTGCTGCAGGGGATGCAACAGACAGGGGTTTGGTCCCTGGGTTGGGAAGATACCATGGAATAGGAAATGACAACCCGCTCCAGGATTCTTGTTTAGAGAACTCCATGGACATAGGAGCCTTGGAGGCTACAGTCCATGGGGTTGCAAAGAATCAGACATGACTGAGTGCATGTGCACCATCACATACATGCATGCATACATATAATGTATATGCATTTTTAAGGAATCATCATAGTCAAAATATGGAATCCTATCAGCATGTATGTATTATTTACCTTCTGTTTGAGTTTTTGTAAGATGAATAAGGTCAGTATTCCAGATTTATTATGTTCACATATTTTTCCCACCATTGTTGCTCTTCTGATGACTATTAAAAATGGAATATAATCCAAATATTAATATTCAAGTCACATTCATGAAAATGGTTTATCTGTATCTAGAGAACTGGAAATCAAGCAGTCTTTTTCCTAAAGTCCTTCTTTCCACATACTCCATCATGAGTTACTGCTTTCATTTTAATGAATGCCGCTTCCTTTGGACATCCCTTCCTTAGTTTTTGATGCATATATACTTGGGAGATTGTGTCTGATTTTGAAGCCAATGCCAGGCTTGTGGGGTGATACTCAGGACTTTGTTGTGGGGTTAGTACAGAGAGACCTGTATTTGTACTTCTCTACCCTCACACCTCTGTTCAAGTTTGTTGAAATCTCCTGAGTGAGATTCACAATCATGTCTTTGAAGTTCACTTCTTCTACCTAGGCTCCTGGTGGTTTGCTGTCTCAGTTGTCTTGCTTTCCTGTGTTTCCTCTGAGCATTAGTAGCTCTCCTGAAGACGGAAGACTTGCTGCTTTGGCTGCTACTCTGATCAGGGCCTTCTTACTGACCTTGTCCATGCCTGGCAATTCCAACTAATGCCCAAGCATTTCCCTGTCTCTAATTAAATATGACTGTACATAATCTCCTCCCAAGATTGCCTCAAATTTTAACCTTATCATGGAATATTTTTTATTCTGAATATTTAATATTTATAACTGGATCAGTATACACCATTTATTTTACTTTGGGACCAACTGCTTGTAAATAATCCTCAATCCTACATGAAAGCTATTGCATTGTTATATAAGATTTTAGACACATATTGTAGAGTATATTTTTCCCCCTCTACTAAAAAAATGAATATGTGTATATGGACATGTTCTATGACTTTGGTCTATAAATTGAGAATGCATGAGATAGGAAAATGACTGCCACCTGTAATACATGGTAAATTGTAATCTTTCAGTGGGCAGATGTCTTTTTATTTAAATTTGGTGTGGCTAAGCAATATCTTGTGTACTACTTAGAGTAGTGAAAAATAAACAAAAAGGGAGAAAAATGAAACACAACACTGTGAAAGATAGGAATGAACATGATGAGAGAAGTACAGGGCTAATACAAATAATGGAACATGTGCCATAACTTCTATATACCTTAAATTTGTGGGATTTGTCACTCCAAATTACTAGGAGATATATGAAGTGACAGACTTTCCATTCCTAGCTCATTTTAAAGTTTACCAAATGAACATAAATTTTTAGTAATTAAAAAACTGATATTTATGATATCAAATGAAAAGAGTATAAAGGTAATTAAATGCTATAGTTGTTTCAGCCTTGATTTTTAAAACTCTTTGTCTTACGTACTAGCATTCCATTCTTGTGGGAGAGGGAGAGGGTGGGGAGATTTGGGAGAATGGCATTGAAACATGTATAATATCATGTATGAAATGAGTCGCCAGTCCAGGTTCGATGCACGATACTGGATGCTTGGGGCTGGTGCACTGGGACGACCCAGAGGGAGGGTTGGGGCGGGGAGGAGGGAGGAGGGTTCAGGATGGGGAACGCGGGTATACCTGTGGCAGATTCATTTCGATATTTGGCAAAACTAATACAATATTGTAAAGTTTAAAAATAAAATTTAAAAAAAAATTAGAAAAGAACAATCTTTAGAAGAATGAAAACAAGCATTATTAATTTGTGGTTTATGAAACAGACTTCGAAGTGAACAGTCTTCTCTAAGGCTAGTGCATGTTAGAGTCCACTAAACTTAACCGTCTAGTGGCTTGGATACAAACTAAAGGTATGGAAACTTTCATTTTTTTGGAATATCAATATGGGCTTTTCCCATGAAGGAAACCATCTTAGAAGCTAATCCTGGTACAGCGAAAAAGTCTTCCTTTCTGGGCTCTGGAATCCAGCTAAGCAGTTTAGTCAGTTACTCAGTCCTAGTGAGAGGAAGCAGAACGTGAGTACTGCCTCCAAACCTCTGTTTCAGTTACTTGCACCAAAGATGAGTTGGTATTGATACATACTTCTGATTTATGGCCCTCTAGCAAATATAGAAAAGAACAAGAACTAACCAAACAGAGTCCTCTCCCTGCAGTGAGATGAGGGCTGATTTTGAGCTCAACACTTAACTGATGCTGGAATCCTGCCCTACCCAGCTGTCATGCAACTGAATGTGGCACTGAGGAGAAAGGGCTGTCTGTGTCTAAACTGAGTGAGCTGGCCTCACTGACACCTACAAATCCTCCGGAGTTTAGAATAAATTATGGAAAGCCCCAACTATTGAAGTAAAACTGGAGTAAACAGGCTCTGTCTTCCAACGTCTGTGTCTCCAGGTTTTGGGGACTTGCTTCCATGTTGCATGTTTGTGTCAGACTTCTGGAATCCTTTTTCCAATAGCATTGTCAGCAACAGTAGAAGGAAAAAGCGTTTTGAAATGATTGGTCTTCCTGGGCTCATCTCTACAAAGTCTGGTCCTACATGGACTGAGTAAGGGCACTTGGAGTTCTTTTGCCTGTTGATTGAGGAAGAAAGGGACTTGGCTCAATCAGTGAAATATAGATTTATAGTTATTTAATATACCAGCAAATTTGGAAAACTCAGCAGTGGCCACAGGACTCGAAAAGGTCAGTTTTCATTCCAATCCCAAAGGCAATACCAAAGAATGTTTAAACGACCACACAGTTGCACTCATTTCAGATGATGCTAGCAAAGTAGTGCTCAAAATTCTCCAAGCTAGGCTTCAAGAGTATGTGAACTGAGAACTTCCAGATGTTCAAGCTAGATTTAGAAAAGGCAGAGGAACCAGAGATCGGATTGCCGCCATCCGATGGATCATAGATAAAGCAAGAGAATTCAAGAAAGACATCTGCTTCATTGACTCTGCTAAAGCCTTTGACTAAGCAGATCACAACAAACTGTGGAAACTTCTTGAAGAGATGGGAGTACCAGACCACCTTACCTGCCTCCTGAGAAATCTGTATGCGGGTCAAGAAGCAACAGTTTTTACTGGACATGGAACAACAGACTGGTTCCAAATTGGGAAAGGAGTATGGCAAGACTATATATTGCCATCCTGTTTATTTAACTCATATGCAGAGTACATCATGAGAAACGCTGGGTTGGATGAAGCACAAGCTGGAAATCAAGATTTCTGGGAGAAATATAAATAACCTCAGATATGCATATGATACCACTCTAATGGCATAAAGCAAAGAAGAACTAAAGAACCTCTTGAAGGTGAAAGAGGAGAGTGAAAAAGCTGGCTTAAAGCTCAACATTCTAAAAGCTAAGATCACGGCATCCGGTCCCATCACTTCATGGTGAATAGATGAGGAAACAGTGGAAACAGTGACAGACTTTATTTTCTTGGGCTCCAAAACCACTGTGGACAGTGACTGCAGCCATGAAATTAGAAGACACTTGCTCCTTGGAAGAAAAGCTATGACCAAACTAGACAGTATATTATAAAGCAGAGACATTACTTTGCCAACAAAAGTCCATTTAGTCAAGGCTATGGTTTTTCCATTAGTCATGTATGGATGTGAGAGTTGGACTATGAAGAAAGCTGAGTGCTGAAGAATTGATGCTTTTGAACTGTGGTGTTGGAGAAGACTCTTGAGAGTCCCTTGGATGCAAGGAGATGAAACCATAAAATCATTAAAGAAATCAATCCTGAATATTCATTGCAGGGGCTGAGGCTGAAGCTCCAATACTTTATCCACCTGATGTGAAGAACTGACTCGTTGGAAAAGACCCTGATACTGGGAAAGACTGAAGGGAGGAGAAGGGGACAGCAGAGAGGGTGAGATGGTTGGATGGTATCACCAACTCAATGGACATGAGTTAGAGCAAGCTCCAGGAGATGGTAAAGGACAGGGAAGCCTGTCATGCTGTAGTCCATGGGGTCACAAAAAGTTGAACATGACTGAGTGACTCAACAACAATCATGCATGTTGCATCAACTCTAATCCTATTTTGTACTCTGGCAAATACATTGACTACATTAATTATATAGTAAGTAGAAGTTGACTTATCTGATGGGAATAGTTCTTTTGAAAGTTTCATAAGAATCATGTAAGAACATTTGAATATTTGATGGCATATGTATTTTTCATGTCAATTTTGACAGTTTTTGATAAAATAAGTGACTCTTAATAGGTGTAATTATATTCCCTTCAAAGTGGAAATGTTCCGAGTTGCTATTTCTTTGTGAAGCATTTATGAGGTGTTAATTTTGACAAGTGTAACAAATCTCTCTTTTCATAAATGCCTTATACATTTCTGATATTTTGATGACTTTTGGATGGATACTGTTGATCATTTACTCTTTTTATTTGGCTAGAGATGGTTTTCTGAAATACTGAAAGAAAAGAGAAGCTTGGATCATGAAGAGCTCAAATGTAGGATTTCTCTTTCAAGTGGATAGTTTTATTTTACACAAACACTTTTTTGAAGTCAGGAAAAGCATTAGTGTATCTATTATGTTCTGTGTTTTCACTGCAATTGCAGTGTGACTCTAATACACTTAGATGCACTTATTTTTTTTTTTTTTCCAGGGACTACTTTATTTTTTTTTCTTTTTAATTTTAATTGGAGGCTAATTACTTTACAATATTATATTGGTTTAAGAACAAGCTTATGTAGGTTGTTGAAGGTGAGCAAACTTGCTTGTTCTCTGCAATTGTAAAACCAGACCTGGAACGAGGATATTCTGTTTGCTACTGGGCAACTTTTTTGTCTAATTTTGTGTTGGGATCCTAAAACCTTTCACTGAATTCCACTTAATGATTTAGAGACAGAGTTCACAGGGGACGTGTTTCTGCTTGTATTCTTGAGTTGCAGGAAAGCCTAGTAGTTAAGAGCTTGGGGTTTTGTTTTGGTTTTTTGTCATTGGTATTCCAATAATGTTGTTACCTAACATTCCTAATAATTTTAATAAGATTTATCTAATTCTCTTAGTGACAAAGATGGAGAAAGTGGCATTGCAAATATGTACTAAAAATGGAGGCACTGGAAAATGGCAGTTACAGCTTGCTTGCTTGCTTGCTAAGTTGCTTCAGTCATGTCCAACTCTGTGCGACCCCATAGATGGCAGCCCATCAGGCTCCCCTGTTCCTGGGATTCTTCAGGCAAGAACACTGGAGTGGGTTGCCAAATGGCAGTTACAGCTAAAGCCAATGAATTAATACTCAACTGATGATAGAATTAAGACATAAATGATAGATTGAAAATGACTTTTCTAGTGAGCCATTTGTCCAGTATGTACCTTGAGAAAGAAGTAAGCATAAGAAATTAACATTGGATATCTCCTGATGGAAGAGGGTTCTATGTTTGGGCAAGTTTGTTATTCCCAGTACTGAAGTTGTTGAGGGAATGTTTTATAACTTTAACAACTTTAATTAGTTTAGCTCCATGGGATTTATTTTAACTATAATATTGGCACTAATTATAATACTAGAAACTATTAGCTAGGCTTCTCAGTAACATTACCTCATTTCATCAAAATAATATTCTAAGATAGCTGTCTTTCTGATGAAGAACCTGGTTTATAGAGAGGTTTAGTTGTTTGCTTGAGATCACACAGGCTGTCATAGATAGTGAAGCCAGCACATACCTTCAGACTGTGTTATTTCATTTAGTCAGCCATTTAGAAAACATTTAATGAGAGTATGCCCTGGGCCAGGCCTGATATAGGATTCTGGGGTCATGTCACTGAATCTGTCACATAAGTTCTCTGTATTTAAGAAGGTTACAGTTCATTTGGGAGGTAAACAGGTAAACAAACAAGTAGAACATTGCAATCTATTTTGAGGTTTTGGTTATTTATATTGCAAATTAATTTTTCCTTTATATCTTTACAAGTAATTAGCATGGGGGCTTCCCTGGTGGCTCAGTTGTAAAAAATTCACTTGTTAATGTAGGAAATATGGGTTCAGTCCCTGGTCCAGGAAGATACCTTGGAGATGGAAATGGCAACCCACTCCAGTATTCTTGCCTGGGAAATCCCATGGACAGAGGAGCCTGGTGGACTACAGTCCATGGGGTCACAAAGAGTTGGACTTGATCTAGCAACTGAACAACAACAACAATTAGCATGGAACTAGTGCTTTAGGTAAAAAAGTCAGAGAAAGCCTCTCTGAAGAAAATAAGGTTTGAGGTAAGCCCTGCAAACTGAGAAGGAACCAGCACATGAAGTAAAGGCTGATGGGGAGAGTGTATGCAAAGGCCTAAGGAGGAGTTAAGTTGCTTTGATATGATTAAAGACAAGAAGAGGTTAATGTGACTGTGGTACATGAATAAAGCAGAGAGTGATATGAAATGGGATCTGAGATATAGGCAAGGGCTAACCTATGTAATCGAGGAATCACGACCTGTTATAAAAAATTCTTTCAAAATGGAAAACATAGAGGATGAAGGGAGAAACAAATGATAGTAATTTTAGAGCTGAGAAACCAAGGCAAAAACTCTTTTGAAGGGATAGGCTTTGGGCCACAAAGTCTTTCCTGCATTATTTAGATATCCATTCTGTTGAAGTATTCCTGTCTCCTGCTTGATGGTATGGAGATAAACTTAAATGAGCCAGCTGAGTCTTTATCCTGAATGTATCAGGAAAATGTTCTAGAGAAGGAAAGCTCTTCTCAGTTTCATAAGTTCGAATCTAGAAATCCCCTTTTCCCATTTAAGTCTATTTATGACTGGAATGAGGAATAGAAGGGAAATGCTTAGGCCATTCTGTGTACCCTAATTCTCAAGAGGATATTTGGCTCATGGGGGAATGCACTTCAGTGTCTTTGAATAAATAACATAAGGATAAGAGAACTCTTTATTTAATCAAAGACATTGACTTGCATTCCCCCATGAGCCAAATAGCCTCTTGAGAGAAATACTTATCTTTGGATTCTTTTGGCAATGTTTCAAATGACAAAACTAATACAATATTGTTAAGTTTAAAAATAAAATTTAAAAAAAAAGGAAAAAAAATTCTTTTAAATGAGGAAATACTGAATAATGGGGAAATGTCACTTGAAAATAGTATTTAATTAGGCTTGTTTTGCTTTCTTGCATTTTTGAGTTTATATTTGGACAACCTTGCAATTATTATACCCAGACTGAGTTTTCATATAAGAAGTAAAGGGATAACATGCTATTTTAAGATGATTTATCTGTTTATGTAACTCAGAGATTAGTGTAAATTCACACTTCTTTAATAAATTGTGTGTGGAATGTGACCAGCAATTCAAACTTGGTATGAAATGTACTTCTTTTATTGTCCTTTAATCTAACTAAAGTTGTTTTCCCTTAAAATGAGTTTCTGTAGCCTGTCTCAGAAATGAAGCTTTTGGAACTTAAGTCCTCTCATCTGTACTAAGCAAAGCACTGAGGAAATGAAAGATTATTAAACTAATGTCACCCAGAGTGAGTGTGCCACTTTTCCCAAAGTCTCACTGTCTGTGGCCAAGCCTGATGAGACATATTGTCTTATTTATCTCAGGGAAAATTGTGAAAGACTTGGAAATGGGCAAATAGATAGATATCTTTTCAATGTCTTATCTAGTGTACCCTTCTGGATTTTCTGAATCTCTAGAGGTCTGCCTTTAATAGACTTTGAACTGTTTTCCAGCTCTGTATATTTTGGAAAATTGATAGAAGTAATGCAAATAATTCTTGCCTATTGAAGTATAACTGAATTTTGTTCACTGGCAATGCCTCAAATGCTGCAGAAAAGGCCAACTGTGTATCCATTTAATAAATCCACTGTTCTTTGGCTGCTTCTATGAAAGAGGATTTTATATCTGTTTCCTTAATTGATGATGAGCTAAATAAAATCATTGACAAATTTTATATTTGTATGAGAGTCAGGATTTTACCTTTTCTGAAAATATATTTTTATAAATCTCCTTCCAAAGTAAAACTCAACAATATAGCCTCTTTAAATAGCTTTTAATTAATTTACTTTTGGTTTGTTTGGTGTATATGCATCTTTTTAGGCCCTGAAAGTAGACATTGTTGACTTCCTTTAAATCCTAAATATTTCAAAATGGTGGTTAAAATATCCTCTAAGGAAGACATAGTGTGATCTTTCAAGGCATTTGTCTAGAGGGTAAGTGCAGTAATAATACTTTATGACAAAAATGATTTCCTCTGCACACTTGTATTTTAGGGTTTTCAGAGCCCATTCATCTGCCTATATGACTGCTGAAGGGACAAGGACCACATATATCTCTTGTCTATTCTTCTTAATTACCTCATTTATAAAGACAAAATGATACAGATAGCAAAGTTGGGTTATGCCCATGGTTTTCTCTCTCTTCTTAGAAATGTTCCTCCTGGAAGCACCTCCCTCATGTGTGCTAGATACCTCACATGTCTCACTGAGGAATTCCTGGCACTATTCTTTGGAAATAACTCCTATGTATCAGAAATTCACTTTGCAGTTTATTTGCCTCTCAAAAGTCCCCCTATGTTATTGCTTCTCAACTTGCTTTTCTGGATGTAAATATCTTGGGATATTAGTTTCCTTAAGAACTATATGACCAATAATGTGGCCATATGCTGTCATTTTGAGAGGTCTATAAATTTTAATGGGGCTTCCCAAGTGGCACTAGTGGTAAAGAACCTGCCCACCAGTGCAGGAGACGTAAAGAGACATGGGTTTGATCCCTGGGTCGAGAAGATCCCCTGGAAGAAGGCATGACAATCCACTCCAGTATTCTTGCCTGGAGAAACCCATGGACAGAGGAGCCTGGTGGGCTATAGTCCATAGAGTCACACAGAGTCGGGCATGACTCAAGCAACTTAGCACATAAATTTTAATTGATATTCCTAGGAACTTCAGTTCAGTTCAATTCAGGTGCTCAGTCATGTTCGACTCTGTGGGACCCCGTGGACTGTAGCATGCCAGGCCTCCCTGTTCATCACCTACTTGTGGAGTTTACTCAAACTCATGTCCATTGAGTCGGTGATGCCATCCATCCATCTCATCCAACCATCTCATTCTCTGTCATTCCCTTCTCCTCCCACCTTCAATCTTTCCTAACATCAGGGTCTTTTCAAATGAGTCAGTTCTTTGTGTCAGGTGGCCAAAGTATTGGAGTTTCAAAACTTATTAGAGGTCTAATGGTGGAATTTCAGACAAATTGTCAGGCTGAGATGAGATAGGAAGTTCTCAGTATACTTTAAAAATTATACCATATTGGTGAAAATTTATTCAATTTGCTTATGATATGCTTCTTCCTAGATATCACATTCTATTTGTGCTGATGACTAAATCAAATCATTTAACTATAGCCTTACCAGGCAAGTTGAAGAAAGGGAAAGAGAAGATTATGAATCCCTTTTCCATAATTTATTTTTAAAAAGTTTTAAAATAATAAACCCTAGTTAGTATTCACTCCTTACCCTATTCTATCTCTGCATCAAATAGTCAACTTACTCACTTGGCTGGTTCTGCTAGTATTCATGGATCCAGTGAATTTGCTCTTGACTTCTGATTTATGCTAGATATTATATCTTTACCCATTTTCACTGCTTATTAAGCATTTTTTTATGACAACCTGAGTATACACATGGTCTTTATATGGAACCTACAGTAGAAATTCCAGCCGGGAAGATGAATATTAGGACCTCAGTCAGAACTATGGATCTCTCTGGCCAGTACTATATCATGAAAATGTTTTGAAGTGAAGACCTAATCTCTCCCTGTGATTTAACCTCAAAAGGCCAGAAATGAACCCTAAATATAAACTCATCACCAGGTATTTAATAAGGATTGAGTGCTTATTCATTTTATTAATTCAGTAGCCACTAACACACCAGGGGCTTGGTGACTAAGTGTATAACCTCTGTGTCAAGTTGCCTGGGTCCAGATTCTTTCTCTACCACTTGTAATCTATGTAACTTGGGTCACTGACTTAAACAGTATTTTTCCTTAAAGGTACTATAGGTGTATCGTAGGGTGCATGCTTATATTTATAATATCTGGGTCGTGGAGGAACCCACAATATGCTCACTATTGTATTATGCGGGGCTTCCTTGGTGGCTCAGGGGTGAAGAATCTGCCTACCAATGCATGAGACAAAGGTTCTATCCCTGGGTCGGGAAGGAAATGGCAACCCACTTCAGTATTCTTGCGTGGAGAATCCCAGTAATGGACTATAGCCCATGGGGTCACAGAGTTGGACATGACTTAGTGACTAAACAACAGCAACTTTATATTATGCACTAAAGACCATACTAGGAAATACGAGGAACCTAAAGTTCCTTCATAAAGTACCCCTACCTCTAGGAGTTTACAGTTTAAATTGGAAACATACATCAATAATACATGTAACCTCAACATGGGTAGCAACTTGGATTTTACTTCTTGCCCATCTTACAATTTGATTTTGTTTTTTGCTGTCCTTCCTCTCACATCAAAATAATTCCAAAGGGATTGATAATGTAACTTTTACTAAAGTTGTTTTTTTTTTTTTTTTTTTTAAGGCAATGGATAAGATTCAGGGTGTGTTTTAAATTCACTAGCTAGCCATTTGTCCTCTGACTCAAGTTTTTAGCTTTAGCCATATAAATGCCAGGTCCTCATTTTTAATTTTCTTTTCATCTGTGGACTGTCTCCAAATTCCCTTTTATTCCAGGATGATTAGTTTTTGTCCAGCCTGCATACTCTATTCAGCAAAGCAAAATTTTACAAGTTAGCAAATTTTATTTCTTGTTCCACAAATATGTTCCACAGGGGTGTCAGTTCATTCGGTCCAGAAATCACTATGTAAAAGAGTGCTGTATCAAAAGTAAGAAATAAGTGTTGTGTGACTTTATGAATGGAAGAGTTTATTTCTGGTTAGGGATGTTGGAGTGAATGACAGTTCAGCTAGACTCTGCAAAATGAGAATGATTGGGAGATATGCAAATGGATGGGTGGGGGATGGGGGATGAGCGTGATGGGATATTTAAGACAGAAGGAAATGAAAGTGTATGGGAGAAGAGTTAAATGCTGTGCTGTGTATGTAAAGATCAATGTGCAGTTCAACCAGGCACCACATTATGCATTACAAGCTTGCATAACAGTTGAGAAATAACGTCTGTTAACTCATTCTGAGAAATAAACTGTGGAAAAGAGTGTCCCTAGAATATTTTAGAATTGGGGGATTGCCTCTTTCCTACAGTTCAATAAAGGAAGGAACTATTAGATAACACAAGCTGTACAATAACTCAGATCATGAGGAAAAATAGTGGCATGAAGTAAATAAGTACAAAATTACTCCCCTTGAAACTTCTCTGTCATCAATGAATGTCAAGGTCAGGGGCAGAGAAGCATACCGGACATACCACTTCCCCACTGAATTCTCACAAATATCCCTCAAATCACAAGTCATTATTTTAAAATATCACCAATCTCTTCATTTCTATCTGTACATTTATACTGTGCCTGTATTAGGTTTTCTTGGTAGTTGCTGAAATTTGGAACAGTGACTGAGTTTTATTACCGTGTTGGCATGATATAGCTTCAGGACAATGTATGTATGAACAAAAGTCAAGAGGGATCAGGAGAATATAGGCTGTGGGCCTGGAGAGAAGCTCTGTAAGGTAATGGTCTTCTACAGGTTAAAAAATGAGGGTCCATCGTATCAGTTTTACATCTCAAGGTCAAAAAGATCTCAGCAGACATCTGGATTTTAGAGAATGGGCTAGAAGAGATTGGATTTGATTATTAAAAGGAATCTTTGAGACACTTTGTGACTCTGTTTTTGGTCATGTTGGAACTAGATACAGAATTACATTTAGAAAATTATTTGGAGTCAGACTGCATAACTTGCTTAGTTCAGCTTTCACAATTTCTGGTAACCATGACCAGAAATCACCCTGGTCACTGCTATACATGTTTGTCATTCTCAAAGAGCTAGATTCATTCACCCTTGATTTGTAAGAGTAAATGGGTAGCTTTGACTTCTGCCTTACTATCTATAAAGAGACTGTGGTGATTAATTGAAAATCACTAAGATTTTGAGAGCATAAATCATTGGTTAAAGTCGGGAATAGCTGGATCCAGATATATTAATCTTCTAAAGTAATTAACAACCGAGACCTATTTTTCACATGACCAGAGACAAATTCAGTTGAAAGAGTTGTCTGCTATCATAAATAAAAAGTAAATATCTCCCATAGCACCAAATTCTAATGACAATGCCAGAAATAAGGGAAATGTTATAGCTACATCCTGATCCAAACCTTCTCTGAAGAGAACATGGCAACCAGAAAACTTTGTGAAATTGACTATTCAAAGTGCAACTAATTATCTTTAGTAATTTGAACACATTTGAGAGAGAAGTACACCCAGGGAGTCATTTAGCCCAATTCTCAAAATTATCACAATGAAAAAACTAAAACCCAGAGAGGATAATAAAATCAGTGTGTATTTATTGTATGCTTGTCACAGTGCCAGGCATTGTGCTAAGTGTCTTTCATTTTTCATATGTAAGATTGCTACAGCTATCCCAGTTTCACAGTGGAAAATTTTTGTTATTTTCTTTAGATTGCACAACTAGTGGATGAACTTAAACTATTTTTCTTTTTTCAAATCCTTAGCTATTTTTTTAAATTTTATTTTATTTTTAAACTTTACAATATTGTATTAGTTTTGCCAAATATTGAAATGAATCCACCACAGGTATACCTGTGTTCCCCATCCTGAACCCTCCTCCCTCCTCCCTCCCCATACCCTCCCTCTGGGTCATCCCAGTGCACCAGCCCCAAGCATCCAGTATCGTGCATCGAACCTGGACTGGCAACTCGTTTCATACATGATATTATACATGTTTCAATGCCATTCTCCCAAATCTCCCCACCCTCTCCCTCTCCCACAGAGTCGATAAGACTGATCTATACATCAGTGTCTCTTTTGCTGTCTCATACACAGGGTTATTGTTACCATCTTTCTAAATTCCATATATATGTGTTAGTATACTGTATTGGTGTTTTTCTTTCTGGCTTACTTCACTCTGTATAATAGGTTCCAGTTTCATCCATCTCATTAGAACTGATTCAAATGTATTCTTTTTAATGGCTGAGTAATACTCCATTGTGTATATATACCATAGCTTTCTTATCCATTCATCTGCTGATGGGCATCTAGGTTGCTTCCATGTCCTGGCTGTTATAAACAGTGCTGCAATGAACATTGGGGTACACGTGTCTCTTTCCTTTCTGGTTTCCTCAGCGTGTATGCCCAGTAGTGGGATTGCTGGATCATAAGGCAGTTCTATTTCCAGTTTTTTAAGGAATCTCCACACTGTTCTCCATAGTGGCTGTACTAGTTTGCATTCCCACCAACAGTGTAAGAGAGTTCGCTTAATCCTTAGCTATTTTTAAGATGAAATATTCTGCCCAAGATCTAAAGAAGCACATCCATATCCAGACTTCTAGTTAGATATTTTTTCCTGTCTTGTTGCAGTCTTTGAAGATTATTAGGCTAAATTATTGATTCAAAAACCAACCATACTGAATCATCTGCCCCATGGGTCAAGTAACTAGTTGTATGTATGTAAAACTGCGTGTAAAGAAAAACACATTAAAGTATTTGGCCAGTTAGCGTGAAAGAATTTTTAAAGAAATGAAATCCTAAATGCATGATGAATTGCTATATATTAGACAGCATGAATGAATTGGCCCATGTGATGCTTTAATATTTATTACATGTTGTTTTTAAGTGTACTTGTTTTCCAGTGTGGCCTATGAAGGGCAGTTGGATTAAGTAAATAAATACTTACTCTCTAAAGTTTTTATTTTGGCAGATGTTGGCTTAGGACATTGTTATTTCACCTGGAATATTCATGCTTTTATGTATAACGCTCAACAGCAAAACATTACCTTCACAGTTTTACACAAAAGCTTTTACCTATTACTGAGTAAATGCTTTATATTTATATCCAGAATAGTAAACAGTAGTTCTAATGTGCCTAAATGTGCCTATAATTCACTTGAGGATTTTCTGCTGACTTACACATTGCAAGAATACTGAGTGCTTTATTACTGGCTTCAGAATCCTGAGGCTAAGTTTAAAGCTCTAGAGTATTCACTCTATGGACACATTTTGTTTCCCCAAATTAGAGAACAAAAGTGGTTTATAAGATATTTAGGAGTTGCAACCCACTCCAGTATGCTTGCCTAGATAATCCCGTGGACAGGGGAGCCTGGTGGGCTGCTGTACATGGGGTCGCACAGAGTCGAACATGACTGAAGCAACTTAGCATGCAGCATGCATGGCATCCAATTATTTATATATTTGTAGAATCAGGACAGTATGATAGTCTTATGTGTTAACCTTTCTAGGCTATAGTCTGTAGTTTTTTAAGTAAACATTAGTTTTGGAAATATTGTTGACAGCTCTAATCAGTTGACTCAAATTAAAGCAGATTACCTTCCTTAATGTGATTGGACCTCAACCAAGCAGTTGAAAGCTTTAGGAACAAAGACTGAGGTTACCTGGAAAAGATTTCAGCCTTAAGACTGCAGCATCAAATCTTGACTTTCCAGCTTGCTGGCCTGTCCTAGAATTTCAGACTTTTTGGCCTTCACAATTATGTGAGGAATACGTTGCTATATTTAAAATAGATAACTGACATGGGCCTGCTGTATAGCGCAGGGAACTCTGCTCACTATTATGTGGAAGCCTGGATAAGAGAGAGTTTGAGGGAGAATGGATACATGTGTATGTATGGCTGAGTCCCTTCACTGTTCACCTGAAACTATCACAATATTGTAAATTGGCTATACTCCAATTCAAAATAAAGTTTTGTAAAAAAAAAAAAAAAAGTTTAATGAAAAACAATTTCTTAAAATAAATCTCTTATTTATTTATCTTGGAGGTAATGTGAGATCGATTTCAGACTCTCAAAGCAAATATTGCAATAAGGTGAATCACAAGTTTTTGGTTTCCCAGTACATACAAAAGTGTTTTTTCTTCCAGTTTTTAAAAGATACATAGTACTATATACATTTAAGGGGTACAGCTTAATTTTTTTATTCACATCATGAAATGATTATCACAATAAATTTAGTGAATATGCATTATTTCATGTATATACAAAATTAAGCAAATAGAAAATTTTTTTTCCTTGTAATGAGAACTCAAGATTTACTCTCTTAACAACTTTCATATATAACATACCATGGTGTTAATTATATTTATCATGTTTTACATTATATCGCTAGTAATTATCTTAGAACTGGAAGTTTAACCATTTTGATTGCCTTCATCCATACGTGGGTGATTAACTACCTCTATTCTATATTTGCCTTTACCAATGAAATTTTTCCTTTGGTATATCTAGTTTTGGCCTTTTCTTTTTTGTATGGAGTTCTTTTAATATTTCTTGTAAAGTTGGAATGATGTTGTTGAACTCCTTTAGCTTTTGCTTGTCTGTAAAACTTGATCTTTCCATCAAATCTGGATGAAAGCCTTACTGTGTATTCTGGTTGTAGGTTTTTCCCTTTTATCACTTGAGATACATCATGCCATTCCCTTCTGTCCTACAGAGTTGCTGCTGGAAAGTCAGTTGAAAAAAATTCAGTTTTCTGCTGAAAGCTCCTTACAGGAATTCTCTTGTACATAACTTGTTAATATTCTCTTTATATTTCCATTTTCCATTTAAATTATAAAGGTCCTCTCTGGGTTGATTTGAGGCTCTCTGTGATTCCTGGATCAGGTCAGTTGATTCCCTCTACTGTATTTTATATTTCTGTTTTATATTCTGTATTTTATATTCTAAAATATATTTATATTTTATATAATATAAATATAATATATTTATATTTTTCATGTCTCTTTGGTTCTTCTCTGTCTTTCCTTTCTCAAGTTAGGGAAATTTTCATCCATGAGGTCTTCAAATATGTCCTCTGCCCCTTTCTCTCTCTTTTCTGCTATAGGACCCCTATAATTCAAGTGTTACTACACTTAATGTTGTCCCTCAGACTGTTCATTTCTTTTTATGTATGTATTTTGGGGGTTCATCTTCAGTGATTTCCAATACTCTTCAGTGATTTCTTCCAGTTCACTGATCCTTTTCTCTGGATCATCTAATCTACAGTTGATTCCTTCTGCTGTATTTTATATTTCAGTTATTATATTTTAATCTCTGTTTGGTTCTCTGTGTTTTCTAACTCTTTGTTAAAAGCTTCTCACTTCTAATTCTGTTCATCTAGTCTTCTCCCAAGTACTTTGAATATGTTGAACTCTTTATTGGATAGATTGCTTATTTCCACTTCACTTAGATGTGAAGTGGGGAAATGTGAAGTGGAGAAAATCTCTTCCTCTGAGAGTCTTATCTTATTTCTATGTTTGGACCATTTTTCTCTGTCACCTTGTTTTGCTTTATTTGCTGTTTTTATTTCCATGTATTTGGTAAGTTGCTTATATTTCCTAACCTTGGAGAAGTGGCCTTTTGTAGACATGTCCTATGCACCCTAGCAGCACACTTCCATCTGCTCTCCAGAGCTTTATGTTCTGGCAGAGCCCCCTAAATGCATTACATGGATCCTTCTATTGTAGTGGGCTGAAGAGTGTCGGTGATCTGGTTAGGCATTGCTGGCCTCTGGTCTGGTTAGTTTCCAAGGTCTGCTTTGTGTGCAGGCTACCTGATACTGGTAGGTGGGCTGGGTCACAAGGCAACTGGCTACAGCCCAGGGGATCCCACTGGTTAACACTGGTCACTGAGTTTAGCCAGGTTTCAGGGTAAATAGTTGTGGGACTAGGGTGTCAGATCTAGTGTCAACCTGTGGTTGGGAAGGTCTGGTTCCTGCCACAGCTGGCTGTGGGGTCTGGGGTGTCCTGAGCTTGTATTGGCCCACTTGTGGGAGAAGTTAGATCATGAGGTGGCTAATTGAGGGGCCCAAAATGTCTCAGAGCATGGAGAACCTTCTGGTTGTCAGGACTGGGGCCCAGGGGATCCTGAGTCTAGTACTGGCTCACCAGTGAGCAGATCCTGGTCCTGGGGTCTCTGGCTGCAGGACCTGGGGGTCTTGGAGTTGATGTCTTTGCCCATGATAGGTGAGGCTTGTCCCAGAGCTAGTGCCAGCTCATTAGTGGGCGAAACCACATCACAGGTTCTCTGATTACAGGGCCCTGGGAATCTTGGGACTAGCACGGGCACACTAGTGTGTTTGGCTGGATTCTGTGCCCTCTGGTGTACAATGCAGTGTCCTGAGTTGGCTCTAGACTCAGGGGGCTCTTCAGATAGCTGGTCTTCTAGTGCGTGTGTGGGGCAGTGTCCCTGCCTGGTTAGTTGGTTGGCCTGAGGTGTCCTAATACTTGTTCTGACAGGTTGCTGGATGGGGTTGGGTTTAGATGCTAATAAGCTTGAGAGAGTATTCCAAATTAGCACTTGTCAGCACCAATGTCCCTATGGTAGAGTAAGTTTCCTCAAATGGCTGTCACCAGTGTCTGTGTCCCCAAGGTGATCCCAGTTGCCTCCTGCTTCTCCAGGATGCTCTCCAAGATCAGCAGGTAGGTCTGATCTAGACTTCTTACAAATTACTGCTTCTTCCCTGGGTCCCAAAACATGTGAAATTTTGTGGACATCCTTTAAGAGTGGAGTCTCTTATTTCCCACAGACACTGGCTCTCTTGAAAAATAAGCCCCACTGGCCTTAAAAGCCAAATATTCTGAGGGCTTGTCTTCTAAAAGCAAGACCTCCAGACTGAGAAGCTTGATTTAAGACTTGGACCTTTCACTCCTTGGAGAGAACCTCTCCAATTTTAATTATCTTTCCATTTGTGGGTTGCTCACATGGAGGTATGAATCTTGACTATACCACGATTCTGCTCCTCCTACCATCTTGTTGTGGTTTTCTTCTTAGCAGTAGATCTTTCCTGCTAGTTTTCTGTTTTTCTCATCAGTAGTTGCACTGTAAATAGTTGTAATTTCATTCCTTGGCCATCTTGGCCACATTTGCCCATATGTAAGTTATGCTTAGACTATACTGTACTCTGTTAAGTGTGCAGTAGCATCTATCATCTGAACTTACAGTGAATTATAATATTTTTGCTGTTGGAGGGTCTTGCCTCAGTGTTGATGACTGGTGACTGATCAGGATGGTGGTTACGGAAAGTTGGGTTGGCTGTGGCATTTAAAAAATATAAGACAACATTGAAGTTTGTTGCATCAGTTGACTTATGAACTATTTCTTTGTAGTATGCAATGCTGTTTGATAGTATTTTACCCAGCTGCAGTCAATTGGAGAACCAGTGTTGTGGTAGGACCATGCTAACAGTGGTCGAATGAACCTGGCCCAGTTTAATATGGTAGACTTGCATTTGCAGAATTAACAGAGAAAAATCTTTTGATAAAGTTTTGTTTAGGTTCTCCTTTCTTCCTCTCATTGTAAAGGCTTCTGTCTATGGAGAATAATTCTAGGATTTTTTGTTTATGTTTTAATTCCTGAATTTATGTGAGTAAAATTACTAGCAGAAGTCAGGAGTGAAAAATTTGTCAGAAGAAAGATATTTTAGAGGACATCATCAATCAATCTGAGAAAACCAAGATCAGCTGACAAGTCTGCTACTGCTGCTAAGTCACTTCAGTCGTGTCCAACTCTGCAACCCCATGGACGGCAGCCCACCAGGCTCTGCGTCCCTGGGATTCTCCAGGCAAGAACACTGGAGTTGGTTGCCATTTCCGTCTCCAATGCATGAAAGTGAAAAGTGAAAGTGAAGTCGCTCAGTCATGTCTGACTCTCAGCGACCCCATGGACTGCAGCCTACCAGGCTCCTCCATCCATGGGATTTTCCAGGCAAGAGTACTGGAGTGGGGTGCCATTGCCTTCTCCGAGCTGACAAGTCTAAAGAACAAGAAAAGAAAAAAACTTTACAACCACCCAAAAACAATGATTGGAAATAAAAATCAGGAGCATGAAGGAAGCTTGAACTTGGAAGAAGATTGATTTAAAAAATGAGAAGTCACATGGCATGTGTTATTGTCAGCTATAAGCTGTGAGAATGGGCCAGGCTGGTTAAAGGAATAGGATGAGGCCTGAGACATGTGAATTAGAGAAGAATAGAGCTTGAACTTGGAGAAGAAAGTTATAATTTCAACAGCTGACATGTCTACTAAATGTAATTGGCAGGTAATAGCAGACAAGGGTTATATCCTATGAGTGTAAAACTAAGGAAATAACATGGCTTACATTCCCTGAGAAAGTCATGATATACATACATACATATATGTGTGTGTGTGTGTATATATATATATATATAACTGCAAGATCAAAATACTGTCTATGTTTTTCACATGAGATATTTTTTTTGCCCTCATGAATATATGATGTATTATATCTTTTTCCCCTTTTTTCTGCCACTTAATTTTTTAAATTGAAGGATATTTGCTTTGCATAATTTTGTAGTTTTCTGTCATACATCAACAAGAATCAGCTATATTACACCCATGTCCCCTCCCTCCCTAATCTCCCTTCCTGCTTCCTCCCCGTCCCACCCTTCTAGATTGTCACAGAGCCCCTGTTTGAGTTCCCTGAGTCATATAGCAATTCCTATTGGCTATCTATTTTACATATGGTATTATAAATGTCCATGTTACTCTCTCCATACGTCTTACTCTCTCCCTCCACCCCTACCCCCATGTCCTTAGGTCTGTTTTCTGTGACTGTTTTTCAATTGCTGCCCTGAAAATAAATTCATCAGTACCATCTTTCTAGATTCCATATATACACATCAGTATACGCTATTTATATTTCTCTTTCTGACTTACTTCACTTTGATAATAGGCTTTTGGTTCGTCCACCTCATTAGAACAGTCTCAAATGTGTTCCTTTTTATGCCTGAGTAGTATTCCACTGTATATATGTACCACAGCTTCTTTATCCATTCATCTGTTGATGGACTTCTAGGTTGCTTCCATGTTCCAGGTCACATGAGATAAAATATAAGGACAATGCAGTATCAAACATCAGTTATACACTTAGTCAAATATGGGGATTGAATTGAGGATGAAATGTGGTAAAGCCTAAATGGTTTAACAGTAATAATAACAACAGCATATTGCTTTTTCAATTTTCTTTCAGCAGCAGAAGGGATAAAAATTGCATTTGACACTATACATATTGATGAGACCCGTGGGCCACATGTAATAACATAATGATGCTTTACATCTACTCAGAGGCTTTCACATCAGTGTGCAAATGAATTCTCAGAGTCAGCATCATTATTCCCAATTTGTAGAGCAGGGGAGACCTGTACAACTGCCTGGGAGGGCAGATAGTTTTTATGACTTGTCCTGCTTTGGTTTGTTAGGAGAATGAATTCCTTTCATTCCTGTAGCTTGCCTTCATGACCCAGGTTCATTTTCTTACTCTTGAAATTCTTCTCCTAATTAACATACTCAGGAGGCATTGGAACTGATTCTGGATCCCTCAAATCTGCATTTGAGTGACTAAATTAAAAATACAGAGGCATATATATGTATTCACATAATACACACCGGAATGCATTTATATACATATACATGTGTATACTTCCTAGGTGGCGCTAGTGGCAAAGGACCTACCTGTCAATGCAGCAGACTTAGGAAACTTGGATTTGATCCCTGAGTTGGGAAGATTCCCTGGAGGAGGGCATGGCAACCCACTCCAGTGTTCTTGCCTGAAGAATCCCATGGACACAGGAGCCTGGTGGGCTACAGTCCATAGGATCACACAGAGTTAGACATGACTGAAGTGACTTAGCATGCAAGTATGTATATGTATATGGTTTCCCAGGTGGTACAGTGGTAAAGAATCTGCCTGCAGGTGCAGGAGATGCAAGAGATGCAAGTTCAATCCTTGGGTCGAGAAGATTCCTTGGAGAAAGAAATGGCAATCTACTCCAGTGTTCTTGACTAGAAAATCCCTTGGAAAGAGGAGTCTGGTGGGCTATAGTCCACGGGGTCACAAAGAGTCAGACACGACTAAGTGAGCATTCATGCATGCACACACACATGTGTATATATCTAAAATGGCTTTATTGAGATTATAATACATATAGCCTATAATTCATCCATTTAAAATGTGCTCTATATGGAGCATAGGATAGTACTATTTGAGCAAAGTATATTGTTAGGGCAGTGTCTGGTATCAGTGGCTTTTGGGAGGAATAGGAAAGGAAAGAAAGAGAAAAGCTCTCTCTAACTTAGCTGTTTGAGGAGTGTGGGATTGGAGGGGTTGAGGAACACTGTTGACTTCCTAAAAATGATATACCACTGTATTGTGTGAAGGAGAAGGCGATGGCACCCCACTCCAGTACTCTTGCCTGGAAAATCCCATGGACGGAGGAGCCTGGTAGGCTGCAGTCCATGGGGTCGTGAAGAGTTAGACACGACTGAGCGACTTCACTTTCACTTTTCACTTTCCTGCATTGGAGACGGAAATGGCAACCCACTCCAGTGTTCTTGCCTGGAGAATCCCAGGGACAGGGTAGCCTGGTGGGCTGCCGTCTATGGGGTCACACAGAGTCAGACACGACTGAAGTGACTTAGCAGCAGCAGCAATATTGTGTGAAATTGAAGGGAAAAGTGTTTTTTTTATTTAAGTAAAATTATGTTTTGAAACAACTAAAAAGTTTCAGACTCAGCTAAGGGAGAAGGGAATTGACCCACAACCTTGTAGATATGACATCCCAGATGTCCCAGTCATAGCACTTCAGAGAGCCCTGAGCTTGTCAGCCAAGCAGAGTGGGGAAGGGTGTTTTGCAGGTCCAGCCATGCATTGAGCCTGTAACAGGTCCCTGGGTCCTTATGCTTCCCCTTCCATGGGAGTGGATGGAAGAGGCATTGCTGTCTTTTCCTGCATAATGTCCATTTTGGACTGTCTTAAGCTCTTAGAGAAATTCTGCAACTCTGTAAGAGAAGGCAGTTTGGATGTTATGAGTCCTTCTTTTATAGGAGACTCTGGATCTTAGGGATTCTCTGGTAGCTCAGCTGGTAAAGAATCCGCCTGCAGTGAGGGAGAACTGGATTCTATCCCTGGGTTGGGAAGATCCCCTGGAGATGGGAACAGCTATCCATTCCAGTATTCTGGCCTGGAGAATTTCATGAACTGTATAGTTCATGGGGTTTCAAAGAGTCGGACACATCTGCCTGTGATGCAAGAGACCCCAGTTTGGTTCCTGGGTTGGGAAGATTTGCTGGAGAAGGAATAGGCTACCCACTCCAGTATTCTTGGGTTTCCCTGTGGCTCAGCTGGTAAAGAATCTGCCTGCAATGTGGGAGACCTTTGTTTGATCCCTGGGTTGGGAGGATTTCCTGGAGAAGGGAAATGATACCCACTGTAGTGTTCTGTCCTGGGGAATTTCATGGACTGTATAGTCC
The DNA here is from genome assembly GCF_029378745.1 of Bos indicus. Taxonomy (NCBI): domain Eukaryota; kingdom Metazoa; phylum Chordata; class Mammalia; order Artiodactyla; family Bovidae; genus Bos; species Bos indicus. Next base: position 1,385,464 of record NC_091785.1, read on the forward strand.
ATGGAGTCACAAAAAAATTGGACATGACTGAATGACTTTCACTGGTTCTTAAGCAACAATTAGCAACCAGGAACAAATAACAGGAAACATAGGAAAGAGGTTCTGTGCCACATTAAAATCAATGTTTGTTATAGTTCTAGTGGTAAAGAGTGTTTCCCTGGTAGCTCAGCTGGTAAAAGAACCCACCTGCCAATGCAGGAGATATAAGAGATGTGGGTTCGGTCCCTGGTTTGGGAAGATCCCCTGAGGAGGGCATGGCAGCCCACTCCAGTATTCTTGCCTGAAGAATCCCATGGACAGAGGAGCCTGGCAGGCTGCAGTCCATAGGGTTGCAAAGAGTCGGACACAACTGAAGCAACTCGACACAATGTATTATGTGGCTTTAACATTCTCTTTATAAATATTGAGATTTAAAGAATTATAAGACATTAAACATTGTTCACTCTTAAATGTATAGTCTGATGTTAGGGAAATTATTGATTTAGACAACAACAGTTAACAAAGTGAAAACCTCACATTTATGGAGTTTTGGATTAAAATTTCCCCTAATAGGAGCAAGTGGTAATATACTAGTTGCTTATACCATTTCTGACTATTCATTGGCCTATAAATACAATCCAGCATTCCATGTATTTAGTATTTTACTACTGATTCAGTAATAGCTAAGCTTTAAAATATGCTATTTCATTTTTTAAAAAGTATAATTTTTCCCTTAGTGATTTTTAATTTAGATAGAAAGGAAGAAATTAGAAAGTACAAAACTTCCAATGAAGAAAAATAAGTAATATATCTTTGGCTCAGCTTTTGGAAACCTAAAGAATTTGTTTCTAATTAATATATCACCATATTGAACTTGAGCACCTTTGACAATACAGTGCTGAGGATGGGTTATACTGCAATTATCTGACAATAGCTTTTAAGGGGGACATTTTATTTTAATATGTGAGGTCTTGGTAATTGGAAATTAATGCTTTTAAAAATGTACTTTAATTTTGTTGGTGTAATAAGTATGGATGCTAAAGGTCAACTGTCTCATCGAGTAAGATCCTTTGAGCATCCAGTGTTCACTGGTTACCAGAAATAAATAAAATACTTTTCTATTAAGTAAGAAAGCTATTGAGCTTTGGGATGTAAAGTGATTTTTTTCCTTTTTTGAAGCAAGCACCATGAGTGGCTGTGTGGCTCTATGTTCAGATCTGAGACTGCTGTGTTATCACTGTCAGACAGCTGGGCAAGAAGGGAAAATGTCAGTGCCAGGCCTGTGATCTGTATCCTAAGGGAAGACATGGCAGCCAGAGCAGTTCAATCACAGGCATGTAAAATATTTTGTGGTCTGGAGAGAGGGATGAAAGTGATTCTTGCTTATTCATTGAATGTTGCTATTGATGTGGTTTTAATAAAATACTGTAGCAGAGAGAAGAGTGCATTTCAGTTACTGCAGAGTGAGTAAGCATAGATTTACATTAACAATGTGGTGATGCTGTAGGAGAGATGATTCAGAGAAGAGTGTTAGAACTTTAGGAGCTAAAAGGTGAACCACAGTTTGTTTATCTATTCACCCAGTTAAGGGCATTTGGGTGTTTCAGTGGTTCAGGCATTGATTCTCATCTCAAAGTGGCTTCTTTATACTAACTCCAGGCTTCTGAGAATTCATGGGACTCTCCATCGTTTTGAGACTTCTTACTGATACACTTGGTCATTTCCAAGTCTCTTGTTCTATATAACCACTGAGAATTAGAAATGAAGCTTCCATTTCACTTATTTTGTTATGGCTGTTGTGCCAGCAGCTTGGTGGGGAATGGCCACCCTTGGGACTTTTCTCTAAGCTTGCATGATTCCCCTACTAAATCCAGTCAAGTGTGCCATTAGACCCAATATTTTTGATTGTAGCATATCTCTCAGTAACTTAGAGAATAAATGTCCCTGCATGCTCACATGCCTGAAAGTTCAGCTCCGGGATGAGAAAGGACTTTAGAATCTGACCTCATTCTTCTTCTCTTTTCCTTCTTCCTTCTATAATAAAGAAGGGACATAACAGGAGAGCTTTAGGTTTTCAATCTCTGTATTTCATATTCTCCTCCTTTAGACTTTGAGGTTATGCTAATGCAGTGTAATAAAACCCCCTGTCTAGAGGATATAGTGGAATTAAATGTCTTTCAAGTCTGTTGCCTTGATGAAGATTCAAAAGCTTTATATTGGAAATTAGAAACTGAATATGAATTTTCTCTCCATGCATTCTTGTTTGAACAGTACTGTTACTAAGCCTATATTTCTTAGATATATGTTTCTTGATCATTGGGAAAAAGAATAAGTATCTTAAAGTACAAGAATAAGGCATATTCACATGTTTAAAATATTGTAATGTAAATATATGCATTTACATTTTTACTGTGTATAAGGACTTTCAGTAACAATATATTGAGAAGACAGTTTGAAATTCTATTAAATGGAGAAAGATTGAACAATTTTACTACGCCCACACTAAGGATTACAATTCATCTATTTAAAAAGAATGAGGCGGGGATATATGTACAGAAAATGGGCCTACTTTACAAAAATATGTAACATATTTCCATTTTTAAAAAGTCCTCATAATGTATACATAATTTTATGTTTGTAAAAACAGAAAAGCCATGGAGTAAAAAAACACCTCAGCCTATTAATTTTAGTTACCTGTGAGTTGTGAGATTGAAATGGTTGAGGAACATAATTGACTTCTAGAAATGAATACCTCTGTATTGTGTCAAATCAAACGGAAATATATATTGCTAATGAAGTGAAGTTTTAAAACAGACTGGATCGACATGCTGTGGAATGCATTATGTCCCCCAAAATTCATATGTTGAAGTTCTAACCCCTAAAATGATGGTATTTAAAGAGAGGCCTTGGGAGACAATTAGATTTAGGTGAGGTCATGAGGGTGGGGCCATCAGGATGGGGTTAGTGCCTTTATAAAAGATAAAGGCCTCAGAAAGCTTTCTCTGCCAAGTGAGGACACAGGGAAAAGGCTGACAGCAAACCAGATAGAGAACTGTCACAGGGAAGGTGAATTGGCCAGCACCTTGATCTTGGACTTCCCAGACTCCAGAAATATGAGAAGTAAGTTCCTCTTGTTGAAGCCTTCCTGCCTATGGTATTTTGTTATAGCAGACTGAGCAGATAAAGAAATAATTTAGTACTGAGAAGTGTGGGTGGTGCTATAACAAATACATAAATACATGGGAGTGACTTTGGAACTGGGTGATGAGTTTTGAGGTTCATGCTAGAAATGAACATTAAGGATGATTCTGGTAAGATCTCAGAAAGGAATGTGTTAGAAATGTTATAAATTGGCAAAGAACTTGGCTAAATTGTGTCCAAGTTCTAGTGTTTTGTGGAGGGTTGAATTTGTGAGCAACGAAGTTTAGACATTTAGCTGAGGAGCTTTCTAAGCAAAGTGTTAAAGGAATGGCTTGGCTCCTCCTAACTGCTTAAATAAAAGTGTGAGAAGAAAGAAATGAGTTGAAGAAGAAAAATTTGAGCAAAAAGGAACCAGAATTAAATATTTTGAAAAATATTAAATCTGTTCATATTGCAAAAAAAAAAAAAAAAAAAAAATAGAAAGTGTGTCTAGAAGAAAACACAAAGGGACTAATCACTTTATAAATAGATTATGGGATTTTAAGAGCAGAAATGTTGGTTTGAAGAGGATGGAGACTGTATGAAATGAAGGAAGACTGCCAAGCTTCTTAGATACTACAGCCTTGAACCATAGAGCTATACAGTTGTGAATGTGTGCTATTCTTCAAGACAAGGGGGAAATAACTTAAAAGGCAGTTCAGAGATCATTGGGCCTACGTCCTAGGTTTCAAAGTGTGTGTGTGGGGGGTGGTGGTGGGGGGCAGGTACAGGCTCAGTTTCAACAGGCCTGATGGAAGATATCCGGAGCCTTGGGGTTGTGGATACTTGGAGGCTTGGGAGCTTGACTCCTGACTAACAGAGTCTTGGAGTGCAATCCTTGCCACAGTGGGTCTGGAAGACAGCATAAAGCCAAAGAGGATTATTCTCAAGTCTTAAAATCAAATGGAATTTGTCTTACAAGGTTTTAGACTTAGTTGGGACTTGTCATTCCTTCCTCTGTTCTAGTCTCCCTTTTAGAATAAATATCTGTTTTATGCCTGTTTCACCATTGCATTTAGGAAGCACATAACTTGTTTGTTCTCACAGATTCTCTCACAGCTGGAGAGAAATTTTGCCTCCAGGTAAATCATACCTTAAGTCACCCTCATTTTATGTGACTCAGATATTATTTAGATGAGACTTTGGACTTTAGAATTGATACTAAAATGAATTAAAACTTTTACAGATGTTCAGATGGAAGGAATACATTTTTCTTGTGAGAAGAACATGAATTTTAGGGGGGAAGAGACAGAATGTTAGGACAGAAGTGTCCCAAAATTCATATATTGAAGTCCTAACTCCCAGTGTGATGGTATTTGGAGATTAGACCTTTGAGAAGTTATTAGATTGAAGTGAGATCATGAGAGTGGGGCTGTTCATGATTGGGTTAGTGTCCCTAAAAGAGAAATGGCAGAGAGCTTGCTTCCTCTCTGTCTCCCTTTCTGCCATGTGAGGACATAATGAAAAGGTAGTGGTTTTTCCAGTGGTCTTGTATGGATGTGAGAGTTGCACTGTGAAGAAAGCTGAGCACCAAAGAATTGATGCTTTTGAACTGTAGCGTTAAAGAAGACTCTTGAGAGTCCCTTGGACTGCAAGGAGATCTAACCAGTCCATCCTAAAGGTGACCAGTCCTGGGTGTTCATTGGAAAGACTGATGTTGAGGCTGAAACTCCAATACTTTGGCCACCTCATGCGAAGAGTTGACTCATTGGAAAAGACCCTGATGCTGGGAGGGATTGGTGGGGGCAGGAGGAGAAGGGGATGACAGAGGATGAGACGGCTGGATGGCATCACCGACTCGATGCATGTGAGTTTGGGTAAACTCCGGGAGTTAGTGATGGACTGAGAGGCCTGGCATGCTGCGATTCATGGGGTCGCAAAGAATCAGACATAACTGAGCAACTGAACAGAACTGAACTGAACTGAATCATCTGAAGTCAGGAAAGTTGCCCTTATCAGGGAGCATAATCAGCCAGAATTTTGATTTTTATAGTTTTTAACTTCCAGTTGTGAGAAATAAATTCCTTTCATTTATGCATCCTTTCTGTGGTATTTTTATATAGCAGCCTGAGCAGACTAAGACAGGTATACAAAAATATCATATGATATTTTCCTATTGATTATCTGGGGCTTCTGTTTTATTAAGAATGATTTAACTTATGCTTTTGTATATTCTCAAAATGTCATACATTATTTATGAATTAAAACATATTTTATAAGCACATTTCAATAAAATGAAATTAATAACATTATTATTATCCAAGCCATGAAATGAAAAGACTCTTGCTCCTTGGAAGAAAACTTATGACAAACCTAGACAGTGTATTAAAAAGCAAAGACATTACTTTGCCAACAAAGGTCCATATAGTCAAAGCTATGGCTTTTCCAGTAGTCATGTATGGATGTCAGAATTGGACCATAAGGCCAAGCACTGAAGAATTGATGCTTTTGAATTGTGGTGTTGGAGAAGACTCAAGAATCCTTTGGGCTGCAAAGAGATCAAACCAATTAATTCTAAAGAAAATCAATCCTGAATATTCATTGGAAGGACTGATGCTAAAGCTTGAACACTTTGGCCACCTGTTGTGAAGAGACGACTCATTAGAAAAGACCCTGATGCTTGGAAAGTTTGAGGGAAGGAGGAGAAGGGGATGACAGGAGATAATGGTTGGATGGCATCACTGACTCAATGGACATGAGTTTGAGCAAACTCCCGGAGTTTGGAGTGAAGGACAGGGAAACCTGATGTGCCGCAGTACATGGGGTGGCCAGAGAGATACGACTGAGCGACTAAACAACAACAACAACAACAAATTATCTAAGTTACTCAGGGAGAATGGTCACAGAGCCCACTGCTGGGAATATTAGGGATAAAAATGTGAGAACCCAATCCTGTTTCAGTGCACTTTCCATCATAATTTGCTTTTCCATAACAATTTATATGCTGTCATTCTGCACTGGCAGAAAACTTTCACTGATGGTATTTGAAAGCAATCTAACATACATATGTAAAATACATGAGTATGAAGTTTAAACAGAATGTTTCCATCCGTAAAATAAACTCTTAAACAAGACTTACAAGTCCAAGCGTTTAGAGAGTCTAAATACTTAAGCATTATATTTCAAATCAATGAGAGTTACTGGGTCTAAGTGTGCATAGTGTATTTTATGTTTTCTGAATGTAGATTTGTTTGTATATTTATTAGGATTATGAGTAGAAAGAAATGAAATGGTGCAGAAGGTTCTTGTCAGCTATATAAAAGTAGCCTAAATTACATGCCTATACTGTAGCCTATGCATATTACTTTTACCTTCTGATTTTTAGAATTTGCGGTAGATAACCCTGGCATGTTGCAGTCCATGGGGTTGTAAAGAGTCAGACATGGCTGAACAACTGAACTGAACCTTCTTATTTTCCTGTTCTCAGCTTTAATTATGGGACTGCTTTATATAAATATGTTTTCTACTTATTTACTTTTCAGATTTTAACTAACATGTTTATACATTCATGCATGTAAAACTTTGGGAATTGAACTTAGATATCTACGTACCTAAGTGAAAATGAAGTCCAAACTAACCATTCTTTGGGCTAAATGAAAATAGTTAGAAATCAGTCAAAATGTGAATGTGAATATATGCAAAATCATGTTGTGGATATAGTAGAATGTAATAATGTCTATTTCTTGGACCACAGATGAGCCACTTAAGGACCATTGATAAAGAAACAAGAGGAAACAAGTTGAAATGGTTAGAGGGATGTCAGTCTAGTGCAGAGGTTAAGAATAAGGTCTGTGGATCTAGACTGTGTGAGTTAGAAGCCTGTATCTGCTGCCTACATTGTATGCATAACAATGGGAATTTACTTAATTTTTCTATATGGGTTTCTTCTTCTGTAAAATAAGATAATTATAAAGCCTGTCTCATAAATAAGTGAAGACAGTTCCACAGTTCTGAAAAGCTCAGTAGTAGTTTTTTTCTTATATATTTGGTATTAAAATTGACTGGGTAACATAATTGGACTGGAATGTACAATTAGGTTACTTTCATTTCCTCTTCACAGATACTTTGCTATTCCCCCACCCTGTCTCCCCATTTTTTCTGTTGCCTGAGTTCCATTGCAATGGGAAAATGTAAACAAGCAAGCAAGTATTCTGTCCTCTTTGAACTGTGCCCCTTCCCCACCATGTTGCAGTAAAAAAGAGTAAACATTTGCTATAGTTAATATTGAATAAAATAGAGTTACTGCCCATGTTCCAAAGCCTCATTTTAAGGCTTTTGGAAGACTTTTACAAATGGAATGTTTAACTGAAGAATACTATATGGGGAATATGACCTCCTATTTGAGAAACCTGTATGCAACACAAGAAACTACAGTTAGAACTGGACATGGAATAACAGACTGGTTCACAACTGGGAAAAGAGTACATCAAGGCTGTATATTGTCACCTTGCTTATTTAATTTATATGCAGAGTACCTCATGCGGAATGCCAGGCTGAATCACTCACAAGCTGGAATAAAGATTGCTAGGAGAAATATTAACAATAACACTCTAATGGCAGAAAGTGGAGAGGAACTAAAAACCCTATTGATGAGGGTGAAAGAGGAGAGTTAAAAAGCCGGCTTAAAACTCAGCATTCAAAAGACAGATCATGGCATCCAGTCCTATCACTTCATGCAAATAGATGGGGAAAAATGGAAACAGTGATAGACTTTATTTTCTTGGGCTCCAGAATCACTGCAGACTGTGACTGCAGCCATGAACTTAAAAGATGCTTGGAAGAAAAGCTATGACAATTCTAGACAGCATATTAAAAAGCAGAGACATCACTCTACCAACAAAGGTCCATATAGTCAAAGCTATGGTTTGTCCAGTAGTCATGTACAGATGTGAGAACTGGACCATAAAGAGGTCTGAACAGAGAAGAATTGATGATTTTGAATTGTGGTGCTGGACAAGACTTGACAGTCCCTTAGACTACAGGGAGATCAAACCAGTCGATCCTAAAGGAAATCAGTCCTGAATATTCATTGGAAGGACTGATGCTGAAGATGAATACTCCAATACTTTGGCCACCTGATGTGAAGAGCTGACTCATTGGGAATGACCCTGATGCTGGGAAAGATTGAAGGCAGGAAGAGAAGGTGGTGACAGAAGATGAGATGGTCAGATAGCATCACCAACTCAATGGACATGAGTTTGTGCAAACTCTAGGAGACAGTGAAGGATAGGGATGCCTGTTGTGCTGAAATCCATGGGGTCTCAAAGAGTTGGGCATGACTTAGCAACTGAACAACAATTTAAGGAAATATAAAAATGATTGATAGTTTCTCACTGATGATGATAAATGAAAACTAATATAAAAAGAAAAAAAAGTTGATCCTGTGGAAAAATCAAAACAAAATCAAAACAAAAACAAGATTCCAATTGTGTGTTGAATGAGTGGACCTAGCAACTACAGAGTGAATCTGAACTTCTGACTGGTGTATGGATCACAAAGCAAACTTGAACATACCATGAAGGCTGCATGTGAGTGTGAATTTTCAGAATACTGGCTGCAGAAGTTTCAGTTGCTTCATGGTATAAATTACCTGAATATTTATTGCTTAAAAATTGTTGCTGATCATAAAACTACAGATTGTATTAGAGCACTTGCTTAGATAATAGCTAATAAAAATATGAACAAATTTACAGCGCCAATACAACAGCTTTTATTGGTATTAGAGTTCTAGAAAAACAGCAGCAGGGACAGACAATCAAAAGGTTTTAAGGACACTGAGCATAGATGGATTGTGTGTGGATATGTTGGTGCTGTCAGAATATACAAAGTAAAGTCAATAGTGACTGGAAATTACCAATATCCAGATATTTAAACATACATACAATTTATCTAAACTTGAGTAACTAAGACATTGGTGGGTTCAATTGCTGCTAATTATTAGTATAATATCATCACAGGCAAGTTTCATTGGGAAAATTGTAAAATTTTATATTTTCTAGATAGTGATCAGCCCATACCTCTTATGAAATTTTATGGGAAGTAATGTTTTCAAAAATTACTTTTCCCTCATGTTACATGTGAAATACAGCCTTATGAACAAGAAATTTTAGAATCCTTGAAGAATAAGTATAAATATTTTGGGGGAAAAATAAAAATAAAACCAAAATGAACTGCTTGTTCTAGCTACCAGAGAACTAGGAATTAAGAGTCTTCAAAAGATTCCAGTCTTAAGGATGGCTTGCTAATGCTTGAAAATCTACATTTGTTGATAATGTTGTTGGGTTTATATCAACAGATCATTGATACATTTTTGGATTAAAATAAATTGGGGGAAAGATCCTATAAAGACTTAGAAGAATTTTTGGTAAATGATAAGAAAAAAAGTTGCAAACATTTTTACCTAAATCAGCAGTTGGTAGGCAGAGAGAATAGTTGAGACAAAGATAAAAAGTTGCTCAAGACCAGTCACTGGTCTTGAGTCCAGAGAGTGGTGAATGCTTGAGTCAGAAAAGAAAGCTATTAGAATTATTCTTAAATCATCAAAGTTCCTCTAAGACTAGAGATACAGAGAAAGGGTTGTACTCACAAAATATTCCTGTTTCTTGAGACACCCTAGCTATGTTTCCTTTTTCCTTTATGTACTTAAGATGCTTATATGTCTCCATTTATAAAAATGCATGTTTTTGTATGTCTTTGTAAATGAAGATTTTGATTTTATAAGACTGAAGGCCAGGGAAACATTGATTTGGTAGGAAATAGCAAATGTTTATATTTATTTTATGATTTTGTTTTATTCTTGCTTTGCTATGTTGACTTACATTGCTGTTTGTTCCAAAATATTGTTTTCTATTATGATTAAATTGATTGAATCAGTATGTGACATGTAAAACTTCTTTGGGTTCATGTCTGTGATTTTGAGTCTAGATTATAGAAAGGTTATTATCTTTAATAGGTTTATTTATATAAGGAATTAGAATCAGACCAGTTAAATTTGCAAAATTATTGCACTTAATTATTATTGCACTTAATTACTTTCAAATAATGTGTCTGAAGAAAAAATAGAATTATTACAGATAAATATTAAATAATATTGCATAAATAATAGCCAAAAATGTGTTATTTTACATAGACTGTATAATTCAGCATCTTCTCTTTCTTTTGTGAAATATAATCTTTTCTGATAAACTGTATGATTTTAATTTTTTTTCTATATTGTTCAGTTCAGTTCTGGTACTGCTCAAAAACTAATCTGGCTTAGTTTGATAAATCATGAATTAGGGTTCAGTTCAGTTGCTCAGTCGTGTCTGACTCTTTGTGACCCCATGAATTGCAGCACGCCAGGCCTCCCTGTCCATCACCAACTCCCGGAGTCTACCCAAACTCATGTGCATTGAGTCGGTGATGCCATGCAGCCATCTCATCCTCTGTCATCCCCTTCTCCTCCTGCCTCCAATCCCTCCCAGCATCAGGGTGTTTTCCAATGAGTCAACTCTTCGCATGCGGTGGCCAAAGTACTGGAGTTTCAGCTTTAGCATCATTCCTTCCAAAGAACACCCAGGACTGATCTCCTTTATAATGGACTGGTTGAATCTCCTGGCAGTCCAAGGGACTCTCAAGAGTCTTCTCCAACACCACAGTTCAAAAGCATCAATTCTTCAGTGCTCAGCCTTCTTCACAGTCCAACTCTCACATCCATATATGACCACAGGAAAAACCATAGCCTTGACTAGACGAACCCTTGTTGGCAAAGGAATGTCTCTGCTTTTTAATATGCTATCTAGGTTGGTCATAACTTTCCTTCCAGGGAGTAAGCATCTTTTAATTTCATGGGTGCAATCACCATCTGCAGTGATTTTGGAGCCCAAAAAAATAAAGTCTGACACTGTTTCCACTGTTTCCCCATCTATTTCCCATGAAGTGATGGGACCAGATGCCATGATCTTTGTTTTCTGAATGTTGAGTTTTAAGCCAACTTTTTCACTCTCCTCTTTCACTTTCATCAAGAGGCTTTTTAGTTCCTCTTCACGTTCTGCCATAAGGGTGGTGTCATCTGCATATCTGAGATTATTGATATTTCACCCAGCAATCTTGATTCCAGCTTGTGCTTCTTCCAGCCCAGCGTTTCTCATGATGTACTCTACATATAAGTTAAATAAGCAGGATGACAACATATAGCCTTGATGTACTCCTTTTCCTATTTGTAACCAGTCTGTTGTTCCATGTCCAGTTCTAACTGTTGCTTCCTGACCTGCATACAGATTTCTCAAGAGGCAGGTCAGGTGGTCTGGTATTCCCATCTCTTTCAGAATTTTCCACAGTTTACTGTGATCCACACAGTCAAAGGCGTTGGCATAGTCAATAAAGCAGAAATAGATGTTTTTCTGGAACTCTCTTGCTTTTTCCATGATCCAATGGATGTTGGCAATTTGATCTCTGGTTCCTCTGCCTTTTTGAAAACCAGGAATTAGGGTTAATCACTCTCAATTAGCATATGGGTAGCATTTTGCAGAAATGTATTGCATTTAAATAAATACTCCATTTATGTGGTTGACATAATCGTGAATCTCTACATTTAAAGCTAAACCATACTTTTAAAGGCTTGTCTTTTTCTGCAAAGTGAATTGTATTTAAATGCAAATTTGGTTTTACAAAGCTTAGGAAATATAATTTTTAGACACATAGAAATTTGAAAAAGATAATGGAATGAATTGCTACAAAGGGCAGGAAAAATCCTTCAAATCTTAATTAAAGAGAGAATATCAGTTGTTCTGAATGTGTCATAGTTATAACACATTTAGAAATAATTTAATTGTAATAAAGAAAAAAGGAAGAAAAAGCATGTTATTGTCAAATTCATGTAAAAGGTAGAAATTAGCTTACTAGAAGTTAGTGAGGGAAACTTTTGATGAAAGTTTAAAAAGGTCTCAAGTAATATTATTCATTATTTTCCAAATTTCTTTCTAAAGTCTGGAACTCCTGTAATATAAAATAAAACAAGATGACTTATAAATTTAAAAGTGACTTTTTGTTAATGATACAGACTGAATATATCAAGCATAATGTTTGGATTTTCTAAGGGTTATATCTGCTTGTTTATTGCTTATATTAGAAATGCTAAAGATGTTCTTCAAAGAAAATTCATAATGCTAATAATAGAAACTGTGAGATACAGAGGAAACATTTTTGTGTTTCTATAGAGTTGGGGCATTTTGGATACATTTTACTGATATTTTGGGATGCTGATCTAAGATCAAGACTTGGGGAATTGATTTATAAGTTTAGAGATAGTATGAGAACTATAGACTGGCTTTCCTACCTCAAGAAGTATATGCTTACTTTTCAAAGTAAGATGAGGCTCAGGACTTTGGAGACATCTCTAGGCCAGATAAACCAGAGACACTGGGTTTATCTGATTGATCCTTGGAGGTATGTATTTATATCCCCAGAGGTTTAGAGTGAGATCTTGGGACCCTTTTCATCCAGTATCCAAAGAGCAAAGGTTTTTCTTGCTTCTTCCAGAAGGGAGGAGGAGGTAGCCACTTCTTTCTCCTATAGATAAGTAGATGAAATCCAATTTTCTCCATTTTTTACCTGTAATATAAACTTTAAAATTTGTATGTGTAGGATATTTGACTTGATATTCCTTGCTCTAGGAGTAATAATTAGGATTTGGAGGAAAACACAGTCATTATTTACTTTTTAAGTGAATAATAATGATCTGCCTTTAATTCAGAATACTGAATATGTACATTCAAGATAATATTAGTAAAGGTCAACATTAAAACCCTAACAAAGACCCAAAGTAAAGAACAGATCAACATAAAACACATGATGCTATCTAGATCAGAGGTAGAGTCAGCAAGATTGATAATGTTACTTTTGAAAAGCCTTTTTTTTTTAAGTTAATATGTCATAATACTTTATCAGAATAGAAAATATTTATAGATCATACAAAATTGCTAATATTTCATTTACCTATAACTTAAATGGAATAACATTTATAATCTGTTGTAATTATTAAAGATAATAAATAGACTTCAACTGAAGTGATTTCTTTATTAGTTCCTATAGCTGAAGAATTACATTATCATTCATCTGATGATGTTTTCATTTTGTAAAGATTTTGTGTTAAAGCAACTGCATTTAGTTTCTTCAAATTGTAGGAAAGTTGTGTTTAGCCACTTTTATTTATCTTTTATTATTTACTGTGTTCATAAATAGTAGATACAGTGTAGGTCCTAATACTTGACCTTTATTACCTGGCTTCTTGCTGACTTAATGCTATTGGCAGCTGAAAAACTTATAATTTGAAAGTCTAACCCCTGTGGACTGGGCATTGGAAAAATGTGATTTGCTGTTTTCATGAAATCAGAGGAATCAATTTAAAAGGAGATTTTAGAAAATTATAGTAGATGTTGGCTGGTTTAAATGCCACAAAAAAAGAGTTGAAAGTGTTTTGTTGTTGTTGTAAAATAACTCTTATGTGATGAAATTGAACAGGACTTTAAAGATCACACAGCTAGAACCCAGTTTTGCTTTTCATTCCTGTGGTAAGAAATCCTACTTAAATATATATATAAAATTTATCTAACACGTATAACTTTAACGCATTCATATTGGCCAAAACATAAAGTTACTTGAGAAGCATGTCAGTGTATTTCCCAGGAAGTGATTATTTACATTGAATGAAAATATTCAAAAGGTGTGCATATATATTCACTGACAGTACTGTCCTATATCTTGTGGCATTTTATACTGCAGTGATATTAATGTATACTTTTGCATTTATGAGAAATTTAGAGCCAACAGCTGGTACCTCATAATTTCAGTTTTCAAGAGAGTGATATTGTGAGGCATAGGATTTAATCACTGTTCCTGTAACTGAAGCTTTCCCCCTCTGTGCTAACTCTTTCTGGTATAAAACAGATGTGCAGACTCTGCATTTACTAGGACTTCTGAGAAACATTACAGATTAACAGATAGATCCAATGAATAGTGCTTCTATGGAAGATTTATAGGAGCATCTTTGAAACAATAATATTTCTTGATATCCCAACTTGGCACTGTGGGAAATGTATTATGACTGCAACCACATCATTTCTCTGAGCTTAAGACCCTGAGGATCTTTATCAATGTGGTGGGATATTTTTCTAAGAAAAGCCGAGTTGAGAATTTTGGTTTAAGACAGTGGTTTGAAAAGACACATCAATGCCTTTTCCCTATTGAAACCCCACTCAAGTGAGAGAAAAAGATTTTTAAGATGCATATTTTGTCAGTGACAAAGAGAGTATGAGAAGAGAGAATAACACTAAAAGTTTGGAAGCTCACATAGAAGATGATGAATGTCATTGATTTTGCATGTCCAAGGAAGTTGAATCCTAACCTGGCAGTCAGTGAAGTCAAATTCTGAGCCTCATAGAATGCCCAAAGGCTCAGAAACTGGTAGATTTCAGGACCTCTGTAAAGGACAGATGAAGGTAGAGCTAATAACAGAAGGACTGTTTAATGTCTATTTACAAAGCATTTGGACCCATATCTCTCACTACGCTGAAACTTGAGTGACTGCCACCTCCTATCCTGACAGAGTTCTGATGATTTATTTTGGAGATTTGTGTGAACAAAATAAACAAAATCTCTAGACTGAAGAACGGAGAGCAAAATGGGAGGTACAGGTTACATATTGAAAGTGGTGACATGGTGAAAATTTACATAGTGAATATGGAGACCCTATGTCCTTGCTCACTTGATTTCTGGAAAACTGGAAGCAAAGCTTATATCATCCAAATAGGATAATAAAATAATTTTGCATGTGAGTGTCCCATCATCTCAAGAAATAAAGACTTAACAATACTCAGTACTGAGATGGGGTTTCCCCAGGGAATCAGAGTATTTCAAGAAAGTCACAATCAATACGCTTTATCCATGGACACAGGAACTCTGACCTATTTTTTACTGACCCACTCCCATAAAAATAGGCAGTCAAAAATTACCAGATATTCAAAGAATCCTAAGATATAGAAGGTCAGAAACTGCCCACACAGCTCCAATCAGTTTTGAACATAGCACATTCAAGAAGAGAAATTTTAAAGGTGTGGGGAGGAGAGAGAGGTAGAAAGAGGGAGGGAGAGGAATAATGAGAGAGGGAGAAAGAGATATTGAGAGATTGAAAGAAAATGGCTGTTTTGAATTGGTCTGTTTGCTTATTATGCAAGTTGTAAGAGACAAGGAAAATGATCATTCTTATGTAATCCCTGTCTGTTGTTGAATTTCTTGGGCATTGAAGGGCCTTTCATTGGTTCACTGAATGATGTATATAAAGGTGTTAAGAAAAGTTACCCTTCTATACTCATGTGCAGGACAATCTGTCATTGGAGAGACATTGCCTTTCCTTTAGCATTTGGATCTTGGGATAATTTTAGGTAATGCAAAGATGGTGAGATAGTGAAGCCATAGAAACTGTCTTCTGGGTCATCACTGTAGTATCCTAATCTTATAGTGTAGTTATATAATTTTGAGGATCACATCTTGAACTTAACTTTTAGTTAGTATGTTAGGTACAAAGTAGTCAGTTTGACTGTATGCATCATTTAGTCATCATTGGATGGACACTGTCTGTGCTGGTGTGCATATTTGTACGTGTACACACATATGCACACAGAAACAGTTTACATGTACAAGTTTTTCAGTATGATTTCCCTCAATAGTTAATCATATCAGGGGACTCTAATTCAGGTGATCTTTTTGCTGTGAGTCTACTCTTTTTGGAGAATAAATGGGGCTGGTTCTTGGGAGCATCCAGTGAGCACATATCTTAAAGATGCATTGATTTGTACCAATGGATTTTCCTTCCTTTAAGGTTGGCCATTGTCCTCTGGACTCTCAATCCACTTCAAGAAAGCCATGGTGGTTACCTGACAGGATATACATCTTGCCTTGCTAACTCTCATACAAATGAGGGGAAATGGTGAGAGAGCACACACATATACACATTAAATATGCCAGAACAGCATTTGCCAATGACATTTCATGGAGATAGGAGTCGTAGTAGCAGGTGTGTGAATGCTCATTGCATTCTAGGTCAGTGCCAAGAATTCAGTGCTGGAAATCAGACTTGGCAAAAGGCACTCTCATAGTTTGTCCATGGGATTTTAAGTTACATGGTTAGAGAAGTATCATACCGTCCTCTAGTGTGATTAGTGACTAAGAAATAATGGTATATGTCATGGCACAACCTTGGCTTCACCTTCACAGGTATCGGACTTCGCTCTGTGTTCAGGAGTAGATGAAGACTAAAGGCACAACTACAGTCAAAAGCACTTCTGGTGACCCCTTAGGGAATGGAAAGCCATTAGAGATATATCCATTACTTTTGTCTTGTTTTATATGATAATTTATTTCGAGGTCCAAACATTATGCCATGTAAGTACCATACTGACTTCATTCTGATATGAGTACAAATGAATGTATTTCAACCATGGAATATGAAGGTTGATTAATATGATGGTAATAGGGAAATCACTGGTCCTTGTTGAGATAAATTCACTTGGTATGGGAAACAGCCTATGGATACATTCCAAAGAGAAGATCCTTACTTAGTAAGAGGGGAATACTGAGTTCATTGGAAGCTGGAAATAGGTACCCGCTGTCTTGCACTTGATTTTCTCTGGAATTTCTGCTAAGGTTATTCCAAATTCTTTGCTGTAGTTTCCATGGGCAGTGATTTTCTTTGTTCATCTCTCTCTGATCTGCCAACAAGAGGGAGAGAGAGAATACTTTGAGCATCTGCTAACGTACCTACTCTGCTCCTGAAACTTACTAGCAACATTGAGCTATATTCCATGCAGTAGCACTGGCAAATGAAAGTGATTGCCAACAATGGACTTAGATCCCAAGGTTTTGGAAAAAAATTATTTGGATGCTTTCTTCCAGAATAATGTAGATTATGGGAGGATACTTGGGAGAAATCTTAAAGTCCTCAGAAGACTTATTTTACCTTCATGCTGCTTTTGTGGATGGCAGATTATTAATACTTTCTATACTAGACAGTGTATGTTTTTTATGCTGTCTAAAAATGGTCTTACCCATATTTTTAAGGAGTAATAATCTGCACACTAAGCATGGTTATCAGGCACTGCTGACAAATATCTAGTTTTTCCTTTGCTAACTTCATTTCTTTTTTTTTCTTTTTATTTTTTTATTATTATTATTATTTTTACTTTACAATATTGTATTGGTTTTGCCATACATCAACATGCATCCGCCACGGTTGTACACGTGTTCCCCATCCTGAACCCATTTGAATCAGTTCTAATGAGGTGGATGAAACTGGAGCCTATTATACATAGTGAAGTAAGCCAGAAAGAAAAACACCAATACAGTATACTAATGCATATATATGGAATTTAGAAAGATGGTAATGACAACCCTGTATGCGAGACAGAAAAAGAGACACAGAGGTATAGAACAGTCTTTTGGATTCTGTGGGAGAGGGTGAGAGTGGGATGATTTGGGACAATGGCATTAAAACATGTATAATATCATACAAGAAATGAATCGCCAGTCCAGGTTTGATGCAGGATACAGGAAGCTTGGGGCTGGTGCACTGGGTTGACCCAGAGGGATGGTATGGGGAGGGAGGTGGGAGGGGAGTTCAGGATGGGGAACACGTGCTAACTTCATTTCAAAGTTGTGGCTCTTAGGAGATTGATAACAGAATGTGGTATTTTGCTTAGAGGACACATTTTGTTAAAAGGGTAGTGGACTAAGTTAAAGTTAATATGTGCTCAGTTGGTCAGTTATGTCTGACTCTTTGCAACCCCATGGACTGCAGTCCACCAGGTTCCTCTGTCCATGGGATTCTCCAGGCAAGAATACTGGAGTGAATTGCCATTTCCTACTCCCATCAGAAATTTCCCTAAAGGATAGCTTCCTAGAAAAGGAATTGATTGACAAAGCTGCATGGAAGCTGGCTAAAGTCTAATATATAATTCCAGTAAACCACAGAATTTGGACCCTAGTCCTAGATCACACCTGTGAGGATATATCAGTTAGTTAAGGCTATTTAACAAAGTGTCCCAAGGCTTAGTGGCTTAAAACAACCACTATTTTTATTCCTGACAGATTTACATGGTAGTTAATATTTCTGTTGACCTGGACTAAGGTTGACTAATCTTAGCAATATTCTCTCACATGTTTTGGGGTCTTCCTCTGTCAGGCTTACTTGTACTTGTGGTGATTTCAGACATCAAGAGACAGGCACTACTGTGTAAAATAACAGATGGAAATACACATGTACTTTTCAATTCTCTGAATACAGTATATTTGCTAACATCTAATTGGCCAAAGAAAGTCTTAGGCTGATCTCAGGGTCATAAAATAAAGAGAATAGAAAAATGGCATGGATATAGAGATGACATGGCTGGGAGAAATCTCAATAACCTCAGATAGGTAGATGACACCACCCTTATGGCAGAAAGTGAAGAGGAACTAAAAAGCCTCTTGATGAAAGTGAAAGAGGAGAGTGAAAAAGTTGGCTTAAAGCTCAACATTCAGAAAATGAAGATCATGGCATCTGGTCCCATCACTTCATGGGAAATAGATGGGGAAACAGTGGAAACAGTGTCAGACTTTATTTTTATGGGCTCCAAAATCACTGCAGATGGTGACTGCAGCCATGAAATTAAAAGATGCTTACTCCTTGGAAGGAAAGTTATGACCAACCTAGATAGCATATTCAAAAGCAGAGACATTACTTTGCCAACAAAGGTCCATTTAGTCAAGGTTATGGTTTTTCCTGTGGTCATGTATGGATGTGAGAGTTGGACTGTGAAGAAAGCTGAGCACCAAAGAATTGATGCTTTTTAACTGTGGTGTTGGAGAAGACTCTTGAGAGTCCCTTGGACTGCAAGATCTAACCAGTCCATTCTAAAGGAGATCAGCCCTGGGTGTTCTTTGGAAGGACCGATGCAGAAGCTGAAACTCCAATACTTTGGCCACCTCATGCAAAGATTTGACTCATTGGAAAAGACGCTGATGCTGGGAGGGATTGGGGGCAGGAGGAAAAGGGGATGGCAGAGGATGAGATGGCTGGATGCCATCACCGACTCGATGGATGTGGGTTTGAGTAAACTCCAGGAGATGGTGATGGACAGGGAGGCCTGGAGTGCTGCAATTCATGGGGTTGCAAAGAGTCGGACACGACTGAGTGACTGAACTGAACTAAACTGAATGATGATAATGCCATCATCAGTCTACCATAGTCTATATAGTATTCAAAATTATGTGCCTCCTAAATGCAAAATACATTAATTCCCTTCAGAGGCCCCACAAAATCTCATCCTGTCATAGCATTAGACTGAGTCTAATATTTTATGGTGTACTTTAAGTCAAAATATGTTTTTCCTAATCCAGAGACTTATGAACAACTTCATCAATATGGCAAACACCCAATGCATGAGTTAGTTTGGGGCAGTATACTCACAAAAGATATATTCACTCAAAAAGGGGAGAATGAAAACCATATAGCAGACACTTGTCCATAGTAATTCTGAAATTCAGCAGGGCTCTATGCTGTGAGGTCTTCCTACTCTGGACCCAGAAGCTGTTCCTGAATAATATCCAGTTAGGCTGCTTGGGAGTGGCTCATCAGTCCATTACTCTCCATACCTTTTTGCTTCACCCTCTGGGATGTACTTTGTTTTCCATGCTCCTTGACCACTTTTGAATAGAAAGCATCATGTTCTTTGTGCAGTTTTTTTGGCCTGGTTCCTGCCCATAGAAAGTTGGTGCCCATTTAGAAATGGAGCAGATGAGTTGCTAATGTTTAAACTATTTCTCCAAGATCATGGAGAGTCAATGTAGTGTTTTTACACCATTTTTAAAGTATGAGGCAAAAAATGCTGTTATTACCTGTGATATATAATTCTGACTCTAGGAAATAATCTTCTTAGTTTGTTGATTTTGACATCGTATTTTATCTTAAGTAGTTTCATGGACAAAAGAGCAGAACAACAAACTGCCTCTGGTGCTTGTGTTATCATGGTAACGGGCTTCTGCCAATGAAGTACATTATTCAGCAATGTTATTCTTTCATATATTTGTGTCCTCCCACCCAAAATACAGTTCTTTCAGTTTTGAAAGAGGGAACTTGAGAATACCCCAGAAAAGTAATAGTGTGCCATTTCTCATTGACAATAGTTGCATCTCTTTTTATTACATTACATTATATGTTTCTTAACTATATTTTATAACTAAGGAACTTTTAAACTATTTTGAATACCCTTAAAAAGAATGATAATGGTTCACATGCCTTCAGTATTTCCATAAGGGCTAATTTTGTGCATAACATATAGTAAAGAAAGAGTCTATTATATATACAATAAATGTTATTTTGAGAGAATTTAGTTTAAATTTTCTCATTTTAATCATTCTCCTGTTTCCCACTGAAATGCAATAAATAAGGCTTTTTAATGCTCTTTAAAGTAGTTGTTTCAGAAGCCATAAATCTTTAAATAATTCTCATTTTAACTGTGTACATAAAGTTATCTTCTCTTAAGTCCATTCTATTATTTTTATATCCCCTTTCCTCTATATTTGCAAGTTATGGAAACCAATGACATCTCTCTGGAATAATTAAGTGGAATAAATAGTACTTAAGTCCCTTATCAATGTATTCTGTAATTATTATTTCAGAAATAACTGTTGATATAAACTAATATAACTTAATTTGCCCCAAATCTCAGGCAAGAAAACCATTTGATTAAACATGCATGTAAATGAGTCATTTCAACAGAGCAGTGTGCATCAATAAGAGTAAGTAATTATGTTTTTTCTAAAATTTTAAATAGGGTAAAAGTACATAAATTTTAATAGGATTGGTAGTAGCATAATCATCCATTATCTCTGCAAGAAAAGGAAATAATAGATAAGGAAATAGGAGAATGACATAATGCAAATTTAAATGGTTAAGCTGAAAAAAAGCACCTCAAATTAAAATTTCTGTGCCAGGTCTTTGTTTCAAGTCTTCGAGAAAACTTTCTCTCTTCCTTTTCCTACTTCCTCCTATCTACCCCATCCTTCCCTCTTTCTTTCCTCCCTTTCTGTATAATATGTCATGATAAAATCTTATGTCATTAATTACATGTAAGCATGATAATGTCAATTTGAAGATGTCATGAGAAGAAACAGCCAAGTTGCCTTGTTTAGTTCTATTTTAGTGCCTTAAAGAAAATATAAGCATATAAATCAGAGTGGAATTTTCACTCAGTTACAATAATGGCAACTTCGCTAGGCTCAGGCACACTTTCTCATTTAGCACTTTCTCATTTACTTCTCAGGAATTAGTTCAGTACCTGCTCTTGGTAAGCTATCAAAAAATCATTTTTAATGAGAAAATACTTATTCCTAAAAAAGGCTATAAAGGATTTTCATTCCAACAGCATTTTAGTGATTTTCCAAATGTTTACAAATGGAAAGAAAGTGTAATATAAACGTTAATGGCAATAGTTCCCCAACTTATGTGGTCCATTAGCAAATCATGCAAATTCTCTTGGCCTCAGATTTCTTATGTGTAACACAAAATGGTAGAGCTAGAGGACCTTGAAAGTGTTTTTAGCTTTACAGAATATAAAAAAATATATTTTTTAAAGTTGAAAATGTATTTGCTTATTAGTACAATTTCATTGTATTTCTTTTTGTATAGCTCATTCTCCAATTATGGAATGACAACTCTATGCCAGCTATTGTGTGAAACTCCAAGGATAGAAAAATGAATAAGACAAACTTTTCCACAATGGTTTATAATCTAGTTGGAAATATAACAATAAATTTATTATTGCAGTAAAATAATACAAGCACTGTGATTGAAAATTCAAATGAGTGGTTCTATTCTCACTGAATGTCCTAGACTGTTCAGACACCCGTAGCAAAATACCATAGACTACTGCTAAGTCGCTTCAGTCGTCTCCGACTCTGTGTGACCCATAGACGGCAGCCCACCAGGCTCCACCGTCCCTGGGATTCTACAGGCAAGAACACTGGAGTGGGTTGCCATTTCCTTCTCCAATGCCTGAAAGTGAAAAGTGAAAGGGAAATCGCTCAGTCGTGTCTGACTCTTCGCGACCCCATGGACTGCAGCCCACGTCTCCTCCATCCATGGAACTTTCCAGGCAAAGTACTAGAGTGGGTTGCCATGGCAACCATAGACTAGGTGGCTTACAAAGAACATAAATTTATTCCTCATGGTTCTGGAGGCTGGAAAGTCCAAGATCAAGATAACTGTAATTTCTTGTCTGGTGAGGGTCTGCTTCCTAGTTCATGGACAGCCATCTTTCTGCTATGTCCTTAGATGGCAGAAAGGAAGAGGAAGCTCTCCTGGGTCTCTTTTATGGGGATTGATGCCACTCAGGAGAGCTCTGCCTTCACAATCTAATCACTTTTTGAAGGCCCCACCTCCAGTTAGGTGTTAGGATTTAGCATATAAATTTGGGGAAGCACAAACATTTAATCTACTGTACTGGAGTAAACAGTGGACGGAGAATTGAGAACTAATTTCTAGAAGAGATATTAAGTATGTAAACTCCTAAAAGATGTTAGTCTTTCCTCATGGACATGGTAGTAGAGGGATTTCAAGATGTAAGAAGCAGAACATCAAAGGCATATCATGTGAAATATCATGGTATCATTGTGATGGAGGAACTAAAAAAATTTTTTTTCACTCATTTTTTCTTTCACTAAACTAATAATTTAGTGTTTCTCAAGAAAATGTGGCTCTGGTGAGGTAGTCAGAACATTTGCTGCAGGATTTGGTTTGCCATATTAATAAGGTTATTTTTTAAGTAATCAGCTCAGTTTAGTCACTAAGTCGTGTCTGAATTTTTGCAACCTCATGGATTTCAGCACACCAGGATTCCCTGTCCATCACCAACTCCCAGAGCTTGCTCAAACTTATGTCCATAGAGTCAGTGATGCCATCCAACCATCTCGTCCTCTTTTGTTCCCTTCTACTCCTGCCTTCAATCTTTTCCCAGCATCAGGGTGTTTTCCAATGAGTCAGCTCTTCCCATCAGGTGGCCAAAGTACTGGAACTTCAGCTTCAGCATCAGTCCTTCCAATGAATTTTCAGAGTTGATTTCCTTTAGGATTGACTGGTTTGATCTCCTTGCAGTCCAAGGAACTCTCAAGAGTCTCCTGCAACACTACAATTCAAAAACATCAATTCTTCGGTGCTCAGCCCTCTTTGTGGTCCTCTTTATGGTCCTCTTTATGGTCTTTTATCCTTAAATTACTACTGGAAAACCATAGCTTTGACTAGACAGACCTTTGTTGCCAAAGTAATGTCTCTGCTTTTTAATACGCTGTCTGGGTTGGTCAGAGCTTTTCTTCCAAGAAGCAAGTGTCTTTTAATTTCATGGCTTCAGTCACCATCTGCAGTGATTTTGGAGCCCAAGAAAATAAAGTCTTCTAGTTTTTCCCCACTTACTTGCCATGAAGTGATGGAACCAGATGCCATGATCTTAGTTTTTTGAATGTGGACTTTTAAGTCAACTTTTTCACTCTCCTCTTTCATTTTCATTATTTTCCTCTTCCTTTTCTGCCATAGGGGTAGTGTTATCTGCATATCTGAGGTTATTGATATTTCTCCCAGCATTCTTGATTCCAGCTCGTGCTTCATCCAGCCTGGCATTTTGCACAATGTATTCTGCGTATAAGTTAAATAAGTAGGATGACACTATACAGCCTTGATGTATTCCTTTCCCAGTTTGGAACCAGTCTGTTGTTCCATGTCTGGTTCTAACTGTTGCTTCTTGACCTGCATACAGATTTCTCAGGAGGCAGGTCAGGTGGTCTGGTGTTCCCATCTCTTTAAGAATTTTCCACAGTTGGTTGTGATCCACACAGTCAAAAGCTTTAGTGTAGTCAGTGAAGCAGAAGTAAATGTTTATCTGGAGTTCTTTTGCTTTTTCTATGATCCAATGGATGTTGGCAATTTGATCTCTGGTTCCTCTGCCTTTTCTAAGTCCCAATTGAATATCTGGAAAGTTCTTGACATCTTGAAGTTTTAACTAATAAGGAGTCTTGTCTTTTTTTTTCTTTTTGAGGTAAGGGTGTTTGGAGAAAGACTATATGAACTGAAGGGGAGAATTCATTAATCTTGTGGGGAAGGGGAAGTAACATATTATTTTCCTTACTCTTAGAGCTATTTATGTTTTAGTACTGTAGCTTTCCCTATTAACCTGTTTTCTTTCAGAACCTCTGTTTCTTTAAAAATTTTTTTTTTTTTTTTTTACCTGAAGTTTACACTTCCCTAGTGGCTCAGTGGTAAAGAAATAGCTTACAGTGCAGGAGCTGTGGGTGTGATCCCTCGATTGGAAAGATCCCCTAGAGAAGGAAATGGCAACCCACTCTGGTATTCTTGCCTGGGAAATCCCATGGACAGAGGAACCTGGTTAGGCTAAAGTCCATGGGGTCCCAAAAGAGACAGACATGACTTAAAGACTAAACAACAACAGCATAGTTAATTTATAATATTGTGTTAGTTTCAAATATATAGCAAGTGATTCAGATATGTATTTATCTTAAGGTAACGCGTCTGCCTTCAATGCGGGAAACCTGGGTTCGATCCCTGGGTTGGGAAGATTCCCCTGGAGAAGGAAATGGCGACCCAGTCCAGTATTCTTGCCTGGAAAATCCCATGGATGGAGGAGCCTGATAGGCTACAGTCCACTGGGTCGCAAAGACTCAGAAATGACTGTGCGACTTCACTTTATCTATCTATATCTTCAAAAGACTATATACATATTAATTTTCATATTCTTTTTCGATTATACATTATTATGATACTGAATATAGTTCCCTGTGCTATACAGTGAATCCTTGTTGTTTATCTATTTTATATATAGCAGTGCATATCTGTTAATCCTATACTCCTAATGTATTCCTCCCCCACCTCTTTCCTCTTTGGTAACCATAAATTTGTTCTCTATGTCTGTGAGTCTATTTCTATTTTGTAAATAATCTTATCCATATTATTTTTTAAGATATCACATATATCTGATATAATTTTTGTCTTTGACTTACTTCACTTAGTATGATAATCTCTAGGTCCACACATGTTGCTGCAAATGTCAATATTTCATTATTTTTTATGGCTGAGTAATACTCATGTGTTTGTTTGCCAATATCTAGGACCTTTCTTAAAAAAAAAATTCTGAGAAAAACTGTGACCTACTTAGGAGAGAGTTTTATTGTTAAATGGGATAAGTTACTATCTCTGCTCTTCAATTCAATTTGGTTCAATCACTCAGTCGTGTCCGACTCTTAGTGACCCCAGGGACTGCAGCACGCCAGGCCTCCCCATCCATCACCAACTCCTGGAGTTTACCCAAACTCATGTCAGTTGAGTCGGTGATGCCATCCAACCATCTCATCCTCTGTCGTCCCCTTCTTTTCCTGCCTTCAATCTTTCCCAGCATCAAGGTCTTTTCCAGTGAGTCAGTGCTTTGCATCAGGTCACCAGCATCAGTCCTTCCAATGAATATTCAGGACTGATTTCCTTTAGGATGGACTGGTTGGATCTCCTTGCTGTCCAAGAGACACTCAAGAGTCTTTTCCAACACCACAGTTCAAAAGCATCAATTCTTCAGCACTCAGCTTTCTTTATGGTTCAATTCTCACATCCATACATGACTACTGGAAAAACCATAGCCTTGACTAGATGGACCTTTGTTGACAAATAATGTATCTGCTTTTTTATTTATATGTTTTTTAAAATTTAAGTTTATTTAAATGGAGACTAATTACTTTACAATATTGTATTGGTTTTGCCATACATCAACATGAATCCACCACGGGTGTGCACGTGTTCCCCATCCTAAACTCCCCTCCCAACTCCCTCCCCATACCATTGCTCTGGTTCATCCCAGTGCACCAGCCTCAAGCATCCTGTATCCTGTATCGAACCTGGACTGGTGATTCATTTCTTATATGATATTATACATGTTTCAATGCCATTCTCCCAAATCATCCCACTCTCACCCTCTTCCACAGAGTCCAAAAGACTGTTCTATACATCTGTGTCTCTTTTGTTCTCTCGCATACAGGGTTATCATTACCGTCTTTCTAAATTCCATATATATGTGTTAGTATACTGTATTGGTGTTTTTCTTTCTGGCTTACTTCACTCTGTATAATAGGCTCCAGTTTCATCCACCTCATTAAAACTGATTCAAACGTGTCCTTTTTAATGGCTGAGTAATACTCCATTGTGTATATGTACCACTGCTTTCTTATCCATTCATCTGCTGATGGATATCTAGGTTGCTTCCATGTCCTGGCTATTATAAACAGTGCTGCGATGAACATTGGGGTACACGTGTCTCTTTCAATTTTGGTTGCCTCGGTGTGTATGCCCAGCAGTGGGATTGCTGTGTCAAAAGGCAGTTTTATTTCCAGTTTTTTAAGGAATCTCCACACTGTTGTCCATAGTGGCTGTACTAGTTTGCATTCCCACCATCAGTGTAAGAGGGTTCCATTTTCTTCACACCTACTCCAGCATTTATTGCTTGTAGACTTTTGGATTGCAGCCATTTTGACTGGTGTGAAATGGTACCTCATTGTGGTTTTGATTTGCATTTCTCTGATAATAAGTGATGTTGAGCATGTTTTCATGTGTTTGTTATCCATCTGTATGTCTTCTTTGGAGAAATGTCTGTTTAGTTCTTTGGCCCATTTTTTGATGGGGTCGTTTATTTTTCTGGAATTGAGCTGCAGGAGTTGCTTGTATATTTTTGAGATTAGTTGTTTGTCAGTTGCTTCATTTTTATTTGCTATTATTTTCTCCCATTCTGAAGGCTGTCTTTTCACCTTGCTTATAGTTTCCTTTGTTGTGCAGAAGCTTTTAAGTTTAATTAGGTCCCATTTGTTTATTTTTCCTTTTATTTCCAGTATTCTGGGAGGTAGGTCATAGAGGATCCTGGTGTGATTTATGTCGGAGAGTGTTTTACCTGTGTTCTCCTCTAGGAGTTTTATAGTTTCTGGTCTTACGTTTAGATCATTAATCCATTTTGAGTTTATTTTTGTGTATGGTGTTAGAAAGTGTTCTAGTTTCATTCTTTTACAAGTGGTTGACCAGTTTTCTCAGCACCACTTGTTAAAGAGATTGCCTTTTCTCCATTGTATTTT
The DNA here is from genome assembly GCF_029378745.1 of Bos indicus. NCBI lineage: Eukaryota > Metazoa > Chordata > Mammalia > Artiodactyla > Bovidae > Bos > Bos indicus. The sequence continues at coordinate 1,412,803 of NC_091785.1, forward strand.
CTTGCCTCCTTTGTCAAAGATAAGGTGTCCATAGGTGTGTGGATTTATCTCTGGGCTTTCTATTTTGTTCCACTGATCTATATTTCTGTCTTTGTGCCAGTACCATACTGTCTTGATGACTGTGGCTTTGTAGTAGAGCTTCAAGTCAGGCAGGTTGATTCCTCCAGGTCCATTCTTCTTTCTCAAGATCTCTGCTTTTTAATATGCTTGTTGGTCATAGCTTTCATTCCAAGGAGGAAGTGTCTTTTAATTTCATGGCTGCAGTCACCATCTTCAGTGGTTTTCATTTCAGTTCAGTTCAGTCGCTCAGTCGTGTCCAACTCTTTGTGACCCCATGAATTGCAGCACGCCAGGCCTCTCTACCCATCACCAACTCCTGGAGTTCACCAAAACTCATGTGCATCAAGTCGGTGATGCCATCCAGCCATCTCATCCTCTGTCGTCCCCTTCTCCTCTTGTACCCAATCCCTCCCAGCATCAGAGTCTTTTCCAATGAGTCAACTCTTTGCATGAGGTGGCCAAAGTATTGGACTTTCAGCTTTAGCATCAGTCCTTCCAATGAACACCCAGGGCTGATCTCCTTTAGAATGGACTGGTTGGATCTCCTTGCAGTCCAATGGACTCTCAAGAGTCTTCTCCAACACTACAGTTCAAAAGCATCAATTCTTTGGCACTCAGCTTTCTTCATAGTCCAACTCTCACATCCATAAATGACCACTGAAAAAACCATAGCCTTGACTAGACGGACCTCTGTTGGCAAAGTAATGTCTCTGCTTTTGAATATGCTATCTAGTTTGGTCATGATTTTGGAGCCCCACAAAATAAAGTTTCTCATTGTTTCCACTGTTTCCCCATCTATTTGCCATGAAGTGATGGGACTGAATGCCATGATCTTAGTTTTCTGAATGTTGAGCTTTAAGCCAACTTTTTCACTCTCCTCTTTCACTTAAATCAAGAGGCTCTTTAGTTATTCACTTTCTATCATAAGAGTGGTGTCATCTTCATATTTGATGTTATTGATATTTCTCTTGGCAATCTTGATTCCAGCTTGTGCTTCACCCAGCCCAGTGTTTCTCATGATGTACTCTGCATATAAGTTAAATAAGCAGGGTAACAATATACAGCCTTGACATACTCCTTTCCCAATTGGAACTAATCTGTTGTTATATGTCCAGTTCCAATTGTTGCTTTCTGAACTGCATACAGATTACTCAAGAGGCAGTCAGATGGTCTGGTATTCCCATCTCTGCTCTTAACTGGCCATTAATGGTTATTTCTTCACTAGGGTTATTTACTTGCTGCTGCTGCTACTAAGTCACTTCAGTCATGTCCGACTCTTTGCGACCCCATAGACGGCAGCCCACCAGGCTCCCGCGTCCCTGAGATTCTCCAGGCAAGAACACTGGAGTGGGTTGCCATTTCCTTCTCCAGTGCATGAAAGTGAAAAGTGAAAGTGAAGTCACTCAGTCGTGTCCGACCCTCAGCGACCCCATGGACTGCAGCCCTCCAAGCTCCTCCATCTATGGGATCTTCCAGGCAAGAGTACTGCAGTGGGTGCCATTGCCTTCTCCTGTTATTTACTTGAGAACACGCAATGTCTTGGTACTGAATAAGCTATGAAGGTAACTGCTGAGCAATGAAACAATGGAAAGGATATGATCAAACCAACTCTTTTTTTCATTGAGGTGTAATTGACATATATCTTTCTTTTAATTTCAGACATACAGCATAATTATTAGATATCTGTAAATATTGTGAAGTGATCACCACAAGTCTACTTAATATCTGTCACCATATATAATTACATGTTTTTCTTGTGACAAGAACCTTTAAGATTTACTTTCTTAACAGCTTTCAAACATGCAGTACAGTATTAACTATAGTCACCATACTGTACACTACATCCCTAAGAGATATATTTTGCAACTGGAAGTTTGTACTTTTTGATCCCTTCACCCATTTGTCTATCCCCCATTTTCCATTTCTGGTAACTGCCAGTCTGTTCTCTATATCTTTGAGCTTGGGAAGCTTTCACAGAGCTCTACTCTTAAGCTGAACAGTTTCCTATGTGTATCTATAGATATTTCTATGTCTCCCAATTGATGTGACCAAGATTAAGATATCTGTGAAAAAGAAGAAATGAGTTTGTGGGTATTCTGAAAGAAACACTAGAAATGAGTGAAACTATCTTTTTGGAATCACTTCATGGGAAATAGATGGAGAAACAGTGGAAATAGTGTCAGACTTTATTTTTATGGGCTCCAAAATCACTGCAGATGGTGACTGCAGCCATGAAATTAAAAGACGCTTACTCCTTGGAAGGAAAGTTATGACCAACCTAGATAGCATATTGAAAAGCAGAGACATTACTTTGCCAACAAAGGTCCATCTAGTCAAGGCTATGGTTTTTCCTGTGGTCATGTATGGATGTGAGAGTTGGACTGTGAAGAAGGCTGAGCACTGAAGAATTTATGCTTTTGAACTGTGGTGTTGGAGAAGACTCTTGAGAGTCCCTTGGACTGCAAGGAGATCCAACCAGTCCATTCTGAAGGAGATGAGCCCTGGGATTTCTTTGGAAGGAATGATGCTAAAGCTGAAACTCCAGTACTTTGGCCACCTCATGCAAAGAGTTGACTCATTGGAAAAGACTCTGATGTTGGGAGGGATTGGGGGCAGGAGGAGAAGGGGACGACAGAGGATGAGATGGCTGGATGGCATCACTGACTTGGTGGACGTGAGTCTGAGTGAACTCCAGGAGTTGGTGATGGACCAGGAGGCCTGGCGTGCTGTGATTCATGGGGTCACAAAGAGTCGGACACGACTGAGCAACTGAACTGAACTGAACTGAATGAAGTTAAAGTATCAGTCAAACAATCATTAGTGTGTTTATTACTTTATATTTGGATTAATAAGATGGCATAAAGAAAAGTTCTGAATGTTGAGCTTTAAGCCAACTTTTTTACTCTCCACTTTCACTTTCATCAAGAGGCTTTTTAGTTCCTTTTCACTTTCTGCCATAAGGGTGGTGTCATCTGCATATCTGAGGTTATTGATATTTATCCCGGCAAATCTTGATTCCAGCTTGTGCTTCATCCAGCCCAGAGTTTCCCATGATGTACTCTGCATATAAGTTAAATAAGCAGGGTGACAATATACAGCCTTGACATACTCCTTTTCCTATTTGGAACCCGTCTGTTGTTCCATGTCCAGTTCTAACTGTTGCTTCCTGACCTGCATACAGGTTTCTCAAGAGGCAGGTCAGGTGGTCTGGTATTCCTATCTCTTTCAGAATTTTCCACAGTTTATTGTGATCCACACAGTCAAAGGCTTTGGCATAGTCAATAAAGCAGAAATGGATGTTATTCTGGAACTCTCTTGCTTTTTTGATGATCCAGAGGATGTTGGCAATTTGATCTCTGGTTCCTCTGCCTTTTCTAAAACTAGCTTGAACATCTGGAAGTTCATGGTTCATGTATTGCCAGGCTCAACATTCAGAAAACTAAGATCATGGCATCTAGTCCCATCACTTCATGGGAATTAGATGGGGAAACAGTGAAAACAGTGTCAGACTTTATTTTTGGGGGCTCCAAAATCACTGCAGATGGTGACTGCAGCCATGAAATTAAAAGACGCTTACTCCTTGGAAGAAAAGTTATGACCAACCTAGATAGCATATTCAAAAGCAGAGACATTACTTTGCCAACAAATGTCCGTCTGGTCAAGGCTATGGTTTTTCCAATAGTCATGTATGGATGTGAGAGTTGGACTGTGAAGAAAGCTGAGTGCCAAAGAATTGATGCTTTTGAACTGTGGTGTTGGAGAAGACTCTCGACAGTCCCTTGGACTGCAGGGAGATCCAACCAGTCCATTCTAAATGAGATCAGTCGTGAGTGTTCTTTGGAAGGACTGATGCTAAAGCTGAAACTCCAATACTTTGGACACCTCATGCAAAGAGTTGACTCATTGGAAAAGACTCTGATGCTGGGAGGGATTGGGAGCAGGAGGAGAAGGGGACGACAGAGGATGAGATGGCTGGATGGCATCACCGACTTGATGCACATGAGTTTGTGTGAACTCCGGGAGTTGGTGATGGGCAGGGTGGCCGGCATGCTGCAATTCATGGGGTCGCAAAGAGTTGGACATGACTGAGTGACTGAACTGAACTGAATGAAAATTAAAAAAAAAGAAAAGAAATCCTAAGAATGTGTGAGCAAAACCGTCTTATTATGGCTGAGCTAAAAGAAAATGTCATCTAAATCCTATGTGGAACAACAATATTCTTGATGGTCAAATTTGTTTGTAAAGCTGAAGCTAAAAAGTAGGCATGTTCAAATACTTTCCTTTTCTTAGTGAGTCTATAACTGGTAATCCTAGATGACATATAGAAAAAGTGAAGTACACTTTAAAGCTGCAACAGATAATTACTTAAAATCTGGAAGTTATATGTTTAGTACAATGTAATAGCAATTCTAATATAAGTTGCAAGAGTGGGAATTTTGTGTTTTATATTGGCCACTTATTTAGAAATGATTTTGTGAGATTTCTTTAGATATAGTCACTGAGTAGCTGTTTAGCAGCATAGCTGAATTTCAGCCTCATCCAGATGTCAAAAAGGCTCTTACGGGGAAACTGAATCCCAGGAACGTCATGAGAATACACTCTTAAAAATGAAGACAGTGTCACAGTGACTCCAAAACCCTTCTGAGCACTAAGTTATATCTTCTCATGTGTTTCACAAGGATAGGTCAGTCTTCTCATGACATATACCTAAAAAATTCTTATAAATATTTGGGGAAATCACTTTGGAGGGCTGCACGACTTGCATAAAATGTCCACATCGATGACTTCTGCATTAATTTTCCCTCCTAAACCAGTACATATGATTTGCTAGACTGAACTGTTCATCAGAAAAGCACCATGAGACCCATTGTGGAATGGCACATTTGCTCTCCTTTTTGTCTTTTAGCAAAGTTGTAAATGAACTGTTAAGCATCCCTGATATTTATTTTTGAACCATTGCACATTGTCATCAATGAATTTAGTTGCATAATTTTGCTAAAATGCTAAATGTGGTCTGAATGTATTTTGTAGGATTGATGTAATGTTAAGGCTGAAATAGACCATAAGAATTATTTAATAAAGTAGTCTTTAAACTTCAGCATGTTACAGTCCTCTAGACCCCGCCCTCCTTCACCAGATTATGTGTACATAAAAGATCTCCTTGTATTTTGAGTTAAAATTCCAAACAAAACTACCTTGACTAGCACATGTATCTGAGGCCAAACAAATTTAAACAACTTGTTTAGAATACACTGCTACAGTACTTGGTTACTTTAATGTTGAGTTGATAAAGTTCTGTGAGTTTGAACAAAAAGGACAGAATTTCCAAATAGCATTGAATTTGGTCCTTGTATTTTTTGACTCACAATTTTATTCTATTTTAAGCTGTTTGTATTGGACTTCAAATAATTTTCAGTAGTGGGAATAGAGATGAAATAGCACAAGTGGCCAATTTATGTATTAGAAAAGATATTTTTAAGAAGTTCCTGATGAAATGTTTAACCATATAATTAAAATTTCTTCTTGTAATTAAAAGCAACAGCTGCATAGGAGAAGTTTCAACTCTTCTATTGTTTAAAATACTGTACATGTTAAATCTAAAGAGAAATGCCCAGTTGGGTATTCTGAACTAAAAATACACATGGCCCTGATCTCATTTCCACTGCCAATTCCAATCTTAATGGAATTAAGAGGTAGAAGTTATTTGGAGGTGGGGGGACTTCTCCTTGGACACTTTCTTTGAATTTAATTGTTTAATTAGGTTTGCTCAGATTCTGAATAGCTGCCCTGAGGGATACAGATCATGTATCTGTACATCAGCAGTTGACAGAGTAGCACATCGTCACATCACCTCATGAGGGAAAAATAAGTCAGAAATCAATGCTTAGGAAGCTGAACTTAAGAGAATGGCCATATACATTTTGAAAGCTGTTGGCTTAGACTGAATTATTTTAACTGTAGATTCTGTGGCTTGGAGAGACCAAGGGAAGAAAATAGTCCACTATTAAGCCCGAGTTCCATTAGACAGGTGCTGTGGTAACTGCATTACATGCAGCATTTCATTTCAGTTCTTCTTACTAACAACTTCATGAGATAAGTATTTAAGTACTAGTGTTCTCATTTCACAGCTAAGGAAACAAAGGTTTTGAAGGGCAAATAATTTTCTCAAGGTAATTATTGGAGCCAGATGTTGAATTATAATTGGACTATACAGTATATGCTGTTGATAACTCTGATACATCCTCATTTCAGGGAGACACATTTAAGAGCTTAAGTGAATTGCTTAAGATCCTACAGCTCATTGGCTGGGAGGCTGGGGCATGTATCCAAGTCAAGTCAATGGAAGTAAAATCAGATATTTACTGAGGAGTGTTTTCTTAAGACGATCACATAATATTTAAATGGATCAGAGCAGGGCCAGAGTTCATTACAGTTTGTGGAGCTGGGCAAGATGCCAGTTCCTCAGTGATCAATTCCTTTGATGGAAATGCTTAGAAAATGCCCTTATTACAAAAGAGTAACAGAGCCAGTACAGGCCAGTATACTTATGCTCCCTCTAGATGGTGCTGTCTGCCTTCAAGAATCATTGCACCTGCCTGACCATAGGCAAAAATGTATGAAGTCTAAGCTGAGTGTTGAGACCCACTCTTATCCACCTTTCATCCTTTCATTTCCTGTCTCACTTCATCTCTGAAGCGTTCTTTATCTTTCCATTTTCTAATAAATGAGAAGAAAGCTAATTGGCCTAGGCTTTGGGGTTGGTAAGTGCTAATGTATTCTTTTTTTTTTTTTTACAACTCATTTTGTTTTTATTGTTGTTAGTCATATCTGATTTTTTTGTGACCCCCACAGACTATAGCCTGCCAAGATCCTCTGTCCATGGGACTTCTCAGGCTAGAATACTGGAGGAGGTTGCCTTTTCCTTCTTTTTTTTTAATTTTATATTTTTAATTTTATTTTATTTTTAAACTTTACATAATTGTATTAGTTTTGCCAAATATCAAAATGAATCCACCACAGGTATACATGTGTTCCCCATCCTGAACCCTCCTCCCTCCTCCCTCCCCATACCATCCCTCTGGGTCATCCCAGTGCACTAGCCCCAAGCTAATGTATTCTTTATAGTGTTTTGCTTAGTCACTCAGTTGTGTCTGACTATTTGTGACCCTTTGGATCGTAGCCCGCCAGGCTCCTCTGTCCATGGGATTTTTCAGATGAGAATACTTGGAGTGGGTTGCCATTTTCCTCCTTTAGGAGATCTTCCCAACCCAGGAATTAAACCTATGTCTCATGTATCTTGCATTGCAGGCAGCAGGCAGATTCTATACCTGCTGAGCCATTGGGTAACTATAAAACACTAGGGATAGTGTTTTATCCCTACACTAACCATTTGAGATAGTTTTATCTTAGTGTGTTTATGAGTAAATGCATACTCTGAGTGCTAAAGTGCCCAGAGACCTGCAGTGATAGAGACAGAATCTGAACCACTCCATAGTCTATAGTCCTTACCAATAACTGCATGTGATCACTGTGAGCATAAAAGTAAAGAGCTACCTGGGTAATGATGTAACCACAAGTTAGAATGCTTTCAGTTGTTTCAGTTTTCCAGAGCATAGAGGGAATCTTGGCTTTGTTAGTTGGGAATGTGCAGATAGAGAAGAGTAATACTTGTTAAATATGTTTTTAATAGCTTATTTAATAAGTTATTAAAATACCACTATTGACCAGGGTTGTCACAATAACCTTTTAATAGAATTGGAATATTCTTCTTTTTTATCTCCTCCTTGCCCTTTCTTTTTGTTTAAAAGTAACAGAAATTCAACTGAGTCTTGTTTAGGAAGAAAGGAATCCATTGACTTAAATAACTTGGAAAGATAGAAGTGGAGCAGTCCTTAAGCACCATCAGATATAGGACTCAAAAATGCTCTCTTCCTCTGTCTCTCGTTTTTTTTTTTTTTCCTCTCTCTCTCCCCACATTATATATTATATGTAGATTTCTGGGTATAAAGGAATTTGGCTTTGCCCAAAGAAGAGGTCTGGCCTTTGCCTTTGGTTTTAGGAAAGTAATATCTGGGCTTCTGGAACTTTATGCCTGACAGGAGTATCTGCTTGTCTGAGGGTTTTAAGTCATATGTTATTGTTTAGATAAGCTTTAGTCACTAAGTCGTGTCTGACTCTTTCACAGCCCCATGAACTGTAGCCTGCCAGGCTTCTCTGTCCATGGGATATCTCAGGCAAGAATACTGGGGTGGGTTGCCATTTCCTTCTCCAGGAGATCTTCCTGACCCAGGGATCGAACCACCATCTCTTGCATTGCAGGCAGATTCTTTACCACTGAGCCACCAGGAAAGCCCTTGGGTCATATGGATAGTCTTCAAAATGTGCTTTAGGTTGGGCACTGGCCATGCTAGGATGATCAACAGTGTGAGTTAGAGTAGTCGGATGATGAGTTATCAGTCTACCGGGAGAGTGAGATAAATTCTCTGAGTGCTGAAGCTCAGGTGAGCTTGCCTGGTTGGCAGTAATAGATATGCATTGTCATACATCAGTGCCAAGAAATAATGGATGCATCCTGATCCCATAGGGAGAGGAAACAGAAACTAAATATATTTGTAATTTTCCTGGACTCAGTCCTATGTGCCTCTTCCCTTGGCTGTTGTTAATCTGCATCATCTTCCTGTAGTAAACTATAAATTGGAATCAGCTGTTGGTGAGTTCTGTGAGTTATCAAACATGAGAGTGGTCTGCAGTCTCTAGAACATGCAGGTGGGGTCAGAAGTGATACTAATCTTATGGAAGGCTGTAAACCCTCTAACTTGGGACAGCTGGCCAATTCTGTTACCCTAAGCTTTTTGTAACCTTTAACTCCTTTTCTGCAGACAGGTTATTATTATGGCTCCAGTGATGCATTATTATAGTTAGATAGTCTCAGAGCAAAGAAACATCTTTCTTAGATTCAGTATATAAAAACATGAAGTAAGGGATCTGAATGGCCTTGTTTGAGATATCAGCTGGAACTCTGGAATAATTATCATGGCTGATAAGTGTGAAAGTATGATTAGAAGCCCCATCAGAATATCATGGATATGGGTGGTCTGGGAGAAGCAGTTCCCCTAAAGAAATGAGTGTGTATATGTGTTTTGGGGAAGCAGAGATGGAGTTTGGGAGTGGTTTTGAAGTAGTCCAGATAAAAAAGGGAGATTGGAAAAAATAACCTATCATCAATGCCTTTCCTAAGCACTAAATTGTCAGTAATGCCTAACATGGCTTCCGACATCGATGGGTTGCCCTGGTAGCCTACTTACCCAAGGTTGCTGCTGCTGGTAAGTCGCTTCAGTCGTGTCCGACTCGTGCGACCCCATAGATGGCAGCCCACCAGGCTCCCCCATCCCTGGGATTCTCCAGGCAAGAATACTGGAGTGGGTTGCCATTTCCTTCTCCAATGCATGAAAGTGAAAAGTGAAAGTGAGCTCAGTCGTGTCCGACTCTTAGTTTCAGCAAAGTTTAGTAAAATTAAGTTTTATTGATCTGTGAGATTCTGTCTGTAACGATCTGGAGAATTCACAGAAAAATATTGGCTTAATTATGAACACACACACATACAGCCCTTGGTGATAACAGAATATAGTAACTAATACTTTGTATAATAATGTTAAGAGTATCTATCTCAGGAATTTATTTTTGTTAAGTTTGAATCCATTACCAAAATAGTTCCCAGATATTGTTACTGTTGTTACTGTTTCTTTATGATGCTGAGATTTTATGGTGTAATTTGGTTATTATTCAAAAGAAGTAGAAGACACTTGGGAACTTGAGGTGTTCCTTTCCTACTCTTATTCCTCTTCTTCTTTTCCTTCTTCTCCATCATTTTATTCTGCTTAATAAGCACTTAAGCCTGATTTAATAAGTACTAAGTACTAAGTAAGTACTAAGTACTAAGTAAGTACTAAGAAATGAGAAATTTCATGATTAATCAAAATAATTCAGATAACTGGTAGAACAACAGTCTCATACTTATTTTTTACTAAGAAATTTGAAAACACAAAAATGTGACTTGCATTATTTTTTGAACAGTTTTACATTCAAAATTTTCTGAAACCAAGATTATTTTAAAACTGATGTAAAAGTAAAGTTGCTAACCATAGTGTCTCCTTTAAAAATAGTTAAAAAACAAAACAAAGTGTACTCTAGAAATGTTTAAATTTCATTTTTAAGTTAAACTGGTTACTGTTCTATTTGCATTTGTAAGAAACTTGAAACCACAAATCAGATTTTTTAAGAGGCCTGAAAGTGATCTGATTGCTTATGACTATGCACAAATGTATTGATAGAAAATGTGGAGCTTTACTATGTAGTTAGAAGTTAGTTGAGAATATATCAGGGAACAAGGTAAAATGATCACAGGAGGAGAGCATGATTACTAAAATGAAATTTGATTAAGTTTTCCATTTTAAAGACCTGCTGCTGCAAAAAATTTGAAAAAAATACTCAATAGCACAGCACATTAAGTGAAGCTGTAATATGCCATGATGCTAATTAAAGAGGATTATTTCCTGAAAGAGGGAAGTAAGGTTTTCTTCAAATTATTTGTTAATTTTAAGGAAAATAAATGTATTTAAAATCACCTCTGGAGTACACTGGGCCATTCCTTTATGAAATTGAAAATAGTTATTTCCAGATTCTATAGAAGCATTCAGGCACTGAGTAATCTCTAGCTTTGTTTTTTCAGTCTCCCTGCTTTTTCTCATTGTACTTTTCCCCCCAGTAAGCACAGATCATGGAGATTAAGTTATGGGTTTTTCTGCTGTATTCAAAGTCAGGTCTTATTCTCTAGAAATTGGTTAGATCAATAAAAGATGATGCTGTTAAAGTGCTGCACTCAGTATACCAGCAAATTTGGAAAACTCAGTAGTGGCCACAGGACTGGAAAAGGTCAGTTTTCATTTCAATCCTAAATAAAGGCAATGTTAATTAAACTACTGTACAATTGCATTCATTTTAGATGCTAGCAAGGCAATACTCAAAATCCTTCAAGGTAGGCTTCAGCAGTACATGAACCAAAAAGTTCCAGATACAAGCTAGATTTAGCAAAGGCAGAGGAACCAGAGAACAAATTGTCACTCTGCTGGATCATAGAAAAAGCAAGGGAGTTAAAAAAAAAAAATCTGCTTCTGCTTCATTGACTACACTAAAGCCTTTCACCATGTGGATCACAACAAACTGTGGAAAATTCTTAGAGAGATGGGAATGCCAGACCACTTTACCTGTCTCCTGAAAAGCCTATGTGCAGATTAAGAAGTAATAGTTAGAACTGGACAAGAAACAATGAGCTGGTTCAAAACTGGGAAAGGAGTATATCATGGCTGCATATTGTCTCCCTGCTTACTCATATTCAGAGTATATCATATAAAATGCCAGGGTGGATGACTCACAAAATGGAATCAAGATTGCTGGGAGAAATATCAACAACCTCAGATATGCAGATGATACCATGCTAATGGCAGAAAGTTAAGAGGGACTGAAGAGCCTCTTGATGAAAGTGAAAGAGAAGAGTGAAAAAGCTGGCTTAAAACTCAACATTCAAAAAATGAAGATAATGGCATCCAGTCCCACTTCATGGCAAACAGATGGGGAAAAAGTGGAAAGAGTGACAGGTTTTATTTTCTTGGGCTCCAAAATCACTGTGGACGGTGACTGCAGCTGGGAAATTAAAAGATACTTGTTTCTTGGAAGAAAAGCTGTGACAAACCTAGGCAATGTATTAAAGAACAGAGACATCAGTTTGCTGACAAAAGTCCATGTAATCAAAACTACCTTTTTTCCAGTAGTCGTGTATGGATGTGAGAGTTGGACCATAAAGAAGGCTGAATGTAGAAGAATTGATGTTTTCAAATTGTGGTGATGGAGAAGATGCAGAGTCCCTTGGATAGTAAGGAGATCAAACCAGTCAATCCTAAAGGAAATCAGTCCTGAATATTCATTGGAAGGACTGTTGCTGAAGCTCTAACACTTTGGCCACTTGATGCAAAGAACATACTAATTGGAAAACACCTTGATGCTGTGAAAGATTGAGGGCAAGGGGAGAAGCAGGTGACAGAGGATGAGATGATTGGATGACATCACTGACTTAATGGACATGAGTTTGAGCAAACTCCGGGAGACAGTGAAGGACAGGGAAGCCTGGTGTGCTGCAATTCATAGGGTTGCAAAGAGTCAGACATGACTTAGCAACTGAACAAAACATGTTAGAGTGCTGGTTGCCATAATTAGTAATGTGCTTATAATTGGTAGAATGATGCAGTAGCCAATTTTTCTGTGTCAGTATCTGCAAAATACATCATATTCCTCTGTAAATATATGTGTGTATTTCTGTAAATGTGTTTACACACAATCATAAATATATAGGAAAAGTGAAAAATTTATATCTCAAGCAAGTTCTCTAAAGACCTGATTGTTTGCCCCTGTTTTAAAAGCAATGAACAGTTTTGTGTGGGACCCAGTAGGCTATGTAGTCTTTAAAATCTGTTATACTCAGAAAGAAATAAGCCTTTATTAGGTATGATTCCATGAAGAAGTCTGCCTATCTAATTTTGCCATATGTGGGCACTAGACTTCTTGATCTACACAGAGTGTTGATACCTTCTTATGTTAAATTTGAAAGGTATCTTGGAATTTTAAGACTACAAGAATACAGCCTGTTAAAATAATTATGCCCATCTTCTTTAATGATAATTACATATTGTTTTAAACTCAGATTGACATGTAGTAGCACATCAAGGATATATAATACATTTTGTCATGTCTCAGTTGTTTCTCACTTAAAATTGGATGATAAGCAGTGTGACTTAGGACATAATTCCAGACTGAACTGAATTCATCTTTCTCTTGTGAATTCCACATTGTCATGTTCAATACTTTTTGCCTTAGGTGTCCATGTCTATCTTCTAGACTTCTATTAATGGTGAAAATTTTGTTTATACTTGCATAACTTACCTGAGAACATTTACTACAGCAAATTTTCTTTTAGGAGAATTTTTGAAATGAATTTATAGGAAAGATTTTTGCTGTATTCCAATGTAATTTTCAAAATTCTGGATGCTGCTCTTTGGTTGACCTCAGACAGAAGCTTTAGCTCTTTATTTGTCTCTGTGCTTTTGGCCAGCTGGGTTTTCTCTGCCCTAATCATCATCCTCTGCCCACAGGGTTGGTGAGAGTCCTACTGAAAAATCTTTTGTGAGAAAGAGTACTTTCTTTTTGAAATTAGCACCGGCTCTACCTGATACTTCCTCTGTGTTATGATTATTAAGCATTTCAGCAGCTAATTCTCATTAAAATCATAAATACGCCAAACTTAATATTATGTCAGATATAAGTTCTGAGGCCTGGGAAGTGAGAGGAGTAATATCATTCTTAAATGCAGAAAATAGTACTGTGAATTTTTCATTGTCCAATTCAATGCTGAGCTTTGGTCATACAAATAAAAAATTTTCAAAATTGCATTCCCAGTAGGAAGACTTATGGGTAAATTATTAAGCATATTAGTTTTCTAGGGCTGCAAAAACAGACTAGGTGGCTTAAACAATAGGAACTTACCTTCTTAGAATTCTGGAGGCTACAAGTCCAAGATCAAGACAGTCTATAGAGCTGGTTTCTTCCAGTGCTTTTCTCCTTTACCTGTAGATGGCATCCTCTCCATTTTTATTTCTTTGTGTTTTCTTTCCTCTGAACTGGTTTGTGTCCAGATTTACTCTTCTTATATAAGGACTCCAATCATTTCAGATTAAGGTCCACCCTAGTGAACTAATTACATCTTTAAGGACCCTATCTTCAAATATAATCAAACTTTGAGATTAGGAGATCTGGAGATTAAGAGTTAACATGCAATATTTGGGAATACACAGTTCAGTCCATTATAAGATACTCAGAAAATTAACAGAATAGAGAAATGGTTTGAAGAATCTGTCAAGAAGGGCATTGATTTCAGATACTTACTTTTCCACCCTTATTGGTTGTTGTCTGTGCGTCTTCTACTTGTATCATGAACAATAATAATAAAAGCAAACACACTCTTGACCAAAAAGAAAAATACAGTGAAGAATGGACATATATTTTTAACCTAATTTTAGGTGGGGAGTCCATGTGATTTATTGTCCCAAGGAGGAAACTACAATGGACATTTGGGACACTGGAAACAAGAATAAACTGGGACTATCCTGGGAAAACCAGTTTCAGGGGACTAGTGAATCTCCTGAAATTGTCTAAATACTGTATTTTTATATTACTATGTGCAGTTAGAACTGGACATGGAACAACAGACTGGTTCCAAATAGGAAAAGGAGTTCGTCAAGGCTGTATATTGTCACCCTGTTTATTTAACTTATATGCAGAGTACATCATGAGAAACGCTGGGCTGGATGAAGCACAAGCTGGAATCAAGATTGCTGGGAGAAATATCAATAACCTCAGATATGCAGATGACACCACCCTTATGGCATAAAGTCAAGAGGAACTAAAAAGCCTCTTGATGAAAGTGAAAGAGGAGAGTGAAAAAGTTGGCTTAAAGCTCAACATTCAGAAAACGAAGATCATGGCATCCGGTCCCATCACTTCATGGGAAATAGATGGGGAAATAGTGGAAACAGTGTCAGACTTTATCTTGCTGGGCTCCAAAATCACTGCAGATGGTAACTTCAGCCATGAAATTAAAAGATGCTTACTCCTTGGAAGGAAAGTTATGACCAACCTAGATAGCATATTCAAAAGCAGAGACATTACTTTGCCAACAAAGGTTCGTCTAGTCAAGGCTATGGTTTTTCCTGTGGTCATGTATGGATGTGAGAGTTGGACTGTGAAGAAGGCTGAGCGCCAAAGGATTGATGCTTTTGAACTGTGGTGTTGGAGAAGACTCTTGAGAGTCCCTTGGACTGCAAGGAGATTCAACCAGTCCATTCTGAAGGAGATCAGCCCTGGGATTTCTTTGGAAGGACTGATGCTGAAGCTGAAACTCCAGTACTTTGGCCACCTCATGCAAAGAGTTGACTCACTGGAAAAGACTCTGATGCTGGGAGGGATTGGGGGTAAGAGGAGGAGGGGATGACAGAGGATGAGATGGCTGGATGGCATCACTGACTCGATGGACGTGAGTCTGAGTGAACTCCAGGAGATGGTGATGGACAAGGAGGCCTGGCGTGCTGCGATTCATGGGGTCACAAAGAGTCGGACATGACTGAGCGACTGATCTGATCTGATGTGCATTTAGGGATCAATGGAGAATATCCAGAACATTTTATAACTTTTCAAAAGTGTCTGTTTCGGAGGACAGGTTAAGAAATCCTGGTCTGAGCTATTCTGTGACTAAGAAATGGAGGAATGTGGCAACACCAGTGAAAGTCACTCAGGAAATATGAATGACTTGGGCAGAGAAGTGGTGCAAATGGTTGACTTATGAATACATTTATATGTGAACATATGAATTATAGAGACACTCTCATTATTTTATCAGTTCATTTTAAATATCAAATTTATCAGTTACTGAAATTTCATTAGTTCAATTATGTGTGGATATTTAAAAATCTAAAATGTTAAAGAAAGCTTACAATTTTTTGATACACTAATACCCTCTATAAATTCTAATGATAATAGTGGTTTAAATAGTGGGGTAAATAAAATTAAATAAAGCTTGGTTCAATCTCCTCTATTTCTTAGCTATTTGTGTAATTTGGGGCAAACCATTCATTCATTTTAAGCCTCAATTTCTACATCTGTGAACTGGGTAAAGGAGTAAGTCATCTTTTCATATGATTAGAATCTTCCTGCAATGCAAGAGACTCAAGTTCAATCCCTGGGTTTGGAAGATCCCCTGGAGAAAGAAATGGCAACTCACTCTAGTATTCTTGCCAGAAAAATCCCATGAGCAGAGTGGTGGGCTACAGTCCATGAGGTCACGAGTTGGACACAACTTAGAGAATAAACCACCACCACCATGATTGTAGTGAAGATTAAATGAGATGATGCATAAAAACTGTGCTGAGAAAAATGATTCAACCTTTGTAAGATCACTAAAATATTAAATGTCAACAGTATTGCTATGAATGTACAAATTGTTCTGTTGTCATTCTCTTTTCTGTAGGTCTTCTGAAAATACAGAGACTCATTCTGTTAATCAGGGGTCTTCATTGTCTAGTAACTGTTCCTTTGCATTACTTGGCCAAGCCTCTCAATATCCAGATAATTTATCACATTTTAGAACACAGTTTTAGAATTTTCATTCAAAGGGAGAGTACTGATACCAACAATCAGATGATTATGTATACTACCATTTAATTTTTTGCCTCTTGCATTTTTCTTCTTTTTCCTCCTCAAGGTAAAAATTCTATTGATAATACCTTCAAAATGCTTGCTGTTTCATTTATAATCATCACTGTAGACTCTACATTTTAATTGTAAACTATTAAAGAGATAATATGCTGTTCCCTAGGAATGTATTAACATTACAATAGCCTTAGAAGATTTTTAGATAATTTTGAATCTGTTGAAATATTTATATATGCTAAGTGAGAGAGGGAATCTGAAATGAATTAATTTTCCCCCTGTTTATAAAAGAAACATAAGTTCACAGTATAAAATTTAAATAAATCTGACAGTTGGAAAAAATATAAATTTCCCTAATCCCAAGGTTAGAAAACCAATTTTCCTATAACTGGGCTTCCCCATGCTCTGGATAATTAAATGTAGAGGAGTTTAAGAACTTTAAGTTGTACTAAATTTTCCTCCATGCCATTTGATGAGGTCAAGAAAGGTTTAGGTCTAAACTGATTAGAGAGCAAGGATTTCATGAGGTTTTATGATTCTAAACTTCCAAATTCTCCTCCATCTATAGGACTGTCTAGATGGTCCTACTCTTAATACTATATTCACACTTTCTCTACTCTACCCATGCAGTTATTGACACAGTACTGCCATCTACTACTCTTATGTGAGGGGTCTCTTGCTGTTTTTACATTTTATGACTTTCAGCACCCCATATACGTCCCGAAGAATCTAAGTCAGACCTTTTAAGAACATCATGCCAAACCCTCAAAATCATTCATTGGTGTACCATAAATGGAAAAATGCAATCTTTACCTTTCCTATTATCTTCAGCCTGTTTACAGAGGTGTTAACAGATCCCAAGGTCTTATGTGTGCTTTTTAAGAGAGGGAATCTAATTAACTAGCTGAAGCAAACAACAAAGCCAAGTCCTTATTTTGCCTGCTATTCTAATGAGCAATGAGTAGAGGAGAAGTTTAGAAGAGTCCTTTCATTCTACCCTTGTTGTATTTTATTATTAAACCTCTGCTTGAATATTGATAGTATAATTAAATTTGTCTTCATAATAGACTCTGTTATGTATTTGCTGAAATCAGTGATCAGATTTGTAAGGAATGTGGAAGGGTGATGTATGCTTAAAATATTGGATCATATACCCCTAAAACAATACTAGACAACAGTGTGAAATGGATACAGTTGAAAATACATCAAAGTTCCTTAATGTTAACATGTGATTGAAAGAAAAGCTTTTGCAAATTAATCTGTGTCATGATCATGACCACTGTGTGCTCAGTTGCTCAGTTCTATTTGACTTTTTGTGACCCCATGGACTGTAGCTTGCAGGCTCCTCTGTCCAAGGGATTTATCAAGCAAAAATCCTGGAGTAGTTTGCCATTTCCTCCTCCAGGGGATCTTCCTGATCCAGGGATTGAAACCACATCTCTTGTGTCTTCTGCATTGGCAGGTGGATTTTTTACGACTGTACCACCTGGGAAGTCTGATCGTGGCAACTACCAGACCATAAACTTTCTAAAACAACGGTCTAGTGTCTGTCTGATCAAGGCAATGACTTAAATTCTAAATCAGAGCTCAAATAACTTGCATTAGTCATTTTCATCTCTTACTACTTGTGTAACATGTCTAATACTATGTTACATAGTATCGCAATTGTATAACTGATACTATGAATTGTATAATTGAGAATTGTATGATTATATACAATTCTGTAAACAGAATTGTATAACTGGCCCATAGAAATAAATTAGTAAATTGCAAAAGTAAAGTAGCTTATGTACATACCTTTTGGATTCTTATTCTTGAAACTATAGTATCTTTTAAAGCTTAAGATCTCGCTAGTTTGATGTTATATTATGAAAATAAATTTAAAATAAAACTTAAGTGGGTTTGACATTTACAGATGAGACATGAAATTTAAAACAAATGATAAAATTTATTTAAAAATTTCATATCAGAGAATTCCCTAGTGGTCTAGTGGTTAGGACTTGGTGCTTTCACTTGCAGGGCCCCAGTTCTATCCTCAAGTCAAGAAACTAAGGTTCCACAAACTATGAAACATGGCCCCCCCCCAAAAAAAAAAAAAGTTTCATGTAAGTTTTTAAGGAGGCCTTCTTCTTTGACTCCTTCAAATAAAGTTCCATCTCCTGAGCCATTTTATATTTGCCCTTTTATAGCAGTCATCAGTACACATGTAATTAGTTGTTCTACTTATAAATTCCTTACTAGATGGTAAGGATCCTGAGGGCAGATTAAAAAAAAAAAAGCATGCCTTATTCTAACATTCTGCATCTTATTATTTTTTCTTTATACTGTATCCTCATTGTCTCACATAGAGTACAATTAGCAGTTGCTCAGAAGATTGTCTTTGAATTGGAATTAATATCCTATTATTTTTCTGTCATGTTAATTTAAATATCTCAAAGACACTTGAAGCTTAGCCTAAGACCAAAGAATCCAGAAAACATCTACTTCTGCTTTATTGACTACACCAAAGCCTTTGACTGTTCAGGTCACAAAAAACTGTGGAAAATTCTTAAAGAGATGGGAATACCAGACCACGTTACCTGCCTCCTGAGAAATCTGTATGCAGATCAAAAAGCAACAATTAGGACTGGACATTGAACAATGTACTGGTTCCAAATTGGGAAAGGAGTACATCAGGGCTGTATATTGTCACCCTGCTTATTTAACTTATGTATACCCACGTCCAAGGTAAGAGAAACCCAAGTAAGACGGTAGGTGTTCCAAGAGGGCATCAGAGGGCAGACACACTTAAACCATACTCATAGAAAACTAGTCAATCTAGTCACACTAGGACCACAGCCTTGTCTAACTCAATGAAACTAAGCCATGCCCGTGGGGCCACCCAAGATGGATGGGTCATGGTGGAGAGGTCTGACAGAATGTGGTCCACTGGAGAAGGGAATAGTAAACCACTTCAGTATTCTTGCCTTGAGAACCCCATGAACAGTATGAAAAGGCAAAATTATAGGATACTGAAAGAGGAACTCCCCAGGTCAGTAGGTGCTCAATATGCTACTGGAGATCAGTGGAGAAATATCTCCAGAAAGAATGAAGGGATGGAGCCAAAGCAAAAACAATACATAGTTGTGGATGTGACTGGTGATAGAAGCAAGGTCCAATGCTATAAAGAGCAATATTTCATATGAACTTGGAATGTCAGGTCCATGAATCAAGGCAAATTGGAAGTGGTTAAACAAGAGATGGCAAGAGTGAACGTCGACATTCTAGGAATCATCAAACTAAAATGGACTGGAATGGGTGAATTTAACTCAGATGACCATTATATCTACTACTGTGGACAGGAATCCCTCAGAAGAAATGGAGTAGCCATCATGGTCAACAAAAGAGTTTGAAATGCAGTACTTGGATGCAATCTCAAAAACGACAGCATGATCTCTGTTCATTTCCAAGGCAAACCATTCAACATCACAGTAATCCAAGTCTATGCCCCAACCAGTAACGCTGAAGAAGCTGAAGTTGAACGGTTATATGAAGACTTACAAGACCTTTTAGAACTAACATCCCCAAAAGATGTCCTTTTCATTATAGGGGACTGGAATGCAAAAGAAGGAAGTCAAGAAACACCTGGAGTAACAGGCAAATTTGGCCTTGGAATATGGAATGAAGCAGGGAAAAGACTAATAGAGTTTTGCCAAGAAAATGCACTGGTCATAGCAAACACCCTCTTCCAACAACACAAGAGAAGACTCTATACATGGACATCACCAGATGGTCAACACTGAAATCACATTGATTATATTCTTTGCAGCCAAAGGTGGAGAAGCTCTATACAGTCAAGAAAAACAAGACCAGGAGCTGACTGTGGCTCAGATCATGAACGACTTATTACCAAATTCAGACTGAAATTGAAGAAAGTAGGGAAAACCACTAGACCATTCAGGTATGACCTAAATCAAATCCCTTATGATTATACAGTGGAAGTGAGAAATAGATTTAAGGGACTAGATCTGATAGAGTGCCTGATGAACTATGGACTGAAGTTCGTGGCATTGTACCGGAGACAGGGATCAAGACCATCCCCACGGAAAAGAAAATGCCAAAAAGCAAAATGGCTGTCTGGGGAGGCCTTACAAATAGCTGTGAAAAGAAGAGAAATAAAAAGCAAAGGAGAAAAGGAAAGATAAAAGCATCTGAATGCAGAGTTCCAAAGACTAGCAAGAAGAGATAAGAAAGCCTTCCTCAATGATCAATGCAAAGAAAGAGAGGAAAATAACAGAATGGAAAAGACTAGAGATCTCTTCAAGAAAATTAGAGATACCAAGGTAACATTTCATGCAAAGATGGGCTCGATAAAGGACAGAAATAGTATGGACCTAACAGAAGCAGAAGGTATTAAGAAGAGTTGGAAGAATACACAGAAGAACTGTACAAAAAAGATCTTCATGGTGCAGATAATCACCATGGTGTGATCACTCACCTAAAGGCAGATATCCTGGAATGTGAAGTCAAGTGGGCCTTAGAAAGCATCACTATGAACAAAGCTAGTGGAGGTGATGGAATTCCAGTGGAGCTATTCCAAATCCTGAAAGATGATGCTGTGAAAGTGCTGCACTCAATATGCCAGCACATTTGGAAAACTCAGCAGTGGCCACAGGACTGGAAAAGCTGAGTTTTCATTCAAATCCCAAAGAAAGGCAATGCCAAAGAATGCTCTAACTACTGTACAATTGCACTCATCTCACAGGCTAGTCAAGAAATGATCAAAATTCTGCAAGCCAGTCTTCATCAATATGTGAACTGAGAAATTCCAGACGTTCAAGATGGTTTTCAAAAAGACAGAGGAACCAGACATCAAATTGCTAACATCGGCTGGATCATCAAAAAAGCAAGAGAGTTCCAAAATAACATGTATTTCTGCTTTATTGTCTATGCCAAAGCCTTTGACTGTGTGGATCACAATAAACTGTGGAAAATTCTGAAAGAGATGGGAATACCAGACCATCTGACCTGCCTCTTGAGAAATTTGTATGCAGGTCAGGAAGCAACAGTTAGAACTGGACATGGAACAATAGACTGGCTCCAAATAGGAAAAGGAGTACATCAAGGCTGTATATTGTCACCCTGCTTATTTAACTTATATGCAGAGTACATCATGAGAAACGCTGGGCTGGAAGAAGCACAAGCTGGAATCAAGATTGCTGGGAGAAATATCAATAACCTCAGATATGCAGATGACACCACCCTTATGGCAGAAAGTGAAGAGGAACTAAAAAGCATCTTGATGAAAGTGAAAGAGGAGAGTGAAAAAGTTGGCTTAAAACTCAACATTCAGAAAACGATCATGGCATCCGGTCCCATCACTTCATGGGAGATGGATGGGGAAACAGTGTCAGACTTTATATTTTTGGGCTCCAAAATCACTGCAGATGGTAATTGCAGCCATGAAATTAAAAGACGCTTACTCCCTGGAAGGAAAGTTATGACCAACCTAGATAGCATATTCAAAATCAGAGACATTACTTTGCTAAGAAAGGTGCATCTAGTCAAGGCTATGGTTTTTCCTGTGGTCATGTATGGATGTGAGAGGTGGACTGTGAAGAAAGCTGAGCACCGAAGAATTGGTGCTTTTGAACTGTGGTGTTGGAGAAGACTCTTGAGAATCCCTTGGACTGCAAGGAGATCCAACCAGTTCATTCTGAAGGAGATGAGCCCTGGGATTTCTTTGGAAGGAATGATGCTAAAGCTGAAACTCCAATACTTTGGCGACCTCATGCAAAGAGTTGACTCATTGGAAAAGACTCTGATGCTGGGAGGGATTGGGGGCAGGAGGAAAAGGGGACGACAGAGGATGAGATGGCTGGATGGCATCGCTGACTCGATTGATGTGAGTCTGAGTGAACTCTGGGAGTTGGTGATGGACAGAGATGCCTGGCGTGCTGTGATTCATGGGGTCGCAAAGAGTCGGACATGACTGAGCAACTGAACTGAACTGAAGTGATAGAGTACATCATGTGTAATGCCAGGCTGGAGGAAGCACAAACTGGAATCAAGATTGCTGGGAGAAATATCAATAGCCTCATATATGCAGATGACACCACTCTTATGGCAGAAAGCAAAGAGGAACTAAAGAGTCTCTTGATGAAAGTGAAACAGGAGAGTGAAAAAACTAGCTTAAAACTCAAGAAAGCTGTGGTACATATACACATTGGAGTATTACTCAGTATTACTCAGCCATTAAAAGAATACATTTTAATCAGTTCTAATTAGGTGGATGAAGCTGGAGCCTATTATGCAGAGTGAAGTAAGCCAGAAAGAAAAACACTAATACAGTATACTAACGCATATATATGGAGTTTAGAAAGATGGTAACAATAACCCTGTATATGAGACAGCAAAAGAGACACTGATGTATAGAACAGCCTTTTGGACTCAGTGGGAGAGAGAGAGGGTGGGATTATTTGGGAGAATGGCATTGAAACATGTGTAATATCATATATGAAACGAGTCACCAGTCCAGGTTTGATGCACGATAGTGGATGCTTGGGGCTGGTGCACTGGGATGACCCAGAGGGATGGTATGGGGAGGGAGGAGGGATGAGAGTTCAGGATGGGAAACACAGGCATATGTGTGGCAGATTCATGTTGATATATGGCAAAACCAGTACAATATTGTAAAGTTAAAAAAAAAAAAAAAGTAACAACAACAACAAAAAAAGTGAAGATTATGGCATTGGGTCCCATCACTTCATGGCAGATAGATTGGAAAACAATGGAAACAGTGACAGATTCTTGGGCTCCAAAATCACTGCAGATGGGACAGCAGCCTTGAAAATAAAAGATGCTTGCTGTTTGGAAGAAAAGCTGTGATCAGCCTAGACAACATATTAAAATGCAGAGATATGACTCTGCCGACAAAGTTCCATCTAGTCAAAGCTATTTTTTTTTTCCAGTAGTCATTTAAAGATGTGAGAGTTGGAACATAAAGAAAGCTGAACACTGAAAAATTGATTCTTTTGAACTGTGGTGTTGGAAAAGACTCTTGAGAGTCCCTTGGAATTCAAGGAGACCCAATCAGTCAATCCTCAAGGAAATCAGTCCTGAATATTCATTGAAGGACTGATACTGAAGCTGAAACTCCAATACTTTGGCCACCTGATGAGAAGAACTGTCTCACTGGAAAAGACCCTGATATTGGGAAAGATTGAAGGCAGGAGGAGATGACAGAGGATGATATGGTTGGATGGCTCGATGGATATGAGTTTGAGCAAGCTCTGGGAATTGGTGATGGACAGGGAAGCCTGGCATGATGCAGTCCATGGAATTTCAAAAAGTTGGACCATGACTAAGGGACTGAACTGAACTGTAGACCAAAGCAAAGAGCTCTCTGGCTTCCCTTGATATCCTACTCTCTACAATGAACTCCTCCTATATTTCCCCATCTACATATGTAGTGGCACCATGCATCCAGAAACCTGGGTATCATTCTTTACACCTTGATCCCTTTCTCCTACGGCTTTAAAAAATTTATTTTTTGGCTGCACCATATGGCATGTTGGATCTTAGTTCTTGGACCAGGGATCAAACCTGTGTCCCCTGCATTGGCAGGTGGATTCTTAGCCACTGGACAACCAGGAAAGTCTCTCCTATGGCTTACTAATGCTTACGTAATGTCCCTCCATGTCTATTTATTCCACTGCCATCACCCTTTTCAAGTCTTTAATCTAACTAGTGGAACAGTCTTCTGACTGTTTGAGGGTTTTTTGTTTGTTTGTTTGTTTTTTAACCTCTCTCTCCCCTGCTTTAGCCAGATGGATCTTTTCAATAAAATGCAAATATAATAATTTCACCCCCTCACTTAAAAGCATGTTTAATGGCTTCCTATCTGCTGGGGTTTTAAGCTCAAACTGCTATACAGGGCTCATAAATTACTTCTTTACGTTGTCTCTGCTTCTCTCCTTAGTTTCGTCTCTTATGAGATTCCCTCCTATTTTAGTTCTCATCAGACTGAGGTAGCATGCCATGAATGTTCAGATTTGGAGAAATTGTATCACAGACTGTCCCCTTTGCCTTCACTGTTATTTGTTCATTAATTAATATAACTTCTCCTCCAGAACTTTCTCTCACCCTCCAAGTCAATGTTAGGTGCTCTTTCTGTGTATATTCACCCTCTATTTCAATTTAATGTTTTATCTGTCATTTCCTTGTATCTCATAATTATCATAAGATCATTAGATTAGAGGCTGTGTCTGTCATTGAATTAATGAACAGATAAAAGATTAAATTAAGGGGAACCACTGAATGATATTAAGAAAGAGAAGAACAAAACCAGATTTAGGATGATTGTAATAAAATTGGCTCTGAAGCCAGAAAGGCATGTATTTGAATCCCATCTCTACTTTTTACTAGTATATAATCCTGAGCAAGTGACTTAATCTTCAGAGCTGCACTTTCTTCATTTTTAAGAATATCGGTAATGACATTAAAAAAGGAAATTCTTTTTGTTTGACTTTTAGAGATTAAGAAAAATCATTTTAACTGAGTTGTGTTGACCTTTAAAAAAAAAAAAATAGATTGACAGTTATTGACCTGGCAAAAAAAAAAAAGATTTATTCAGTATCAGAAGAGAATTGCAATTTGGGATGTGCAGCCATGGCAAGTCACTTGCAAGTCCCTGTGCAGCAGGGGAAGGAGACCACTTTTATAGAGTGGAAAAGGAATTTGGGAGGGCTATAGTAAACCCCACTCCAGTACTCTTGCTTGGAAAATCCCATGGACGGAGGAGCCTGTTAGGCTGCAATCCATGGGGTCGCTAGGAGTCAGACACGACTGAGCGACTTCACTTTTACTTCTCACTTTCATGCATTGGAGAAGGAAATGGTGGCCCACTCCAGTGTTCTTACCTGGAGAATCCCAGGGACGGGGGAGCCTGGTGGGCTGCCGTCTATGGGGTCACACAGAGTTGGACACGACTGAAGTGACTTGGCATAGCATAGCATAGCATAGCATAGTAAACAATGGAGAAGGCACTGGCGCCCCACTCCAGTAATCTTGCCTGGAAAATCCCATGGATGGAGGAGCCTGGAGGGCTGCAGTCCATGGGGTCGCTAAGAGTCGGACACGACTGAGCAACTTCACTTTCACTTTTTACTTTCATGCATTGGAGAAGGAAACGGCAACCCACTCCAGTGTTCTTGCCTGGAGAATCCCAGGGATGGGGAGCCTGGTGGGCTGCCGTTTATGGGGTCACAGAGAGTCAGACACGACTGAAGTGACATAGTAAACAAAGAGTTTCATTGGCTGAGGACTTACTAGGAAGGAACAGGAATCTTTCTTCTTTCTCTTGGGCTCTGTTATTGTCATGCATGTGAGCTCTACCATCAGGCTTCTTGACTCTTACATGATAAAGGTTTCTATTTATAGGCATACCTTGTTTTATAGTCTTTTCCAGATGCTATGTTTATTTTTTTTTTTTTATTGTAAGTTGAAGGTTTGTGACAAATTTATATTGAACAAATCTTTTGACATTATTTTTCCAACAGTGTTTGCTCACTTTGTGTCTTTGTGTCACATTTTGGAAATTCTTGCAATATTTAAAATTATTATACCTTTTAATGGTGATCTGAGATCTTTGATGTTGCTATTATGAAAAGATTGTGACTTGTTGAAGGCTCAGATGATGGTTAGCATTTTTTGACAATAAAGTGTTTTTAAAATTAAGGTACATGTTTTTAAAGACAAAATACTTAGTAGAGTATACATAATTTTTATATGCACTGGGAAATCAAAAAATGCATGTTACTCACTATACTGCGATTTTTATTTTATTGTAGTAGTCTGGAACTGAGGCCTCATTTTATCCAGGGTGGGCCTGAATTAATTTTTTTACATTGTCCCTTTTGATCAAGATCTTTCTTTGAAAAGATGGCTGATCAAAATTAGGTATTCCATTTTTAATGGCTTTTTCTCCCTCAGTCCCAAGAATGACCTTTCCTTGGTATAGAGTCTCACATTGGAAGGGAAAATTATAAGCCTTTTGAGGTAACATTAAAGCAATAAGGAGGGTTAAGTGAGAACTCTCGGGATCTTTTATCTAAAGTTGGTATGTTATCAGGATCATGGACACTGGATGTCATCTGAAACATTGTCATCATCAAAGGTGTGACAACAAGATTCCAATAGGATATCAAGGGAAAGGTATCTCCTCAGAAATTTTCTGCTTCAACTCTGGGAAATCTTTACTCCCAGAACACCAGATGACGTGTGGGCCGAGTCAGAGTTTAGTGCTCCTTTAAATGTGTCTTGTGAATCCAAAAGTCTTTTCCTTGAAGTTTGGTGGCACAAGGGTTGGTTAGCAATACCTGATATGGGTCTTTCCAGTGAGGTTGAAGAGAGTTCTTCTGGAGGTATCTTTTCTAGTAGATGAAATCTCCAGGTTGCCAAGTGTGATGCTTAAACTCTTTGTCTCCTAAAGTCACACTGTGAAAGGATTGTTCTACCAAAACAGTTACTTTTAATAGAAGCAATTAGACCTTTGCAATATTGGAACATGTCTCCTTTTATGAGTTGTAGGTCAAAGTAAGTAGGAACCAAGTGCATTGGGTATCCTGTGCCTATCTCAATGATGAGAGTTTATGAATTTAAAAGGGATGGATCTAAGATTTAGAGGGACCAACAGCAGTACTTTTGGCCAACGTACATGGAGGGTCCTCTACCAGTTTTACCATTGATTCTTAATGATGCTCTTAGTGCATTTGACTCTACCGGAGGATTGAAGAGTCAGCAAAGAGTCAGACATGATTGAGCAACTGAACTGACTGGCTGAAGACTGAAGGTAGTAAGCACAGTGAAGTATTGTGAAACTGGTAAAAAATCGCTTATAATTGAAGTACCTTGTTGCAGGAAAAAGCCAATTCTGACTTCTTGTCAGATATGTTTCTTTGACTTTAACCTTTACTTGTCATTGCTTTTGTTTTTACAGTCATACATAATAGCCTGCCTCAGGGATCCCAGCTCCTTTGCCTGACTGTTTAACTAAAGTGCCTTTGTTTAGCTCACTGGGAGATAATCTGACCCTTCCCATCTGTGAAGTGAAGTCACTCAGTCATGTCTGACTCTTTGCAACCCCATGGACTGTAGCCCACCAGGCTCCTCAGTACATGGGATTTTCCAGGCAAGAGTACTGGAGTGGGTTGCCATTTCCTTCTCCAGGGGATCTTCCCAGCCCAGGGATTGAACTCGGATCTCCCCCATTGTAAGAAGAGGCTTTACCATCTGAGCTACCAGGGAAGCCCTGCTGTGAATGGCTGCAAAAAAGAAGAGATTAGCACAGTCCCTCCCAGAAGTTGGCCATTCCAGGAGAGATTTGCAAGATAATGGCCTTTTTACTTTACTTCCTCAACTCCTCCCTCTCTCTTCTATAAAAAAACTGGCATTCAGACCCTGACAAGTTGATTATTTTGAGACATTAGTCTGTTATCTTCTTGGTCACCTGGCTTTCCCAATAAAGTCATATTCCTTGTCTCGACACCTTGTCTCTGATACATTGGCCTGTCATGCAGAGAGAAGAGCAAGATTGGACTCAGTAACACTTGACCAGTAAAATAAGTTCATCTGTCACCTTGAAGTTCCAGAGGAGTTACCTAGGTGAGAATAATCTTTTCCAAAAGAATTTTAACCACAGAAGATGCAGTAGCCTATTTGCAACGGAAGACTTTGGTCCAATGTGGAAGCAAATAATATATAATAAATGTGAATAAAATGTATTTATATCCATGAGATGTGAGAGGTTCAATGAAATTTGTTTGTTGGAACTTGAATGGTCCATTAGGTGATTTAAAATGTCCAAGAGCCATATAAATGGGCTTCTTTGGATTGTAATATGGACAAGTGGGACAAGTGAGGTAGGTACTTTTTGTAGCCTTCTTAGTGTTTTCTATCAAAATTGATGAGTAAATGCTATCATTTTGTCAGTAGAACAATAGTTTAATGGATGTACATGATGAGGAGTGGGAATTTTATAGTTTCTCCAGTAGGACTAGATTGTTATTTGGTCCAGATCAGAACTATCTCCTTCTATAAAATCCATAATTCTTGAATTTCCAATATTGTTTTTCCTTTTCTGAGGCCAATTGTAGGGCTTCTCTCTAGCCAAATTTTTTAAGTTATCATTTGGGGGAATATCCCTTTGGACCATGACAGAGGTTTGGCTGCTGCTGGCCCCTCTAAGGGAATCATTCCTTGCAGAAATGTCAGCAAGGTATTTTCCTTAGCTTTCAGAGATTCAAGTTTAGAATTTCCTGGAATCTTAGTAATGGCTAAAGGACAGTTAAAAGTATTTCATTCAATAATTCCTGAACTTAGGGACCATTTTAAATTATTTATTTTCACTGGAAGTAAGGAAGTCATTTTGTTTCCACAACCTTAAAAATCATGGGAAAAAAAAAAAACATGAATTACTCCAAGAGCATTTCTAGTATCAGTATAAATAGTGGCAGTTTTGTCCTTGACTAAAGTGCAGACCTATGTCAGAGTGTACAATTCAGTCTGTTGAGGTGAAGCAGCCATAGGTAAAGATGCTGCCTCAGCAACATCAAAAGGAGTTGCAGTAGCATACCCAGCACTGTATTTGCCATTGTCACCTCTGAAACAAGAACCATCACTGAACAATGACAAGTCGGTGTTACTTAAAGGAATCTTCTACAGATCATCATGAGGAGTCAGCATGTAGTCCCCCAGTGTTAAGCAGTTTTGAGGTAGTTTGTTGGTGATGGAGAAGAGACAAGTAGCTGGGTTAAGGTTTAAAATGGTAAAAAAGAAAAAAAGTGAAGATCAGTTAACAAAAGAACTTCATACATGAGGCAACTGGCTAAGAAATGTTGACTGTGATGAGAATTTAGAACTTCTGCTGCATGAGGTACAAATACAGTTAAAGGGGATCCCACTATGCTTCTCCTAGTGACTTTAACCAAAAGGTCAGTGGAAGTAATGGCTGTAAGGTGGGTGAGGGGGGCGGGGGGAACTCTGTGCTACAGGGTCCTGTTGCTGGCTATCATTCCCCATGGGTCAGTGGTAGTCTCTGTATTTTTGGGTGAGCACTTCAAGGGTGTTCCTTTTCTTTTCATCAAAAGGGAAATGGGAATCTGATATTTGGAATGTCTGAAGTCAGGTGGCTTTATCAAACTCCCTTTTCAACCTTAAAAGCTATGTCATCCACTTCTTCCCATAAAACTGGCTTGGATTTGTTATTAAGTAAAACAGAGATTTGGTCAAAAGAGAGAAATTTGGAATCCAATTTTGGCAATAACCAAATAGCCCAAGAAAACGTTAGTTTGGGGTTCTAGGAAACTGAGGACACCATAAAGTCTATCTGGATCTAGGTGTAGCCTTTGTTCTGATAACACACATGCTACATGTTGAACCTGGGTTGGACAAACTGCAGTTTTTCTTCGGTGACCTTTTGTTTCTTTAAGGCTAAAATCTCTAGCAAGTGGCTGCTGTCTTAATATTATGAGGCTTGATAAGGAGAGCAAAGAAAATCATTCACATACTGCAACGAAGTAGAACCCTAAGGAACTTTATATGATCCAGATCAGCCTTCAGAATTTGTGAGAAATACGGGCTCTTTGTATACCCTGAGGCATTACTGTCCAGGTGAATTGTTTTTCTTACCAAGTGAAGGCAAAAAGGAATTGGCTAGCTTTGTCAACTGGAATACTAAATAACACACTCCATAAATCAATTACAATTTACTTCCCATGGTAATGGATGCTAGTTATGTGTGAGAGTTAGGAACAGTAGGCTGTTGAAGAATAACAGTGTTTCTTGCACAGAGGTCCTGGACAAATATGTACCTTCAGCCTTTAGATTTTCTAACTAATAAAATAAGAGTTACACAGGGACTAACCATCTATGGGGTTGTACAGACTCGGACACGACTGATGCGACTTAGTAGCAGCAGCAGCAGTACAAGGAATATTGAATTCTTGAGGCTTATAGTCTTCTATTAAGACTTTATGTCTTGAAAAACTTCTTTACTTATAGGATATTCATTAATTCTGGAAGGAGATTTTGAGGGATTTATTTGTATCTTGATGGGAGATGTGCTGTGAATTTTTCCAATATCAGGTGGAGATTTTGCTCCATCTGGAGACTGACAGTGGATTCAATAGAGACAAAATGGTCAGTATTTTGAGAAATAGCTTTAGATTTATCAGAAATGGAAGAAATAGAAGTAGCCTGGTTGGCTATTTTGATGTCAATTGTGAAATTCTATAATTAGTTCCTCGTTGAAGAAATTCTATCATGACACTTCTCTAAGAAGTCTCAATCTGATAAATGGATAGGGCTGGAGGAACTAAGGAGAAAAGGATGTGGATCTCTCATAGAGCCAAAACAAAAGGGAATAGATTCAGAAACAGAAACCTCTTGCAGTTCGTCAAGATCCCAACTATGTGAACTGTTTTAGTATTCTAAGGCAGGGCTGCTTTATAACAGTAGGGTTGAAAACTGAGAATGTGGCTCTTGTGTCAATTAGGACTGGAAGAAATTCACCCCCAATCTGGAAAAATGTTCCTCCAAGGCAGGTAAGAGGGAGGACTGGGAAGAGCCCCTGTACTTCCTCAAAGCCCAGCCATTACAATTGAGAGGATGTTTAAAAGCCTGCTTAGAGGGCTGAAGGTGCCTAAAATGCTTAAATTTGTAACAGTCAATGTCCTGACTCTTTGCAATAATAGCCAAAACTATTTTTTTAATTGGTTTTATTTAGGGGCCTTCAACTGCTGGAGTTGATTAGAAATTTTATCTGCCTTCCTTTAGGTGACTCAACTAGAATGTGGGAGAGCTGAATTGCCAGATTAATTAAATCTGGAGTAGACATGTCTCCCATTCCACCTTGGTTCTTTTTACTAAAAGAGAAAGATCCTGTTTCAGTCTATTAATAAATACAGAGTTAAAAGCCACCTGGGTGGACTGAACATCTGAAGGGAGACCAGAATTTTTTTTTTTTTTTTTTTTCAGCCAGCCTGTATGTCCTCACATAGCCTTTCTTCCATGTCTGCCTGCTTATGCCCATGAGGAGAGAGGGATAATTTTTTTCCCTTTAAATCTGTGATCTTGTGTTATAAGTTCATTTTTGGTTAAATTTAACCTGTGAGAATCTTAGGACACTAGATTGAGGGTGCTTTCCTCCAGAGAGGATTTGCATCTGTTTTCATCCAAAGGCACAGTGGTTAAAGACTTGGAACCTATTACATCCCCTTCCAGAGTCTTGGTCTAATGCCACACAGCCTCAGGCTCAAGTCTTATACCTGCCGCTGTGTCAGTCAGTAGCAAAGGAAGGGGGAGAAGCTGGGGGGCAGCAGAACACCAGAAGCCTCATAACCCATTTGGTTTATTGCAGAATGGAGAAAATTTGTGCCTTGTTTCTGAGAAAGCAGCAAGATTCTCTATTTCTCTTTGCCCAGGCCCATGGACATAGTTTATGATCAGTAGGTTAGAGATGTTATTTTGCTAAATCTAGGCAGGAGACTTGAGACAGACAGTACAGTGCTGTCTCACTTTCAGACTGACCTGCTGCTAGTGAATAAAGCTTCATTCTTTCTCTGCTGTTTTCTGGTGGTTCTACTATGGGGCTTTATTTACAGTAAATAAATCTCTGTAGATATATCTAAACCTAGTTCTTTATAGCTTAATCAGTTCTCTATTCACTATTGATTAAAAATTAAAATTTTTGATCTTATTTTTTATGTTTATAGAGGCTTTTGATTTTTTTTTTCCATTAATACACTTTACCATGCATCAGATCAGATCAGATCAGTCGTTCAGTCATGTCTGACTCCTTTAGACCCCATGAATCGCAGGACACCAGGCCTCCCTGTCCATCACCAACTCCCGGAGTTCACTCAGACTCACGTCCATCGAGTCAGTGATGCCATCCAGCCATCTCATCCTCTGTCCTCCCCTTCTCCTCCTGCCCCCAGTCCCTCCCAGAGTCTTTTCCAATGAGTCAACTCTTTGCATGAGGTGGCCAAAGTACTGGAGTTTCAGCTTTAGCATCATTCCTTCCAAAGAAATCCCAGGGCTGATCTCCTTCAGAATGGATTGATTGGATCTCTTTGCAGTCCAAGGGACTCCCAAGAGTCTTCTCCAACACCACAGTTCAAAAGCATCAATTCTTCGGTGCTCAGCCTTCTTCACAGTCCAACTCTCACATCCATACAATACATTAAATAACCCATGACCATTTTCACTTACTTCACATTTTACCTTTAACCTTATTTCAGATGTCTAGGAAAGCAAGATTCTTTTTACTTCCAGGCCACTTGGTTTGACTCAAATAGACAAGTTCTGAGTTTGTCTCTGAGGACTGGCAGCTGCTTGAAATGCTGTGAGGTGAGGTTTCTATTCCATCCTTCAGAGAATACTTACTACTGTAAAAAAAAAAAGAAGAAAAAAAAGAAAAAAAGTAGGCCAATGTCTTTGTTGCTTTAGGAAAGAAGCCAGATTGTAAATGGTTCTAGAATATAGTCATAGACTCAGAGGGTTTAACTTAAGGAAGCATGATATTAAATCAGAGAAGATTTGAAATCAGGCGACTTGAACTGATGTCCTAACTGTGTGAATATTTAGTTTGTGGCCTAATTTCCATTACTGATAAAACATGGCTTCTGTAATAGATGGCATCTAATATCCCTGCCAGCCCTAGCATTCTGTGATTAGGGAATGAGGCATTTGCATCTGTTATTTAGATCACAATTTAAAAACTCTTCTTAATGATCAAAACCCCTGTTGATTC
Source organism: Bos indicus (assembly GCF_029378745.1). NCBI lineage: Eukaryota > Metazoa > Chordata > Mammalia > Artiodactyla > Bovidae > Bos > Bos indicus. The sequence continues at coordinate 1,445,966 of NC_091785.1, forward strand.
CCAGTTTTCATCCCTAAGGAAGTTCATCCCTAGATTAGTTCAGAGATGGGGTCTTACAGTCTGTATTTTTAAAATATCTCCTGAGGTGAACCAGGTTATATGATACAGATCTAATTCAAACCCTAATGACATAAGTAAAGCCTGCAGCAATGGGTCAATACTGTGACTGAGAGAAACTTAAAATTATTTTTCTTTATAAATGTAGAAAATCTAAGTTAAGAAAAACTTAGAAAATACAATAAATATAACAAAAATTTTAAAATAATTCAAAACACTATTGCTTAGAGCAACTAATGTATTTTTTGTGTTTAACATTTTTTGGTAAATATATATACACACACATATAAATTCATATTCTAAACATATAAGTTATCTGTCTCTCTGATTAAGTTTATGTCAATTTTATTTTGGTATTTTATTAAATGTATGCAGTTAGAATAATAAAAGCAATTAGAACTGGATGTGGAATAACAGACTGGTTCTGAATTGGGAAAGGAGTATGTCAAGGCTGTATATTGATTATTTAGTTTATATGCTTATTTAGTTTATATACAGAGTACATCATGCAAAATGCCGGGCTGGATGAAGCACCAGCTGGAATCAATATTCTTGGGAGAACTATCAGTAGCCTCAGGTATACAGATGACACCACTGTTATGGCAGAAAATGAAGAAGAACTAAAGAGCTTCTTGATGAAAATGAAAGAGGAGTGTGAAAAAGCTGGCTTAAAACTCAATGTTCAAAAAACTAAGATCATGGCATCTGTTCCCATCACCTCATGGCAAATAGATGGGTAAAAAATGGAAACGGTGACAGACTTTAATTTCTTGGGCTGAAAAATCATTGCAGATGGTGACTGCAACCATGAAATTAAAAGATGCTTGCTCCTTGGAAGAAAAGCTATGACATCTAGACAGCATATTAAAAAGCAGAGACATAACTTTGCCAACAAAGGTCCTTCTAGTCAGAGCTATGGTTTTTCCAATAGTCATGTATGGATGTGAGAGTTGGACCATAGAGAAGGCTGAGCACAGAAGAATTGATGCTTTTGAACTGTGGTATTGGAGAAGACTCTTGAGAGTCCCTTGGACAGCAAGAAGATCAAACCAGTCAATATTAAAGGAAATCAACCCTGGATATTCACTAAAAGGACTAATGCTGAAGCTGAAGCTCCAATATTTTGGCCACCTGATGTGAGGAACTTACTCATTGGAAAATACTCTGATGCTGGGGAAGATTGAAGGCAAGAGGAGAAGGGGACAACAGAGGACTAGATGGTTAGATGGCATTACTGACTTGATGGACATGAGTTTGAGCAAGCTTTGGGACATGGTGAAGGACAGGGAAGCCTGATGTGCTGTATGGGGTTGCAAAGTATCAGACATAGCTGAACGAATGAACAAAAACAACATTAAATATTTTTAATTTAAACTCAAATATCATGAGTATTTCCCATGTCATTAAAAATTCTTTGAAAATACAATTTTATAACTTTATTTCATTTTTGTATATGGAAAGTATAATTAATTTAACTATTTTTATCATTTAATTCCAGATTTTCAAAATTAGAAATAGAAAAGACTAAAATTTATATCCTTGCATGTAAAGGCTAGTTCCAACTTTTACTATATCCTCAGTGTTCAGTTCAGTTCAGTCTCATTCGTGTCTGACTCTGTGACCCCATGAACCACAGGATGCCAGGCCTCCCTGTCTGTCATCAACTCCAGGAGTTTACCCAGACTTATGTCCATTGAGTTGGTGATGCAGTGTAGAGCTCTAAATATAGAATTACTAGATTTTAGGATTAGGGTAAGTTAAAGTGATCATGTGAAATGTGGTTAAAGATTGAGCTAAATTTAGCATTGTTATGAAGTCTAGAAAGATAATTGGTTTAAGCTTGTGCAGGAAGCAAATTAAATATTTCTAATTAAGCCTTGGATCTATCCTATTCTAAACAAAATTATACAGCATAGATAAATAAAGTATAACTAGATGAGAAGAGAAAAACTGCAGAGGTGATAACATTAGACTTCCTGGTAATGTTTGCTTTTGTAGTGCTTTTCATACTTTTGAAATCATTATCTGGGATGAGTACACATTGGCAAGCACTGATTTTGGGAAAAACAACAACAACTCTTGACAGTGTTTCCTTGAGAAAGAATAGTACAAACAACTGGTGTTATTTTTTGTATATTTAGGTGTGCAGTTCAAGATAATTGATATTATATATAATGAAAATGAAATTTAAAAAATTCTTATTGAAGACCCTGTCTCTCTGTTTCTGGTAAACTTTCAGGCCTTACTGTTTGTCTGTTCTGTGAATTATCTTAAATCTTTCCTTTATATTTTATTTCTTTTCTTAATATTTACTTATATTAATCTTATCCTTGTTTAGTGATATACCTAAACATCAGGGGCTTATGATTAAATTAGTGGCTCTCTGGAAGGAGGAGGGTAGGATAATGTATTCTACATATCTCAGAATCTGCTTCCTCCCAGAAGTTTCCCTTTTCTTTTTGGGGGGGTCTCTCCTCAGCTTCATACACAATCATGCATACATCCTGTCAAGTATATTAAAAATCCAAAATGGTTGGTGAAGAGTAAGCTAATGAGCTGGAAACTAATGTCTCTTAATTCTATCTTATTGCAACAGACCTATAATTAGAGTGGTTCTATAAAGCAATCCTCTCATTAAAATGGCAATGTGTGGGCACAATAGAAAATACTCAAATGGTGAATCTAAAGCTCTTTATGTTCTTGGATACTTCTTATAGGCACTGACTAAAACAGAGGAGTTGGTTAGCTGGAACACTGAACCAGCTGTTTAGAAGCATGTGAAAATTAAAAGGAGAGACTTAAATCAGCAGTTGAGATATTAAAGATAGGTTGGCACATTAAACTTCATCCCACATTAGCATTTCCTGAGTAAAAGTTTTAGGCTTATTCTGGACTGAACACCTCTTCATTTCTTGTATGCTAGGCTGGTATAAAAAAAGAAAGAAGAGGGTATCTTGGAAGAGCCATCCATTTTTAAGTGTACTGAATTATAACTGTGCCCAGGCTCAGCTGATTCAGTGCTAAAATCTCCTCTTTGAGATGATAAAGTTATGGAACCAGAGGGCTTTCATTAATCTTCAACTCAACCTGTCAGAACTACTAATGAATCATTTACCAAAGGCAGCTTTTTTGTTCCAAGTTCTCTGATTTGTCTCCATGTTCTTTCTTTTCTTCAAGGTGTCTCCTCTGCCAACCTACTTTACAGAAAACTGGGATACCATGTCAATTATAAAGAGTTGAATTTGTGATTTTAACTATTTGGAGATAGTGTAGGTTTGGTTCTGTATCACTGCAATATTAATCGTATATTGAAACAAAGTTAGTCATGTGAATTCTTTGTTTTTCCCAGAGCATATAAGTTTTGTGTACACTACAGTCTATTAGTTGAGCAATAGCATTATGTCTAAAAATGTTGTTGTTCAGTTGCTAAGTCGTCCAACTCTTTGCAGCCTCATGAACATGCCAGCCTTCCTTGTCCTTCGCTATCTACCAGAGTTTACCAATTCATGTGCATTTAGTCAGTGATGCTATCCAACCATTTAATCCTCTGTTGCTCCCTTCACCTCCTGCCCTCAATCTTTCCCATCATCGGGGTCTTTTCCAATGAGTCAGCTCTTTGTATCAGGTGATCAAGTATTGGAGCTTCAGCTTCAGGATCAGTCCTTCTAATGAATATTCAGGGTTGATTTCCTTTAGGATTGACGGTTTTATCTCTTTGCTATCCAAGGAGCTCTCAAGAGTCTTCTCCAACACCATAGTTCAAAAGCATCAATTCTTTACTCAACCTTTTTTATGGTCCAGCTCTCATATCCATAGATGACTACTGGAAAAACCATAGCTTTGGCTAGATGGATCTTTGTTGGTGAAGTGATGTCTCTGCTTTCTAATATGCTGTCTTGGTTTGTCATAACTTTTCTTCCAAGGAGCAGGCCTGTTTTAATTTTCATCCACAGTGATTTTGGAGCCCAAGAAAAGAAAATTTTCCATGGTTTCCATTTTTTCCCCCAATCTATTTTCCATGAAGTGTTATGACCAAATGCCATGATCTTAGTTTGTTGAGTATTGAGTTTGTCAGCTTTTTCACTCTCGTCTTTCAAGAGACTCTTTAGTTCCTCTTTGCTTTCTGCCATTAGCATGGTATCTGCATCTCTGAGACTGTTGATCTTTCTCCTGGCAATCTTGATTCCAGGTTGTGATTCATTCAGTCTGACATTTCACCTGCTGACTCTGCATATAAGTTACATAAGTAAGGTGCCAGTATATAGCCTTGACATACTGCTTTCCCAATTTTGAACCAGTATGTTGTTCCATGTCTAATTTTAACTGTTGTGTCTTAGCCTGTATCCAGGTTTCTAGGGAGACAGGTAAGGTGGCATGGTATTCCCATCTCTTGAAGAGTTTTTCACAGTTTGTTGTGATCCACACAGCCAAAGGCTTTAGCATAGTCAGTGAAGCAGAAGTAGATTTTTTGGGGGAAGTCTCTTACTTTTTTTATGATCCAACAGATGTTGGCAACTTGATCTCTGGTTCCTCTGCCTTTTCTAAATCCAGCTTGTACATCTGAAAGTTCTTGGTTCATGTACTATTGAAGCCTAGCTTGGACAATTTTGAGTATTACCTTGCTAGCATGTGAAATGAGTGCAACTGTGTGGTAGTTTGAACATTCTTTGGCATTGCCTTTCTTTGAGATTGGAATGAAAATGGACCTTTTTCATTTCTGTGTCCACTCTGGAGTTTTCCAAATTTGCTGGCATATTGAGTGCTGCACTTCAACACCATCATCTTTTGGATTTGAAGTAGCTCAGCTAGAATTCCATCACTTCCATCCACTAGCTTTGTTTGTAGTAATTATACTTCCTAAGGCTGACTTGACTTTACACTCTAGGATGTCTGGCTCTAGATGAGTGACTACACCATCATTGTTATCTGGGTTATTAAGACCTTTCTTTTGTATAGTTCTGTGTATTCTTGCCATCTCTTCTTTTTTTTTTTAATTTAATTTTATTTTTAAACTTTACAATATTGTATTAGTTTTGCCAAATATCGAAATGAATCTGCCACAGGTATACCTGTGTTCCCCATCCTGAACCCTCCTCCCTCCCCATACCCTCCCTCTGGGTCATCCCAGTGCACCAGCCCCAAGCATCCAGTATTGTGCATCGAACCTGGACTGGCGACTCATTTCATACATGATATTATACATGCCATCTCTTCTTAATCTCTTCTTCTTTGGTTAGGTCCTTTGAGATTTTGTCCTTGACTGTGCCCATCTTTGCATAAAATGTTCCTTTGATATCTCCAGTTTTCTTGAAGATATCTCTAGTCTTTCTCATTCTGTTGTTTTCCTCTATTTCTTTGTGTTGTTCAGTTAAGAAGGTTTTCTTATCTCTCCTTGCTATTCTCTGGAACTCTCCATTCAGTTGGGTATATCTTTCCTTTTCTCCTTTGCTTTTCACTTCTCTTCTTTTCTCAGGTATTTGTAAAGGCTCCTCAGACAATCAGTTTGCCTTCTTGTATTTCTTTTTCTTGGGGATGGTTTTGGTCACCACCTCCTGCACAGTGTTAGAAACCTCCATCCTTAGTTCGTCAGGCACTCTTTGCCAGATCTAATCCCTTATAAAATACTTTATTGCTAAAAATGTCTATCATCTGAGACTTTAGCTAGTCATTATCTTTTTGCAATAGTAAGATTAAAGATTGCTGGTAGTAAGATTAAAGATTTCTTTATCATAGCAAATATGATGAAAAATTTTGAAATACTGTGAGAAATACCAAAATGTGACAAATGCTGTTGGAAAAATTGTGCCAGTAGACTGGCTCAATGCAGTCCATAACCTTCAATTTGTGTTAAAAAAAAAAAAAAAAAAGATGCAATGTCTGTGAAACATGGTAAATTCCTTCACTCTATTATTTGGTTGACAGAAGGGTATAATTTAAGGTCCAGTTCTTGGATAATGGACTTACAGACCCAGGATAACTTTCTCGTTTCAGAGTCTAAATGATCGTCTGTAGAACTGAGGTGACTTGCCTAAGGAAAAGTCGCTAACCTGTCACAGAGCTGGAACCCAGGTCTCCCTAGACTCGGTCACTTTGTCTTACCACAGTGATGTCTCTTCAGTGCACCTCCAGGAAGAGCAGGGTAGGGGTGGCAACAGTTTCCAATATCAGCACAATCGTCAGGTAATAGTAACAACCAGTGGCTGCTGTCGTGGCTTGGATTCAAGCAAGTGACCACAGCGATAAGAAGCGATAAAACTCTAACTCCTTTCCAGTAACATAGTAAAAATAATTTGAAGCAGCCTTTCTATTAACAGTAATGCACATTTTATAAATATAATGCAGCAAGTATATTCTTCATACATTTCAGAGGATATATAGCCAGGTTATGTAATCATGTTCTTGTTTCCTTTTAAAACCTCATTTTACCTAAAATACTTTGCTCAAGACACAGTGGATCCACTCTGCTTACCCCCATCTCATCATCTCTCTTTACTAACATGAACTCCCAGGCCTACCTTCCTGCCACTTGTGGGATTTTGGACTTCAGCAACTCCTTGCATTCACATTAAAGAAAGACCGAAGCAGGAGATTTTATTAATTTCAAAAATGTCAAATCCTTTTAAGCACTGTTTTTATCCTCTGGGTCCAAATGTATCTACTTTATGCATTCCCCTTACCTTGTAGGAAACAATCATTGCCTCCTCAGTGTAATAAAAAAAATGCCCAGCAGTTAGGGGCTTAAAACTCTGAGCAAAAAATTTAACAATTTTCTCATCATTGCAGTTTTTTAAGTTATCAATCCAGTTCAAAATTATTAACATTTTTATATCTATTTGAATTTTTATAAAGTAGTCTTTGTGATCTGTGCTTGTAAATGAAGGTTCCAAGTATTTTATCAGTGTAGGTTTAACATGAATAATATTTTACTAGTTGAGGTGATATATATTTTTTATGTTGTATGATTAAGTATTATATTTTGACAAGCCCCAAAGCCACTTTGCCTTGGTAAATTAAGTACCTGGAAAAAATATATTAAACCTATCAAGGCTCATGAAGTTACTGCTTAATTTGGCAAATGAGCATGCAGTCAGTAGGATTTATAAATTACCTGGTGGCTAAACATATCCCTTTTCACCAATTAACTCTCATCGAATGGTTTGATACTGAAGAAAATAAAGAATGTAATTGTTTTGCTTACTAATGTAATTGTTTTAACATAAAATAATAATTCTGCACATTAGTGATTAAGCCTAAATGAAAAAATATTAATCTACCCCATCATATGGAGCTGTAGTCCTGACATACTGAGGTACTTTCTATTTTCCAGTTGGGCTGTCACTACTTCTTCTCTAAGCCCTGTAATTTGTCTGAAACCTCCACTCAGCCTGCTAACAACCAAGGCAGTGACTTTGTTGTCTCAAAAGAAGTAAAATGCACCCAAATAACATGTATGAATAGCTTAAAGTAAGCACTTAAATAAACCAGATACCAAAATATCATCATATGCATGTGATAGCAATCTTATTCATTTAGTTACTATTAAAATAAGGGGTATTTATTACTTTAAAAAGAATAATTGAACAGTTGAAATTTTCACTTGTTGATGTTCACAAATTATTAGTAAAGGCTAATGTGTGCATGTTTTAATTAGAGTTCTGTTCAGAAAATTAAGAACATGAGAAAGGATTTTCATGGGTATTTTCTATCATCTTATTATTCACTGTTATTTATTTAAAAATACTGTTTATTATGTGGTGGATACTGATTACAAAAAATGCTTCAGAAAGGTATGTTTCCCCACTCTTGAGACACTTTCATTCTAGTGAGTAGGAAGGGAAAGATGGAGTCAACAGAAAGGTTGTCAAAGGAGCAAGAGATTTCAAATGGTGATATGTACTCTGAAATTAACAAAGCAAGGTCCTATCAGTTCAGTTAAGTTCAGTCGCTCAGTTGTATCTGACTCCTTGGGACACTATGGACTGCAGAATGCCAGGGCTCCCTATCCATCACCAACTCCCAGAATCTACTCAAACTCATGTCCATTGAGTCAGTGATGCCATTAAATCATCTCATCCTCTGTCATCCCCTTCTCCTCCTGCCATCAATCTTTTCCAGCCTCAGGGTCTTTTCCAAAGAGTCAGTTCTTCACATAAGGTGGCCAAAGTATTGGAGTTTCAGTTTCAGCATCAATCCTTCCAAAGAATATTTGGGACTGATTTCCTTTAGGATGGACTGGTTGGATCTCCTTGCACTCCAAGGGACTCTCAAGAGTCTCCTCCACCACTACAGTTCAAAAACATTGATTCTTTGGTGCTCAGCTTTCTTTATAGTCCAACTCTCACATTCACACATGACTACTGGAAAAATAATACCTTTGACTCGATGGACCTTTGTTGGCAAAATAATATCTCTGCTTTTAAATATGCTATCTAGTTTGGACATAACTTTTCTTCTGAGGAGCAAGCGTCTTTTAATTTAATGGCTGCAGTCACTATCTGCAGTGATTTTGGAGCCCAGAAAAATAAGGTCTGCCACTGTTTCCATCATTTCCCCATCTATTTGCCATGAACTGATGGGACTGAATGCCGTGATCTTAGTTTTCTGAATGTGGAGCTTTAAGCCAACTTTTTCACTCTCTCCTTTCACCTTCATCAAGAGGCTCTTTAGTTCTTATTCACTTTATGCCACAAAGGTGGTGTCATCTGCATATCTGAGGTTATTGACATTTCTCCTGGCAATCTTGATTCCAGCTGGTGCTTCATCCAGCCAGGCATTTCTCATGATGTACTTTGCATGTAAGTTAAATAAGCAGTGTGACACTATATGGCCTTGACACACTCTTTTCCCAATTTGGAACCTGTCTGTTGTTCCATGTCCAGTTCTAACTGTTGTTTCCTGACCTGCATACAGATTTCTCAGGAGGCAAGTCAGGTATTCCCATCTCTTTAAATATTTTCCACAGTTTGTTGTGATCCACACAATCAAAAGTTTTGGTAGATGTTTTTCTGGAACTCTCTTGCTTTTTTGATGATCCAACAGATGTTGGCAATTTGATCTCTTGTTCCTCTGTCCTATGAATAGGAGTAAAAAGCAGATGAAGGTACTTTTTGTTGGTAAGTTAAGAAAAGTATGTCTGACAAAGTGGGTGACATTTATAATGATAAATAAATGACAGCAGGAAGCAGCCTGGGGGGTGTGGCCTTCCAGGCAGAGCTAAAAGACAAAATAAAGCCTCTAAGGCTGAAAGGCGGAGAAGGCGATGGCACCCCACTCCAGTACTCTTGCCTGGAGAATCCCACAGATGGAGGAGCCTGGTGGGCTGCAGTCCATGGGGTCGCGAAGAGTCGGACACGACTGAGCGACTTCCTTTTCACTTTTCACTTTCATGCATTGGAGAAGGAAATGGCAACCTACTCCGGTGTTCTTGCCTGGAGAATCCCAGGGATGGGGGAGCCTGGTGGGCTGCCATCTATTGGGTCACACAGAGTCGGACACAACTGAAGTGACTTAGCAACAAAGGCTGCAAGGATCTTTGTGTATATGAGAAACAAAATTAAAGGCAATATGTCTGTATATAGTGTGGGCTTCCCTAGTGGTCTATATACAGTGACAAAGGACAGCAGAAAGTTTAGCAAGTGCTAGGTAAACATGAATTTGGATTTTAATCTAAATGACCGGAAATCATTGGAGGTCATTGATGTGTTGCATTTTTGCTATATTGGTGTTAGTTACTTTACACACTTGGACCTCAGTCACCAAGAATGGAGTCAGTCATATACTTCAGTAATCAGTGTGAAAAATCTCTCTTGATTGATTTATTAATCCTCATTCCTCTTAAACTTCCATTATTATTTTTCTCACCCTATTTCTCCACTCTTAATTCTCCAGTTAGATTGCTAAATAGTTGTTATTGTTTAATAAAAACAATGAAGATAACTCGATTTCCAAAGTTAAAACTTATCTGTGTAAGAGAATACAAAGGCAAGCCACAGAGTGGGAGAAAACATTTGCAAATTATTTGTCTTAAAAAGTATTTGTATCTAGACTATGTGAAGAATCTTTAAGACTCAACTGTAATAAAACAATCCCTTTTTAAAAATGGGCAAACAACTTGAATAGACACTTCACAACAAAAAGATTTGAAATGACAGATAAGCATATGAAAAGATGCTCAATATCATTAATATTCAGACAAGCACAATTTAAAACCACCTAGAGATGCTATTACATAATGTCTATTACAAAAATGTCTAAAATGGAAAACAAAAGTGTTTGTGTGGAAAACTTGTGAGGATGGGGAACTTTTGGAACACTCAGATGTTGCAGTTAGGAATGTCAAATGGCATATTCTCTGAAAATGATTTGATAGTTTATTACTAAGTTAATCATACACATACCATATGATTCAACAATCCAACACTCCTAGAGATCTTTACAAGACAAATGAAAAGTTATATTCAGGCAGAAGTTGCTGTGCAAATGCTTATCGTAGCTTTAGGTATAATCACAAAAAATTGGAAACAAATCCAAATATCCTACAATAAGTGATGAGCCTATCAATGTCCTTAAGTCAAAGATCATCAGTAATATACCTATAGTTGAACAAATTTGGTTTATTATTTAATAAACACACCTAGACCCTAGGTCTTGGTTTCTACTTGACAATGAAAAAAACACAGGTGGTTGATTTCAGGACCATAGCATGGAAAATATAAGATGGTTCTGGAGTATTTTTTGGTAACAGAATGTAAGGAAATGTTTTTAAAAATGAAACTATTTTTAAAAGGGCTCCAGAACTAATTTTAAAAAGCTCTCATGGCCAAAGCTATGACTTGAGCAACAAAGATAGTAATGGATTATAAAGCAAAGAATAAAATAAACACACAAGAGTATTACCAAACTGAGTTTTGGCTGCTGGCCACTTGAAAGCCAATACTGAGACACAAGTTTTGATGGGAAAGGAAAAATTGCTTTATTCACGAGGTCAGCAACATGGGGAGAAGGCAGACTCATGTCCAAAAACTAACTCCCCAGATTCTGCTCGAAGATAAAAGTTTTTTTAAAGGAAAAGGGGAACAAATCTCAGTTAATCATTGAGGCAAGAGGTCATATTCTTCATCATTTTCCATTGCATGTAGATTTGTTGACACTTCGTGATCTTTCCTTAGATATCTTGTTTACACAGTTTCCTTGTGAGTTTACTGAAAGGGAAGCTGGGTGAAAAATCTAGTCAACCGTTAACTATACATTGTTCATTCTTACTTCTTAAAGAAAAGAATCAACATGTTAAGCAAGGCATTGTGTGATGAAAATTTTTATAAGCTGTGCTAGGGCTGGAGGTTTGTGGAACATGGAAGCATCATGAGTAAAAGTTAAGTTAAAATATATCTTCAGTTCAGTTCAGTCACTCAGTCGTGTCCGACTCTTGGTGACTCATGAACCAGAGCACGCCGGGCCTCCCTGTCCATCACCAACACGTGGAGTCCACCCAAACCCATGTCCATCGAGTCAGTGATGCCATCCAACCATCTCATCCTCTGTCGTCTCCTTCTCCTCTTGCCCTCAATCTTTCCCAACCACAGGGTCCTTTCCAATGTTCAGCTCTTTGCATCAGGTGACCAAAGTATTGGAGTTTCAGCTTTAGCATCAGTCCTACCAATGAACACCCAGGACTGATCTCATTTAGGATGGACTGGTTGGATCTTCTTGCAGTCCAAGGGACTCTCAAGAGTCTTCTCCAACACCACAGTTCAAAAGCATCAATTCCTCAGTGCTCACCTTTCTGTATAGTCCAACTGTCACATCCATACATGACCACTGGAAAAACCATAACTTTGACTAGATGGACTTTTGTTGGCAAAGTAATGTCTCTGCTTTTGAATATGGTGTCTAGGTTGGTCATAACTTTCCTTCCAAGGAGTAAGTGTCTTTTAATTTCATGGCTGCATTTACCATCTGCAGTGATTTTGGAGCCCCAAAAAACAAAATGTGACACTGTTTCCACTGTTTCCTCATCTATTTGCCATAAAGTGATGGGACTGGATGCCATGATCTTAGTTTTCTGAATGCTGAGCTTTAAGTCAACATTTTCATTCTGCTCTTCAATTTTCATCAAGAGGCTCTTTAGTTCTTCACTTTCTGCCATAAGGGTGGTGTCATATGCATATCTGAGGTTATTGATATTTCTCCCGGCAAATCTTGATTCCAGCTTGTGCTTCCTCCAGCCCAGTTTCTCATGATGTACTCTGCATATAAGTTCAATAAGCAGGGTGACAATATACAGCCTTGATGTACTCCTTTTCCTATTTGGAACCAGTCTGCTGTTCCATGTCCAGTTCTAACTGTTGCTTCCTGACCTGCATATAGGTTTCTCAAGAGGCAGGTCAGGTGGTCTGGTTTTCCCATCTCTTTCAGAGTTTTCCACAGTTTATTGTGATCCATACAGTCAAAGGTTTTGGCATAGTCAATAAAGCAGAAGTAGATGTTTTTCTGGAACTCTCTTGCTTTTTCCATGATCCAGTGGATGTTGACAACTTGATCTCTGGTTCCTCTGCCTTTTCTAAAACCAGCTTGAACATCTGGAAGTTCAGGGTTCATGTATTGCTGAAGCCTGGCTTGGAGAATTTTAAGCATTACTTTAATAGCATGTGCGATAAGTGCACTTGTGTGGTAGTTTGAGCATTCTTTGGCATTGCCTTTCTTTGGGATTGGAATGAAAACTGACCTTTTCCAGTCCTGTGGCCACTGCTGAGTTTTCCAAATTTTGGTGAAGTCTATTACATGTTAACTTTTAGGGAGCACTTAAAAATATGCTTGGTTATACATCATTTGATTTCTATGGGATCATGCTGAGAAAAGGCATCAAGTTCTTTGAGTGGAAGATGTTGACATGTCTGTAGCATCTCTTTGCTGACAACATAAGTTGCCCACTTACACATATGGGCATAACAAGTTACATATATGGGCATAACAAGTTTCAATTACTTTGCTGGCCACAAAGATGCAGATTATTACAAGAAATAATGTTATTCTCATTCTCTTGAGGCCAGTTCTTGGAATTTTGCTAGCCATAGATTCATAACTGCTCAACATGAAGCACTTATATCATGGCTACAGTCTAGTCATCATGTGGTTAGCTTTATCTCTCTGGTGGCAGTTATAGTATCTGTAAAACAACTCAGGAATATGCACAAGACAATGTTATCTATATCCTTTAGAGAGGAATTGAAGACTCTGTGATTCTGTTGTCCTAATCATTAACTGCTTGAGCCTACTCCTTTGTGACTCAGGAGAGGCCTGGGTGACTTCAGCTTTTCTACAAAGAAGGAGAAGCGGACAAGGAGGGGCTTTTGTACTTGGGAGGGCCCCACAGGGTTCTGCTCCATTTTGTGAGTATATATAAGTAGCTAAATAAGTAATGGAGAATTGAAAAAAATTCCTGGAGAGAATTTCTAATTAATAAATATGTAATAGGTGAGAAAATTAAATAATCACTCTTATAACACCATAATAATCACCATCATAGGCAAGATCTTACTAAAAGAGCATGTAAAAATTAAAGCAGAAACAGGACCTGTGCATAGCTTGATTTTCTCCCTTGAAATATTTACCAATTAGAAATGGAACATGTATAATATCATATGTGAAATGAATTGCCAGTCCAGGTCTGATGCTTGATACAGGATTCTCGGGGCTGGTGCGCTGGGATGACCCAGAGGGATGGTATGGGGAGAGAGGTGGGAGGGGGTTCAGGATGGGGAACATGTGTACACCCCTGGTGGATTCATGTTGATGTATGGCAAAATCAATACAATATTGTAAAGTATAAAATACAATAAAATAAAAAGCCCAGGAAAAAAGAAAGAAAGAAAGAAATGGAATAATAGTAAATTTCCACAGGAGAATCCTGCCAGTCACCACCTTAGACAAATGATCAAGGTTAACATCCCCAATAATACATAACGACATCATGTATTATGTATGTCATAATACATGACATTATGTATTATGACATACATTTTAGGTATGTCATATGATGACCTAAAAATGGCACATTCCCACTGTATTATCCTTCCATTAATGCAAAATTTAATGAGAAATTATAAGAAAACATCAAACACACTAAAATTGAGGGACATTCTACAAAGTCCAGTGCTCTTCAGAAGTGTAAAGGATATGAAAGGCTGAAAGAATGTCATGAGTTAGAAGAAATTAAGGAGACAGGTAAATGTGGTGGCATCTTGGAACAAGGGAAAGGATGTTAATGGAGAAGTGGTAAAAATTGGAATAAATTCTGTGCTTTGGTTAGGAGTACTGTACAAAGGTTAATTTCTTGGTTTTGATAATTGTATTATGGTTTTGTAATTCTTCTCTATATCTGAAACTCTCTTTCTCTCTCCCTATATTATGTATATGTGTGTGTATGAGATACAAATATATTTATATAGGTATCTCCACATACCCATAGACACAGGGTCCCTATAACCAGGCTGATAAGAAGTGAGCATAATTGAATCCAGAGGGAAAGAAGAGAGGTCTCCAATGGTAGTTGTTAGTAGCTGATGGCAGCTAACATTTTGAAGCTCTTTACTATATGCCAGACACTTGTAATTACTTCATTTAGCCCACATAACAACACTGTGAGGTAAACATCTTTATTTGTCTGCTCTAACAATGGGTAACTAAGGAGAAGCAATTTTAAATTAGTTGTCTAAGATCACATAACTGTATTCAGATTCACTTCATATGATTCTGGAGTCAAATACTTAACTGCCAACACTAGTCACCTGAATTCACAGCGATTTGGTAGAAATACACAGACTTCCTTTTTCTAGAGTTCATAGAGACATCTTGGTCTGTGCATTCTTTCAGAGTTCACATTTCAGTAGATTATCCTTTCCAGCTCCTTTGGTTCCTGTTAACTACTATACCAATTCATAGCTTATATGTTGCATTAAAAGATGCTGAATTTTTCACGAGATTTCATTAATTGTATTTGTTCAGTACAATAATTATCTTCCTATAATATTAGTGTAATCAGGTACAGACTCTACAATACTAGAATCAGCATGGCAAATCCTAGAAGACTTCTAAAATGCAAGACATTATAAAACAAAACATTGTAAACACTGCTAAAGTTAACCTCTAAAGAATAGTTCTTGTTCAGCTGCCTTCTTCATGTACAATGAAATATAGAAGATATAACATTTCTGAAGTAGTGCTCATTTTTATCTTCACAAGGCATAATTTTCCTTAAATAGCTTAGTTAAAATAGTATATTCCAATGTAAGTCTATTTGGGATCCTTTTCTGCATCTGCTCTTACAAGCTAATGTGGGCCAATACGTCTGTTTTTGCTTTGGGCCCTTATTACCAAACCTTAGTATTTGAGTGAATATTTGCTCAGAGTATTGATTTTAGTATTGATTATTTTACAATTGATTTCCCTTGAAGCTTTTGCTTCCCTGCATTAAATATGTCCCCTGGCACTCTTAACTCAAGATATTAATTTTAATCATTAAATATACTCAAATATAAATGGAATACCCAAGATTTGCAAAATGTTTGTTCAACTTCTTGGAATAGATTTTTCTTTTCACTCTATTTATTATTTGGGCATTGGTAAATATCTTTAGTTTTTCTTTGCTTTGGTATGAAAAAAAAAAACTGCTCATTTGATAAAAAAGTGACTAATATCTGTTTTATTTCTCATACTACACTGGTAATCTGACCTCTGTCTAAATATTTCAGAACATACAATTTTGCTATTTAACTTGTCATACCTGTTGTTTATTTTATTTACTCTAGCATGGTCAGGAGCAGCAATAGCAAGTGAAATTCATCTATAGAAACAGGGTTTGCTATTCGGGAGTGACAGTCTCATCCCAATTCAAGTGACAGGAGTGGCAAGATCCACTGTGATGTGTATCATGATTGGGAGGCCAAAATGGCAACTTGCATGTATTAGCCATCTATGGAAGTGTCTAGAATGTTTATATTTTCATATTTAAAATCTCACTTCTGCATTATTTAAATAGGACTTAAATGTTATAGTCTAAACATGTCAATTTTGTATTATGAAGTATGAAATTTGAGATTTCTAATAACATTAAAAAATTCCACTGTGCTGGGGGAAATAGTCAAAGAAATGCTGTGTCCATGGTCTGAGTCAGTCTTTGAACCATGTTTGCTGCTACTGTTAATAAAGGGGGCCAAATGCAGTTATTATTTGAATGAGGGAAATGTCAGACTGTCAGGCACAGCATAGGGCACCACACAAGCCAAGTCCAGAAAAAGAATGGGGAAAAACTGCCCAAGTGGGCCATACCCTGGATATTCAGTACCAGTATCCAAAAAGGAGTGTCATTTATCTTTTCCTAATGATAATCTTTCTCCATTGGATCTTAGCTGACTCTGTTCTTCTTCTTGATGGAAGGTGATTCATTTATCTCTGTTTTCCTTCTCTCTGAACCTCCCCATCAGTACTGATGTTAGGTTTTCCTACCACAGACTCTAGTTATTCTGTTGTTCAGTGAGTGAGGGACAGTGTGAATGTATACAACTGGAACCAAGATAGAACAGGCAACATTAACTCCTCCTCCTGTCTCCTCTGTCCTATTCTCATCCTTTCCTCCCTCCCTCTTTCTTTCCTTCTTTCTCCTTCTTCATAAAAAATGCCAGTGCTATTTTGGTTTGGGGCTTTAAAAGCTGCACATGAAGTTGAGATATACTGATCTATTTAATGCGTTTTATTTTTCATGTGCATAGCCATTATTTAAAGTATTTTGAAGATGAGAGTTATATTATTAGTCAAACATCTACGGTCATTCAAATGTCAGTGTGATGTACCTTCATCACCAGCATCCTCATCAATATTCACTTTCTTTTTCTGACTGCAGGTGTTAAAGCTAGGAGGAAACAGATTCTGTCAGAATTGTGGTGTAATATGAACAACTTTTACTAGCAGTCCATTTTTTTAAGGCCAGGTGGTTCAACCCCTGGGTTAGGAAGATCCACTGGAGAAGGGATAGGATACCCACTCCAGTATTCTTGGGCTTCCCTTGTGGCTCAGCTGGTAAAGAATCCACCTGTAATACTGGAGACCCGGGTGGGGAAGATCCCCTGCAGAAGGGAAAGGCTACCCACTCCAGTGTTCTGGTCTGGAGAATTCCAAGGACTCTATAGTCACGGTGTCACAGAGTTGGACACGACTGAACGAACGACTTTCATTTTTCACTGGTATTTTATTAGGGATATATGCTCTCTGTTTTGTTCTGTAAAAAGGTAAACTCAAGGAATGGAAATGGGAACCATTTTTTTCTTCTTTTATTTATCTCGTCTGAGTCATTTCATTGAGAGATTGCAGAAACCTAAAAGGTCAGTTACTTCACTTCCTCCCAATGCAGTATTGAAGTGCTCACTATTGTGTTTTTGATCCAGTTGATATTATAGATTTTCAGGAAGTGTAGTATTTCTGCTTCTTTGAGAAAAATGTTGTATATTTAGTGTCTGAATCTGGACTTAATCTTTGAATTTTTCTCTCTAGGATTTGACAGTTTCATTACCAGCATATATTTATAAAACTTATATGTGTGTCCAGATTTGTGAGCATAGAAAAGAAGTACAAGATACAGACTCAAAGCAGACACAATGTGCATCATTAATGACAATTCACAATTATAAAAAGTGAGATTTATAAAATAACACTTCCATATAAGAATAGGTGGACCCAGGATTCAAACATATGTTCACTGGCTTGTGGTTCTATATTCTTCTGTTATAATGTTGTCTCTTAGGAGGGAGATAACTGTTAAGACAAAAACCTTAATGTTACCTTAATTATAACTTTCATTCTGTTAACCCTGTGCCACTCTTGCAGAATCTATGTCTAGAGACCTTGGCTTGTTTAGGGTCAGTAAAACTACTGAGCTGACTAGAATGATAGTTTTTCAAATACAATGATGATGATTTGATCTTTTTTGGTTATGATGTAGTTTTTTGCAACATTTATTCAATATGTGGCCAGATCAACAAATACATAAAACTATTGAGAACTATTCTAATTTATGATTTTTAATTAATGATTTTCAGGATGAGATAAATCTAGAAAAATTTTACTCTTAAGGTTTAAATGAGTAGCAGCTGAAATTCTTCTTTATTGAATTTGTTTTTTATATTTATAAGGTGATATTGGCAGGACAGATCCTTATTAAATAAATATTGGTTTCAGAAATGGATAACACCTAAAATAATTTTGTGAAATAAAAATATTAAAAGGGTTTTTGATTAATGGGCACTAGGTTGAAATAGGAAGTGGAGGCGGGTCTCTAATGCTTGGATTTCCCAAGTTTGGACAGGAGGTGTACTGGGCCTGTGAACACGAGGGAACGAGTTTAGAAAAATGCAGAACTATATCTCATCTTTATGGATTAATCTAAACAAAATAATCTTGGGAAGCATATACTTTTTCTAATATTTGAAGACAGATCTTAAATAAAACAAGAACAGTGGATATATAGTATATAAAGAGTTACTTTTAAAAGAAATAATGCTTTTGGGGTGGATTGTAGAAAATAAATTTTGAAACTGCATAAATAAATCTCATACTTTTAAATTTGCAAATCTAATTTATGGTATTAGAAGTCAAGACAGTGATTACTCTTAAGGATGCGGTGACTTAAAAGACAAGAGGGAGACTTTTGATGCTGTCATGCTTTGTTCTTGGTCTGAATGCTATATTCACTTTGTGAAAATAATGATTTGTACATATTTGAGTACTTTTCTGCATATATGTTATACATCTCAATAAAAATTTTTATGTAAGTAAGCAAAAGTTAATATTCTTAGAAATGTATTTTGTTTTCCAACTAAAATTCCCAATTTTTCCCAGATTCAATGGATGCATTCATAATACATTAAAAGGAGCATAGATTTTGTTTTATTTGAATCTGGTAGGTGATCTAAACTTTTTTTTTTTAATTTTATTTTAGTTTTAAACTTTACAGTATTGTGTTAGTTTTGCCAAATATCGAAATGAATCTGCCACAGGTATACATGTGTTCCCCATCCTGAACCCTCCTCCCTCCTCCCTCCCCATACCATCCCTCTGGGTTAAGAATGTTATTATATAGATTAGTACTCTGTTAGAAATTGCCTAATAGAGAATGAGAATCATAGTATCTGAGTTCTTGTCCTATTTTTACTATAATATTAAATTACTATGAGCATCCATTTGCCTGTTGATTAGATGAGGATGGTAAATCTTGTCCTGCAACAAAGAGGATATTTTATGAAGCTCAACTGAGATACTGCAGTGAAAAATACTTCATAACTAAAGGGAAACAAATGCAAAATGTTTTTATCAATCTGAAGTCAAAAATGAAGTCAGCAGTACTTTACATTTGTAAAAAATATGGATTTATGTTAGACTATTTTAAACTTTTATTGTTAGTGTCTTCTGTTATAAAAATATTCAATGCACCACATTTCTGTGGGTTCATATAATGTGTGAGACCTAGCTCTTGCTAATTTTGCACTTTTGGTGCTCTCCTACTTTATGATTCTGTGGTATTGGAAGATTAAGCTGACTGATGGAGGGAAAAAAAAAAGCAAAACACTGAGCATCTTTCCTCTTTTTAACTTTGTTGTTCTATTTATAGTCTCTACTTCCTGTGTGTATATTAAATAATACTATAATGAGTTGTGAGGCTTTTAAATAAATTGATGACTCATTCAACTTTGCCAAAGGGCCTGAATATTTTCTCTCACCCATGATATTACATTGGTGTCTTATGCTATTTTATCAACCTGTTCAAACTTCATTGTTGACCTAATGAAGGAATGTTAATCCCTTTCCTCTTATTGCCATTTGGTAGAGGCATGCTTTGCTCAAACATAATATATTCCTTACTGAAGAATTTTATTCTAAATAAAGATGAAAACTTGTACGGAGGAAATAACAAATAAGCACAAAATCAAGGAATTTTGAAAAATATTTTGGAAAGACTAAGCAAATTTTATGCACTGGAAGTCAGTCTAATTTAGTTTTAGGCAAAAATGACTCTCTCTCTACCTCTTTCCCTAATGCATGGTCTAATTCTCTCCCATTTTTTAGAGCACCTAATATAGAAAGCTAAACCAAACCTTCTCTTCCTTTCCTTGCTCTGTAAATTGCCTATTTTCTAACAACTAACAAAATGTCTGATGACATAGCTAAAGTATGAGATACAAAATGGGACATTGTGCCATGCCAAGCCAACAAAATGTACTTAGTAAAGTGTCTGCAATAGTGGGATAAGAATAATCAGAAACAAAATTACATAGTCCAAAAGAATTTTTTAATCTAGTTTAATCAGAGAAGAAGGCTCAGGGTAGAGTAGTTTATGGAAGTTTACCTTTTAATCTTGAAGGTAGTTTTAACTGACAGATATATGAAGTAAAATTTTAAAAGTTTATTTATTTAGTGGAAAATGTTTTTTGTTTACACTGTTTTGAGGAAACAGTGTAACAGTTAAGTAGTGTTAAGATACTAAAAGGGAACTAGTTCCACACTAGAAGCAGTCAGTCCTAAAGCTAGGGATAATGGTGGATATCAGTAGTTTCAGGTGTGCTGCACAGTAATTCAATGTATTTATAGATTTACATATAAAGTTGTTATAAAACACTGGATATGTTCTCTGTGCTATATGTTGAATCCTTGTAACGTATCTGGTTTATATTGAGTAGCTTATCAGTTCAGTTCAGTTCAGTCAGTCCAGTCACTCAGACGTGTCTGACTAATTGCGACCCCATGAATTGCAGCACGCAAGGCATCCGTGTCCATCACCAACTCCTGGAGTTCACTCAAACTCATGTCCATCAAGTAGGTGATGCCATCCAGCCATCTCATCCTCTGCCGTCCCCTTCTCCTCCTGACTCCAATACCTACCAGCATCAGGGTGTTTTCTAATGAGTCAACACTTTGCATGAAGGGGCCAAAGTATTGGAGTTTCAGCTTTAGCATCAGTCTTTCCAAAGAACACCCAGGACTGATCTCCTTTAGAATGGACTGGTTGGATTTCCCTGCCATCCAAGGGACTCTCAAGAGTCTTCTTGAACACCACAGTTCAAAAGCAGCAATTCTTTGGTGCTCAGCTTTCTTCACAGTCCAACACTTACATCCATATATGACCACTGGAAAAACCATAGCCTTGACTAGAAGGACCTTTGTTGACAAAGTAATGTCTCTGCTTTTGAATATGGTGTCTAGGTTGGTCATAACTTTCCATCCAAGGAGTAAGTGTCTTTTAATTTCATGGCTGCACTTACCATCTGCAGTGATTTTGGAGCCCCCAAAAAACAAAGTGTGATACTGTTTCCACATCTATTTCCCAAGAATTGATGGGACCAGATGCCATGATCTTAGTTTTCTGAATGTTGAGATTTAAGCCAACTTTTTCCACTCTCCTCTTTCACTTTCATCAAGAGGCTTTTTAGTTCCTCTTCACTTTCTGTCATAAGGGTGGTTTCATCTGCATATCTGAGGTTATTGATATTTCTCCCAGCAATCTTGATTCCAGCTTGTGATTCCTCCAGCCCAGCGTTTCTCATGATGTACTCTGCATAGAAGTTAAATAAGCAGGATGACAATATACAGCCTTGACGTCCTCCTTTTCCTATTTGGAACCAGTCTGTTGTTCCACGTCCAGTTCTAACTGTTGCTTCCTGACCTGCACGTAGGTTTCTCAAGAGGTAGGTCAGGTGGTCTGGTATTCCCATCTCTTTCAGAATTTTCCACAGTCTATTGTGATCCACACAGTCAAAGGCTTTGGCATAGTCAATAAAGCAGAAATAGATGTTTTTCTGGAATTTCCTTGCTTTTTCATTGATCCCGCAGATGTTGGCAATTTGATCTCTGGTTCCTCTGCCTTTTCTAAAACCAGCTTGAACATCAGGAAGTTCACAGTTCACGTATTGCTGAAGCCTGGCTTGGAGAATTTTGAACATTACTGTACTAGCCTGTGAGATGAGTGCAATTGTGCGGTAGTTTGAGCATTCTTTGGCATTGCCTTTCTTTGGGATTGGAATGAAAACTGACCTTTTCCAGTCCTGTGGCCACTGCTGAATTTTCCACATTTGCTGGCATATCGAGTGCAGCACTTTCATAGCATCATCTTTCAGAATTTGAACTAGCTCAACTGGGGGGACGCCTGGGGCGGTGCGCGCAGGAGGAAGCGCGGCCGGCCGCGGCCTGGGAACAGCCCAGACGCCCGAGTTGGGAACGCCGGCCGCGTCTCTATCTGCCAGGTGCCCGGGGTTGGAGGCGCAGTCCTGGGCCATGGCCGTCGCACGCCGGCCGGCTTTTCCTCCCGCTCACCCGGTCCGCCCGGCCTCTCAGCGCCCGGGGCCCGTATTAAAAAAAAAAAAAAAAAAAAAAATGAACTAGCTCAACTGGAATTCCATCACCTCCACTAGCTTTGTTCATAGTGATGCTTTCTACGGCCCACTTGACTTCACATTCCAGGATGTCTGGCTCTAGGTGAATGATCGCACCATTGTGATTATCTTGGTCGTGAAGATCTTTTTTGTATAATTCTTCTGTGTATTCTTGCCACCTCTCTTCTTAATATCTTCTGCTTCTGTTAGATCCATACCATTCTGTCCTTTATCGAACTCATCTTTACATGAAATGTTCCCTTGGTATCTGTAATTTTCTTGAAGAGATCTCTAGTCTTTCCCATTCTGTTGTTTTCCTCTATTTCTTTGCATTGATCACCGAGGAAGGCTTTCTTATCTCTCCTTGCTATTCTTTGGAACTCTGAATTCAGATGCTTATATCTTTCCTTTTCTCCTTTGCTTTTCACTTCTCTTCTTTTCACAGCTTTTTGTAAGGCCTCCCCAGACAGTCATTTTGCTTTTTTGCATTTCTTTTCCATGGAGATGGTCTTGATCCCTGTCTCCTGTACAATGTCACGAACCTCAGTCCATAGTTCATCAGGCACTCTATCTATCAGATCTAGTCCCTTAAATCTATGTCTCACATCGACTGTATAGTCATAAGGGATTTGATTTAGGTCATACCTGAATCGTCTAGTGGTTTCCTCCACTTTCTTCAATTTAAGTTTGAATTTGGTAATAAGGAGTTCATGATCTGAGCCATAGTCAGCCCCCAGTCTTGTTTTTGCTGACTGCCTAGAGCTTCTCTATCTTTGGCTTCAAAG
Source organism: Bos indicus (assembly GCF_029378745.1). Taxonomy (NCBI): domain Eukaryota; kingdom Metazoa; phylum Chordata; class Mammalia; order Artiodactyla; family Bovidae; genus Bos; species Bos indicus. The sequence continues at coordinate 1,469,220 of NC_091785.1, forward strand.
AATGTAATCATCCGATTTTGGTGTTGACCATCTGGTGATATCCATGTGTAGAGCCTTCTCTTGTGTTGTTGGAAGAGGGTGTTTGCTATGACCAGTGCATTCTCCTGGCAAGTCTGTTAGCCTTTGCCCTTCTTCATTCCATATTCCAAGGCCAAATTGGCTTGTTACCCAAGGTGTTGCTTGACTTCCTACTTTTGCATTTTAGTTCCCTATAATGAAAAGGACATCTTTTTGGGGTTTTAGTTCTGAAAGGTCTTGTAAGTCTTCATAGAACCATTCAACTTCAGCTTTTTCAGCATTACTGGTTGGGGCATAGACTTGGATTACTGTGATTTTATTGAATGATTTGCCTTGGAAATGAACAGAGATCATTCTGTCACTTTTGAGATTGTATCCAAGTACTGCATTTCGGACTCTTTTGTTGACCATGATGGCTATTCCATTTCTTCTAAGGGATTCCTGACCACAGTAATAGATATAATGGTCATCTGAGTTTAATTCACCCATTCCAGTCCATTTTAGTTTGCTGATTCCTAGAATGTTGACGTTCACTCTTGCCATCTCCTGTTTGACCACTTCCAATTTGCCTTAATTCATGGACCTGACATTCCAGGTTCGTATGCAATATTGCTCTTTACAGCATCAGACCTTGCTTCTATCACCAGTTATATCCACAACTGGGTATTGTTTTTGCTTCGGCTCCATCCCTTCATTCTTTCTGGAGTTATTTCTCCACTGATCCCCAGTAGCATATTGGGCATCTACCGACCCAAGGAGTTCCCCTTTCAGTATCCTATCATTTTGCCTTTTCATACTGTTTGTGGGGTTCTCAAGCCAAGAATACTGAAGTGGTTTGCCATTCCCTTCTCCAGTGGACCACATTCTGTCAGACCTTTCTACCATGACCCTCCCATCTTGGGTGGCCCCACATGGCATGGCTTAGTTTCACTGAATTAGACAAGGCTATGGTCCGTGTGATCAGACTGACTAGTTTTCTGTGATTATGGTTTCAGTGTGTCTGCACTCTGATGCCCTCTTGCAACACCTACCATCTTACTTGGGTTTCTCTTACCTAATCGTGGGGTATCTTTTCACAGCTGCTCCAACAAAGCGCAGCCGCTGCTCCTTACCTTGGACGAGGGATATCTCCTCATGGCCTCCCCTCCTGATCTTGAACATGGAGTATCTCCTCTCGGCCCTCCTGTGCCTGCGCAGCCACCACTCCTTGGATGTGAGTAGCTTATAACTTTATTAAATAATACCCTGCCATAACTATTGGACTTCCCTTGTGGCTCAGCTGGTAAAGAATCTGCCTGCAATGTGGGTGATCTGAGTTGAGAAGGTCTTCTGAAGAAGGGAAAGGCTGCCCACTCCAGTGTTCTGGCCTGGAGAATTCCATGGACTGTACAGTCCTTGGGGTCACAAAGAGTTGGACACGACTGAGTGACTTTCACTTTAGGATTTCACTTTCCTAACTATTAGGGGAAACTTTCAAACACTTGTGGAATAATGTAAATATACTATATGGCATAAGACCTCATATAGAGTATATATTTAATGTATATCTGTGAAATGAATGAGTGAAATAAGATGTCATTTGCAATTTGGGGTCTACAATGCATCACTGTAGATATCCAATGATTTAAAAAAATAAGGCTAATTATTAGACTTATTTGTGTAACTATTAAAAGTATAGAGATACAGATTATTTAGTACCATACTCATAGTACTAATTCAGGAAGTCAGAGTTGGGCCCTAGTGTGATTCCATTGGTTTAGAAGATTTTATTTCATTGAATGATTGATTTAGCTACTTTCTTCCCATTTCCATTATAAGAACTAGTGTCAAATTCTGGTGATATGCCCATCAGAACCATATTTCAAACTGTCCTTTGCTGCTGCTACTGCTGCTAAAGTCACTTCAGTTGTGTCCAACACTGTGTGACCCCATAGACGGCAGCCCACCATGCTCCCCCATCCCTGGGCTTCTCCAGGCAAGAACACTGGAGTGGGTTGCCATTTCCTTTTCCAATGCATGGAAGTGAAAAGTGAAAGTGAAGTCACCCAGTAGTGTCCGACTCTTTGCCAACCCATGGACTGCAGTCTACCAGGCTCCTCTGTCCATGGAATTTTCCAGGCAAGAGTACTGGAGTAGGGTGCCATTGCCTTCTCTGAAATGGTCCTTTATTAGGTAGTTATTTTGTTTCCACTTTAGCCACTCCTTTGATGATTTAAGAGTTGATTCAAATATATGCTAAAGGATCTGTGAATAGTAAATTGAAATTTCTCTTAAGAGGCTTCCTTTTGAAATGTGAGGGAGGGTATGGTTTGCCCACCAATTTGACAGGAAATAAAAGTAATGAAGGGTTTCCCTGGTAGATCAGATGGTAAAGAATCTGCCTGCAATGGAGGAAACCGAGGTTTGATCCCTGGGTCAACAAGATACCCCGAAGAAGGGAATGGCAACCAACTCCAGTATTCTTGCCTGGAGATCCCCATGGACAGAGGAGCCTTGGTGGGCTATAGGCAATAGGATCACAAAAAGTCAGATGTGACTGAGCAATTGACACTTCAAAGGTAATGAATACAGCCATATTTTATTGTATTTAACATGAACTGAACTTGGGATGTCTGGATTAAAAGGTGTTGGGAATTGAGTATTATGAAGACCTAAGAATGAACAAGGAGATCAAAGCAGTCAATCTTAAAGGAAATCAACCTGAATATTCATTGAAAGGACTGATGCTGAAACTGAAGCTCCAATATTTTGGCTACCTAATATAAAGCTAACTCATTAGATGCTGGGAAAGCTTAAAGGCAGGAGGAGAAGGGGATGACAGAGGATGAGATGGTTGGCTGGCATCACTGACTCTATGGACATGAGTTTGAGCAAACTCTGGGAGATGGGAAGGACAGGGAAGTCTAGCATGCTGCAGTCCATGGTGTGGCAGAGTTGGACGTGAATGAGTGACTTAACAACAACAACAACAAGAATGAACAAACCAAAAGAAGCAAGATTTAAAGAGCGATCATCAGACTGGTTAATACTATCCCTAATAGAGAAACTTAGTGATAATTATTATACTACTTCAGAAATGAGGGAACTGAATCCTAGAGCAGTTGTGTGTTTTATTACTTTCTCTCTTCCATCACACAGTTAGTGCATGGTAGTGGTGAAATTCAGAGAGCAATTAACCCATTTTCTTTACCACTGACTATCTCCCCTGCTTATGATAATACTTTTTGCTTAATATAATGCTTTTACATTTTTAAAATACAGTGCTGGCAGTGATGATATAAAATTTTAAAATATTTATTGAAGGCATAATGAGAATTTAGAAAATATTAAGATAGTGCTAAAGTAAACTTTGAAAATGCTAACATGGTGACTCATACCAGAAATGAACACGTGTCAAATTTTTATTTAAGTAGTAAGAATTCAATAAAATGTAGAAGTTGATTCCAAGAGCATTTGAGGAACTGGCTATTTAAAGGAATAAGCTAAAAAGAGTATTTTAGAGAAGAATTCCTGCTGGCTTAATTGGTAAAGAGTCTGCCTGCATTCCAGGCAGCCTTTGACTATGTGGATCACAATAAACTGTGGAAAATTCTTCAAGAGATGGGAATACCAGACCACCTGACATGCCTCTTGAGAAACCTATATGCAGATCAGGAAGCAACAGTTAGAACTGGACATGGAACAACAGACGGGTTCCAAATAGGAAAAGGAGGACGTCAAGGCTGTATATTGTCATCCTGCTTATTTAACTTCTATGCAGAGTACATCATGAGAAACGCTGGGCTGGAAGAAGCACAAGCTGGAATCAAGATTGCTGGAAGAAATATCAGTAACCTCAGATATGCAGATGACACCACCCTTATGGCAAAAAGTGAAAAGGAACTAAAAAGCCTTTTGATGAAACTGAAAGAGGAGAGTAAAAATGTTGGCTTAAAGCTCAACATTCAGAAAACTAAGATCATGGTATCTCGTCCCAACACTTCATGGCAAATAGATGGGGAAACAGTGGAAACAGTGTCAGAATTTATTTTTTTGCGCTCCAAAATCACTGCAGATGGTAAGTGCAGCCATGAAATTAAAAGATGCTTACTCCTTGGAAGGAAAGTCATGACCAACCTGGACACCATATTTAAAAGCAGAGACATTACTTTGCCAACAAAGGTCCTTCTAGTCAAGGCTATGGTTTTTCCAGTGGTCATATATGGATGTGAGAGTTGGACTGTAAAGAAAGCTGAGCACCAAAGAATTGCTGCTTTTGAACTGTGGTGTTGAAGAAGATTCTTAAAAGTCCCTTGGACTGCAAGGAGATCTAACCAGTCCATTCTAAAGGAGATCAGTCCTCGGTGATCTTTGGAAGGAATGATGCTAAAGCTGAAACTCCAGTACTTTGGCTACCTCATGCGAAGAGTTGACTTATTAGAAAAGACTCTGATGCTGGGAAGGATTGGGGGCCAGAGGAGAAAGGGAGGACAGAGGATGAGATGGCTGGATGGCATCACTGACTCGATGGACGTGAGTTTGAGTGAACTCCGGGAGTTGGTGATGGACAAGAAGGCCTGGTGTGCTTCAATTCATGGGGTTGCAAAGAGTCGGACACGACTGAGTGACTGAACTGAACTGAACTGCCTGCATTGCAGGAGCCCCGGGTTTGATGCCTGGGTCTGGAAGGCCCCCTGGAGAATGGAATGGCAACCCACTCCAATATTCTTGCCTGGAGAATTCCGTGGACAGAGGAGCCTAGTGAGCTACAGTTGATCGGGTTACAAAGAGTCAGACACTACTGAGTGACAGTCACTATTCACTACCCAAGATGGCAAAGTAAAAGAACACAGAATTTATCTCTCCCCCTGAACATACCAAAAATACATCTACATGTGGAGCAATTCTCACTGATAACTAACTGGAGGGTGGCAGAAAGACTCCTATACAATCAAGACTCTAAGAAAGATCCATCTGGAATCAGAAAGGAAGAAAAGTAATCAGGTCAGGGCTTGTGCCCCTGGGAGTGACTCAGAGGAAAAGGGAGATTAAAGCCATGATTGTGGGAGGAGAGCATAAGGCAGGGACTTCCATGAGGAATGAACAGTTCAAGCTTCCTATTGACCCTGGAATTCAACAAAGGGAAGACAAGCCACCTTGGCTGGTTGGAGGGCCAGCAGGAGTAAGAAGAGTGTTATGGGAAGCCCAGACCCCACTTGTGAGGAGTGCAGAAATGCCTGTTTGCTGCTGAATGCATAAGAACTAGTGTTAATCACTCAGTTGGTTCCCTGGTGCCTCAGATGGTAAAGAATCTGCTGAATGCTTACTTCCTCCCAGAGACGAGAGGAGAGGAAATTGAAATAGAAACTCCCCATGCCATGCTGTGTTTTAGTGGGGCATTTCAAACCATTCTATAAGGAAGATCAGGAGAACTGGTGTTTATGTATTGGAGATAAGTAAAATAAGGTGGATAAATTATAACTTCCTAGCAACCTGCAGAGGCAGAAAATCCTAGTATCCTGGTTGCTAACTTTAATTTCTTTCCACTTGGCTACAGAGCTTAATCCAGTCTCTTTTTTCCCTTCTACTTGTCCCTGTCTTGAATATCTTAATTTAAAATGACATCATTAATATTAGTATTTCTTAAGTATTTTATATATTAAATTGTTCATTAAAGAGATTAGGACACAGTGATACAAAATATTCTTTTTTAAATCCAGATTTTTTTTTTTTTTTTGGCCATTTAAATTACATTATTTTCTCTATTAGTGACTTCACATTTTTAATTAAATGCGTTAATTCCTGAGTAGAGATTTAAATGGCCATTAATTCTTAGGATACCTTTTCAGCCTATTTAGTGTGATGTATGTCTCTGAGTCTCTAAGAGGAAAAAAAAAAAAAAAATTCATTGCTTGATTTCCTACAATGTTTAAAATCACATTTATACACATTTAATACATATAATATCCATAAATCAACTTTAAATATTTTACACTGAAGGGGAAATATTTTGCAATGTTCAGCATGAGATTTCTGAGAATTTAATGCCATTTCAGAAGATGTTTTCCAGAGACTTTCTTCCCATTTTTGTTGTAGCTCAGTTGTGTCCAACTCCTTGCCACTCCATGCACTGCAGCACAGCAGGCTTTCCTGTCCTTCACTATCTCCCAGTGTTCACTCAAACTCATGCCCACTGAGTTGGTGATGCCATCCAACCATCTTATCCTCTGCTGCCTCCTTCTTCTTTTGCCTTCAATCTTTCCCAGGATCAAGGTCTTTCCCAATGAGTCAGCTCTTTATATCAGGTGGCCAAAGTATTGGAGCTTCAGTTTCAACATGAGTCCTTCCAATTAATATTCAGGGTTGATTTCTTTTAGGATTGGCTCGTTTGGTCTCCTTGTAATCCAAGGAACTCTTAAGAGTCTTCTCCAGCACCAATTGAAAGCATCAATTCTTTGGCACTCAGCCTTTTTTTGTGGTCCAACTCTCACATCTGTATATGACTACTGGAAAAAACCATAGCTTTGACTATATGGACCTTTGTCAGTTAAGTGATTTCTCTGCTTTTTTTGATACGTTGTCTCGGTTTATAATAACCTTCCTTCTAAGGAACAAGTGTCTTAATTTTGTGGCTACAGTCACTGTCCACAGTGATTTTGGAGCCCAAGAAAATAAAATTTGTCACTGCTTTCACTTTTTCCCTTTCTATTTGCCTTGAAGTGATGGAACCAGATGCCATGATCTTAGTTTTTGAATGTTTAGTTTTAAGCTAGCTTTTTCACTCTCTCTTTCACTCTCATCAGGAGTCTCTTTAGTTCTCTTTGCATTCTGCCATTGGCATAGTATCAACTGCATATCTGAGGTTGTCAGTATTTCTCCCAGTAGTTTTGTTTCCCTTTTGTGATTCATCTGGTCCTGCCTTTAGCATGATGTACTAAAACAGGGTGACAATATACAGCCTTGACATACTACTTTCCCAATTTTGAACCAGTCCATTTTTCTATGTCTTGTTCTAACTGTTGTTTCTTGACCTGCACAGGTTTCTCAGGAGACAGGTAAGACGGTCTCGTATTTCCTTCTCTTTAAGAATTGTCCATAGTTTGTTGTGATCCACACAGTTAAAGGCCTTTGCGTAGTCAATGGATCAGAAGTAGGTGCTTTTTTGAATTCCCTTACGAATGTTAGCAGTTTGGTCTTTCGTGCCTCTGCCTTTTCTAAATCCATCTTGTACATCTGGAAGTTCTCAGTTTGAGTACTGCAAAAGCCTAGCTTGATGATTTTGAGCATTACCTTGCTAGAATGTGAAATGAATGCAATTGTACAGTAGTTTGAACATTTTTTGGCATTGCCCTTTGATAAGATTGGAATGACAACTGACCTTTTCCAGTCCTGTGGTCACTGCTAATCCCACTTCTCTGAAAAGTAATGTTTGTAAATAAGGTCATTACTTTTCAATTCCTAACAAAAGGAAAATCTATAGGAACTGAAATTAAGGCACCCTTTAACAGGGAGTTAAGATAAAGCTGCACTTGAGTCATGAAGCTTCATGAAAACTATTTCAGAACAGTCATTGCTTCTTCTAAATACAATGAGAAACAAGGAATCCAAATGCAAATAGATTCCTAAGAATAGCTAATAATTGTTTTCTGTAGCCAAATAGACATTTTAGTCAGTTTATTTTTCAAATTTTTACTTCTAGATATGTTGTCAGCAATTTTGCACTATGAGTTATGTAGATTATAATTTACTTGCATATCAGTTCAGTTCAGTTGCTCAGTCATGTTCTACTCTTTGCAACCCCAAGAATTGCAGCACGCCAGGTCTCCCTGTCCGTCACAAACTCCTGGAGTTCATTCAAACTCATGTCCATCAAGTCGGTGATGCCATCCAGACATAACAAACTCTGTCGTCTCCTTATCCTCCTGCCCCCAATCCCTCCCAGCATTAGAGTCTTTTCCAATGAGTCAGCTCTTCGCATGAGGTGACCAAAGTATTGGAGTTTCAGCTTTAGCATCAGTCCTTCCAAAGAACACCTAGGACTGATCTCTGTTAGATGGACTGGTTGGATCTTCTTAAAGTCCAAGGGACTCTCAAGAATCTTCTCCAACATCACAGTTCAAAAGCACCAGTTCTTCAGTGCTCAGCTTTGTTCACAGTCCAACTCTCACATCCATACATGACCACTGGAAAAACCATAGACTTGACTACAGGGACCTTTGTTGGGAAAGTAATGTCTCTGCTTTTAAATATGCTATCTAGGTTGGTCATAACTTTCTTTCCAAGGAGTAAGCATCTTTTAATTTCATGGCTAAACTCACCATCTGCAGTGATTTTGGAGCCTCCGAAAACAATGTCTGACACTGTTTCCATTGTTTCGCCGTCTATTTCCCATGAAGTGATGGGACCAGATGTCATGATCTTCATTTTCTGAATGTTGAGATTTAAGCCAACTTTTTCACTCTCTTCTTTCACTTTCATAAAGAGGCTTTTTAGTTCCTCTTCATTTTCTGCCATAAGGGTGGTTTCATCTGCATATCTGAGGTTATTGATATTTCTCCCAGCAATCTTGATTCCAGCTTGTGCTTTTCCCAGTACAGCATTTGTCGTGATGTACTCTGCATATAGTTAAATAAACACGGTGACAATATACAGCCTTGACATACTCCTTTTCCTATTTGGAACCCGTCTGTTGTTCCATGTCCAGTTCTAACTGTTGCTTCCTGACCTTCATATAGGTTTCTCAAGAGGCAGGTCAGGTGGTCTGGTAATCCCATCTCTTTCAGAATTTTCCACAGTCTATTGTGATCCACACAGTCAAAGGCTTTGCATAGTCAATAAAGCAGAAATAGATGTTTTTCTGGAACTCTCTTGGTTTTTCCATGATCCCGCAGATGTTGGCAATTTGATCTCTGGTTCCTCTGCCTTTTCTAAAACCAGCTTGGACATCTGGAAATTCATGGTTCACGTATTGCTGAGGCCTGGCTTGCAGAATTTTGAGCATTACTTGACTAGCGTGTGAGATGAGTACAATTGTGTGGTAGTTTGAGCATTCTTGGGCATTGCCTTTCTCTGGGATTGGAGTAAAAACTAAATTTTCCAGTCCTATGGCCACTGCTGAATTTTCCATATTTGCTGGCATATTGAGTGCAGCACTTTCACAGCATCATCTTCCAGGATTTGAAATAGCTCAATTGGAATTCCATCACCTCCACTAGCTTTGTTCATAGTGATGCTTTCTAAGGCCCACTTGGCTTCACATTCCAGGATGTCTGGCTCTAGGTGAGTGATCACACCATCATGATTATCTGGGTCATGAAGATCTTTTTTGTACAGTTCTTCTGTGTATTCTTATCACCTCTCCTTAATATATTCTGCTTCCGTTAGGTCCATACCATTTCTGTCCTTTATCGAACCCATCTTTGCATGAAATGTTCCCTTGGTATCTCTAATTTTCTTGAAGAGATCTCTAGTCTTTCCCATTCTGTTGTTTTCCTCTAATTCTTTGCACTGATCACTGAAGAAGGCTTTCTTATCTCTCCTTGCTATTCTTTGGAACTCTGAATTCAGATGCTTATATCTTTCCTTTTCTCCTTTGCTTTTTGCTTCTCCTCTTTTCACAGCTATTTGTAAGGCCTCCTCAGACAGCCATTTTGCTTTTTTGCATTTCTTTTCCATGGGGATGACCTTGTTCGAGGTCAGGGGTGGTGGCCGAGAGGAGCTACCCCACGCCCGAGGTCACAGGGCTTGCTGAGAGGAGCTACCACACACCATAGGTCAGGGGAGGCGGCTGTGAGGAGATATCCCTCATCCAAGGTAAGGAGCAGCAGCTGAGCTTTTCTGGAGCAGCCTTGAAGAGATACCCCATGTCCAAGGTAAGAGATAACCCACATCCAAGGTAAGAGAAACCCAAGTAAGACAGTAGGTGTTGCAAGAGAGCATCAGTGGGCAAACACACTGAAACCATAATCACAGAAAACTAGTCAATCTGATCACACGGACCACAGCCTTGTCTAACTCGATGAAACTAAGCCATGCCGTGTTGGGCCACCCAAGACGGGAGGGTCATGGTGGAAAGGTCTGACAGAATGTGGCCCACTAGAGAAGGAAATGGCAAACCATTTCAGTATTCTTGGCTTGAGAACCCCACGAACAGTATGAAAAGGCAAAATGATAGGATACTGAAAGGGGAACTCCTCGGGTCGGTAGACGCCCAATATGCTACTGGAGATCAGTGGAGAAATAACTCCAGAAAGAATGAAGGGATGGAGCCAAAGCAAAAACAATACCCAGTTGTGTATATAACTGGTGATAGAAGCAAGGTCCGATGCTGTAAAGAGCAATATTGCATACGATCCTGGAATGTCAAGTCCATGAATCAAGGCAAATTGGAAGTGGTCAAACAAGAGATGGCAAGAGTGAATGTCGACATTCTAGGAATCAGCAAACTAAAATGGACTGGAATGGGTAAATTTAACTCAGATGACCATTATATCTACTACTGTGGTCAGGAATCCCTTAGAAGAAATGGAATAGCCATCATGGTCAACAAAAGAGTCCGAAATGCAGTACTTGGATACAATTTCAAAAGTGACAGAATGATCTCTGTTCATTTCCAAGGCAAACCATTCAGTATCACAGTAATCCAAGTCTATGCCCCAACCAGTAACGCTGAACAAGCTGAAGTTGAATGGTTCTGTGAAGACCTACAAGACCTTTTAGAACTAACACCCAAAAAAGATGTCCTTCTCATTATAGGGGACTGGAATGCAAAAGTAGGAAGTCAAGCAACACTTGGGGTAACAGGCCAATTTGGCCTTGGAATACGGAATGAAGAAGGGCAAAGGCTAACAGACATTTGTCAGGAGAACGCACTGGTCAAACACCCTCTTCCAATAACACAAGAGAAGACTCTACACATGGATCTCACCAGATGGTCAACACGGAAATCAGATTGATTATATTGTTTGTAGCCAAAGGTGGAGAAGCTCTATACAGTCAGCAAAAGCAAGACTGGGAGCTGACTGTGGCTCAGATCATGAACTCCTTATTGCCAAATTCAGACTTAAATTGAAGAAAGTGGGGGAAACCATTAGATCATTCAGATCAGATCATATCAGATCGTCCGACTCTTTCCGACCCCATGATTCGCAGCATGCCAGGCCTCCCTGTCTACACCAACTCCCGGAGTTCACTCAGGCTCACGTCCATTGAGTCAGTGATGCCATCCAGCCATCTCATCCTCTGTCATCCCCTTCTCTTCCTGCCCCCAATCCCTCCCAGCATCAGAGTCTTTTCCAATGAGTCAACTCTTTTTTTTTTTTTTTTAATTGCTTTTTTTTTTTTCTAATTTTATTTTATTTTTAAACTTTACATAATTGTATTAGTTTTGCCAAATATCAAAATGAATCCGCCACAGGTATACATGTGTTCCCCATCCTGAACCCTCCTCCCTCCTCCCTCCCCATACCATCCCTCTGGGCCGTCCCAGTGCACCAGCCCCAAGCATCCAGCATCGTGCATCGAACCTGGATTGGTAACTGGTTTCCTACATGATATTTTACATGTTTCATTGCCATTCTCCCAAATCTTCCCACCCTCTCCCTCTCCCACAGAGTCCATAAGACTGTTCTATACATCAGTGTCTCTTTTGCTGTCTCGTACACCGGGTTATTGTTACCATCTTTCTAAATTCCATATATATGCGTTAGTATACTGTATTTATGTTTTTCCTTCTGGCTTACTTCACTCTGTATAATAGGATCCAGTTTCATCCACCTCATTAGAACTGATTTCAATGTATTCTTTTTAATGGCTGAGTAATACTCCATTGTGTATATGTACCACTGCTTTCTTATCCATTCATCTGCTGATGGACATCTAGGTTGCTTCCACGTCTTGGCTATTATAAACAGTGCTGTGATGAACATTGGGGTACACGTGTCTCTTTCCCTTCTGGTTTCCTCAGTGTGTATGCCCAGCAGTGGGATTGCTGGATCATAAGGCCGTTCTATTTCCAGTTTTTTAAGGAATCTCCACACTGTTCTCCATAGTAGCTGTCCTAGTTTGCATTCCCACCAACAGTGTAAGACGGTTCCCTTTTCTCCACACCCTCTCCAGCATTTATTGCTTGTAGACTTTTGGATTGCAGCCATTCTGACTGGTGTGAAATGGTACCTCATAGTGGTTTTGATTTGCATTTCTCTGATAATGAGTGATGTTGAGCATCTTTTCATGTGTTTGTTATCCATCTGTATGTCTTCTTTGGAGAAATGTCTATTTAGTTCTTTGGCCCATTTTTTGATTGGGTCGTTTATTTTTCTGGACTTGAGCTGTAGGAGTTGCTTGTATATTTTTGAGATTAGTTGTTTGTCGGTTGCTTCATTTGCTATTATTTTCTCCCATTCTGAAGGCTGTCTTTTCACCTTGCAAATAGTTTCCTTTGATGTGCAGAAGCTTTTAAGGTTAATTAGGTCCCATTTGTTTATTTTTGCTTTTATTTCCAATATTCTGGGAGGTGGGTCATAGAGGATCCTGCTGTGATGTATGTCGGAGAGTGTTTTGCCTATGTTCTCCTCTAGGAGTTTTATAGTTTCTGGTCTTACATTTAGATCTTTAATCCATTTTGAGTTTATTTTTGTGTATGGTGTTAGAAAGTGGTCCAGTTTCATTCTTTTACAAGTGGTTGACCAGATTTCCCAGCACCACTTGTTAAAGAGATTGTCTTTAATCCATTGCATATTCTTGCCCCCTTTGTCAAAGATAAGGTGTCCATATGTGCGTGGATTTATCTCTGGGCTTTCTATTTTATTCCATTGATCAATATTTCTGTCTTTGTGCCAGTACCATACTGTCTTGATAACTGTGGCTTTGTAGTAGAGCCTGAAGTCAGGTAGGTTGATTCCTCCAGTTCCATTCTTCTTTCTCAAGATCGCTTTGGCTATTCGAGGTTTTTTGTATTTCCATACAAATTGTGAAATTATTTGTTCTAGCTCTGTGAAGAATACTGTTGGTAGCTTGATAGGGATTGCGTTGAATCTATAAATTGCTTTGGGTAGTATACTCATTTTCACTATATTGATTCTTCCAATCCATGAACATGGTATATTTCTCCATCTATTAGTGTCCTCTTTGATTTCTTTCACCAGTGTTTTATAGTTTTCTATATATAGGTCTTTAGTTTCTTTAGGTAGATATATTCCTAAGTATTTTATTCTTTCCGTTGCAATGGTGAATGGAATTGTTTCCTTAATTTCTCTTTCTGTTTTCTCATTATTAGTGTATAGGAATGCAAGGGATTTCTGTGTGTTGATTTTATATCCTGCAACTTTACTATAGTCATTGATTATTTCTAGTAAGTTTCTGGTGGAATCTTTAGGGTTTTCTATGTAGAGGATCATGTCATCTGCAAATAGTGAGAGTTTTACTTCTTCTTTTCCAATTTGGATTCCTTTTATTTCTTTTTCTGCTCTGATTGCTGTGGCCAAAACTTCCTAAACTATGTTGAATAGTAATGGTGAAAGTGGGCACCCTTGTCTTGTTCCTGACTTTAGAGGAAATGCTTTCAATTTTTCACCATTGAGGATAATGTTTGCTGTGGGTTTGTCATATATAGCTTTTATTATGTTGAGGTATGTTCCTTCTATTCCTGCTTTCTGGAGAGTTTTTATCATAAATGGATGTTGAATTTTGTCAAAGGCTTTCTCTGCATCTATTGAGATAATCATATGGTTTTTATTTTTCAATTTGTTAATGTGGTATATTACATTGATTGATTTGCGGATATTGAAGAATCCTTGCATCCCTGGGATAAAGCCCACTTGATCATGGTGTATGATCTTTTTAATGTGTTGTTGGATTCTGATTGCTAGAATTTTGTTAAGGATTTTTGCATCTATGTTCATCAGTGATATTGGCCTGTAGTTTTCTTTTTTTGTGGCATCTTTGTCAAGTTTTGGTATTAGGGTGATGGTGGCCTCATAGAATTTTGGAAGTTTACCTTCCTCTGCAATTTTCTGGAAGAGTTTGAGCAGGATAGGTGTTAGCTCTTCTCTAAATTTTTGGTAGAATTCAGCTGTGAAGCCGTCTGGACCGGGGCTTTTGTTTGCTGGAAGATTTTTGATTACAGTTTCAATTTCCATGCTTGTGATGGGTCTGTTAAGATTTTCTATTTCTTCCTGGTCCAGTTTTGGAAAGTTGTACTTTTCTAAGAATTTGTCCATTTCTTCCACGTTGTCCATTTTATTGGCATATAATTGTTGATAGTAGTCTCTTATGATCCTGTGTTGTCTGTTGTGATCTCTCCATTTTCATTTCTAATTTTGTTGATTTGATTTTTCTCCCTTTGTTTCTTGATGAGTCTGGCTAATGGTTTGTCAATTTTATTTATCCTTTCAAAGAACCAGCTTTTGGTTTTGTTGATTTTTGCTATGGTCTCTTTTGTTTCTTTTGCATTTATTTCTGCTCTAATTTTTAAGATTTCTTTCCTTCTACTAACCCTGGGGTTCTTCATTTCTTCCTTTTCTAGTTGCTTTAGGTGTAGAGTTAGGTTATTTATTTGACTTTTTTCTTGTTTCTTGAGGTGTGCCTGTATTGCTATGAACTTTCCCCTTAGGACTGCTTTTACCGTGTCCCACAGGTTTTGGGTTGTTGTGTTTTCATTTTCATTCGTTTCTAGGCAAATTTTGATTTCTTTTTTGATTTCTTCTGTGATTTGTTGGTTATTCAGCAGTGTGTTGTTCAGCCTCCATATGTTGGAATTTTTAATAGTTTTTCTCCTGTAATTGAGATCTAATCTTACTGCATTGTGGTCAGAAAAAATGCTTGGAATGATTTCTATTTTTTTGAACTTACCAAGGCTAGCTTTATGGCCCAGGATGTGATCTATCCTGGAGAAGGTTCCATGTGCACTTGAGAAAAAGGTGAAATTCATTGTTTTGGGGTGAAATGTCCTATAGATATCAATTAGGTCTAACTGGTCTATTGTATCGTTTAAAGTTTGTGTTTCCTTGTTAATTTTCTGTTTAGTTGATCTATCCATAGGTATAAGTGGGGTATTAAAGTCTCCCACTATTATTGTGTTATTGTTAATTTCTCCTTTCATACTTGTTAGCATTTGTCTTATGTACTGTGGTGCTCCCGTGTTGGGTGCATATATATTTATAATTGTTACATCTTCTTCTTGGATTGATCCTTTGATCATTATGTAGTGACGTTCTTTGTCTCTTTTCACAGCCTTTGTTTTAAAGTCTATTTTATCTGATATGAGTATTGCTACTCCTGCTTTCTTTTGGTCCCTATTTGCATGGAAAATCTTTTTCCAGCCCTTCACTTTCAGTCTGTATGTGTCCCCTGTTTTGAGGTGGGTCTCTTGTAGACAACATATGTAGGGGTCTTGTTTTTGTATCCATTCAGCCAGTCTTTGTCTTTTGTTTGGGGCATTCAACCCATTTACCTTTAAGGTAATTACTGATAAGTATGATCCCGTTGCCATTTACTTTATTGTTTTGGGTTCGAGTTTATACACCGTTTTTGTGTTTCCTGTCTAGAGAATATCCTTTAGTATTTGTTGGAGAGCTGGTTTGGTGGTGCAGAATTCTCTCAGCTTTTGCTTGTCTGAAAAGCTTTTGATTTCTCCTTCATACTTGAATGAGATCCTTGCTGGGTACAATAATCTGGGCTGTAGGTTATTTTCTTTCATCACTTTAAGTATGTCTTGCCATTCCCTCCTGGCTTGAAGAGTTTCTATTGAAAGATCAGCTGTTATCCTCATGGGAATTCCCTTGTGTGTTATTTGTTGTTTTTCCCTTGCTGCTTTTAATATTTTTTCTTTGTGTTTGATCTTTGTTAATTTGATTAATATGTGTCTTGGGGTGTTTCGCCTTGGGTTTATCCTGTTTGGGACTCTCTGGGTTTCTTGTACTTGGGTGATTATTTCCTTCCCCATTTTAG
Source organism: Bos indicus (assembly GCF_029378745.1). Taxonomy (NCBI): domain Eukaryota; kingdom Metazoa; phylum Chordata; class Mammalia; order Artiodactyla; family Bovidae; genus Bos; species Bos indicus. Next base: position 1,485,165 of record NC_091785.1, read on the forward strand.
GGAAGTTTTCCACTATTATCTCCTCAAGTATTTTCTCATGGTCTTTCTTTTTGTCTTCTTCTTCTGGAACCCCTATGATTCGAATGTTGTAGCGTTTAATATTGTCCTGGAGGTCTCTGAGATTGTCCTCATTTCTTTTAATTCGTTTTTCTTTTATCCTCTCTGATTCATTTATTTCTACCATTCTATCTTCTAATTCACTAATCCTGTCTTCTGCCTCTGTTATTCTACTATTTGTTGCCTCCAGAGTGTTTTTAATTTCACTTATTGCATTATTCATTATATATTGACTCTTTTTATTTCTTCTAGGTCCTTGTTAAACCTTTCTTGCATCTTCTCAATCCTTGTCTCCAGGCTATTTATCTGTGATTCCATTTTAGTTTCAAGATTTTGGATCAATTTCACTATCATTATTCGGAATTCTTTATCAGGTAGATTCCCTATCTCTTCCTCTTTTGTTTGGTTTGGTGGGCATTTATCCTGTTCCTTTATCTGCTGAGTACTCCTCTGTCTTTTCATCTTGTTTAAATTGCTGAGTTTGGGGTGTCCTTTCTGTATTCTGGCAGTTTGTGGAGTTCTCTTTATTGTGGCGTTTCCTCACTGTGTGTGGGTTTGTACAGGTGGCTTGTCAAGGTTTCCTGGTTAGGGAAGCTTGTGTCGGTGTTCTGGTGGGTGGAGCTGTATTTCTTCTCTCTGGAGTGCAATGAAATGTCCAGTAATGAGTTATGAGATGTCTATAGTTTTGGGGTGACTTTGGGCAGCCTGTATCTTGAAGCTCAGGGCTGTGTTCCTTTGTTGCTGGAGAATTTGCTTGGTATGTCTTGCCCTGGAACTTATTGGCCCTTGTGTGGTGCTTGGTTTCAGTGTCGGTATGGAGGCATTTGATGAGCTCCTGTCAATTAATGTTCCTTGGAGTCAGGAGTTCCCTGGAGTCAGGGTTTGGACTTAAGTCTCCTGCTTCCGGTTATCGGTCTTATTTTTACAGTAGTTTCAAAACTTCTCCTTCTATACAGCACCATTGATAAAACATCTACATTAAAGATGAAAAATTGATATCAAATACCAAAAAGCATAAATTAAAAATCTAGAGTAAAGTTTGGAATTTCAGATATACAATGTTATATAAAAGAAGAAGAGAAAGAAACAGAGAAGAAGAAAAAAAGTCACAGAAATTATATTAAAAAAAACTATAGGTACAAAATTGATAACATATACCAAAAAGCGAAAATTAAAAATCCAGAGTAGAGTTTGGAATTTCTAAAATACAATGTTAAAGAAAAGAAGAAAAAAACAAAAACAAAACAAAACAAAAAAAAACAAGGTCAAAAAATTATAAAATATATATATATGAAGTTTGCTGAAGAAGAAAAAATATGGTCTTTTTTTTTTTTTTGCAAAGTAATAGGTTATAAAAGTGAAAATTAAAGGAACAATAGAGGACTTAAAATTTTTTTTTTTAATTAAAAAAAAAAAGAAAGAAAGAATGATCGTAAAAATAATAAAAATATATCTAGGACTTTTTTTTTTTTTTTTGTGGGTGTTGTGGGTTCAGTTCATTTTTGGCTAGTTCCTTGGTCAGATTTATATTTCTCAAGATCTATAGGCCCCTTCCTATGTAGTCCGTAGTAACCACAGGGTTTTGATCTATTGCCTGTAGCTTCCAAGGCGTTTCCCTCTGTTATATCTTCTTCTGTTTGCTAGTCTCTTCAGTATCTGGTTTCCGCCCTGACACAAAGGGCACGGTGGAGGACACTTTTTTTTTTTTTTTTTTTAGGCTTACTTGTTCAGTCGCGCTGTGGGGAGGGAGGGAGGGATGCTGCAAACAAATAACACTGGCGTGGGCTCGCAGTGCCTCAGCCACCCTGGGTCTGCCCCCGCTCACGGCGCGTGTAGCCTCCCTGTCCACACTGCTCGGACTCTAGGTTGTCCCACCGGGAACAATCCGAGGCTGGCCCTGGGCTGCATGCACCTCCCAGGTCCAAGCCGCTCAGGTTCAGGCACTCGGGTAGTCCTCAGAGGCGCAGACTCAGTTGGGCCTGCGTTTTGTGCTCTTCCCAGGTCTGAGCAGCTCAGGTGATGAGGTGTTTGGCGAGCGCCAATGCTGCGACTTATCGCCTCCCTGCCACTCGGTTATCTGGGTGTAAAACCGGCGCACCTTCTCAGGCAGATGTTGACCGTCCAGACCCCCAAGAAGTTTTAGTTAGCAAAGAAGCCTGCTTACAGTTTTATAGATAATGTCTCTCTGGGGCTGCGATTGCCCCCTTCTGGCTCTGGCTGCCTGTCACCGGAGGGGGAAGATCTGCAGCCGGCTATCTCTGTTCAGTCCTTTGTTCTGTGCGCGGGCCTGGCGGTCTTAGGTTAGGGCTGGCTTTTCACGTGGTAGATATCCCACAGTCTGGTTTGCTAGCCCAAATTATTTCGCTCAGATAGCGCTCAGGGTATTCAGGCCAGATTCTTACTCTCAGCGATGCAGCCCACGCCGCGCCTCCCTGCCCAGTCCCGGCTTGCTAATGGCGGATGCAGGCGTCTGCGCTGCTTCTCCGCTGGGGGAGTTACCGTAGGGCTCACAATCTGCAAGTTTTAATTGTTTATTTATTTTTTCTCCCTGTTATGTTGCCCTCTGTGCTTCCAAAGCTCGGCACAGATTCGGCAGTGAGAAGGTTTCCTGGTGTTTGGAAACTTCTCTCTTTTTAAGATTCCCTTCCCGGGACGGAACTCCATCCCTCCCTCTTTTGTCTCTTTTTTTTTGTTTTTAATATTTTTTCCTACCTCCTTTCAAAGAGTTGGGTTGCTTTTCTGGGTGCCTGATGTCCTCTGCTGGCATTCAGAAGTTGTTTTGTGGAATTTACTCGACGTTTAAATGCTCTTTTGATGAATTTGTGGGGGAGAAAGTGTTCTCCCCATCCTACTCCTCCGCCATCTTAGCTCCTCCCCCCTGAGTCAACTCTTAAATCAAATCACTTGTTACTATACAGTGGAAGTGAGAAATAGATTTAAGGGACTAGATACGATAAACAGAGTGCCTGATGAAGTTGCATTTCAAAGCTATGCTAAATCGGGTAGGAGTAGCTAGCATGACAGAGTTTGATTCCCATAACAGAGTGGTTTGGTTAATCTGTCAGATGGCCCAAAGCACCATTGTACTGATTTAGAGATAGTAATTTATATAGTTTAAACTCTTCTCTATGTGTGCACACTATGTATGTGTGTGCATGCATGTGTTCCTATTACCTTCTGGTATTTGTTTTCTTCCAGATTTACAGATTGGTTTCTAACTGAGGTGAGAAAGGGAAAATGAATGATGTAAATGTTCATTGCCCTCAATAATTTTTATTCTTATTAAACAGTAATTATTCTTTCCTACTTCAAATATACCATCTGCTTAAATCACCTTTCAAAATCCCAATTAAGCTGATAATTACCCATCTAAACAAAATAAATATCTTACCCAAATTTCAAGAGACTGAAGGAAAAAGCGAGTAGTGTGAATATGCTAATTTATACTTTCCTTCATCAGATTTAGAAGCCTTCTTCGTAGGTGTAAGAAATAGTGATAGGTCATATATATGTTTGTAATACATCTAAGAACTAATATGCCCTATATGTTAAAACTCTCATATAGTCTTCATCACATATCAATGAGTAGCTAATTTTATTCTCATCCTATTTTATTGATAAGAAAATAGATGTTTTCAAGTTTTTTTAAGTATCTTTTATGGGGACATCTGGTGCTGTTGGACTGCAAAATAGGCACTGTGGCAAATAGTACTTTCCTAAAATGGCTGAAGTGGCATTTCTAATAGCCTATAACCTGAAAAACCTTGCTATTCCTCACCAAGAAGTAGATTCTATACTAACTTCCACTCCTTCTAGAACACTTGGTAGGCTTTGATTATTCCATCCGATAAAGTGTAACTGACAGAAATGATGCTTTTTTTTTTTTTTAACACATGAGACTGCTGCTGCTGCTGCTAAGTCGCTTCCGTCGTGTCCGACTCTGTGCGATCCCATAGACAGCAGCCCACTAGGCTCCTCTGTCCCTGGGATTATCCAGGCAAGAATACTGGAGTGGGTTGCCATTTCCTTCTCCAATGCATGAAAGTGAAAGTGAAGTCATTCAGTCGAGCCAGACTCTTAGCGACCCCATGGACTTCAGCCTACCAGGTTCCTCTGTCCATGGGATTTTCCAGGCAAGAGTACTGGAGTGGGGTGCCATTGCCTTCTCCGACACCTGAGACTAGATTATACAAAAGACAGTTTCCATTGTCTCATTTTGTGTCAGTACAGTCACCCTAGGAACCCAGCCTCCTTGGAAGAAATTCAGGAGAGATGGCCTAATAGGTGTTCTGGCTGAGAGTCACAGTAAAGGATTCATCTGACAGCCAGCATCAACCTCAAGAGCGAGCAGGTTTATGCTGAGTGACCAAGTTTTCAAATGATTCCAGCCTCTTGCCATCAAGTCATCTCCTGTCTTTAAGTCATTTCATAGAAGGCCTCATGTTTCATGGAACAAAGAGAAGCATGCCCAATATGTCGTGTTTAATTTTCTAATTTAAAGAACCCATGAAAATGATAAAGGGTTGATTAAGTTTTAGGTCAATTTGTTTGTGTGTGTTAGCTGCTCAATCATAACCAACTCTTTGAGATCCCATGGACTGTAGCCCTCCAGGCTCCTCTGTCTGTTGGATTTTCCTGGCAAGAATACTGGCTGCTGCTGCTGCTAAGTCACTTCAGTCATGTCTGACTCTGTGCGACCCCATAGACAGCAGCCCACCAGGCTCCCCCGTCCCTGGGATTCTCCAGGCAAAAATACTGGAGTGGGTTGCCATTTCCTTCTCCAATGAATGAAAGTGAAAAGTGAAAGTGAAGTTGCTCAGTCGTGTCCGACTCTTCGAGACCCCATGGACTGTAGCCTACCAGGCTCCTCCGTCCATGGGATTTTCCAGGCAAGAGTACTGGAGTGGGGTGCCACTGCCTTGTCCAAGAATACCGGAGTGGGTTGCAATTCCCTTATTCAGGGGATCTTCCCAACCGACCCAGGAATCAAGCCAGGGTCTTCTGCATTGCAGGCAAATTCTTTACTGTCTGCACCACCAGGGAAGTCCTAGCAAATGGCTAGGCCATCTAATTTCAAACTAGCATTTTGAAATATGAGAAAATATGACTGTCTCTGTCAAGGAAAGTGAGGCATAAGCTATGTTATAGCTCCAATTTGTAAAGATTAAGAATATTCCTTCAATCATAAAAATTATATAAATACTTATAGGCTGCATAACTTGCAATGTTTGGGAGTTCTGTCTTCTCCTATAGACATTGTATAACTTCTGATTCCTTCATGACTGGGAAATCGAAGAGAAGAAAGAAAATCAGGACCAAGGGAAAACCATTTAACATAGCTGAATCTTTTTATCATTATTTTTCGACTATCAAAACATCTAGCTAGGCATATTTCCAAACAATGACTCTCTTCTCATTGGAAGGTTTGATGGATTCTTTATAGATTTCCAACCTCCCCCACAAAGTGGAATCTGTTGCATTACATATTTATTTGCATAGATGGCACCATATCCCAGTGATTTCTTATAATCCCTTGAAATTTATTTCTGCCTGTTGGCATACCACAATCTCTCTCTGCTGGAGTCACCTCACCTTGCCACACAGACTTCTCAGACAAATTGGTTCAAGAGGGAATACCACTTGAGTTGTCTATGCTGACCCATTTAAGATGTTATGAATTTTTGTCTAATATCCCTCAAATTTTAGGATGCTTCAAATCTCTCTCTCTTTAACTGACAAAATTAGTATTAGCATTGAGTAGTCTTAGTCTATGTTTGATCTTCTACATGTCAACGGTCACTTAGTTTGAGAATAAGGTGCTGGTCTTCCTTCTTATAGACAAATTCTTTCAAGTGGTTTAAACAAAGCCCCCTTTTCTCTAAATTGGTAAAAAAAGTACCCCCTCATCTCATGAGAAACACAGACATACTCAGTCATAAGAGGGAATGGGGCAAATGCCACACATCTTATTTGGCAATGACTGTATTTAAATTCCTGGAATATCTGAAGCTTTTCCTCATTTAGGCTGAGTCAATAATGAGCTAAATGTTGAGATGCTGGTTTTTTGCTGCATCTTAGCAAGTAGTTTATTTAGAGCAGAGAGATACTTTGGAATCTGTACTTTGGACTGTGGTTATTAGTCAAAACCAATAAGCAGGAAAACTCTCATTTTTAATGTATCAGTAATCTTACAGTACATGTTGTTAGCCAGACTTTTCTATACTTTGAACTTCTACAGTGTCAAAATAGAATTTGAATACTTTTTTGTTTATTGTATTCCTCCTCTTGCCCCCCAAAATTAACTTTTTTTTTTTTTCTTTTTTGTCTTGGAAACAGTTCAACCACTGCTACCTGAAAGAATATGAGGAAAGTAAGGTGTCAGGAGAGCATGAGCTTTCTCCTGGGTGTTGACGGACACCAGATATCTACAGATAACTTATCTACAGATAACTTACAGAAGTAACTGTTGACAAAAATGAAAAAGATAGTTTGGGACAATATTATTGATCGTCTTTAACATAAAACCCTAAATGTCTTTGAAATTTCTATTTGAAAATAATTTCAAACTTAAAGTTACTAGTACAGGAGCATATTTTACCCTTTGTTATTATCTTACTCATTTTGCTTTATTAATTTTGTTCTATTATTATTATCTATCAGTTATACTTTATCTATCATTTATCTGTCTCCAGCTATGGTAGGCAGAATTCTGAAGATGTTCTCCTTCCAGACCCCAGATTACTGTTTCTTGGTCATTCACTTGAGCATTAATATAGATACTACTATAAGGAGATTTTGCAAGTGTAATTAAACTCCTAAGACAGTTAACCTTAAGATACAGATTTTATCCTGGTGGGTTTTATATAATCATATTTTGGGTCACAAAGAGTCAGACATGACTGAGTGACTGGACTGAACTGAACTGAACTGAACTGATGAACCTTTTAAAAGTCAGAAGACAGATGTGATAGGAGATGGGACAGAGTGATTCAAAATGTGAGGACTCCATATGCTGTTGTGGGTTTGAAGATGCACAAAGAAATGGGAGCGGCTTTTAAAGAATCGGAAGTTTTCTAGCATATACCTAGGGAGGAATGAACCTCAGACTTACAACCAGAAGAAACTTAATACACTCTCTCCATATAGTGTTCTTCTTTTTTTGAATCATGAGAAGAAATTATAAATATTAAATCCTTAAGATAATGTTGCTAGGTAGTTCTAAAGAGTAAGATTACTTTCTTAGGTAAGAATATAGTTATCAATTTAAGAAGACTTATCTTTGATACAATAATTTTATCAAATATGTTAGTTATAGTTTAGTTTTTGACCAAATAATGTCCTTGGTAGCAATTTTGTTACTCTAGTGACAGTCGGACACAACTAACGACTTAGCATCAGCAGCAGCAGCAGCAGTGAGAATCCAGTTTCAGATCAAGTATTACATTTAGTTGTCACATCACTTTTAAGCTAGAGTGTTGGAGTGGGTTGCCATTTCCTTCTCCAATGCATGAAAGTGAAAAGTGAAAGTGAAAGTGAAGTCGTGTCCGACCCTCAGCGACCCCATGGACTGCAGCCTACCAGGCTCCTCCGTCCATGGGATTTTCCAGGCAAGAGTACTGGAGTGGGGTGCCATTGCCTTCTCTGATATTCAAAGGCTTTCCTTTTGCTTTATTAAATTGTTATTTTGAATAATGCAATCACCCTTTAAAATGAAGTACTCCTAATTTTGAATTTGTCCGATATTTCCTTATGATTATATTCATGTTTTACTTTCCTGGCTAGAACGTGATACAACATATAAATGATACTATATACTTTTTAGATTATGATAGCTGAATTTACACAATGTCAATCTGCCCCTCATTGGTGATATTAGTTTGATCATCTGATCAAGGTGTTGCCCTTGACAAAGAGTAGTTACTGATTTTTCCCTTGCAACTAATAAGCCATCTGTCAGGAGACTTTAGAAACATGCAAATATTCTGCTCACTTAGAACATTTGCTACTGAGTTTGGCATCTATTGATGATGCAAATGTGACATAATAGTTACTTTGGTGATAAAGTCATGATTTTCAACTTTAACACTCTTTCCATATTCACCAGTTAGTATTTGTACTATAAGGAATATCAGTTTCTCTTCTACCCTAATTTATTTTATATCTATTACTAGTAGTACAGATGTATATTTTTCTATCTTTCTCCCTATAGCTTATAATTTATTATGCTTATTATTTTTGGAGAGGAAACTCAAATTGTCTGAGATGTGTTTAGTGGAAGCTTCTTTAAACTGGCTGCCATGTCTATGGGATATGAACCTATCACTTTTTTGGAGAATTTTTTATTTTCTGACATACTAAGATGACCAGATTAATTTTTGTACCCTGACTCAACCTGGAATTAGCCCTTATTCCAAAAATACAATGGAACCTTAAATAGTTTAACTCGAGGGATTACACCCCTGAAATTCTTCTGTAAGAATATTAATCTTTAAATAAAGTTTGAATTAGAGTGCATTGTAGACAAAATGGGAAGACAGATTATAAGACTAGAAAGTATTATTTTTTTTTTTTTTTCTTTTCTGTAGATCTTGGTAAAATATTTCAGTGAATTTTACTTTGGAAGACATGATCAAACTATCTCTTCCTCCTCTCCCTTATTTTATCAAAGAAAGATTACTTCATGGCCTTACTCTGGTAGTTTCTTATAAAAATGCATGATATGTGAACATAACTCTGATATCTCTGCCTAGCTGTATACAAAATCAAAATAAAGATTTAAAGACAAATCTTTCTAAATAATTATGGAGTTAGTGGTCTTCAGAGAAGAGCTTTATGAAGGCAGTAAGTTCTTACTAAATCAGTGATGCAATATGAATCCTAAAATTAGTAAAGAGGTCAAACTGATGGATCCAGATTTATAACCTTTTGTATTGAAGCTGATATGATTTAATATGGAAGTCAGTGTTCAGTAGGCAATATTGAAAAATTTTGCTGCATGAATTTTTGAGGAATGTCAACAGGATTTGATAAATTGTTTATACTTAGAAACTGGAAGTTGAGGCTTAATTAGAGGCATAATCGTACCATTTTAGGCCACCCTCTGCTTTTGTGGGTTCAATTTTTGGCTTTGGAAGAACACTGGAGGAGGAAGTAGCAACCCACTCCAATATTGTTGCCTGTAAAATTCTATGGATAGAAGAGCTTGGCAGGCTGCAGTTAATGGGGTCACAAAGAGTTGGACATGACTGACCACATGCACTGCTTTTGATGACAAATGTAAACTTCTTGACATTTATCTCATGGTCATACTTAGAGATATGTCTATTTCCTTACTGTTAGAACTTTTCCTACTGTTGGGTGGGAGACCAACACAAACTCTATCACTGATTTACATATATTGTGAAATAATTATCACAATAGGCCCAGCTAACACCTATTGTTTCATATACATACAAGAAAGAGATAAGAAAAATTTTATCCCTGTGATGAAAGCTCTAGAGTGTACTCTAACTTTCCTATATACCACAGAGCAATGTTAGCTATCATCATCATGTTGTGTATTACATCCCTAATGCTTATTTATCTTATAACTGGATGCTGTACCTTTTGACTGCTTTCTTCTAGTTTGCACTCCCACACCTTAACTGCAAATCTAAATTTTCTCTATGAATTTAGTGGTTTTGTTCTGTTCTTTTTTTAAATTTTTGTTGGAGTATTGTTGGCTTACAGTATTGCTAGTTCCTACCATACAGTAAAGTGAATCAACTATTAGTGTTGATTCTGAAGTCTAGAGGGAACTGGAGAAGGATAAATCAAGGGTTATCTCATTGATCATGGGGAGAGTTATTATATAGAAAGACATTGGACCTTCTAAGCACCGTTTCTATAAAGCATAGTACAATTGGATTAGGATTAGATACAAGAACAGACAAGGAGTTAATATATTCTCAAAAGACCCATGAGGATATAGAGACCTGAATTTAGCACCAAGATATTAGCTTTAGAAGCCTCATGTGAAAAATGGAATGTTAATAATAGTTATTACTAAATGGTTTAACTGTGTGCAGACACAGCATGAAACATTTTAATTTATATTAAATCATTTGATCCTTAACCTTAAGAGGCTAGCACTAGTATTATCCCTATCTTAGAGATGAGTAAAGAGATACAGAATGGTTAAATATGTTCCTCTAATAGCCACAGCTGTATGATTTGATTAGAACCCTGGAAGTCTTGACTTTGAACCAGTTCAACATTTTAACTTGTTAAAATCACATACATGTTTTAAACAGTTGTTCTTCAGTGATTCATACTGGGCCTCTAAATCAAGGTTTAAAAACTCAAAATTTAACATGGATACCATCTCTAAGAAAATGGAAAAAATATCTGATAGTTCCATGAAAAAAAAGTGACAACTTTGGACAGGTTGCTTGTCATTCAGTTATAGTTGGAACAAAAATAGGCAACGTATTTAGGTGCAAAGCAGAAGAAAAATCAGAAGAAAATTGTGGCTTTTCCTGATTAGTGATTAGTCATTTGGTACAGAAAATGTAAAAATAGACCAAAATTAATAGTATTAGGAGGGTGCAATTCTTATGTGATTTAGTAGAATTATGGGTTCAGAATCTGAACTACATGGTATGATTAAAAACTAGAGTATGTGAATGATCAAAATACCAGAACATGCAGTATGCCCAGAAATAAAGAAAACAAGCATGAATCCTAGTGTCTGAACTTGGAAGATGACTTTCTCTTGAAAAACAAAAAGGTAGAGACCCCACAATGTAGACAACAAAAAACTTAGAAAATGATTTTTTTGTATCTTTGTTTAAAAAAATAACAAGCAAATAGAACTCAAAACTCTAAGTTGATAGGCAAATAAGAGTATGGATAGCAACTTAAAATGTCACAGACTTTGTTTGTATCCTTATTCAGAACTGTTAATTTGGTGTACATGGAACTATGATGTTTACTTCTGAATTGGAGCAAGCTCAGTAATGGGTTATCAGTGAATGTATTAATAATAGTAATATCATTTATCAAATGTTTTCTCATACCAATTTTCATACCAAACACTATGCTTAGCATTTGTGTACTTCATTTCCTGGGTCAGGTCCTCTTCTTGAGAATTACAGTTATTTAATGAAAGTTCAATATGGCCAAGCTATGAATGAGCTCATGGCCACATAGCTAGTAAATGAGAGACCCTACTCCTGACTTCAAAAATCATGTTTTTAAGCACTACATATTCTGGATTCCCTTTTCAAAGTAATTTTTCCTCCAGAAAAAAATTTATATGTGTATACTATATGTGTGTGTTTGTATAAATACAGGTAGAAAGATAGAGTGACTTTTGAAGTACATAGATTTTATACACTTGTAAGAAAAATGTAGCGCTTCCCAGGTGGCTCAGTGGTAAAGAATCTGCCTGTTAATGCCAGAGGCGCAGATTCCATCCCTAGGTCAGGAAGATGCCCTGGAGAAGGAAACCACAATCCACTTCAGTATTCTTGCCTGGGAAATCCCTTGGATAGAGGAGCTTGGGGTTGGGACTACAGTCCATGGGGTCGCAAAAGTGTCTGACACGATTTAGCAATTAAACAAGAAATGTGTAAGTTAGTAAAGGATACTTGTCTTTAAGTATCCTTAAATATGTAAGCTTGTAAAGGATATACTTGTCAAGCTGGATTTAGAAAAGGCAGAGGAACCAGAGATCAAATTGCCAGCATCTGTTGAATCACTGAAAAAGCAAAAGTGTTCCAGAAAAATATCTAATTCTGCTTTATTGACTATGCCAAAGCCTTTGACTGTGTGGTTCACAACAAACTGTGGAACATTTTTAAAGAGATGGAAATACCAGACCACATGACCTGCCTCCTGAGAAATCTGTATGCAGGTCAAGAAGCAACAGTTAGAACCAGACATGGAACACAGACAGTTTCCAAATTGGAAAAGGAGTATGTCAAAGCTGTATATTGTCACTATGCTTATTTAACTTATATGCAGAGTACATCATGCAAAATGCCGGGTTGGATGAAGCATAAGCTGGAATCAAGACTGCGGGAGAAATATTGATAACCTCAGATATGCAGATGAAACCACACTTATGGCAGAAAGTGAAGAGGAACTAAAGAGCCTCTTGATGAAAGTGAAAGAGCAGAGTGAAAAAGTTGGCTTAAAGCTCAGCATTCAGAAAGCTAAGATCATGGCATCTGGACCCATGAGTTCATAGCACACAGATGGGGAAACAGTGAAAATTGTGAGAGACTTTATTTTGGGGGGCTCCAAAATCACTGCAGATGGTGACCGTAGTCATAAAATTAAAAGATGCTTGCTCCTTGGAAGAAAAGTTATAACCCACCTAGACATCATATTAAAAAACAGAGACATCACTTCACTGACAAAGATCCATCTAGTCAAAGCTGTGGTTTTTCCAGTAGTCATGTATGAGTGTGAGAGTTGGACTATAAAGAAAGCTGAGCACTGAAGAATTGATGCTTTTGAACTGTGGTCTTGGAGAAGACTCTTGAGAGTCCCTTGGGCAGCAAGGAGATCGAACCAGTCAATTCTAATGGAAATCAGTCCTGAATATTCATTGGAAGGACTGATGCTGAAGCTGAAGCTCCAATACTTTGACCACTCTGATGCAAAGAACTGACTCATTTCAAAAGACGCTGATGTTGGGAAAGACTGAAGATGGAAGGAGAAGGGGACAACAGAGGAGGAGATGGTTGGATGGCATCACCCACTTGATGGACGTGAGTTTGAATAAACTCCAGGAGTTGGTGATAGACAGGGAGGCATGTTCACAGGGTTGCAAAGAGTCGGACACAACTGAGTGACTGAATTGAACTGATGCAAGAAAGAATGTCCAGAATTATCATGAGCAGTACTGCTGGAAATGTGATCATGGACTGCTACAAACTATGAAATGTTTGTCAATGGCCCTTAAAATGGGTTAAGAAAATGAGACCACATTTAAAGACTGTTATTGAAATTAGCATTGCTATGATATACTGGCATGTAATCATTTTTATAGTAACTTATTTTATTACATTTTCCAAAGTCAGTCAAGCCAGTGGGCACACACACACACACACACACACACACACACAAGTAAATTCTTGATTGTAGAGTTTATAAAGTAATAATCTAGAAAATAAAAAAAAATTAAGTTCAAGCTAAGGGTTTTCCTGAAATATCTGGATTGAAGAATATTTTTAAAATTATATATGGTTCTTTGTCACTTAAATTTTCTGGATGAAAATTTTCTTATTTTCAGTTTTTCTCTAATTATCTTTCTGTATATGAAAAATTGTTACTTACTACCTGCCAGATTTTTTTTGGCGTTTTCTCAACTCAGTTGTCTGAGAAAAAAAAAATCAATTTTTATTTCAATATTAAAAAAAGGTCATTGTTACCCTTCAATGTTACCCTTCATTGCTTCTTCCGAATCTAATTCAAAGTCTGCATCATAGTGTCAGGAGATCAGAGAACTAGTTCTTGTCTAATTCACAAGCTCTTTTGCAATTTAGAACTTAAGAAACATCAAGGACATAGAGTTCACTGAGAAAATTAACCAATGTCTTGTGAATAAAGCATGGACATAAAACACACCACAGTATCAAATTGAGTTAGTTGGCAAGATGGGAAAATCAATAGCATCTTGGCATGTTAATCAAAAATACTGACTGATTTGTGGCATCATGCTGAGCTCTAGGCATCAGTTACTATGTTTTTTCATTTTTATTATATAATGCTTACTTTTTTTTTAAATAAAAAGTATCACTTGACCATAATACAAAATCTTAAAATTATAGAAAGCTGTGGTGGTTAAAATAAAAATCCTGTTCTTACAACTCTTCACAATATTGTATCCAGTCTTACTATGTAAGTATTTCTTCTTTGTCAGTTGGTGTTATTTTATTACATCAATTTTGATAGTGATTTTTAACCTGCTACCATATAGTCATTTTTTCTCATGTTATCTAAAAATCTTCAAAAATGTAACTTTAAAGATAATTCATAGTGTTTCATAGTATTTTTAACAATTTCCTCATTGTTGATTGTTTAGTTTTCTATTTTTTGGAGCAAACAACACTACTGTATATACATATTTGTCTGCATTTCTGTCTGTTTATTCCTTATGATTGATTTCTAAAACAGTGCCATTTTATGGAATTGTATTTGTTTCCTAGTGGAACATTTCATTTTATATGTATTTTGAAAGTCATATTTTTCTGTTTTTTCAAGTATGTATAATACCTAGTTTGGTTCATTGCAAAATAGACATCAATTCTTTTAGTTCATTTCTTAAATTGGAAACTGTACATTCATATAATGATATAAAACATAATACAGAAATGCAACTTCAAAAATACTTGACCAATACTTCTGCCTACAATCAGTCCTCCCCAAATATGTAAAACTTTCAATTATTTCTATTTTTAGTTTTTGTGATTATCACCATAATAGTTAATGGTATTCTTTGCTATTCACTTGTTGATCTGAGAATGTGAGCATTTCCTATAGATTCTTGCTATGAGAGATGAGGATTTCTTTCTATATGGTCCTCCATCCCCACCTACTTATTTTGACAGTTGATGTTCTTGCTTTTTATTGTTTATCTCTAACTCTGTACAATGAAGTTAGGTAATTTTAAAAATTGTATCTTCTAATGTGGCTAGTTTCATGACTCCCTACCATGTAAGATGAGTATGTGTATGTGTGTGTTACTCAGTTATGTTCAACTCCTTGTCATCTCATGGACTGTAGCCCACCAAGCTCCTCTGACCTTGGAATTCTCCAGGCAAGAATACTGGAGTGGGTTGCCATTCCCTTCTCCAGGGGATCTTCCTGACTCAGGGATCAAATCCAGGTCTACTGCATTGCTGGCAGGTTCTTCACCATCTGAGCTACCAGGGAAGCCCAAAGATACAGATATTTGCCCTAGTTTTCTATCCTCTGTTCTTTGTACTTTTAATTTTACAGTTTCAAGAAGAGGTTAGTATTCTGTATGCACAAAATTCAGTTTCCTGAGCCCTCTCTGTATGTTGATGCCAAAAGTTGTGAAATAAACATATTTTATTAATATGAAAGAGTTGGATGCATGTAAGATAATATAAAATATATTAAAGGAGATCTAACATATGTCACATGTGAGTTCCTGAAAGAGAAGGCTAAGAAGATGGGTCAGAGGAAAGGAGCAAAGAGGCAAGGAAGGGAAGTGTCAAGAGCTAAACATGACAGGAGTCTGCAGGTTTTATCAAACTTCTTATGGTTTTCTAGGCCCTTTATATTTCTGTTAGAAATTAGGTATAATTTTTTCAACTTCTAGGGGGGAAAAAGCCTATTAGAATATTGATTGAGATTGCATTGAAGCTATAGATTGATTTGGAGAGAATTTTTTCTCAGTAAAATTGATTTTTTTAAAGTCTCATGAGCATAATATTTATTTCCACTTATTTAGATCATCTTAAATTCCTCTTCACAAAGTTTGAAGTTCTCAGTATACAGGTCTTTCCCATCATGTGGATGATCTACCCCTACATATCTGATAATATAGCTTCTATTATAAGTGATAGTTCTAAATTTCCACTTGTCTGTTACTAGTTATACTACTGATTTTAGAAAATAGATCTTTAATTCTGTAACCCTGTTAGACTCATCAGTTCTAGTGTTTAGTTCTTTGGTTTCATAGTAATGTAATGAAATGTAATATTTTCTACTTTGACAGTTGTGTCCTCTCTAAAGACAACTTTAAATCTTTCTGATTCTGATGCTTTTTATTTTTTTCCTTATTGCACTGGGAAGTACCTCCAGTACAATGTTGTATGATGGTGGTTTAGTCACTAAGGTGGTGGTTTAGTCACTTGTGACCCCACTAGGCTCCTCTGACCATGGGATTTTCCAGCCAAGAATAGAAGTGATGGCAGATATCTTTGTCTTGTACATTATATTACAGGCAAAAAAAAATCCCATCTTATATCAGGAAGTACATTGTTAGCATTAGGATTTTTGTAGATGCCTTTATCAGGCCTAGGAAATTCTTTTATTACTAATTTTCTGAGTTTTTTTTTTTTTTTTAATCAGAAATGGACTTCATAGTTTTAAATGATTTTTTTTTAATTGTTGAGATTATTGTTTTTTTAAAAAAACTTTAACATTTTAGGTAATTTTTTTTCCACCAGAGAGAAATCTACAAGTTAATGTTTATCTTCGTGCCTGCTAAGTTGCTTCAGTTAGTCGTATCAGACTCTGCGATCCCATTGACTGTAGCCCAGCAGTCTCTTCTGTCCACTGGATTCTCCAAGCAAGGATACTGGAGTGGATTGCCATATCCCCCTCCAGGGAAACTTCCATCCCAAGGGATGGAACCTGCCTTTCCTGTGGCTTCTGCATTGCAGGCGGACTCTTTACCACTGAACCACTAGGGAACCCCCAGTGTTTATCTTCACTGTGTCTGAACTCTAACAAAATCTGTTAAAAATCAAAGATACATCCATTGTCCTGGAGAATGGCAAAGCAAAAATTTCACTAAAGTTTAAAAGGCAGGGAAAAGTTTATTCAAGGCTATTCCAGTAGTGTAAAAAACCAAAACTGAAGTCTGAACTTAGCTCCCCTGAAACAAAAGGCAGGAGACTTTTTCATCACTGAGGTGAATTGAGAGGAAAAATACTGGAGAATATTATCAGAGAGACTTATCAGTTGAATATGTCTAGCACATTTAATTATTCCTGATGTTTCAACTCTTCTGCTCTGTAATTAGGCCTTCTGATTTTGCTGATTGAGATTGATTGAAGGTAGGATCCTACCTTCCATGGAGACAGGGAGAAAGGGGATCTATCTTCTTTGATGATTACATTTCAAAGGAATGTCTCTCAGGTCCATGAGAAAGTCAGTTTTGGATCAGAAAACTAGTTCAGTCAGTTCAGTTCAGTCGCTCAGTCACGTCCAACTCTTTGCTACTCCATGAATCACAACACGCCAGGCCTCTCTGTCCATCACCAACTCCCGGAGTTCACTCAAACTCATGTCCATCGAGTTGGTGATGACATCCAGTCATCTCATCCTCTGTCGTCTCCTTCTCCTCCTGCCCCCAATCCTTCCCAGCATCAGGGTCTTTTCCAATGAGTCAACTCTTCGCATGAGGTGGCCAAAGTATTGGAGTTTTAGCTTCAGCATCAGTCCCACCAATGAATACCCAGGACTGATCTCTTTTAGGATGGACTGGTTAGAGGCTTTTAAAAAGTTTTTTATACATCACAAAAGGACAGAGAAAGATTTTACGATTATAAAGCTTTCTGAAATAAATGCTGTAAGAAAAGGAAGGTTGGGGGTCTATAGTTACAAAGAAGCCTGTGTATAGATAATTTAATTTTGTTTACTTTCTCAAAGAACCAGCTTTTAGTTTTATTAATCTTTACTGTTGGTTTCCTTCATTACTTTTTCATTCATTTCTGCTCTGATCTTTACAATTTAAGTTAAGCTGAGGGGAACATTAAGGCCATCTAGATTAAAACTAGATATTCCTTGAATAGGCTTGTTAACCTGTGTGACACTGGAAGTCATGCTATACTGTTTTATTATTATTATTATTATTATTTTGGATAAGTTTTAGATGATAAGTTTCCTTAGCCTCAGGGATTTCAATATCACATAAGGAGGGAGATGATTTCATTAGCCAGGGTAGTGGCAGTCGTGGTGGTGACAAGTAGTCAAATTTTTAAAAGTATTTTTAAAATTGAAACAAATTAAAATGTGAGCATATAAGACTTATTGATTATACAAATGATGGGATATTAGAGAAAGAAAGGAGTTAGTGATGACACCTTTTTTTTTTTTTTTTTTAAATCTGGGCAATGGAAAAGTAGAATTTTAATCAATTTTGTTTTTATGGAGTTGGTCATCAGGTTAGCAGTCAAACTATGTCTTGTCTCTGTGACTTTTTTCCCTACAGTGTTTGGTCCCCTGGAATATTCCCTTCACAGTACTTCATATCTAATTCTTAGCCTTTCTTCAAGAACCTGCTCTTATGCTGTTTTTCAATGAAATCATTCCAGTTATCTCCAGCCTGATATGATGATGGCAGTACAGTAATTTATATTGTTAGTGTTGTTGCTAAATATTTTGGTGGTTATACTCTGTGTTTGGTCTGTACTAAGGCCTTTACATTGTCTAATGTTATCCTTATAACAATGCAATGAGGTGTTATTATTATTTATTTGTTTTTACAAATGAGAAAGCTACGGCTTGAAGATACTGTCACTCCTAGAGATGATAATGCAAAGCCAGAAGTGGTGGCACCAGCATGTTAATTCTGTTTTATAACTTCTGAGGACCAATCTCTTAAACTTCTGGAGTGGCTTATTAACTGCAGTTATTGATGAGTGACTATTTGTTCTGTAGCCCATGTTTGGTTTCCCTGAGGTGATTACATTTGTAACTTAATTAATCCTGTGCATTCATCCTTTTTTTCTCCTAGTTACCCTTGTGGTTACTGTTGCTGTATACTATTCAATTATTTTTGCTTTATGGTTCTCTACTGAATCATATTTGAAAGAAATTGTTTATTCCAAATAATGTAGCAAGATTTCCCCATCAAGTTGTTTATATAAAGCAAGTGGGTTCTAGTAAAGGTTTTATTTACCTGACAATTTTCCTATCCATACACATTGTTCATTACCTTATTATTTGTTTATTGACTTGTGCTAATACATTTTTATAAGGAGAATAATATACACCGTATTGGAGAATTAGAGGTTGGGAACCTGAACATCATTTGGTACATCCTTTTACCCAAAGGGAAATTCCCTGTATATCCTCCCTGACAAAGCACTGCTCTATTTCTGATTAATTATGGCAGTAAAGGGAAAAACAGAACCCCTTGATGCATTCAGTTTTATTATTGAATGAATATGTGTTCAGTGTTACCCGCTACAGTTAGTTGACATCTTCCTCTTTGTAACTTTTCAACCATTGCTTTTTACTTTATTAAATAAAAATAGATTTAAGGTACACTCTACACTGCATGCTCAAATGTTTAAAGACACCTTTGTCTTTCTCTCAGGGTGTCTTTCTTCAGGATGACTGCTCAGTTCCCTCACATACTCCGTGATACCCATCCTTCTCCTTCCCAATTGGCTTTAATTGTTTTTCCCCAGAAAGAGTCAGCAGAAATTTTCATTGCTGTCATATTAATAGCAAATAGGCCAATTAAAAAATGCCACCAGGATAATGACCTAGTTCCTAAATCATTGATCCTTCCATACTGATTCTAATCAGTAGATTATGGATTCATGAGCACTTGGTTTACTGACATTACTCACTTGTATAGACAATGTCCCTGAAATACTCAAGACGTTTGTGCACATCATAGACTACAGTTTCTCTGACAAGCCTCTGACCTTGATCTTTCTTTATCTTTTGCACAGCTGCTTTGAAATTTATCAATCTTTTCCTGAATTAGAGTTAGTAAAGACCTCTTCTATCCATCTTAAATATTCTTTGTTTCTCTTGATATGGTTTTCTAATTGATGGTATTAGCATGAGATGATCTTTAAAATCATCTTTAAAGGGAACTGTAAAGTTTAAACTGGAATTTCTGCTGTATATACAGTTAATTCTCATAATTTGCCATAGTTATATTCTAGGAAGTCACCATAGAGACTGAATTAGTGAATCAGTCAATTCATTTCAGTTACTCAGTTATGTCCAACTCTTTGCAACCCCATGGACTGCAGCATGCCATGCCTCCCTGTCCATCACCAACTCCTGGAGTTTACTCAAACTCATGTCCATTAAGTCAGTGATACCATCCAACCATCTCATCCTCTATCGTCCCCTTCTCCTGCCTTCAGTCTTTCCCAGCATCAGGGTCTTTTCAAATGAGTCAGCTCTTTGTATTAGGTGGCCAAAGTATTGGAACTTCAGCTTCAGCACCAGTCCTTCCAATAACATTCAGGACTGATTTCCTTTAGGATTGACTGGTTGGATATCCTTGCAGTCCAATGGACTCTCAAGAGTCTTCTCCAACACCACAGTTCAAAAGCATCAATTTTTCAGTGCTCAGCTTTCTTTATAATCCAACTCTCATATCCATACATGACTACTGGAAAAACTATAGCCTTGACTAGACGGACCTTACTGAGCTTTTAGTTCTAGGGGAAATATGGGGTTAGGTTACTGTAAGTCTCTGGTCATGACATTTTTAGCAACCAAAACACAAAATATGTAAAATAAGTTTGGTTGCCAGCAATGTTGCTGTAAAACAAGCTAGTCTCTTCATTGTTGAAAAATCTGTTCTTCCACAAAATCCTTTTCCTGAAGAACACTTAGCAGGTATTTTAAGATTCTTCCACACTTTATTTACTTGCAGAATCTGCCACAACTGCTGTATTACCTTTGCAAATAGCCAAGCCAGCCAACACTAGCTGTAATGGGTTTAACATTTTTCTGATTCTGGGTAATGTGATTTGTAAATGTTTCTGGCTTTCAGCCTCACACTAGTACCATCAATTACATTTTGTATAAAAATAGGTCATCACCTCATGAATCCACAAGTTGAACTACTTGTATCTTCCATAGCCTCATTCTGTATTATAGATGTTGCTTTAGTACATTCTGAAGTGTTCTTATAGACAAACTGCTGCCTTTCCTCTTCATTTTTCTGGATGTATCTTCTTCTTGATTCATTAAGATTGAGCTCATAGCCAACAGCACTATAACTTACACATGAATGAAGCTGATCTAATACACACATTTTCCCTATAAAGTATATCCCAGCCTTGAACTTAGGAACACTAAGCAACACTTCAGTACTATAATTTGGAGAATATTTAAATTCTTCAATTAATTTGAATTCTCAAATCACCAAGAAAAAGTAAAAAAATTAAAAAAATATATATGTGGTATTAATTGACTTTGAAAAGAATGCTTGTTTACAGCATGAGAGCAGAAATATTTCAGAGCTTTGCCTTGTTTGACTTCAGTTGAAAACGTGTGTGTCCAGCGACTTTTTTCCTTTGTGTACATGTCCACGAATAAACACATAAGTGCCCAAATATTGATTTTGAGGTTACAAATAACTTTTGGTGAGTAGGCCAATCTGTAAATATGGCATCTACAAATAATGTTTAAAGAATATGAGCCTTTGGAATTTAAAAAATCCATCAGATGTCCAGCATAAAACCATATGCGTTGACAAATCAATGTGTATTTTCATAACATTAAGCTTAAGATTCCTGGATTATATTCTGTACCTTGTAAACTCAAAAGACAAGTTTTTCTCAGGCTCACTTTTCTGGTTACTATTATTGCACCCTTTAAAAATATATTATTCCATATTTCATTTTTATTTGTTTAGAACTATAGTTTTCTTCTACTGATGGTTGTATTTTCATGTTTTTCTTAATTAGAGGTTTATAACTTTAAATACTTTTTATCATCATTTTATGGTAATTATAACAGAGAAGAAAAGTGCATATGTTCAGTCTTCCATTTTTTTTCACCAACAACTCAGAAACTGAGAAGCTAATGTGCTGTGCAAGCAGAAAGTAGACAAGTTTGTGGAAGTTGGATGTGGGAAGGTAGTAAAAGCTGCTTGAAACACTTGAAATGTGTGTTCCAGGAAGAGCAGGTAAATCACCTGAGCTGGGGAAGAGACAACTGACATTAGTTATACTTCAGAATCTAGGTTTGGAAAAGGTAGCTGGAAGCTTGCAGAAGTGGAGAAAGTGGCTTTAACTTGTTATTTTTTGACACAGCCCCTAGGAGCCTGAAAATACTTTTCTTAATAGGGAGATGTGATATGAAATTTTAATCAACATTTTCCAGTCACATACATTGTTTTTTTGTAGAATGAAACCACATATCTGAACTGACATCTTGTATTTGAATAATGCTAAATTTTTTTTTTTATTAACAAAACCTATACATCCCATAGACTCTAGATGAGAAAGACCTCCAAACTGTTAGAGCCCTCAGGTTCATGATTTAATGCTGGCTGAAATGAGGACATAAATTATCCATTGTATCATTATTTTCTCACCAAGAAAAACAAAACAGAATTAAAGCTTGGTACTTTGTCAACTTGTCACCTGGGTAATGGAAGAGGAGGCTGAGCCTGAATAAATGTGATGGGAGGAATACATTGATTCTGGTTTTTACTGAGATGTGGTTGTAAGAGAAATTTACACGTGTAATTAATATCCAGGAAAGTATGAGAGCCAAAAAAGGGCCTCAGATAAAAAAGTAACGGCTTTGAAAACTTGGACAGCAGAAAAGGCCATTAACCATTATGCTCGAAAACAAAATAACCACCTGCTGCAAACTTTCTTATTTTGGCATGGTAGAACAAATGTGCCAGAAAGAGAAAAACCATAAGGAACCATTTTATTTTGACAGAAATCAAGTATAATTTGCTAAAGTCTTATAACACTTTTGGAAGGAAAGTTTCTTTGCAGAATTTGGAACTATATCCATCTGTATTTATATTATTAAGTATTTAACCAATGAGTTTTCCCTAAGATATTACTTTTATCCTAAATTTATGTTATCCTGCTGCTGCTGCTAAGTTGCTTCAGTTGTGTCCGACTCTTAGCGACCCCAGGGACTGCAGCCAACCAGGCTCCTCCTTCCATGGGATTTTCCAGGCAAGAATACTGGAGTGGGTTGCCATTGCCTTCTCCACATGTTATCCTAGGTCACTTGATTACTTGCATATATATGGTCTCACATGTGATTTAGCATGTATAATAACTTGGCTTGAAATTTATGTGTAAACATACATAGATTAAAATATATAATAGATATATAACATACAATACAATAATATAAAGAAAATTCTTAATTCAAAGGAGGTGGGATTACATTATTCTGAAGAGGTGATTTTATTTTTCAGTAGGTTCAGGAAGGGGGAAAGTTACTAATTGAAATTAGTATTTAAGCAAAATTTCTAAGAAGACAAAATATGTACAAACCCAAGAGTCTTAAGATTACATTGAAAGAATTCTGGAGTAGGTTGCCATGCCCTCCTCCAGGGGATCTCCCCAATCCAGGTATCGAACCCAGGTCTGCTTCATTGCAGGTGGGTTCTTTACTGTCAGAACCACCAAGGAAGCCCAAGAATACTGGAGTGGGTACCCTATCCCTTCTTCAGAGGATCTTCCTGACCCAGGAATCAAACTGGGGTCTCCTGCATTTCAGGCGGATTCTTTACCAGGTGAGCTACCAGGGAAGCTCACATAAAAATATATATAAAGAGTTGAGGAAACAGCAAAAATAAATTATTTTATAGTTGAATAGGCCGTGCTACCTGTATGGTTTTGTAAAGAATTTATACACATTCAAAGATTTATTAAATAGTACATTTTGGCAAATTCTTAATTAACCAAACATATTATTTTGAAAAGGGACTATGGAATGAAGGTAAACACTTAAGGTAAATATGAATAGAAAAAGCAGTGAAAGGGAGGGAAGGTGGGATGGACAGGGAAGGCAGAGACAGAGAAGCAGATGTCAGAGCCTCTAGCAACCAAAAGAGAAAGTTATTTATATTCCTGCCTTTTCCATTTTAGCATTGCCTTTAGTTCTTTAAGCCTTCAACTTTATGACATTTTTCTCTCTTCAGTAGTCTCATTTCCTTGATTACATTTTTTTCATTGAAAAAAGAGCTGTAGTACCAACTTCAAAATGTATTTTTAGGATTACATGAAGTATTTAATGTGGAAGCACATTAAACAGAAAAATGTAGAGTGTTAAATGATGTATTCATATAAACTCAGACATTTTTATTGCTTGAGAGTTTTTAATCAGTAAATCAAATTAGGCTTGCTGCTGCTGCTAAGTCGCTTCAGTCGTATGCGACCCCACAGACGGCAGCCCACCAGGCTCCCCCGTCCCTGGGATTCTCCAGGCAAGAACAGTGGAGTGGGTTGCCATTTCCTTCTCCAATGCATGAAAGCAAAAAGTGAAAGTGAAGTCGTTCAGTCGCGTCCGACTCTTGGCAACCCCATAGACTGCAGCCTACCAGGCTACTCCATCCATGGGATTTTCCAGGCAAGAGTACTGGAGTGGGTTGCCATTGCTGCTTATTTTCTTGTAAATAAATTATTGTGAAAAATGGCTGATGTTGAAATTGTGTTCATCTCTGCCTCAACTTTGTCACCACATCCTCAGAATATATGACATGAAGCAGCGTTATTGCCATCAGGCGGACCTTGTGGGTCAAATTTCAGCCTTTAGAATTACTCATTTCCTTTACAGGCAATTATACCTCCCTTCAAAATCACTTGCTTGTCAACACTGACCTGTGTAAGTCATAATCAGCATTATAGATACTCATAAAGTGTGTTTGTTTACCAGGGAGAGACAAAGAGTTTTATTGAGAACATCAATACACACTTCTTTCTGACTTTCTCAATATATTTTGTTTTATTTATTTATTTTTTTACATAGTGCAGACTGCAAGGGGAAGGTAAAGAGCACTCTATGGGGCTGCAGAATGGTTCATTTAAAATCCACTCAACCATATGATGTGCAGTTATGCTCTAGTGAGCTAGGGAGATAAGAACCCTTATTCTAAGTGTTTTTGTAATTTGTTAGGGAGATAGACAGTAAATGAGGAAATAAATAGTACTGACCTCTAAGAAGAAAATAAATCACAATGATAATTAGCAATGGGTAGCCATCTGCTTTGTTTAGGATGGTCTGGGGATGTGTGTGGTGGCTTAGATACTTGTAGAAGGAGTTTCTGGGGTTGGCAGAGTTGGGGGCATTTGACCTGAGGGCAGAAGGATGAAAGATGCAGGGCAGGCATCTGGTAGAGAGTGCAACATCTAAAGGCAGAAGAAGATTGGCATATCTAAGTGAAAAAAAAAATCAATTTGGGGATACATATTTGATCTTCAGTGCATGTGGATGGGTAATGGGTTAAAATCCTGAAGGAAATATTAGGCTGTTGCCTAAACAGGATAAATTCAGTGGAAAATGTAGTAAAATTTATAGGTTAAAGATAGTCACTTTTGATTTTTTTCTGTGGAATACATTCTTTACATATATTTAAAGTTTTTCTTGATTGGTTTTACTTTTTTTTTTTTTCACAGTTATTGTGGGTATGTCTATTCTTGCAGAACTGTTTTAAAGGATATTTTAATTATCCTGCTCAACTATAAAAAATTTATTATATTCTTAACTGTTGTGGGTCCAAATCCATAGATGATATCTTCTGGCTAGAATAGTCATGAAATTGTTTTGAAAATTAGAAAGGAAGAACAAATATAAATCACAATGATGGTTTCCTGAATGACTATGTTAAGCCGGTGATTTTGTGTTTATGTAAATACAAGATTTTTATCTCAGAGGAAGCTGTGACCTTTATTGTTTTGACTTTGTCTTTTCTGGCCTTAGATTCTACAGCCCTCTTCCAATAGACTCACAGCACTAATATATTAATATATAGATACTGGCTTAGGTGCTAAAGAGTGTGCCTGCAATACAGGAGATCTGGGTTCTATCACTGGGTTGGGAAGATCCCCTGGAGAAGGGACTGGCTACCCACTCCAATATTCTTGCCTGGAGAACTTCATGGACAGAGGAACCTGATGGGTTACAGTCCATGGGGTAGCATGCAGTTGGACACCACTGAGCAACTAACACTTTCACATCCACTTTTTGTAGCCTGAAAGCACAAGTAATATGTAGAGGAATATATTTTCTATTGGTACAAGGCACAGGAAACCAAGGAGATGCATTGGAATATTTAAACAGAAACCTAAGATGGATGAATGAATCTTCTTGAAATATATACTGCTTTCCAAATTTTTCTTCTGTTGTGGTCAGCATAGCTTTTTTTTTTTACTTTGTAGTTAAAAAGGTCTCAGTTTCAGACACACACACACACACACACCACCCACACAGGAATATTGGTATTTAGCATGCAAAATCACACATTAAAATTGTAGGTAGTTAAGTCAAAACAGATGGTTGCACAGCATTTGTATCTTTGATTAAATTTTATTTTTATTTATTAATGGAACTATAAAATTATTTAATGAAGCATATTCACAAAAAGCCAAAGCAGAGAAGATTATGAGCTGGACTTATATTACTAAGGCCATAAAATTAACAAGTAAACATAGAAAACATAACTGCCCATTATTTATGGGCTTCTCTTTAGTGTAAATATTTTTAAGGCTGTATATCCAGGTAGGTTTGGTAGCAGATGGAGTGAAGCAATCCAATTAGAAACTATAAAAACAGTTCCTCAAGGCTCATATTATTTAGTAAGCATGCCTTAGGGATTGCAGGTCAACAAGGATAAGTACAGAATGTCACTCATTGGGCATGGAGCTGGGAAGGAACATAAGGATATTGGAATTTAGGAACAAGTAAAGATTTGGAATAAGAGTTTGTAAGGCCAAGACTAAAGCTTATATAATTACCACTCTCTGGAAGAGAGAAAACTCCATGAGTTTGAGGTGTTCAAGCAAAAAAGAAATTATTAATTTTAAATATTTTGATGTACTGGAGTTAGGGTGGTGTTTACGGCCTGCTATAGAAGATGAATCAGCAGCTCAGGTGAGGAAAGGGAATTTTGACCTAGCATTTCCTCTGATACTTCTTGTAAGCAAAGGCTGGACCTACTGTCAGAGTGTAGACGCCTTGTGGGCCTGAAGGTGTTAATTACATGAAAGGTGAAGGCCATTTCCAAAAGCCAGAAGGCAGCAAAGTGCTAATTTTGATGAGAGAAAAGGTGAGAAAGAGGAAGCCTTGTGTTACATACAGCTGTGTCCTGACTAAGAGGCCCGTTCTCTCCCTTTCTAATAAAAGAGTGTCTCTCACTTCCTTCTTCCCCTCTGTTTTATAAAAGCAGCTGCTTTCCTTTCATTAGGTTAACTACCACAGAAAACACATTTAAAACACACATTTGGAATCTTCTATTCTGCTCTTAAAAAAAGAGGCACATTTCTCCCCTGTAAATTCTCTCATACATAGTTCATGGTTGTGTTTTTAAAAAAGTGTTTAAAATATGGGAGGAAAGGAACAATCTTTAACATAGTTTTGAAGAAACTCAATATGTCTGTTTCTGTGTGTACACACACACACACATCCTTCAACAACACAGGTTTGAACTGTGCAGGTACACTTATACATCCATTTTTTTCAATGGTAAATACTACTTCTTTTTGGAAAAAAAAAATTTTTTTTTTATAACTTCAATCTCAATACATGCTCTAAGTTTTATTTTTTTTATGTGATCTATTCCTTCTGGGTCTTATTTGCTGTGGCTATATCACCTTTCTAAAACTTAAACATATGAGATTCTCAGAGCTGAAATAGAAGAAAACAATAGAATGGGAAAGACTAGAGATCTCTTCAAGAAAATTAGAGATACCTAGGGAACATTTCATGCAAAGATGGGTTTGATAAAGGACAGAAATGGTATGGCCCTAACAGAAGCAGAAGATATTAAGAAGAGGTGGCAAGAATACACAGAACTGTACAAAAAAAGATTTTCAAGACCCAGATAATCATGATAGTGTGATCACTCACCTAGAGCCAGACATTTGGGAATGTGAAGTCAAGTGGGCTTTAGAAAGCATCACTATGAACAAAGCTAGTGGAGGTGATACAATTCCAGTTGAGCAACTTCAAATCCTGGAATATGATGCTGTGAAACTGCTGCACTCAATATGCCAGTACATTTGGAAAACTCAGCAGTGGCCACAGGACAGGAAAAGGTCAGTTTTCATTCCAATCCTAAAGAAAGGCAATGCCAAAGAATACTCAAACTACTGCACAATTGCACTCATCTCACATGCTAGTAAAGTAATGCTCAAAATTCTCCAAGCCAGGCTTCAGCAATACGTGAACTATGAACTTCCAGATGTTCAAGCTGGTTTTAGAAAAGGCAGAGGAACCAGAGATCAAATTGCCAACATCTGCGGGATCATGGAAAAAGCAAGAGAGTTCCAGAAAAATATCTATTGCTGCTTTATTGACTATGCCAAAGTCTGACTGTGTGGATCACAATAAACTGTGGAAAATTCTGAAAGAGATGGGAATACCAGACCACCTGACCTGCCTCTTGAGAAATCTGTATGCCGGTCAGGAAGCAACAGTTAGAACTGGACATGTTACAACAGACTGGTTCCAAATAGAAAAGGAGTACATCAAGGCTGTACATTGTTACCTTGCTTATTTAACTTCTATGAACAGTACATCATGAGAAACGCTGGGCTGGATGAAGCACAACAAGATTACTGGAAGAAATATCAATAACCTCAGATATGCAGATGACATCACCCTTATGGCAGAAAGTGAAGAAGAACTAAAAAGCCTCTTGATGAAAGTGAAAGTGGAGAGTGAAAAAGTTGGCTTAAAGCTCAACATTCAAAAAACGAAGATCATGGCATCTGGTCCTATCACTTCATGGGAAATAGATGGGGAAACAGTGGAAACAGTGGCTGACTTTATTTTTCTGGGTCCCAAAATCACTGCAGGTGGTGATTGCAGCCATGAAATTAAAAGATGCTTATCTCTTGGAAGGAAAGTTATGACCAACCTAGATAGCATATTAAAAAGCAGAGACATTGCTTTGGCAGAAAGGTCCCTCTAGTCAAGGCTATGGTTTTTCCAATGGTCATGTATGGATGTGAAAGTTGGACTATAAAGAAAGCTGAGCACCAAAGAATAGATGCTTTTGAACTGTGGTGTTGGAGAAGACTCTTGAGAGTCCCTTGGAGTGCAAGGAAATCCAACCAGTCTATCTATCGTAAAGGACATCAGTCCTGGGTGTTCATTGGTAGGACTGATGTTGAAGCTGAAACTCCAATACTTTGGCCACTTGATGTGAAGAGCTGACTTATTTGAAAGGACCCAGATGCTGGGAAAGATTGAGGACAGGAGGAAAAGAGGGCAACAGAGTTTGAGATGGTTGGAAGGCATTACCGACTCAATGGACATGGGTTTGGGTGAACTCCAAGAGCTGGTCATGGACAGGGAGTCCTGGCATGCTGTGCTTGATTGGGTCGCAGAGTCAGACACGACTGACAAATGAACTGAACTGAACCTGTCCTTACCTAGAGTGATCTCATTTAGCTTCATGTCTTTATATAATATGTACTGGTTCAGTTCAGTTCAGTCTCTCAGTTGTGTGACCACTGGAAAAACATAGCCTTGACTAGATGGACCATTGTTGGCAAAGTACTGGTAGCCTCCAAATTTATTTCCATTTAAGACAAATATATGCTCTCTAAATATGTATTTTCCTGTGTCTATTTTATATCTTTCTTAGAAAGCTAATTGGTATTTCAATAAGTTCAAAGGTAATTCTTTGTATTATGCCTCAAAAAGAAAATCTTTCCCTCTACTAGATGTCCCCACCTAAATTCACTGCACCTAATTCATTTATTGGCTCCTGTCAGTATCTTCGAGGCATGGCCTGTGAGGCCCCATGCCTTTTATGTTATATGTGGGCTGCCGAGCGCACTTTCCTCTCAGTCTGGGCTTCCAGGCTAAGTTCCCCCATCAGTATCTTGAGATTTGTCCTTAAATCTTTTCCCTTCATACACATCCAAGGTTGTGTGAAATTTAGTCACAGTGAGATTTAGTGAGGTTAATCACCAGTGAGGTTTAGTCATAGTCTTGTCATTACCTCTGTCACTGCACTAACCTCTAACTCTTCATCTGCTTTCAGTCTTGCTGTTGTTAAGCGGGTAGAATAGGGAAAAGGAGTCGAAAATGGCAGTGGCTAAAAGACAAAGAAGGGAAAAGCCAGCGAAAATAGAACAAAAGAAGGTCTGAGGACCAGAGTGAGGACCTCAGATAAAACAAACAACACTCCTGGCTGGCCCAATTTACATAGGACAGGCCCAGGGAGAGATAAACATATAAAAAGAGGAGCCAAAGCTAGCTCTCTCTCTCTCCTGTGTGCTGGGGCGCTCTTCTCCTCGCGTCTTTGGATTGATGTGCCCTCACACCTCGAAGATGGATTTTCCTGCTCTCTTTTAAATAAAATAGAGCTGTAACACTGAGCTGTAACACTGATTTGTCTAAGAGCTATAACATGGTCCATTCGAGACCTGAGAGCTATAACACAGTCTGTCCAAGACCCAATAGCTGTGACACACCAAGGGGGCTTTAATGTCCGTCACTCCAAATCTTTGCTGTGACAAGACAAAGAACTGAAGAACATACACTTGCATGACATTTATGGTGCTGTGACTCGGGTTTAACCTGGCTGAAACAACCTCTGCACAGAAGAGGCCAAGCACAGCAGGACCCCAAATCAGTGAGTGGTAGAAGCAGAACGCAAAGAAAATCCAGCACAAGGGAAGGCCCATCATGCTGGAAACCGGGACAGTGAAAAATGAAGTCAGCAGAAAGCTCACACGGCTCAGTCTCAGATTCCAGAAGACCTCCAGTAAAGGTAGGAAGTCCTCATTCCTATGGCTTGAGGGACATGCCTAACAAAATCTTAATTCCTTTACAATCTCTCATTTCTTGTTTCCTCGAATGTCCCAAGAACAGGAGGGTGGCAGGGGGCACAGTTGAGGGACTCTGGAGAGGCTACTCCTCAGCATGTAGGCACTATCTGCTGAGCCCCAGTAGCTGTTACACAAGCTGATGCGGGTTCTTCTGTCTTTTCTCTTCTCTGTTCCAAGGATCAGACCAATGAAACTGTGAGCACTGGTCAGATATTTAGCAGAATTTCCGGTAGGCTATGAAGGGGATTCCTTGGCACGTTTTTCCCACTGCTTTTTCCTCCTGTCCTTCAGCCCTCTCCCGGGACTTGAGCCCGACCAAAACCCAGAATGGCTTTGGGTACTTAATAAAGCTCAGGCTCTGAGTTCTCACTGCAAAAATTCATTGAGAATCAAAGAGATTAATAAGAGGTAGACTTTTTAAGATTCAGAGAGAAGCTCCCACTCTACAGGGTACTGGCCATGGAATGTGGCCTGGCCTGGTTTTGCAAGTGGGGTGAATTCATATGTTAATGAGTAAGAGGATCATCCTAGCCATGGGGGAACCACCCACTCCTCCATCTTTTGACAGTGCCTTGGAGCTGTCCTGCTACCTCTGGCTGTGTCTTTTGGCTTATAGATTGGGGATTAAGGTTTACTTGAATTTGACTTGTTATCTTGGACCCAATTGATTTTAATTGGTTTATGTTATACCCTTGTGCTATGTCATTCTTTCAAAGGTTGTGTTCTGTCCCCTTCCCTCCTGTTTAATGTTCTTTTCCTGAGCCCCATCCAGACCCACAAGGTTGCCTCTACAATCTTCCAGACAGACAACCAGAATATAGCTGGTCTTGGGAGGGAAATACTTTATAATATCCAACCCCTTAATTGTACCCGCGACCCAGATAATCACAATGGTGTGATCACTGACCTAGAGCCAGACATCCTGGAATGTGAAGTCAAGTGGGCCTTAGAAAGCATCACTACGAACAAAGCTAGTGGAGGTGATGGAATTCCAGTTGAGCTATTTCAAATTCTGAAAGATGATGCTGTTAATATTAAAGTGCTGCACTCAATATGCCAGCACATTTGGAAAACTCAACAGTGGCCACAGGACAGGAAAAGGTCAGTTTTCATTCCAATCCTAAAGAAAGGCAGTGCCAAAGAATATTCAAACTACTGCACAATTGCACTCATCTCACATGCTAGTAAAGTAATGCTCAAAATTCTCCAAGCCAGGCTTCAGCAATACGTGAACCGTGAACTTCCAGATGTTCAAGCTGGTTTTAGAAAAGGCAGAGGAACCAGAGATCAAATTGCCAACATCTGCGGGATCATGGAAAAAGCAAGAGAGTTCCAGAAAAATATCTATTGCTGCTTTATTGACTATGCCAAAGTCTGACTGTGTGGATCACAATAAACTGTGGAAAATTCTGAAAGAGATGGGAATACCAGACCACCTGACCTGCCTCTTGAGAAATCTGTATACAGGTCAGGAAGCAACAGTTAGAACTGGACATGGTACAACAGACTGGTTCCAAATAGGAAAAGGAGTACGTCAAGGCTGTACATTGTTACCCTGCTTATTTAACTTCTATGAACAGTACATCATGAGAAACGCTGGGCTGGATGAAGCACAACAAGATTACTGGAAGAAATATCAATAACCTCAGATATGCAGATAACACCACCCTTATCGCAGAAAGTGAAGAGGAACTAAAAAGCCTCTTGATGAAAGTGAAAGTGGAGAGTGAAAAAGTTGGCTTAAAGCTCAACATTCAGAAAACGAAGATCATGGCATCTGGTCCCATCACTTCATGAGAAATAGATGGGGAAACAATGGAAACAGTGTCAGACTTTATTTTTTGGGGCTCCAAAATTACTGCAGATGGTGACTGCAGCCATGAAATTAAAAGACACTCCTTGGAAGGAAAGTTATGACCAACCTAGATAGCATATTCAAAAGCAGAGACATTACTTTGCCAACAAAGGTCCATCTAGTCAAGGCTATGGTTTTTCCTGTGGTCATGTATGGATGTGAGGGTTGGACTGTGAAGAAGGCTGAGTGCTGAAGAATTGATGCTTTTGAACTGTGGTGTTGGAGAAGATTCTTGGGAGTCCCTTGGACTGCAAGGAGATCCAACCAGTCCATTCTGAAGATCAACCCTGGGATTTCTTTGGAAGAAGTGATGCTAAAGCTGAAACTCCAGTACTTTGGCTACCTCATGTGAATAGTTGACTCATTGGAAAAGACTCTGATGCTGGGAGGTATTGGGGGTGGGAGGAGAAGGGGACGACAGAGGATGAGATGGCTGGATGGCATCACTGACTCAATGGACGTGAGTCTGAGTAAACTCCGGGAGTTGGTGATGGATGCTTGGCGTGCTACGATTCATGGGGTCGCAAAGAGTTGGACAGGACTGAGGGACTGAACTAAATGGAACTAATCCTACCCAGTACTGGTCACACTGGAGATCTTGGGGACGCCCAACTCCAGTCTGGGGGTGCCAGGAGGTCATCACACCTTGACCTACCTGGGGATCTGGTCCTCGAAAGTTTGTCATGCCTCAACCTGCTCGGGAGTCCGCTGGTCCCAGGATTCGACCTGCCCAGGTGTTCGATCTCTAGGAGGCTGTCACACCTCAGCCTGCCTGGGGATCTGCACCCTGACCCGGGGACGCCTGGCTCTCAGGTTGCAACAGTACTAGGTAGGATGAGCTTGCATCATATCTATTCCCGTCCATGGTGGGCAAACTAGCAATGAGTTATGAACCCCTTAATTCTACCCAGCACTAGTCACGCTGGAGTCCTTGGGAACACCCTAACTCCAGTCCGGGGGTCCCAGGAGGTCATCACGCCTTGACCTGCCTGGGCATCTGGTCCTGGACAGGTTGTCATGCCTCAACCTGCTCCGGGATCCACCAGTCCCAGGGGTCCCAGGAGGTCATCACGCCTCAATCTGCCCAGGGACCCAATTCTCGGGAGGCCATCACGCCTCGACCTGCCTGGGGATTCAGTCTCTAGGAGTCTGTCACGCCTCAGCCTGCCTGGGGATCTGAATCCTGACCCGGGGACGCCTGGCTCCTAGGTTGCAACAGTTCTGGGTAGATAAGCTTCAGAAAGACTCACCCCTAAGGAAGTCCAACCATGAAAATCGAAAGAGGTCTTTTTCTTTCTCCCTGTCATGACTATCTTTCAGATGGGAAATAACCAATCCACTTCTCAGCAGACGCCCTTGAGATGCATCCTTGATAACTGGAAGCTGTTCGACCCTCTAGTTCTAAGGAGGAGTCACTTGAAATTCTTTTGTGCCACTGCATGGCCACAGTATCCACTGGGGGATGAGGAATACTGGCCTGAGGATGGGACTTTAAATTACAATGCCATCCTTCAATTAGAATTATTCTGCAAAAGACAAGGGAAACCCCTATATCCAAATTTTCTTCTGACTAAAAGATATGAAGTAACTCTGTCTTAAGTATGGGATTGTTGTGCGCCCTAAAAGTGAGCCCACTAGGCAAATGATGTTAGGCACAGGCAACTAAGAAAAGGAACCCCCCCCCCCCCCCCCCCCCCGCCCTTAAAGGCTCACCTCCCACAGCTCTTGAGTTGCCTGGTGCTTCTTCCTTATATCCAAACGTGTCCCCATATCCGGGAGCACCCCTCCACAAAAGCCAGCTCGAGTATGTCCCTTAGTTGAAACTGGAGGCGAATTCAGACCAACTCGAGTCCATAAGCCCTTCTCCCTCTTAGAACTAAGACAGATCAAACAAGACCTGGGAAGCTATACAGATGACCCAGGCAAATATATAGATACATTCCAACATATTACCTTGGCCTTTGACTTGACATGGAAAGACATCATGGTCATATTTAGTCAAACTTTATCTGACCCTGAACATACTAGGTCTTAAAGGAAGCCTGGAGGTATGCAACAGGGCTTCACACGTCCAGTGATAGATATCCAGTAGGGGAAACTGCAGTCCCTTCCTCCGATCCTAATTGGAATTATAATGACCCTGAGCACATCTGGGAAAAGGATCATTTTCTAATCTGTGTGAAGGCAGGACTGAAAACAGCCCAACAAAAAGTAATTAGCTGTACCCAGATCTCAGCAATAACTCAGGAGCCCAATGAGAACCCCATTGCCTTTCTGGAAAGGCTAAAAGAGGCACTCCAAACGTTTACCAATCTGGACTTAGACTCTTACGAGGGACAGGTGATTTTAAAGGACAAATTACTGTCCCAATGTGCATCAGATATCAGAATTAAGTTACAACAGCTACAACAGCAGGACCCTACTGCCTCTTTAGATGAGATGGTCAGCCACCAATACCTTTTATAACAGAAAACAGGAGAAGGAGGCCAAGGCCCAGGAGTGGGAGAGAAAGAAAGAGACAAGGCATGCCCAGATGCTGGCCACTCTCCAGAGAAGCTCTATGGCAAACCCCGAGTCCTTGAAGGACAAGGCACGAGACAAAAGCCTGATCTGTAGACAGGTGGGGCATTGGGCCAAAGAGTGTCCAAACCGTGACCAGTCTCCTAGAATGGCTTGCCACAAATGCCATCAACTGGGACATTGGGCGGCACTCTGCCCTTGGGACCCAAGAGCCTCAAGGTCAAGCGCCAAGCCTACCCTCACGATGGTTCAAGAAGACTGAAGTGGCCCGCTCCAGCCAGCCCGCCAGTCACAGATAACCATCACGGGGCTGGAGCCAAGGGTGCAACTGGATGTGGCAGGTAGGTCCGAGAATTTCTTGGTTGACACAGGGGCTACCTACTCCGTCTTGATCTCCTACTCCGGAGCCTTCTCCTCCCAAAGCTGTGCCATTTTGGGTGCTACAGGAAAATAAACTACTAAAAGATTCACCCGAGCACTTTTTTGTTGCTGGGATTAACAAATATTTTCCCACCAGTTTCTGGTGGTCCCTGAGTGTCCTAGTCCCTTATTGGGAAGAGATATACTCACTAAACTGGGGACCAACCTTGTGATGGGAAGTTTTTCAGCCCCTAGAGCTCTACAGCTCCTGGTTACTACTGAAGAACCCATTACACCTTCAATAGAGAGGGACCAAAAACTATGGGAAGACAAAATTAACCCCCAGATGTGGGACCAGGGGATTCCTGGACCAAGCTGAACTGGTCATCATTGTGCTCCGAGATCCCACTCAGTTTCCTAACCAGAAACAATATCCTCTCAAAAGAGAGGCTCAGGAGGGACTACAGCCTTTAATAAATAAATTCCTTGTTTGTGGGCTGTTGGTCTCCACCAATTTGCCATGTAACACCCCACTCCTTTCTGTAAAGAAAAATTACAGAACCTGGCGAATGGTTCAAGATCTCCAGATCATAAATGAAGCTGTAGACCCCTCCATCCCACAGTACCCAATCCCTATGTAATCTTGGGAGAAATCCCACCCAGTGCCAAGTGGTTTACAGTCTTGGATCTCAAAGATGCTTTTTTTTTTTTTTTTTGCATACCACTGGCTAAAGAATCCCAATATCTTTTTGCCTTTGAGTGGGAGGCCCCAGGAGAAAAACACCAACAGATGACTTGGACAGTATCACCTCAGGGGTTCAGAGATAGCCCCCACCTGTTTGGACAGGCCCTTAGCCAGGATCTCCTAGATCTGGACCTGGGATCTAATGGGAAAATATTACAATATATAGATGACCTACTAATCTGCTCTCCAGATGAGAAAAGTGCCCAACAACATGCAATTCAGGCTCTAAACTTCTTGGCAGAAAGGGGATATAAAGTCTCCCGTGCTAAGGCACAGATGCACATGGGTCCAGGAGGCTGTCCTCTGATCGGGTACAAGGAATCCTCCAGTTGCCTTCCCTCATGACTCAAAAACAATTGCGAGTTTTCCTGGGGCTAACGGGGTATTGTAGAATTGTGATATTCAACTATGGTCTAATTGCCCAGCCCTTATATTAAAGCTTAAAGGAACAAGATGATTCAATCCCATTGATGTGGGGAACTCTTCAAAAGAAGGCAGAGGCTACACTAAAACAGGCCTTAACTCAGGCACCTGCCTTGAGGTTGCCAGACCCAGAAAAAGCATTCCAACTTTATGTCCATGAGAGAGAGGGAATAGCCTTGAGAGTGTTAACTCAGAGGTTGGGATCTGAGCCCCAGCCTGTAGCCTACTTATCCAAGAGGCTCGATCCAACCACCCGAGGCTGCCCCCCCTGCCTTTGAAATCTTGCAGCTATTGCAATCATGATAGAACATGCTTTAAAACTCTCCTCTGGGGGCAAACTAACTATTTTTACCAGCCACCAAGTAAAACAACTCCTAAATGGGAGAGGCCATTTATGGATGTCTGATCAAGGAATCCTCAGATTATCAAGTAATGCTGATGGAAAATCCAGGCCTCACTATATCCCCTTGTGAGGTTCTTAACCCAGACACCCTCCTGCCTACCCCCAAGGGCTCTCTCCCCTTTCCCTCTTGTCTAGAAACCTTGGACCACTGGACAAAACCCCGAGAGGGATTGTCAGAAGATCCTCTGACCAATCCTGAGGAAATCTGGTACACTGATGGAAGCAGCTTTGTCTTGGATGGAAAAAGAAGAGCTGGGTATGCAGTAGTCTCCAATTTTGAGACCATAGAGGCGAAGCCTCTGCCACCAGGTACTTCAGCCCAATTAGCTGAGCTCATAGCCCTGACTCGAGCTTTAAAGCTGGGAAAAGGAAAAAGAAGAGCCATTTACACTGACTCCAAGTATGCCTTTCTGGTGCTACATGCACATGCGGCTATTTGGAAAGAAAGGGGCCACTTGACCACCCGAGGGTCCCCAATCAAATATGGTGATCAGATTCTTAGGCTCTTGGACGCAGTCCATCTGCCCACTGAGGTTTCAGTCTCCCACTATAAAGGACACCAAAAAGGGAGCACAAAAGTTGCACGATGGAACCAAGCAGCTGATCAGGCAGCTAGGAGAGCAGCATTACAGAACCATGACCTGATAGGGGTTGCCACCTTAGTTCCACAGACTAATTTGCCAGAAACTCCTTCATATACTGAAGGTGAGACTCTTAAAGCTAAGAGCAAGGGCTTTCAAGAAGATCATATTGGGTGGTTCCAAAAGGAGGGATTCCTTTTTCTGCCTGGGAACATCCAATGAAAGTTGGTTAACTCCTTACATGCCACCACTCATTCAGGATAAAAGTCCCTCCAAAGATTACTAGAAAGGTCCTTCAGAGGAACAGGCTTCCAAACAACTATAAGACAGGTGGTCTCCTCTTGTCCCACTTGCCAATTAAACAATCCCCAAGGAGCTCAAAGACCGAAGCTGGCCCAACCCGTCCAATGATGTGGGGCCTACACAGGAGAGGACTGACATATGGACTTCACCCAGATGCCAGTTTCTCAAGGGTATAAATACCTATTAGTCATGATAGAAACATTCACAGGATGGATTGAAGGCTTTCCCACCTGGACTGAGAAGGCTGAGGAGGTGGTTAAAAAAACTGCTCCATGAAATCATTCCAAGATTTGGTCTGCCCAGGTCATTACAAAGTGACAATGGGACATCATTTACTTCTAAGGTCACCCAAGGAGTCTCGAGAGCATTGGGCATTACTTATTATCTCCATTGTGCCTGGAGGCCTCAATCTTCAGGAAAAGTAGAAAGAGCCAATCAGTTCTTAAAATCAGCAATAAAAAAGATAACACAGGAGACCCCCCTGGGATGGAAGGAGGCTTTACCAATAGTTCTCCTCCGCACCCGTATTGCCCCTAAGGAACAGGTTGGTCATAGTCCTTATGAGATGCTATATGGGAGACCTTTTGTTTATGTCAATGACCTCTTCCTAGATCCAGAGGTTCAGACCCTCCAGTCTTATACCATGGCCATTGTGCAATTCCAACAGGATATACACTTGTGGGGTATGAACCAGGACCCAAAAGCTTCTAAGGAGTCACCACTATATGCTCCAGGGACTCAAGTCCTAGTTAAAGTCAGGAAAGATGGGTCCCCAAAGGCTAAACTCCAGCCCACATGGAAGGGCCCCTACCCTGTAATACTTTCTACCCCCACAGCACTCAAGGTACCAGGACATGACTCCTGGATTCACTACTCATGAGTCAAGCCATGGAAGAAAATAGAAGAGAACACTCAATACACCTGTGAGCCCCTGGGAGATCTCAGATTCCTATTCAGGACTACCAATGAGTGCCATTCTAATGAACGCCCCCAAAACCTGGTTTCTGGGGATAAGATTTCTCAAGATAGCTTTAAAGAGTCAACACAGCTTGACAGAGATTGTACTCCAAAACAGACAGGAGATAGATCTTCTGATTCCTGAACAAGGAGGGACTTGAGCTATCCTGGAGATGCAAATTTAAAATTGGCTAATGCCCTTACTAGTTCTTATTATGCTATATTGATGATGCTTATGATTATTTCATGTACTGTCAATTGTCTAAACTGTTTTGTCTCTGCCCAGGTCAACAAGCTACAACATACAGTGCCAGTTCAACAGAGATATAAAACTATAGTCGACCACAGAAAATATCACACACCCTTAGATGGACACTGCTATAAGGACTCTGAGGCTTGAGACTAGCAAGAGGGAGAGGACCAATATCCCTCGCCATCCAAGTTCAGCAGGAAGTAGCCAGAAAGACCTTGACGCCCCAATTCCCAAAGAACTGGGCCTCCTATCTCTTGAAGGGGGAATGTTAGGTAGGTAGAATAGGGAAAAGGAGTCCAAAATGGCGGTGGCTAAAAGACAAAGAAGGGAAAAGCCCATAAAAATAGAACAAAAGAAGGTCCGAGGACGGGAGTGAGGACCTCAGGTAAAACAAACAGCACTCCTGGCTGTCCCAATTTACATAGGATAGGCCCAGGGAGAGATAAACATATAAAGTGAAAGTGAAGTCGCTCAGTCATGTCCGATTTTTAAACATATAAAAAGGAGCCAAAGGTAGCTCTCTCTCTCTCTTCTGTGCACTGGGGCACTCTTCTCCTCACGTCTTTGGATCGACATGTCCTCATGCCTCGAAGGTGGATTTTGCTGCTATCTTCTAAATAAAATAGAGCTGTAACACTGAGCTGTAATACTAATTTGTCTAAGAGCTATAACATGGTCCGTTCGAGACCTGAGAGCTATAACACCATCTGTCCAAGACCCAAGAGCTGTGATATGCCGAGGGGGCTTTAATGTCCGTCACTCCAAATCTTTGTTGTGACAAGACAAAGAGCCGAGGAACTTACATTCGCGTGACACTGTTAACAGCCTTTTCTACACACAGCAACACAAGTTCTTTTCAGATGCACATCACATCCCATTATTTTCCTGCTCAAAACATTTCAGTGACTTCCTCTCACACTTAGTACACTGTCTAAAGTTCTTTTCCAGCCTTACAGGACCTTATGTGAACTGTGTCTTATCTTCCATGGTAACCTGCTCTCTGCTCCTCTTTTCCTCTTTCATTATCCCTATTGCTTTAGGCATTTGCTATTCCTCCAGGCATCATGGCCAGCTCCTCTGTATCTTTCCAAGTTCTACTCAAACTTCCCAAAGGACTTTTCCAAACATTCTTTCCAAAGATTATTCCAAAGACTTTTCCTCAACAACCTGTTCGAAACAGAACAGTTCTGTTCCAATTTCTTTCACTCTGTCTCTAATTCTGCTTTACAATTTACATAACACTGACTCTCTGAAATCACTTTGTTTTGTTTCTCTTCTCATCCAGTGAAAACTCCATGAAACAGGGTTCTTGTTGCAGGATTGTATCCTAAATGCATGCAGGAGTGTTTACAACAGATTAGCAATTCAGTGCCTACCTGGTTAATAATAAAGTGAATTTGTCAGGGTAATGATGCCAGTTTTTGGTTATTTAGATTCCTATTGAAAAGTTGTTTATGATGGACCAACCCAGGATCATTTAGCTTCAGGAAAGTTCCTTTTTCCTTCTTCATGTTTCTTTCACAATTTGCAACCAAGGCTAAAGATGAGGTCCGAGGAAATTGCTTAATTTACTGCCGTATAAGAATGACTCTGCTTACCTATCAGAAGAGAATTGACTACTTCTATGAATACTTTTATTTAGTTTGTATTTATATTGGTGTAACTTATTAGTTCTTATTCTCAATCAAAGGGTACTTTCAGGTTTAGCAACAATTTTAGCTGCTGCTGAAAGAGTCAAGGCAGTTTGGGTCCACAGTAGTGAAGAAATCAGCAACAGTGCTTTTTGATTTATTTCTAATGATAACTTCCTCTCTGCCCAGGCCATGTTCAGTGTTATCACATAACTGGAGAAAATATTAAAACCTTGAAATTTAGAAATTTAGTCAGCTTCACTAGGTGACATAGTTATTTCTTTTTATACTAAAAACTTTCTCTGTGTCAGGTAGAAATTAGCTTTTTTTTTTCTTTTTTTTTTGGGGGGGGGGGTACCTATGAGGAGACTGAGACTTAATGAAGTTTTAAAGTGTACTATTGTCTGTTGCTACTGATAGCAGAGCCATGAATATAACTAAGAACTGTTTGATTCCAAACTCAGGATATTTCCCAAAGGGGATAGTCCCTTGTCTGCAAGAGAAGTCCTTATATAACTAATCAAATAATATCAATATGCTCAATTGTTTATATCTGATCCATTCCTTATAGACCAAGGGCCAGAACTGAATTGAGTTAGCTTCTTTTTCAGGCATCATGTCAAGAAGTATACAGAAAGGGAAGGTTTGATTTGATACAGTGATCAAAAGAGGATTCTAAAAAAGAGTTACATACTAGGAAAAAGAGAGAACAATTTGGGCTTCCATGTGTGAAAGAATTCAAAACCAAGACAATGGCAGTGTCAAATACTTTCTAAAGAGTTTCCTCCTTGGGAAGTAGAGAATTAAAAAATCAGAACTTACTGGTTTATAATTAAGTATACCAAATTCTTTTTTTAGATGATTATATTGATACATTGCTTGAGTTTTTATATAATTATCCAATCTTGAACCATTTTGAAAATGAAAGCAACAAGGGCAAATATGATGTCACATGAGATGCTCAGGATGTGAATTGATAATTGTTGAAACTACATTAAGCAATTTTTCTTTTATCTTCTGAAGCTGTCCATAGTAAAAATCAAAAGATTTTGATTATGTTTTCAAGTGTTGGAATGAAGTGATATAGCACAGAAATATGCCTAGTACCCTTTTAAGTATTAAAGTAGGCTTTTATTATTTAAGCACTATATTCAAACAACACATGTGTTTTAGAGATAGCTTAAGATAATAAATTCAAATAACACACAAGGCAATGCCACCCCACTCCAGTACTCTTGCCTGGAAAATCCCATGGATGGAGGAGCCTGGTAGGCTGCAGTACTTGGGGTTGCTAAGAGTCGGACACGACTGAGTGACTTCACTTTCTCTTTTCACTTTCATGCATTGGAGAAGGAAATGGCAACCCACTCCAGTGTTCTTGCCTGGAGAATCCCAGGGATGGGGAAGCCTGGTGGGCTGCCATCTATGGGGTCACACAGAGTCGGACACGACTGAAGTGACTTAACATAGCAAAGCATAGCATAGATGACAATACTCATACCTTCAAAATATTCAAACTGCCAGATATATTACTTAATGCCAATGTCATTGGGCATAATCCTGATGTGACCTATAAAATGGAGTGGTCTGTCTGTTCCTCAAAGTGATTTAAATAGGCAATTGACTGAAAAACTGGGTATTTTGGTGTACTCAATATTTAAGCCAAAGTGAAAGTTTCAAAGAGTAAGCAGTAAAGGACAGATTAGGAATTAGCACCAAACGTTATTACAATTATACTATCATGAGAAGTATTAGAGTAGATGCATTTTTTCTTGGAGTAATAAAAGAGTATCAACCGCCATAGAAAACCTTGATATTTTATTATTTGAGTTTTGGGTACTTCTATAAGTATACTTTTCTAAGCTGAATGACTAAATTTACAAAGTGAAAATCAGCTGGAGACTTTCATAGTTTATTCCTTGATCTACTCAAAGATCTCTGATTAGGTACCTTATCTAGCCATTTCACTTAGGGGCCCCTTGGCTTGGATGTAATATTGTTCATCATTTTATTTTGTTCAAATACCTTATACAGTGTTTAGAATGGAGTAATTGCTCAGCATTTATTTACTGAATATCTGGTGAGCATTTTTCTTACCCTTAGGATTCACTTTTCTACTACAGCTGTCCTGTTGGCTCAGAGGTTAAAGCGTCTTCCCACAATGTGGGAGACATGGGTTCAATCCCTGGGTCTGGGAGATCCCCTGGAGAAGGAAATGGAAACCCACTCCAGTATTCTTGCTTGGAGAATCCCATGGACGGAGGAGCCTGGTGGGCTACAGTCCACAGGGTCTCAAAGAGTTGGACACGACGAAGCGACTTGACTTCTTGATGAGAAGTGATTGGATAAATTAAGGTACTGCTGCTAAGTCACTTCAGTCGTGTCCGACTCTATGCGACCTCACAGACGGCAGCCCACCAGGCTCCCCCGTCCCTGGGATTCTCCAGGCAAGAACACTGGAGTGGGTTGCCATTTCCTTCTCCAATGCCTGAAAGTGGAAAGTGAAAGTAAAGTCGCTCAGTCGTGTCCAACTTTCTGCGACCCCATGGACTTCGGCCTACCAGGCTCCCCCATCCATGGGATTTTCCAGACAAGAGTACTGGAGTGGGGTGCCAATTAAGGTACTACTAGTTGATAATTTCAGGCATCAAACTTTTTTAGTGTGACTAATCTCATTCTGGGCTCCCCTGGTGGCTCAGATGGTAAAGAATCTGCCTGCCATGCAGGGGATGCAGGTTCGATCCCTGGGTCAGGAAGATCCCCTGGAGAAGGGAATGACAACACACTCCAGTATTCTTTGGACCTCGCTAGTGGCTCAGCTGGTAAATAATCCGCCTGCAATTTGGGAGACCTGGATTCGATCCTTGGGTTGCGAAGATCCCCTGGAGAAGGGAAAGGCTACCCAACTCCAGTATTCTGGCCTGGAGAATTCCATGGACTATAAAAAGTGAGCTAGTTAAGATATGTTTTTTGAATGTTTTTCTCTTAGTGGGGTGAATAATTGTTTTATTGAAAATAGCATATTCTGTACTTATACAGTGATTGAAGTATACATTGCCTTTGGTTTTATTAAGAATTAAATGGGAAAGACAGTTTTAGTTTGATTCATGAAAAATTGTTTCAGAAACATTAATCAAAGATACTGCATTTCTTTATTTTTATCCCCCTAGGCAATGAATTTATTGGCAGCACAATGTAAGATGAATGACAAAGCCATAGAATATAGCTGAGGTAAGAATTACATAATTGCAATTCACACAGATAACATTTTCCTGAACTGCTATTACCTCCCACCATTTCTGAAGTTATCCTCCAGTTTTATCTACCAATGGGCTATGATCAAGTTCAGAAAAAAATGTATGGTTGAAAGTTGAGAGGATATTAAAAAAAAAAGAACCAGTCTTGCTTTGATTTTCAATTCTATATATGGAATATATAAAGTCCATAATTCAACAGATTCTCTTTTCCTGTATTTTCTGCCACTCCATAGACAAATAAAGGTTGGTTTTGATTAAACTGTTTTAATTACACAAAATTCTTTTAAGGTGTGTGACTAATATCAAGGCTTGGGAGTCATGAGGCCTGGGATAAGATACTGGCCGTCACTTCTTTTGAGCAGGTTTAAACTTCCCTGAACCATAGTTCATGGGAATTATAAGGACAGCTGAGATTTTTGACCACCTACTGTGTTGTGGAAAGTGAAGTCGCTCAGTTGTGTCCGACTCTGTGACCCATGGACTGTAGTCAGCCAGGCTCCTCCATCCATAGGATTTTCCAGGCAAGAATACTGGACTGGGTTGCCATTTCCTTCTCCAGGGGATCTTCCTGACTCAG
Source organism: Bos indicus (assembly GCF_029378745.1). Classification (NCBI taxonomy): domain Eukaryota; kingdom Metazoa; phylum Chordata; class Mammalia; order Artiodactyla; family Bovidae; genus Bos; species Bos indicus. Next base: position 1,529,575 of record NC_091785.1, read on the forward strand.
GGATCAAACCCGGGTCTCCTGAATTACAGGCAGACTCTTTACTGTCTGAGCCACCAGGGAATCCTGGTGGAGTGATAGGAAAACCACAGAAGAAAGGCTTGGGAGGAGGATAAAATTCACTAATTTTAACAAGCAAACTCCCACATAAAGCACAAATCAGAGGAAGAGATTCTGAGGCACTGAAGCTTCTTTTTCCGCAGTTTGGGTCTATGTAGTGTTCTCAAGGTCATTTTCTTTAATTTAGTAAATGTAACCTGATTAGAGAAATGAGCATTTTGTCACTCTTAGGATTAACTTCTCTGCTATGTTTTTTGATGGGAAGTGTATTTCTTATTTTCTTTGGGGTTTAGGTGTTTCCAGAGTTAACTCTCATGTAACATTTTGAGAAAAGCAGGGAAGTTATTGTTTCCTGTATTACATATATGAGGAATCTGAAGCTCAGAGATATAAATAGTTTTTCCAGTAGTTGAGACCTAAAAATAGCAAAGAAATGTCTTCTGACACTTTTATTTCACTTATTTACTTATGCATTCATTAAATCCCTAAATATGTATGTAACACATTCTTTGTCCAAAGCAAAGAATATACTTATGAAACATTGTGTATATAATTATGGACAAGGTAGGGGATGCAGACAACAAATCTAATCAGAGAAATAAATAAATAATTATAACATGATAGATGTGATGAATGATGGAATAATAGAAGAATTTTCTAAATAAGTGACTTTTAGGCACAAAGTAGAAATATACAAGAGAGGATGGAACATTTATTTCAGATACATAGAACATTTGTAAAGGCTTCTGACCTAATCCTCTTTATTGCAGCTCAGTGCCTATATTAAAATGCTGTGTGTGAGAATGTTTGTGGGTGGATATATGCCTCTGTTGCAGGTCATGCTTTCTTAAAACTCCACTGTCACATGGTGTCTTTGGTACAGTTTATCTGAGAATATCAAATAGAATGAATAAGAAAGGGAGATAATATAAATATAAGTTGGTGCCATTTCTATCCATAGAGAATTTAGTCATCAAGTATTTCCACTCCGCTCTGCTAGCCCTGTGACTTTGATAAGGCCTAGTCACATAGTGTGATTGGAAAGGGTTAAATCAGCAAAAGTCTACACATACAGGAGCTCATATGATTCCTTGCAAAATGAAATGTTCAGTAAGTACTCTTAAAGGATGATAGCATGGTGATATCCTGGGGTTTTTCCCAAAGATAAAGAGCTAGAATTACACTTGATTTTCTCAAGGCTTGTATTCTACCATCAAGGACACTAGTAAGAATTTCTTTAAATCACTGAAAGCATGCATAAATTCTTTGAAAATCAATGTCTTAACTGCTTGTTTCATTAACATTTAAGTCTGAGGGGAGATAGAGTATTTTAAAGCAAAAAATGGAAGAAATGGATACATTAAAAACAATAACAAAAAAAAGCCTACTGAAAAAGAGAGTACCTCAGTCTTATGACATTCAAATACTTGAATATTTCCCCAAGTGGTATTCCTCTAATTTTAACAAAATACATGTGTGAGAAGGCAAAGTGAAAATATTCATACCCTTATAGGGATACTAGCTATATAATTCACAATTTATACATTTATCAAATATATAACCATCAGTACCATCCCATTTTAGAACATTTCCTTCACCCCTTGAAATATTCTAATTCCCCTTCCAGTTAACCCACACTCTTAGCCTCAGCACTAGACAGTGATGCATCTCCTCTCTATCTTTACATTTTTTCCTGGAAAGGGGAAACTTACTAGAATAGTTCTCTGTGTCCTGTGCCTAGTCTCCAACTGTGGCTAAATGACACTGGCCAAGGTTCTGAGTGTAAAAGCATTATAGAGCTTGTTTCTCCTTGTCACTCAGAGTTATTTGAGTTTTTAAAACTGTAGTGGGTGTGGTAGGCAAAATAATGCCCCCTCATCCAAAGATGTTCACAGCCTAGTCTCTAGAACCTGTAAATACTTTACATTACCTGGCACGGGGGAATTAAGGTTATTTATCAGTTGACTTTGAGATCAGAAAATAATTCTGTATTATTTGGATGTGTCCAATGTAATCATAAGGGTTCTCAAAGATAAAAGAGAGAAGAGAGTTAATGACAATGAGGTATAACCAAAAAGGGATCTACAGGCCATTGCTGGCTTTGCAGATGGAAGGGTTTCCCCTAAAATATGGGAAAAATCAAGGAAATAGATTCCCACTAGAATTTCTAGTGAAGAAGGAAATGGCAACCCACTCCAGTGTTCTTGCCTGGAGAATCCCATGAACAGAGGAGCCTGGCAGGCTATAGTCCATGGGGGTCACAAGAGTCGGACGTGACTTAGAGGATACAGAGAGAGAGAGAAAGAATTTCTAGATGGGACACAGCCCTGCTAACATCTTGGTTTTAACTAAGTGAACTCATCTCCAATTTCTAATTTTGAAAACTTTAAGAGAACACATTCATGTTGTTTTAAAGCCACCAAGGTTTTTTTTTTTTTTTTTCTCAGTAATTTGTTAGAAATTACAAACCTATAAATTACATAGTGTTAGAAGATAGGACAAAAGCCTTTTTTTGGTAGAACTGTTGTGGGTCAGGTACTCAGTTATGTCTGCAGTCAGTCCACATGGACTGCAGCATGCCAGGTCTCCCTGTCCCTCAGCATCTCCCAAAGTTTTCCCAAGTTCATGTCCATCGCATCAGTGATGCCACCCAGCCATCTCATCCTCTGATGCCCTCTTGTGCTTCTGCCCCTAGTTTTTCCCAGCATCAAGGACTTTTCCAATGAATCAGCTGAACATCAGGTGATCAAAATACTGGAGCTTCAGCTTCAGCATTAGTCCTTCCAATGAGTATTCAGGGTTGATTTCCCTTAAGATTGTCTGGTTTGACCTCCTTGCTGTCCAGAGGACTCTGAGGAGTCTTCTCCAGCACCACAGTTTGGAGGCATGGATTCTGGCACTCTGACTTTACTGGTTTCAAAACAGTCCATTACATCTAGTGACTGAAAAAATTACCTGGCTAATTCTAGGGAAAAGGCATGGTATTTTCTTGGGGTGATTTTTAAGGAAAAATAGCAAAGAGTAATGTGTGCTAGTGGGTTATTGCTAACCACAAGAACCTTGAACTGGAGTTGGTCCCTCAGTAGGAATTTTCTGTCTCTCTCTGTTTCCCCTGTCCTTCAGTATATACACATGCCATGTCTGCCCCATAACCATTTACTAATCTTCAAAGCTCAAAGTTCCAGGAGACTTTCACAGTGAATGTTAGAGGCAGGTAGGAAACTGAACTTCAGGGGTTGTCTGGAAAGGTTTCCCTCTTGTTCACCTGCTCTTACTTCAGGAAGTTGAACTTCACAGGCTGCAGTTACAGATCCCTTTCTGTTTCTTATACTGGGTTGAGATAATGGCAGGCACTATCAAGAGAACACAGAGGCATTTGTATTCCCTTCATCTTTATATTACCTGCATATGGTAGTGTAACATCTGAATAACAGTAGTTAAATTTGAGCTTATTTTTCTGGAATACAAATTAGACCTTAAAGTTTGAAGGAAAACAGCATATAAATGCATGTTTTCCCAAAGCAATGGAAATAACATTAAGTTGCCATCTATTATTTGTACATATTTTCATTGAAGATTCTGTACAATTTTGCATTTTAGTCACACAATCTCCTGAAAAAAACCCATACTGTAGCAAAACAATGTGCTTGTAAAAATGCCATAGAGAAATTATTTTACACTTGAATCTGACAAATCATACATAGCCACCACCCTTAGCCCTTTGCTGGTTTCTTCAAATTTAGAACAAGATGATGACCAGTAGTATTTATAATTAGTATGAAAGAACTTATGGAATGAAAAATTATAATTATATGCTTAATAATCTTGTATTCTTTTAAGCTTAATGTATTCTTTATTAATAGTTACATATGTTGCTTTGTTTTTAATGTGATGATATGATTTTCCAGGATGAGATGCTCTTATCCTACTAAATCAATGATTGTGATCTTTATAGCAGAATTAATTAAAACTACCTTTATTGTTTGTATAGCTGTTAAAAAAAAAAAAAAAAAACGAAAAACTAAATTGTTCAGTGGAGGATAATCTTGGGAAACTGATACAAAGTTGTTTTTTTTTTTTTTTTTTTTAGAAATTCAGTAAAGTTCTTCCATTGTGTTCTACTTCCTCTCCTTGTTTCTCTTTCCTCTTTCTTCACCTCTTCTCCTTTCCCAATTCTCCCTTCCCCTCTCTTCTCTCTCTTGGACTCCATTTCCATCTTCCTCTCTTCTTTTTTCCTACTCTTTTTCCTTCTTGCAGTACTTTTTCTTCATAGAGCTATTTCATCTTGAAACTTTGATGTTACTAATGAACTTTTGAGACATCTCTTTGAAAATCATTAGAAAAGTTCAACCGTAATCTATGTACATTTTTCATTAAGAGCAGGAAAGTGCAAGTCACTCAGTCGTGTCCAACTCTTTGCAACCCCATGGACTATACATGAAATTCTCCAGGCAAGAATACTGGAGTGGGCAGCCTTTCCCTTTTCCAGGAGATCTTCCCAACCCAGGGATTGAATCCAGGTCTCCCGCATTGCAGATGGATTCTCTACCAGCTGAGCCACAAGGGAAGCCCATTAAGAGCATATTACAGTATTACATTGTCATTATAAATTTTCAACTGAAAATGATTTGTTTATTGTCAGGCTAGTAAATACTTATCTCATTGTGAGTTTCAATTAGTTATATGTGTTTTATAATTTGGAACATTATGTATGTATGCAAAATGTAAAAAATCAGTGAGTAAAGTATGTTATGGGTTGTCATACCAGGATTTTGTTTCTATTATAAAGATGTAAGTGCTTGACAGATTCTGATTTCATTGAAAATGAGTTTCAGTACAGCTGGAGTATTGTATATGTGTGTGACTGTTATTTTACTTGTAAACAATGCATTACAAAAATTACATGGATTTAAGACCTTTATTATTTATTTATATGATTTAGCTCAGTTTGCTATGAAGTTCTCTTTAATATTTAAAATAAGTGCTTGGGGCAGTCCTTAAATGGGGAGGAATAGGACAAGGAGACCACTTTCTCCTTCACAAATTCATCGAAAGAACATTTGAACGCTGAGCAAATTCCACAAAACAATTTCTGAATGCTGGCAGAGGACATCAGGCACTCAGAAAAACAACCCATTGTCTTCAAAAGGAGGTAGGACAAAATATAAAAGATAAAAAAAGAGACAAAAGAGTTAGGGACAGACATCCGTCCCAGGAAGGGAGTCTTAAAAGAGGAGAAGTTTCCAAACACCAGGAAACCCTCTCACCGGCAGGTCTGTGGGCAGTTTTGGAATCTTGGAGGGCAACATAACCAGGAGAAAAAATAAATAAATAAATAAAACCCACAGATTACCCACCTAACAGCAACTCCCAGCAGAGAAATACCCCAGACACTCGCATCTGCCACGAGCAAGCAGGGGCTGAACGGGGAGGCTCAGGCTGAATTGCTTAGGGTAAGGACCGGGACTGAATGCCCTGAGGGCAATCTGAGGTAGCTAATGTGAGATAGCAACCTAAACTGTGGGATAGCCAGAGAGAGAGAGGAAAAAAAGAGAGAGAGAGAGGGAGAGAGAACTATCCCACGAAAAGCCCTAACCTAAGGCACTGCCGGGTCTGCTCCCAGAACAAAGGACTGAGCGAATACCAAAGGAGAGCTAGCAGGCTGCGGACTGGCCCATCCCTTGCTGGGGGCAGGCAGGTGCCAGCCAGAGCTGGAAAGGGGCAAACTCAGCCCCAGAGATGGCATCCCCTACCAAACTGCGAACAGGCTTCCAGTTTCTAACCAAAACTTCCTGGGATTCTGGACGGTTGACATCCACCAAGAGGGTCGCAGCCAGAGATCACTCCCCAGAAGAGACACACAGCACACTGGAGATGGGTGCGCCCATTGCCACCCAGGAAACAGAATGGCTGGAACTGGGAGGTGACAAGACACACTCGTCACCTGGGGAGACTGTGCTAGCCAAGCACCTGGTCACCTGAGCTACTCAGACCTGGGAAGGGCACAAAACGCAGGCCAAACCGAGTCTGCACCTTTGTGGAATACCTGAGAACCTGAACCTGAGCGGCTTAGACCTGGGAAATCCACACAACCCAGGGCCCACTGCCTGCAGAGCAACCTGGAGCCTGAGCAGTTTAGACTGGAAAAGAACACATGCCATGAGTGGGGGCAAACCCAGTGCGGCTGAGACACTGCAAGCACGCCCCACACATGACCGTGATATTTGTTTGCAGTGTTCCTCCCTCCCCATAGCACAACTGAAGAAATGAGAGCCTAAACAAGAGACCACCTTCACTCCCTTATGTCAGGGTGGAAATTAGACACTGAAGAGACCTACAAACAGAAGAAGCCAAATGAACAGAGGGAACCACTTTGGAAGTGACAAGTGCAACAGATTAAAATCCCTGTAGTTAACAATGACTGCACTGGAAGGGGCCTATAGATCTTGAGAAGTAGAAGCTCGAATAAGGAACTATTTGAAGCTGAACTGACCCCACACTGCCCACAACAGCTCCAGAGAAATTCCTAGATATATTTTTACTATTATGATTATTTAAAAAAATAATAATAAGTCCTCTATTACTCCTTTATTTTCATTTTTATAACCTACTATTACCTTGCAAAAAAAAAGAGACCTTATTTTTAAAGCAAACTTCATATATATTTCTTATACTTTTTGTGATTTGTTTTTTTTTTTTTTTTAATATTGTATTTTTGAGAGTCTAACTTCTACTCTATATTTTTAATCTTTGCTTTTTGGTATTTGTTATCAATTTTGTACATTTAAGAATCCAATCTTCAGTATCCATTTTTACTTAGGAGTTTGATTACTGGCTTGATTACTCTCTCCCCCTTTTGACTCTCCTTTTTTCCCCTTGGTCACCTCTATTTCCTCCCTCCCTCTTCTCTTCTCTACCCAAATCTATGAATCTCTCTGTGTGTTCCATAAAACACTTAGGGAATAGAGTACTGCCTAGATCTCTCTCTCTCCTTTTGATTCCCCCTTTTCTCCTCCTGCCCACCTCTATCTCCTCCCTCCCACTTCTCTTCTCTATATAACTTCACGAACCTCTCTGAGGGTTCCAGACTGTGGAGAGCACATAGGGAATTATCTACTGGCTAGATTGCCCTCTCCCTTTTTGATTCCCCCCGGTCACCTCTATTTCCCTCCTCCCTTTTCTCTTCTCCATGTAACTCTGTGAACCTCTCTGGGTGTCCCTCACTGTGGAGAATCTTTTCACCATTAACCTGGAAGTTTTATCATCAGTGTTGTATGGATGGAGAAATCTTGAGGCTACTGTAAGAATAAGACTTAAAACCAGAGGCAGGAGGTTTAAGCCCAAAACGTGAGGACACCAGAGAACTCCTGACTCCAGGGAACATTAATTGATAAGAGATCATCCAAAAGCCTCCATACCTACACTGAAACCAAGCACCACCCAAGAGCCAACAAGTTCCAGAGCAAGACATACTACACAAACTCTCCAGCAACATAGGAGCATAGCCCCAAGCTTCAATATACAGGCTGCCCAAAGTCACATGAAACCCATATACATCTCGAAACTCACTACTGGACACTTCATTGCACTCCAGAGAGAAGAAATCCAGCTCTACCCGCCAGAACACCAATGCAAGCTTCCCTAACCAGGAAACCTTGACAAGCCACTTGTCCAACCCCACCCATAGGGAGGAACCTCCACAAGAAAAGAGGAACCACAAACTGCCAGAATACAGAAAGGCCACCTCAAACACAGCAATCTAAATAAGATGAAAAGGCAGAGAAATACTCAGCAGGTAAAGGAACATGATAAATGTCCACCAAACCAAACAAAAGAGGAGGAGATAGGGAATCTACCTGAAAAAGAATTCAGAATAATGATCATAAAAATGATCCAAAATCTTGAAAACAAAATGGAGTTACAGATAAATAGCCTGGAGACAAGGATTGAGAAGTTGCAAGAAAGGTTTAACAAGGACCTATACAAAATAAAAAAGAGTCAATCAATAATGAATAATGCAATAAATGAGATCAGAAACACTCCAGAGGGAGCCAACAGTAGGATAATGGAGGCAGAAGATAGGATAGTGAGGTAGAAGATAGAATGGTAGAAATAAATGAAGCAGAGAGGAAAAAAGAATTAAAAGAAAAGAGGACAACCTCAGGGACCTCTGGGACAATGTCAAATGCCCCAACATTCGATTCATAGGAGTCCCAGAAGAAGACAAAAAGAAAGGCCATGAGAAAATACTTGAGGAGATAATAGTTGAAAACTTCCCTCACCCAAGTCCAAGAAACCCAGAGAGTCCCAAACAGGATAAACCCAAGGCGAAACACCCCAAGATAGATATTAATCAAATTAACAAAGACCAAACACAAAGAACAAATATTAAAAGCAGCAAGGGAAAAGCAACAAATAACACACAAGGGGATTCCCATAAGGATAACAGCTGATCTTTCAATAGAAACTCTTCAGGCCAAAAGGGAATGGCAGGACATACTTAAAGTGATCAAAGAGAAAAACCTACAACCCAGATTACTGTACCCAGCAAGGATCTCATTCAAATATGAAGGAGAAATAAATAGCTTTACAGACAAGCAAAAGTTGAGAGAATTCAGCACCACCAAACCAGCTCTTCAACAAATGCTAAAGGATCTTCTCTAGACAGGAAACACAGAAAGGGTGTATAAACTCGAATTCAAAACAACAAAGTAAATGGCAATGGGATCATACTTATCAATAATTACCTTAAATGTAAATGGGTTGAATGCCCCATCCAAAAGACAAAGACTGGCTGAATGGATTAAAAAAATGACTCTTATATATGCTGTCTACAAGAGACCCACCTCGAAACAAGGGACACATACAGACTGAAAGTGAAGGGCTGGAAAAAGATATTTCACACAAATGGAGACCCCCCCCCCCAAAAAAAAAAAAAAAAAGCAGGAGTAGAAATACTCATATCAGATAAAATAGACTTTAAAACAAAGGCTCTGAAAGAAGACAAAGAAGGACATTACACAATGATCAAAGGATCACTCCAAAAAGAAGATATAACAATTATAAACATATATGCACCCAATATAGGAGCACTGCAGTATGTAAGGCAAATGCTAACAAGTATGAAAGGGGAAATTAACAATAACACAATAATTAGTGGGAGACTTTAATACCCCACTCACACCTATGGATAGATCAACTAAATAGAAAATTAACAAGAAATACAAATTTTAAATGACACACTGGACCAGTTAGACATAACTGATATCTATAGGACATCTCACCCCAAAACAATGAATTTCACCTTTTTCTTAAGTACACATGGTACCTTCTCCAGGATAGATCATGTCCTGGGCCATAAATCGAGCCTTAGTAAATTAAAAAAAAAAAAAAAAAAAAACAAATTTGAAATCATTCCATGCATCTTTTCTGACTACAATGCAGTAAGATTAGATGCCAATTATAGGAGAAAAACTAATAAAAATGCCAATATATGGAGGCTAAACAACACACTTCTGCATAACCAACAAATCACAGAAGAAATTAAAAAAAGAAATAAAAATATGCATCAGATCAGATCAGTCGCTCAGTCATGTACGACTCTTTGCGATCCCATGAATCGCAGCACACCAGGCCTCCATGTCCCTCACCAACTCCCGGAGTTCACTCAGACTCACGTCCATTGAGTCAGTGATGCCATCCTGCCATCTCATCCTCTGTCATCCCCTTCTACTCCTGCCCCCAATCCCTCCCAGCATCAGAGTCTTTTCCAATGAGTCAACTCTTTGCATGAAGTGGCCAAAGTACTGGAGTTTCAGCTTTAGCATCATTCCTTTCAAAGAAATCCCAGGGCTAATCTTCAGGATGGACTGGTTGGATCTCCTTGCAGTCCAAGGGACTCTCAAGAGTCTTCTCCAACACCACAGTTCAAAAGCATAAATTCTTCGGTGCTCAGCCTTCTTCACAGTCCAACTCTCACATCCATACATGACCACTGGAAAAACCATAGCCTTGACTAGATGAACCTTTGTTGGCAAAGTAATGTCTCTGCTTTTGAATATGCTCTCTAGGTTGGTCATAACCTTCCTTCCAAGGAGTAAATGTCTTTTAATTTCATGGCTGCAATTACCATCTGCAGTGATTTTGGAGCCCATAAAAATAAAGTCTGACACTGTTTCCACTGTTTTCCCATCTATTTCCCATGAAGTGATGGGACCAGATGCCATGATCTTCGTTTTCTGAATGTTGAGCTTTAAGCCAAATTTTTCACTCTCCACTTTCACTTTCAACAGGCTTTTGAGTTCCTCTTCACTTTCTGCCATAAGGGTGGTGTCATCTGCATATCTGAGGTTATTGATATTTCTCCCGGCAATCTTGATTCCAGCTTGTGTTTCTTCCAGTCCAGCGTTTCTCATGATGTACTCTGCATATAAGTTAAATAAACAGGGTGACAATATACAGCCTTGATGAACTCCTTTTCCTATTTGGAACTAGAAATGAATCAAATTGAAAACACAACAATCCAAAACTTATGGGACACTGTAAAAACAGTGCTAAGCAGAAGGTTCATAGCTATACAGGCTTACCTCAAGAAACAAGAAAAAAGGTCAAATAAATAACCTAACTCTACACCTAAAGCAACTAGAAAAGGGAGAAATTAAGAACCCCAGGGTTAGTAGAAGGAAAGAAATCTTAAAAAATTAGGGCAGAAATAAATGCAAAAGAAACAATGGAGACCATAGCAAAAATCAACAAAGCCAAAAGCTGGTTCTTTGAGAGGATAAATAAAATTGACAAATCATTAGCCAGACTCATCAAGAAACAAAGGGAGAAAAATCAAATCAACAAAATTAGAAATGAAAATGGAGAAATCACAACAGACAACACAGAAATACAAAGGATCATAAGAGACTACTATCAGCAATTATATGCCAATAAAATGGACAACTTGGCAGAAACAGACAAATTCTTAGAAAAGTATAACTTTCCAAAACTGAAACAGGAAGAAATAGAAAATCTTAACAGACCCATCACAAGCATGGAAATCAAAACTGTAATCAGAAATCTTCCAGCAAACAAAAGCCCAGGACCAGACAGCTTCACAGCTGAATTCTACCAAAAATTTAGAGAAGAGCTAACAGTTATCCTACTCAAACTCTTCCAGAAAATTGCAGAGGAAGGTAGACATCCAAACTCATTCTATGAGGCCACCATCGCCCTAATACCAAAACCAGACAAAGATGCCGCAAAAAAAGAAAACTACAGGCCAATATCACTAATGAACATAGATGCAAAAATCGTTAACAAAATCCTAGCAAACAGAATCCAACAACATATTAAAAAGATCATGCATCATGACCAAGTGGGCTTTATCCCAGGAATCAGTCAACACCACATTAACAAAATGAAAGATAAAAACCATATGATTATCTCAATAGATGCAGAGAAAGACTTTGATAAAATTCAATATCCATTTATGAGAAAAACCCACCAGAAAGCAGGAATAGAAGGAACATACCTCAACATACTAAAAGCTATATATGACAATACCCACAGCTAACATTATCCTCAATGGTGAAAAATAGAAAGCATTTCCCCTAAAGTCAGGAATAAGGCAAGGGTGCCCACTCTCACCACTACTATACAACATAGTTTTGTAAGTTTTGGCCACAGCAATCAGAGCAGAAATAGAAATAAAAGAAACCCAGATTGGAAAATAAGAAGTAAAATTCCCGCTGTTTGCAGAAGACATGATCCTCTACATCAGTTCAGTTCAGTTCAGTCGCTCAGTCATGTCCAACTCTTTGTGACCCCATGAACCGCAGCACGCCAAGCCTCCCTGTCCATCACCAAATCCCGGAGTCCACCCAAACCTATGTCCATTGAGTCAGTGATGCCATCCAGCCATCTCATCCTCTGTCATCCCCTTCTCCTCCTGCCCTCAATCTTTCCCAGCATCATGGTCTTTTCCAATGAGTCAGCTCTTTGCATCAGGTGGCCAAAGTATTGGAGTTTCAGCTTCAGCATCAGTCTTTCCAATAATATTCAGGACTGATTTCCTTTAGGATGTACTGGCTGTATCTCCTTGCAGTCCAAGGGACTCTTAAGAGTCTTCTCCGACAGCACAGTTCAAAAGCATCACTTCTTTGGCACTCAGCTTTCTTTATAGTCCAAATTTCACATCCATACATGACCACTGGAAAAACCATAGCCCTGACTAGACAGGCCTTTGTTGGCAAAATAATGTCTCTGCTTTTGAATATGCTATCTAGGTTGGTCATAACTTTCCTTTGAAGGAGGAGGCATCTTTTAATTTCATGGCTGCAATCACCATCGACAGTGATTCTGGAGCCCAGAAAAATAAAGTCAGCCACTGTTTCCCCATTTATTTGCCATTAAGTGATGGGACCAGATGCCATGATCTTCGTTTTCTGAATGTTGAGCTTTAAGCCAACTTTTTCACTCTCCACTTTCACTTTCATCAAGAGGCTCTTTAGTTCTTCACTTTCTGCCCTAAGGGTGGTGTCATCTGCATATCTGAGGTTATTGATATTTCTCCTGACAATCTTGATTCAAGCTTGTGCTTCTTCTAGCCCAACGTTTCTCATGATGTACTGTTCATAGAAGTTAAATAAGCAGGGTGGCAATATGCAGCCTTGACGCACTCTTTTTCCTATTTGGAACCAGTCTGTTGTTCCATGTCCAGTTCTAACTGTTGCTTCCTGACCTGCATACAGGTTTCTCAAGAGGCAGGTCAGGTGATCTGGTATTCCCATCTCTTTCAGAATTTTCCACAGTTTATTGTGATCCAAACAGTCAAAGGCTTTAGCATAGTCAATAAAGCGGAAATAGATGTTTTTCTGGAACTCTCTTGCTTTTTCCATGATCCAGCAGATGTTGGCAATTTGATATCTGGTTCCTCTGCCTTTTCTAAAAGCACCTCGAGCATCTGGAAGTTCACGGTTCACATTTTGCTGAAGCTTGGCTTGGAGAATTTTAAGCATCACTTTACTAGTGTGTGAGATGTATGCAATTGTGTGGTAGTTTGAGCATTCTTTGACATTGTCTTTCTTTGGGATTGAAATGAAAACTGACCTTTTCTAGTCTTGTGGCCACTGCTGTTTTCCAAATTTGCTGGCATATTGAGTGCACCACTTTCACAGCATCATCTTTCAGGATTTGAAATAGCTCAGCTAGAATTCCATCACCTCCACTAGCTTTGTTTGTAGAGATGCTTCCTAAGGCCCACTTGAATTTGTATTCCAGGATGTCTGGCTCTCAGTGAGTGAAATTAGTGATTCATTATTTCTATGCTTTTCAAAATAGTCACCACAATAAGTCTAGTCACTGTCTGTCATCGTTCTAAGATGCTACATAAATATCAGATGTTACAGACCTAGAAGTTCTTATGCTGAGTGGAGTAAGTCCAATAGAAAGAGAAATACTGTATGATTTCATTTACATTGGAAATCTGAAAATCAGTACTGTTTGTTAGGAAAAGCCATCCTCCTGGGCTGTCAGATGGAGCAGATGGGGAGTATGATTACAGGACATGTAGGGTATGGAGTGATTTTCCAGGAAGTCTGTTCTGAGAAGTGTGATATGGAGAGAAATGAGTCTGAGTTCTGCCCTATCATGGCATTGAGATCATAACGTTTTGAATCCTGAGCAATTACTGTATGTTATCATGATTCTATTGAGGAATGTTGCAGAAAAGGAACCCTGCTGCTCAGATCTCCCTTCAGGAAAATACTTGCTACCTACCTGTAAGGACCTCTGGGTAGATGATAGCCTCTCTCATCTTGTGAGGTTGTTGATTGTTTACCTCAGCTTTTGAGCAAGGTTCTGGTCTTCTAAGGGCTTCTCTGGTGGCTCATTGGCAAATAATTCACCTGCCAATGCAGAAGACCTGGGGAGATTTATCCCTGACCCAAGAAGATCCCCTAGAGAAGACAATGGCAACCTACTCCAGTATTCATGCCAAGAAAAACCCCATAGACAGAGGAGCCTAATAGGCTGTAGTCCATGGGGTCACAAAGAGTTGGACACATTTATACCTGAATGACTGTGGTCTTCTAAAGGTTATCTAAAGTCAGTGAGTGAGCTAGGTGGGATTTTGCTAATAAGCCCCGCACCAGGCTGACAGAGTTCATCAGGTCTGAACTGTAGTCTGATGGCAGCCCAAGCCCAATTCTGATTCCTTTCACTTTCACTTTCACTTTCCCTTAATAGGTGTTACTTCCCAATAGACCTTTTTGCATTTTGTTTTATTTCTGAGCCTGCTTCCCAGAGATTCCAACTGGTTAAAGGAACTCAGGAGAGAAATGCTTCTCCCTGAAATCATAGGATAAGGCAAATCCTTAATCCCCAAGTGCATTAAGACAAAAAGAGACCATTCTTGTAGTACAAAAATTATATATGAAAAGGTCTAAAATGGGTCTTGAAAACATCCCATCTCTTGTATATGTGCCCACTAAAACTGCTCTATGATTGTGAAATATTTCAGAATATGACAAGGGGGAAACCAAACATTTGAATACAATCTCCATGAATAATCCCCAATAAATATTATTCAAGTCTACATGTGTTAGCCTATCATTCATCCTTGTTGCCTCAATATCCAGTAATTCCTAAGAAGATTTCTTGTGGCTTTATTATGTTTTAGATTGAAGTGGCAGTCAATTGGGTCGCAAAGAGTCAGAAACGACTGTGTGACTAAACAACATTCTACCAGATAGTACAAGCATTATATATATCTTTATTTTTCTCTAACTACTAAATTTATATCTGTCCCCATATCTAAAAATGTGCCTCTATTATTATATCATTATGATTATATTATATTCTGAGTCTAACTTTTAGATGAGGAATCTAAATAGAAATTCATATTCATACACAATGAAAAAGTAAAAGTGTTAGTCACTCAGTCATGTCTGACTCTTTGAGATCCCATGAACTCTAGCCCACCAGGCACCTCTGTCCATGAAATTCTCCAGGCAAGAATACTGGAGTAAGTTGCCATTCCTTTCTCCAGGGAATGAACCCAGGTCTCCCACATTGCAGGCAGATTCTTTACTGTCTGACTTACCATGGCTTCCACAGTACATATACAATACACATACATAAATTCTTAAATTTATAATTTAAATTATATTGTAGATTTTAAATCTTTGTAGGATTGAAATCCATCAATATTTGACTAGTAGCTGTGTAATACAATTTATTCCAAATGCTCACAAAAATATTCAAAGCCAAAATATTTAACAGACCCAACATAAAATAATTACTACCACAAATGAGACATTTAATCATGCAATTTAATTAATTATTAAGGAAGTAATGCCAGGTACTGGAGAAGGCAATGGCAACCCACTCTGGTGCTCTTGCCTGGAGAATCCCATGGACGGAGAAGCCTGGTAGGCTGCAGTCCATGGGGTCGCACACATGAAGTTGGACACGACTGAAGTGACTTGGCAATGACAGGTACATTGTACTTTATAATTATTTGTAGCATAAATAAAGAAAAATAAGGAATTACAGTGTAAAATGTTCATAATAAATTCTTTTATTACATAGGAAATTTAATATTCTCTTTTGTTAAGGTTAAATATTAAATGCCATTTTAATATTGTACCAAATGGGTCAGATTTCATTTCTCTGGTACATAACAAGAAAAATGAACAAAATGTGTCTTGCCTGATAGGAAGTGTATTACAAAGGCTAAAATTATTTAACATGTTTTACTCATGGACCATAGATTTGAAATTGCTCATTTAAGTAGATACTGACCATAAGTAAGAGACTGTAGAAGTCTTACTGGAATGAAATAATATGCTGTTAATTCTATCACTTTTCTCTTCATCAAGCTCATATATTACTTGGTACATATAAATTTATATTATAGTTTATATTTTAATATATAATTCTATCTTGAATTAGTATAACAATGCTCCATTTGGGATGAAGAATATGCTAGCCATCAGAGCTTAGTAAAGTGCCCTCTACTTTTAATGTAGAATAAAAAAGTTTGGAGGTTTAGCAGTGTACAAATTGTGGCCGATTTTGGCAAGTGGACATTTATTCACATCAGTTCCTATTATAATTTTTAAGGAACAGCATATGTCCATTCTTAAAATATTTTTTATAGGATAACTTTATAGCTATAGGATAGGATAACTTAATAATGTCTATTAGACATTAATCATTGTGCCAGGTTCAGGTGATTAAAAATACAAAGCATCCATTTTTCTGCCTAGAGTTGCTGACATGTACTTCATAAATGAGAGCAGTGTGAACAATAAATGCCATAATTAATGTTTTCAACAGAAATTGAAGAGTCAATATATGAGGCATACCAATACTATTGCCAGGATGGCAATAAATGAAACCCAGGGTGACAGGTTTTAGTGGCGCTAGAGAGCAGCCAGCCCAGACACATGAAAGAGGATGTTCTATCAGGGACTTGACTTATAATGTAGGGAACTAAAAAGGTATCTGGTGAGTTTGTTGAGATAACTTTTATAGCTCTGTCACGGAGTTTTGGGGTTGAATTAAAAATATTTGCTTTGAAAATCTAACGGGAAAAACAGGCATGTTTTGATTTCAGTAAATAAGAAAATTTGTGTAAAATGGAAAATACAAATAGTGTATTCTATATGTAGAGATTTCTGAGAGGGTTCAATATGTAGCACTTCTTTTCCTTATCTAGTTTGTAACTAGATAAGTGAAAAATCAAGTAATTCAGCTTACAGAATTCAAATTATCACTAGATAATGAAACACACACTTTCCTATTTCAGGTTGCTTTTGGGTAGTGATTTTAAGAATTAAACACCCTGGTTCATCCAGTCTCAGGTAGCTCAGGATGGATCATACTTCTGCATCTTTTAAAATTTTTTCTAATAGACTTTTTTTCAGAGAAGTTTTAGGTTCATAGCAAAATTGAAAGGAAGGTACAGAGATTTCCTATGTAACTCCTGTCTCCTTACATGCATGCATACGTGTGTGTGTGTGCATATGCTCAGTTGTTTTTGACTCTGCGACCCTATGGACTATAACTCACCAGGCTTCTCTGTCCATGGGATTTCCCAGGCAAAAATACTGGAATGGGTTGCCATTTCCTTCACCAGGGTATCTTTCTAACCCAGGGATAGAACCTACATCACTGGCATCTCTTGCATTGGCAAGAGGATTCTTTACCACTAGGCCACCTGCAAAGCCCTTCTTACATACATAAACTGCCAATATCAAAATCCACCACTAGAGTGGTACATTTATTGAAGTTGATGAACATATATTGACATGTTATAATCACCCAAAACCATATATTTTACATTAGTTTCCATTTTTGGTGTTTTACATTAGTTTTCATTCTTGATGTTTTATATTCTGTGGGTTTAGTCAACTGTGTTATGACATATATTCACCATAACTGCATCATAGAGAGTGGTTTTACTGTCTGAAAATTCCTCTGTGTGCTGTTTATTCATACCCTGAAATTTTTCATAAAAAAATTTACTGTACAACTCTTCAGTTTCACTTCTAGGGCTCTCTCCAAAAAAAATGAAAATGCATTCAAACAGTGACACATACGTTAGTGCTCATAAGCAGTAATCTTCAGAATGATCATAAACTAGAAAAAATAAATGTCCTAAATGGTGAATGGATAAGCAAAATATGGACTGTTTAGTGCAGAATGGAATACTATTCACCAATCAATAATCTGCACATATGTACTACAACATAGATCATCCTCAAAAAGATCATTTTGCTGGGTGAAAGAATCTTTTGTTAGACATTTTCCATGGGAAAAATTTTTATGAATGTTGATGAATGTCTGGCAAGTGAGACATCGGTTATTCTTTGTTTTGGACATTTAGAAACAAGCTGGAGAAAGAAAGACTGCCTAATAGCATAGGGTATGTTTTTAGAAAATTTTGTAAGTGATGTGACAATTGATTAAAAATAAGAAGAATATATATTTTGATCAGGGAATTTGAGATGTTGGGAAGCGTGCGTGCGTGTGTGCATGCCAAATCGGTTCAGTTGCCTCTGACTCTTTGCAACCCCATGGACTGTAGCCTACCAAGTTCTTCTGTCCATGGAATTCTCCAGGCAAGAATACTGGAGTGGGTTGCCATGCCCTCCTCCAGGAGATCTTCCCAACTCAGGGATTGAACCTGCTGCTTCTGCACTGCAGGCAGATTCTTTACCATTGAGCCACTAGGGAAGCCCCCTTGGGAGTCATAAGATCATATAAAGAGATCATATAAAAAGCACCAAAATCATGGTGGGGTGTGGTGCAAGTAATGCCCTTAATCTCAGCATAGAGGGAGCAAGGGATAAAGTTGGGAAATAGGGCTAAAGGAAATATTTAATTGTTGGGGATCCAGGAGAAGTAGTCAGCTCTGAATCAAGATTTGGGGGGCTCTTCAGAGAAGAAAAATTAACCCTCTCTCTAGGTCTGAGGTCTATTTGGCTTAGACTCAAAAGTGGGGATCTTCTGGAAAGAATATAGAGACTGAAATTTGATTTATGCTTCGTTGATGTCATCATCTTCAGTATTACAACTCTGCAGTTCAAAGTAACAAATTACTTCTATATAATAGAACAATAAATCAAAATAAAAATATACACTAAAGTTGAAGGGCAAATGACAAACTGAAGAACTATTCTTAGGATGCATTCAATGAGTCTAATTTTCTTAATATATATGATGAAATATATAGACAAACAATAAGATATGAATGAACTATATGAAAAGGCATTATATACACGTAAAACTAAAGTAAATGGCTAACAATCACACAAAATAATTCTCAACCAACTACATGTTTTCTCCTATAAGATGAGCAAAGTTGGAAATTTGTGAAATTTTAAGAAAATAAACTCTCTTTTGAGGGTATAAATTTGTGTAAACTCTTGCAATCAATTTGTGTTTATGGCAGAAAGTGAAGAGGAACTCAAAAGCCTCTTGATGAAGGTGAAAGTGGAGAGTGAAAAAGTTGGCTTAAAGCTCAACATTCAGAAAACAAAGATCATGGCATCCGGTCCCATCACTTCATGGGAAATAAATGGGGAAACAGTGGAAACAGTGTCAGACTTTATTTTTTTGGGCTCCAAAATACTGCAGATGGTGACTGCAGCCATGAAATTAAAAGACGCTTACTCCTTGGAAGGAAAGTTATGACCAACCTAGACAGCGTATTGAAAAGCAGACATATTACTTCGCCAACAAAGGTCCATCTAATCAAGGCTATGGTTTTTCCAGTGGTCATATATGGATGTGAGAGTTGGACTGTGAAGAAAGCTGAGCACCAAAGAATTGATGCTTTTGAACTGTGGTGTTGGAGAAGACTCTTGAGAGTCCCTTGGACTGCAAGGAGATCCAACCAGTCCATTCTAAAGGAGATCAGCCCTGGGATTTCTTTGGAAGGAATGATGCTGAAGCTGAAACTCCAGTACTTTGGCCCCCTCATGCGAAGAGTTGACTCATTGGAAAAGACTCTGATGCTGGGAGGGATTGGGGGCAGGAGTAGAAGGGGACGACAGAGGATGAGATGGCAGGATGGCATCAGTGACTCAATGGACGCGAGTCTGAGTGAACTCTGGGAGTTGGTGATGGACAGGGAGGCCTGGTGTGCTGTGATTCACGGGGTTGGAAAGAGTCGGACACGACAGAGCAACTGAAATGAACTGAACTGAAAGGTAAAAAAAAAAATCTGCATATTCGTTAACCAGTCATCTACTTCCATTAATTTAGCTTACACAAAAAATTCACTTTCCCAAACATACATTTTCACAAATATTCTTTTTAACATGTTTATAATTCAGACTAACTGAAAGAGCATGAAAAGAAGTCTATAATAGTAGTCACAGCAGGAATATTTGTAATGGTCACATACTGGGAACAATATGAAACTGAATCTTAGTAAAATGAATAAATAAACAGTATTTCAGTCAAATAATGGAATACTATGCAATATTAAACTATGATTACTACACACTATAATATGGATGAATCTCACAGACTTAATATGAGTAGAAGAAAATAGATAAAAAATATAGTTATGTAATGCCATTTACAAACAGGTTAAAATGTACAAACAGTGTTTACTCCTACTAAATAATAATAAGTATCAGATCAGATCAGATCAGTCGCTCAGTCGTGTCCGACTCTTTGCGACCCCATGAATCGCAGCACGCCAGGCCTCCCTGTCCATCACCAACTCCCGGAGTTCACCCAGACTCACGTCCATTGAGTCAGTGATGCCATCCAGCCATCTCATCCTCTGTCGTCCCCTTCTCCTCCTGCCCCCAGTCCCTCCCAGCATCAGAGTCTTTTCCAATGAGTCAACTCTTCACATGAGGTGGCCAAAGTACTGGAGTTTCAGCTTTAGTATCATTCCTTCCAAAGAAATCCCAGGGCTGATCTCCTTCAGAATGGACTGGTTGGATCTCCTTGCAGTCCAAGGAGAGTCTCAAGAGTCTTCTCCAACACCACAGTTCAAAAGCATCAATTCTTTGGCGCTCAGCTTTCTTCACAGTCCAACTCTCACATCCATACATGACCACAGGAAAAACCATAGCCTTGACTAGACGGACCTTTGTTGGCAAAGTAATGTCTCTGCTTTTGAATATGCTATCTAGATTGGTCATAACTTTCCTTCCAAGGAGTAAGCATCTTTTAATTTCATGACTGCAGTCACCATCTGCAGTGATTTTGGAGCCCCCAAAATAAAGTCTGACACTGTTTCCACTGTTTCCGTATCTATTTCCCATGAAGTGATGGGACCGGATGCCATGATCTTTGTTTTCTGAATGTTGAGCTTTAAGCCAACTTTTTCACTCTCCACTTTCACTTTCATCAAGAGGCTTTTGAGTTCCTCTTTCACTTTCTGCCATAAGGGTGGTTCATCTGCATATCTGAGGTTATTGATATTTCTCCCGACAATCTTGATTCCAGTATAGTGGTTACCTTTTGGGAAAAGAGACATAATTAGTAGGAGGAGCACAGGAAGATTTGGGGAGTAATAGAATAATGTTTTATTGATTGCTTGATGGGTTCACTTTGACAGTTTTATTAAACTCTGAACTCATGGCTTATGCATGATTCCATATTCTTTTCCAAGAAAATGTATGTATAAAAGTTCTTACATTTTATGGAAAAGTTATGTTAGCTTCATAATTTGAGAATAACAAGTTATATTTTACTTAATATATATTATTTGAAAGGAATACATACTTATAAACAATTGATATGCTATTCTGTTATTTTTAAAGAAACTTGAAAAATTCTAATGGAAAAGGTTTTCATAAATAATCAGGAAAAACTATGGTCTAGGCCTTAAAGAGTTTGGGCAATGTATTAAAAAACTAAAATTATGCTAAGTAATAAAGCATTTATTAAGTGGAGAAAATTGCAAACATACTTTTTTTTTTTTTCTGTTGATATATTTACATATATATTTAAAGGTGTTTTTCAAACAATATATCATGTAGATCAAGTCAAAGTACTTTTACTAACAGGATTCTCATTTTTGAGATTACGTATGGATCCAGTGCCTTTACAATATGTATCATCAATTGTTTGGGTCAGTTTCCCTCTTACCAGGGTTGGCAGTAGAGATCAGCAATGTCTTTTGCTACCTTTCCTCTCTGTAGATATTCTTCTGTTAAGCTGGAGATAGATGTGAGCTTAGCACAGGAAAATTAAGAAGCACATTTCATTTTCACATTTGAGCAATATCTTTCTTTCACATAATTTACTTCTTTACCCCACAGCAAGAATCCAAAAGTACTTTTATTGTTTGTTCTAGCTTCTTACTAGATTTTCCCAATGACTTGTTCCATTATAGGAATATTTGATTTAAATCAGTGGATTAAGTGAGCAAATGAATTCCCCAATAGTCTCCTGGCAAAAAGAAATACACAATCTGCACATTTTGTCATGTGGGTTGGAAAAGTACTATAAATTATGTCATGGGGAATAGGAAGAAGATGGGGAAAAGATGAGAATATTGAGAGAAGGAAAAAAGACAAGGAGAGAAAGGTAGTATATCAAAAGGATAGCAGTAACTCAGAAACTGGGGAGATCTGTATTGGAATTTCACTCCCAATGTCATGAAATTATTAACATTTGGACAACTGCATTTTAGGAAACTGAGAGGAAATATGAAGTAGATGGCTAAGCCACATGTTCTTTAACCAGGGAATCCCCTATTAGAATAGAAAGGATAGTACCGAGGTGTTAAATTCAGAAAAAAATCCAAAGGATTTAAAAATATTCCTTTAAAACTCTATTTTGATCATAATTTCATTAATAATATATTAACTAATGTGTATAATTTTCTTCACCTGATTTCCTATCTTTTTTTAAATGAACTTTGCCACATGGCAGAGATCTAGAAACACAGTTCTTAGAGTTTCCATTTCTAGAACAACCCATCCAACTGGCAGTAAGTCTCAAATGTATGAGTTATTGTTTTTTAATATCTGGTTAGGTAGCAAAGATATTTTCCCTCATAATTTATAGCAAACATTTTTCTTGTCTCATTGCTTATGTTGTGTAATGTGCCTTGAATCTTGGGTGAATTTGCCCCCAAGATGCTCCCTGCTTTCTTAATATAAGTAGATTTTCTGTTTGAGTGCTAATGTAAATAAGATTTTCAGAGCCTTTTCCCAAGTGCTACACAATAACTGCTTCAAAACAAATTAGAAATTTTGCTTTTTCCAATAACAGATGTTTTTTATTTTTATTTTCCACTTGTTGAGTGATTCTGAGAAGATGTTTCCATCTTAATAATGGAAAAATAATGTTCATATCAATTACACACTTAAAGGAATTCTCTTTTTTTCACCCACTTGTTATGCCATTTTCTGCATCAGAGGGAGATTGGTTAAGCAACATCAAACTTTTGTCTTTGATATATGGGGCCATTAGGGCTTGATGAACTGCAAACAAATACCTCCCTACTTTTTTCTTTTCTGAGTTACATACTTAACAAATTCTTTAGTACAAATGTGTTTGTTCTTTAACCTTTGAGATCTTTGAGGCAAGACAATTAATATGTAAATTTTAAATTTTTGTGCTTAATATCACATAAAATAAAATAGCTAAGGTACTAAAAGAGCATTTGGAGGGAAATAAAGTTTATAACCTCATTTTTGATGTGGGTTTGAACAATAATAATTTTCATTCAGTCAGTTCAGTCATTCAATCATGCCCAACTCTTTGCAACCCCATGGACTGCAGCATGCCAGGCTTCATTGTCCATCACCAACTCTGGAATCTTGCTCAAACTCATGTCCATCGAGTTGGTGATGCCATCCAACCATCTCATCCTCTGTCATCCCCTTCTTCTCCTGCCTTCAATCTTTCCCAGCATCAGGGTCTTTTCCAATGAGTCAGTTCTTCGCATCAGGTGGCCAGGAGTTTCAGCTTCAGCATCAGTCCTTCCAATGAATATTCAGGACTGATTTCCTTTAGGATTGACTTGTTGGAGCTCCTTGCAGTCCAATGGACTCCCAAGATCTTCTCCAACACAACAGTTCAAACCCATCAATTAAAAGCATACAAACAGGTTTCCTTTCCATGTTAGTTCCATGCAGAAGTTTATGTAGAAATAACAAATTTATGCAGTGTGACTTCTAATGTCCTATCTTACAGTATCACCATGAAGCCCATTATTATGATTTGCCATTTATTATCTAACTCATTTCTTCTTTGTACTATTCCAAGTTTAAATTGAGATGTCAACACTGAGATGTTTTAATATATTTTGAAAGTATATATGAGGCAATATTTTCAAAAGAATTTATGATAAATATATATGAAAATACTGATCTACTTGTAGTATTTTACATTTTTATACTTCAATATGCTGGTATAAAATTGTCAACAAATGAAAGAAAGAGATAGGTAAAACCAGGGTTTGGGCCTGAGGTAGACCAAATTCTAAGACTCCTCTCCCCCAAATATCTTGTTGTTATGCCCAGAACTGTCATTATGATGAGACTGGGTCCAATATTAGGTTACCTAATGATTTCTCAAATTGCCAACATCCATTGGATCATAAAAAAAGCAAGAGAGTTCCTGAAAAACATCTACTTCTCCTTTATTGACTATGCCAAAGCCTTTGATTGTGTGGATCACAACAAACTGTGGAAAATTCTTAGAGATGGGAATACCAGACCACCTTACCTGCCTCCTGAGAAATCTGTATACAGGTCAGGAGGCAACAGTTAAAACTGGACATGGAACAAAAGACTGGTTCTAAATTGGGAAAGGAATACATCAAGGCTGTATATTGTCACCCTGCTTATTTAACTTATATACGAAGCCTATCATGTGAAATGCCAGGCTGGATGAAGCACAAGCTGAAATCAAGATTCAGGGAGACATAGCTATAATCCCAGATATGCAGATGATATCACCATTATGGCAGAAAGCAAACTAATGAGCCTCCTGGTTACAGTGAAAGAAGAGAGTGAAAAAACTGGCTTAAACTCAACATTCAAAAACTAAGATCATGGCTTCTTGTCCCATCACTTCATGGCAAATAGTTGGGAAAGAAGGGAAACAGTGAGAGAATTTATATTTTTGGACTCCAAAATCCCTGCAGATGGTGACTGCAGCCATGAAATTAAAAGACGCTTGCTCCTTGGAAAATAAAGTATGACCAACCTAGACAGCATATTGAAAATCAGAGATATTACTTTGCCAAAAAAGGTCCGCTTAGTCAAAGCTATGGTTTTTCCAGTAGTCATGTATGGATGTGAGAGTTGGATAATAAAGAATGCTGAATGCTGAAGAATTGATGCTTTTGAACTGTGGTATTGGAGAAGACTCTTGAGAGTCCCTTAGACTGCAAGGAGATCCAACCAGTCCATCCTAAAGGAAATCAGTACATGATATTCATTTGAAGGACTGATGCTGAAGCTGAAGCTCTGATACTTTGGCCACCTGATGAGAAGAACTGATTCTTTGGAAAAGACCCTGATACTGGGCAAAATTGAAGGCAGGAGAAGATGGTTGGATAGCACCACCAACTCGATGGACATGAGTTTGAGCAAGATCTGAAAATTGGACAGGGAAGCCTAGCATGTTGCAGTCCATGGGGTTGCAAAGGGTCGGACATGACTGAGCAACTGAACTGAATGATTTCTCATTTATTGCATGCTGCCAGTGTGTTAAATGGCCTTACTTTTTCTTTATTTATTTGTAGGCTATTATCCACCATCCAAAAGGTGAGCAAAGTGCTCAGGTCTCCTACTATTAACTAGCTGAACAAAGCTTTTAACCCACATTTTTCTGACTCTGAGGATGAAACTATTTGTTTCAGGCTCGAGTCATGTGTGATTGCTTTAATTTTACAAGTAGTGTTATACAAGCTCACTCTGCTCACTGCACAGCAGGCCAGTGAATCTGAGAGACTAGTCATTGAGGCAAGGAATATGATTTTATTTGGAAAGCTGGTTGACCAAGAAGGTGGCTGACTAATGTCTTAGAATAGCCATCTTTTTGGGTTCTGGATGCAAGGTTCTTTTATTGAGCCAGAGAGAAACAATGAGGAACTGTAGTCAAAAGGCAGAATAGAGGGAAAGCTATGAGAAAGAAAAGTAAAAAGAGT
The DNA here is from genome assembly GCF_029378745.1 of Bos indicus. Lineage (NCBI taxonomy): Eukaryota > Metazoa > Chordata > Mammalia > Artiodactyla > Bovidae > Bos > Bos indicus. Next base: position 1,555,262 of record NC_091785.1, read on the forward strand.
GTTCAGTTTTGCAAAACATCTCCAGGAAATCCTAGCCTTTGAAAAGTGTTTGTTAATCTCTTCTATTTTTCAGCCATTCACAGGTGGGCAGGGTCAGATGATCTCTTTATGAGCTGAACAAAAGCATTTCAGTTTAATAGGTAGGCAGAGGGGCAGGGTCCTCTGAAGCAGGCCATTATGTATGATTATAATACCAGCATCAGCGAAGAATGTGAAGTTGCTCAGTCATGTGTGACTCTTAGCAATCCCATGGACTGTAGCCTACCAAGCTCCTCCATCTGTGGCATTTTCCAGGCAAGAGCACTGGAGTGGGTTGCCATTCCCTTCTCCAGGGCATCTTTCCAACCCAGGGATTGATCGATCGATCCAACCTAGGTCTTCCACATTGCAGGTAGATGCTGTACCCCCTGAGCCACTAGGGAAGCCCATCAGTGAAAAGCAAGTCAAAGAAAATGATTCCAATGTAGAGTCAGACTTGGTTCTTCACTGCAAAGTAGGATAAAGATTAAATCTGTTTTTTTTTTTTTTTTTTTTTAATCCTGGGTACCACAAATTAAATAGGGTATGGGAAATATGTATCCTTGCCTACATTTCTTGATGGGAAATCTTTATATCAGAAAATTAGCCCAAGTTGATGACTGATAATAAAGTTGCATTTGACTAGAAAAGATTTCCCCCTTCTATTTCAGCTTCCTGCTTATCTATCAGTATAAGGCAAAGATTTTCCATTTGGAGATAGTGTTCCTGAAGTCTGTTGTTAGTGGGTATGAAATGCAGTGGTTTGGGGAAGAAAATCTGATGATACAATTAAAATCCTCTCATTCAAGCAACATTGTTCTAAGTAGTTTCCAACCTTAGGAATAAGAATATCTCCAGAGCTTTTCTTTATAGATCACTGTCCCCTCAGAAAAATGCCTGACTAAATGATAGGAAGAAATAGTAAAAGAGAAACATCTTATAATTATGTTATTGGTTCTGAAGTTGAACTGCTGATACTGAGTTCTTCCTAATTATCTCCAGTCCCCTATTTAAAAGTTAGTAAAAGTTTCCATTGTTTCCAGCATTGCTTTGAGGTGACTAGCAATATAGAAAGGCAATAATGACCCCCCACCCCCCAAAGAAAGGAAACATAGGAAATTAAGCCAGAATTTTATAGGTTAGGTCAAGGCTTGGCACATGTTTTCTAAAAAGGCCCAGATGGTAAATATTTTATGCTTTGCAGGTCATAAAGGCTCTTGGCATAGCTCCAAAATAGCCATAGACAAAGGCAAATAAATGAGCCTGGATGTGTTTCAAAGAACTTTATTTACAAAAAAAAAAAAAAAGAACAGGATGAATGTGGCCTTTTGGACATAGTTTGCAGACACCTGATTTATGCTGATTAGCTATATTATTGAGTTCCTGATCACTTCAGGTTTTTTTTTTTAATGAAGCAAAAATGCTAACAATAGATTCATAGTTTATTTTTTTCCTTTTTTTAAAATTATCAACTTCAAGTTCAATATGTGCCAGACACTGTTCTGGGCACTATTGATGCAGTGGTGAATTATAAAAGTCACTTTCTCAGCTATTGTTTGAGTGCAAGTGCCATAAGTGAATAAATAAAAATATAGAGCATTACTTTAGGTATTGCTTAGAAAAACAGGTAAGATAAAATAAAAGAGGTTTTAAATTAGGTAATTGGTCTGGAAAACCACAAATGATAAGATGATATATGAATATAAAGCTGAATAAAGTGAGGTGGAGTGCCAATGAAATGACTGGAAGAATAGTCTCCTGGAAAGAGTAAACTTTTGGGACCGAGGCTCTGAGAGTAGAGATTGCTGACTGTGTCTATGGTGTAGTGAGAAGTCCATGATGGTTAAAGTAGTTGAAATAAGAGAGGAGGGAGAAAAAAATGCCTGAAAGGGAAATAAGGCCCAGATCCCTGAATTGCAAAAAGATATTCTTTCTGTTCTCTTTTTGCTTTTCACCTGCACTAATATAAGCATAGCAACCACTGTCTCAGCTTTCTATTCCTGACTTTGATATGGTTTCAAACCAAGGACACAGATGATTCTTCTCCTGTTTCTCGTTCTCCTTATTGTGTAGCCCATCTCTCCTTTCCTTTCCTTGATCTTTGTAAGAAAGATTTGGGCCAGGATAATAGTGTTTAAAGAGATAATAAATAGTCTATTTTCATATAGTTTGTGGGTAGGGAAAACTGGATATTTTGATAGGTTGAATGTAGAATATACAATAGAATAATCAAGAGCGACCCTCATTTTTTTTTTTTTTGACCTGATGAATTGATAAGGTGGAGTTCTCATGTACTGAGATAAAGAGCAGTGTGATATAACCATATTTAGGGTTGAGATTAAATGTCCAGTTTTTTTTTTTACTTCTTTAGAATGTCAAGATGGCAGTTTGTGTGTGTGTGTGTGTGTGTGTGTGTGTGTATTTAACCTGGAGTTTAGGAGAGAGGTTCAGGTTAGTAAACAACTTGGGAGCATCAGTTTATAGATACTGTTTAATCCCATGAACATGCATAAGATTACCAAGGGAGAGTGTAGGTAGAAAAAAAAAAAAAAACTAAGTGCAGAGGCACCTGGGAAATTCTATCACTTGAAAGTTGGAGACATGGAGGAATCAGCAAAGTAGAAGAATGAAGAGGTGGCTACTAGCGAGGTAGGTGGTAGTGAGGAATATATTTAAAAAGTCCTATAAAGAAAATATTTCTGGGGAGATGGAATGATCAGTTGTTAAATCCTACAGAGAAGATGTATAAATAAGAACTGAGAAATAATGCTTTATTTTGCATCATGAAGATTCAAAACAGTTTGTTGATGTTAAGATTAAAACCTGTTTGCAGTAAAATAAAATAAATATAGATAACTATTGGATAAATTTAATTTTAAAAGGAACAATAATAGAACAACACAAATAGGACAGGAACTGGCAGCAGAAGGCATAGAGTTAATAGAGTATATACACAAAAGTTTTTAAGTAAGAAATGAAATGTAAAGAAAAAGTGGAGGATATGTCCTCAGTAAGGGCAAAAAGCAGCTGCTTGGTGCTAAAAAGGGAGGAAGAATGTAGACACAGGTGTAAAGAGATAGAAAGAAGTTGTGGTGGGAGGAAAAGTACTATCTTTTCAGAAGTTTCCTATTCCTTCAGTGGACAGTTTATCTGCTTTATAGCCTCATATGTGTATATGATCTATTTCACAAACTGTAATTAAAGCAAGCTAAAATCATTGCTGTTGGGCATGGGATATTATGGAGTGAAAATGAAAATTAGGAAGTGGTGAAAGTGGAGGGAGAAATTTTGATGTTGTTTGTCTTAGAATAGAATGATAAATAAGCAATAGAAAAGAAGTAAGAATGATAAGCAGTCCTAAGCAGTATAAAGTTAGTGTGAGTGCATTTAGTAATAAGCCTGTCAGTTCTGCTCTGTCAGCAGGTGCAGATGCAGAATATGTGGAGTTGGATTTAACCAAGTTGGATTTATTTTCCACTAAAGTATCATCAAAGAAAGCTGAGAACTAAAGAATTGATGCTTTTGAACTACGATGTTGGAGAAGACTCTTGACAGTCCCTTGGACTGCAAGGAGATCCAGCCAGTACATCCTAAAGGAAATCAGTCCTGAATATTATTGGAAAGACTGATGCTGAAGCTGAAACTCCAATACTCTGGCCACCTGGTGTGAAGAACTGACTCATTGGAAAAGCCCCAGATGCTAGGAAAGATTGAAGGCAGGAGAAGAAGGGGACAAGAGAGGATGAGATGGTTGAATGGCATCACCAACTCATTGGAGATGAATTTGGGTAAACTCCAAGAGTTGGTGATGGACAGGGAGGCCTGGAGTGCTGCAGTCCTTGGGGTTGCAAGGTTGGACATGACTGAACAACTGAACTGAACTAAAAGTATCATGAAGAAAGCTGAATGGTGGATGAGGATTGAGCATGTGTTCAGATAGTTTGATTTTATATATATATATATATATATACACACATACACACACACACATACATACATATATATATATATATATATATATAAAATGCTGAACTTATTTTATTTTTTTTGAACTTATTTTAAAGTTAAGAAGTTATATAAGAAGATGAGAGGATATGAGAGAGAGTGAAAAAGTAGTTTTTTCAATGAATGGTACCTCTTGATGGAGCTGAAGAATTGTTACAGTTGGAGTATTAGAGGGAGTGAGCTGGGATGTATCAGAGGATAAAATGTATGAAAATAAAGTATATTTATTAGGAAAAACTTTTAAGTGTGTTTTAGTGAACTAGTGTAATAATATATATAATATAGTAAAATAGCACTTATTCATAAATCCTGTTTGCTGTCCAACGCAACCATATAAGAGGATTTCACTTTTACAGTCCTTGAGTTTGAGTATTTACATGTAACTTGCATTGGTCAAAGAAATCAGACCAGAAGGGTCACTCCCATGTTGGGTGCATTTAAAAACCAGATTTCTCCATTCTTTATGTTCTTTATTCAAGCTGTAGTTGTGGAAATACTAAAATGATTATAAATAGTGTAAAAAATAAAATGTAATAAATGCTCGTTCGGTTCAGTTCAGTTCAGTCGCTAAGTCGTGTCTTTCTCTTTGCGAACCCATGAATCGCAGCACGCCAGGCCTCCCTGTCCATCACCAACTTCCAGAGTTCACTCAGATTCATGTACATTGAGTCAGTGATGCCATTCAGCCATCTCATCATCTGTCATCCCCTTCTCTTGACCCCAATCCCTACCAGCATCAGGATATTTTCCAATGCGTCAACTCTTACCATGAGGTGGCCAAAGTTTTGGAGTTTCAGCTTCAGCATCAGTCCTTCCAATGAACACCCAGGACTGATCTCCTTTAGGATGGACTGGCTGGATTTCCTTGCCATCCAAGGGACTCTCAGGAGTCTTCTCCAACACCACAGTTCAAAAGCATCAATTCTTCGGTGCACAGCTTTCTTCACAATCCAACTCTCACATTCATACATGACCACTGGAAAAACCATAGCCCTGACTAGACAGACATTTGTTGGCAAAGTGATGTCTCTGCTTTTCAATATGCTACCTAGGTTGGTCATAACTCTCCTTCCAAGGAGTAAGCGTCTTTTAATTTCATGGCTGCAATCACCATTTGCAGTGATTTTGGAGCCCCCCCAAAAAATAAAATCAGACACTGTTTCCCCATCTATTTGCCATGAAGTAATGGACCAGATGCCATGATATTAGTTTTCTGAATGTTGAGCTTTAAGCCAACTTTTCCACCCTCCTCTTTCACCTTTATTAAGAGGTTTTTAGTCCTCTACATTTTCTGCCATAAAGCTGGTGTCATCTGCATATCTGAGGTTATTGATATTTCTCCCAGCAATCTTGATTCCAGCTTGTGCTTCTTCCAGCCCAGAGTTTCTCATGATGTACTCTGCATAGAAATTAAATAAGCAGGGTGACAATATACAGCCTTTACATACTCCTTTTCCTATTTGGAACCAGTCTGTTGGTCCATGTCCAGTTCTAACTGTTGCTTCCTGACCTGCATACAAATTTCTCAAGAGGCAGGTCAGATGGTCTGGTATTGCCATCTCTTTCAGAATTCTGCACAGTTTATTGTGATCCACACAGTCAAGGGCTTTGGCATAGTCAATAAAATAGATGTTTTTATGTTTTTATGGAACTCTCTTGCTTTTTCCATGATCCAGCAGATGTTGGCAATTTGATCTCTGGTTCCTCTGCCTTTTCTAAAACCAGCTTGAACATCTGGAAGTTCACAGTTCATGTATTGCTGAAGCTGGGCTTTTAGAATTTTGAGCATTACTTTACTAGTGTGTGAGATGAGTGTAATTGTGCGGTAGTTTGAGCACTTTTTGGCATTGCCTTTCTTTTGGAATCAAATGAAAACTGACTTTTTCCAGTCCTGTGGCCACTGCTGAGTTTTCCAAATTTGCTAGCATATTGAGTGCAGCACTTTCATAGCATCATCTTTCAGGATTTGAACTAGCTCAACTGGAATTCCATCACCACCACTAGCTTTCTTCGTAGTGATGCTTTCTAAGGCCCACTTGACTTCACATTCCAGGATGTCTGGCTCTAGGTCAGTGATTACACCATCATGATTATCTTGGTCATGAAGATCTTTTTTTGTACAGTTCTTCTGTGTATTCTTGCCCCTGTTCTTGATATCTTCTGCTTTTGTTAGGTCTATACCATTTCTGTCCTATTGAGCCCATCTTTGCATGAAATGTTCCCTTGGTATCTCTAATTTTCTTGAATAGATCTCTAGTCTTTGCTATCTGTTGTTTTCCTCTATTTCTTTGCATTGATCACTGAAGAAGGCTTTCTTATTTTTCCTGGCTATTCTTTGGAACTCTGCATTGAGATGCTTATATCTTTCCTTTTCTCCTTTGCTTTTTGCTTCTCTTCTTTTCACAGCTATTTGTAAGGCCTCTCCAGACAGCCATTTTGTTTTTTTGCGTTTCTTTTCCATGGGGATGGTCTTGATCCCTGTCTCCTGTACAATGCCATGAACCTCCATCCATAGTTCATCAGGCACTCTGTCTATCAGATCTAGTTCCTTAAATCTATTTCTCACTTCCACTGTATAATCATAAGGGATTTGATTTAGGTCATATCTGAATGGTCTAGTGGTTTTCCCTACTTTCATCAATTTAAGTCTGAATTCAGCAATAAATGCCTGTAGTCTTCCGTAAATCTAAGCCAAAGCAGGCAGATCTTGGCCAGAAGGCAACGTTATACCTCTGCAATATTAATGCATCCTGGATTATTTTGATGATCAGTTTGATGATCTTTGTTAACACAGTATAATCAAGGGTACCTGGCTCACCACAATACTATGCTTAGTTATTGAATTGCTGAGATACATTGGATGAGAGGTTACTGAAGGAAAGGTCAAGGGAGGAGAAGTCAAGGTGAAGAATGATTGTCTGTATGAGAATTTGTCACCACACATTATGAGAGAATATGTTTGAAGGAGGTTCATGGAGGAGAAGAAAGCATTGTAGAAGTAGCTATACAAAGAACTATTGAGATCTGGCTGATTACATACAGGAAGATACTATTAAAAATATTCATATATTTGTCAAAAACATTTATTGAAGCATTTATCTTTTTTCAGAACTTCAAAATCTATAATTTTATTTTATTTATTTATTTTATTTTATTTTTAAACTTTACAATATTGTATTAGTTTTGCCAAATATTGAAATGAATCCACCACAGGTATACCTGTGTTCCCCATCCTGAACCCTCCTTCCTCCTCCCTCCCCATACCCTCCCTCTGGGTCGTCCCAGTGCACCAGCCCCAAGCATCCAGTATCGTGCATCGAACCTGGACTGGTGACTCGTTTCATACATGGTATTATACATGTTTCAATGCCATTCTCCCAAATCTCCCCACCCTCTCCCTCTCCCACAGAGTCCATAAGACTGATCTATACTTCAGTGTCTCTTTTGCTGTCTAGTACACAGAGTTATTGTTACCATCTTTCTAAATTCCATATATATGCGTTAGTATACTGTATTGGTGTTTTTCTTTCTGGTTTACTTCACTCTGTATAATAGGTTCCAGTTTCATCCATCTCATTAGAACTGATTCAAAGGTATTCTTTTTAATGGCTGAGTAATACTCCATTGTGTATATGTACCACTGCTTTCTTATCCATTCATCTGCTGATGGACATCTAGGTTGCTTCAATGTCCTGGCTATTATAAACAGTGCTGCGATGAACATTGGGGTACACGTGTCTCTTTCCCTTCTGGTTTCCTCAGTGTGTATGCCCAGCAGTGGGATTGCTGGATCATAAGGCCGTTCTATTTCCAGTTTTTTAAGGAATCTCCACACTGTTCTCCATAGTGGCTGTACTAGTTTGCATTCCCACCAACAGTGTAAGAGAGTTCCCTTTTCTCCACACCCTCTCCAGCATTTATTACTTGTAGACTTTTGGATCACAGCCATTCTGACTGGCGTGAAATGGTACCTCATAGTGGTTTTGATTTGCATTTTTCTGTTAATGAATGATGTTGAGCATCTTTTCATGTGTTTGTTAGCAATCTGTGTGTCTTCTTTGGAGAAATGTCTATTTAGTTCTTTGGCCCATTTTTTGATTGGGTCATTTATTTTTCTGGAGTTGAGCTGTAGGAGTTGCTTGTATATTTTTGAGATTAGTTGTTTGTCAGTTGCTTCATTTGCTATTATTTTCTCCCATTCTGAAGGCTGCCTTTTCACCTTGCTAATAGTTTCCTTTGATGTGCAGAAGCTTTTAAGGTTAATTAGGTCCCATTTGTTTATTTTTTCTTTTATTTCCAATATTCTGGGAGGTGGGTCATAGAGGATCCTGCTGTGATGTATGTCAGAGAGTGTTTTGCCTATGTTCTTCTCTAGCAGTTTTATAGTTTCTGGTCTTATGTTGAGATCTTTACTCCGTTTTGAGTTTATTTTTGTGTATGGTGTTAGAAAGTGTTCTAGTTTCATTCTTTTACAAGTGGTTGACCAGTTTTCCCAGCACCACTTGTTAAAGAGATTGTCCTTAATCCATTGTATATTCTTGCGTCCTTTGTCAAAGATAAGGTGTCCCTATGTGCGTGGATTTATCTCTGGGCTTTCTATTTTGTTCCATTGATCAAGATTTCTATCTATGTGCCAGTACCATACTGTCTTGATAACTGTGGCTTTGTAGTAAAGCCTGAAGTCAGGTAGGTTGATTCCTCCAGTTCCATTCTTCTTTCTCAAGATAGCTTTGGCTATTCGAGGTTTTTTGTATTTCCATACAAATTGTGAAATTATTTGTTCTAGCTCTGTGAAGAATACCGTTGGTAGCTTGATAGGGATTGCATTGAATCTATAAATTGCTTTGGGTAGTTTACTCATTTTCACTATATTGATTCTTCTAATCCATGAACATGGTATATTTCTCCATCTACTAGTGTCCTCTTTGATTTCTTTCACCAGTGTTTTATAGTTTTCTATATATAGGTCTTTAGTTTCTTTAGGTAGATATATTCCTAAGTATTTTATTCTTTCTGTTGCAATGGTGAATGGAATTGTTTCCTTAGTTTCTCTTTCTGTTTTCTCATTATTAGTGTATAGGAATGCAAGGGATTTCTGTGTGATTTTATATCCTGCAACTTTACTATAATCATTGATTAGCTTTAGTAATTTTCTGGTGGAGTCTTTAGGGTTTTCTATGTAGAGGATCATGTCATCTGCAAATAGTGAGAGTTTTACTTCTTCTTTTCCAATTTGGATTCCTTTTATTTCTTTTTCTGCTCTGATTGCTGTGGCCAAAACTTCCTAAACTATGTTGAATAGTAATGGTGAAAGTGGGCACCCTTGTCTTGTTCCTGACTTTAGAGGAAATGCTTTCAATTTTTCACCATTGAGGATAATGTTTGCTGTGGGTTTGTCATATATAGTTTGTATTATGTTGAGGTATGTTCCTTCTATTCCTGCTTTCTGGAGTGTTCTTATCATAAATGGATGTTGAATTTTGTCAAAGGCTTTCTCTGCATCTATTGAGATAATCATATGGTTTTTATTTTTCAATTTGCTCATGTGGTGTATAACATTGATTGATTTGCGGATATTGAAGAATCCTTGCATCCCTGGGATAAAGCCCACTTGGTCATGGTGTATGATCTTTTTAATGTGTTGTTGGATTCTGATTGCTAGAATTTTGTTAAGGATTTTTGCATCTATGTTCATCAGTGATATTGGCCTGTAGTTTTCTTTTTTTGTGGGATCTTTGTCAGATTTTGGTATTAGGGTGATGGTGTCCTCATAGAATGAGTTTGGAAGTTTACCTTCCTCTGCAATTTTCTGGGAGAGTTTGAGCAGGATAGGTGTTAGCTCTTCTCTAAAATTTTGGTAGAATTCAGCTGTGAAGCTGTCTGGACCTGGGCTATTGTTTGCTGGAAGATTTTTGATTACAGTTTCAATTTCCATGCTTGTGATGGGTCTGTTAAGATTTGCTATTTCTTCCCGGTCCAGTTTGGAAAGTTGTACTTTTCTAAGAATTTGTCCATTTCTTCCACGTTGTCCATTTTATTGGCATATAATTGTTGATAGTAGTCTCTTATGATCCTTTGTATTTCTGTGTTGTCTGTTGTGATCTCTCCATTTTCATTTCTAATTTTATTGATTTGATTTTTCTCCCTTTGTTTCTTGATGAGTCTGGCTAATGGTTTGTCAATTTTATTTATCCTTTCAAAGAACCAGCTTTTGGTTTTGTTGATTTTTGCTATGGTCTCTTGTTTCTTTTGCATTTATTTCTGTCCTAATTTTTAAGATTTCTTTCCTTCTACTAACCCTGGGGTTCTTCATTTCTTCCTTTTCTAGTTGCTTTAGGTGTAGGGTTAGGTTATTTATTTGACTTTTTTCTTGTTTCTTGAGGTATGCCTGTATTGCTATGAACTTTCCCCTTAGGACTGCTTTTAAAGTGTCCCACAAGTTTTGGGTTGTTGTGTTTTCATTTTCATTAGTTTCTAAGTAAATTTTGATTTCTTTTTTGATTTCTTCTGTGACTTGTTGGTTATTCAGCAGCGTGTTGTTCAGCCTCCATATGTTGGAATTTTTAATCGTTTTTCTCCTGTAATTGAGATCTAATCTTACTGCATTGTGGTCAGAAAAGATGCTTGGAATGATTTCTATTTTTTTGAATTTACCAAGGCTAGATTTATGGCCCAGGATGTGATCTATCCTGGAGAAGGTTCCATGTGCCCTTGAGAAAAAGGTGAAATTCATTGATTTGGAATGAAATGTCCTATAGATATCAATTAGGTCTAACTGGTCTATTGTATCGTTTAACGTTTGTGTTTCCTTGTTAATTTTCTGTTTAGTTGATCTATCCTTAGGTGTGAGTGGGATATTAAAGTCTCCCACTATTATGTGTTATTGTTAATTTCTCCTTTCATACTTGTTAGTATTTGTCTTACATATTGCGGCTCGCCCGTGTTGGGTGCATATATATCTATAATTGTTATATCTTCTTCTTGGATTGACCCTTTGATCATTATGTAGTGACCATCTTTGTCTCTTTTCACAGCCTTTGTTTTAAAGATATAAGTATTGCTACTCCTGCCTCCTTTTGGTCCCTATTTGCATGGAAAATCTTTTTCTAGCCCTTCACTTTCAGTCTGTATGTGTCCCCTGTTTTGAAGTGGGTCTCTTGTAGACAACATATGTAGGGGTCTTGTTTTTGTATCCATTCAGCCAGTCTTTGTATTTTGGTTGGGGCATTCAACCCATTTACGTTTAAGGTAATTACTGATAAGTATGATCCCGTTGCCATTTACTTTATTGTTTTGGGTTCGAGTTTATACATCGTTTTTGTGTTTCCTGTCTAGAGAATATCCTTTAGTATTTGTTGGAGAGCTGGTTTGGTGGTGCTGAATTCTCTCAGCTTTTGCTTGTCTGAGAAGCTTTTGATTTTTCCTTCATATTTGAATGAGATCCTTGCTGGGTACAATAATCTGGGCTGTAGGTTATTTTCTTTCATCACTTTAAGTATGTCTTGCCATTCCCTCCTGGCTTGAAGAGTTTCTATTGAAAGATCAGCTGTTATCCTCATGGGAATTCCCTTGTGTGTTATTTGTTGTTTTTCCCTTGCTGCTTTTAATATTTTTTCTTTGTGTTTGATCTTTGTTAATTTGATTAATATGTGTCTTGGGGTGTTTCGCCTTGGGTTTATCCTGTTTGGGACTATCTGGGTTTCTTGGACTTGGGTGATTATTTCCTTCCCCATTTTAGGGAAGTTTTCAACTATTATCTCTTCAAGTATTTTCTCATGGTCTTTCTTTTTGTCTTCTTCTTCTGGGACCCCTATGATTCAAATGTTGTAGCGTTTAATATTGTCCTGGAGGTCTCTGAGATTGTCCTCATTTCTTTTAATTTGTTTTTCTTTTTTCCTCTCTGATTCATTTATTTCTACCATTCTATCTTCTAATTCACTAATCCTATCTTCTGCCTCTGTTATTCTACTATTTGTTGCCTCCAGAGTGTTTTTAATTTCATTTATTGCATTATTCATTATATATTGACTCTCTTTTATTTCTCCTAGGTCCTCGTTAAACCTTTCTTGCATCTTCTCAATCTTTGTCTCCAAGCTATTTATCTGTGATTCCATTTTGATTTCAATATTTTGGATCAATTTCACTATCATTATTCGGAATTCTTTATCAGGTAGATTCCCTATCTCTTCCTCTTTTGTTTGGTGTGGTGGGCATTTATCCTGTTCCTTTATCTGCTGGGTATTCCTCTGTCTCTTCATCTTGTTTATATTGCTGAGTTTGGGGTGTCCTTTTTGTATTCTGGCAGTTTGTGGAGTTCTCTTTATTGTGGCATTTCCTCACTCTGTGTGGGTTTGTACAGGAGGCTTGTCAAGGTTTCTTGGTTAGGGAAGCTTGTGTCGGTGTTCTGGTGGATGGAGCTGTATTTCTTCTTTCTCCTTTCAAAGACTTGGGTTGCTTTTCTGGGTGCCTGATGTCCTCTGCTGGCATTCAGAAGTTGTTTTGTGGAATTTACTTGGTGTTTAAATGTTATTTTGTTGAATTTGTGGGGGAGAAAGTGTTCTCCCCATCCTACTCCTCCGCCATCTTAGCTCCTCCCTCAAAATCTATAATTTTAAAAAGTGGATTCTTTCCTAGCACTTTGGTCATGGAAATTACATTAAAATATATGAATAAAATATTTATTCTGGAATCCCCATCTATTACATTATGTGGACTTAATTTATAATGCTGTAATGTAATTTACAAGTCATGGGCTTTACTACTTTTTCACCTAATATATATATTTTTTAATTTACAATTCAGTTCCAAGATTTGTCTTTGCTATTAATGCGGTCAAGTCACTAAGTCGTGTCTGACTCCTTGCAACCCCATGGAACGTAGCCTGCCAGGCTCCTCTGTCCTTGGGATTTCCCAGGTAGGAATACTGGAGTGGGTTGCCATTCCCTTCTCCAGGGAACTTTCCTGACCCAGGGATTGAATCTGCATCTCCTGCCTTGCAGGCAGTCTCTTGCATTGCAGGCAGATTCTCTACCAGCTGAGCTACTAATAAAGAAATGCAAATTTCTTCAACTTTGGAATAATACAGTGCAGCTGAATTCATTTTACATGAATTTCCATGTATTTCATTTTCCTTTTCTTTAGCTATGAGTCATATGTTTGACTAACTTAACCTTTTGGCTGTTTTACAATTTAGAGTATAAATGGTTTAGGCACTAATGTTTAAAAATTTTCCAATTTTTTTCTGTTGCTTGATTTGTTAGCAAATTTAAGAACATGAAGAGTAATTATGAGTTAATACTAAGAATCTGCTTCATATTGTAGACAGTCCTTATTGCCAAATATTTAAAGTTCATTACCATATTTTGAGGAATTTTTAATTCATACATTTAAAGAGTAAATATTACACTGGAAAATATGTCATAGTGTACAGAATGGGTAAGGATCTTTTGTTATAATGATAATCAGAGATTAGATTTCTTTTAGGTCCCAAAATAACTAACATACCTTTAATTTCACTATGGATAAGAAATTAAAGATTCTTTTGGGAAAAAAAAAAAAGGAAAAAAAAGAAAACTATGCAAGGTTTACTACATCATTAGCAAGTTCACATAATTAAGGAATCTGGAAATCCTCAGTAAAGAGTAGCATCAATAGTATATAAGAAATAGTAAAAGCTAATTGAAGTAATAAAATTTTACTGAAAATACTACATTTTTATTGCCAACATTCTACATTTCTCTATGTTGTAATATAATTATGTTTATTTCTGTACTTTGTTTCTGGCTATTCCTGTTCGCAGAAACATGTTGTAGCTTAAGTTTGAGGTTTTCTATGTTTTTTAAATATGAGCAAATAAAGATATTACATATGAAATACTATTTTGGAAAACGCTATAAATTCTGGAGCCTGGGAGAACTGTGAATTCTGGAACTGTGAAGCTTCCGTTTATCTTCTAAAGAAAATTTCAAATATCTATTCCCACCAGATTTGTCATATCATGTCCCACAGAATTCACACTGTATTATACCTTTAGCTATGTCATGTGCGTGTATGTTCCTCGGTTCTTTGTCTCGTCACAACAAAGATTTGGAGTGACGGACATTAAAGCCCCCTTGGCGTGTCACAGCTCTCAGGCCTTGGATAGACCGTCTTATAGCTCTTAGGTCTCAAATGGACCATGTTATGGCTCTTAGAAAAATCAGTGTTACAGCTCAGTGTTACAGCTCTATTTTATTTAGAAGATAGCAGGAAAATCCATCTTTGAGGCATGAGGGCACGTTGATCCAAAGACACAAGGAGAAGAGTGCCCTAGTTCTCTGGAGAGAGAGAGAGCACGCTAGCTTTGGCTCCTCTTTTTATATGTTTATCTCTCCCTGGGCCTGTGGGAGAGATAAAGAGAGAGAGAGAGAGAGAGAGAGAGAGAGAGAGCGAGCGAGCGCGCACTAGCTTTGGCTCCTCTTTTTATTCCCTGGGCCTGTCCTATGTAAATTGGGCCAGCCAGGAGTGTTGTTTGTTTTACCTGAGGTCCTCACTCTGGTCCTCGGACTTTCTTTTGTTCTATTTTCGCTGGCTTTTCCCTTCCTTGTCTTTTAGCCACCGCCATTTTGGACTCTTTTTCCCTATTCTACCTACCTAACAGCTATAAACTCATTTCCCCCTTTTTGATCATTTTCAGAAATAAAGGAAACAAAGATTATAGGAACTCTCTATTTGACTCTCTATTTGACACCCAAAGACTAAGTGCCTTTGATATAATTTTATAGCATATTATAAAAAGTTTATTTTTCAAAACTAAGTGATATCCTTAGTGTTACCAATCAGAATAAAGGATGAAGTGTAGTAATTTCCTTATAGAGATCTTCAGGCTTTGCCTTGTTCTCAGCTCTGTTAAGAGTAGTTATTTTCAATGATCATATATTCAATATGTACTATGTGACATGTACTATCCTTTCATGTAATCTTGTGAGATAGAATTTATTATCATTTATTTTTTTAAGCTGTGACTTAGTGAATTTAAGTAACTTGATAAAAATCACACAACAAGGACATGAAGATGTTGACATAAAATTATGGGTCTTTTTCCAAAGACTACTTTCTAACTAATCATTTTTCCAAAATATAATATTCAGATGATTTATGATACTTCATAAAAAATAATCTAGAGGGTCAGTTTGGGTGATGGCCCATAACCTGCATTATTACAAAACAACTGTGGGGTCCGTAGCATGTTTAATTTGAGAACCTTTATGATGACCTTTAAAAATAGCCTTTTTTGCTCTGTTGCTGGATACTTTGGTCCCCACATTTGATAATCTGCTTTCTTCTACTCTCTAAATCCAGCCTCTAGCAAAGACACAAGAAATTAAGAAGTATGGCCCTACAGTGATTAGCACTAAATCAGCACTGAGTCTACCCTGATGTGTCTCTTTAGGTTAGAGTTATCATCTACTGTGTGTTGCAAAAAAGCTCTATGTACTTATTACATGATTTTGTGGACTGGTACTTCTTTATGTAAATTTCAGCAGAGTGTGAAACATTCCACATGCTTCATTCCAGGGAGCAGACTTATTTTCAGAGTTGTGCCAGCAACTAGATGAGCCACACCCTGTACTATGTTCTATATTATTAAAATAAAAACAGGTGAAAAAAACAACAACAACAGTATTTCCTTTCTCAAACTTAATTCAAGAGGGAAAAATGGCTTGAAAACTAAAATATTTTAACCATGAAATACAGTGGAAAACTTTTAGCCTTATAAACTCCAAAATAAGCTTCTTTTTGATATTTATTTATTACTATCCTTAAAATAACAAAAAATTCCATGAGTATTAAATGTCACCATTTTCTTTGCAATCTTTTTGCCATCTTTTTTTTTTTTTTTTTTAACCATATAGTCTGTTCTCTCTCACAGCCATCTCCTATTATGTATGTCTTTTTTTTTTTTTTGTCTTCATTAACATCACCTCTAAGACCTTGTCAATAGAATGAATAAAGCTGGAGGAACCTCATAAGCCAGTTCAAGATTTTATTTCTGATAATCACTCAGGTTGAATTAATTAGTGTGCCATTTGTGAATAATTTATAAACTAAGAATGAATAGGATCATTAATTGGGATGAGTTCCTGTAGGTTTGTAAATCATTATCTGTGACTGGCAGTTATATACTTTAAAAAGGGCTTTATACTTCACTAGTACATTATTACATAATTCTGCAGCAATGATTGAGAAAGAGTAATTGAGTGAATGACACTTTGGTAAAGCAGCCTGTATGAAGGAACTTAGGAAAAATGCATAAAAGAAATGTATTTAATTGTCAGAGTTTCTGAGGAAGTTTGTACTCTTCCCACTATTTTCTTATTCATGATATATCAAAACACAGAGAACAATATGGGAAATTTGGGCATCCTAGATTCTTGATTAAGGAGTTATTGCCTCTTTTCTTCTTTCATCTTTTCCCATTGCCCCATGTATGAAACTTTACCTGGAAATCTGGTTAAGGTGAACCGAAAAAATTAATGTGCCTATGTTTATATTATCATTCTTATGTAGTTAAAAGTCTTTGATTTATATGTCTTGCTGCTACTTAAAATGGTAAAGATTATTTTTACTGTAATAAATTAACTTTAAGTGGTTTATCAGGGTAGATGAAACTACCCTAAAACTAATACAAAAATTGAATAATAGTATAATAGGCTTAATAGTGGTCTCCCCAACAATGTCCATGCAAAATCCCTAGAACCTGTGAATAGATTACATTGCATTGGAAAAGGAAATTTCCATAGATAATTATTGTTCAGTTCAGCTCAGTTCAGTCGCTCAGTCATGTCCGGCTCTTTGCGACCCCATAAATTGAAGCACACCAGTCCTCCCTGTCCATCAACAATCCCAGGAGTTTACTCAAACTCACGTACATCGATTCAGTGATGCCATCCATCCATCTCATCCACTGTCGTCCCCTTCTCCTCCTGACCCCAATCCCTCCCAGCATCAGAATCTTTTCCAATGAGTAAACTATTCCCATGAGGTGGCCAAAGTACTAGAGTTTCAGCTTGAGCATGATTCCTTCCAAAAAATACCCGGGACTGATCTTCTTTAGAATGGACTTGTTGGATCTCCTTGCAGTCCAAGGGACTCTCAAGAGTCTTCTCCAACACCACAGTTCAAAAGCATCAATTCTTTGGTGCTCAGCTTTCTTCACAGTCCAACTCTCACATCCATACACGACTACTGGAAAAATCATAGCCTTGACTAGATGCACCTTTGTTGGTAAAGTAATGTCTCTGCTTTTGAATATGCTATCTAGGTTGGTCATAACTTTCCTTCCAAGGAGTAAGCATCTTTTAATTTCATGGCTGCAATCACCATCTGCAGTGATTTTGGAGCCCAGAAAATAAAGTCTGACACATGTTTCCACTGTTTCCCTATCTATTCGCCATTAAATGATGGGACCAGATGCCATGATATTAGTTTTCTGAATGTTGAGCTTTAAGCCAACTTTTCCACCCTCCTCTTTGACCTTTATCAAGAGGCTTTTTAGTTTCTCTTCACTTTCTGCCATAAGGGTGGTATCATCTGCATATCTGAGGTTATTGATATTTCTCCTGGCAATCTTGATTCCAGCTTGTGCTTCTTCCAGCCCAGCGTTTCTCATAATGTATTCTGCATAGAAGTTAAATAAGCAGGGTGACAATATACAGCCTTGACGTACTCCTTTTCCAATTTGGAACCAGTCTGCTGTTCCATGTCCAGTTCTAACTGTTGCTTCCTGACCTCCATACACGTTTCTCAAGAGGCAGGTCAGGTGGTCTGGTATTGCCATCTCTTTCAGAATTTTGCACAGTTTATTGTGATCCACACAGTCAAAGGCTTTGGCGTAGTCAATAAAGCAGACATATATGTTTTTCTGGAACTCTCTTACTTTTTCGATGATCCAGCGGATATTGGCAATTTGATCTCTGGTTCCTCTTCCTTTTCTAAAACCATCTGGAACATCTTGGAAGTTTGCAGTTCATGTATTGCTGAAGCCTGGCTTTGAGAATTTTGAGCATTACTTGACTAGTGTGTGAGATGAGTGCAATTGTGCAGTAGTTTGAGCATTCTTTGGCATTTCCTTGCTTTGGGGTTGGAATGAAAATTGACCTTTTCCAATTGTGGCCACTGCTGAGTTGTCCACATTTGCTGGCATATTGAGTGCAGCACTTTCACAGCATCATCTTTCAGGATTTGAAATAGCTGAACTGGAATTCCATCACCTCCACTAGCTTTGTTCATAGTGATGCTTTCTAAGGCCCACTTGACCTCACATTTCAGGATGTCTGGCTCTAGGTGAGTGATCACACCATCATTTATCTGGGTCATTAGATCTTTTTTGTACAGTTCTTCTGTGTATTCTTGCCCCCTCTTCTTGATATCTTCTGCTTTTGTTAGGTCTATACCATTTCTGTCCTTTATTGAGCCCATCTTTGCATGAAATGTTCCCTTGGTATCTCTAATTTTCTTGAAGAGACCTCTAGTCTTTCTCATTCTGTTGTTTTCCTGTATTTCTTTGTATTGATCACTGAGGAAGTCTTTCTTATCTTTCCTTGCTATTCTTTAGAACTTTGCATTCAGATCCTTATATCTTTCCTTTTCTCCTTTGCTTTTCACTTCTCTTGTTTTCACAGCTATTTGTAAGGCCTCCCCAGACAGCCATTTTGCTTTTTTTGCATTTCTTTTCCATGGGGATGGTCTTGATCCCTGTCTCCTGTACAATGTCATGAACCTCCGTCCATAGTTCTTCAGGTACTCTATGTATCAGATCCAGTCCCTTAAATCTATTTCTCACTTCCACTGTATAATCATAGGGATTTGATTTAGGTCATACCTGAATGGTCTAGTGGTTTTCCCTAGTTTCTTCAATTTAAGTCTGAATTTTGCAATAAGGAGTTCATGATCTGAGTCACAGTCAGCTCCTGATCCTGTTTTTGCTGACTGTATAGAGCTTCTCCATCTTTGGCTACAAAGAATGTAATGAATCTTTCAGTGTTGACCATCTGGTGATGTCCATGTGTAAAGTCTTCTTTTGTGTTGTTGGAAGAGGGTGTTTGCTATGACCAGTGCATTCTCTTGGCAAAACTCTATTAGTCTTTGCCTTACTTTATTCCATATTCCAAGGCCAAATTGGCCTATTACCCCGGGTATTTCTTCACTTCCTACTTTTGCATTCCAGTACCCTCTAGTGAAAAGGACATCTTTTTTGGGAGTTAGTTCTAAAAGGTCTTGTAGGTCTTCATAGAACCATTCAAGTTCAGCTTCTTCAGCATTACTGGTTGGGGCATAGACTTGGATTACTGTGATATTGAATGGTTTGCCTTGAAAACGAACAGAGATAATTCTGTCGTTTTTGAGATTGCATCCAAGTACTGCATTTCGGACTCTTCTGTTAGCCATCATGGCTATTTCATTTCTTCTAAGGGATTCCTGTCCACAGTCATAGATATACTGTTCCTTAAATAGGTGAGTTATTGTGCATTATCTAGGTGGACTCAATCTAATCTTGACTATAGCACTTACTCAGGCTGGAATTGAGGAGTGTGAAACTCCAAGCTTATGAATAATTTGTTTGTGTATGTGCTCATTTGCTCAGTTCAACTCTTTGTAATCCCACAGACTACACCTGTCCATGGGATTCTGTGGGCAAGGATACTGCAGTAGTATTTTTTCTCCTCCAGGGGAATCTTTCTGACCAAGGGACTGAACCCATGTCTCTTGCATTTCCTGCATTGCAGGTGGATTCTTTAACTCTGAGCCACCTGGGAAGCCCTATGAAAGATTTGCAGAACCTTTAATGGTTCTGAAAGATAGGGGCCATATCTTTAGAAGTCTGGAGAGAGACTTATGAACTTGTGGAAAACATGTAAGGGAGTGAAGACAGCCTGAAGAATAAAGACTAACTCCTAGCTGATATCTTTCGTGAGCAAGGACTTCATTCCTGCAATTGTAAGGAACTGAATTAGGCTAACAGTTAGAATGGGCTTGGAATTTGATTCTTTCCCAGAGCTTACAGTGAGGAACACAGTCCTGCCAACACTTAAATTTTAGCCCAGTGAGACCAGTGTCAGATTTCTAACCTGCAGAACTATGAGATAATAAGCAAGTGTTGTTCTAAGCTGCAGTAATTTGTTATGACAACAATAAGAAACTAATCCAAATAGTAACTTAATGTAAATTTGAGACTTGAGCAAGTTATTTACCTTCCCCGTGCCTCCAATTCTCCATTTGTAAAATGGGCTTAATAAGAGTATCTAACTCATTGGATTGTTTTCCTATATGACTGTTTGGTACATACACATCAGTACCTTTAGTTGTATAGAAATAGACATAATGCCAAAGTGGTTTCCAGCATACAATAAAATAAAGTGAAGAGGGTAAAAAAATACATGCTATGTAAAATGGTCATATTTTCGTAAATTAAATTCAGATAAAATAGGAAGCATGGATTTACAGATAGATAGTAGTCACAGGTTATATGAGATATGTTTTCCTGACAGTCTCTTAATATTTGAAACTAAGTTTAAAAATGGACAGCTTAACCTCGCTGTGGTTGTGCCACAAGCTTTTGATTCAGTCATTCAGGATTCTTTCAAGGTATGCAGCTACCCACATTTTGGAGGCATTTAAATTATATAAAAATAATATATAAAGTAAATGTTAATAATATTATTTCATATTTTAATATAATTTGATTGACATTGAATGCCACTACCCTGCTCATGTTGTTTTCCCCAAATGCGTTTGTACAGAGTCAGCTTAAGCATAGGCAGCATTTACTGAGTGAAAGTAATATATGTCAAAGTAGTCCTAAGACTTTGTATCTAGCCATTAAATCCCAGTAAATAATGGGATTTTTTAATACTTAACATAATTCTGGTTAATTAATGATATATGGTTTATTGATTAGTTCTTCAACTCACATGAATTTGTTATGTAGAAGGCTTGATTAATAAAACCATGTAAAGAAGACCTAAAGATGTTATCTTTAGGTAAAAGGGCTTAGTAGCTTTAAAAATCTTTAAATTCTATTAGTATTTCATTTCCTACTTATATCTGCTGATAAGAATGGTAACTCAGACTGTTGAATATATATCGATGTATACATATACAGATATACATATATATATATATATATATATATATATATAATATATATATAACTTTAGGAATAGAAATCTGTTCTTAGGAATTGACTTACAAATTCTATGATATAACAAAATCATGAAGAAAGGAAAGCATCTAACACTAAATTACCAATGCTCTTTGATAAGCACTCACATAGTATTTTTTTTTAAATCAAGGATATTCTCCTTTGCCTCCAAATACATTTCTGGTATTAATTATAAAAGGCGTGAGATGTTTCACCATGATCCTAGTCAAAAAGTAACATGTGAGGATGAACATGTCTTTTCTCCTGAAATTTCTCAGGATGATCCTTCTCTTGGGATTGAGTTCAATAAATACAGAAAAATAGCAACCTACATATAAGGGAGAAAATGTTACAATTTGTGGATGGAATATCTCAATTTGTGTTTAATTTAAACTTAGATGTAGGTTGGTTAGGATAACAGGAAGAGTTTGAACAAGTTGAAGAAATACTTCATTTGGGTGAGATTAGGGCACAGTCTCACTGTAGGGGCACCAGGCAGTGTGTTAAACTATTTCATCTAAACTCTGGAAAAACTTATGATAGTGCAAGTTACACTGCCTTAATGAATTCAGGTGAACTTGAGTGTAAGTTATGATGAAAGTTAATAAAAGGTACTGGGGAGGAAGAAGAAGTTGAACAAATGAAATAACAAGTAGGTAGGGAGCAGTAATGGGCTTCCCTCGTGGCTCAGATGGTAAAGAATCTGCCTGCAATGCAGGAGACCCAAGTTTGATCCCTGGGTCAGGAAGATCCCCTGGAGAAGGGAATGGCTACCCATTCAAGTATTCTTGCCTGGAGAGTAACGTGGACAGAGGAACCTGGTAGGCTGCAGTACATGGGGTCACAAAAAGTCGGACATGATTGACACACAGGGAATAGTAAACCATAGAATTGTCCTTTATGGTGAGATCTAAGTCAGCCAAAAATCAGTGACTAAACAGGTGAGGACATGGTCTTGGTTTAGAAAGACAGTTTCACTCATGTATTAAAAGTACAATGTATGCTGATGTCAATAATGATAAAATAGCAACTGCCATTTCTTGAGTGCCCAACATATATCAAACATTATCTCTAATCCAAATCAATCTTATGGAATAGCTGCTATTGTTTCCAATGAGGGATAAGAAAAATTACACTTATAATGGGCAGGCAACACACCTAAGGCCAGATATCTAGAAAAATTCATTTTAATAATTGAAGCATGCTGAAAATATGAGATAAAAATATTTATCTCTAGGATAATGACTTGATGTTTTATGATAGCTTATCTGACAGTAAACATAACCAAAGTCTGCCATAGTTCCTGATGAGAAGTCCTGATACAATGAAATTTAAAATAATATATTCTTTGTTATGTCTGCAACTGAGTCTGAGGTGGCCTTAGTGATTAGGTTAATCAAAAGAATGAGGCAGAAGTCTTGCTTTGTATACTTTCCATGATTAAGTGATTAGAAGCCTCCCTGCTTCTTTCTGGCCACTTTGAACGCCTACTCTTGGGAAAGTCAACCTTCAGGTGAAAAATCTCACTATCCTATGATATCAGGCTCTGAAGTACCCCAAGCTACCTATGTGGTGAGGCCATGGAGAGAGCAGAATGTCTGATCCAATGCAGCTGGTCTCAACATTCCAGGCCAGATATCAAGCATGTGAATGAAAAAACCATTATGGATAGACTAGACTGCAACAGACATGACCAAAGATGTGGAGAAGAACTGAAGGAACTAAACAACTGACAAAACAGCAGGTCTGAGACACAAGACATAAATTAAGCGGTCTCAGGAGTCTTCAGCCATTTGAGCCACCCTAACTGAGGCACCAGTCTTTATGGAGCAGGAATGGGGGCCATATTTGCTGTGCTTTGCCTAAATTCTTGATCTATAAAATTGAGAGCATGTTGTTGGTTTTTAGTTACTAAGTTGTCCGACTCTTGTGATCCCGTGGACTGTAGCCTGTCAGGCTCCTCTGTCCATGGGATTCTTCAAGCAAGAAAACTGGAGTTGGTTGTCATTTCCTTCTCTAGAGGATCTTCCTGACCCAGGAATCAAACCCAGTCTCCTGCATTGCAGGCAGATGATTTACCAGCTGAGCAATGAGGGAAGCCCAAGAGCATAACTAAGGGGTTATTTTATGCTACGTAATCTCAATGTGCTCTGCTTCACAGCCATAGACAAGCAGAAAAGAGTGTATACATATAAAATTGCAGAGCCAATGAGGACCAGATTCCAGGGATTCTACAATAGTAGACTTGAAAAGAAAAAGAATACATCATCACATTCATCAAGTGGGTTGGAGTTCATGGCAGAAGTTCTTCACCACTTGGGGAATCTGATTTCTTGATGCAGAAACTGAGGCACATATTCAATTTGTAACTAAAAAAAAAAAAAAAAAAAGACATATTTTGTGAAACTATCATGTGTTTAGTAGTATGGCAAAACTTCTCACATTTATAATCTCTGGTCTTCACAAATAACATCTAGGTCACACAGCTGGTGATTATGTGAGCAAGGATTCAAATTTAGTTTACCTGGCTTTAAATACAAATTGTTTCCTTATGTCATATAGTTTCAAGGGTAGCAAGTGGTGTCATAGTAGATGAGAAAAATTAGTTCTTGACCCGGTAGACACATTGAGATTCAGGTTTATTCCTAAGTGGCTAAGAGACCATGCTCTGTGACAGCTTTCTCACTTCTTAATAGGTTAAGTCCATAAAAACAATTGCATCGCTATTCTAAATTGACTCAGGATCTGGTTTAAGAAAAATGTGTGAATGGAGAGTCTCAGTAACACCAGCTGGCTAGAGCTGTGGAGGGTAAATACTACTCAGAAGATGATGTATTACTTTGAGATGGTTGAATTCTTTCTTTACGATGCAAATAGCTAAACCCTGGATTTGAACATAAATCTAAAAATGCTTCAGTCTCACATCTTTCACTTTCATTGTATCACACACACACTGATTCTTCAGCCAAGACTATAGGTGGTGAAACTGATCTAATGCTTAAGATTAATGGACTTAATTAAAGAGTAGTTTCTGGTCTGGTCATTTATCCATAATATGCATTTTAAGACATTAATTTATTGAACCTTATCTTTCAAGAGGATGTAAGCATATCATATCATAAATTAACACAGCTAACTAAGGTAAAACCCTGATATCATCATCATCATTTTATTTTCTTTCTTCTTTTTATTTCTGCTTACAGGATCATATTCCTTCCAAAGAAGAGAGCTCTATGTCAGATTCCACTGATTGCTGTAATCATCCCCTGAATGATAAAGTCCTTCTTAAAATATATTTTTATAGGTCAAAGAAAGTCTCAGTTTTGAAGACAATACTTTACTGATCAGATGGTTTTAATTTTTGTTTTATTGATTTACTGAAAGAAATAATTAAAATAGCAACCACCTGTCGCATAAGCAAAAATGTATTGATTAATTTTAACTAGTTACAACAAAATGTCATGTAAGTCATGTAAAGAATAACATAAGCTTGGATAACCTTAAAATAATATTATGATTTTTCTTAAAATCCATATGTTCTCCCCAGCATTGTCTAATCATTGGAGATCTGTTATAATAAGCATGGAAATAAGCCAGTGCTCCAAAGATTAGGGTCATAAAAATCTATAGGGTTTGTGTAA
Organism: Bos indicus; assembly: GCF_029378745.1. Lineage (NCBI taxonomy): Eukaryota > Metazoa > Chordata > Mammalia > Artiodactyla > Bovidae > Bos > Bos indicus. The sequence goes on from NC_091785.1 coordinate 1,580,108, forward strand.
GTTTTGTGATCTCTGCACTCCTGGAAGGCTGCTATTCAAAATCACATCATACCACTTATTTGTTGGTCATTAAGAACATGGTATACAGTTTTACCTGTAACTGCTGGCAAATTAAGACAGATCTTAAAGCTAGTTCTTAGAAGATGTCAGGTAGCAAGAAATGTTTGATATTAACACCAACATTATACTTTGTATTTACCATTAGCAGGAACAATTTGTGTTAAAAATTAGGATTAAATTGTCATTTATGAACAGAGGGGTCTAAAAGAATGATACATCCCTATTCTTAGTCACTTTCAGTTTCTCATAATGCTGTTTTGGCCTGAGAAATAGGACTACATCTTGGTGAAATATACCAAATACTTAATCAGCAGACAGGGTAAATGTGCTATCCTAAGCATTCATAATGACAAATGCCAAGGTCTTGTTCATAAATTCCATTGTATAGAGTAAGCCTTTCTTACATGCCTGCAGATTGAAACAAAGAACCTTTGCTTTCCCTCTACTCTAGGTAGTCTCATATATGGTTATGCCACACATTTAATACTTTGATTACACATTTTACAATACTAAGCTACATATATTGAAAATAGCATAAGGTAGAACACATTATATTAGCAAATGTCAGCATGTTGATTATGGGTCAGATTCTGTTCTAAGCACTTTACACACATTGTCTCTTTAATTTCACATGCAACCTTATTGTTTATGTGTAACTATATCTCCATTTTAGATAATAAATCTGAGATTTAGAGACTTAATTAATAAGTTCAAAATCATATAGCAGTTAGTGTGTATGTCATTCCATCCTTGTCTGTTTGGCTCAAAATTTGTATTATTAACCACAATGCTATGTGGCTTTTAATCACTCTGCTTAATAATGAAGTAATAAAGTATTGTCAATTATTGTAGTTGTTCAGTAGCTCAATCATGTCTGACTCCTTGTGACCCCACAGGCTGCAGCATGCCAGGCTTCTCTGCCCTTCACCATCTCCCAGAGCTTGCTCAAACTCATTTCCATTGAGCTGGTGATGTCATTCAACCATCTTGTTCTCTGTCAACCCCTTCTCCTCCTGCATTAAATCTTTCCAGCATCAGGGTCTTTGCCAATGAGTCGGCTCTTTGCTAGGCCATGAAACAAGTCTAATTTAAGAGGATAGAGATGATATGAAGCATTTTATCCTCCCACAATGATGTGAAAGTAGAAAACATTTACAGAATGAAGAAAGGGAAAAGCACAAAAATGTGGAGGCTAAACAATATGCAACTAAAACACTAATGAGTCAATGAAGATATTTTATACCACCACCACAAAGCTATGTTTGTGTGTGTGTATGCTCAGTCATGTCCAACTCTTTGCCCATCCATTAAATGAAATTGTTAGATAAGACACATCTGAGGACAATCTTACTATGAAAATAGATGAGTTATTCAAATAAATGGTATTTGCAAATTGAGGGTAAGAACAGCATCATGTATTTAATTTGTTTCCTTCTTCAGTGAATACATGTTCTGTAGAGTCCTATTTGGTGTCTCATGCCTTGAGAGCCTAATATACACCTGTCAATCTGGTTGTATCACTGGAGACAGTGAGGATAAATAGATACAAAGGCATAAAGATCACTATTTTTTTTTATCTTTTTCTTTTTTTCTTCTTTCTTTTCCTTTAAGAAAAATGAGTTATTCTCATAAAACTAAGATTAACTCTCAATTCTCTCAATTTTCCATGCTCTAACAACAACAAAAAAATTTTTTAAATGGTGAAAAGATAACCAAGACTCAGCACAGGTAAACACATTTCCCACTTTTCCTTCCTTTTTGCTATATGGTGACCATGGTTATTCATTTGAAAAGAATCATGAACTCTTAGTAGGGCTTACATTTTAACACTTCTCAAAATCCACCTACTTTTTGCTAGTAAAGTTCTTTGCATTATAAAATCTACTCTGTCATTTTGTTTATCTGATTTTTTGTTAGACTGGTTAATAATTGCAGTCATATAAATGAATCTATATAATAAGATAATGCAGGCAAGAGCACAGTATCTTCCAGCATAAGGCTGTGTTAAAATATTTGAAACAGATTTTTAACTTGATGCATTTGTGAATCAAATTTGGCTTTTTCATTTGTTTTCTCTTTTTTTCTTTGTATAGTATCATGCAGTGTGCACTACAGCCAATTATGCAGGAGACTTGAACACACTATATAGACTATGTTAACCGTAAAACAGAAGTATGGGATTTTCTTGCATAGCTTTGAAGCAATAGTTTTTCATCTTTACAACCTGATAACAGCACTAACAGTTAAGTGGAATAAGTACAATGATTGCCTACAGGGATAAGAGGATGTTAGGATATAGGAGCAATTTTTCAAACAAAATATAAACTACTACTTTCAACACAAAACTCATGGAATAGTTTAATATCAATGCCGGACAATTTTCTGAACTTCATTAGATATCATTTATCCAGAATATGAAACGAGAAGACATTTTACACAAGCGATATATATATTTGTTATATTCTAGCAGTGGCTATTACTCTTTATATCGATTGACCATAAGTCTGAAAATCTTTAAAGTGCTTTAAGAAACTTAAAAAGGACAGGAAAGAAAGTATGAAATAGATTTAGTTTCATTTCTGAGTTAAGTGCATTTATTGAATGTCTACTTCATGGTAAGTAGCAATTTCAGGATAGTGCTTAAACAGGAAACATTTATTGATTATCTTCTCTGAACAAAGCAGATCGCTAGGAATTTTGGAGTCACAGAGTTAAACCAGATAATTTTACCTTCCAATTTGCCTTTATTATTTTCAGGAGATTAAATGAATGCACAATTATTTCATATATTTTGCTTTATTAATTATTTGAAACAGTTTGAACTATTTCAAAAGAAAATAAACTAAATAGTGGTAAATTATTTTTTCTGATGATGAAAATGTCTTTAAGTGATCTTCTTAAAGCAAACTTTAATCATGTCTCATAGGAATCAAAACATAAATGATGTTTTATCATTTTCAGAATTAAAGAGTTAAAAATACACACTGAAGGCATTTTATACCATGGTCACAAACTACTTATTTTCCACCAATGTCTCTGGAGATGTCTTCCCTTCTATACTTCAGATACATTAGAATTTTACTAATACTTTTCTATTCTCTGAGTACTTCCTTGTGTTGATGTCTTTGCTTATTTTGTTTCCAGTTCTTGAGATGACCCTACCCACCAGTAAAATCCAGCCAATTTCAAGAGTACCTTTATGAAAGTTTTATGACCTCACTATATTTCTCTTATCAAAAGTCTTAATGTTTGTCGGTTGTTTAATTTGCTATTATTTTCTCCCATTCTGAAGGCTGTCTTTTCACCTTGCTAATAGTTTCCTTTGATGTGCAGAAGCTTTTAAGGTTAATTAGGTCCCATTTGTTTATTTTTGCTTTTATTTCCAATATTCTGGGAGGTGGGTCATAGAGGATCCTGCTGTGATGTATCTATGAAGTAAGCCAGAAGGAAAAACATAAATACAGTATACTAATGCATATATATGGAATTTAGAAAGATGGTAACAATAACCCGGTGTACGAGACAGCAAAAGAGACACTGATGTATAGAACAGTCTTATGGACTCTGTGGGAGAGGGAGAGGGTGGGAAGATTTGGGAGAATGGCATTGAAACATGTAAAATATCATGTAAGAAACGAGTTGCCAGTCCAGGTTCAATGCACGATACTGGATGCTTGGGGCTGGTGCACTGTGATGACCCAGAGGGATGGTATGGGGAGGGAGGAGGGAGGAGGGTTCAGGATGGGGAGCACATGTATACCTGTGGCGGATTCATTTTGATATTTGGCAAAACTAATACAATTATGTAAAGTTTAAAAATAAAATAAAATTAGGAAAAGAAAAAAAAAGAAAAAAAAATGGGGCAAAAAAAAAAAAAAAAGTCTTAATGTTTTTCTTGAAATATGTCCTAGAGCACTTGTTTTGTAAAGTTAAAAAATAAGTGCTTTGTACTTATTTTTAAGTATACTTTGTATTTTTTGCTTATTTTTAATTACAGTCATTCTAGCAGGTGCAAAGTGTATCTCATTGTGGTTTTGATTTACATTTCCCCAAAGATGATAAGTATGAGAGGGGCTCCCCCTTCCCTTCTTTTTATTTATTTTTATTTTTTTAATTTTATTTTATTTTTAAACTTTACAATATTGTATTAGTTTTGCCAAATATCGAAATGAATCCGCCACAGGTATACCTGTGTTCCCCATCCTGAACCCTCCTCCATCCTCCCTCCCCATACCATCTCTCTGGGTCGTCCCAGTGCACTAGCCCCAAGCATCCAGTACCGTGCATCGAACCTGGACTGGCGACTCGTTTCATACATGATATTTTACATATTTCAATGCCATTCTCCCAAATCTCCCCACCCTCTCCCTCTCCCACAGAGTCCATAAGACTGATCTATACATCAGTGTCTCTTTTGCTGTCTTGTACACAGGGTTATTGTTACCATCTTTCTAAATTCCATATATATGCGTTAGTATACTGTATTGGTGTTTTTCTTTCTGGCTTACTTCACTCTGTATAATAGGTTCCAGTTTCATCCATCTCATTAGATAAATAACCCAATCAAAAAATGGGCCAAAGAACTAAATAGACATTTCTCCAAAGAAGACATACAGATGGCTAACAAACACATGAAAAGATGCTTCCCTTCTTTCTTTTTTTTTTTTTGAGATTACAGAGCTCTTTTATTTGGTTAATTTATTTACTTTTATTTTTTATTATTATTTTTAAATTTTATTTTATTTTTAAACTTTACATAATTGTATTAGTTTTGCCAAACATCAAAATGAATCCACCACAGGTACACATGTGTTCCCCATCCTGAACCCTCCTCCCTCCTCCCTCCCCATACCATCCCTCTGGGTCGTCCCAGTGCACTAGCCCCAAGCATCCAGTATCATGCATCGAACCTGGACTGGCATCTCATTTCATACATGATATTTTACATGTTTCAATGCCATTCTCCCAAATCTTCCCACCCTCTCCCTCTCCCACAGAGTCCATAAGACTGTTCTATACATCAGTGTCTCTTTTGCTGTCTCATACACAGGGTCATTGTTACCATCTTTCTAAATTCCATATATATTCGTTAGTATACTGTATTGGTGTTTTTCCTTCTGGCTTACTTCACTCTGTATAATAGGCTCCAGTTTCATCCACCTCATTAGAACTGATTCAAATGTATTCTTTTTAATGGCTGAGTAATACTCCATTGTGTATATGTACCATAGCTTTCTTATCCATTCATCTGCTTAAAGTGTATAGCTTCTGGCTAAAAAACTATTCGTGATTTTTCAGGTCTGACCATAGACAATTACAAGGCATTGGCTGGCTGATCTTATGGGGAAAAACTACCCCAGGCCTGGTACACAGCCATTGCATTACAATTTTGGGAAGAGTTACAGAAAAAAACTCAGACCCTTCGAGCCAGCCACGTTCTTATGAATATCTGTGTTTCTAGTCTAGGCACTTCCACTTGGAGGTCTCTTTAACTGGGACTTTCAGCAGATGCCTTTCATAGGTGCTTCTGCTGAGACTTCTTTTTGGTGGGAATGGGGGGAGTGGTTGGAGAGATCCAGAAAATACTTTTCTTCCACTGAAACTCAATACTAAAAATTTTCCCACCATTAGGTGTTCTACATCACCACATCCCAACTCCATCCTCTGGATCTCTGGTACATAGAATCACAGGAGGCTTTTTTTTCAGAGCTCCTTCACAGTCCTTTAGCAGTACTCTGTTCCATGAGGAAATCCTTCCTACTTTCTCTGACTTCAGTCAAGTTCAGTTCAGTCACTCAGTTGTGTCTGACTCTCTGCAACCCCATGGACTGCAGCATGCCAGGGCTCCCTGTCCATCACCAACTCCTGGAGTTTGCTTAAATCATGTCCATTGAGTTGGTGATGCCATCCAACCATCTCATCTTCTGTTATCCCCTTCTCCTCCAACCTTCAATCTTTCCCAGTATCAGGATCTTTTCCAATGAGTCATGAGTCTTGCTTATACAATTATAGTAAATGATTAAAGACTTGACTGTTTTTCATTTTGGCCTGTTATCTTAATAGGTTACTCCAGTATCTGGCATCTCAATACTCTCTAGCTCAGGTTAGCTCTTGACACCTTTACCTTTCTTGAGACTTCAAATATTCAGTAAGTGGCTACTATGCATCAAGCATTTTGTTTAGTTCTAAGTGCCTTCAAGGAATTAAGGATTTAATACTATCAGAAACACTCAAAGTAATCAAAATTTGCAAGCGAGAAGAATAAGACCTATGACTTACAGCACAATAGGAACAAGGAGCAGAATCAAATGAGTCAAATGAATGAACAAAAACAATATCCTGGCTACTAAAACTGAGATGTGAAGATTAAATAGGTCTTAGAAGAGTTCTAGGAAGATTGAGTTTCAGACACAATAAACCACATAAACAAAGGTATAGAGTCATGAAACAGTATAATGACTATCAAAAACATCAGTTAGTTGCAATAGATTAAAACTGAGTGTTTTCAAGATTTGTGAAAATGAAGCTAGAGAGAATAGTAGAGGTTATCATTATCCATTTGCAATAATCTATGAATGTACTTTTTAGAAATTTTTTAATTAAAAACTGAAATATAATTCACATAACAAAATTCATCACTTTAACCACTTAAATAATTAAAATTCATTGGATTTCAGTGTATTCACCATGTTGTAGAACCATAAGACTATCCAATTTCATAATATCTCCATAATCTAAAGAGAATCTGCATATTTCCCAAATATTTCTTCCTATGTTCCCTAGAAACCACTGATCTGCTTTCTATAGGTATGGATATTTTCATTCTATTAATATAAATAGAATCATACAATTTGATGTTTTTCATGATTGGCTTCTTTCACTTAACACAATGCTTTCAAGATTCATCTATATTGTGCATGCATTTGCATTTCATTCCTTTTAAAGACTGAGTAGTATTCCATTATATAGTTATCACACATTTTGTTTATCCATTCATCAGCTGATGAATAATTAAATTGTTTCCACTTTTTGATTATAATTGATCATGCTACTATGAACATTTGGATACAGGTATTTGTGGGAATAGATGTTTCGGTTCTCTTGGGAGTGGAAGTGCTGGGTAATATGGTAACTCTATGTTTAACTTTTTAAAGAAACTGTTTAAATGTTTCCACAACAGCTTTACCATTTTACCTTCACACCAACAATTCATGGATGTTCTAGTTTCTTCCCATCTTCATTAACACTTACTATTTTCCATTAAAAAGAACTAGCCATCCTGTAGGTATAAAGTTATATTCCATTGGTTTTTTTTTTTTTTTTTAATTTTTTTTTATTTTTAAACTTTACTTAATTGTATTAGTTTTGATACATGTGTTCCCCATCCCGAACCCTCCTCCCTCCTCCCTCCCCATACCATCCCTCTGGGCCGTCCAGTGCACCAGCCCCAAGCATCCAGCATCGTGCATCGAACCTGGACTGGCAACTCGTTTCCTACATGATATTTTACATGTTTCAATGCCATTCTCCCACATCTTCCCACCCTCTCCCTCTCCCACAGAGTCCATAAGACTGTAGGTTGAACTTCTTTTCAAGTACTTGTTGATTTATTGTTTTTGGAAATGTCTAGTACAGACTTTTGTCTAATTTTTAGTTATTTGTGTTTTTACTGTTGCATGGTAAAGGTTCTTTGTATATTTCTTATAGTTGTCCCTTATCACATCAGTTATTTGGAAATATTCTATTAGGTAGATTATATTTTCACTCTCTTAGTAGTATCTTTAGACACACTAAAGTTCTTATGATGTTCAGTTTGTTTTTTTCTTTTGTTGCTTGTGTTTCGATGTCATAGCCAAGAAACCATTGCCTAATTTAAATTCATGAAATTTTAGACATTTGTGTGTTTGTAACAGCTTTCAATTTTAGCTCTTTAGGTTTTAAAAAATCCATTTAAGTTAATTTTTGTACATGGTGTGAGGTGGAAGTCGAAATTTATTTTTTCCATTCATATGGCTATCCAATTGTCACAAGACCATTTGTTGAAAAGACTATTATTTCCATCATTGAAGAGAGAGAGAAGAGAGAGGGAGATTAATTTTGGAGGCTGAGAAATTTCATGGTGTTGTGTCTGCAAGCAGGAGACCTAGGAAAGCCAGTGATAATCTGAGAACTGAGGAGCTGATGATGTTAATCTTAGTCCAAGATCTGAGAAGTCCACGAGCTCAGTTCAGCAGTTAAGTAGGAAGGAAAGAGATGATCTTTCTTCTGCTTTTTGTTTGATTCAACCCATCAACAATGTGGAAGATACCTAGCTATGTTGGGGAAGGCAAGCTACTTTACTGAATCGATCATTTCAAATGCTTATCTCATCTTGAAACATCTTCACAGACATATCCAGAAATAATGTTTAAATCTGGGCCTTCAGTGCCTAGTCAAGTTGGCAAAGAAAAGTAACCATCACAAGGCCATCCCTTGTCAACTTGATACCCATATTGTTCTCTTTAAATCATACTTAATCTCCAAATGAAAATAATAGCAAGATCTTGGTTCCATCTAATATGATAAACCTATCCTCCATATAGCCAACAGCTATCCCAATAGAAGAAGTAAATCCTTGAGTGATGTTTATTCTTCACCTTGATATTCTATAAGTGACTCAAGTCTGGGAATTGACTGAAGGACTAGGACTCTTTATTTTTATGATTTGAGTAGGGCTTTTGTTCACTCATCCTAGAAATTTTCTGCTTCACATATCAAGTAAGAATTTAGTGAACTTACTTGTTTCACTTCTACTATGCCATGATTAACTAGCCAAATTCTTATGACTGCTTGAGTCTTATTTTGATTACTGCTTTGGCTCTGCTGTCCTATCAGGTAACTGGGCCCACATTGCCTTTGGTGGTTGAGTACATCTACTTGACCCCTGCCAACCTGGGATCATCTATTCCAATTACATTTAGAGTTTTCTGTTGAGTGGCTGTGGTTTCCACTGTAAGGTCAGCCTATAGAAAAGAATTACCACAGAGCTCTTCAAGGACGCTGGAGTTCCTGTCACAAACTTTCTTCTCAAACTATAAGTGAAAGGTATGTTTTCTGGACCCTTCCATTGTGGATGAGCAGGTCTTAAATAATAATTTCTCTCTAACATTCCAATATTCTTGAGTCTTTGAGTTTCTTTCTCTATCTTAAACCAAGGAAGATTGGGCATTTCTACTTACCATGGGGCCATCTTTTGATCCATATTTCAACCAAACAAACAAAATGTGTAAGAGCTCATTCTAACTGCCATAGTTGCATTGCAATACAAGCTCCAGGATTTCCCCTTAATAATCCCATATCAGTAAATATGGCCTGACCCATCTTTATATTTCTTTCATCAGTATCCTGTGTCATTAATATTCCTTCCCACACATGTTTCCCAGATTCCTGCTTAAGTAAATTAGAAAACTCAAGTACAGTACATGTTTCTCAGTGTAGATCACCTTCTCATGGGTCACACTCTGTACTTCACCTTAGGGAACTTGCTAGCTAAGTCTAGTTATAGGACTATAAGCAAAGAGGAATGGTGGGGATGGTTCCTGAGGAGAATCAGAATTGTGTTGCAATGCTACTGCCTCAAGGGAGGCCATTTCCTGACAAAGATGAGCCCAGCATTACAACTGTATCTATTCTTATGCCAATACCACATTCTTTTAAACTAATGTAGCTTTGTGGCAAGTTCAAAATCTAGAAGTGTAACTCCTCTAGTTGTTCTTCTTTCTCAAGGTTGCCACCATTCAGGTATGACCTAAATCAAATCCCTTATGATTATACAGTGGAAGTGAGAAATAGATTTAAGGGCTTAGATCTGATAGATAGAGTGCCTGATGAACTATGGACTGAGGTTCGTGACACTGTACAGGAGACAGGGATCAAGACCATCCCCATGGAAAAGAAATGCAAAAAACCAAAATGGCTGTCTGGGGAGGCCTTACAAATAGCTGTGAAAAGAAGAGAAGTGAAAAGCAAAGGAGAAAAGGAAAGATATAAACATCTGAGTTCCAAAGAATAGCAAGAAGAGATAAGAAAGCCTTCCTCAGTGATCAATGCAAAGAAATAGAGGAAAACAACAGAATGGGAAAAAGACTAGGGATCTCTTCAAGAAAATCAGAGATACCAAAGGAACATTTCATGCAAAGATGGGCTCGATAAAGGACAGAAATGGTAGGCACCTAACAGAAGCAGAAGATATTAAGAAGAGATGGCAAGAACACAGAAGAACTGTACAAAAATGATCTTTATGACCAAGATAATCACGATGGTGCAATCACTAACCTAGAACCAGACATCCTGGAATGTGAAGTCAAGTGGGCCTTAGAGAGCATCACTACGAACACAGCTAGTGGAGGTAATGGAATTCCAGTTGATCTATTTCAAATCCTGAAAGATGATGCTGTGAAAGTGGTGCACTCAATATGCCAGCAAATTTGGAAAACTCAGCAGTGGCCACAGGACTGGAAAAGTCAGTTTTCATTCCAATCCCAAAGAAAAGCAATGCCAAAGAATGCTCAAACTACTGCACAATTGCACTCATCTCACACGCTAGTAAAATAATACTCAAAATTCTCCAAGCCAGGCTTCAGCAATATGTGAACCGTCAACTTCCTGATGTTCAAGCTGGTTTTAGAAAAGGCAGAGGAACCAGAGATCAAATTGCCAACATCCACTGGATCATGGAAAAAGCAAGAGAGTTCCAGAAAAGCATCTATTTCTGCTTTATTGACTATGCTAAATCCTTTGACTGTGGATCACAATAAACTGTGGGAAATTCTGAAAAAGATGGGAATAACAGACCACTTGATCTGCCTCTTGAGAAATTTGTATGCAGGTCAGGAAGCAACAGTCAGAACTGGACATGGAACAACAGACTTGTTCCAAATAGGAAAAGGAGTACGTCAAGGCTGTATATTGTCACCCTGTTTATTTAACTTATATGCAGAGTACATCATGAGAAATGCTGGACTGGAAGAAACACAAGCTTGAATCAAGATTGCCAGGAGAAATATCAATAACATCAGATATGCAGATGACACCACCCTTATGGCAGAAAGTGAAGAGGAACTCAAAAGCCTCTTGATGAAAGTGAAAGTGGAGAGTGAAAAAGTTGGCTTAAAGCTCAACATTCAGAAAACGAAGATCATGGCATCCAGTCCCATCACTTCATGGGAATTAGATGGGGAAACAGTGGAAAGTGTCAGACTTTATTTTTCTGGGCTCCAAAATCACTACAGCTGGTGACTGCAGCCATGAAATTAAAAGACACTTACTCCTTGGAAGGAAAGTTATGACGAACCTAGATAGCATATTCAAAAGCAGAGACATTACTTTGCCAACAAAGGTCTGTCTAGTCAAGGCTATGGTTTTTCCTGTGGTCACGTATGGATGTGAGAGTTGGACTGTGAAGAAGGCTGAGTGCTGAAGAACTGATGCTTTTGAACTGTGGTGTTGGAGAAGACTCTTGAGAGTCCCTTTGATTGCAAGGAGATCCAACCAGTCCATTCTGAAGGAGATCAGCCCTGGGATTTCTTTGGAATGAATGATGCTAAAGCTTAAACTCCAGTACTCTGGCCACCTCATGCAAAGAGTTGACTCATTGGAAAAGACTCTCATGCTGGGAGGGATTGGGGGCAAGAGGAGAAGGGGATGACAGAGGATGAAATGGCTGGATGGTATCACTAACTCAATGGACGTGAGTCTGACTGAACTCCGGGAGTTGGTGATGGACAGGGAGGCCTGGCGTGCTACGATTCATGGGGTCGCAAAGAGTCGGACACGACTGAGTGACTGATCTGATCTGATCTTTGGGTATTTTAGGGTCCCTTGCATTTTCATGTACAAATCAAATTTAGCTTAGTCATTTCAGCAAAATAAGCAATTGGAATTTTGATAGGTATTCTTTAGGATCTATATATCAATTTAGGGAGGATTATCTGCCTGCCAGTGCAGATGAGGCAGGAGATGCAGTTTTGATCCTTGGGTCAGGAAGATTCCCTGGAGAAGGAAATGGAACCCACTCTAGTATTCTTGTCTGGAAAATCCCATGGACAGAGGAATCTGGTGGGCTACAGTCATAGGGTCATAAGGAGTCAGACGCAACTGAGCACACACAGCACACACCATTTTAATAATGTTAAATCTTCCAATCTATGAACACTGGTGTCTTCCCATTTATTTAGGTCTTTAATTTATTTTAACAATGTTTGGTAGTTTTTAGTGTATAAGACTTGCAAGTCCCTTATTAAACATTTTATCAAAATATTTCACAGTTAAGTATTGAAAATTTACATTGAAAACATCTGTTATATAGAAACTTTACTCTGGCAAAAAGATGGTATCTAATTTCTGGGGCTAAAATTGGAAATGGGGTAATCACCTAGATGGTTACTGGAGAAACCTAGGCAAGAAATGGTGAAGACATGATTAGGTAGTGTTAATAGAGAGAATGCTAATGGTACCATCTTCATTAAAGAAGTATAATTTTTATATTTGTTACTGGCTTGATGTAAAGGTGTAGAGAAGAAAAATTATAAAAAGGATAAAAGCTTGATTTGGAAATCCAGTCTCCTTACTCATGAAGAGCATAAATTGATGAGAATGAACAAATGTGAAGAAGAAAAGTATGATTTTTAGCGTGAGACATAGTTCCTTTAGAGTGCCTATGAATAGGCGTGTTTAGGAATAAGATAAATACACAGATTTGATCCTAGATTGCACCCTGAATAATGTATTACTATAAAGAGAGCAGTGAGAATGATACTTGAACCTGTGCTTGTAGTGCTGAGCCATTCATTTTGTAACTGGGCTATCTACATAACAGGAGGGAGAGGTATTTTCCTAATTTATCAATCTGCAGCTGGTACTGTTTGAAAACTTATTTAATGCTTCTGTTATGTGAGAGTGGCAAGCAGTGCTCAGTAGGAAGCCTATGGCCAGAGATAAAAGTGCAAGTACACTGACAGCTATCATTTTCATGGCAGAATCTTGGAACTGTGCTTACAGTCACATGCTTTAGAGCTGCACATTTCTGTGTTCATGCCCAAGCAGAACAACTTAATCCTTTTTAAACTTAGGCTGATAGTTTATAGCATAGAGACAATGAATATTGAACACATATTGAACATAGTGGTGTTGTGAGAATAAAGAACACAATGTATGTAATATTCTTACCAGAGATCTTGGAGAATAGTTGAAGTTCAATGAATAGAAATGTCATGATTAAGTAACTTAGTTATTTAATCAAATATTAATTTAGGTGTTGCTATGACAGTAATTTGTAGTTGTGATTAACATGTACACTCAGTTGATTTTTAGTAAAGAAGATTACTCTGATAATGTGTGTGTGTGTGTGCGCACATGTGTGCATGTGTGTGTACACATGCATGAGAGAGATCTAATTAGTGGAAAACCTTGAAGAGTAAAAATTGAGCCCCACCCCATCAGAAAAGGAAGAAATTCTACTTCAAGACTGCAACATCTGCTATTATATGAGCCTACTGAAGCTGAAACTCCAATACTTTGGCCACCTTTTGTGAAGAGTTGACTAATTGGAAAAGACCCTGATGCTGGGAAGGATTTGGGGCAGGAGGAGAAGGGGATGACAGAGGATGAGATGGTTGGATGGCATCACTGACTCGATGGACATGAGTTTGGGTGAACTCCTGGAGTTGGTGATGGACAGGGAGGCCTGGCGTGCTGCAATTCATGGAGTGTCTCAGAGTCGGACACGACTGAGCAACTGAACGGAATTGAATGGAGCATTAGGTGCCTCAGATTTCAGACTCGCCAGTTCTCACAACCTCATGAGCTGATTCTTTGAAATACATCTCTTTGTACAAAGATTATGTGTATATTATGTATATATATCCCCTGCTGTTCTGTTTCTATGCAGAATTCTCACTAAAACAGTTTGGTCTCTTATTTTCTTGGATGTTTGTGTGTGTGTGCACGCACGCACATGCACGCACACGCACATCAGAATGGACATCTATTTCTATTGGCAATCTCTCCCTTATCTGTGTTCTCAGTTATAAATAATTGAGCATACCACATCAACTATATCCCACTCCCTAAAAATTATACAAGTTCGCCATATTATTTTTATTCTTTATGTGAATATGAACTCATAATATTGTCCTTGGTGTATATTACTCAAATGATAACTTTAAGGCATTTTATTAAAAGGTGGCACTGTGTAAATAATTCTCCTGTCAATGTAAGATATTCTGGAGATTCCAGTTTGATTCCCGAGTTAGGATGATCCCTGGAGTTTTGTTGTTGTTGTTCAGTCGTCCAGCTTTATCTAACTCTTTGCGACCCCATGGACTGAAGCACACCAGGCCTCCCTGTCCCTCACTATCTTCTGAAGATTGCCCAAGTTCATGTCCATTCCTACTCCAGAGAAGTAGGAAACCAACTCCAATATTCTTGCTTGAAAAATTGTATGGACTAAGGAGCACTGAAGGGCTATAGTCCATGGAGTTGCAAAGAGTCAGACACAACTGAGTGACTGAGCACACATTAAAAGGCCCATTTTTGCCTCCTACCTAGATTACAACTAAGAAATCCAAGAGCTCTGGCAAAAATATTACACATTCATCCTCATGTGTGTCTCTTCTTACCTCATTTCTTGGACTCACAAATGATTTTTATTCTCAGTGATTGTTGTTGTTTAGCTGCTAAGTCATGTCCAGCTTTTTCTGACCCTATGAATTGTAGCCCACCAGGATCCTCTGTCCATGGGATTTCCCTGGTAAGAATACTGGAGTGGGTTGCCATTTCCTTCTCCAGGGGATCTTTCTGACCCAGAGATGAAACCCATTTCTCTTGCATTCCCAAGCAGATTCTTTGCCAGTGAGCCAGCAGGGAAGCCCCATCATCAGTGATAGACACAGATATTCCAGAGCCTTACCAATAAGTGACTGAAGTGAACTGAACTGAAGAGACCTAGATGCCTCCTTCCCTTTCCCCATTAATTTCATATTTAATCCTGAATTCTAAAGCCATGTCTTTGAGTTACTAATTTTTCTTGGGTGTCTCTGATGTATACATGAAGTATAAATATTAATAATCTTGCTTTCTTTTCTTTTGTTAACCTCTCTTTTATTATAGGGGTCTCAGCAAAGAAGTCAGAAAGGAAAATTTTCCTTCTCTATAATATGTATATAATTATACATTAAATTTTATATTTATTTTGAAAAAACACTTCCAAACTGTGAATACAATCATGTTCTATGAGTTTCAGAAAATGTTTTCAGTTTTGTGCCAAGTTGCCCTAATCAGAAAGATAAAGAGGAAAATTTACACGGTTGACTTTCAGAATTAAGATTATAAGATCACATTACATTTATATGTTTCTGGCCATAATTATGAGGTGGACTAAGGTCACAGTAGGACCCCAGCCAAGTTGAAAACTGTTCTGGACAAAGACCAGACTGCACAAGCATCAGTTCTCAATGTTAGGTATACAGGGCTCCACCCACATGCTAATGATATTATCATGTGATAAGTAACAGGTGGATCCACTTAGAAAACAGTAATTAGTAACTCATCATCTTGTGACTTAGTTAACTCCACCTGGACTGAAGATCTAGACCTGAATTTGAGGGGAATTTGTGAGGTAGACCAAGGGTGGGATCATGGTAAATGGACCTGAAAGTGAAAGTCACTCAGTCATGTCAGACTCTTTGCAACCCCATGGATTATACAGTTCATGGAATTCTCCAGGCCAGAATACTGGATCAGGTAGCCAATCCCTTCTCCAGGGGATCTTTCCATCCCAGGGAGCGAACCTGGATCTCCCACATTGCAAGAGGATTCTTTACCAGCTGAGCCACCAGGGAAGCCAGATGAATGGACCTACTGGTTAGCAAAAGAAATTATACTGAGCATCTGTGCATGATGAGAACTTCTTGGGTGAGATACAAGTGTATTACTTCTACTTATTTGAATAGTCTTTTCAAAGTAACCAGGCAATTTTGTGTACTCTTGCAGCCTTACTTTGCCTGTCAACAATGTTACAGGAAAAGAAATCTGACCTGAGAAACCACAGAAATTACTCTCCTGATAGCCTTTGTGAATTGTCGGGGGACTGGAGCAAACATCATAGCCTTTTGATTAGGGTGATTGCTCAGATCCTTCATTCTGGCAAAGAGGGTCAAGCCCACCTTCAGGAGAATGATGGACTAAAATGGGAAGTCAATAAACCAGAATTACAAGGGAAAGAGGAAGAAAAACCTGGCACAAATTTAGGAAAATTGGAGGATTGTACTCCAGAGCATCAGATTTCTTTGAAAAATCAATAGTACATTTGGGCAACATTCTACTAAAAAGAATTCCTAAAATGCTTATAAAATCCTGCACCTTCCAGTTGGGAGGTTTGACCTTAGGCCTTTATACATTGACACATGCATTAATTTCTTCCCCACTGTTCATTAAGTGCTTTTTTATTTTAATTTTTTAAGACCGCTACTTTATTGTAAAACAAACACCTTGTAGTTTGCATACCTGGGAAGTTACTACGCTTTCTTATTACTTCATATATCAGAGCAAGAAAGAAAAGGAAAAGGGGAAAACAAAAAGGCTAGAGCAGTGTTTGCCCTGAGCTCTGTTCCTTTAACAGTCATATATGAAAATCACTCAGTCCTGTCCAACTCTTTGCCACCCCACAGACTGTAGCCCGATAGGCAACACTGTCCATGGGATTTCCCAAGCAAGAATACTGGAGTGGATAACCATTTCCTTCTTCAGGGGATCTTTCTGACCCAGGGATCAAACCCCAGTCTCCTGCATTGCAGGCAGACTCTTTGGCCACCAGGGAAGTCCAACAGTCATAACTGACATATTAACCAGTTTCATGATGGAATCATTTCTTATGGCTGTTCTCTGTAATCTTTTTTAAAGAGATGCAGTGTGGAGATAAAAAAAAAAAAAAAAAGATTTAAAAACTTTATTTCTGCATGTGAAGATTTAAGAAGCCTTAGTTTTTTTTTTTTCCCCCCTAAGGAGTCTGCTGAAGAATGAAGACTATTCATTCTGAGTCACTCAAATTTCTGCATTAAAATAGTAATTTAAGTCACAATTTTAGGGGTAATCAATATCTTAATGAAATTTTATAATAAATGGAGTCACACATAAAATATATAAATGATCACTTTCTGGTGCATAAGACTTTTTTTTTTTTTTTTTTTAATGCAAACTAGTACAGCCACTATGAAGAACACTGTGGAGATTCCTTAAAAAACTGGAAATAGAACTGCCATACGACCCAGCAATCCCACTGCTCGGCATACTCAGTGAGGAAACCAGAATTGAAAGAGACACATGTACTGCAATGTTCATTGCAGCACTGTTTACAATAGCCAGGATATGCAAGCAACCTAGATGTCCATCAGCAGATGAATGGATAAGAAAGCTGTGGTACATATACACAATGGAGTATTACTCAGCCATTAAAAAGAATACATTTGAATTAGTTCTAATGAGGTGGATGAAACTGGAGCCATTTATACAGAGTGAAGTAAGCCAGAAAGAAAAACACCAATATAGTATACTAATGCATATATATGGAATTTAGAAAGATGGTAACGATAACCCTGTATGTGAGACAGCAAAAGAGACACAGATGTATAGAACAGTTTTCTGGACTCTGTGGGAGAGGAGAGGGTGGGATGATTTGGAAGAATGGCATTGAAACATGTATATTATCATATGTGAGACGCATTGCCAGTCCAGGTTTGATGCACAATACAGGACGCTCAGGGCTGGTGCACTGAGATGACCCAGAGGGATGGTATGGGGATGGAGGTAGGAGGGGGGTTCAGGATGGGAAACACATGTACACCCATGGCAGATTCATATCAATGTATGGCAAAACCAGTATTGTAAAGTAATTAGTCTCCAATTAAAATAAATAAATGTGTATTAAAACAAACCAAAAAAAAAAATCTTGTTTTATTTGAACTTGGACTTAATGAAACTGAATGTTTTATTCGGAAAGGGTCAGATAAGAAATATTTTTAACTCTGTTGGCTAATCTTAAGTTCTTGATGTTACAATCACTCAACTTTGCCCCTGCAGTATGAGAGAAGTTACAAGCATATGTTAAAAAAAAAAAAGAAAGAATGTGGCCATGTTCCAATAAAACTTTATTTATAAAATCAGGCAACTTAGTTTGTTTGCTCTGTGGACAGTAGTCTAGATGGGTCTTGTTGAAGGAATATATTAACAGTATTTTATCACCCATTATCTTTGAAATAACTCAAAATTCTAGAAAAAATAAAGGAAAAAATGTTTATTTTTCATGACACTTTTACTAAAAGATAATGATTCTTTAAATGAATAGTTCCCATATTTTTTGTGATTATGTATATGAGAAAATGGTGGAATCATGTTGAATATACATTTTCTTGTATCCTATTTTTTGGGCTTCCCTGGTGGCTCAGACAGTAAAGAATCTGTCTGCAATGCTGGAGACTCAGGTTCGATCCCTGAGTCAGGAAGATCCCCCGGAGAAGGGAATGGCCACCCACACACTCCAGTATTCTAGCTAAAGAATTCCATCGACAGAGAAGTCTGACTTTTTATGTCAATGAAATAGTTATTAAAACCTCATGTTAGTTCAGTTCAGTTACTCAGTTGAGTTAGACTCTTTGCAACCCCATGGACTATAGCACACCAAGCTTCCCTGTCCATCACCAACTCCCAGAGTTTGCTCAAACTCATGTCCATGGAGTCAGTGATGCCATCCAAATATCTCATCCTCTGTCATTCCCATCACCTCCCATCTTCAATCTTTCTCAGCATAAGGGTTTTTTCTAATGAGTCAGTTTTTTGCATCAGGTGGCCAAAGTACTGGAGCTTCAGCTTCAGCTTCTGTCCTTCCAATGAATATTCAGGATTGTTTTCCCTTATGGGGATCCAGCAAAGGGATTGAGAATCCCCAGGGAATTTGACTTTGGAGGCCAGTGGGATTTGATTACAATACTTTCACAGGATGGGAAAACAGAGTCTTGGAGGGCACAAACAAAACCATGTGCACACAAGGAGCCAGGAGAAAGAAGCAGTGTCCCCACAAGAGACTGAGCCAGACTTGCTTGTGAGTGTCCAGGAGTCTCCAGAGAAGGCATGGGTCAACAACAGCCTGCTGTGGGGTCAGGGGCACAGAATACAACAGTACAGGTAAAAGTCCTTTTGAAGGAAATCACCATTACTGTCATTATCCCTACATAGTTTGGCCTCAGGCCAAACAACAGGGAGGGAACACAGCCTTGTCTATCAACAGAAAATTGGATTGAAGGTTTACTGAGCATGGCCCTGCCCATTACAAAAGACCCAGATTCCCCCACAGTCAGTAGCTCCCATCAGGAAACTTCTATAAGCCTCTTACCCTTATCCATCAGAAGGCAGACAATGAAAACTATAGTCACAGAAAACTAACAAAACTGACTACATGGATCACAGCCTTGTCTAACTCAAAGAAACTATGAGCCAAGCAGCGTAGGGCCACCCAAGATGGATGGGTCATAGTGGAGAGGTCTGTCAAAACATAGTCCACATGAGAAGGAAATGGCAAGCCACTTCAGTATTCTTGTCTTGAGAACCTCATAAACAGTATGAAAAGTGTGTTAGTTATAAAAAATATTAAACTTTAATAGGTATAAATAAAACTTTGTAATCTTTTGTCATTGTAGTAATTTTATTATGCTTTCCAAGTTTCTGCAATATTGCAATCATCACATATTTTACAAAGAATGTAATCACTTATATCTTTTAATTAGGGTTTATTTTAAAGTGGTAATTCTCAAAGTGTATGAACTTATTTTTTAACCAAGGTATACAATGCCAAATTATTTTTTCTAAGTAGAGGACTTCCTATTTCATTACATCTTCATTGATATTTATCAGTAGAATTGTGTAAAATAAATTTTTCAACCCTTTTTTCTAAATTAGAGAGCAAACTAAGAAAATTATTCCCAACTTCTAATAAGAGTTAAATACACATACACATGCACACACATGACTTGGTTGTTCTACTTATATCATGGCAGAGATAATTTTCATCTAATGGCAAGGGATTATAATAACTATGGCTCTGCTCATTCATTTATACAAAGCAGGGTAAGTTTCTGAAGTTTTCCAGTCTCAGGGAAATACACAATTGCACAATTTACAGAGGGCATCAAAAAGAAATAAACTACATGAAATTTTGACAGGGATCTCGGCAGGCACCCAGTAAGATTTGCTTGCTCAAGGATTTTTAGGAGTAAGTAAAGTTACATAAAATCATTCACACTTTACAATATAGTAGATTAATGGGCAATTCTTTTCCATTACTAAGAGAAGGTTAGGAAAGTCCGCAGCTGGATTTTTGCAGAGGCAAAACTTAGTGGTTAAATGTACTACAGAGTCAGTGAAAGCATGAACACTACATCACATAATTTTAAAAAATGAATATAAGATATACACAAAGATATTACTTCTTATAGTAACTCTAATAAGCCCAGGCATGAAAGGTACCTTGACCCAGAAGTAGACTTTAGGTAATATTTTCATATCCGATTCTGAGAGACACATAAATACAATGTTACTTCTATAAAAGAGATTTTCCTGAAGAGAAACCTCTAAATCGTGTACTTCAGTGCTATTACTTTTTCCATCTTTGAAACATTTACCAATAAAATTGTCTAAATTTCTTGCCAAAGTTGCTCCTCAAATCTTCAGCATTTGAAGGGAATATCCTTAAAACTACATGGAATATGCTATTTTGCATATCCTACTAAGGAGGCCTTACAAATAGCTGTGAAAAGAAGAGAAGCGAAAAGCAAAGGAGAAAAGGAAAGAACTCTGCATGTGAATGCAGAGTTCCAAAGAATAGCAAGAAGAGATAAGAAAGCCTTCCTCAGTGATCAATGCAAAGAAAAAGACCTATATATAGAAAACTATAAAACACTGGTGAAAGAAATCAAAGAGGACACTAATAGATGGAGAAATATACCATGTTCATGGATTGGAAGAATCAATATAGTGAAAATGAGTATACTACCCAAAGCAATTTATAGATTCAATGCAATCCCTATCAAGCTACCAACGGTATTCTTCACAGAGCTAGAACAAATAATTTCACAATTTGTATGGAAATACAAAAAACCTCGAATAGCCAAAGCTATCTTGAGAAAGAAGAATGGAACTTGAGGAATCAAGCCACCTGACTTCAGACTCTATTACAAAGCCACAGTTATCAAGACAGTATGGTACTGGCACAAAGACAGAAATATAGATCAACGGAACAAAATAGAAAGCCCAGAGATAAATCCACGCACATATGGACACCTTATCTTTGACAAAGGAGGCAAGAATATACAATGGATTAAAGACAATCTCTTTAACAAGTGGTGCTGGGAAAACTGGTCAACCACTTGCAAAAGAATGAAACTAGAACACTTTCTAACACATTACACAAAAATAAACTCAAAATGGATTAAAGATCTAAACATAAGACCAGAAACTATAAAACTCCTAGAGGAGAACATAGGCAAAACACTCTCTGACATACATCACAGCAGGATCCTCTATGACCCACCTCCCAGAATATTGGAAATAAAAGAAAAAATAAACAAATGGGACCTAATTAAACTTAAAAGCTTCTGTACAACAAAGGAAACTATTAGCAAGGTGAAAAGGCAGCCTTCAGAATGGGAGAAAACAATAGCAAATGAAGCAACGGACAAAAAACTAATCTCAAAAATATACAAGCAACTTCTACAGCTCAACTCCAGAAAAATAAATGACCCAATCAAAAAATGGGCCAAAGAACTAAATAGACATTTCTCCAAAGAAGACATACAGATGGCTAACAAACACATGAAAAGATGCTCAACATCACTCATTATCAGAGAAATGCAAATCAAAACCACTATGAGGTACAATTTCACGCCAGTCAGAATGGCTGTGATCCAAAAGTCTACAAGCAATAAATGCTGGAGAGGGTGTGGAGAAAAGGGAACTCTCTTACACTGTTGGTGGGAATGCAAACTAGTACAGCCACTATGGAGAACAGTGTGGAGATTCCTTAAAAAACTGGAAATAGAACGGCCTTATGATCCAGCAATCCCACTGCTGGGCATACACACTGAGGAAACCAGAAGGGAAAGAGACACGTGTACCCCAATGTTCATCGCAGCACTGTTTATAATAGCCAGGACATGGAAGCAACCTAGATGCCCATCAGCAGATGAATGGATAAGAAAGCAGTGGTACATATACACAATGGAGTATTACTCAGTCATTAAAAAGAATACATTTGAATCAGTTCTAATGAGATGGATGAAACTGGAACCTATTATACAGAGTGAAGTAAGCCAGAAAGAAAAACACCAATACAGTATACTAACACATATATATGGAATTTAGAAAGATGGTAACAATAACCCTGTGTACAAGACAGCAAAAGAGAAATAGAGGAAAACAACAGAATGGGAAAGACTAGAGATCTCTTCAAGAAAATTAGAGATACCAAGGGAACATTTCATGCAAAGATGGGCTCGATAAAGGACAAAAATGGTATGGACCTAACAGAAGCAGAAGATATTAAGAAGAGGTGGCAAGAATACACAGAAGAACTGTACAAAATATATATATATATATATATCATGACCCAGATAATCACGATCATGTGATCACTGACCTAGCGCCAGACATCCTGGAATGTGAAGTCAAGTGGGCCTTAGAAAATATCACTACGAACAAAGCTAGTGGAGGTGATGGAATTCCAGTTGAGCTATTCCAAATCCTGAAAGATGATGCTGTGAAAGTGCTGCACTCAATATGCCAGCAAATGTGGAAAACTCACCAGTGGCCACAGGACTGGAAAAGATCAGTTTTCATTCCAATCCCAAAAAAAGGCAATACCAAAGAATGCTCAAACTACCACACAATTGCACTCATCTCACATGCTAGTAAAGTAATGCTCAAAATTCTCCAAGCCAGGCTTCAGCAATATGTGAACTGTGAACTTCGAGACGTTCAAGCTGGTTTTAGAAAAGGCAGAAGAACCAGAGATCAAATTGCCAACATCCTCTGGATCATGGAAAAAGCAAGAGAGTTCCAGAAAAACATCTATTTCTGCTTTATTGACTATGCCAAAGCCTTTGACTGTGTGGATCACAATAAACTGTGGGAAATTCTGAAAGAGATGTGAATACCAGACCACCTGACCTGCCTCTTGAGAAACCTATGTGCAGGTCAGGAAGCAACAGTTAGAACTGGACATGGAACAACAGACTGGTTCCAATAGGAAAAGGAATACATCAAGGCTGTATATTGTCATCCTGCTTATTTAACTTATATGCAGAGTACATAATGAGAAACGCTGGGCTGGATGAAGCACAAGCTGGAATAAAGATTGCCGGGAGAAATAGCAATAACCTCAGATATGCAGATAACACCACCTTATGACAGAAAGTGAAGAGGAATTAAAAAGCCTCTTGATGCGAGTGAAAGTGGAGAGTGAGAAAGTTGGCTTAAAGCTCAACATTCAGAAAACGAAGATCATGACATCCAGTCCCATCACTTCATGGCAGATAGATGGGGAAACAGTGGAAACAGTGTCAGACTTTATTTTTCTGGGCTCCAAAATCACTGCAGATGATTACTGCAGCCATGAAATTAAAAGACACTTACTCCTTGGAAGGAAAGTTATGACCAATCTAGATGGCATATTCAAAAGTAGAGACATTACTTTTCCAACAAAGTTTCATCTAGTCAAGGCTGTGGTTTTTCCTGTGGTCACGTATGGATGTGAGATTCGGACTGTGAAGAAAGTTGAGCACCGAAGAATTGATGCTTTTGAACTGTGGTGTTGGAGAAGACTCTTGAGAGTCCCTTTGATTGCAAGGAGATCCAACCAGTCCATTCTGAAGGAGATCAGCTCTGGTATTTCTTTGGAAGGAATGATGCTAAAGCTGAAACTCCAGTACTTTGGCCACCTCATGCGAAGAGTTGACTCATTGGAAAAGACTCTGATGCTGGGAGGGATTGGGGGCAGGAGGAGAAGGGTATGACAGAGGATGAGATGGCTTGATGGCATCACTGACTCGATGGACGTGAGTCTGACTGAACTCCGGGAGTTGGTGATGGACCAGGAGGCCTGGCGTGCTGTGATTCATGGGGTCACAAAGAGTCGGACACGACTGAACTGAACTAAGATATTACAGAATGTAAGTGATTTTTTTTCAATATTATCTTTTTAATGTTTAGTTTTGATAATTTTCAAGTAGAAAAATCGGAATAGGTAATACTGTAAATATGCATGTGCTTTTCTAATTTCAATAATATTTTTTTCATTTACCTACTTGGAAGCTATAAGGACTAGGCTTTATTTTTTGTTTGTTTTTCTCTGAATGAATAGATTACATTGCAAATACATTATCCCAAACCATTCAGCTTCCATCCATTAAAATCAGGACATTATGCTAAGTAATCTCATCTCATTATTTCTTCCAAGAAATAATAATCCCCTAATATAAAATATCTAGTGTATTTCCAAATTTCAAATATTTTCCCAAATGTGGCTGTTATACAGAATACTATATTTTAATATTTTTTAATCTAGAACAATTCTCCTACCATTTATTTTTTTACACTTTAGAAGAAAATATTAATGAATTTAAAAATACTATAATACAAACTATCTAAAATGAAACTCAGAAAAATACTGGGAAACAAAACAATGGTGAGTAGGAAAACTTCATGTGTCCCAACAAATGTATAAATGTAGTCCTTGAAAGAAAGATAAAAGGAAAAAAACTGGAAGGAATCATGTCAAAATTTTCAAATTTTGTGAAAAAAATGAATTTAGATCAAGAAGTTCAGCAAACAAAACACACGAAACTGAGAAAAAAAAGGAGCCAAGAAAGACAATTTTCTTGTATCTCTCACATTTCTGTATTTTTTTCTTAGCAAACATGCTGTAGGACTTTCTTCTGAACTGGATTTTTAAGTAAAAGAGCAGAATCGTGTGGGGAAGGAGGAGGCAGGGAGCTTCAGGATGGGGGAACACATGTACACCTGTGACTGATTCAAGTCCAATGTATGGCAAAAACCACCACAATATTGTAACATACTTAGCCTCCAATAAAAATAATGTTAAAAAAAAAAAAAGAACCTTACAAGATAGAGATAATGTATCTTCTCTCTGGAGCAAAGTTTAGACATGCCACTGTCCATTAACATTCAGATTTCCCTATAATGCAATCCATTTCATGCACAGAGATCACAAAATTACCTTTGTATCAAAATTTGGGAATTAATGTTTGGTGAACCAAGCAGGACAATGCTGGTGCTAGAACAACAGGATATATGTATTGGGGAAAAAAATGAAGCTCTGTTTTTATTTCACACACTACATAAAAATCAACTCAACATGGACTGTAAACCTAAACATAAGCACTGAAATTATAAAATTCAAGAAGAAAATCTTATTGACCTTGGGATAAGCAAAGATCTCTTGGAACCATAAGATCAGATATTATGAACTGGGCTTCACCAGAATTTAAAAACTTTCAGGTCTTTGAAAAACACCATTAAAAAAATGAAAGGCATGTACAGACTAGGAGAAATTATTTGCAAGTTTTACATTTGGCAGAAGACCTGTATCTATATAGAATATATAAAGAATAATTATAGCTCATTAATAAGGCGGTAAAGAATCTGTGTGCAATGCAGGAGACACAGGTTCAATCCCTGGGTTGGGAACATCCCCTGGAGGAGGGCATGGCAACCCACTCCAGTGTTCTTGCCTGGGAAATCCCATGAGCAGAGAAGCCTGGCAGGCTACAGTCCTCCAGGTTGCAAAGAGTCGGACACGACTGAGAAACTCACACTTTCACTTTCATTAATAAGATAATTTTTTAAATGACAAAAGCATTACAAATATTTTATAAAAGCAATTTTATATAATTGTTTTTAAACATACAAAAAATGCTCAACATATTTTAGTCAGGGAAATGAAAATTAACATTGGTGAGATATCACTATGAATGCACTAAAAGTTTTAAAACTGGCATAATTTGCAATATCTTTACAGAATATAATTCATCAATAAAAAGAATGAACTATGATACATTTGAAAACATTAAAAATAAATGGCTAAGAATAAGAGAAAAATCCTCTATAATTCCACTTACATGAAATTTTAGAAACCTAAAAACTAGTCTATAGTGAAAGAAGTAATTCAGTGGTTGCTTGCGGTTTGGATCTAGGAGCAGAAATTGACCTGAAAAGGACAGGAAAAGACTTTTTACAGTAATGATTTTGATTATATTTTGATTATATTTTGATTATAATAGTGATGAGTACCTATATGCACCAAGACCAACTGAACTATCCAATTAAAATGGAAAATAATATCTCAATAAAGTTGATTAAGTGTAAAAATCAGTGAAATAAAGTATAATGTTTTACTTAGCAGAGATTTATAGAGGCTTTTTAATACAGCAAATTATGAGATTGATTTGGTTGTTAGGGATGTGAGGAGCAAGAGATATTTATTATGATAAGGAAGGACATTCAGATTTAACCAGATGGGTCCAGGGCAGCTTCACTGAGACACTGTGGAGGAAAATATTAGAAAGGAAATGAAATTTCTAATGGATTGTAGTAGATAATGCTTGCATTTCATCTGGTCATAAATTATGTAATTTATTTGTAAGTAATCTTAAACTGTCTCTTGTTCACTGTGTTTATGAATAAGATTTGCTACCCATAATTCGGTATCTTTAAAATTAAGTTCAATGTCTTGTACTTCCATATTCCCAGAGTAAGATTTTAATGCCCTGAAGTGCATTAATAATGAATAGTTAGTAGTTGATTAACTATTTTAAAATGAATTTCAAAGAACATGGCTGTTTTTCTCTCTTTCTTACCTATCCTCTTATCTTAATATTAATGGAATATGTATCTATTAATTTATCCAGGTTTTAATTTAAAAACTTCATATTGCTACATTTCATTTTTCCCAATATGTATTCAAATACTATCACAGTATCTTAAAAGTTAGAATTAAGCTTTTTAGCTAAGTATCATACATTTAATGTTACTGGGCTAAAATTTAAAAATTGGTGATAACATGTATTTGTTTAAACATCTCTTTTATTATTAAAGAATACTGATAATAGAGGATCTCTATGACGACACGACTGAAGTGACTTAGCAGCAGCAGCAGCATGACTGAAATGTGTTACTACTGGTTTACGTATGTAACATTGAATAATAAACTTGTGCTATTTGCTGTTATATGAATTAAAAGTCTATATTATCATTAATAATATAATTGATCTTAGTAATATTAATAATGTACATCATGTCATAAAATAGATAAGACAGATTCTATTTTATAGTGGCAACTCAGTTATCTCCCATGCCCCTGCTCTACTTCTCCCTCTCTAGTTGGTCTCATTTTCCTATCTTGCTTCTCGTATTTTCTATTCCATAAAAATCACAAACTCAAGTGTTGTAAATCTTTGCAAATGTTGGACTTCATTAAAGTTTAAAATCATATTATCTCTGTCTTAACAATCTCTTAGATTTTCCCTCAACTTATTTTCAAGTGTTCTTTAAGAAGGTAACTAGCATTAGAGAGAAGCTAGGAACTGAAAATCCTGTTTGGTCATTGTTGCTAAGTCGCTTCAGTCGTGTCCGACTCTGTGCGACCCCATAGACGGCAGCCCACCAGGCTCCACTGTCCCTGGGATTCTCCAGGTAAGAACACTGGAGTGGGTTGCCATTAAGAAGGTAACTAGCATTAGAGAGAAGTTAGAAACTGAAAATCCTGTTTGATCATTGTTACCCTCCCACTATTCAAATATTCAGTTATCCACTATTAAAACCACATCCTATTGATTCTTGTGTAGGAAAATATTTACCCTTTCCCAAACAGAGTTCTGGCATTTACCCTAAAATGCTGCTTCCATAATCTCTAAGCCCTCATAGAAGTGTCATTATTTGGGGTGAATTCTGGCCATGCTAGAAATTCTAAAACTGATTCATGGTGGGGTTTGGGGGCCATGTGGTGTTAGTTCAACCTACAGAGAGGCTACAGAAAGAGATTAGCCACACTGACTGTGAGTCTGCCTTTGTAATAGAGCCACCAAAGCTAACATGAGTTTCCTCACTTGGCAATATCTTTTATGTATTGTCACACACTACTGCTAGCAGTTAACATTTTCATGACAACAGAGGGAGAGAACACCTAGAAGCTCCATGTTTGGAACCTCCTGTATTCTGTCCCATCAGTCTCTTTCCTTGGCCAATTTTACTCTAAACGCCTTTACTGTAATAATCATAACCATGAGTGTGACAACCTTTAGTGAGTTCGAATTTTTGAACTTAAGGGTTTTCTGACACCTCAAACTTGCAAATGGTGTCATAAGTAAGGGCTTTCTTCTGGACTGTGCCTCCTCTAAATTTTGCAGTACTCTACAATATGGTTCTCAAATCTTTCTACCGTGTTCTGTCCTAAAGATTACTTGGTCCTATCATATTATGAATACACATTTACAATAGATATGCAACTATTCTCCTCCCCCAGAAATCAGTTTTTCCTTTTATTTTTTTTTAATACAAATCTCTTTGTATATACTTTGTCAACAATGGATTGCCCCTTAACATAACAGTTAACACCCTGGCAATATGATCCCATTTAACTTTGGAGGCTTTGTACCCTCATATCCTGCCCTCTATTATCCCCATGATTTTGTATTTTAGATTCTATCATGATTTTCTATTTAGTTCATGAAATTTATTTCCTGCAATTTTTGCTTAAACATTGTTTATTTACATGTCTACTCATCTTTCAACGATTTGTTGAACTCTAACTTGGCAGTGCTTTCCTTTGTGTTCCATGCAGAATTAATTTGTCTTTGTTCTGTATTGTTTTAGTGTATTATTTTAGTGCTTATACTTATAATAGAAAATTCCATGTTTCTCTCTTATTAAACTGTAAATAGATGCAAGCCAGGTGATATATTACGAAGGAGGGAGGAGGGAAGAAAAGTCTTCCAATGACTGAGAGTTTGATGACTGTGTACTAACTTCATTTCAAAAGCATAATTTTTTTCTTACAAATGCTAATATCACCTGTCTATGCTTTGAGGTGAGGTTCCTATCTCTAAAATGAAGGCTCAGATTTCAGTATCAAAGTAGGAAGATCTGGATGTTTGAAGTAGAGGGATGGACAATTACTTTAAGTGGAGATTTAATAATATGAGTTTGATTATTTAATATGCTTACTCTGTACCAGGCATGCAGTAAACACTTTTCATGCACTACATTAATTAAGAAATGAAGAAATTAAAAAAAAAAAAACAGTTAAAAAGAAAATAAACCATGATCTATTTCAAACCCAAAGTTCTTAGGCCAGAATCTTATCATTTTTTTTTTTCCATTATATGTCAGGCATAAAAATTAAGAATATGTATATGCATATGTATACATTTAGTGCTATGTAAAGATAATTGGAATGGAGGTAATGTAATGTGACGTGCAGAAACATAGAACACAGATTATTCCTGTCTATGTACATTATTTTGGAAATATTCCCTGATGGGGTAATATGTGAACTTGGACTCCAGGACAATACTGTTTTCCTTTATGATGTGAACATGCTGGTCAAAAGGTAGAAGGATATGCAGAGCCACAAGAGGTTTACATAACTGTTTAGCACAAAAGTATTTTCTATACTTACACCTGTTACATTCTTTTATTAAATTTACTAGAGCTAGTAGTTTTACCAAGACTTTGGGCTTCATTAAAATAGACAATAGCTCTCTCAGCAAATAATATAATGAATCTCTGCTTCAACCATTACAAATTTATACACAGCTTCTGGGTTTTTAGATTGTATTTTGTCATTTTTGCCATAATGTCATCAGTTACAGAAATGATGTATTTTTCAACTGTTTGATTATATGTCATCTAAAATTTAGCTTGACACTCTAAAAGGCACATATACTTCTAAGGATTCATGATCTTTTATCACAAGGAGGCTCTCCATCTTTAATTATTCAGTTTGAATAAAAGAGGCTCTAGTGTGCTTCCCTGGTGGCTCAGATGATAAAAAATCCACCTGCAGTGCAGGAGACCAGGGTTCAATCCCTGGGTGAAGAAGATTCCTTGAAGAAGGGAATGGCTACCCAAGTATTCGTGCCTGGAGAACTCCATGGACAGAGGAATCTGGTGGGCTACATAGAGTCCATGGGGTCTAGTACAAATATTCTTCACTATACTCCCCTCAAAAATATTTTTCCTGCTATCTTCAGTGCTATCTTCATATCCTCTAATTTTCAACTGTTTAGGTTAACCTATAACAGTTTTTCTTTAGTATTTTGATGTGTGATTTGACCTTTTGATTCTTTATTTGTGCCCCTCTACCCTAAATGTATTTATTTTCAGTATAGGAACGCTGCTTTTTTTGGTTCTTGTCCACAATCACGTGTACTTTTTTATGAAGTTAATGATACAAATAGGAAAGTGGAGGATATGTATTTTAAGGAGGATGTTGTTTTGTTGCACTGTAGAATGATTCAAGCTAGGCATTTAATATTATTCACAAAACAATTCTCTAAAAGGCCAACTTTAGAAAACAGTACACCAATTATTTTACTTTTTGTACAGTAACTGCTTCTTTCTTCTGTGAAGTGCCACACTACATTCACTTATCACTAACACCTGGACGACAGGTTCACACAAGCATTGCTGACTCTCTCCCAAATCATAAAATGAATTTGGATCAAATTAGAATCATTACCTATTAAAAATAAAAATATGTGTAAAGTATACTTTCTGTCCTTTAATTTCAGCAAGATTGATACATTTAGAAACAGCTCTATAAAGGTCAGTCTGCAGAAAGTTAACAGCATTTCCCTTTCTGTATTTAAAATGCTCAAATTTTATTTATCTTCAATTAATCAATATAAGCACAAATGGCAAGTCTCATGAACACCCACTGCTTAATGACTTTTTACACAAATCTCAAAATCCAATTGACATTTTGGGCTATTTTCCCTTCTTATTTATACCTCATAATAACCTTTTGCTTTTCAGAATTTTGTTTTCTTTTTAGAACTTTGCTTACATTACTGGGTAGATCTAGTATGTATCATCCATCAGTTCTAAAATGGTCAACAATGATAAAATGGCTGTGATATAACAAAAAGAAAATTTATTTCAATAGCATCATTTAGAATTACTTTGGTATTAAATTTAATGTCACATTGCTTAAGACTGGCATCTTTTCAACCATTTTCTCAAAGCATCAAGAGATGAAATTGGAATTTGCCACATTCAGTTCACTGTGTAACCAATCATATACATTTAACTTTGATATGGAATGGCATAAGCCAATGTCTTTCCTATGTATGTTTTGTACACATGTGTGTACATATATATATATGTATATATTTGCATATGCCCCCAGTATTTGGTTTCTTGATAAAAACTGTGAAAGTCAGTGTATATGAAGTACATAGGAAAGTATCTAGTTGTGAAATCTTCATGCTGGTATGTACTTATTTGGGCAATTAATTTTAAGTGACTTGAATTTATAATTAATGTACCCTGACTTACAAGTGAGTGAAAAGCTATAGTGCAAGCATATTTGAAATACTTAACTTATACACAGAGTACATCATGTGAAATGCTGGGCTGGAAGAAGCACAAGCTGGAATCAAGATTGCCGGGAGAAATATCAATAACCTCAGATATGCAGATGACACCACCCTTATGGCAGAAAGTGAAGAGGAACTAAAAGGCTTCTTGATGAAGGTCAAAGAGGAGAGTGAAAAAGTTGACTTAAAGCTCACCATTCAGAAAACAAAGATCATGGCATCTGGTCCCATCACTTCATGGGAAATAGATGGGGAAACAGTGGAAAGTGTCAGATTTTATTTTTTGGGCTCCAAAATCACTGCAGATGGTGACTGCAGCCATGAAATTAAAAGACGCTTACTTCTTGGAAGGAAAGTTATGACCAACCTAGACAGCATATTGAAAAGCAGAGACATTACTTTGCCAACAAAGGTCTGTCTAGTCAAGGCTATGGTTTTTCCAGTGGTCATGTATGGATGTGAGAGTTGGACTGTGAAGAAAGCTGAGCGCCAAAGAATTGATGCTTTTGAAGTGTGGTGTTGGAGAAGACTCTTGAGAGTCCCTTGGACTGCAAGGAGATCCAACCAGTCCATTCTGAAGGAGATCAGCCCTAGGATTTCTTTGGAAAGAATGATGCTAAAGCTGAAACTCCAATACTTTGGCCACCTCATGTTAAGAGTTGACTCATTGGAGAAGACTCAGATGCTGGAAGGGATTGGGGGCAGGAGGAGAAGGGGACGACAGAGGATGAGATGGCTGGATGGCATCACTGACTCGACGGATGTGAGTCTGAGTGAACTCTGGGAGTTGGTGATGGACAGGGAGGCCTGGCGTGCTGCGATTCATGGGGTTGCAAAGAGTCGGACACAACTGAGCGACTGAACTGAACTGATGTTATTACAGACCTTATTATATATTAATTAAAATAAAAATTCTAATTTTTTTCAACAATCCATGTGCATGTGAGAGAGTCAATTCCTAGGCAGATTGATAAGAAGTCCAGGGTCCCAAGGAAGAGAAAGTGGGTCTGGGGCTCTCGAAATCGAGATTGGGGATCTGGAATTCTCAAGGAGAAAAGGACAAACTTTTTTTTCCCCTCTACATTTCTTAGTTTTAGTCACTTACACGACTCAGTTTAAACTCTGTACTAGGGATTATACAACAACAATGTATCCAGCTGGAGGACAGTTTCTCCTTCCAGAAATCCTTCTGACTAATCCTGATATTTTAGAATGTATATTATGGGAGTGGGTCTGGAGGATCTTTCTATTGTTAAATTCTAATCTTGTTATCCTAAAATGTAAATTGTGGGAGTGGGTCTGGTAAAATTTTCACAAACTTGAGACATTCTTTTGATTCATTGTAATAACAAATTAAAAGGTATATAACTCCACTGCTAACACTAGCAAGGGGGGCACACTTTCTGTCCCCTTCTGATGTCTATGTCAGAAGCTTTCTCTATCCCTTTTATACTTTAATAAAACTCTATTGCACAAAAGCTCTGAGCGATCAAGCCTCGTCTCATCTTTTGCCCCGGATTGAAATCTCTTCCAGAGGCCAAGAATCCCGGTGTCTTTTCATGGATCAGAAACAACCTTTCACATGGATATTCAATATGATGCTTTTTAACTTTAATTAATATGTATACTATATATTTTCTATATACTGTTTTTATGCTCAACTCCTTTATTCATATTTTATACACTATGTGCTACATGTTTAGAAATATATTCTAACATGATCTTACTGCATTTTAAATATCAGATGCTATTGTTGGCACGCAAGAGCATTTATTCATCTAATGCTTGATCAATACAATTATTTTTCACTATCACAGTTCTGATATTTACATATTAAGCTGAGAAAATTAATTAGCCATTTGCAAATTCCCTAAAAGCTGAATGCCAATAATTCTTCTAGAGGAATTAAAACCAAAGCATACACAATCAAAACATAAGTAGAGTAAGTTCATAAGCCTATATTGAAAATTCCTATCTGTAACTTTGTAGTTGCTATATGTCTTTTAGTCAATAAACCAATATACTTGGAACAATGCTTAAAACCTTGGTAGTTATTAAATAAATGCATGACTTTTGCCTAGGCTAAATGGATAATATAAAACCTATAACATAAAAGCAAAAGAAAATTTTTCAAAGAAAAATGTTGAGACCACACATCAAGGTACTATTAAATAACGTTTAATTTACATAGACTTGTAAAGAGATTTCCAGATTCCCACTAATTTGAGAAGTAGCCTGCTGCTAAAGGCAATACAAATGTAGCCTGTGAGAAGTGACTTATGGGAGTAAAGTAGGAGACTGAACTTTATACACAGTTGACAAAAGAATCTTAAAATTGTCAGAAGTAATTTAATATAGAGTGGAGCACTATAATCTACTTTGTGTTCTAAGGTATTATAATCACTCTGGAAGTGTTACAAAACAGATGTATACTTATCATGGGGTCAATTGTGTCTTCCCCTAAATTCACATTTTGAACTCCCAAGCCCTAGCACCTCAGAATGTGACTATATTAGCAGGTAGAAACTTTAATGGAAAGATCTAGGGCATCCCTTTAGCTATTGTTTCTCTTTTAGTTAAATGTTAAGAAGGAAAAAGACAAGGACTTATAAAGGGTATTCTATGTGAAATCTGAGATATTTAGATGGATTGATTGGAATTTATAACATTGTAATGGAAAATTCCCTGAGAGTCTGAGAAAATAGTCATAATATTATCACTTACAAGAAAGTATAAAGCTATGGGTCTAGGTTATAAGGATTAGTGAACAATATGGTCTACCAGAGCACTGTATTTTCATTCTCTTTATTCCCCTGCATAGGAACTACTGAAAAGAAATATATAAAGTTGAATGAGTTAAACCTATTTAATATGTATAGATACATTTTATTTCTACTACAAAATAAAGAATATTATCATACCAACATTACTATCACTGAAATATAATTACTATTTCAATTTGTTTCCATTTTTAAAGAAATAACATCTTTAAACTTTCTATATTTAACAAAGTCAGTAATTTGCCAAGGAAGCCAATGTAACAGATTACCTGTTTACTTTTTTTAGTAAGGATGACTTCTAGTCTTCCATTAGTCTAACTACCAAACGTTTCTTAGCAATTTGCAAATGTAAAATCTAAAAGAGTAAGTTCTCATGACTTAAGGGACAGAGGCTGTGACAGAATTTGTAGAAGTGGGGCTTGAAGTAAATCCTCTACCATTAGCTACCTTCCTTTAGGAATTTTGTGTCTCCAGGCATCAGCTATAGAAACAATAATCAGATTATGAATAAAGTCTGATTTTGTGACATACTATCACATAACAAATACACCAACATTTTATGCCCTAAAACAACCATTTTAATTTGCTAAAAATTTGATGACCTAAATCAAATCCCTTATGATTATACAGTGGAAGTGAGAAATAGATTTAAGGGACTAGATCAGATAGATAGTCTGATGAACTATGAACAGAAGTTCGTGACATTGTGCAGAAGATAGGAATCAAGACCATCCCCATGGAAAAGAAATGCAAGAAAGCAAAATGGCTGTCTGAGGAGGCCTTACAAATAGCTGTGAAAAGAAGAGAAGCAAAAAGCAAAGGAGAAAAGGAAATGTATAAGCATATGAATGCAGAGTTCCAAAGGATAGCAAGAAGAGGTAAGAAAGCCTTCCTCAGCGATCAATGCAAAGAAATAGAGGAAAACCACAGAATGAGAAACACTAGAGATCTCTTCAAGAAAATTAGAGATACCAATGGAATATTTCATGCAAAGATAGGCTCAATAAACGACAAAAATGGTATGGACCTAACAGAAGCAGAAGATATTAAGTAAGAAGAGGTGGCAGGAATACACAGAACTGTACAAAAAAGATCTTCACAACCCAGATAATCACGATGGTGTGATCACTCACCTAGAGCCAGACATCCTGGAATGTGAAGTCAAGTGGGCCTTAGAAAGCATCACTATGAACAAAGCTAGTGGAGGTGATGGAATTCCAGTTGAGCTATTTCAAATCCTGAAAGATGGTGCTGTGAAAATGCTGCACTCAATATGCCAGCAAATTTGGAAAACTCAGCAGTGGCCACAGGACTGGAAAAGGTCAGTTTTCATTCCAATCCCAAGGAAAGGCAATGCCAAAGAATGCTCAAACTACCACACAATTGCACTCATCTCACACACTAGTAAAGTAATGCTCAAAATTCCCCAAGCCAGGCTTCAGCAATATGTGAACCGTGAACTTCCAGATGTTCAAGCTGGTTTTAGAAAAGGCAGAGGAACCAGAGATCAAATTGCCAACATCTGCGGGATCATGGCAAAAGCAAGAGAGTTCCAGAAAAACATCTATTTCTGCTTTATTGACTATGCCAAAGCCTTTGACTATGTGTATCACAATAAACTGTGGAAAATTCTGAAAGAGATGGGAATACCAGACCACCTGACCTGCCTCTTGAGAAATGTGTATGCAGGTCAGGAAGCAACAGTTAGAACTGGACATGGAACAACAGACTGGTTCCAAATAGGAAAAGGAGTACATCAAGGCTGCATATTGTCACCTTGCGTGTTTAACTTATATGTAGAGTATATCATGAGAAATGTTGGGCTGGAAGAAGCACAAACTGGAAACAAGATTGCCAGGAGAAATATCAATAACCTCAGATATGCGGATGACACCATTCTTATGGCAGAAAGTGAAGAGGAACTAAAAAGCCTCTTGATGAAAGTGAAAGTGGAGAGTGAAAAATTTGGCTTAAACCTCAACATTCAGAAAACGAAGATCATGGCATCTGGTCCCTTCACTTCACGGGAAATAGATGGGGAAACAGTGGAAACAGTGTCAGACTTTATTTTTTGGGCTCCAAAATCACTGCAGATGGTGACTGCAGCCATGAAATTAAAAGACACTTACTCCTTGGAAGAAAAGTTATGACCAACCTAGACAGCATATTGAAAAGCAGAGACATTACTTTGCCAGTGAAAGTCTGTCTAGTCAAGGCTATGGTTTTTCCAGTGGTCATGTATGAATGTGAGAGTTGTACTGTGAAGAAAGCTGAGCGCCGAAGAACTGATGCTTTTGAACTGTGGTGTTGGAGAAGACTCTTGAGAATCCCTTGAACTGCAAGGAGATCCAACCAGTCCATTCTGAAGGAGATCAGTCCTGGGATTTCTTCGAAAGGAATGATGCTGAAGCTGAAACTCCAATACTTTGGCCACCTCATGCTAAGAGTTGACTCACTGGAAAAAACTCTGATGCTGGGAGGGATTGGGGGCAGGAGGAGAAGGGGACGCCAGAGGATGAGATGGCTGGATGGCATCACAGACTCGATGGACCTGAGCCTTAGTGAACTCCAGGAGTTGGTGATGGACAGGGAGGCCTGGTGTGCTGTGATTCATGGGGTCGCAAAGAGTCGGACAAGACTGAGCGACTGAACTGAACTTAACTGAAGTTTGTGAAGAGCTTAACTCTTGATGGTTCTCTGATCAATGCCACAGCATGTGCCTAGGTAATTTTACAAACAGGGGAATGATTTTAACTTCAATTAAGTACTATCTACTTGGGGGAAAAAAATTAAAAAATAGTTAAAACTTTTAAAAATGTGGCCTTCTTATACTAGGTTAGGAAGATTAAACATCATGATCTAATTGAATTATAAAGGCCAAAATGACTATAGTCACAGCAATTATAACTGCACAAACTTAAAAGTGATTATGATGAAATTAATTGTTTTAGTAAGAATCTATAGTATTTGTCAGTAAAAATTGCTTTCTAATATGGAAATTAAATGGAAAGCTAATTATCTGTAACTGAGATAGGCCATTCTCTTAAAATTATAGACTTTTGTCTCTCAAAACTTTTATTATATTTCCTATTCATATAAGCACAAAACCCCCAGAATCTTAATATGTATATACTATATGTACACACACACACACACACACACATACACACACACATACACACACACATATATGAAATGCAAACCCTGCTTTAGATAGAAAAGCAAGATTCCTGTGAAAGCTTGGTCTCTTCATTTTCCCTGTATAGGGAAGATTATTGTGGTACTCAGTCAGTTCAGTTCAGTCACTCAGTCGTGTCTGACTGTTTGTGACCCCATGAACTGCAGCATGCCAGGCCTCCCTGTTCATCATCAATACCCAGAGTTTACTCAAGTTCGTTTCCATTGAGTCAGTGATGCCATCCAAGAATCTCATCTTCTGTTGTCCCCTTCTTCTCCTCCCTTCAATCTTTCCCAGCATCGGAGTCTTTTCAAATGAGTCAGCTCTTCGCATCAGATAGCTAGAGTATTGGAGTTTCAGCTTCAACATCAGTAATAATGTAAAAAGGTGGGGAGGGAATGAAGCTATAGAGGAGTAAAGTTCCTGTATTTCTGGAACTTAGTTCAATTCAGTTCAGTCACTCAGTCATGTCTGACTCTTTGCGACCTCATGAATCGCAGCATGCCAGGCCTCCCTGTCCATCACCAACTCCCAGAGTTCACCCAAACTCACGTCCATCGAGTCAGTGATGCCATCCAGCCATCTCATCCTCTGTCATCCCCTTTTCCTCCTGCCTCCAATCCTTCCAAGCATTAGAGTCTTTTCCAGTGAGTCAACTCGTCACACGAGGTGGCCAAAGTATTGGAGTTTCAGCTTTAGCATCAGTCCTTCCAAAGAAAACCCAAGACTGATCTCCTTTAGGTCTCTTAGGGAAGATTAAATGGCTTTTAGGAAAAATGAATGGGCTTTAAAATAGATGGGAAGTATGATAGTTTGTGACAAAGTGGTTTGGGTGTGGTATTCACTTACATACTCTTCTCTCATATTACAAATTAATACTTCTGAGATTTCCTCTGATGTGTAATATAGTATAATCAATAACTCTTCAGTCTGGTTTTCATTCTGTATACCATTGTTGTTAGTTATTGGCAAATGAATAAAATCAATTTGCTATTCACTTTCCTGTATCTGAGCACAGTAGAATGATTTATTTGACACTACTCAATTCAAAGACAAGGGGTTGCTTAAACCATCTTTGATTTAAGCATGCAGATAGGTCTGAACCATTTATTAATCTAGCTAAATTGTAGAAGAAATGGCTAACTGTAGTGATGTGTCCTCTTTTACATTATTTATTACTACTATTAATTACTTACATGGAGCTGTATATAGACTATAAAATTTCTGTTTGGAACCTAGAATGTTAGATCCAAAAAGGACTTTGTAATAAGATTTAGTTCAACCCTTTTCCCTTATAAATGAAAGAACAGAGACCCAGAATGAAGAAATGACTTGGGTAAATTTATGGATTATAAAAGGCAGAGTCATATGCCATGGCCCGGTTACTTGGATCTGAAAACTATGTTCTAATGTATTACCTTCCAAATTTAGTTCATTTTTTTCCTTAGCCAGTTTTAAGTAAAATATCAGAAACCAAACCACATTATCATTGCTGCCTATTGTATTATACAAAGTTAGGATAATCCCTGCATAAGATCTAAGTCTACTTCTGTAAACTAACTGCAAATTAATATATAATTAGTTCATTTAGGTGCATCATGGCTGTATTTCTAGAAAAAAAACTCACATATTATACATAAAGATCATGTTTATTTTACACATATTCCCATTGAGTCCTTTCAGATAAACTCTATTGGTGTTTGAGAGAATCTAATTATGTCAGTTAGTTAATGGGTTTTCTTCATCTATGTGATGCAAACAAAGGAAAACTAACTGAAGTAGTTTTGCTTTGCTTGATGGAAGTAGATAAAAGTGATAAAATATGGCCAGGATTGTTGAAATTCTCAGTTCTTATGATTTCAGTACTAGTTTAAAAGGTCCATAAATGAAGACATGTGCCTCTCTAATTTATCACCATAGTACTTGGTCAAGTTCCTAGCACAGAGTGGAGAGTAATCAATTTTGTTTAAAAATAATTAGTTAGCCCTAACATATGTTAATTTAGGCTTGGATACAAGTACCATTCAAGAGAATGTTTGAGGAATGGCCAAGATAGTGGAGTAGAAAGACCCTGAGCTCCCCTTCTCCCCTCAGCATCCCAAATTCCAACTATTTACAGAGCAATTATCCATGAGATTGACCTGAAAGCTAGCAGGAAAAAAAAGTCTTCTAGAGGTTTAAGAATGAACCACAAGACGTTTTGAAGGAGTGAATATATGATATAGTCAAGACCTATACTCCAAATAGGCAACCCACTGACAGGAAAATAATCATATTTCAGAGGTTCTCCCCAAGAAGCAAGGGTTTCAAGCCTCACAGTGGGCTCTCCAACCAGGGTATCCTACTTTGGGAAGACAAGACACTAGAATATTTGATTTTGAAATCCAGTAGGGCTTACTTGGAAGGAGAGGCAAAGGGATATTAGACCAGAGATCCACTCTTAAATGGTATACACAAAATCTCACATGCTCTGAGACCCAGGGAAGTAGCAGAAATTTGAAAGGAACCTGGGTCAGAACTATTTGATGATCTTGGAGGACCTTCAGAGAGGCAAGTTTTAACTGGGACTTTTCATGGGGACATAGATGCTGCCAGAAGCCATTTTGGGAAGCTCATTCTAACACAAGGACACTGGTTTTGGCAAGCATCACTTTGGAATTCTCTCTCTAGCTTATTAGTGGTAGGAGCTGGTTCCAATCTTGCACTGGTCAAGTGAGGACACAGCCTATTCTCTAGCAGACCTGCTGCCATAGGAACTTTTGAGCTCTTAACCTTACCCACCAGTGGAACAACTGAGAACTTGGGACAATCTGGGTCCTGGCTCCACTCACCAGCAGGTTGACACCTGCTTCAGACCCCCTAGGCACTGTAGCCAGAGACTCCATGACCTGGCTCCACACATCAGAAAGCTGTCAATAACATCAGGACAGTGCCTTACCCACCAGTGTGTGAACATCAACCCTGGGCATCCATCAGTGGGTTGACACCAGCTCAGGACACCAGTTGCAGGCAACTGTCAGAAACCTGTCATAACCACCAGCAGTCTGATACTAGCTCTGGGATCCACAGCACCATTGACATCTACCCTTAGAACCAGCTCTCAGGGTAGAGCAACCAGAACCAAAAGCAGGACTCGGGTCATGCAGCCAGTATGCCAAGACTCAGCTTTGCTCACCAGCAATCTTTGCACTAGTTAAGTCCTGGCAACCAACCAGACCGGGGGCCAGCCACACTTACCAGTCTGCCTACATTAGCCAACTCGCCACAATAGATGAGCTCACAGCCTATATAGAGAGAATCCCTACAGCATATGGCTCTAGTGACCAGAGGGGAGTGGTCTACTGGGCCTGATAAAACGTCTTCCATGTGAAGCTGTTTCTCCAAGATCAGGAAAATTAACCAACCAACCATATATGTAGAAATAAAAATACAGAAAGACAAAATGAAGCAGCAAAGGAATGTGTTCCAAATAAAGAAATAATATAGAATCCCAGAAGAACTAATTAAGGTGAAGAAAGCAATTTACCAGATAAGAATTCAAGATAATGATCATACTGGAGTTTCAGCTTCAGCATCAGTCCTTCCAAATGAGGATTCAGGGTTGATTTTCCTTAAGATTGACTGGTTTGATCTTCTTGCTGTCCAAGTGACTCTGAGGAGTCTTCTCCAGGTGCTCTGTTTTCTTTATGATCCAGTTCTCACAACTATATGTGACCACAGGGAAGACCATTGCCTTAACTATATGGACCTTTGTTGGCAGAGTTATGTCTCTGCTCTTCAACATACTGTCTACATTTGTCATAGCTTTCCTGCCAAGAAGCAATTGTCTTCTGATTTCATGGCTGCAGTCATCATCCACAGTGATTTTAGAGTCCAAGAAGAGGAAATCTGTCACTACTTCCACCTTTTCCCCTTCTATTTGCCATGAAGTAATGGGGCTGGATGCCATGATCTTAGTTTTTCTAATATTTAGTTTTAAGTGGCTTTTCACTATGTCCACTATTGTGTATATAATCTATATCCACAATCAATAGTTAAGGTATACATAAATCAAAATAAAGTAAAATATGAAGTCAAAAGCATTAAATTTGGCAGGGTTGGTAAAAATTCAGTGTTGTTAAAATACATTTGAACTTAAGAGATCAACAACTTAAAATAATCAGAAAGTAGGTGTTTATATATATTTATATATATATATATATACACATAATGCAGATTATATATTGGTTAATATATATATATATATTATATTTGGTTAATATAGACTATCCAAAAATCTGTAATAGGTATACACAAGGGAAAAGGGAATCTAAACACAACACTAGTAATAGTCATCAAATCACAAGGGAAGAAAGAAAAAGATAAAATGAATAAACAAATCAACATAACAAAGCAGGAACAGACTCATAGATACAGAGAAGAAATAGGTGGTTGCCAGAGGGCTTGGTGCTGGGAGAAGAGAGAAGTAAGGAAGATTAAGAGGTACAAACTTCTAGTTATAAAATAAATGTCATATGTATAAAATGTACACTGTGGGGAAATAGTTAATAAATATGTAATATCTTTTTATAGTGGCAGATTGTAACTAGAGTTATGACACGTAATCATATTGATATATATGGAAGTATCAAATCTCTGTGTGCGTTATAGGAATTAACATATCATTGTGGTCAGTTCTACTTAAAAAACAAACACTCAGAAAAAGAGAACAGATTTGTGGTTACCAGAGTCAGGGGACGGTAGGAGATAGAATTGGATGTAGGTAGTTAAAAGGAACAAACTTCCAATTATAAAATAAATGGGTACTATGTATTTTACAACAGGATAATTTACATGTAATTTACAACATGATAAATATAATTAATACTGCTATATGCTATATATGAAAAATGTTATGAGGGTAAATCTTAAGAGTTCTCATCACAAGTAAATTTTTTTCTGTTTCTTTAATTTTGTGTCTATATGAGATGATTTATGTTCACTAAACTTACTGGGGTAATCATTTCAGTATATATACAAGTCAAATAACTATGCTGTACATCTTAAGCTGATACACTGCTATACATCAATTACATTTCAATAAAACTGGAAGAAAACAAAGAAAGTGTTCTATCTACTATACATATATTATATTTTCTTATTCAAATTTCATAACTACTTGAGATACATTTGATTAATTTTTATTGAGGGTTCTTCTCTTTCCCCGTCTCCTCCTTTTTCTTGATGATGAATCTTTGAGATTTTCCATGAAGATAATCATTTGCTCTGTGTTTCACCTTTTCATTTTCAATCTGTGCATCTTTTATTTCTTGCCTTACTGTGTTAGCTAGGACTTTGAAAATGATGTTGAATAGGATATGTGAGAGAGAATATCCTTGACCTTTTTCTCATGAGAAGTATGTGAGTTGAAAGTTTTTGTAGATGTTCTTTTATCAAGTTGAGAAAGTTATACTTTGTTTCTAATTTGTTAAATAAGTTTTTATTCTGAGAGGGTGTTTAATTTTATGAAATGTTTTGCAATGTCAATTGATATTACCACATGATTCTCTTTTGTAGCCTTTTATGTGGTGGGTTATGTTGATTGACTTATGGATGTTGACCCTGTCTTGCATACCTGGAATACATCCCATTTGATTTGGGTGCATATTGTTTTCATGCACTGGATGTGACTTAGTCATTCCTCTTCTAAGATTTTTGCATCTCTCTTCATGAAAGACATTAGTTTCAAATTCCTATCATGTCTTCTTTTTGTTTTTAATTAATTTATTTTTTAATTGAAGGATAATTGCTTTACAGAATTTTGTTACTTTCTGGCAAACCTCAACATGAATCAGTCATAGGTATCAAAGGTTGTTGTTGAATCATGTGAAGACACCCGGATTCTTGGCTCTCAGAGGAGAAGAATTCAATCTGGGGCCAGTGACAAGGCTTGATCACTCAGAGCTTTTGTGTAATAAAGTTTTATTAAAGTATAAAGGAGATAGAGAAAGCTTCTGACATAGGCATCAGAAGGGGGCAGAAAGAGTACCCCCTTGCTAGTGTTAGCAATAAAGTTATATACTCTCCAATGAATCCAAAGAATGTCTGGAGGTTGTAAACAGCTCCGGAACTACTCAGGTCAGTAGGTGCCCAATATACTACTGGATCAGT
This sequence comes from Bos indicus, assembly GCF_029378745.1. Classification (NCBI taxonomy): domain Eukaryota; kingdom Metazoa; phylum Chordata; class Mammalia; order Artiodactyla; family Bovidae; genus Bos; species Bos indicus. The sequence goes on from NC_091785.1 coordinate 1,623,973, forward strand.
GGAGAAATAACTCCAGAAAGAATGAAGGCATAGAGTCAAAGCAAAAACAGTACCCAGCTGTGGATGTGACTGGTGATAGAAGCAAGTTCCAATGCTGTAAAGAGCAATATTGCATAGAAACCTGGAATGTCCAGTCCACGAATCAAGGCAAACTGGAAGTAGGCAAACAAGAGATGGCAAGAGTGAATGTCGACATTCTAGGAATCAGCGAACTAAAATGGACTGGAATGGGTGAACTGAACTCAGATGACCATTATATCCACTACTGCAGGCAGGAATCCCTCAGAAGAAATGGAATAGCCATCAGGGTCAACAAAAGAGTCTGAAATGAAATACTTGGATGCAATCTCAAAAATGACAGAATGATCTCTGTTCGTTTCCAGGCAAACCATTCAATATGACAGTAATCCAAGTCAATGCCGCAACCAGTAACGCTGAAGAAGCTGAAGTTGAACGGTTTTATGAAGACCTACAAGAACTTTTAGAAACAACATCCAAAAAAAGATGTTCTTTTCATCATAGGGGACTAGAATGTAAAAATAGGAAGTCAAGAAACACCAGGAGAAACGGGCAAATTTGGCCTTGGAATATGGAATGAAGCAGGCCAAAGACTAATAGAGTTTTGCCAAGAAAATGCACTGGTCGTAACAAACACCCTCTTCCAACAACACAAGAGAAGACTCTACAATGGACATCACCAGATGGTCAACACCGATATGAGACTGATTATATTCTTTGCAGCCAAAGATGGAGAAGCTCTATACAGTCAACAAAAACAAGACCAGGAGTTGACTGTGGGTCATATCATGAACTCCTTATTGCCAAATTCAGACTTAAATTGAAGAAAGTAGGGAAAACCACTAGACCATTCAGGTATGACCTAAATCAAATCCCTTATGATTATACAGTGGAAGTCAGAAATAGATTTAAGGGCCTAGATCTGATAGATAGAGTGCCTGATGAACTATGGAATGAGGTTTGTGACATTGTACAGGAGACAGGGATCAAGACCATCCCCATGGAAAAGAAACACAAAAAAGCAAAATGGCTGTCTGGGGAGGCCTTACAAATAGCTGTGAAAAGAAGAGAAGTGAAAAGCAAAGGAGAAAAGGAAAGATATAAGTATCTGAATGCAGAGTTCCAAAGAAGAGCAAGAAGAGATAAGAAAGCCTACCTCAGTGGTAAGTGCAAAGACATAGAGCAAAACAACATAATGGGAAAGACTAGAGATCTCTTCAAGAAAATTAGAGATACCAAGGGAAATTTCATTCAAAGATGGGCTCAATAAAGGACAGAAATTGTATGGACCTAACAGAAGCAGAAGATATTAAGAAGAGGTGGCAGGAATACACAGAAGAAGTGTACAAAAAATATTGTGACAACCCACATAATCACGATGGTGTGATCTCTCATCTAGAGCCAGACATCCTGGAATATGAAGTCAAGTGGGCCTTAGAAAGAATCACTACAAACAAAGCTAGTGGAGGTGATGGAATTCCAGTTGAGCTATTTCAAATCCTGAAAGATGATGCTGTGAAAGTGCTGCACTCAATATGCCAGCAAATTTGGAAAACTCAGCAGTGGACACAGGACTGGAAAAGGTCAGTTTTCATTCCAATCCCAAAGAAAGGCCATGACAAAGAATGCTCAAACTACTGCACAGTTGCACTCATCTCACATGCTCGTAAAGTAATGCTCAAAATTCTGCAAGCCAGGCTTCAGCAATACGTGAACCATGAACTTTCAGATGTTCAACCTGGTTTTAGAAAAGGCAAAGGAGCCAGAGATCAAATTGCCAACATCTGCTGGATCATGGCAAAAGCAAGAGAGTTCCAGAAAAACATCTATTTCTGCTTTATTGGCTATGCCAAAGCCTTTGAATGTATGGATCACAATAAACTATGGGAAATTCTGAAAGAGATGGGAATACCAGACCACCTGATCTGCCTCTTGAGAAATCTGTATGCAGATCAGGAAGCAACAGTTAGAACTGGACATGGAACAACAGACTGGTTCCAAATAGGAAAAGGAGTACGTAAAGGCTGTATATTGTCATCCTGCTTATTTAACTTCTATGGAGAGTACATCATGAGAAACACTGGACTGGAAGAAACAAGCTGGAATCAAGACTGCCAGGAGAAATATCAATAACCTCAGATATGCAGATGATGCCACCCTTATGGCAGAAAGTGAAGAGGAACTAAAAAGTCTCTTGATGAAAGAGAAAGTGCAGAGTGAAAAAGTTGGCTTAAATCTCAACATTCAGAAAAAAGATCATGGCATCCGGTCCCATCACTTCTTGGGAAATAGATGGGGAAACAATGGAAACAGTGTCAGACTTTATTCTGGGGGCTCCAAAATCACTGCAGATGGTGACCGCAGCCAAGAAATTAAAAGACTCTACTCCTTGGAAGGAAAGTTATGACCAACCTAGATAGCATATTCAAAAGCAGAGACATTAGTTTTAAAACAAAGATCCATTTAGTCAAGGCTATGGTTTTTCCAGTGGTCATGTATGGATGTGAGAGTTGGATGTGAAGAAAGCTGAGTGCCAAAGAATTGATGCTTTTGAACTGGGGTGTTGGAGAAGACTCTTGTGAGTCCCTTGGACTGCAAGGAGATCCAACCAGTCCATTCTGAAGGAGATCAGCTCTGGGATTTCTTTGGAGGGAACGATGCTGATGCTGAAACTCCAGTACTCTGGCCACATCATGTGAAGAGTTGACTCACTGAAAAAGACTCTGAAGCTTTGAGGGATTGGGAGCAGATCCCTAGGCAGGTAGATGTGATGACCTCCTGGGACCCACAGACTGGAGTTGGGCGTCCCCAAGATCTCCAGTGTGACCAGTACTGTGTAGGATTAGTTCCATTCAGTTCAGTCGCTCAGTCATGTCCTACTCTTTCCAACCCCATGAATCGCAGCACGCCAGGCCTCCCTGTCCATCACCAACTCCCAGAGTTCAATCAGACTCACGTCCATCGAGTCAGTGATGCCATCCAGCCATCTCATCCTCTGTCATCCCCTTATCCTCCTGCCCCCAATCCCCCCCAGTCTCCTTGAAGTCCAAGGCACTGGATCTCCTTGCAGTCCAAGGGACTCTCAAGAGTCTTCTCCAACACCACAGTTCAAAAGCATCGATTCTTCGGCGCTCAGCCTTCTTCAGAGTCCAACTCTCACATCCATACATGACCACTGGAAAAACCATAGCCTTGACTAGAGGAACCTTTGTTGGCAAAGTAATGTCTCTGCTTTTGAATATGCTAACTAGGTTGCTCATAACTTTCCTTCTAAGGACTAAGCGTCTTTTAATTTCATGGCTGCAGTCACCATCTGCAGTGATTTTGGAGCCCAGAAAAATAAAGTCTGACACTGTTTCCACTGTTTCCCCATCTATTTCCCATGAAGTGATGGGACTGTATGCCATGATCTTTGTTTTCTGAATGTTGAGCTTTAAGCCAACTTTTTCACTCTCCACTTTCACTTTCATCAAGACACTTTTTAGTTCCTCTTCACTTTCTGCCATAAGGGTGGTGTCATCTGCATATCTGAGGTTATTGATATTTCTCCCAGCAATCTTGATTCCAGCTTGTGTTTCTTCCAGTCCAACGTTTCTCATGATATACTCTCCATATAAGTTAAATAAGCAGGGTGACAATAAACAGCCTTGATGTACTCCTTTTCCTATTTGGAACCAGTCTGTTGTTCCATGTCCAGTTCTAACTGTTGCTTCCTGATCTGCATACAGATTTCTCAAGAGGCAGATCAGGTTGTCTGGTATTCCCATCTCTTTCAGAATTTCCCATAGTTTATTGTGATCCATACAGTCAAAGGCTTTAGCATAGTCAATAAAGCAGAAATAGATGTTTTTCTGGAACTCTCTTGCTTTTGCCATGATCCAGCAGATGTTGGCAATTTGATCTCTGGCTCCTCTGCCTTTTCTAAAACCAGGTTGAACATCTGAAAGTTCATGGTTCACGTATTGCTGAAGCCTGGCTTGCAGAATTTTGAGCATTACTTTACTACCGTGTGAAAAGAGTGCAATTGTGTGGTAGTTTGAGCATTCTTTGTCATTGCCTTTCTTTGGGATTGGAATGAAAACTGACCTTTTCCAGTCGTGTGTCCACTGCTGAGTTTTCCAAATTTGCTGGCATATTGAGTGCAGCACTTTGACAGCATCATCTTTCAGGATTTGAAATAGCTCAACTGGAATTCCATCACCTCCACTAGCTTTGTTTGTAGTGATTCTTTCTAAGGCCCACTTGACTTCACATTCCAGGATGTCTGGCTCTAGGTGAATGATCACACCATCGTGATTATCTGGGTCGTGAAGTTCTTTTTTGTACAGTTCTTCTCTATATTCCTGCCACCTCGTTTTAATATCTTCTGCTTCTGTTAGGTCCATATCATTTCTGTCCTTTATCGAGCCCATCTTTGCATGAAATGTTCCCTTGGTATCTCTACTTTTCTTGAGGAGATCTCTAATCTTTCCCATTCTGATGTTTTCTTCTATTTCTTTGCATTGGTCGCTGAGAAAGGCTTTCTTATCTCTTCTTGCTCTTCTTTGGAACTCTGCATTCAGATGCTTATATCTTTTCTTTTCTTCTTTGCTTTTCACTTCTCTTCTTTTCACAGCTATTTGTAAGGCCTCCCCAGACAGCAATTTTGCTTTTTTGCATTTCTTTTCCATGGGGATGTTCTTAGTCCCTGTCTCCTGTACAATGTCACAAACCTCATTCCATAGTTCATCAGGCACTCTATCTATCAGATCTAGGCCCTTAAATCTATTTCTGACTTCCACTGTATAATCATAAGGGATTTGATTTAGGTCATACCTGAATGGTCTAGTGGTTTTCCCTACTTTCTTCAATTTAAGTCTGAATTTGGCAATAAGGAGTTCATGATATGAGCCACAGTCAGCTCCTGGTCTTGTTTTTGTTGACTGTATAGAGCTTCTCCATCTTTGGCTGCAAAGAATATAATCAGTCTCATATCGGTGTTGACCATCTGGTGATGTCCACTGTAGAGTCTTCTCTTGTGTTGTTGGAAGAGGGTGTTTGTTATGACCAGTGCATTTTCTTGGCAAAACTCTATTAGTCTTTGGCCTGCTTCATTCTGTATTCCAAGGCCAAATTTGCCTGTTTCTCCTGGTGTTTCTTGACTTCCTACTTTTGCATTCCAGTCCCGTATAATGAAAAGGACATTTTTTTTTTGGATGTTGTTTCTAAAAGTTCTTGTAGGTCTTCATAAAACCATTCAACTTCAGCTTCTTCAGCATTACTGATTGGGGCATTGACTTGGATTACTGTGATATTGAATGATTTGCCTTGGAAACGAACAGAGATCATTCTGTCATTTTTGAGATTGCATCCAAGTATTTCATTTCAGACTCTTTTGTTGACCATGATGGCTACTTCTTTTCTTCTGAGGGATTCCTGCCTGCAGTAGTGGATATAATGGTCATCTGAGTTCAGTTCACCCATTCCAGTCCATTTTAGTTCGCTGATTCCTAGAATGTTGACATTCACTCTTGCCATCTCTTGTTTGCCTACTTCCAGTTTGCCTTGATTCATGGACTGGACATTCCGTGTTCTTATGCAATATTGCTCTTTACAGCATTGGACCTTGCTTCTATCACCAGTCACATCCACAGCTGGGTATTTTTTTTTTTTTTTTTTTGCTTTGACTCCATGCCTTCATTCTTTCTGGAGTTATTTCTCCACTGATCTCCAGTAGCATATTGGGCACCTATTGACCTGGGAAGTTCCTCCTTCAGTATCCTATCATTTTGCCTTTTCATACTGTTCAAGGGATTCTCAAGGCAAGAATACTAAAAGGGTTGCCATTCCCTTCTCCAGTGGACTTCATTCGGTCAGACCTCTCCACCATGCCCCTCCCATCTTGGATGGCCCCACGGGCATGTCTTAGTTTCATTGAGTTAGACAAGGCTGTGGTCCTAGTGTGATTAGATTGACTAGTTTTCTGTTAGTATGGTTTCAGTGTGTCTGCCCTCTGATGCCCTCTTGCAACACATACCATCTTACTTGGGTTTCTCTTACCCTGGGCATGGGGTATCTCTTCACAGCTGCTCCAGCAAAGCACAGCCCCTGCTCCTTACCTTGGATGAGAGGTATCTCCTCACCACGGCCCTTCCTGACTTTCAACGTGGGATAGCTTCTCTAGGCCCTCCTGCACCCGCATAGCCACCACTAATGAATCCAAAGAATGTCTGGAGGTTGTAAAGGCCTCACCAGACCTACTCCCATAATTTACATTTTAAGATAACAGAATTAGCCAGAAGGTTTAATCCAGAGACTCTCCTCAGGCAGGATACATTATTGTTATATAATCCTAAGGAATGTAGAGAAGGAAAAAAAGTTTGTCCTTTCTTCCCCCTTGAGAATTCTAGACCCCTCTCTCCTTGGGGACCCCTAGACTCCTTATCAACCTGCCTAGGAAATGACTCTCTCAGGTATACATATATCTCATCTGGTCTCCTCTGTTGATTTTAGGCTTCCCTAAGTATTCCTCCTTAGAGAGAGACTATATTGAACAGCTATTTTAGTTGTAACCACTAATTTTTATAATCCTGTTTTGTGGTTATAGGGCATTGGAGAAGGGAAACTTTCTATAATTTTATGATTAAATGTAGAGACATGGAATGTGATATTTACCTGTATTACTCTTATGGTTTAGCTCGTTTGTATTCTTTTTAAGTAAAATAAGAAGAATTGATGATTCTGGATTGATAAAAATGCACTTCTCCATTTGAGATATGCCCTGGTAAAGCCTTTTCCCTGGAATGACAGACTTTTATGGAGAGAATATTCTGGGCATATTTCACAATGAATACTCTTTCCCTACACCTGCTACAGCTATAGGATGGTCTCTCTTAGATCTTTATAGTGATAACCTGGTGGGTTTCTTGGAGGCAAAGCTTGTAAAAGAATAGGGAACTTCCTAAAATTGCACTCCCTAGGAGTTTCTCTCTCACACACTAGTCTGCATTCAGCCTCCAGCAATTCATTAAAATTACTGTTTAAGTGCATTTACCAATTTATGTCTCTAGTGACTTCTCTTTTAGGAAAAGAGATCTTATCTCAGGTTCTCTAGATTCATCTGTCTTTCCAGGTTTTAGTGTGTTAGTTTACACTGCTACTTCAGTTTGTCAATGGATCCAGGAATAGCTGTGAGATGTATAAAATAAATGAGATGGACTTAAGGTAACTTTAGGTTTGGGTTTTGAGAAACTAGATAAAACTTTTACTGGAATGAAAAAAACTGGGACTGACAATCAGCATGGAGGGAATTCCAGGGGTGTGCTGCAGACATGTTAATTTGAGATGTCTGTTATACACTCATATAAAGATGTGTATGCAACTGAGTATATAAGTCTGAAATACAGGGAAGAGGATAAACTGGAAATATTAATTTAATAACCATAATTTAGAGATAGCATCAGAAAAAATCCATGGATGAATTATTTTATTAAATATTAATATTTAAATATTATTAAATAATATTTTATTAGATATTAAAATAAATTGCACCTTTCCCTTGAATGAAAAATAAAGAATTTCATCAAGGTAACAGAAATCATTTAGTATGTGGGATTCTATATTGTAAAAAAAAAACCAGAAAATTGTAAACCTCAAAGTATAGCTCAATGCTGGGTGAAAGGTTTCAGGAAGAATTTTCTTCCCTCTAGTGAGTATATGCTATCTACCTTCTTCCACAAAGAACATATTCCAGAGGACATCATTTCCACTCAATTATATTAGAATAGAAAGGGCAAACAGGGAATTGAAATGCATGCACTTTAGAAAAGGTACATAAAGCAGAGCGATATTTAACTTTAAAAGAGCAATTCTCATCTGTGGCACTAATGTTTATCCAATAATTTCCATTTTTACCACCTGCAAGACTGAGGTCACCTTATTTAAAAAGATTAGGAAATAAAGGATAATACAATATCAACAGACTAAGTATATCTGTTGAAACCAGAAGAGGAAACACAGGGAAATGCAAAAAGAACCTTAGAAGTCATTTTACTTCCACGCATTTTTTTTTTTTAAATAGGATTCTTCTTTTACAAGAGTCCTTTGGTTTAGCTTGTATATCTGAATACTGTGTAAAGCAATTCTAAATTCTAGGAATTTCAAGTTGCCATAATTTCTGACTTGGTTCTTTGATTTTTCTGCCATGTCTGGAATTATTTTGATGCTCTGGACCAGCTCTTTTCTTGCCTGTGTAATTGGATTATTATCCACAGTGGGTCTAGGTTGACTTTAGTGAGTTTAAGAACAGGGAAAAAGATTCTTTCTATGAAGAGCAGTCATAGAAGATGACATGTCCAGGATTTGAGGTCTGTGATGAATTAAAGAGCCAATGATCTGAAGAATTGTATAATAATAACAGGAAAGTCCAATTTTATGGGTACATACCCTTGTGCTCCCAGCACTGGAATCTTAAGTTACACAAATCGAATCAGTCCTGGATATTCACCAGCCCCCACCATTTCACTCACATTTCTGCAAAATCTATATAGAGTAAATATATAGTCAAAAGAGACAAAGAAGAAAATTGCAAAGACATGCACTTGGTTAATCTCTCTTCTGTCTAAATGGTTGTCTGTGAGAATAATTTTGGAGAATAATTATAATAGATTTATAGGATACCTAGTGCTGTGGTTCCAGAGAAGGCAATGGCACGCCACTCTAGTACTCTTGCCTGGAAAGTCCCATGGATGGAGGAGCCTGGTAGGTTGCAGTCCATGGCATCACTAAGAGTCAGCACAACTGAGCGGCTTCACTTTCACTTTTCACTTTTCACTTTCATACACTGGAGAAGGAAATGGCAACCCACTCCAGTGTTCTTGCCTGGAGAATCCCAGGGACGGGGGAGCCTGGTGGGCTGCCATCTATGGGGTTGCCCAGAGTCAGACACGACTGAAGCGACTTAGCAGCAACAGCAGCAGCAGCAGTGCTGTGGTTCAGAGCCATGCTCTATATAGACCCCAAATCTGTTTTATTCCTAATTTTATGTGTTGTGAATTTTTTTTGTCATTAGAAGCTTCTCTTTTACTTATAGGTTGGTGATGATAAATTTTTAATTGATTTTACTATTATTTTTTTCAGGTAATAGAATGGCATAGTCTGCAGTTTTATATCACTCTGCCATGTCTACTCGTTTTTTCTCTTCCAATTTTCTGTGAAAATAATCGTTGCTGTAAAACTAACATTAGAAAATAAAAGTCCTTGAAACTGCAATACTGGAAAATAAGGTCCTTTAGAAGACAGCATAGTGGCTTTAGATTCAGCCAGGTTTGAATCTCAGATTTTTCTAAATAATGACTGTGTTACTTTGGCAAGTAGCTGAAACTTCTTGAGGCCAAAATTCTTCAAAAAGTTTATAAAACAACCAAATGAACTGTGTATGCTATCTAGCACAGTGATCAATACATTGTGTGCATGCATGCTAAGTTGCTTCAGTTCTGTCCAACTCTGTGCAACCCTATGGAGTGTAGCCTGCCAGGCCCCTCTGTCCATGGGATTCTCCAGACAAGAATCCTGAAGTATACTGCCATGCCCTCCTAATCAAGACATTAGTTTTAAGAAAATAATATATAATTACTATGTAAATACATCATAATTAATTTTTCCATCGTTCCATCATTATTTTACCATGTGGATAATGAAATGGGATATTCAACTAGCTTTTAAGGTTTTAAAAGGACTTCAAACTAATACCAAACTGGAAATTGACATCTATTTTGATAACAATCAGCTTTCTATTCTATATGAGATACTTTTGCTACACTTCCTCACATCAGCTCAACTTCACCCATAATTACAGCTGCAGCTGCAGAGGACAAGTCTATCTAGGTTTTGCTAATATAGTAACTATGACAGTTGATGCATAGTTATCAATCAGTAGAATACTTTCTCTTCAATCTCCACTGTTAAGGAAAATTAATCTAATCCCTTTTTACATGAACAGGACAACAACAAACACTTACTGTCTTGCCCCAGGTTATGTGAAGTGTTATGATTTTGGTCACAATATGGTTTACAAGAGGATACCCTTATGTTAATCCATGCTAGTGATCTGGCAATCTCATATAGGATAGACATATGACCAAACTTGGGAGAAAATTACTACAGTAAGTTTAAAGTCCTGACTCATCAAAAAAATATTTAGAAATTTGAAAGTTTTGAAGTATTATCGATAAAGGGCATGCTTAAAGGTAAAGAGCAAATGTTGCATATTGATGCTCTGCAAAGAAAGCATAGTGCTTAGTAGGTTTCTTTGGATTTGGGAGATATTAGATACTGTACTTGGGCATACTACTGAAAGCTACTAGATGATGCAGAAAGATACTAGTTTTGAGTGGGAACTTGATCAAATCCAGAATGCAATATAAGCTGTTCTTGACTTAAAACATATTACTCATAATATCTAAATTACTCACTATCTTGTTACAGATATCCATGTTGGATATAGTAGCTTTGTGGATTTTTTGCCATGCCTCAAAAGGATTGCAGAGCAAGGCCATGTCATTTGTAACAGACAACTCCTTACCATTTGCAAAATAGTTCTCATAGTGAGTTACTGGATTCTAACTCAGAGAAGGCGACAACAGAGGATGAGATGTTTGGATGGCATCACTGACTCGATGTACATGAGTTTGAGTAAGCTTTGGGAGTTGATGACAAACAGGGAAGCCTGGCATGCTGCAGTCCATGGAATCACAAAGAGTCAGACATGACTGAGCAACTGAACTGAATTGAACTGAACTGAATAGCTTTCTGAAGTTCTGATTGTGTTAAATTTAACCAAAGCTGCATTTAAAATGTAAAGAAACATAACATACTGTAGAGTTTAATGGCATGCAGTCATAATAACATTGTTTACAAAGATGTTACATAACTATATAGTCTAGATTCTTCTTTTTGGGGGGCACTGAACCCTCTCCTTTTTCTATATCTGTATTCTCATAGGGAATTCTCAGTTACCATTTAATAGAAATGGAAAATATCTTGGACCTAGATAACAGGTTGGTTTGTCTGGTATGTTGATGTGAGCTAAAAATGCAATACTGTACAATGTATACCCTCTCATAAGTTACCTTAAATGATAGCATAAAAGGATGGATGTTTCCAAAGAGCATTTCTGTTAAAAGTTTATTTGTTCTTTCTCATTGTCTAAGGTAAAAATATACATGGACTCAGGCAGTGGTGAATGACCTAGTCATTAAATGGATGATTAGTTGGTCACAAGTATAAAATTGGCAAGATAAAAAACTCAATAACAAGGAAGTATACAAAAAGAAATATAGATAGACCTACACACGGGGGAGGGGGACACAACACATGTAGATCTGGTATCTCCTACAAATCCCTACTGCCTAATATTTTACCATATATAATTTACTTAAATAATAGGTGGGCATAATGACACTCAGCCTGTCTCCTCCATTACTCCTTGTGCAAAAGCCCCATGAATGCATAGGTCATAGCGTGTATGCATTTATTTACTCAGTTATGTCCTACTCTTTGTGACCCCATGGTCTGTAGCCCACCATGCTCCTCTGTCCATTGGATTCTCCAGGCAAAAATACTGGAGTGGGTTGCCATTTTCTTCTCCAGGGGATCTTCCTAACCCAGGGATTGAACTCAGGTCTCCTGCATTGCAGGCTCATTCTTTACTATCTGAGCCACAAGGGAAGACCATGGGTCATGGCAGCAGGTAGGATTATGTAATGCCTGGCCCTAATATAATCAGCACCTTCTCATTTAGAATGGTGTAGGTAATGCTGTGACTGGTTACTCTGTTAAGGGCAATTACCAATGGTGAGCCTTCAACTGGATACTGTAACTTGAGGAGACCATCCAACCTCATACTGAGAAGTTAGTTTCATTAGACTTATTTCACACTGGAGGCAACAGGCATTCCTCTTTTGGCAATTTCCATAACTTCTGTACCTCTATTTTTACTACTTCATAAGGATTTACAATGTTTTTTATTTGCCAGCTTGGAATACCATATAACATCTTCCATACCTAGGGAGTCATTTTATGGTAAATGAGACATGACTATGAGTGAGTGATCATAGACTCTACCTATTATTCCATATCCTATGTCATCAGGAAAAACAAATGGCCAACAAAACAATATAGTGACCTATATTTGTCAGGGGGAAGGGATAGTTAGAGAGTTTGGAAAGCTCATGTATACACTGCTATATACAAAATGGACAACCAACAAGAACTTACTGTATAGCATATGAAACTCTGTTCAATGTTATGTACCAACCTGTTTGGAAGGGGTTTTGGGGGAGAATGGCTGCATGTATATATATGGCTGAGTCCCTTTGCTCTTCACCTGAAACTACCCACAACATTGTTAATCAGCTATACCTCAATACAAAATAAAAAGTTTAAAGTTTGAAAAAAAAAAAAAAAAAGGTGATCTGTTGAGTGCAATGTTAAAATATCTTGGAAATAGCACCCACAATGTGGTACACTGCATGTACCAAACCAGTACCCGACATAACCAGTCTGTTTCCTTAGTGTCTAAAACAACAGTTAAAGGAACCAGGAGCTCAGAGTAAGTTTGGTTCTTCCTAGTATTGCTTCCAGAAACTTACTGGAGAATTTGTGCTTCCTACCTTGTGATTTTATGCCCTGCTGGATTAGAGACTCTGTCTCAGCAGGCGACAGATTTTTCCAACAGAAGACAGTGAGAGTTTCTTTAAACCTGGAGTTATTACTACTGCCTGGTTATTCTGAAGTCCTCATGTCAATCAATGGGTCTGTGAGATAATCAAAACTAAGGGATACTTTTTATTTTGTATAGTGTCAAACTATATGTCTTCTTGAAAATGTTTGTGTCAAGAAGGCTTACAATATCAAATCAAAATAATATATGTTACATTTTCTATAATGAGATTTTAAACATCCACAGGATAAAATAATCCCTTTGAAGACATAACACACAGTAAAAGTGTAACATATTACAACTAATGAAGTTGAAGTATGCATTTTATCACTGATAAAAGATAGCAATAGATGTAAGTGGTAGATTTAGTTAATTTAACACTAGTTACTTAAAATGACTTTTATCTTACTTAGAGCTTGTTATGTTGTTATTATTCATTTTGTGGATTCTGTGGATTGTACCAGCAAAATCTCTTGATATCTTAAAAATAAAAATGCCAATTAATGGCTTTTGTACATCTGACAGTAACTCCAGCAGAAAATACTTTTTGTATCTTTAAAACACACACACACACACATACACACGATGAATTTCTTCAAGTAGTCCTTACCTTTTCTTCTTTGCAACTAGCATCAGGAATCAGGAATAGACTGTTAGATTAATTTCAGTTATGCAGTTAGTGAGTTTTCTGGTATGGAGTCTAAAACTGTGGAACAGAATGCCCTGCCCTCCCACCATTCCCCATGAGGAAGAATTCTGTATTAATCAGAAGACAAAGGGAACCATTCTAGGGACACAATGCCTTCATTTCCAAAGACGTGTAGCATGTTTGTGGAAAAAGTAAAGAACTTCCCTCAAGTGTATCTAAGATATATGCCAATGCTCCCTATATTAGGGTTCTCCAGAGAAATAGAACCAATAAGAATTTGCTTATGTGATTATGGAGGCTGAGAAGTCCCACAAGTTGTCCTTAAGCTGGAGAACCAGAAAAGCTAGTGATTTAATTCAGTTTGAGTCTGAAAGCCTAAGAACTAGGGGAACTGATTGATATCTGCAGGTAGGAGAAGATAGACATCCCAGCTCAAACAAAGAGTAAATTTTCTCTTCATCCTTTTTGTTCTTTTTAGATCTTTAATGGGTTGAATGATGCCCACCTACATTGGTGTGAGCATTCTTTTTTACTCAGTCTACCAGTTCAAATGCTAGTCTCTTCCAGATACACCCTCACAGACACACCAGAAATAGCATTTTACCTATTTGGGCATCGCTTAGTCCAGTCAAGTTGACACATAAAATTAAGCTTTTTAACTTTATGATACATAAAAATCCTCTCACTTTAATCATAGAAGGGAATGTCCTGTTACATTAGATCCTATCATGTACTTAAATCCTATCATGGAAACAATAATAGATAAAGCAAATTGGAGTGAGTACTTCATTCTTATTTTTCCAAAATGTGTGATACCTGTATCTAGGTATCCATATTTAAGTTTCTCTTGAAGTGATATGACACAATGTGGTCTTTGTGGCACATAACATAAGTAAGACTGCTTTCTTTACATTCCACCATGAATTGTATTGAAGAGAGCAAATATTCCTTGCATAAAATAAACCTATGACAGCCATGCAAAGCAGATTTCTTTGCCTACTCTTCTGACAATTCATTTGCAAGTTGACAAGTATATTTATTCTGGTGATATATAAAAGGATATGCTTTTCTTCTAAGATTTTATATTTAATTATACATTTATTGAGTCTTTTATTTCACTTGAAAGTCTATGGATAGATGCCATAAATCCTAATCAAATTAAAATTATGCCTCAGTGTAATTAAACCAGTTTGAAAATGGTTGCCTCTAGAGGACACTTTTGTGTAGTGGAAACAGTAATAAATAGTCTATTTCATATATGAATTCCCCCAAAGAGGTGAATTACAATGATTTTGACAAAGCATTGTTTTATTCATAGGGCCTTCATCAATCACCTACCAAACAATTTATTGACAATTTAATAAGAATATTTAAGAGATGTTTAAGTAGAAATTATTAAATTATTTGTATACTTTTATGTGCACACTATGCTAATTTACAAGTTAGCTGAATGCCTAAGAAGAGAATGTATTTATAATTTAAACTCTGGCAGCTGCTTTTATTATAAGCCTTTCATCAGTGATCCATTTGTAGTGTACATAGATCAGGCTGATGTGTTAATGTCTCTTCTAATTAATTTTGGGGCAAATAAGTAATCAAATTTCCTGTTTAGCCACTTCTCCCCCAAAGAAAGTGCATACACATTTAAATTTACCTACTGAAAAATCTTTCTAATGTAAAATTCACAATTAAATGCAAATATGCACAATTTTCTAACATAAATTTTTGTTTACATTTAATTTTCTACCCTGAAATTATTTTTTTTTCATTTCTATTGTCTGTAGATTATAAGATAAAGTCAAGCATGTATCTGCTGATACTTTTAAAGTTGACATGTCTTTATACTTAGAAATGTCTCTTAATAGTAGGCTTTCCTGGTGGTTAAGATGGTAAAGAATCTACTTGCCATGCAGGAGACCTGTGTTTGATCCCTGGATTGGGAAGATGCTCTGGAGAAGGAAATGGCAACCCACTACAGTATTCTTGCCTGGAGAACTCCATGGACAAAGGAGCCTGGCAGGCTACAGTCCATGGGGTCTCAAAGAGTCGGATATGACAGTGACTATCACTCATCTTCTCAAATAAAATCTGAGCTTACCGAATATATTTGCCATTCCTTAATTTCCATGTAGTTATCTGTATATTAAAATGATAGCTATTATATATTAGATAATAAATATATATTGAATTATTCCAACAGTAAATGTGAAAAACTGAATTATTTATTTGCTCAATCTCAAAATTCATTGAAAGTAGCTTAAAAGTTTTCCCCATCAGTTCAGTTCGGTTTAGTTCAGTCACTCAGTCATGTCCAACTCTTTGCTACCCCCATGAATTGCAGCACACCAGGCCTCCCTGTCCATCACCAACTCCCGGAGTTCACCCAAACTCATGTCCATCAAGTCAGTAATGCCATCCAGCCATCTCATCCTCTGTCATCCCCTTCTCCTCTTGCCTCCAATTCCTCCCAGCATCAGACTCTTTTCAAATGAGTCAACTCTTCACATAAGGTGGCCAAAGTATTGGAGTTTCAGCTTTAGCATCATTCCTTCCAAAGAACACCCAAGACTGATCTCCTTTAGAATGGACTGGTTGGATCTCCTTGCAGTCCAAGGGACTCTCAAAAGTCTTCTCCAACACCACAGTTCAAAAGCATCAATTCTTCAACATTCAGCTTTCTTCACAGTCCAACTCTCAAATCCATATATTACTACTGGAAAAACCATAGCCTTGACTAGATGGACCTTTGTTGGCAAAGTAGTGTCTCTGCTTTTGAATATGCTATCTAGGTTGGTCATAACTTTCCTTCCAAGGAGTAAGTGTCTTTTAATTTCATGGCTGCAGTCACCATCTGCAGTGATTTTGGAGCCCAAAAAAATAAAGTCTGACAATTTCCACTGTTTTTCATCTATTCTCCATGAAGTGATGGGACCAGATCAGCTGCCAAAAAGCAAACTATAGAAGAAAAGGAAAAAAGACAAGTTTATCAACTCTGAATCAATATTTATTTTATTATTTTGTTTTTAATCAGCAAGCATTAATCCAAATGCATTAAAAAATTACTTGGACAAGCCCCACCTATTATTTTGGCTTAATATATTTATGCTATTCTAAATACATGAATAATTTATGTAGTTTTAAAAGATAGCTTTGTACCACAATGGAAACTCTGAGAAGTATCTCACTCTTGCCTTACTCTTTTTTCCCTATTGCTCCACCACTCACCATTTGTCTGCAGGTAGTCGATCTCATTAATTTCTGATTTATTCTTCCTACCTTAGTGTGTGTCTACATATGCATGTGTTTTCCCTCCTTGTTTGTGCAAAAAGAGCATTGTGGGGATACTCTTTTCCTTTTGCGCATTTTACTTAGCAATGCAGCCGGTAAATGATGCCATGTCATCTCTTAAAGATCTTTTCTTTACAGCAGCATGGTACTCCATTGTATGGGTGTACCAAATCTTCTTCAGCTACTCTTCTACATTTGAACATTTAAGGTATCACAATGGGTTGAAATTATAAACTTTACTACTATGAATACAATTGTGCAGATGTTGTTATATTATCAGAGTTTCATCTTCATTGTAAATTTCTAGATGGGGATCAGAAGCTAAGTCAATATGTATATTTACTGAATAATGCAAAATGTCCCTTAAAGGGTTTTAAAATTTCTACTGCTACCTGAAATATATGAGAGTGTTTTTTTCCCCTCAGCCTCAACAACAGTTTTTTTTAATCATTTTTAATTTAATTAGAGTTAATTTACAATGATGTGTTAGTTTCAGATATATAGCAAAGTGATTCATTTATATATTCTTTTTCATATATATATATATTCTTTTTCATTCTTCATATTTTTTCCATTATAGGTTATTATAAGATATTAAATACAGTATCCTGTGCTATACAGTGTATCCTTATTGTTTATTTTGTATATAGTAGAGTATATACTTTAATCCCCCAATTCTAGCTTTTCTCCTCCCTCTCCTGGCTATCTCCTTTGGTAACCATAAGTTTGTTTTCAATGTCTGTGAGTCTTATTTTGTAAATAACTTCATTTGTATGTTTGTTTGTTTGTTTTTTAAGATTCCACAAATAAGTGATATCATAGGATATTTGCCTTTCTATCTCTGGCTTCACTTAATATGATTATCTCTAGGTCTGTCCATGTTGCTGCAAAAGGCATTATTTCATTTTTTTGTGGCTGAAAAATGTTTCATTGTCTATATACATACCACATCTTTATCCATTCTTCTGTTGGTGGACATTTAGATTGCTTACATGTCTCGGCTATTGTAATAGTCTTGCTATGAATATTGGGGTGCATGTATTTTTTTCAAATTGGCATTTCCTACAGATATATTCCCAGGAGTGAGTTTGCTGGATCATATGGAGATTCTATTTTCAGTTTTTTTTTGAGGAGCCTCCATACTGTTCTCCACAGTGGCTGCAGCAATTTACATTCCCACCAGCAGTGTAAGAGGGTTCTTTTTTCTCCACACCCTTTCCTGTATTTATGACTTGTAGACTTTTAATGATGGCCATTCTGACTGGTGTGAAGTGATACCTCATTGTAGTTTTGATTTGCATTTATCTAGTGATAGTAAACATATTTTCATGTGCCTTTTGGCCATCTGTATGTCTTCTTTGGAGAATGGCTATTAGATATTCCTATTTTAGGATTGGATTGTTTGTTTTTCTGATATTGAGTTGTATGAACTCTTTGTGTATTTTGGAAGTTAATCTCTTGTTTGTAGTGTCATTTGCAAATATTTTCTCCCATTCAGTAGGTTTGCTGTACAAAAGCTTTTAAGTTTAATTAAGTCTTACTTGCTAATTTTTTATTTTATTTAATTATTCTATTGTAGGAGATGGATCTAAAAATATTGCTGTGATTTATGTCAAAGAATATTCTGCATATTGAACTTACTGCATATTGAACTTTAGGTATTTAACCCATTTTAAGTTTACTTTGTATATAGTGATAGAAAATGTTCTAATTTCATTCTTTAACATGTAGCTGTCTAGTTATCCAGCACTGTTTCTTGAAGAAACTTTCTTTATTGTACCGGGGTCCAGCCCCAGCAGGATCCAGGGATACCCTCAGGATGAATGGTGTTGGTGAGAGAGAAAGTAGAGAGAAAGAGGCTGATATTCCTTGGTTTACACAGAAAGCCAATAAAGCCCCTGACACGAGACTTGCTCTGTTCACGGAGGCCTCAGGCGCCCTCTCGATGGAGTGAAAATGCAGAGTGCTTTCTCAAGAGGGTCTTAGAAGCCCAGGCAGGAAAGTGAACTCAGAGGGCCTCTGCGCTCCAGGGGATCAGCCTGAAAAAGAAGAGAAAGAGAGAGAGAGAAAGAAAGAAAGAATGACGTGGGGAGACCAAGCTTAGGTGGAACAGAGTCTGCAGCTTTATTTTCAAAAAGAGCTTTTATACCTTGAGTTACACATTCCCAGAAGTGAAATATGCAAGGTCATGCAGAGTCAGCTCAACATTCCATCAGTTTGACCCTTATCAAAACCGTCTCCCTTTGGCATACCTTTCCACTTACAAGGGTCTTCTGTTGTGTACATTATCTTCTGGCCCTGTGGCCTGCTAACATTTTATGACTCTTTCCTGATAAAGGTTGGTCAACCAGAAAACTTGTTTTCTCCTTTAAAGTGTTTTTTCTTTATTTTTCCAATCTGCATCATCCTCATAATGTACTAAATAAAGTTACATTTCATAGAGCAAAGGTATAGTGGGTTACAACAAAGAAAGAACCTATTAACTCAAGGTCTTATGTTTCTAATGTCAAGGCTATTATTTATTTTTCTTACATTCCAACTATATTAACTAATGCACTCCCAGGAACATCATGGGTAGGAATGTGGAGACTTGGCAGCAAGCATTGGCTCAACAATGAAACCCTTCATCAGTACTATCTAATAATTTTTCATCCCTCAAAGGGCTCTATGCTCACTAGGACTTTTAGAATGCTTTGGCTTCCCATGCCTTTCATGACTGGGGAGTTGTGAACAATCATGTTCATTAATTGCAAGAGTATAGATAAACCTGCCAAGCAAGCTAGAATGCTAATCAGAGGGATTTGAATTGAAATACTCCTTTTATGGCCAGGAGACTTATTAATTAGAGCCCTAAGTTGATTTTCTTCAGAGAAAGGTGGTTGGGGATAGCCCCTTATTAATTTCAGAAGAGTTGGTGAAAAGCATAATATAGTAAACAGTAGACAGACAGATTTTGGTTTTAGGGTAGATGCTCGAGCAGGTCCAGGGAGTCCCTTGAGTCCTGATCCGCCTTGCCTGTCAGGTCTCCTCTGCATGACCTTGTCATGGGTGGGATCTCCTGTGCTGGCTCCCGGCATTATTGTATATTTTTGACTCCTTTGTCATTGACTAGGTGACCATAGGTACTTGGGTTTATCTCTGGGTTCTCTATCCTGTTCTACTGATCCATTATTTTTTTCTTCTGTTTTTCTGATAGTACCATACCATTTTGACTACTGTAGCTTTGAAGTATAGACTAAGGTCAGGAAACCTGATTTCTCCAACTCCATTTTTCTTTCTCAAGATTGCTTTGGGTATCTGGGTATTTTCATACAATTTGTAAAAAAAATTTTGTTGTAATTCTGTAAAAAAATGCCATTGGTAATTTGATAGATATTGCATTGAATCTGTAGAAGGCTGGATAGTATAGTCATTTTCACAATATTGATTCTATCAGTCTAAGAACGTGGTATGTCATTCCATCTGTTTGTGTCATCTTTGACTTCTTTCATCAGTATCCTATAGTTTTCTGAGTACAGGTCTGTTGTCTCCTTCAGTACAGTTCAGTTCAGTTGCTCAGTCGTGTCTGACTCTTTGCCACCCAATGAATTGCAGCACGCCAGGCCTCCCTGTTCATCTGCACTCCCGAGTTCACCCAAACTCATGTCCATCAAGTCGGTGATGCCATCCAGCCATCTCATCATCTGTCATCCCCTTCTCCTCTTGCCTCCAATCCCTCCCAGCATCAGAGTCTTTTCCAATGAGTCAACTTTTTCTATGAGGTGGTCAAAGTACTGGAGTTTCAGCTTCAGCATCAGTCCTTCCAAAGAACACCCAGGACTGATCTCCTTTAGAATGGATTGGTTGGATCTCCTTGCAGTCCAAGGGATTCTCAAGAGTCTTCTCCAATACCACAGTTCAAAAGCAACAATTCTTCAGCCCTCAGCTTTCTTCATAGTCCAAATCTCACATCCATACATGACTACTGGAAAAAACATAGTCTTGACTAGACAGACCTTTGTTGGCAAAGTAATGTCTCTGCTTTTGAATATGCTATCTAGGTTGGTCATAACTTTCCTTCCAAGGAGTAAGTGTCTTTTAATTTCATGGCTGTAGTCACCATCTGTAGTTATTTTGGAGCCCAAAAAATAAAGTCTGACACTGTTTCCACTGCTTCCCCATCTATTTGCCATGAAGTGATGGGACCAGATACCATGATCTTCGTTTTCTGAATGTTGGGCTTTAATCCAAATTTTTCACTCTCCACTTTCACCTTCATGAAGAGGCTTTTGAGTTCCTCTTCACTTTATGCCATAAGGGTGGTGTCATCTGCATATCTGAGGTTATTGATATTTCTCCCAGCAATCTTGATTCCAGCTTGTGTTTCTTCCAGCCCAGAGTTTCTCATTATGTATTCTGCATAGAAGTTAAAAAAGCAGGGTGACAATAAACAGCCTTGATGTACTCCTTTTCCTATTTGGAACCAGTCTGTTGTTCCATGTCCAGTTCTAACTGTTGCTTCCTGACCTGCATATAGGTTTCTCAGGAGGCAGGTCAGGTGGTCTGGTATTCCCATCTCTTTCAGAATTTCCCACAGTTTATTGTGATCCACGCAGTCAAAGGCTTTGGCATAGTCAATAAAGCAGAAATAGATGTTTTTCTGGAACTCTCTTGCTTTTGCCATGATCCAGCGGATGTTGGCAATTTGATCTCTGGTTCCTCTGCCTTTTCTAAAATCAGCTTGAACATCTGGAAGTTCACGGTTCACATATTGCTGAAGCATGGCTTGGAGAATTTTGAGCATTACTTTACTACCGTGTGAAAAGAGTGCAATTGTGTGGTAGTTTGAGCATTCTTTGTCATTGCCTTTCTTTGGGATTGGAATGAAAACTGACTTTTCCAGTCCTGTGGCCACTGCTGAATTTTCCAAATTTGCTGGCATATTGAGTGCAGCATTTTCACAGCACCATCTTTCAGGATTTGAAATAGCTCCACTGGAATTCCATCACTTCCAGTAGCTTTGTTCATAGTGATGCTTTCTAAGGCCCACTTGACTTCACATTCCAGGATGTCTGGCTCTAGGTGAGTAATCACACCATTGTGATTATCTTCGTCATGAAGATCTTTTTTTTTATACAGTTCTTCTGTTTATTTCTGCCACCTCTTCTTAATACCTACTGCTTCTGTTAGGTCCATACCATTTCTGTCCTTTATCAAGCCCATCTTTGCATGAAATGTTCCCTTGGTATCTCTAATTCTCTTGAAGAGATCTCTAGTCTTTCCCATTCTGTTGTTTTCCTCTATTTCTTTGCATTTATCGCTGAGGAAGGCTTTCTTATCTCTTCTTGCTATTCTTTGGAACTCTGCATTCAGATGCTTATATCTTTCCTTTTCTCCTTTGCTTTTCACTTCTCTTCTTTTCACAGCTATTTGTAAGGCCTCCCCAGATAGCCATTTTGCTTTTTTGCGTTTCTTTTCCATGGGGATGGTCTGGATTCCTCTCTCCTGTACAATGTCACAAACCTCATTCCATAGTTCATCAGGCAGTCTATCTATCAGATCTAGTCCCTTAAATTGATATCTCACTTCCACTGTATAATAATAAGGGATTTGCTTTAGGTCATACCTGAATGGTCTAGTGGTTTTCCCTACTTTCTTCAATTTAAGTCTGAATTTGGCAATAAGGGGTTCATGATCTGAGCCAAAGTCAGCTCCTGGTCTTGTTTTTGTTGACTGTATAGAGCTTCTCCGTCTTTGGCTGCAAAGAGTATAATCAGTCTGAATTCGGTGTTGACCATCTGGTGATGTCCATGTGTAGAGTCTTCTCTTGTGTTTTTGGAAGAGTGTGTTTGCTATGACCAGTGCATTGTTTCCTTAGGTAAGTTTATTCTGAGGTATTTTATTATTTTTTTGAGGGGGTTAATGAGATTGTTTCCTTAATTTCTCTTTCTGATTTTTTTTAGTTTTTTTTATATCTAGGAATGCAAGAGATTTCTATATATTTTGTATCCTGAAAGTTTACCATTTCACTGATAATCTCTGATATTTTTCTGGTGGCTTCTTGAGAATTTTTCTATGTACAGTTTCATGTCGTCTACAAACAGTGACAATTTTTCTTCTTATTTTGCAATTTCATTCTATTCATTTCTTTTTCTTCTCAGATTGCTGTGGCTAGGACTTCCAAAACTATGTTGAATAATAGTGGTGATAGTGGACATCTTTGTATTGTTTTGGATTGTGGAGGAAATGTCTTCAGTTTTTCACCATCGAGAATGATGTGTGCTGTAGATTTGTCATATATGACCTTTATTGTACTGAGACAGTTTTCCTCTATGCCCACTTTCTGGAGAGTTTTTTTTTTTTTTGTCATAAATGGGTATTAAATTTTGTAAAAGCATTGTATGCATCTATTGAGATTGTCATATGGTTTTTATTCTTCAATTAGTTAATATGGCATATCACATTGATTGATTTTTGCAGATACTGAAAAATCCTTACCTCCGTGGGCTAAGTCCCATTTGTTCATAGTGTATGAGCTTTTTAATATGTTGTTGGAGTCTGTTTGCTGGAATTTTGTAGAGGATTTTTGCATCTATATTCCTCAGTAATATTGGCCTGTAATATATTTTTGTGAACTCTTTGTTTGGTTTTGATATCAGGGTGATAATGGCTTCATAGAGTAAGTTTGGAAGTGTTTCTTTGCCTACAGTTTTTTGGACTTGTTTTTGAAGTATAGGTGTTAACTCATTTATGTACTCGGCAGAATTAACCTGTGAAGTCACCTGGTCCTGAAGTTATGTTTTCTGGAAGTTGTTTTAGTACTGATTCAATTTTATTGCTGATAATTGGTCTGTTCATATTTTCTTTTTCTTCCAGGTTCACTGTTGGGATATTATACATTTCTAGGAATTTATTTCTTCTGTTTGTCCATTTCAATGGTTTATAATTATATATTATAATCTTTTATGATCATTTGTATATCTTTGGTGTCTGTTTAACTTTTCCTATTTCTGACATTATTGGTTTCAATCCACTTTTTTTTTTTTTTTTTTCATGATTTTGGCTGAATTCCTATAAATTTTGTTTGTCTTTTCAAGGAACTAGCTCTTAGTTTTTTAAATTGTTTCCATTGTTTTTAGTCTGTGTTTCATTTATTTCTGCTCTATTCCTTATGATTTCTTTCCTTCTACTAACTTTGAGTTTCATTTGTTCTTACTCTTCTGGTTCCTTTAGGTGTTTGTTTGAGAGTAGGTTGTCTACTTGTGATTTTTCATGTTTCTTAATTTAAGCTTATATCACTGTAAACTTCCCTCTTAAGTTTAATTTTGCTGCCTCCTTGATGGATCAAGCAGTAGAGAATCCACCTGTAATGCAGGAGAAACCAGAGACATGGGTTCAATCTCTGGGTTGAGAAGATCCTCTGAAGGAAGAAATGGCAACACACTCTCAAGTATTCTTGCCTAGAAAATTCCTGGTGGGTTACAGTCCACGGAGTCACAAAGAGTTGGATACAACTAAGCACACATGTATGCATATAGATAGATTTTGGATCATTTTGTTTTCTTTTGTCTTTTTTTTTTTTTCAATTTCTTTGATTTTTTCAGTGATCCACTGGTCATTCAGTAGAATAATGGTTGACCTTCATATGTTTGTTTTTCTGCTATTTTTTTTCTTAAACTTGTATTGTTTTCACAGTGTTGTAATTAGAAAAGATACTTGATATGATGTCAGTTTTCTTTGATTTACTGAAACTTGTTTTGTAGCGAAATGTGATACTATCTTGGAAAATATTCCGTCTGCACATGTATTCTGATGCTTTTGGATGGAATGTTCTATAGGTGTCTGCTAAGTCTATTTGGTCTAATGTGTCACTTAAAGTCAGTGTTCACTCATTGATTTCTGTCTAGTTCATCAGTCCACTAATGTAAGTGAAGTGTTTAAGTTCCCTCTATTATTTGTGTTACTGTTGATTTCTCTCGTTGTCTATTAATATTTTCTTTATATTTTTAGGTGCTCCTACATTGAGTGCATGTATATTTACAATTATTATAACTTCTTAAATTGATTCCTTTGATTATTATTTAATGTCCTTCTTTGTCTTTTGTTGCAATCTGTGTTTGAAAGTCAATTTTGATTGATATAAATATTATTACCCTACCCTTCTTTTCATTTCCATTTGCATGGAAAACCTTTTTCATGTCCTCATTTTCGGTCTTTTTGTGTCTAGATTTGAAGTGAATCTCTAGTAGACAGAGTACAAGTTGCTCTTGTTTTCTTAACTCTTCAGCAATATATGTCTCTTGAATGGAACATTTTATTGTTAGCATGTAACGTTTTTATTTTTTTAAATAATTTTATCTATTTATTTATTTTTGTCTATGCTGGGTCTTTATTGATGTATGTGGGCTTTCTCTAGTTGTGGTGAGTGCCGGCTACTCTCTAGTTGCAGTACCTGGGCTTCTCATTGTATTGGCTTCTTTTCTTGTGGATCATGGGCTCTAGGCATATGGACTTCCATAGTTGAGGCACATGGGCTCAGAAGTTGAGTCTCCTGGCCTCTAGAGCACAGGCTCAATAGTTGTGGCACATGGGCTTAGTTGCTCTGTTGCATGTGGGATCTTCTTGGATTAGGGATTGAACCCATGTCTCCTTCATGAGCAAGTGAATTCTTTACCAGTGAGTCACCAGAGAACCCCCTAGAGTTTTTATGATTAGCTATGTATCACCATTTTGTTAATTGCTTGGAGGTTTATTTTTGTTATTTCTTTTTGTTCCTTTATTCTTTTTTGTTTTGTTTCCTTCCCTTGTGATTGGATGATTGTCTTCAGGTTAAGTTTGGATTTCTTTTTCATGTGTATGTGTCTATCATAATTTTTTGGTTTGTGGTTACTGTGAAGGGTGTGTGTATGTGTGACTTTGAAAACATTAACATTGGTGTGGATAGATAGATAGATGATTATTTCAAGTTGCTGTTCTTAAGCTCAAACACATTTCAACAACCCTGTATTTTAACTCTTCTCCCTCCCACATTACTGTTTTTGCTACTATATTTTACGTGTTTTTGTTATCATATTTTATGTGTTTTTGTTTTGTGCATCTCTTAGATAATTTTTCTTCTTTTTTTTTTTTTTTTTGAGCTTTTTACATGGTTGATTTACTACCTTTTCTACATATTTGCCTGTGCCAATGTTATTTTTCCTTTCATAATTTGTGTGTTTCTACTTGTGGCCTTTTCTTTTTCACTTAGGAAAGATCCTTTAACATTTCTTGTAAAGCTGATTTGGTGATGCTGAACTCTTTTAGCTTTTGTTTGTTTATAAAATTTTTTATTTCTCCATCCATCTGAATGAAAGCCCTGCTGAGCAGAATATTCATGGTTTTAAGATTTCCTCTTTCATAAATTTAAATATATTATGCCACACTTTTCTAGTCTGTAGAGTTTTTGCTGAAAAGTCAGCTGATAGCATTATAGGAATTCCCTTTTAAGTAATGTGTTGCTTTTCCCTTGATGCTTATACTCTTCCCTCTTTATCTTTTATTTTTTCCATTTTAAATGTAATGCGTCCTGATATAGTCTTTGTCTGATCCTGTTTGTGACTTTCTGTGCTTCCTGAACAGGAAGGACACAGGATGTGTGTTTACTTTCCTAGGTTAGGGAATTTTTCAGCTGTTATATTTTCAAAAATATTCTCTGCCCCTTTTATCTCTCTTTTCTCCTTCTGCTACTGCTGCTGCTGCTAAGTTGCTTCAGTCATGTCCGACTCTGTGCAAACCCATAGACAGCAGCCCTAGGACTCCTATAGTAAAAATACTGCTAATCTTGATGTTGTCCAAGAGTTTTCTTAACCTGTCCTCATTTTTAAAATTCTTTGTTTTTGTTTTTGTTTTCTATTCATCTTAAGTGATTTGCAGTATTCTTCTTTCATACCCTTAATCCATTCCTCTGTATCATCTCATGTACTATATTCTTTTCTAGGATGTGTTTCATTTAAATTATTGTGCTTTTCATCTCTGTTTTATTCTTCTTTGTGTTTTTTACTTTGTTAAAAATGCGTAACTTCTCACTATTCCTCCAGTCTTCACCAAATTCTTTAAGTATCTTTGTGATCGTTACCTTGAAATCTTTATCAGGTATACTGCCCATATCTCTGCTTCACTTAGTTTTTCCTCTGGGGTTTATCATGTTTCTTTTCAGTTTTGTTTTCTGGCCATTAACTCATTGATAACTGAACTTCAAGTAAAGATTGCTGGATTTAAAATTTTTAGATCTGATAGACATTATCTGCAAAGAAACTGTTGTGAGTAGCAGTTTGGCAGAATTCTTAAGTTAGATTATCTTTTAGTATATGAATGTGGTTTTTATATGAGCATTGTGCTGTGCTAAGATGTGACTATGAAATATTCATGTTTCAAACAAACACTGTTTGGGTAGACCAAGCTATTAATACATTATCTCTTTTAGATTGGCAATAAGACTTCCATGTGGCAATAAGACTTCCATGTTCCAGTAACTCTGCATATGAATTGATAAATATAAATATATTAATGTGAAATCTGAGTGATTGTGTGCAGTTAGGGTTCCAGCTGTATTAAATAAACAAAATTCAGTATGTGATTAGAAGTCCAATTAATTTTTCAAACTATACTGCTTATGCTATCATTCAGTTTATTTTCATTAGTATCATAATCTCTGATTAATTATTTATGTATTTTCCCTTCTCTGTTCCCATAATAGTAGGATGATATGGATTTGTTGTATTAATCTATGACATTATTTTATTTTCTCATATGACATCCTAAACTGATTTTCTATTTATTACATTGAGAAGGCAAAAATGAAAAGTTTGTGGTTTACATCTGGAAACTTCTGAGCTTTTCTAACATAGACCAATTTTCTTCAAAATTAAAGTATTTGAAATAACCAGAGCTATTTACAAAGACCATTGTGAGAGTTCCTTTAAGATGTGAACAAATACTACTTGCAGAGGATAAACATATATGCATTTCTTATAATTAGAGAATGATTAGGTTTGTCTTTCTGTAGCTTTATAATGAATAAAACTACTTTCACTTCTGTAAAGGAAATGGTCTGGTTTTCAGGCCATTGATGCATTTTTAGCTGTACTTCAAGGAACAATTACTGGATTTAAAATTGTTAAATTTGATAGACTCATTATCTGCTAAGAAACTGTTGTGAGTAGCAGTTTGACAGAGTCCTTAAGTTAGATTCTCTTTCAGTATGTGAATGTGGTTATTATGTGAGCATAAACTTTTATTAACTTCACAATTTAAACACAATTATAGTTGCCAGGTTTAAAATATAAGATAGTATGCCAGGGTCCAGCCCTAGCAGGATCCAGGGGTACCCTCAGGATGATGGCATAGGCGAAAGGATAGCAAAGAGGAGAGAACAGAGGCTTGATCTTCCTTGGTTTACACAGAAAGCCAATAAAGCTCCTATGTTCCAAGGAGTCATCCTGAAAGAAGAACAGAGAGAGAAAAGGAGAGAAAAGGAAAAAAGCATGACACGGGGAGACCAAGCTTCGGTGAGCAAGGCCCATAACTTTATTTTCAAAAGGAACTTTTATACCTTGACTTGTACATAGAGGGAAATGAAAGATGCAAAGTCATACAGAGTCAGCCCAAACATTACATCTGTTTTGTCTTTATCGAAACCAGGATTTTTTCTGCATACCTTTCCCATAAACAATGTTGTGTACATTATCTTCTGGCCTTGGAGGCCTGTGGACATTTTATGACCCTTTTTTGATAAAGGCTACTCAACCAGAAAACTTATTTTCCCTTGAAGTGTTTTTTCTTTATATTTCTAATCTATGTCAGCCTTAGAAAGTGCTAAACAGAGTTACATTCTCATGAGCAAAGGTGCAATAAGTTACCACAAAGAAAGAACCAATTAGCTCAAAGTTCTAATGTGGTTAATTTCAAGGCTACTACTTGTTTTTCTTACATTCCAACTATGTTAACCAGTGCACTCCCAGGTGCACAACAGATAAGGGATATGGGAACTTGGAAGCAAGCATTGGCTCAACAATGAAATCCTACCTCAACACTACTCTAATAGTTTTTAACTCTTCGAAAGGCTCTATATTTTTAGAATGTTTTAGGCTTCCTATGTCTCTCACGGTTGGGAGGCTGTGAACAATCACATGCATAGCTGCAAGAGTCTAGATAAACCTGTCAGGCAAGCTAGAAAGCCATCAGAGGGGTTTGAATTGAAACACTCCTATCATGCCCAGAAAATCACCGGGCTCCAAAATCACTGCAGATGGTGACTGCAGCCATGAAATCAAAAGACGCTTACTCCTTGGAAGGAAAGTTATGACCAACCTAGATAGCATATTCAAAAGCAGAGACATTACTTTGCCAACAAAGGTTCGTCTAGTCAAGGCTATGGTTTTTCCTGTGGTCATGTGTGAATGTGAGAGGTGGACTGTGAAGAAGGCTGAGCGCCGAAGAATTGATGCTTTTGACCTGTGATGTTGGAGAAGACTCTTGAGAGTCCCTTGGACTGCAAGGAGATCCAACCAGTCCATTCTGAAGGAGATCAGCCCTGGGATTTCTTTGGAAGGAATGATGCTAATGCTGAAACTCCAGTACTTTGGCCACCTCATGCGGACAGTTGACTTATTGGAAAAGACTCTGATGCTGGGAGGGATTGGGGGCAGGAGGAGAAGGGGACGGCAGAGGATGAGATGGGTGGATGGTATCACTGACTCGATGGACGTGAGTCTGAGTGAACTCTGGGAGTTGGTGATGGACAGGGTGGCCTGGCGTGCTGCGATTCATGGGGTCGCAAAGAGTCCGACACGACTGAGCGACTGATCTGATCTATCATGCCCAGGAGACTTAACTAAAGCCCTAAGTTGACTTTTTTCCAGAGAAAGGTGGTCGAGGATAGCCCCCTGTTAATGTCAGAAGAGTTGGTGAAAGGCACAAAATAGTAAGACAGACCGATTCTGGTTTTGGGGTAGATGCTCGAGCAGATCCAGGGCATCCCTCAAGTTCTGATCTGCCTTGCTCGTCAGATCTCTTCCACATGACCTTGTCATGGGTGGGATTTCCCATGGTGGGTCCTGGCAATAGTATAGGGAAAGCAGGCATACTTAGCCTTTCTTATTTGTTTGCTGAAAATATTATCATATTCTTTATAGTTTTGGGAGGATTATATTTAATGTTTTTAATGTGACAAGCACATTGGGAAATAAATGATAGACTTATTATTATTCTAAATATCAAGATCATCATTGTGGATTATGTTTTTAGGCACTGCACTGACTGTAAAGAATTTGGACTTTATTATAAAGCAAGGAAGATTTCTAGATCAGTGAATGTTTATCCCTCTTAATATATATGTATATTATATACACATACATATATATATATGTATATATTATATACATATATATTAACAGGGATAAGCATTCACTGATCTGGAGTGGGTAATCTATCCCTTCTCCAGCGGATCTTCCTGACCCAGAAATTGATCAGTGAATGTTTATCCCTCTTAATATATATGTATATTATATACACATACATATATATACATGTATATATTATATACATATATATTAACAGGGATAAGCATTCACTGATCTGGAGTGGGTAATCTATCCCTTCTCCAGCGGATCTTCCTGACCCAGAAATTGAACCAGGGTTTCCTGCATTGCAAGAGGATTCTTTACCACTGAGCTATCAGGGAAGCCCAATATTATATAATAATAATTATATAATATAATTATATAATATTATATATATATAGTATGCATATTACAATATATATGGACTTCCCTGGTGGCTCAGACGGTAAAGCATCTGTCTACTATGTGGGAGACCCGGGTTCGATCCCTAGGTTGGGAAGATCCCTTGGAGAAGGAAATGGCAATCCACTCCAGTACTATTGCCAGGAAAATCCCATGGACAGAGGAGCCTGGTAGGCTACAGTCCATGGGGTCACAAAGAGTCAGACACAACTGAGCAACTTCACATTCA
The DNA here is from genome assembly GCF_029378745.1 of Bos indicus. Lineage (NCBI taxonomy): Eukaryota > Metazoa > Chordata > Mammalia > Artiodactyla > Bovidae > Bos > Bos indicus. Next base: position 1,654,617 of record NC_091785.1, read on the forward strand.
CATTCACGTTACAATATATATATACCGTGTTACTATCTAACCATCTCATCCTCTGCGGTCCCCTTCTCCATCTGCCTTTACTCTTTCCGAGCATTAGGGTCTTTTTCAATGAGTTGGATCTTCACATCAGGCTGCCAGACTATTAAGGCTTCATTATCAGTCCTTCCAATGAACATGTAGGGTTGATTTCCTTTAGGATTGACTGGTTTGATCTCGAGCTCCTTGCAGTTCAAGGGACTCTCAAGAGTCTTCTCTAACATTACAGTTTGAAAGCAGCAATATTTAACTGTTCAGCTTTCTTTATAGTCCAACTCTCATATCTGTACATAACTACTGGAAAAATCATAGCTTTGACTATATGGAAGCAGTGACAGATTTTATATTCTTGGACTCCAAAATCACTGCAGATGGTGTCTTCCACCATGAAATTAAAAGACACTTGCTCTTTGGAAGAAAAGCTATGACCAACCTAGACAGCATATTAAAGGCACAGACATTACTTTGCTGACAAAAGTCCATCTAGTCAAAGCTATGGTTTTTCCAGTAGTCATGTATGGATGTGAGAGTTGAACTATAAAGAAAGCTGAGTGCTGAAGTATTGATGCTTTTTAACTGTGGTGTTGGAGAAGACTCTTGAGAGTCTCTTGGACTGCAAGGAGATCCGACCAGTTCTTCCTAAAGGAAATCAGTACTGAATATTCATTGGAAGGACTGATGCTGAAGTTGAAGCTCCAATACTTTGGCCACCTGATGCAAAGAATTGACTCATTGGAAAAGACCCTGATGCTGGGGAAGATTGAAGGCAGGAGGAGAAAGGGACGATGGAAGATGAGATGGTTGGATGGTATCACCGACTCGATGGACATGAGTTTGAACAAGTCTGGAGTTGGTGATGGACAGGGAAGCCTAGGATGTTACAGTCTATGGGGGTCGCAATGAGTTGGACATGACTGAGTGACTGAACTGAACTACATAGAACTTTGTAGACAAGAAGATGTCTCTACTTTCTAATACACTGTCCAGATTTGTCAATGCTTTCCTTCCAAGGAGCAAGAGTCTTTTAAGCTCATAGCTGCAGTCTACATCTGCAGTGAATTTGGAGCCCAGGAAGGTAAAATCTGTCATTGCTTCCACTTTTTCCCCACCTCTTCACCGTGAAGTGATGGGACTAGATGCCATGATCATAACAAACTTTTTTCCATTTAGCAGATATTCAGGGCAGTAATGACAGCTCGTCAAGGCTTCCACAGACAGGCATGTTCAAGCCTGGTGTTGTGCTTTGGACATTATAAATGGAGTGAAGGAGATAGCTTCCCTGAAGACCTGTTTGTAATGTGCCACCCATCAAATCACCTCTTTTTCCTCTTTTGTCACCTGCAAACATTGTAAAACATCATTGTAAAAAAAAAAAAGTTTAAACAAATATTGTAGACTTTGAAGGTCATAGATCTCTGTAAGGTTGAAGCCTTAATTCTATCAATAATACTGGAAGGTAGCCAGCAGGTGGCCGTGTTCCAATAAAACTTTATTTACAAAAACAGGTGATAGGTCAGATTTGGCAGGTTGTTATTTGTCTACCCCTGATTCAAATGGTGCTGTGCCCTGCATAAAGTTGATTTCACTAAACATTATGAAGAGTAACTGAGATAGCATCTAAGAAACTAAATTTAAAAAATGTTTTCACAAATCAACCTGTTCCTGTTGCAAGTCATTATTTTCATTTTTTTCTATTTAAAATTATAAGAAAATCTCAAAGCATATAATTAAATTAGAAATGCAACAGCCACCATAAAATAATGTAAATTCCTTATTATGATGCTTGGGATTTAAGAAAATTAGAGGATATTTTTCTCACACCTTCTGCCCAAAGGTGAGGATACAGATTAGCTCTTATTGCTCACCTGCTTTAGGGCTTAGCACAGAATCCACTTTGCCTCTCAGTATGATTTAGGAACATGAAAACCCTGTGAAAAATTGTGAAATAATTGAATTTTTGGTTTCATTCTATCCACTTTTCCTTTCTGCCCTTATTACTCCTTTTTATTGCATGAGTCTTTCCTCTTAGTATATGTTCCTATGTGACAACCAAACCCCAGCCATCTGGAGGCATTCTGCCACTGCCTGGGAAACATGTCTTTCTGTATTCCTCTTCAGTGTCTTAAAGCTTTAATTTAAAATGCCAGTTTGTTGAGGTAAGTTTTCCAACAGGGTAATTAATGTAATAAATATATAATTTATGTTAGGTAGTTAGAATAGGAAAAAGGAGTCCAGAGTGGCGGTGGCTAAAAGACAAGGAAGGGAAAAGCCCTTGAAAATAAAATAAAGGAAGGCCTGAGGATCGGAGTGAGGTAGAACAAACAGCACTCCTATCCAATTTACATAGGGCAGGCCCAGGGGGAGGGAAAAAATATATAAAAAGAGGAGCAAAACAGCTGGGCCTCTCTCTTTTCTTCATTTCTTTTGGTTCAGCATGCCCTCATGCCTTGAGAATGTAGCCTCCTTTTATTTTCTAAATAAAACTGAGCTGTAACACGGAGTTATAACACGTCTGTCCAAGAACTGAGAGCTGTAACATGGTCTGTCCGAGAGCTGAGACACATTCTGGCCAAGGGCTTTAACATCCATCACTTCAAATTTTTGTTGTGATGAGACAGAACTGAGGAAATTACACACTCCCCTAACAATTTATTTCAATTTTAATAAGGGACTCCTTAAGTTTCAGTGTTTAATTGAGGAAATTAGTCTCTGTTCATTGGCTTTTATAGTACTGCAAAGAGAAGGCTGTGAAGGTGATTCTTCACAAACTACATAATTTTGCTAGTTATACTATTTTATTTACATTTTGTGACAGTCCTATGAAGGCAGTAGTTTGAAATCAGATAAATTCCCAAGATTCCTCTAAGTACTGTTCCAGTTAAAAGTAGAGAAAGATATAGGATACTAATCTAAGATCACTTTATTTATAAATTAAATATTGTATTTTCTGGCCATTTTATGAACTGGCCATCATGTTTAAATATTGATCATTTGCATGAACTCTGTCTAGGTTCCTACTTGATTTACTTTGGTTCCCATAAAAGTCTGTCTTTTTCATCAGTAATGTTTCTGAAAGGACTTGTGAATACCAGAGGTAAGAAAAGAAGCAAAAGATAGATGCTTTTCTCAAGCCTTCCAGGAAACCTAAAGGGAGACAGCCAGGAGAGGGCACTGACATCCATTCCTGTGTAACTTAGACTTGTGTAGAACATTTAGGAAGATAAATATCAGAATGGGAGACAAAAATTTGAGCAATTGCCAATGGGGATAATAAGATTTCTGCATTTATATTAGAAAGACTGACCAATATAAGATTCAGAATCTGAGAATATGATCAGAAATTAAGTACAATGGTAAGTGGCTGTGGACTAGTGCTAAGCAGGAATCACTTCTCTAGTTATTTCTAGTTGAGGGCTGAACACCACCCTTGTGAGAGACTGTTACCCTCATTTGCTCTGCTCTGCTACGCCAGTAAATCTGGGAGACAAGGTGTTGAAGCAAGGACTATGACTTTATTCAGAGAAGATGGCAGACTTGCATCTCAAAATAAACCCAACTTGTCAGTGCCTGGATGCTGGGTTCTTTCATGGATTAGAGATGGGAGGAGGTAAGGAAACAAAGTAAAAAGACCATTTAATTCTTGCAAATATCTCCTAGAATGGCAAGCATCAGGTATGGGGATGTGTTAGTTTCGCTTCCTTGCAGTCATTTCACAGGTGGGCGAGCTTAGGTTGTCTCCAGGAGGTAGGCCATTATGTATGCCTATAATAAGAGATTCCATAATGGCTCAGATGGTAGATGTCTGCCTGCAATGTGGGAGAACTGGGTTCGATCCCTGGGTCAGGAAGATCCTCTGGAGAAGGAAATGACAACCCACTCCAGTATTCTTGCCTGGAATCCAATGGATGGAGGAGCCTGGCAGACTACAGTCCATGGGGTTGTAGAGTCGGACATGACTGAGAAACTTTGCTGCTGATAATAATAAAAGCAGAAAGTTAAGGGTTACAGTCATAGAAGTAGATCCAGTATAAAGTCAAAATTAACCCTTTCCAGTTACAGGACGATTTTGTAGCTAATACCAATATGTCATTCTAGTTGTAACTCCATGTTATCTAATTCCTAGAACCAGTAAAATAATTAACCTATGATAGTGTAATAATTTATATGTATTAATGACCCTTAAGTATGTACTGTATTATGTATGTATTAAAGATTCTTAAGTATCTATTAGATCTGATAGACAGAGTGGACGATGAACTATGGATGGAGGTTTTGAAATTATACAGGAGACAGGGATCAAGACCATCCCTAAGAAAAAGAAATGCAAAAAAGCAAAATGGCTGTCTGAGGAGGCCTTACGAATAGCTGTGAAAAGAAGAGAAGTGAAGAGTAAGGAGAAAAAGAAAGATATACCCATTTGAATGGAGATTTTGAAAGAATAGCAAGGAGATATAAGAAAGCCTTCCTCATTGATCAATGCAAAGAAATTAGAGGAAAATAATAGAATGGGAAAGACCAGAGATTTCTTCAAGAAAATGAGAGATACCAGGGGAACATTTCATGCTGAGATGGGCACAATAAAGGACAGAAATGGTATGGACCTAACAGAAGCAGAAGATATTAAGAAGAGGTGGCAAGAACACAAGAAGAACTATACAAAAAAGATCTTCATGACCCAGATAATCACAATGGTATGATCATTCACCTAGAGCCAGACATCCTGGAATGCGAAGTCAAGTGGGTCTTAGGAAGAATCACTATGAATAAAGCTAGTGGAGGTGATGGAATTCCAGTTGAGCTATTTCAAATCCTGAAAGATGATGCTGTGAAGGTGCTGCACTCAATATGCCAGCATATTTGGAAAACTCAGCAATGGCTACAAAAATGGAAAATGTGAGTTTTCATTCCAATCCCAAGGAAAGGCAATGCCAAAGAATGCTCAAACTACCACACAATTGCACTCATGTCACATGCCAGTAAAGTAATGCTCAAAATTCTCCAAGCCAGGCTTCAACAGTATATGCACCATGAACTTCCAGATATTCAAGCTGGTTTTAGAAAAGGCAGAGGAACCAGAGATCAAATTGCCAACATCCATTGGATCATTGAAAAAGCAAGAGAATTCCAGAAAAAACATCTATTTCTGCTTTATTGACTATGCCAAAGCCTTTGACTGTGTGGATCACCACAAACTGTGGAAAATTCTTAAAGAGATGGGAATAACAGACCACCTGACCTGCCTCTTGAGAAATCTGTATGCAGGTAAGGAAGCAACAGTTAGAACTGGACATGGAACAACAGAATAGGGAACAACTTCCAAATAGGGAAAGGAGTACACCAAGGCTGTATTTTGTCACCCTGTTTATTTAACTTATATGCAGAGTACATCATGCAAAATGCCAGGCTGGATGAAGGATAAGCTGGAATCAAGATTGCCAGGAGAAATATCAATAACCTCAGATATGCAGATGACACCACCCTTATGGCAGAATGTCAAGAAGAACTAAAGAGCCTCTTGATGAAAGTGAAAGAGGAGAGTGAAAAGTTGGCTTAAAGCTCAACATTCAGAAGATAATTAAGGTCATGGCATCTGGTCCCATCACTTCATGGAAAATAGATGGTGAAACAGTGGAAACCATGACAGACTTTATTTTTTGGGCTCCAAAATCACTGAAGATGATGACTGCAGCCATGAAATTAAAAGATGCTTACTTCTTGGAAGAAAAGTTATGACCAACCTGCTGCTAAATCACTTCAGTCGTATCCGACTCTGTGTGACCCCATAGACGGCAGCCCACCAGGCTCCCCCATCCCTGGGATTCTCCAGGAAAGAACACTGGAGTGACCAACCTAGACAGCATATTAAAAAGCAGAGGTATTACGTTGCCAACAAAGGCCTGTGTAATCAAGGCTTTGATTTTACAGTAGTCATGTATGGATGTGAGAGTTGGACTATAAAGAAAGCTGAGCACCAAATAATTGATGGTTTTTGAACTGTGGTGTTGGAGAAGACTCTTGAGAGTCCCTTGGACTGCAAGGAGATCCAACCAGTCCATCCTAAAGGGAATCAGTCCTGAATATTCACTGTATGGACTGATGCTGAAGCTGAAACTCCAATACTTTGGCCACCTGATGCAAAGAGCTGACTCATTTGAAAAGACCGTGATGGTGGGAAAGATTGAAGTCGGAAGGAAAAGGAGATGACAGATGATGAGATGGTTGGATGGCATCACCAACTCAATGGACATGAGTTTGAGTAAACTCCGGGAGTTGGTGATAAACAGGGAGGCCTGGCGTGCTACTGTCCATGGTGTTGCAAGCTGTCCGACACAACTGAGTGACTGAACTGAACTGAACTGACGTATCTGTTGACCACCTAAATCAAGTTACTGTGGTTCATGCTTAAAATGCATATTCTCACACACCACGAACACATTTGATATTCTGAATTAGAATCTATAGAGTTGTAACCTATACAAAGTGCATTTAAACATGCATGTCAGGTGATTCTTATGCATATTCAAGTTGGCAAATCATTGGCATAGCATTTCATTAAATCTTTAGAATTGCTATGTGAAATAAGCTATTATCCCCATTTTATAGATGAAAAGGTTAAAATTGAGAGGTAATATAAACTGTCATTTCATTAGAACCAGTGCCAATATTTGAGCATAGGGCTGCCTACTAAGACAACCCAAAACACAGTGACATAATGAACGGTATGCAAATTGTATGCTACTTAGATGGCAAATGACAAAACATCTACTTCTTTAAATGTAAAAAGAAAGATCATGAATTTTTAAAACCTAATTTAAACTTAATTGTTTGCATATTTTCTGTTTACATTTCGCATTGGTATATTTATATTTTTAACAACTAATCCTTTTGTTAACCTAATGAATTTCAAGTTAAATATACCCAGTCAGGTATAATTAAATAAAGATTCTTAAAGCGATCCAATTGACAAAGGACTCTTGACTCAAAGGGACACATTTTCATACTTATAAAAGCAGGTCAGAGGTTAATTCTTTGATGTATATAAATCCACAGAGAACAAAGCTTTTCATCTACTCCTATTATCCTGACAAAAGGTGGAGCAGGATGATCAATAATGCTTTGAAAAGATAGAGTTAGTCTTGGAGTAAGCCGCTTAGTGCAATTGCCAAAATGCAATCACAGCTGACAAAAAAATATGGGTGGAAACAGATACTTCCTTGCTTTGATTGGATGGAATGCCAAGAGACAGTTGTACACCTTAGCTAAAAATTGAACAGGCTCTACCACTTCCAATTTGTTCATGTTGATACTGGGCAAGTGACATTGGGCAAGAAATTTAGTATTCTAGGCAAGGAAAGTGGTTTCATAACAGGAAAGATGTCATTTAAACTTGGGTTTAAGCTCCAAAATATAGGGTTGAAGGCATTTAACTGGCAATCCTTTGGTGTCTTTAGAACAGAGGGCATGTGTTCATACCAGCAAGTCTCCACTTCCCCCATCACAGAAGGCAGAAGTTTCAAACAAGGGAATTATTTCAAACAAGGGAACTATTAATTAGTTCTATGAGTGATTTAGAGATACATTATAGTTATGCAAGACTGAAGTTTTTATAATATGAATTTGTTAAACTTCCTCTGCTGAAGTGAAGTAATAATTAATAATGCTTTTGATTTGGATAGATAAAATAATCTTTGATGAAGTCTTCTAGTTGGCTTGCACTCATTTTGCTTGCTTTGTTTTCATTTTTGGGGGCTGCCAAGGAGATACTCTGTTTATATGCAGCATCAACTTCTTGGTGACAGGGGAGAATAAATAGGGAGAAAAGAGTTTTCGGTTAAGGCTAATGATTATTGACTGCAACATAAGCTCAAATTAAAAAGATCTAGCAAAGAAGGGAAACAGTCCTTCAATATTACTAACCATCAGGCATGTAGATTTGTGTTCACATGAATACTGATTACAGAAGAGAGCTTTACTGTGGTCATAAAAGGGAAGATAGCTGGATCATTTTCATGCAGTAGATACTTTGTAAACTAAACTATTTGTTTTTCCCCTGTTTTCTCAATAATTACATAGCTTACTTAAAATATTAACTCTATAACATCTAATGTTTAATCTGTATTTCAGTAACTATTTTTCTCAGACTGAGCTTCTATTAGCATTCTTGTGGAGATATAGTTGATAGACAAAGTATGAATAGATAAAATTTAAAAGGTGACTATAAACAGACCAAGATATATATCCCACTGAACCAAAAGCTAAAAATTACAAAATGTTAAAGCCACATTCTTTTCTTTATAATAGGGAGAGGCTACCTTCTCAATTACAGGGCTTTATATAAATGCACCTACTAATCTCTGATTTTCAAGGTCTCTGTTTACAATCAGGAGAGCCTCCTGCAAGGTTCTGTATAATAAAAGTGCCTCATTCTACACAGAAGGCCTGACCAAGCTTACTTCCTGAGCTGGAGTTCAGGTTTACAGATTGAACACTAGTCAGTGTAGCTTTAAAACAATGGCTTAGACTAAATTCCCCTTGGCTGATAGATTGGCTTTTTTCTTAAACCAATATGCAGAAAAAAGGAATGAAATTTTGCTATTTGCAACAACATGGATGGACTTGGAGGGTATTGTGCTTAGTGAAATAAGGCAGATAAAGATAAATACTGTGTAGTATTATTTAGAAATTCACCAGATTTAAGTACTATATGAATTCATAAAAATATATTTCTCAAAGGCATTAACATAATTTATCATGCTGATTCAGAATGGTATTTTTATGAGTTAGTATATTACATATTTCCAATTGAGATTTTGACAGTTTTAACTGATAATGACACTGACTCCAAGTCATTGTGTAAAGAAACAAACTGCCTTTGCAAAATTAAGGAATTCATTCATTTTGAAAAACACAATGTATTTTATAAAATTTAATTTGTTATGAATATGCAGAAAGATATCTGGAATGTCTGACACTTTTTTCAGTTTGAATTTATTTTATAAGAGTAGATTTATTTAATAATTGCTGTCACTCTCCATAATTCACCTTAATCATATAGTTCTCAAAATGTATCCCATTGTGATAAATGTATTTCCATATATTTATGGGTGCAGTAAAATATTTTCTGTCATTACTAGCTTTCACTAAAAAGATAATTCCTGGTTGTGATGCACAGCAAATCTCTTCATCTTGTTTAAAGTGTGATGCCTTTCATATGTCTGAATAACAACCAGTAATAATGATGATGTACACTGCTCTTTGTTTTCATGGGACATCTGTATGTTTATAGGGCCATATTTTCCTCTTCATTGTTTTACCATCTGGAAGTTAAATTAAGTGTAACCCACTGGGGCCACAATTGGAGTCCCAGTCTCTTTATCACATCCATCCAGTTTCAGAAAACAGCCAATCAGGATACAAGGTGATACATCATCTCTCATTTACAAAACTTGCTGAAAACTCTTTTGATCTTTGCCTGTGATACTCCAGGCAAGAGGTTACTATAACTGACTAATCTATGTTTAGAGACTGTAGTCCTAACTTTATGGAAGGTGACAAACATCTTGCAAACCTGTTATATGGTTTTTGGGGAGATAATGTAGAATGTGGTTTTTAATCTGATGATATATTTGATAAATATGTGTCTGTATGTGCATGCTAAGTTGCTTCAGTCATGTGTGACCCTATGAACTATAGCCTGCCAGACTCCTCCATCCATGGGATTCTCCAGGCAAGAATCCTGGAGTGGGTTGCCACGCCCTCCTCCAGGGGGTCTTCCCAAGCAAGGGATCAAACTTGTGTCTCTTATGTTTCCTGCATTGGTAGGATAGTTCTTTACCATTAGTGCCACCTGGGAAGCCCTAAATACCTGTCTGCTACTGCTAAGTCACTTCAGTCATGTCCGACTCTGTGCGACCCCATAGACGGCAGCCCACCAGGCTCCCCCGTTCCTGAGATTCTCCAGGCAAGAACACTGGAGTGGGTTGCCATTTCCTTTTCCAATGCATGAAAGTGAAAAGTGAAAGTGAAGTCGCTCAGTCGTGTCCGACTCTTAGCGACCCCATGGACTGTAGCCTACCCGGCTCCTCCGCCCATGGGATTTTCCAGGCAAGAGTACTCGAGTGGGGTGCCATTGCCTGCTCTGAAACATGTGTCTACCTCAGTTCAAAAGTGATCCAGACTATTGTATTCATCTGTAAAAAGTCTTATTTGCTTAGTGATCCCAGCATAATGATGCAGAAATTCCTTTTTGAGTTACATATAAGGACAAGGCTTGTAATATTTACCTGTTCTAGATGTTGTTGGGCCAGAAACTCTGACCTTACATTATATGAACTTGTATCTATTAACAATTATGGTCCGTAAGTTCTAATTTTTGGTGTGTATGCCTTCATAAAATTCCATATCTCTTGGCTGACATTTAAAAAGATGTGTTTTTTTTTTTTTCCTCCAGAATGTTTACTTGCTTCGAACTAAAATTTTAAATAAAAGGTAGTTTAAATTTTATTTATTTTAAAATTTCTTATGACATATTTAAGGCATATATAAAATAGAATAAAACTATAATGGGCATTTATGTTCCTATCTGCCAGATTAAGGATGAAATAAATCAAATGTATTTGAAGTCTTCTATGTACTTCACCATGATTTCAGTCTCTTTTCCAAAAAGATAGCTACTATTTACACCTTTTGTAGGAATAATTTTATTAGTTAAAAAATTGTCTGTGGTACTAGAGATAGTCAATGGTTAACATATTGATGTATAAGATAAAAAGATAGCTTAATATAATTAGAAAACCACAAAATTAGCTCTATATGAGATTTGGATATAATAAGCTCAGGCAGTTATTTACATATTGTGTGGTTCAATAGATGCTACATGGTTTCTCTAATATTCATCTCTATTTCATAAAAAAATCTTATGGAATGTGGCTGAAATATTGAGTACTTATAAGTGAGTGGTACATAATTGGCACTCAGTAAGTATTTGTCACATGAATAAGTATAGAAGTTCCAAGTTAAGGAGACTACCAGGTTTCCTTAAATCAGTAAATCACTGACATTATGAATGGCCGGTTTTAAATTTTGTTTTCTACTTTGACATTCCAAGTGGCTTTTTCTGTACTACTATGGTGGCTTAGTACCCTGGTCTCAAGATGACTTCCCAGTTCCCAGCATAACAAAGAGGCCAGAGCCATAAATGATAGTTTTCTCCTCCCACATTTTTCTACAAGTAAAGGAACTTTCTAGAATATCTTTTCCTCACATATTTGTCTATCTCTTTAGCCAGAAGCCCATTTATAAACTAATCAACATTCAGATGAATTGTGTTATATGTTTTAGACTTTAGTAACATTATTTTAAAATATAGATTCAGAGGAAGTTGCAAAAATACTGTTATTTTGGTAATGGCATATGAATGGAATCATATAGTCTTTAACCTTTAGCTATTTTTTCCCACCCAACATAATACCGTTGAGGTCATTTCAAATAGTTGTGTTTATCAACAGTTTATTCATTTTTATTGCTGAGCAACATTCTGTGATATGAATGTATTGTCGTTTGCTTAACAGTTCACCTATTGAAGGACAACTGAGTTGTTTCCAGTGTTTGGCTATGACAAATAACTTTTTGTATAGGTTTTTATATGTATGGGTAATACCTAGTGACAAGCACTTGTTTGGGGGTAAAGCATATAGGGAATGCCTGCATCCTGTGTGGTTGAGAGCATTTAGAAAGAGTCTTCAATTTCACCAAGGGGAGTAGAAGGTGACATCTTAAAGGGAAAAGGATGAGTATTCGTAAAGACAATTAGGCCAAAGGATAAGTCAACTAGAGCTGAGCTGACTATTATAACTGGGTAAATTGGAAATAGATGGGGAAACAGTGGAAACAGTGTCAGACTTTATTTTTTGGGGGTCCAAAATCACTGCAGATGGTGACTGCAACCATGAAATTAAAAGACGCTTACTCCTTGGAAGGAAAGTTATGACCAACCTAGATAGCATATTCAAAAGCAGAGACATTACTTTGCCAACAAAGGTCCGTCTAGTCAAGGCTATGGTTTTTCCTGTGGTCATGTATGGATGTGAGAGTTGGACTGTGAAGAAGGCTGAGCGCCGAAGAATTGATACTTTTGACCTGTGGTGTTGGAAAAGACTCTTGAGAATCACTTGGACTGCAAGGAGATCCAACCAGTCCATTCTGAAGGAGACCAGCCCTGGGATTTCTTTGGAAGGAATGATGCTAAAGCTGAAACTCCAGTACTTTGGCCATCTCATGCAAAGAGTTGACTAATTGGAGAAGACTCTGATGCTGGGAGGGACTGGGGGCAGGAGGAGAAGTGGACGACAGAGGATGAGATGGCTGGATGGCATCACTGACTCGATGGACGTGAGTCTGAGTGAACTCCGGGAGTTGGTGATGGACAGGGAGGCCTGGCGTGCTCCGATTCATAGGGTCACAAAGAGTCGGACACGACTGAGCAACTGAACTGAACTGAACTGAAATTGGAATAGGTGATCAGCAGCCTATACTTTTCTAGCATATTTGGGAAAAGAGTCTGATTTGTTTTGCCTTTACCTTTTCAGCTTGTATTACAAGGCTCTACCTCATTTGTTTCTCTTACTAGTTATCAGATAAGGAAAGCACAAACATGGTCAAAGCTGTCCCTGGGGAGGTGGATTTCACACATACACCACAGCAGCAGGTTCTTCAGGCAGCTTATAAGCCAATTTTGTTGCATAATTCTCTTCTAGAATTTAGCTGGACCTTTTAATATAGCTTTAATTTTAAGCTTCGTTTCATCCTTTATATTGCTTTCCTTAGTGCTTACAAGGAACCTTTGATTTACTGCTGCCCTGTGCATATGTGAATGTTAGAAAGCACAGGTCAGATGCTGAATATTATTTCAAAGTGTTCTCTTGTGTGTGGAATGAACAAGCATTAGGAATATGATAGCAGCAGCAATGTTATTCAGTAAAGAAGAATAATTTTTACATGGATTAAAAAATCAATGAATTATTAAAATCTGTGCTGCCCAAATGATCAAATCCAATAGAATAGTTAAGGAAAACATTTGTGCTCAGATCATAGCATCAAAGACAAAATGAAATGTTGCTCTGAAAATCTGACTATAATAAAATATAGGCAGTTTCTCAATGGAATGGATTAGAAATATTCATTACTGTATTATTGTTTTCCCTAGTTAATTTCCATGCTCAAAATTCCTTCATCTTTTTAATGTAAATGCTTTATGGAGTATGCCATATTTTAAAAAGATCACTTGATTTTCCAATCAGTTTAGTATTAATAGTTTAGCTGAATACTGGGCATCATTGTATGTGTTGTGGTGGATTTTGATACAGATAATGATTTTGCCATTTATGTGTAGATATATTAATATATTTGTCAAAAAATTTGGTAGATATTAAACACCTAGCAGGCATCCTTGGTAAAATTCTTCTTCCTTTATCTTCTAACATCTCATCAATCACCAATACCAGATAGAACATTCTAAGAATGCAATGTTCCTCATCATGTTCCTCAAGCTCAGCCATTTATTCCCATTTTCACTTACAACAATCTTCTACAATTATTTCTTACCAGAACTACTGTAGGTCTCCAAAGTAATTGGTGATGTTGTGAAAATGGCCCTGCTGGCATATCGGCTGTGACTGGGGGGAACTTTAGAATTGAACATAAACCAAACTTATAAAACACTACTATGAGTGACAAAATAGATATACTGTATCAAACCAACTATATTTAATCCTCATATACTAATGATGAGATCTCAGCCAAACTAGTCGAATGGTAATTTGGCATTAGGTTTTGTGTTCTAAAGCTCAGAACACTAACTTTCCAGAAAATCACTTGGTTTACATATTCTGGCCAAGTTCGGCCAAAACTGTTCTGTGACTATATCTTCAAATTTTCTAAGTTCACACTTAATTCTCCCCTTTAGAGAAGCATATGGTCCTATGATATGCAAAGAGTCGGACACGACTGAGCGACTGATCTGGTCTGATGGTCCTATGATGTTGCTTTGCATTTGCTAAAAAAGCTAGTAAAATGGACTGTACTTTGCTTTCAGTGTGTTCCTAGTAGCCTTTCTTGAGTGGGCTTGTGCAAGTAGAAATGGAACAAAATTTGACAAGATCCAGTGTGGACCAGAACCCTTGATTTAGTAATAGTTTGCACATCTGAGAGTATGTGAGTTTTTATTCTTTGAGGCCACTGTGGCTGCTACTATGAGGAGTGGCTGTGGTTAACTGAACTATAAATATGAATCAAGTTAAAAAATATGGCTAAGAATTACTGAATTACTGAACACTTGATATATACCAAACTCAGCCTTAAGGACTTCACATTATGGTATCAAATTAATCCTCACCTATGAGGCAGATACTACAGCTAATTGGCTTTTTTTTACAAAAAAAAAAAAAAAAAACAGAAAGACTGAGGCACAGAAAAATTAAGTAACTAGTTCAAAGTCATCAATTATTTTCTCTTTCATTCTCAATAAAAACAATTTGTATGCTTATGAGCATGGGATTTATAGTCTTGCAGATTATGTCTTGCTCCACTTCTTAGCATAGTTAATTGTTATTTATCAGTATATTCCAAACATGGCAGAGAAACAGACTAAAAGGAACACATAGCTCTTGCAAAAATAAAATAAAAGAGTCATTTTTCTACTCTGAAAACATTCTGAGGTAATGGGAGTTTGAAGAGTAAATAGATCCATAGACACACAATTATATGGGTGGATGAATTAATAATTGAAAGTCATCTTTTTTTTTTTTTTTTTCCTTTTCTTAGTCTGTGTCTAATACAACCAAGTATCTAAACAAATATTTTAAAGAATCCTTCCTGGGCAGCACAAAGAATTTGCAAATAATAAATAATCATTAGCCTTTAATCTCAGCCATTGATGGTCACTTGGAGATTTTACATTTAAAAATATGATTCAAAATCTGATTTGATTTCTTATTCCCTGCTTTCCCATTTTTCCTTATCTCCAATAATATTTTAAAAAACTTATGTTTTCACTTATGTGTACGTTTTGGTCAGTTGCTATTATATTTTACTTTTTACTAAAGGGCACCATGGAAAATTCAATTTCAAGACTATTCTTTATTCCTTAATAGTTACAAGTTAGATTTTATTTCATGTGTATTATAAAGCACATTCAAAGATTATTATTGGATTTAGATGTATAACATACTGTATTTTTACTCAAAATCAGTGTGAAAAATAGAATAATGAGTTATTAATAATTACCAATCCTCTGAAGAACACTTTTGTGCCTAGGATGTAAACAATAATATAGATATGCATTTTCATTTATTTGATTTTGAAAAAAAATTTCAATAATAGAGGAATATGAGATTAACAAAAAAGTGTAAGCTATGCTTAAACTGGAAAAATATATAAAGAGGGTATGACCCTTTCTCTGGAATTTATATTTGTCCTGGTTTCAAGCATTCAGTCCTTTGTAGATTCAAGGCTATTGCTTGGGGACTGTGCCTGCCCATTGCAGAGAGCTAATTTATCCACCCCCACAATGGATTTTATTTTCCTTTGTGCATCATCAGTACATTTTACAAGTTCTGATGGTAAATTTTATAGTGGAAATGTGCAGAAGAATTTAATTTTGAGTTCCTAGGTTGACTAGCAATGCAAGTGGAGGTTTTATTGTTATTTTCAAAACTGCATTACTATTTGAAAATAGAAAATATCTGAAACGACTTATTTCAGGGGAATGGAGTTAGAGAGTGGAAAAGAAAGTATAAAGTAGTAATTCAAAATAAGTTTCTTTTCTTTTTCTTTTTTTTTTTGTGCATTTTGAAACAGAGTGTCTATAAGAATTTTAGATGCATAGTGGGATAGAATTCAGGTATTAAGTCTTCATACTTTATAAATAAATCAGATCATGTTATTTTTCTTGAATTATATATACTATCCTACCTTCCAAGTTTTGGAGAAGTTTATTTTTAACTTACTTTTTACATCCTAAAATTATTAGGATTCAAATTCAACAGTAATAAAAATAAGCCAAGAACACAATTCTCTAAAAAATAATACAGAAGAAAGAAATGTAAAATGGAATCAAATTACCCTTCATTGATGAGGGCCAAGCATTTATCTCTACTCCAGGATAATAAATTAATATTATATACATTTATTGACAAAATAAAAAGAAGGGAATTATTCCTCTTATGGAACTTGAGACTCTGGGAAATTAAGGAGCTTTATTAGCTCTGTATTTGTTGTCCAGTCACCCATTCGTGTCTGACTCTTTGAGACCCCATGGGCTGCAGCACACTGGGCCTCCCTCTCCCTCTCCATCTCCCAAAGTTTGCCCAAGCTCATGTCCATTACACTGGTGATGCCATCCAGCCATCTCATCCTCTGACATCCTCTTCTCCTTCTGCCTTCAATCTTTCCCAGAATCAGGGACTTTTCCAATGAGTTGGCTGTTTGCATCAGGTGACCAAAATGCTGTAGTTTCAGCTCCAGCATCAGTCATCCAATGAGTATTTGGAGTTATTTTCTCTTAAGATTAACTGGTTTGAACTCCTTTCTGTCCAAGGGATTTTCAGGAGTTTTCTCCAGTACCACAGTTTGAAGATATAAATTCTTTGGCAATCTTTCTTCTTTATGGTCCAGCTCTCACAACTGTACATGACCACTAGGAAAACCATAACCTTGACTATACAAAACTTTGTTGGCAGAAAAATGTCTCTGCTTTTCAACACACTGCCTAGGTTTGTCATAGGTTTCCTGCCAAGAAGCAATTGTCTTCTGATTTCATGGCTGCAGTTACCAGCTGCAGTGATTTTAGAGGCCAAGATGAGGAAATCTGTCACTATTTCCATGTTTTTCCTTTCTATTTGCCATGAAGTAATGTGACTAGATGCCATGATCTTAGTTTGTTTAATATATAGTTTTAAGCTGGCTCTTTCACTCTCCTCCTTCATCCTCATTAAGAGGCTCTTTAGTTCCTCTTCACTTTCTGCCGTTAGAGTGGTATCATCTGCATATATTAAATTGTTGATGTTTATCCCACCTATCTTGATTCCAGCTTATAACTCATCCAGGCTTGCATTTCTCATGATATGCTCAGTGTATAGGTTAAACAAACAAGGTGACAGCAGACAGCCCTGTCGTACTCCTTTCTCAGTCTTGAACCAATCAGTTACAGGGTTCTAACTGTTGCTTTTTGACCCACATACATGTTTGTCAGGAGAGAGGTAGGTTGATCTGATATGCCCATCTCTTTGAGAGCTTTCCACAGTTTGTTATGATCCACACAGTCAAATGCTTTAGCATAATCAATGAAATAGAGGTAGATGTTTTTCTGAATCCCCTTGCTTTCTTTATGATCCAGCAAAATGTTGGCAATTTGATCTCTGATTCTTCTTCCTTTTCTGAACCCAACTTTGACATCTGGAAGTTCTTGGTTTGCATAATGCTGAAGCCTAGCATGCGCATGGGCTATGAGTGCAATTGTCTGATGATTAGCATATTCTTTAGTACTACCCTTCTTGGGAACTGGGATGAGGATTGACTTTTTCCAGTCCTGTGGCCAATGCTGGGTCTTCCGGACTTGCTGACATATTGAATGCAACACCTTGATGGCATCAACCTTTAAGGGTTTTGAATAGCTCTACTGGAATTCTGTTGCATTCACTAGCTTTATTAACAGCAGTGCTTCCTAAGGGCCACTTGACTTCCTCTCCAGAATATGTGGCTCTGGGTGACTGACCACACCATCATGGTAATCCTGTTCCTTAAGACTGTTTCTGTCCTTTATTGTGCCTATCTTTGTGCAAAATGTTCCCTTGATATTTCTAGTTTTCCTGAAGAGATCTCTGTCTTTCTTTTTCTGTTTTTTCCTTCTAGTTTTATGCACTGTTCATTGAAGAAGGCCTTCTTGTCTCTCCATGCTTTTCTTTGGAACTCTGCTTTTAGTTAGATGTACCCCTCCCTTTCTCCTTTGTTTTCCACTTCTCTCCTCTCTTCAGCTATTTGTAAAGCTTCCTCAGATAATCACTTTGCTTTCTTGCTTTTCTTTTTCTTTGGAATGGTTTCATTTGCTGCTTCCTGTGCAATATTACAGTACTCCATCCATAGTTCTTCAGACACACAGTTAATTAGACCTAATCCCTTGAATCTGTTACCTCCACTGCATATTCATAGGGGATTTGATTTAAGTCGTACCTGGCTGACCTAGTGGTTTTCCCCACTTTCTTCAGTTTAAGCCTGAATTTTGTTATGAGAAGCTGATGATCTGAGTCACAGTCAGCTCCAGGTCTTGTTTTTGCTGACTGTATACAACTTCTTCATCTTTGGTTACAAAGTATGTAATCAATTTGATTTTGGTATTGATCATTTGGTGATGTCCATGTGTAGAGTCATCTCTTGTGTTGTTGAAAAAGGTATTTGCTATGACCAGTGCAGTCTCTCAGTAGAATTCAGTTAGCCTTTGCCTTGCTTCATTTTTTCTCCAAGGCCAAACTTGCCTGTTACTCCAAATATCTCTTGAATTCCTACTTTTGTATTCCAATTCTTTTTTTTTTTAATTTATTTATTTTAATTGGAGGTTAATTACTTTACAATATTGTATTGGTTTCGCCATACATCAACATGAATCTGCCACAGGTATACACGTGTTCCCCATCCTAAACCCCCCTCCCTCCTTCCTCCCCATACCATCCCTCTGGGTCGCCCCAGTGCACCAGCCCCAAGCTACCAGTATCATGTATCGAACTTGGACTGGCGATTCGTTTCATATTTTATATTATACATGTTTCAATGCATTCTCCCAAATCATCCCACCTTCTCCCTCTCCCACAGAGTCCAAAAGACTGTTCTATACATCTGTGTCTCTTTTGCTGTCTCGCATACAGGGTTATCATTACCATCTTTCTAAATTCCATATATATGCGTTAGTATACTGTATGAATAGAGCATCATTTTTTGGTGTTAGTTCTAGGAGGTCTTCTAGGTCTTCATAGAACTGATAAAATTCAGTTTCTTTGGCATCAGTGGTAGGGGCATTGACTTGAATTCTGTGATGCTGAATGGTTTTCTTTGGAAATGAATGGAAATCATTCTGTCATTTCTGAGGTTGCACCCAAGTACTGAATTTTAGACTCTTTTCTTGATTATGAGAGCTACTCCATCTATTCCATGGAATTCTTGCCCATAGTAGTATATATAATGGTCAACTGAAGTAAATTCACCCATTCCAATCCATTTTAGTTCACTGATTTCTAAGATATCAATGTTTATTCTAACCATCTTAACCATGTCCAATTTACCTTGATTCATGAACCTAACATTCTAGGTTCCTATGTAATACTGTTCTTTGCTACATTGGATTTTACTCTCATCACAGATACATCCACAACTAAGCACCATTTTCGCTTTGGGCCAGCCACTTCCTTCTCTCTGGAGCAATTTGTAGTTTTCCTACGCTCTTTCTCAGTATCATATCAGATACCTTCTGACTGGGGGACTCATCTTTTGGTGTCATATCTTTTTGTCCTTTTATACAGTTCATGAGGTTCTCACGGTAAGTATACTGGGTGATTTGCCATTCCCCCCTCTAGTTCTGTAATTACATGCAGTCAAATATGTGGTAGGAATTAATGGCTACTAAAGGACCATGCTGCTTTCAATATTAATCACATGATTTTATCAAGAGTTGTACAGTGTATGCTTTTTATGTTATAATTTGGGATTGATGTATAGAGAAGCCCTGTTTGTGAGACAATGAATAAATGTTTACTGGGGGAAGGAATATGAATTCTCACCCATTGACTTAAAACATTATCCAATTTTCAGGAAGAGACTCTTAGGGTATTGAGAGGTGTAAAAAAGAATAAAAGCGGGAAATTCTTGCAAGTACAGTGTGGAAAATCTGATCTATGGTTGGGGTGGGTGGGGGTAACCTGAAAATCCAAGAAAGGGCATTTTTGTTTTACTCCTTGGAACTTGTGACTATGTTAAATTGCATGGCAAAAGGAAATTAAGGGCATGGACCTTGAGATGGGGAAACTATCTTGAATTATTATTAGGATCCAACATAATCACATGATTCCTCAAAAATGGAAAGGGCAGGCAGAAATTTTGGTCAGATATAAGACATGAGAGGGACACTATTTCACTGTTACTGGGTTTGAAGATGGAAGAAGAGGCCCATGAACCAAGAAATGTGGTGGCCTCTAGAAGTTGCAAGCAGTTCTCATTTTACAGCCAGACAATAAGGACCTTTGCCCTACGACCCCAAGGAACAATTCTGCCAAAAACTTGAATGAGCAAGAAACACATTTTTTTTTTCCCTGTCAAAACTCCAGAAAGAAATATAGCTTGCTGACTTCTTAATTTTAGCCTGGTGAGACCCATGCTGGACTTTCAACCTACAGAATTGTAAAACACAAGTTTGTGTTGTTTTGATCCACTAAGTTTATAGGTATTTGTTATTGCAGCAATGGAAAACTAATCCACTGGGTGGCAGATACTCTACAGAGGTGGTGTGGGAACTGGGGAGAGAATATAAAGTAGAAAAATAGACCTCAAAGTCCAAGACTGTCATATGGGTAAAATTAGTAGGTAACTAGTGCCCTTTTATGTGGTAAAGATTTCTTTTTTAACTCCATCATGAATCAGGCTAGTAAGAGAACTGACTCTAGGAACAGGAAAACAAGCATGCTGTAGACGAGACAGATAATGCTTTTAAGATAAGGTTTAGGATATTTCACTGGCTTTATTATGTTTTTTATTTCATGGAAGTCAAGCCATATCTCAACAAAAGACAAAAAAAAATTAAAGGATTTCAATAAAATTTTAAAAGAAATACCATTATAATATCCTCCAAAGCTCTCAGTTACTAGTTATTTTCTAACTTTAAGCAGCAATGCTAGTGATGTTGGCAGGAAGTAGGGTGAGAGAGGGAGATGAAGACCATTAACAGGGAAGATAGAGTTTTCTTTGTAATTTAAATTCTTTGTTTGAAATTCAGTCTCATCTTTGTGAGCTCCCGTTATTTGGTGTCATTCAGGATGCACCAAGACAATCATATATTTCAGACTTTAATAGTAAACATAACACCCAATCCAATCTTCAAAGATAATATTGCATCACCTCACACCGGTCAGAATGGTCATCACCAAAATGTCTACAAACAATAGATGCTGGAGAGGATGTGGAGAAAACGGAATGCTCTAACACTATCAGTGGGAATGTAAACTGATACAGCCGCTATGGAAGATGGTATGGAGATTCCTTAAAAAACTAGGAATAAAACCACCATATGATCCAGCAATTCTACTCCTAGGCATATACCCTGAAGAAACCCAAATTAAAAAAGACACATGTATCCAATTGTTCATTGCAGTGCTATTTACAATAACTAGAACATGGAAGCAACCTAGAAGTCCATTGACAGATGAATGGATAAAGAATTTGTGGTACATATACACAATGGAATATTACTCAGCCATAAAAAGGAACACATCTGAGTCAGTTCTAATGAGGTGGATGAACCTAGAACCTATTATACAGAGTGAAGTGAGTCAGAAAGAGAAAGATAAATACCATATTCTAATGCACACATATGGAATCTAAAAAACTATCACTGAAGAATTTATTTACAGTGGAGAAACAGAACAATGGAGAAACAAAGAGAATAGACTTATGGACAAGGGGAGGAGAGAGTGAGATGTATGGAAAGAGTAACATGGAAACTTACATTACCATATGTAAAAGACATAGCCAAAGGGAATTTTCTGTATGGATCAGGAAACTCAAACAGGGGCTCTGTATCAATCCAGAGGGATGGGATGGGGCTGGAGATGGGAGGGAAGTTCAAAAAGGAGGGAATATATGTATATTTATGGCTGATTCATATTTGGGTTTGACAGAAAACAAAATTCTGTAAAAGCAATTATCATTCAATAAAAATAAAAAGAGAAAAAATAATATTGCATATATTATTCAGTTTTTATGCCCATACCCTTCTCCTAAGAGATCAGCTTTTGTACCTAGATCTATAAAATGCTTTTTTCATAATAAGACTGGAAAGATTTGGTACCCTACCAGGTTAATGATACTTTATATTTGACTTCTATTTCATAATTCATGTGAAAAGTGAGTCCTTAGTAGATAATTTATTTTGTGTGGCTAAGATAAATTTTTCTCCATGAATATTCCCCTTTTATTGTTCAAACATATTATTTGACCATGAAATTTAAGAATTTAAGTTATGTATAGGCTTTTGAATCTGAATATAGCATTCTACCTTATAACTAAGGATTCATTTGTAATGATTTGATTTCAGTGAAACTATCTAGGTATCATTTTGAAGTAACCTTGTGAGATAGTATATAAATCTATTATCATTACCCTGTGAGTTGAACAAATATTTAGCAGCTTGCTTGTGCATAAAATTTTTTATTAGAGCAATGTTTAAAAGAAGATATTATTTTTATTTTTGAATAAATAACTTTCCTGATCAAGTAGAATTTGAAGACTATTTCTTAGAATTTTCAAATGCATTATCAAGATTGCCATGAATGCATATAAACTTTATATATATATATGTGTGTGTGTGTGTATAATATAAATATATGTATATTGTATATATGTATTATTACATATATATAATTTAACATTCTGTATTGTTAAGAATTTCTCCCAATTTATAAACACTAAAGACTGTAGATGCAGCCGGTTTGAATCTTCAGGAATTTCTTCTGCTTATCTCCACTGGGAAAGCTTGTCATAATACTGACAGACTATCTGTCTTAAAATCACTGAGAGTATTGAACTGTCATATTTTGAGTATGTTTTCCAAAGTTAACTTTTGACTTTTACACCTTTCACCCTCTTCCTTTGCTGCTCGCCTTTTAAAAATAAAAGTCACAGTCATTTTGTCATTGTTGTCATCATGCTTTCATGTTTAGAATAAACTTTTTCAGCACTGTTTTTCTATCTGGGAGCCATTATTTTAAAATTATAGAGTGATTTTTCCAATTTAATGAAAAACACATTTTGTGTTCTCATTTATACCAAGTTTATACTAATACCACACATATTAAACCATTTCTTTGGTGTTTGCTGTATAGAATTTGTGCGTGTGTGTGTAGAATGAGGGATAGACAGCAAAGCATGACAGCTGAGCTGTTTTTGGTACTCTTGTCTTTTTCTGATGACTGTCAATATGTGTTCAATCTAGTAATACTAGGTATTAGTGTTCTCAAGAAGATCAGAATCATAAAAAAGAACAACCTAAATGCTCTTACACAAGAAAAGGCCAAGTATTATTCTTGAGGAGTAGACATTTCGTATCTATATACAATCCCTCTACTTTGAATTTCACCCTTTACACCTATGTGAATTTTAGGTCTCCAAATAATTGCCTAGCCCTAAGTGATCACAAGATATTAATTGCCCCCTCCCCAATTATTATGTGATTTTTTTGAAAAATGATGATTTACAAGAAATGAGACAATATCTTAAAAAGCAAATTTTGTGCTATTTTCCCAAGTCTCCTTGTATCTCTATCCTCAGTCTTCCAGAGACATTTGTAAAATTTTGGATTTTATCATTATTTTTATTCTTTATTTCCAAGGCAGGCCCTAAAAATCCACATCTTAATGATAACATTCAAAGCTCAACTTTATTTGCAAACAAGTGATGTGTTAACAGAACATATGTCATAGAGTGTATACTATATAATAAGTTTGAAAAATAGTAGAGGGAGAAAGACTACTTCACTCTGCAGGAGACTAGATGAGGGTGATTTAGACTGTGGGGTAGATAAAAGGGGATAATCTTGTAGGAGCAAAATGGGCAAACTCATCTGTAGCATCATGTTTCTGGGGCAAGTGTATGACTGGAAGCCTATATATCATAGTTCTAATATTAAAAAAAAATTTTTTTTTCAGGGCTTCCCTTCCAGGCCAATGGTTGAGACTTCACCTTCCAATGCAGTAGGTGTGGTTCAAACCCTGGCTGTGGAGCTAAAATCCCATATATCTCATGGCCAAAGAAACTTAAAACAAAAAACAGAAGCAATATTGTGAAAAATTCAATAAAGGCTTTAAAAATGATCCACATCAAAAAAAATCTTAAAAACATATATGTCAAGCAAAAAAACTAAAAACTTATGATTTCTACCTTCATAACTACTAGCGTGTACAGGCTCTCATATAAAACTCTCAGGGTTTTTCTTTGAAACAAGTATGTTGTCCTAACCAGTCCTCAACATCTTGCCTGCCAAGCATCCTGCTTTTCTTCCTGCTCTCTCCTTCATTCTACCTTGCACTCATCTTACTTGGGCAGGCACTCCAGTTTCCACACTCCTGGAAAACAGTCAATACATGGCCACTTTTCCAGCCCACCTGGAAGCTCAGGCAGACCTGGAAGCAGTCTAAATTTCAGTTGGGTAGGGGCAGGGTATTCTGAGTATCTGGAGAATGGTCTAACAAGGTGGTTCAAGATCTGTTTTGTCCCTGGTGAGGAACCTGCCAGAGCAGGGCATGTATAAGACCCTCTATATCAATCTCTCTCACCATATCCTGAAATCTCTAATGGCAGACATGCCAGAGAGGTGTAATCTGACCTGTGGTGGTCCAGGAGTAGAGAAACCCAGCCAGTTTTTTCTGAGATCAGCAGGGGATCTGTTCTTAAGACCTTCAGTTCAGTTCACTTCAGTCGCTCAGTCCTGTCTAACTCTTTGCAACCCCATGAATCGCAGCACACCAGGCCTCCCTGTCCATCACCAATTCCCAGAGTTCACTCAGACTCACATCCATCGAGTCGGTGATGCCATTCAGCCATCTCATCCTCTGTCGTCCTCTTCTTCTTCTGCCCCCAATCCCTCCCAGCATCAGAGTCTTTTTCAATGAGTCAACTCTTCACATGAGGTGGCCAAAGTATTGGAGTTTCAGCTTTAGCATCAGTCCTTCCAAAGAACACCCAGGACTGATCTCCTTCAGAATGGACTGGCTGGATCTCCTTGCAGTCCAAGGGACTCTCAAGAGTCTTCTCCAACACCACAGTTCAAAAGCATCAATTCTTTGGCACTCAGCTTTCTTCACAGTCCAACTCTCACATCCATACATAACCACTGGAAAAACCATAGCCTTGACTAGACGGACCTTTGTGGGCAAAGTAATGTCTCTACCTTTGAATATGCTATTTAGGTTGGTCATAACTTTCCTTTCAAGGAGTAAGCATCTTTTAATTTCATGGCTGCAGTCACCATCTGCAGTGATTTTGGAGCCCCCAAAAATAAAGTCTGACATTGTTTCCACTGTTTCCACATCTATTTCCCATGAAGTGATGGGACCAGATGCCATGATCTTCGTTTTCTGAATGTTGAGCTTTAAGCCAACTGTTTCACTCTCCACTTTCACTTTCATCAAGAGGCTCTTTAGTTCCTCTTCACTTTGTGTCATAAGGGTGGTGTCATCTGTATATCTGAGGTTATTGATATTTCTCCTGGCAATTCTGATTCCAGCTTGTTCTTCTTCTAGTCCACCGTTTCTCATGATGTACTCTGCATATAAGTTAAATAAGCAGGGTGACAATATACAGCCTTGACGTACTCCTTTTTCTTTTTGGAACCAGTCTGTTGTTCCATGTCCAGTTCTAACTGTTGCTTCCTGACCTGCATACAGATTTCTCAAAAGGCAGGTCAGGTGGTCTGGTATTCCCATCTCTTTCAGAATTTTCCACAGTTTATTGTGATCCACACAGTCAAAGGCTTTGGCATAGTCAATAAAGCAGAAATAGATGTTTTTCTGGAACTCTCTTGCTTTTGCCATGATCCAGTAGATGTTGGCAATTTGATCTCTGGTTCCTCTGCCTTTTCTAAAATAAGCTTGAACATCAGGAAGTTCACAGTTCATGTATTGATAAAGCCTGGCCTGGAGGATTTTGAGCATTACTTTGCTAGCATGTGAGATGAGTGCAGTTGTGTGGTAGTTTGAGCATTCTTTGGCATTGCCTTTCTTTGGGATTGGAATGAAAACTGACCTTTTCCAGTCCTGTGGCCACTGCTGAGTTTTCCAAATTTGTTGGCATATTGAGTGCAGCGCTTTCACAGCATCATCTTTCAGGATTTGAAATAGCTGAACTGGAATTCCATCACCTCCACTAGCTTTGTTCATAGTGATACTTTCTAAGGCCCACTTGACTTCACATTCCAGGATGTCTGACTCTAGGTCAGTGATCACACCATCGTGATTATCTGGGTCGTGAAGATCTTTTTTGTACAGTTCTTCTGTGTATTCTTGCCACCTCTTCTTAATATTTTCTGCTTCTGTTAGGTCCATACCATTTCTGTCCGTTATCGAGCCCATCTTTGCATGAAAAGTTCCCTTGGTATCTCTAATTTTCTTGAAGAGATCTCTAGTCTTTCCCTTTCTGTTGTTTTCCTCCGTTTTGCTGAGGAAGGCTTTCTTATCTCTTCTTGCTATTCTTTGGAACTCTGCATTCAGATGCTTATATCTTTCCTTTTCCCCTTTGCATTTTGCTTCTCTTCTTTTCACAGCTATTTGTAAGGCCTCCCCAGACAGCCGTTTTGCTTTTTTGCATTTCTTTTCCATGGGGATGATCTTGATCCCTGTCTCCTGTACAATGTCACGAACCTCATTCCATAGTTCATCAGGCACTCTGTCTATCAGATCTAGGCCCTTAAATCTATTTCTCACTTCCACTGTATAGTCACTGTTATTTTCTCTAAGAGATGACTATAAATTACCATTGGATTGTCCAGCAAGCACGAAATTTGTCTGCAGCTGGAGATTTAGCCATTTTAAATTTTCCTGAAAGAAAAAATGGTGTCTCTAATCACAGCGTCACTGTTACAGTGACACAGAAAGTAAAATTCATAGTAACCTGGATTTCTGTTGGGGAAGACAGTGGTTAAAACTTACACTTATTCACATGCATAACCACCCAATAATACATATATAGTGTCAAAGTATCACTATTTCAATATGATGTCTAAACTCTGGAAATAGTCATAAGAAAAAAATCAAATCTTATTCTGTACAAAAAATCTTATTTTGTATTAGAAAGGAAAATGAAAGAGTGTAAAAGCTGGGAAAGACAATAAATATGATTTAATTTAGGGGTCCTCAGCACCTAGGATCCAGTTATCACATGTAAGTGGATATGCACATTGTTTTCTACCAAACTCTCCATAAATCTATAACCTGAAAATGATAAGGAGGCTTGAACCTCTCATGACACAAATGAAGAACCTAAGGTCCAGATAGGCCAGGGCCTCACCCAGGGTAACACAGGCCCCTCCCTGCAGTTCAGTGTATTTTCAACTGAGCTCAGACAGTGCAGATTTTGCCTGCAATGTAGGAGACCTGGGTGTAATCCCTGGGTCAGGAAGATCCTCTTGAGAAAGGAATGACTACCCACTCCAGTATTCCTGCCTAGAGAATTCCATGGACAGAGGACCCTGGTGGAGGCTACAGTCCATGCAATCGCAGAGTTGGACATGACTGAGCAGATAACACTTTCACTTTCAAAGCAGCTGCCTACTACTTTCCACTTGGGACTGAACTCTATACCATGTCAGTTTTACCCTCTCGGTCATAATGAGGGCCCAGTCTGCATCACCATCCTTTCATTTATTTAGTTTTAATTTATTCATTTGACTAAACAAAGTCTCAGTTGCATCTTCATTGCATCATGGGAACTCTTAGTTGGGGCATGTGGGATCTAGTTCTATGACCAGGAATGGAACCCAGACTCTTTGAATTGGGAGCATAATGTCTTAATCACTGGACCACCCGGGCAGTCTCTATCATCCTTCTATTTTTTTTTTTTTCTTTTTTGACTGGAGATTACTACATTGGCCACACAGAATATAACACCTGCCAACCTGGACTCTTCATTGAGGTTGCACTTTGAAACAATTGCATGTGCAGCAAATCTGTTTTTTTGAGTTGCATGTATGGAAACAGTTTTTATGAACTGTTTATGAACCGTTTTGTTTAGCTGTTTTCTTATGCTGTGTGTTTTATCAGGACATTTTATGAGCATGTCAGCAGGCACCTTGACCTAATAAATGTTTTTAGTAAGCAGAGTGCAAGGTGAATTTTCAGCATTCATAGGCTTATTCAGTAAACAGCACTTTTGAAATTAGGTATTCAAGGAGATTTTAACCTCAAGGTGTTGTTGCTTCTCATTTCATCATTATAAAATTCAGGTACAAAATTACTTTGCTTTGTTTTTTAAATGATGGCTACATGGGGTTATTTTATTCATTTCTAGAAAAGATATGCATATATTAATTTCTATCTACTCTATTAGATAGATTCATTTTTCTATATTTTATATTTAAATATTCATTGAGAGAGAGGAGATAGAGAGGTCATTTAGTACCTGTATCTCAAAAGGGTGATTTTGATTTGTCTTCCTCTGTTGTGTGTGCATGCTCAAGTGTATGTGTTCACCATTAAGATCTGTTTTAACCTATATATGTATGGCAGGCTGTGGGAAATTCCAGGGATATTTGCATGAAGGTTTTAGCGTTAAGGAGCATAAAATAACAAACAATTGGCAAAAGGATTGGAGCACGTCATTGTATCTTTCTTGGTGACAGGTAGATTAGAGATTCAGTAAGAATTTTTCTGACCATAATGTGTATTGTTTGTTTTCTTGCTTTAAGTTGTATACATTTTTGAATGAAATGCCCAGCCCTTACAACAACATGCTTGGGAGATAATGCTGATATGAATCAATTTCAGCTTATTTCTTGGCTTATTTTCATGAGGAATGGTCCCAGCTCACAAGCCTGCAATTGAGTATTGCTGAGGTTCTCTTTGCACCTAGTTGTAATTATTAACAGAAGCTCTACAATATATATGACCCGACCTCCAAATATGAATACCTGCTAGCCTCTATGGTAAAATCTTCACATCTCATTGTGATGTGCTTAGGTTGAGCTTTTTACTCTGTATCCCTGGAAGAAGATTTATTAACCTAATTTTTGTTTATGTTCATGGATCCCAGATCCAGAACCTGAAAGGAAGGTTTTGGCAATGCTCATGGGGCAAAGGCTAGAAATTATGTGGAAATATCATATGTGTATGTTTAACACTGATGAGTTAAAATGGATATGGAATCCCAAGGTGGGGCCTAGGAAAGCTCTCCTCTAGGCCTTTTCTTATTCCATTGCTTGCATTTTTTTAGCTGGATTTTCTTCTAGTCTTGTCTTGCTGTCCTCAGATTGGTAGAAACATAAAGCTGAGCAAAAATTTAGATTAAAAGGATCAAAAATCCCATTCATTTTATTGAGTTTCTGTATCTTAGGGCTATGTCTAACTCATAAATTGAGGTCTCTGGTGTTTAGGTATTTTTCAGTAATTTATTTGCTTTTTAAAATCTATACATTTAAAAACATTAATTGGTACTTGCTTGGGTCAAGACAGTTCTAGGACCAAACAATAAGACATGTATAAATTTTTATTATACTATGCTCATTTCAGCATATCACCATGTTGGATTTTTGAATCACTAATACATTGATAACTGAAGTTAAAATATAAAAAAGTAGTTTCCATCAGATCAGATCAGATCAGTCACTCAGTCGTGTCCGACTCTTTGCGACCCCATGAATCACAGCACGCCAGGCCTCCCTGTCCCTCACCAACTCCCGGAGTTCACTCAGACTCACGTCCATTGAGTCAGTGATGCCATCCAGCCATCTCATCCTCTGTCGTCCCCTTCTCCTCCTGCCCCCAATCCCTCCCAGCATCAGAGTCTTTTCCAATGAGTCAACTCTTCACATGAGGTGGCCAAAAACCAAATAAAAATTTTTCATATCATTACAGATTTGTTAAAGTCACTGATGATGAATATTCTTTTACTGTTAGTTTTCCTATGACTGTTAAAGTCTGAAAGCAACATTGGAGGACACAGCTTTGATGTGTGACATCTCTCAGGGTCATCCATAATCCAGCTAACTATGAAATGGGGGCGGTAAACCTTCCATGACATTTTCCTATGGGGCACATTCATTTCAATATTTCATATATGACTTATTATCCATGTAATTCTGAATTTTTTACATCAAATTCTTTTTCTCATTGGTCAAATTTATTGCTGTTGAACATGGTTATGGTTTCTACAGTAAATATTCTATTCCAACTTCAGCAGCTTTAAAAGACTTTTTTAATTTATAGGAAAGTAAATATTTTTAGTTTTGTGTTCTTAAACTCCCAACTCCAACATGATTTAGATTTCAATATATGCTGTATAGTATTTTTCAATTTATCTTTTACTTTAGTCAAATTTGTGTATTCATGCAGTTTAAAGTGTCAAATGGTTCTTGCATTTTTTACCCATCCCATTTCCTGTTGTACAGATGCAAACACTTTCAACTATATTAGCTGATTCTTTTAAGATCTCTCCATATCTCTAAATAACATGCTTATATTGCTATTTTTTGGTTTGTTATTAATAGGCTTTATCTGTTGACTTCCTACTGTGGGAAATTAGACTTTAGCTCTCTTTCATCTTCCGGCCCCTATCACACACGTGCACACTTTTGAGCTCCCATCCT
This sequence comes from Bos indicus, assembly GCF_029378745.1. Taxonomy (NCBI): domain Eukaryota; kingdom Metazoa; phylum Chordata; class Mammalia; order Artiodactyla; family Bovidae; genus Bos; species Bos indicus. Next base: position 1,685,257 of record NC_091785.1, read on the forward strand.
CTTGAAATAATATATCATAATTTTGATTAAATGAATATTCATGTTTATCATTTTATGGCTAAATGAAAGCTTTTAGAGCTCAGTCATGCACTGAGCTACATTATCTCTTCTTCTAGCATTTTGTTTTCTCTTGTGTTAATAAAGGCCTCCTATTATTTACTTAGGTCTTCTTTGTACCTAACACTAATTTAGAACTTTCCAGTTGTGTAATGTATCTCTTAATATTTTCAGGAATTTTATATATTCTACACATTTTATCTTCTTTAATCAATCTCTCCCAGAGCTCTCCAAGCAAACCCCACTGATTGGGAGGGTTGAGGGTGCTACTTTTCAGCTCTAAAATTGTTGAAGCATTCTTCAGTGGGAACCCCAGAAGCTTGCTTTTTAAGTGCTTCCTGCAGCTGAGGGACCCGGTTGACTAGTTCTTATTCATACCAAGGAAAGCAAAAACACATGACTACTGGGGCATTAACTGCACACCCAACAATGGCAAGGCAAGGAATGCGTGTCACATGTTGACCAGGTGTGGGCCATGTGGGAAACAGGAACCTTGAATTATTTTTTTCTCTAAGGAGCTATTAGAATCTAAGTTTTAAGTATTATGATGTATATTATGGTATGAAAGGTGTTAGGGGAGGATTTTTGCTTGTTTATTTTAATTTTAAATGATCTTTGCCTATTTAAAAACAAACAGAAGAAGGTCTGAGAGAGATTCTATCCTTCCCTGCCAACGTATAGGGCTGTATTACAGTTGGCAGCTCTCTTCCCACATTCTGATTAGGCTAAATTGGATCTTCTGTAGTGATGAAAAGGATAGGCTTTTCCCTCCTCTGTCTCATCTCTGTATTTCAACTAAACTATGACAGCCATTGACTATGTAAGATTATGTTGTCCAAGCACAACTGAATTCCATTTAATTTCCAAAGGTCATATTAAATTCTGCTTATTGAAATTAGTCCTTTTCCCTACTTTGTCTGTTTAAGTTTTCTTTGGAAGGATTCCATCACCTTCCCGGAAAGATCAGTTCAGTATGATTTGTTTAAAAGATGTACAGCTTAAATGAAATGCGGAAGATAGAGAATGAGCTGGGTTGGTATCACCAACTGATAGTTGATACCAGTCAGTGAGTTGGACATGATTTTGAGAAAACTGCTGGAGATAGTGAAGAACTGGGAAGCTTGGCGTGCTGCAGTTCATGGGGTTGCAAAAAATCAGACATGACTTAGCAACTGAACAATTGCTGCCTAAATTGGTCCTCTAATTTTCTAACCTTTGCTTTTCCAATTTCGAAGCCTGCATAGGCTTCATACTTTGGATGTTCACATTTATCTTATGACTTTTCAATTTGTTGTTTCACTTATGCTTTATAATTAAATTCCAATAACAATTTTTATAACCTAATATACTTTTGGGCTGGTCAATTTCTGTAAAAAGGAAAAAAAAATAGAAACTCCTACTTGGAGAGTTTTGGTCTGAGATCTTTTTTCAGTCCTTAAAACTTTTCAATATATTTAAAATTATTTTGAAGAGAAAAGGCACAACAAATTAAAAAATAATGATTCACAAGGAATTTGGATCTGAAGAACACATGTAATTTTTTTTTTTTTTTTTTCATGGAGCTTTGCACTAAAACTTAAGTTGCCATAGAGTGGAAAGAGAGAGGGACTTCCCAGGTGCCACTAGGGGTAAATAACCCACTTGCCAATGCAGGAGACTTAAGAGAGCTGAGTTCAATCCCTGGGTGGAGAAGAACCCCTGGATAAAGTCATGGCAACCCAGTCCAGTATCCTTGCCTGGAGAATCCCATGGACAGAGGCCTGGTGGGCTACAGTCTATAGGGTCACACAGAGTTGGACATGACTGAAGCGACTTAGCAGGACATGGCAGAAAGAGAGAGAGAGTATTCCTACTAGGGCATGCTGGGAATTAGAATTGTTTATGCACTTGTTCAATTCATAGTGTGTTAAAAAAAAAAAAGTAGAGGAGTTTGGAGTACATAAAACTTTTATCACATTCAATTGGTTATAAAAGCTAGAGGCTAATCACAACTTATTTGACTAAGGCTAAGGATTTTCTATTTGAAAATATGTGGGAAGCCCTAGCCTACACTAGTTCCTAGCACAGAGTGAAGTGAAAGTGTTAGTCACTCAGCCGTGTCCAACTCTTTGCCACCCCCATGAACTGTAGCCCACCAAGTTCCTCTGTTCATGGAATTCTCCAGGCAATAATACTGAAATGGGTTGCCATTCCCTTCTCCAGGAGATCTTCCTGACCCAGGAATCAAACCTGAGTCTCTTGCATTGCAGGCAGATTCTTTACCCTCAGGGAAGCACAGAGTAGACACAAATGTTTGTTGAATAAATGAGTATTATATATAAGTCCTTATCATAGTCTCTTGGTCCTCTTAAATGTTAAACAATGCTAGATGCTATTCTTACCATTTTTAAAATACAAAAAAGTGGTCTCCATATTCAATGAAATATTACTCAGAAATCCTGCCATTTGCAAGAACACGGAAGACCTGGAGGGAACTATGCAAAGTGAAATAAGCTGGACAGATGAAGACAAACATTGTCCAGTATTACTTAGATGTAGAATCTAAAAAAAAAAACAAAACTTGAACTCATAGAAACAGAGAGTAGAATGGTGATTGACAGGGCCTAAGGGTTTAAGGAAGATAGGGAGACACTGGTAAAAGAGTTCAGAGCTTTAAGATGAGTAAGTTTTAAGGGGATCTAATGTACAGCATAGTGACTATAGTTAACAAATAAGTATCATATACTTAAAATTTACTGAGTGGAGCTTAATTTTTCTCCTCACACACACAAAAATTTGTAACTGCATGAGGCGATGGATGTGTTAGCTTTATTGTGGTCATCATTTCAATACATACACATATATTAAATCATTACACTATACTTCTTATATATATATAATTTTATTATATTCAATTATAATGAATAAAGCAAAAAAAAAGATGTTATTAAAATATCCAAAATTTACTATTAGTAAATATGCTGTATAGTAAAATGCTCTATGCTTGGTCGTTCAGTCTTGTCCGACTCTGCGATCCCATAGGCTGTAGCTCGCCAGGTTCCTCAGTCTATGGGGATTCTCCAGGCCAGAATACTGGAGTTGGTTGCCATGTCCTCCTCCAGGGGATCTTCCCAACTCAGGGATAGAACCCAGATCTCCCTCATTGCAGGCATATTACTGTCTGAGCCACCAGGGAAGCCCAAATAAGGGAACAAAGATGACCAAATACTGGAAGAAAAAGAATCTAGAGATAGCCATAGGACATACAACCAATGTTTCCATACTCTGCCTCTAATCCCCCCAATGAACCTGAAATATAGAAATGCTAGATTCAGGAAGCTGTGCCCAGGAATTCAAAGAGAAAGCCAGTCCTATGGCTGCTGTTGACTGCTTTCTCAAGACAGTGGAAAGTGACACCAAGGCCTTTGTGGAGCCCTGTGGCATGACATGCAGAGTGCTGCATAGATGGCATCTGATTTATATCTCCAAGTCATCACATTAAAATAATCTTTTGAACTTTGAGGGCCTTTCTTTCCCAAATAATCTTGACCTTGAAATTAAGTATTTCACATATTATCAAAAAGAATCAAGTTCTTCTGTGAGATTAAAAAATCTGATTAATTATGTTAAGACATTTGAACCCTAATTGTTTCAATTAATTAACATAAAATAGAATAGGAAGTAACTCAATTGCAAGTCTCTGTTTGACAACCAATTTGCCTTATCCATTTTTTCCCATCACAGAACCTAGGACTGCATCTGAAATAGAAAAGACACTCAGCAGATACTGAATGAAGAACCAAGTGTAAAGGAGTGTGTGTGTGTGTGTGCATACAAATGTGTGCCTTACAAAACTGACAAGGAGACAGAGCCTGAGCTTGAGCAAAACTGATATAAACACTTTTAATCCCCCTTATCTGTAGCCATTATTTAACTGGAAGAGACAACTAAACCATTTAATCATTTTAAATGTCTCTTATTGCCCATCCAGAACCTCAAGTCATCAATATCTTTAATAGATGACCAAAAGGGAAATGGAATCATTTTACTAAGATCTGAATAATCTAAAACAAACGAGAACACTGATAACAAGATACTCAGATCCTTCAGAAAATTGCCATGCTCCTTATATTTGATTCTTTGTTATTTTGAATGAGTAATTTGGAGATTATTGATGTACAAATGTTTGCAAATCTCTGACACTGTTGCTAACAATATCTTTCTGGCACTTCATGGTATAATCATCACAGTGATCAACTGGACAGTGCTGAGTTCTGACAGCATTAGAGAACCTGAGACGGAGTTCTACTTATAATCTTGTGTGTCCTCTTGAGTGTACAGGAGGCAGGAGACAAGTCTGAAGATAATCTCAAAGGGTAAGATTTCAGTTGCCATAATTTTCCTTTCTTTCTTTTTAAAATATTCATTCATTTATTTGACCTTTCTAAAATATCTCTAGGGCTAGAGAAAACCCAAAACAATTCAGATAATAGACAATCATCTTATTTTCCATTATTTCACCTGAATTAAATTACCTAGAATATTCCTGCAAGGTAATTCACACTGACAGTTGGTTTTGCTCGTTTCACTTGGGCAGATCATGGAAAAACTTTTCTGAAAAATCTTGGTTGTAGTTGATTGTTTGCAATTTCAAGGACAGAATCATGTAGATTATTTAGAGCTAGGGAGAATTACAAGTTTCAGAAATGATGTCCACTTACAAAAGTCCTTCCTGGCAACTTGTTAGATACTTGATTAAAGTAATTTTGGTTTTAGTATAAAATATTCATCATGAAGAAATCACATCTCAGCTTCTCAAATATCCATTTATACATTATAAAATGGTCAAACCCTCTGCTCCATATTAGCATTTTTTGTTTGTTTGTTTGAAGCCATTCAAATTATGAAAAGCATGTAAATCCAGAATCTTGTAATATAATGAATGGGCAGAGGTCAGACTATTACAAGCTATTTTCTCTTCTGATGACTCTTTTTGTATGAAGTTTTCCCCTACATTTTAATTTATTTCTTTTTGATTCATATTACTATTAAATGAATCAATTGAAAGCTATGTAAAAGTCCTTTTTAATAAGGAAGCTGCTACTGCTGCTAAGTCACTTCAGTCGTGTCTGACTCTGTGTGACCCCATAGATGGCAGCCCACCAGGCTCCCTTGTCCCTGGGATTCTCCAGGCAAAAACACTGGAGTAGGTTGCCATTTCCTTCTCCAATGCATGAAAGTGAAAAGTGAAAGTGAAGGTGAAGTCGTGTCAGATTCTTAGCAACCCCATGGACTATAGCCTACCAGGCTCCTCTGTCCATGGGGTTTTCCAGGCAAGAGTACTGGAGTGCGGTGCCATTGCCTTCTCCAATAAGGAAGAGAGATACTTAAAATACATATATATATTTTTAATTCCTAGATTGTATTGAGGCAATTCTCCAAAATTAAGTAGTTATGCTTACTTAATGATTGCCATAAATTTGGTATTTTGGTTGTCCCTACATTTGACCCCAAATTCTTACCTGATATCTTCATTCAAAAAGTATCAGTCTTCTTGACTCTCATTTTTATATCTTTATAGACATTTGATGCTTACAAAGTAAAACATAAAAATGGCTCAAATAGAGGAAATGGTATTTATTCAGAAAACCTGAGTTGGAGAGAGAGAGAGGCAAACAGCATTTTTCCAAGCTATCTCTCTGAATCTATTTTCACAAGCCATCAGCACTTTGAAAGGGGAAATTAATTTGAATATTTGTCATATTTTAAGAAGTGTGATGAAATAATGGTAACTAGTGTCAGATAGCCTTAGAAAAGATAGATATATAAACACTAAATGAATATTGTTTAAAAATGAGGAGCCTACACAGAGAGAGGTAGAATTTTATTCTTTCAGTATTTATTAATAATTTAAATTTGTCTTCCTCATTGTCTTTGGAAAATTGCTAAGACACATTTTATGGAGGGGTGACTAGTCAGTCATAGAATTAGTGCCAGTGATGCTTAAGTACAGAAAGGAATGCCCTTTCCAACTAGATTCTTACATGTATCCATCAAATAAAAGTAAGCACTTGATTCTGGTGGTGATTATTCATTAGACAATAAAGACTTTATGTAATTATTGTGTATATTTTGAGTTAAAATGGAATAAATAAAATTTTTCCAGTTGAATTTAATGAAAAGTTGATTTCCCTTAATAGTTTTTCACTTAGCAACAGTATTTTAATGAAAAAATGTTAAGCCATCTACCAAAAATATACACGTATGTATATACATACAAATGTATAATGTAATGTTCTACTCTAATGAAAATGAACAAACTAGAGCCAGATGTGCATGCCTGCATACTAAGTCTCTTCAGTCATGTCTGTTTCTTTGAACCTCCATGGACTGTAGCCTGCCAGGCTCCTCAGTCCATGGGATTCTCCAGGCAAGAATTCTGGAGTGGGTTGCCATGCCCTCCTCCTGACCTAAGAATCAGACCTATGTCTCTTATGTCTCCTGTATTGGTAGGTGGGTTCTTTATCACTAATGCCACCTGGGAAGGCCCCAGAGCTACATATAGCAACATGGATAAATCACATAAACATAATATGAGTCAAAAAATCCAAAAGAGATCACATTGCATGATTCCATTCTTATAAAACTAAAAAAAATAGGAAAAAGCAATTTTGGTTTTAGAAGCCTGGATAATAGTTAACTTTGAAAAGTTGACGTGTTGCCAGTCCAGGTTCAATGCACGATACTGGATGCTTGGGGCTGGTGCACTGGGATGACCCAGAGGGATGGTATGGGGAGGGAGGAGGGAGGAGGGCTCAGGATGGGGAACACATGTATACCTGTGGTGGATCCATTTTGATATTTGGCAAAACTAATACAACATTGTAAAGTTTAAAAATAAAATTAAAAAAAAAGTTGAGAGGGAACAGTAGATGTAAGGGGCTATGAGGAGACTTTGGGGGGACTCTAAAAATTAATTTTTAAACAAATCTATTGTTTATATGGGGCTTCCTGGGTGTCTCAATGGTAAAGAATCTGCCTGTCAAGCAGGAGACATGGGTTCAATTCCTGGGTCTCTTTTCCATAGACAAGGAAATGATAACCCAGTCCAATATTCTTGCTTGGGAAATCCTATGGGCAGAAGAGCCTGGTGAGCTACAGTTCACAGGGTCGCAAAAAGTTGGAGATGACTAAGTGACTAAATAGCAGCAGCAGCATATTTACGCAACTGTCCTTTTGTGTTGTCCCATTGAGCTGTACATATATAATTTGTTCTATTTTTCTATATATAGGTCATGTTATAGTCACTCAGTTGTGTCTAACTCTTTGCAACCCCATGGACTATAGTCCACCAGGCTCCTCAGTCTATGGAACTCTCCAGGAAAGAGTACTGGAGTGGGTAGCCATTCCCTTCTCCAGGGGATCTTCCCGACCCAGGGGTCGAACCTGGGTTTCCCTCATTGCAGGCAGGTTCTTCATTGTCTGAGCCACCAGGGAAGCCCATATATAGGTCATATTTCAGTTTAAAACTTGAAAAAAAGAAAAATAAATAAATAAAATTAATCATTTAAAATTTTCAGAGTATGTATTTGTGATAGTGGTAAAAAAGTATTTTGGCAGAAAGTAACTCACTATTGTTGTTGTTCAATCACTAAGTCCTGTTCAACTCTTTATGACACAGTGTACTGCACCATGCCAGGCTCCCTTGTCCTTCACGGTCTCCTGGATTTTGCTCAAATTCATGCCCATTGACTAGGTAGTACTATCTAACCATTGCATCCTCTGCTGCCCGCTTCTCCTTTTGCCTTCGATCTTTCCAGCATCAGGATTTTCCCCAATGATTTGGTTCTTCACACCACGTGGCCAAAGTATTGGTGCTTCAGTTTCAGCATCAGTCCCTCCAGTGAATATTCAGGGTTGATTTCCTTTAGCATTGATTGGTTTGATCTCCTTGCTGTGTGCATAGTTACTCAGTTGTGTCCAACTCTTTGCCATCCTTTGGACAATAGCCTGTCAGTCTCATCCCTCTTGCCTCTTGATTTTTCAGGCAAGAATACTGGTATGGGTGGCCATTTCCTCCTCCAGGGGATCTTCTTGACCCAGGGATTGAACCTGCGTCTCCTACATTGGCAGGTGGAGTTTTTGACCTCCTTAACTCAATATTATATTCTCACTGTCATTATATCCCATCTACATAGACAAAATATTGTACTATAAATTTAAGAATGGTCTTAATTGGCTTGATCTTTTAAAGATAATATATTAATTTACAATGTCTTAAATGTATTCTATTAGCCAGGTAATATGCTGGGAGTTATGTAAGTCAGTATCAAAGACATTTAGTTACAATTACAAAACTATTTTTCCATAATTGTTTGTCAACTTTGGGGTGTGTGTTTATGTGTATTTGGATAGCATGTTTCCCCCCACACCTTCCAGGAAAATACCCAGATGATTTATTTTAGTGAAATCCTCAGGAGAAAATATTTAGTGAGTTTTTTTTTTTTTTAGCTATGTAAAGATAATTAAACTGTAGAGTTGCAAAGCTGTTTATTAAGCTATCAAAGGTCAAAAACCAATTCAATATTTAATATATATTCAAGCTTAAAAGAAATAAAGGACCAGAGTATACTCCCTTTAAAAATGGAGAGAGCTTATTTTCTTAGCTGAATTTATCCGTTACAATAGTATTTCCAAAAAGTCATATGTGAATTTTCTATTTCTAAATGGAAGATAAAGATCTTGATATAAAATAGATATAAAAGCTCAGTGCTTTTCATTGAGAATATCAGGACTAAAATAGATATAAAAGCTCAGTGCTTTTTATTGAGAATATCAGGACTTTCACTTCTAACAGCCCCTTCCGCCCCTTTGCTTTGTCTCTAAGCATAAAAAGGTTTTGGTAAATCGCTTATAGATAAAATTATCATTTTTTTGAGATATTATCTGTCTCAGTTGTCCTGTGAGTGAGAAAAAGTACCACTTAGAAGTGTGACGGGAAAGATAATGACTCTTGAAATATGTTGTTGTCATTGTTGTTCAGTTGCTAAGTCAGGTCTGACTCTTTTCCCCATGGACAGGACCACAGCAGACTTCTCTATCCTCCACTATCTCCAAAAGTGCTCACATTCATGTTAATTTAATCAGTGGTAGTATCTAACTATCTCATCCTCTGCCATCCCCTTCTCCTTTTGCCTTCAATCTTTCCTAGCATCAGGGTCTTTTCCAATAAGTTGACTCTTCTCATCAGGTGGCCAAAATATTGGAGTTTCAGCCTCAACATCAGTCCTTGCAGTGAATATTTAGGGTTGATTTCCTTTAGAATTGACTGGTATGATCTCCTTGCTGTCCAAGGGACTGTCAGGAGTCTCTCCCAGCACGATTAGAAAGCTTCACTTCTTCAGTACTCAGTCTTCTTTACGGTCCAACTCTCATACTTTACATGACTACTGGAAAAACTTTGACTTTTGGAACCTTGGTAGTCAAAATGATGTATCTGCTTTTTATTATGCTCTCTAAGGTTATCATTGGAGAAGGCAATGGCACCCCACTCCAGTACTCTTGCCTGGAGAATCCCAGGGAAGGGGGAGCCTGGTGGGCTGCCATCTATGGGGTTGCACAGAGTTGGACAAGGCTGAAGTGACTTAGCAGCAGCAGCAGCAGGCTTATCATAGCTTTCCTACCAAGGAGCAAGTGTCTTTTAATTCAGGGCTGCAATCACAGTCCACAGTGATTTTGGAGCCCAAGAATATAAAATCTGTCACTGCTTCCACTTTTTCCTTTCTATTTGCCATAAGGTGGTGAAACCAGATGCCATGATCTTAGTTTTTTAGTGTTGTCCACATCTTAATTCTAAGAACCTTTGAATACAATACCGTACATGGCAAGAAGGACTTCATATACATGATTAAGTAACTTGACAATATCTGGACTATCTAGCAAGTGGAACCCATGTAATCATGAATTTTTAAAACTTAAGAACTTTTCCAAACTATGGTCAGAAAAAGAGTTATGACTGTAGGAAAAAAAAAAAAAGAAGGATTTGATGTGGCTGGTTTAGAAGATGGAAGAAGTGGGGCACAAATGAAGGAATATGGGCAACCTCTGGAAATCTAAAAATATAAGAAAAGAGGTTCCAGAAAGGAACACAGCCTTTTTAACACCTTGATTTTAGCCTAGTAAGGCCATTTTGGACCTCTCAACTAGAGAGCTGTATAATAGTAAATTTGAATTATTTTAGGCCTCCAAATACATGGTATTTATTACAGCATCAGCAAAAAAAAAAAGAGCTAAGATGAAAAATTTGTGCAATATGTTCCAGACATATAGCTGGGTGAATTGTAAAGATAACATTTAGAAAAATTTTAATTAGGTAAGTAAAGCACATTTAAATTTTGACTTTCTACAACTTACATACACACTCAACACATAGTATAGTAATCTCTGTCAGACAAAAATCTGGTGATAATGAAAAACTTCCAAGTATGATTTTTTGGGGAAAAACTCCATATTTTAATTCTGTTTTAGTTAATTCTTTTCGATATGGAATATTTCCAATATAAAAAACCTATATTTAACAAATATGATTGAGTCACTGACATTTTAAACTCAAATGACAAACATTTGTTATTCTTTTATATTAATAATATATGCATTAGGATTTGAGTTTTATGTAAAGTAACATTTTATTTGAGTATTTTAGTTTAATAAGAAAGAAGTGTTAGTTGCTCAGTAATGTCTGACTCTTTGCCACCCCAGGGACTGTAGCCCACCAGGCTTCTCTGTCCATGGGATTCTCTAGGCAAGAATACTGGAGTGGGTTGCCATTTCCTTCTCCAAGGATTATACATAAAAATGTTAGCTGACTTTACTGAACAAGGAGTATCTATTAAAATATATATCACTTTGGACCCCCATGCCTGAGGCCAAAGGCGGTGGCCAGGAGGAGATACCCCACATCCAAGGAGCAGTGGCTGCACAGGCTCAGGAGGGCCTAGAGGAGCTACTCCATGTTCAAGGTCAGGAGGGGCGGTGGTGAGGCAATACCCCTCATCCAAGTTAAGGAGCAGTGGCTGCGCTTTGCTGGAGCAGCTGTGAAGAGATACCCCACGTCCAGGATGTTTTATCAATGGTGCTGTATAGAAGGATAAGTCTTGAGACTACTATAAAAATAAGACTTAAAACCAAAAGCAGGAGGCTTAAGTCCAAATCCTGAGAACACCAGAGAACTCCTGACTCCAGGGAACATTAATTGACAGGAGCTCATCAAACGCCTCCATACCTACACTGAAACCAAGCACCAACCAAGGGCCAACAAGTTCCAGAGCAAGACATACCATGTAAATTCTCCAGCAACACAGGAACACAGCCCTTAGCTTCAATATACAGGCTGCCCAAAGTTACTCCAAATCCATAGACATCTCATAACTCATTACTGGACACTTCATTGCACTCCAGAGAGAAGAAATCCAGCTCCACCCACCAGAACACCGATACAAGCTTCCCTAATCAAGAAACCTTAACAAGCCTCCTGTACAACCTCATCCACAGTGAGGAAACTCCACAATAAAGAAAACTCCACAAACTGCCAGAATACAGAAAGGCCACCCAAAACTCAGCAATATAAACAAGATGAAGAGACAGAGGAATACCCAGCAGGTAAAGGAACAGGATAAATGTCCACCAAACCAAACAAAAGAGGAAGAGATAGGAAATCTACCTGATAAAGAATTCCGAATAATGATAGTGAAAATGATCCAAAACCTTGAAATAAAAACGGAATCACAGATAAACAGCCTGGAGACAAGGACTGAGAAGATGCAAGAAAGGTTTAACAAGGAACTAGAAGAAATAAAAAAGAGTCAATATATAATGAATAATGCAATAAATGAGATCAAAAACACTCTAGAAGCAACAAATAGTAGAATAATGGAGGCAGAAGATAGGATTAGTGAAGTAGAAGATAGAATGATAGAAATTAATGAATCAGAGAAGAAAAAAGAAAAATGAATTAAAAGAAATGAGGACAATTTCAAAGACCTCAAGGACAATATTAAATGCCACAGCATTCGAGTCATAGGATTCCCAGAAGAACAAGACAAAAAGAAAAACCATGAGAAAATACTTGAGGAGATAATAGTTGAAAGCTTCCCTAAAATGGGGAAGGAACTAATCACCCAAGTCCAAGAAACCCGAAGAGTCCCAAACAGGATAAACCCAAAGCGAAACACCCCAAGACCATATTAATCAAATTAACAAAGATCAAACACAAAGAACAAATATTAAAAAGCAGCAAGGGAAAAACAACAAATAACACACAAGGGGATTCCCGTAAGGATAACAGCTTATCTTTCAATAGAAACTCTTCAGGCCAGGAGAGAATGGCAAGGCATACTTAAAGTGATGAAAGAAAATAACCTACAGTGCAGATTACTGTACCCAGAGAGGATCTCATTCAAATATGAAGGAGAAATCAAAAGCTTTACAGACAAGCAAAAGTTGAGAGAATTCTGCACCACCAAACCAGCTCTCCAACAAATGCTAAAGGATCTTCTCTAGACAGGAAACACAAAATAGGTGTATAAACTCGAACCCAAAACAATAAAGTAAATGGCAACAGGATCATACTTATCAATAATTACCTTACACGTAAATGGGTTGAATGTCCCAACCAAAAGACAAAGACTGGCTGAATGGATACAAAAAGAAGACTCCTATATATGTTGTCTACAAGAGACCCACCTAAAAACAGAAGACTCATACAGACTGAAAGTGAAGGGCTGGAAAAAGATATTCCATGCAAATAGAGACCAAAAGAAAGCAGGAGTAGCAATACTCATATCAGATAAAATAGACTTTAAAACAAAGGCTGTGAAGAGACAAAGAAGGACACTACACAATGATCAAAGGATCAATCAAAGAAGAAGAGATAACAATTATAAATATATACGCACCCAACATAGGAGCACTGCAATATGTAAGACAAATGCTAACAAGTATGGAAGGGGAAATTAACAATAACACAATAATAGTGGGAGACTTAATACCCCACTCAACTAAACAGAACATTAACAAGGAAACACAAACTTTAATGACACAATAGACCAGTTAGACCTAATTGATATCTATAGGACATTTCACCCCAAAACAATGAATTTCACCTTTTTCTCAAGGGCACATGGAACCTTCTCCAGGATAGATCACATCCTGGGCCATAAATCTAGCCTTGGTAAATTCAAAAAAATAGAAATCATTCCAAGCATCTTTTCTGCTCACAATGCAGTAAGATTAGATCTCAATTACAGGAGAAAAACTATTAAAAATTCCAACATATGGAGGCTGAGCAACATGCTGCTGAATAACCAACAAATCACAGAAGAAATCAAAAAAGAAATCAAAATATGCATAGAAACTAATGAAAATGAAAACACAATAACCCAAAACCTGTGGGATACTGTAAAAGCAGTGTAAGGGGAAAGTTCATAGCAATACAGGCATACCTCAAGAAACAAGAAAAAAGTCAAATAAATAACCTAACTCTACACCTAAAGCAACTAGAAAAGGAAGAAATGAAGACCCCCAGGGTTAGCAGAAGGAAAGAAATCTTAAAAATTAGGACAGAAATAAATGCAAAAGAAACAACAGAGACCATAGCAAAAATCAACAAAGCCAAAAGCTGGTTCTTTGAAAGGATAAATAAAATTGACAAAACATTAGCCAGACTCATCAAGAAACAAAGGGAGAAAAATCAAATTAATAAAATTAGAAATGAAGAGATCACAACAGACAACACAGAAATGCAAAGGATCATAAGAGGCTACTATCAGCAATTATATGCCAATAAAATGGACAATGTGGAAGAAATGGACAAATACTTAGAAAAATACAACTTTCCAAAACTGAACCAGGAAGAGATAGAAAATCTTAGCATACCCATCACAAGCACAGAAATTGAAAGTGTAATCAGAAATCTTCCAGCAGACAAAAGTCCGGCTTCACAGACGGCTTCACAGCTGAATTCCACCAAAAATTTAGAGAAGAGCTAATACCTATCCTACTCAAACTCTTCCAGAAAATTGCAGAGGAGGGTAAACTTCCAAACTTGTTCTATGAGGCCACCATCACCCTAATACCAAAACCTGACAAAGATGCAACAAAAAAAGAAAACTACAGGCCAATATCACTGATGAACATGGATGCAAAAATCCTTAACAAAATTCTAGCAATGAGAATCTGACAACACATTAAAAAGATCATACACCATGATCAAGTGGGCTTTATCCCAGGGATGCAAGGATTCTTCAATATCCACAAATCAATCAATGTTATACACCACATTAACAAATTGAAAAATAAAAGCCATATGATTATCTCAATAGATGCAGAGAAAGCCTTTAACAAAATTCAACATCCATTTATGACAAAAACTCTCCAGAAAGCAGGAATAGAAGGAACATACCTCAACATAATACAAACTATATATGACAAACCCGCAGCAAACATTATCCTCAATGGTGAAAAACTGAAAGCATTTCCCCTAAAGACAGGAACAAGACAAGGGTGCCCACTTTCACCACTACTATTCAACATAGTTTTGGAAGTTTTGGCCATAGCAATCAGAGCAGAAAAATAAATAAAAGTAATGCAAATTGGAAAAGAAGAAATAAAACTCACTGTTTGCAGATGACATGATCCTCTACATATAAAAACCCTAAAGACTCCATCAGAAAATTACTAGAGCTAATCAATGAATATAGTAAAGTTGCAGGATATAAAATCAACACACAGAAATTCTTGCATTCGTATACACTAATAATGAGAAAATAGAAAAAGAAATTAAGGAAACAGTTCCATTCACCATTGCAATGAAAAGAATAAAATACTTAGGAATATATCTACCTAAAGAAACTAAAGACCTATATATAGAAAACTATAAAACACTGGTGAAAGAAATCAAAGAGGACATTAATAGATGGAGAAATATACCATGTTCATGGATTAGAAGAATCAATATAGTGAAAATGAATATACTACCCAAAGCAATCTATAGATTCAGTGCAATCCCTATCAAGCTACCAATGGTATTTTTCACAGAGCTAGAACAAATAATTTCACAATTTGTATGGAAATACAAAAAACCTCGAATAGCCAAAGCAATCTTGAGAAAGAAAAATGGAACTGGAGGAATCAACCTGCCTGACTTCAGGCTCTACTGCAAAGCCACAGTCAATAGGACAGTATGGTACTGGCACAAAGACAGAAATATAGATCAGTGGAACAAAGTAGAAAGCCCAGAGATGAATCCAAGCACCTATGGACACCTTACTGATGACAAAGCAGGCAAGAATATACAAGGAAGAAAAGACAATCTCTTTAACAAGTGGTGCTGTGAAAACCGGTCAACCACTTGTAAAAGAATGAAACTAGAACACTTTCTAACACCATACACCAAAAAAAAATTCAAAATGGATTAAAGATCTAAATGTAAGACCAGAAACTCTAAAATTCCTAGAGGAGAACATAGGCAAAACACTCTCTGACATACATCACAGCAGGATCCTCTATGATCCACCGCCCAGAATATTGGAAATAAAAAGCAAAAAATAAACAAATGGGACCTAATTAAAATTAAAAGCTTCTGCACAACAAAGGAAACTCTAAGCAAGGTGAAAATACAGCCTTCAGGATGGGATAAAATAATAGCAAATGAAGCAACTGACAAACAACTAATCTCAAAAATATACAAGCAACTCCTGCAGTTCAACTCCAGAAAAATAAATGACCCAATCAAAAAATGGGCCAAATAATTATATATACATTTCTCCAAAGAAGGCATACAGATGGCTAACAAACACATGGAAAAATGCTCAACATCACTCATTATCAGAGAAATGCAAATCAAAACCACAATGAGGTACCATTTCACGCCAGTCAAAATGGTTGCAATCCAAAAGTCTACAAGCAATAAATGCTGGAGAGGGTGTGGAGAAAAGAGAACCCTCTTACAGTGTTGGTGGGAATGCAAACTAGTACAGCCACTATGGAGAACAGTGTGGAGATTCCTTAAAAAGCTGGAAATAGAACTGCCTTATGATCCAGCAATCCCACTGCTGGGCATACACACTGAGGAAACCAGAAGGGAAAGAGACACATATACCCCAGTGTTCACTGCAGCACTGTTTATAATAACCAGGACATGGATGCAACTAGATGTCCATCAGAAGACGAATGGATAAGAAAGCAGTGGTACATATACACAATGGAGTATTACTCAGCCATTAAGAAGAATACATTTGAATTAGTTCTAATGAGGTGGATGAAACTGGAGCCTATTATACAGAGTGAAGTAAGCCAGAAAGAAAAACACCCATACAGTATACTAATGCATACATATCGAATTTAGAAAGATGGTAATGATAACCCTGTATGTGAGACAGCAAAAGAGACCTAGATGTACAGAACAGTCTTTTGGACTCTGTGGGACAGGGTGAGATGATTTGGGAGAATGGCATTGAAACATGTATAATATCATATAAGAAACAAATCGCCAGTCCAGGTTCAATGCCGGATACAGGACGCTTGGGGCTGGTGCACTAGGATGACCCAGAGGGATGATATGGGGAGGGAGGTGGGAAGAAGGGTTCAGGTTGGGGAGCACGTGTACACTGGTGGTGGATTCATGTTGATGTATGTCAAAACTAATACAATATTGTAAAGTAATCAACCTCCAATTAAAGTAAACAAATTTAAATTAAAAAAATAAAATATGTATCACTTTGAAGAATTTATTTAACTTAAGTAAGTCAATAAATAGAAAATAACCACTGGATTCACATAATTCATAATTTCTATGACATGTTTTATTTTCCCTTATTTATTAATGGAATTAATTGACATGTTTTATTAATTCCTTTGAATTAAGTGTAAGACATTTGAGAAGTGTTGGAAAAGCTGGATTCAAATCCTAACATTGTGTGATCTTAGTCAATTCCATAGATCTCTCCTATTTAAATTAATTATTTGTGATGGAATGATTGCTAGACTATATAACTTTTAAGTTTACTTTCACCTTGAAAAACATATGACTGCACCTTCTGTATATGACAGTTGGTGTAATTTTAGAGCTGTGCATCTCAGCTGGGGAGATTATCTGTGCAGTAGACGTTTGGTATCTGGAGACAGTCTTGCTTGTCATGACCTGATGTTTCTGCATGTGGGGTGTATTGTGTGTGCATGCGTGTGAGTGTAAGTGTGTGCTGGTGGTGGGGAGGGTTATACTATCGTGTACTGAGTTAATTTCAGGATCCTGCTAAACAAATTGCAATGCACATGACAGCCCCAGACAACAAATAATTATCCAGCTCAAAATGTGAGTAGTCTTGATCTTGAGAAATCTTGCTTATAGAAACAAAGTATTCATAATTTTTTTTTTTTTGCAAAAGAAAAGTTATTTTTTAAACTGGTAAAAGTGATGCAATTCCAGATAAAATTGAGTTTAAGGCAAACTAATGAATGCCTCTCTATCAACTAAAAATGGGATAACTTCAAAGTATTTCACTTTGCCATCTTAATTACTGGAAACTAATAGTACACAAGAAATAAAATAACTTTCTGGATATTTTGGAAATCAACCAAGACTCCATGAATAATTTCAGGACCCAATGTGAAAGTGAATGAATCATGTGCCTCTTATTTACTGCTGAAATCTTTGCCTGAGATGTTTATCATTGTTGTATTTAGAAATAGTGCAGGTTAATTACATTAGTCAGAGTATCATGACAGTTATTTTAACAGAGTTATAAGATCAACATTTTATAGTATTTCCCTTATTTTTAATTATAAGTAAGGTAGTACTGTGGAGGTTAAAATTTCAAAATTGAGGGGTAACTGTAAATTTAGTTTTACATGACTTAAGAAAATACAGACTATAAAAGAATTTCAAAAAAACAAACCTCAACTTTTTTTCAGGTTCAGTGAATAAACAAACAACCTAAGGTAACAAATTAGCTGTTTATAATTATGTAATAGTTGGGACTTCCTATTAGCTCGGCATTGCCTGTATTTCACTCTTCTTTTCAGATAAACAAAAATAGAAATATACAAAAAAAAAAAAAAAAAGCAGAAACCAAAATTTCTGCTAGAATAAACAACTTATTTAGAGAAATTGTTTTCTACAACCCTCTATTTTCTAAAGGCAAATTGCATAGAATATATTATCAATTTTTCCTATACAAAGTCAATATGTCTAATAGTAAATACAGCATTGAGCTGAATTCAGATAACCTGTATTCATCTGGGGTCATATCCAAGGGATTACTGATGCTCATTCTTTAAAAGTCCATGCTCTAAAGAGATCAATCTAAAGACGACAGTACCCTGGCATTTACTTGAGAAGTCAAAGTACTGCAGGTTTCCAGAGCCCCACCTAATTAATAACCTTGAGTCATGTAACCATTATATTTGGCCTTTTCATAGCCCATTATCAGATGATAAAACATTGTGTCTATGAGAGACAGACAATGATCTCAACAAACTCATTGTCATGTGTAATTTTTCAAAGAATGCTATATCTTCTATATCTTATCTGCTAAGGATTTGATTCTACACTCAGATTTCTTTCATAGGTGCAATTGTAGAGCAATTTTGAGTACTGGTTTGAAAGTCTAAGAAGGAGATTAGTGCTATTTGTGTTTACACTCTCTGAACTGAGAATTTCCTCTGTTTAGAGAGGGCATATTCACCAGTTGTGCGTATGACTTCAGAAAAGACATGAACACATGAGATCATGAAATGTGGTAGCATGAAGAAGATATCTAGTCAGTTAGCCATATCAACAGATATAACCCTAGACCTTGTTAGGGGTTTCATATGTATCTTTAATAATGTCCTTGCAGATAGAAGAAGACAAGATTTAAATCCAAAGACATACTTTATTTTATTCCATTTACTGGGAAATTGAAATACCGATTGGTAGATTCATTAGGTCTTCCCAGCATCCCTTTTTTTGGGGAAACTCATCTGTGTCATTCATGTGGTTCTTTTTGTGTGTGTGTGTGTGTGTTTTATTTTTTATTTTTTTAAATTTTATTTTATTTTTAAACTTTACATAATTGTATTATTTTTGCCAAATATCAAAATGAATCCACCACAGGTATACATATGTTCCCCATCCTGAACCCTCCTCCCTCCTCCCTCCCCATACCATCCCTCTGGGTCGTCCCAGTGCACTAGCCCCAAACATCCAGTATCGTGCATTGAACCTGGACTGGCATCTTGTTTCATACATGATATTTTACATGTTTCAATGCCATTCTCCCAAATCTTCCCACCCTCTCCCTCTCCCACAGAGTCCATAAGACTGTTCTATACATCAGTGTCTCTTTTGCTGTCTTGTACACCAGGTTATTGTTACCATCTTTCTAAATTCCATATATATGCGTTAGTATACTGTATTGGTGTTTTTCCTTCTGGCTTACTTCACTCTGTATAATAGGCTCCAGTTTCATCCACCTCATTAGAACTGATTTCAATGTATTCTTTTTAATGGCTGAGCAATACTCCATTGTGTATATGTACCACTGCTTTCTTATCCATTCATCTTCTGATGGACATCTAGGTTGCTTCCATGTCCTGGCTATTATAAACAGTGCTGTGATGAACATTGGGGTACACGTGTCTCTTTCCCTTCTGGTTTCCTCAGTGTGTATGGCCAGCAGTGGGATTGCTGGATCATAAGGCAGTTCTATTTCCAGCTTTTTAAGGAATCTCCACACTGTTCTCCATAGCGGCTGTACTAGTTTGCATTCCCACCAACAGTGTAAGAGGGTTCCCTTTTCTCCACACCCTCTCCAGCATTTATTACTTGTAGACTTTTTGATCGCAGCCATTCTGACTGGTGTGAAATGGTACCTCATAGTGGTTTTGATTTGCATTTCTCTGATAATGAGTGATGTTGAGCATCTTTTCATGTGTTTGTTATCCATCTGTATGTCTTCTTTGAAGAAATGTCTATTTAGTTCTTTGGCCCATTTTTTGATTGGGTCATTTATTTTTCTGGAATTGAGCTGGAGGAGTTGCTTGTATATTTTTGAGATTAGTTGTTTGTCAGTTGCTTCATTTGCTATTATTTTCTCCCATTCTGAAGGCTGTCTTTTCACCTTGCTAATAGTTTCCTTTGATGTGCAGAAGCTTTTAAGGTTAATTAGGTCCCATTTGTTTATTTTTGCTTTTATTTCCAATATTCTGGGAGGTGGGTCATAGAGGATCCTGCTGTGATGTATGTCAGAGAGTGTTTTGCCTATGTTCTCCTCTAGGAGTTTTATAGTTTCTGGTCTTATGTTGAGATCTTTAATCCATTTTGAGTTTATTTTTGTGTATGGTGTTAGAAAGTGGTCCAGTTTCATTCTTTTACAAGTGGTTGACCAGATTTCCCAGCACCACTTGTTAAAGAGATTGTCTTTAATCCATTGTATATTCTTGCCTCCTTTGTCAAAGATAAGGTGTCCATATGTGCATGGATTTATCTCTGGGCTTTCTATTTTGTTCCATTGATCTATATTTCTGTCTTTGTGCCAGTACCATACTGTCTTGATAACTGTGGCTTTGTAGTAGAGCCTGAAGTCAGGTAGGTTGATTCCTCCAGTTCCATTCTTCTTTCTCAAGATTGCTTTGGCTATTCGAGGTTTTTTGTATTTCCATACAAATTGTGAAATTATTTGTTCTAGCTCTGTGAAGAATACCGTTGGTAGCTTGATAGGGATTGCATTGAATCTATAAATTGCTTTGGGTAGTATACTCATTTTCACTATATTGATTCTTCCAATCCATGAACATGGTATATTTCTCCATCTATTAGTGTCCTCTTTGATTTCTTTCATCAGTGTTTTATAGTTTTCTATATATAAGTCTTTAGTTTTTTAGGTAGATATATTCCTAAGTATTTTATTCTTTCCATTGCAATGGTGAATGGAATTGTTTCCTTAATTTCTCTTTCTGTTTTCTCATTATTAGTGTATAGGAATGCAAGGGATTTCTGTGTGTTGATTTTATATCCTGCAACTTTACTATAGTCATTGATTATTTCTAGTAATATTCTGGTGGAGTCTTTAGGGTTTTCTATGTAGAGGATCATGTCATCTGCAAATAGTGAGAGTTGTACTTCTTCTTTTCCAATTTGGATTCCTTTTATTTATTTTTCTGCTCTGATTGCTGTGGCCAAAACTTCCAAAACTATGTTGAATAGTAATGGTGAAAGTGGGCACCCTTGTCTTGTTCCTGACTTTAGAGGAAATGCTTTCAGTTTTTCACCATTGAGGATAATGTTTGCTGTGGGTTTGTCATATATAGCTTTTATTATGTTGAGGTATGTTCCTTCTATTCCTGCTTTCTGGAGTGTTCTTATCATAAATGGATGTTGAATTTTGTCAAAGGCTTTCTCTGCATCTATTGAGATAATCATATGGCTTTTATTTTTCAATTTGTTAATGTGGTGTATGACATTGATTGATTTGTGGATATTGAAGA
The DNA here is from genome assembly GCF_029378745.1 of Bos indicus. Classification (NCBI taxonomy): domain Eukaryota; kingdom Metazoa; phylum Chordata; class Mammalia; order Artiodactyla; family Bovidae; genus Bos; species Bos indicus. The sequence goes on from NC_091785.1 coordinate 1,706,815, forward strand.
ATCCTTGCATCCCTGGGATAAAGCCCACTTCGTCATGGTGTATGATCTTTTTCATGTGTTGTTGGATTCTGATTGCTAGAATTTTGTTAAGGATTTTTGCATCTATGTTCATCAGTGACATTGATGGATGTCAGTCTTAGCATCTCACCCAGGATACAGGAGTTATTTTGTGATCTAGGCTTAAATCACATTTTAGTGTGCATGACATTGCCAATTTTCCGTTTCAAGGAATGGGAAAATGATTAAGCAAAATTAGTTGAAGTACTTCAATTGTATTGCTATTTTAGCATCAGGAGCAAATTCTTTTTAGTGGGAGTTTTAAACTGGTAGCGACAACTACTGCTATTGGCCATGTTCAAGATTCATAAAGCAGTCCAATAGCACAAACAGAGATTATTGTCATCAGAGAGAGGGAAACAGAAAAAAAAATGACATAATGTGAGCCCCTGGATCCAGCTGAACATGATTTCTCAAAGTTTGTTGAGTCCACATATTTTTCTTTTTCCTTTAATTCAAAATGGGTATACATTCCTTGATATTAAAAATTAATTTAAAAAAGCATATTAGGCCTCACATATCTTGGCTACCCCTAACATTCTGTCCTCAATTACTCTGACTGTCCTCTGATGTACTTGTCTCTATCAATGCTGACTCTTTGCCATTCCTTGAAAACTACAGCAGTATTCTTGGCTCTGGGTCAGTCGCAGCATGTTCCCTTGCCTAGACTACTCTTCCTCCAGATATCTTCACATGCTCAGGTATGAAATGATTTAATAATTGTATTTTTTATCCACAATCTGTCTTTGGGTTATTAGTATTTCATGATACTGGTATGAACAACTGCCATACCTTTATTATATCCTTCAAGTGTTTATACTCTATTGAGGTCTTTTCTCATAGACATAAAAGGAGAAAAATTTGTGTACCATAAAAATCAATTCTGACTACTGGAAAAAAACATAAGCTTTGACTAGGCAAATGTTTGTTGGCAAAGTAATGTCTCTGCTTTTTAATATGCTGGCAGGAAAGTTATGACCAAACAGTCAGAGACGACTGAGAGACTAAACTAAACTAGGTAATTTGTTATTGTTCAGTCACTAAGCCATTTTTGACTCTTTTCAAGCCCATGAACTGCAGCATGCCAGGCTTCTCTGTCCTCCACTATCTCCCAGAATTTGCTCAAATTAATGTCCATTGAGTTGGTGATACTATCTGACCATCTCATCCTCTCCTCTGCCACCCCTTTCTCCTCTTTCCTTCAATCTTTTCCAGCATCAGGGTCTTTTCCAGTGAGTCAGTTCTTCACAGCAGGTGGCCAAAGTATTGGCTCTTCAGCTTCAGCATCAGTCCTTCCAATGAATATTCAGGATTGATTTCCTTTAGGATGGACTGGTTGGATCTCCTTGCAGTCCAAGGGACTCTCAAGAGTCTTGTCCAATACCACAATCAAAAGCACTGGTTCTTTGGCATTCAGCTTTCTTTGTGGTTCAACTGTCACATCCATACATGACTACTGGAAAAACCATAGCTTTGACTATGCATATCTTTGTTGGCAAAGTGATGTCTCTACTTTTTAATACACTAGCTAAGTTTGTCATTGCTTTCCTTCTAAGAAGCAAGTATCTTTTGATTTCATGGATTTATGATTTAAGTTTTGGCTAAATAATACATACACTTAAAATATTTTAGCATGATTTACTAGTTTCCATTATAATAGTCTCCACATTTTCCTAGCTGTGTTATATTGCATATAGGTTATTGGATAAAAGAATCAGCTGTCATTACCTTCATATGTCTGTTTTCTAACAGATTGCTATCCATGGCTGGAAGTAAAAGTATCTTTTCAAGTATACACATACCTTACATGGTTAAAAGCAGCATTATGTTGTATGAGAATAACCCATAGGTCAACATTTTATCCCAATAACTGGAAGTAAAATTATTCATCTAATTCTTGTACAAAATCTATGACACATAGAAGTAACAAAGGGGAAAGAGGAGAGGAGAAGGAAAGGAAAGAGAAGAAAGAAGGGGAAAAGGAGGTGGGGGAGAAGAGATATGGAGAGTAGAAAAGGGAGCATAGCAAGGGAAGGGATAGAGAGGAAGGTCACAGTGGAAGCAAAGTCTAGGAAAAACATTCAGTAAACAAAATTTACCCTGTTCATCAGATCCCAAATCATTTATTCCTTTAAAATATGTTTGCATAAAAGGCAGTTGAAGAGCACACCAGAGCCTGTTTCCTCCAGACTACTGAAAAACCCTTTCTTAGTCATCCTTAATCATTGGCATGGATTATCATTTTCTCTAAATCTCCTCACATTCTTTCATCACAAACCCTGGCACAGCAGAATTAAAAAAAAAAATATTAAAAAAAATACATGACTGGGGCAAAGGGAGGAAAATTATAGACAAAGCTAGAATTATCCCTGCAATGCAAGAGGGAGTGTTTGTGAAAATTAACACAATAATACTTTTTTGTTTTACAGAGCTTAACCTTGCTCAAACTTTTATAAATTTTCTGAGAGACTCCTGTTTATGGTCTTAATGTTCCTAATTGCTTGCCTTATATTTAGGGGTGTTCATGATTTCTCCAAAACCAATTCTCACATTCTCTTTCCAAAGTATGAAATATTTAGTAGTAACGTGTGTGTTTCTGTGTGTGAGTGTGTTAAAGGGTTAAATTTCAGTGTACTGTTACTATATTTTAAAACAATAATGTCAAAATAATAGTTTTCATTTAAGAATATCTCTTTTAGGTAAACATGCTATTATTTTGACTGCTTAATATAGACCTGTTTAATGTGCCAAGTTGCTTCAGTTGTGCCCGACTCTGTGCAATCCCATGGACTGTAGCCCGCCAGGCTCCTCTGTCCATGGGATTTTTCCAGGCAGAATATTGGAGTGGGTTGTGCTGCCCTCCTCCAGGGGATCTTCCCAACCCAGGGGTCAAACCCACATCTCTTATGCCTCCTGCTTTGGCAGACAGGGTCTTCACCACTAGTGCCACCTGGGATAGTTACATCTAAATAAAACTAAGAACTTGCTATAGTAATTATATTGAAATAAGACCTAAGGACTTCCTCCCTGACAGAAATGCAAGCCAATATCTAAAGCAAAGATGAGAGATTATCACTGTGTCATTAAGATACTAAGGGTACATGAGGCTTCATAAACCTTCCAAATGTTTTACCAGTGCCTGCTCAAGGCTTTCATGTGATGGTGAAACCTTTATTATACATTTTTTTAAATATTGATATTATGATGTGAGACAAATGAGTCTAGGACAGTGAAACATGGTTCTTGGTGCTTTTAAATTTAACCTTAAGGGTTAGGTAGCATAAGCAACACATATTTTCTACATGTCATTTTGAAATGTACAAATCAACTTATTACTAAAGAATACAAGGTTTAGAAGGAGAGTAACTCATGCCTTGCATTGGAATAATACCATGCAAGAAAGTAATTAGAGGAAAATATTGCTATTCATTGTCCTCTAAAAGCACATATAGTCTCATCTCCCTCTGAACCAGTAGGTTTCATTCATTCATTTACTACTATTAGACAAATGCCTGCAAAACCCATGGTGATAGCACCTTTACAGCAGTAGGAAAATTTATAAGGACTTTTGAAAAAAATGAGGGACCAGTGAAGATAATTCCCTGTCATTCGTCAGATATCACTATGAGTGATTCAAACTCTTTTTATCTTCAGTGGTTATTAGGGAAGTACTTTAAATCAGATCATGATCAGCCAAGTCAAGGGTCTCACATATGGACAAAAGGAAGATACTGAACATTTTTGAATGAATATTGATATGAAGAGATCTGAAGAGAAGATAAATGAGAGTAACATGACAATAGTGAAGAGATAGATCTAGGGGAGCAGAGAATGACAGAGCAAAGTAAGGGGAAAGGCAAGAAGGACTTTGTGATTATTGAGATTGGTTGTGCTGATGATTCTCAATTAGGACAGAGACATCAGAATTTAGGGTGGGAGAATAATCTTCCTTTTAGGAGGATACGGATGTTACTAAGAAGGCTTCCAATCTACTGGCTTTGGTAACTTTGTAAAATGACCAGGAGAGGGGAGAAGCAGACTTGGAGAGAAGACATTAGGATTTCAGGATTAAACAACTTGTGGTTAACGTTCCCATGGGACACTCAGAACTCAAACACCAGGGAATCTGAATGATTTTAGCAAAGGGACATGAGTAGATTAGCATGTTTAATATAATTTGCCAAAGGAGTGAACAAATGTATTTTGTAAAAGGAAAAAAAAAAAGGTCCTGTTTTGGTTTGATGATCAGTAGGGGGAGCCCTAGCACTTTTATACTTCTTTAGTTTATATCCAGATCAGAAGTTTTGCCACAGTTTCAGAAAAAAAAAGTTCTTTTACACACAAAGTTAGCTTTATATAAAAATTGCTGCACATCAGTGACTCATATGTTTTCAGGGTTTGTGAGATAGACTCAAAATGTGTCTTTCAAATCACCAATTGTGCCTCCTTTTTCTTTTCCAGGCGTATATAATGGCAAATAAGTGCCCTAACAACATTAAATATAGTACATTTCTCTCAAAATAACTTGGGTTATTTTGGGTTTCTCAAGATATAAATCAAAGTACAAAAAACAAAAAAAAACAAAAACAAAACTCCAGTGTCATCATCTCTCTTCCTCCTCCAAGATGAACAGGAAGCATCATAGTGTAAAAGAGGAAAGTGTTGGTCAGCTGTCCTCTCCATTGCTTTCACCTAGGCTTGTCTAGATCTGAGATCACCGTGAATAGCTTATCAGTCCTGCATTTATCCTGATTCACAAGTTACAACTTTAACATGATTTTCTACATTTTTGGCCTCTAAATGCTGTAAAAGCATGTGCTGTAGTGATGTGAAACTTGAGCTTTTTGCCACGTGTTGAATGATTGGGTGTTACTCAGTTGTATTCAACTCTTTGCTACCCCATGGACTATACAGTCCATGGAGTTCTCCGGGCCAGAATACTGGAGGGGGTAGCCTTTCCCTTCTCCAGGAGATCTTCCCAATCCAGGGATCAAACCCAGGTCTCCCTCATTGCAGGCGATTCTTTACCAGCTGAGCCACAAGGGAAGCCCATGTGTTCAGTTCAGTTCAGTTCAGTCGCTCAGTCATGTCTGACTCTTTGTGACCCCATGAATCTCAGCACTCCAGGCCTCCCTGTCCATCACCAATTCCCGGAGTTCACTCAGAATCACATCCATTGAGTCAGTGATACCATCCAGCCATCTCATCCTCTGTCATCCCCTTTTCCCCCTGCCCCCAATCCCTCCCAGCATCAGAGTCTTTTCCAATGAGTCAACTCTTCGCATGAGGTGGCCAAAGTACTGGAGTTTCAGCTTTAGCATCATTCCTTCCAAAGAACACCCAGGGCTGACCTCCTTCAGAATGGACTGGTTGGATCTCCTTGCAGTCCAAGGGACTCTCAAGAGTCTTCTCCAACACCACAGTTCAAAAGCATCAATTCTTCAGTACTCAGCCTTCTTCACAGTCCAACTCTCATATCCATACATGACCACAGGAAAAACCATAGCCTTGACTAGACAGACCTTTGTTGGCAAAGTAATGTCTCTGCTTTTGAATATGCTATCTAGGTTGGTCATAACTTTCCTTCCAAGGACTAAGCATCTTTTAATTTCATGGTTGCAGTCACCATCTGCAGTGATTTTGGAGCCCAAAAAAATAAAGTCTGACACTGTTTCCACTGTTTCTCCATCTATTTGCCATGAAGTGATGGGACTGGATGCCATGATCTTCGTTTTCTGAATGTTGAGCTTTAAGCCAGCTTTTTCACTCTCCTCTTTCACTTTCATCAAGAGGCTTTTGAGTTCCTTTTCACTTTCTATCATAAGGGTGGTGTCATCTGCATATCTGAGGTTATTGATATTTCTCCCAGCAATCTTAATTCCAGCTTGTGCTTCTTCCAGCCCAGCATTTCTCATGATGTACTCTGCATAGAAGTTAAATAAGCAGGGTGACAGTATACAGCCTTGATGTACTCCTTTTCCCATTTGGAACCAGTCTGTTGTTCCATGTCCGGTTCTAACTGTTGCTTCCTGACCTGCATAGGCAAAAGGGTCAATTTCCACCTGGATTACTGCCACTCCCCAGTAGTACAGTTGTGTACAGAGGAACACATGAGCTGCTTCTACATCATAATCTCCTACACCATTAATGATCTCTTTGATATGCTGGTCATCAAATTTATTGGGTAGGACTAAAGTTTGGCCAGTAACCGAACAGTGCACTTGCTAGAAAGAGCCACAAATGTGAAGCCGGCATGATAGAGTGAGTTTGAATACAGTGCAAAGGAACAGTCAAAAAACTTAGAAGTGTATGCAGTGTGTTGGGGAAGGAAATAGCAACCCTCTCCAGTATTCTTGCCTGGAGAATCCCATGGACAGAAGAGCCTGGTGAGCCCCAGCCCATGCAGTTGCAGAGTCGGACACAACTGAGCAATTAACACTTCACTTCACATGCAGTGTGTAACAGAGGGTCTACTCACATCCAAACTCTGTTTCTGTGATCATCTGTCAGGAGTCAGACAGACAGGAAATTCTTAGTAGAAGGGACATAGATGAGTCTTTCATTAGTCATTTCAAAGAAGAAAGGGCTGAAGAGAAGTGGATTCCTAGAAGGTTATCATCTTTACAGGCTCTGTTAGACTCTAGAGGTATAACGAGATATGACTGTTGCTCCTATAATAGAAGCCAGTTGTCTTCAGCCAGATCTTCTGGATACAGGATGCTTTGGGCTGGTGCACTGGGATGACCCAGAGGGATGGTACAGGGAGGGAGGTGGGAAGGGGGTTCAGGATGGGGAACATGTGTATACCCGTTGTGGATTCGTGTGGATGTATGGCAAAACCAACACAATATTGTAAAGTAAAATAAAATAAAATAAATTAAAAATAAAAAGAGTAAATTCATAAAAAAAAAGAAAGAGATATTTTTGCTGAAATTGGATGTTTTCATTTGCTAGAGCTGCCATACCAAAATATACCAACCTCAGTGGCTTAAACTTCAGATATTAATATTTTCTCACAGTCCTAGAGGCTGCAAGTTTAAGATCAAGATGTCACAGTTGGGGGTCTCCTGAGGTCTGCCCTTGCCTTCCAGATGGTTCCCTTTCTGCTGTGTCTTCACATCTTTACATGTCTTATCTCTATGTACATATACCCCTGGTGTCTCTCACGTTGTCCAAATTTCCTCTTCTTATAAAAACATCAGTCAGATGGGACTAGAGCTCACTTATATGTCCTCATTTAATCTTAATTGCTCCTTGAAGTCCCTATCTCCAAATAATATCTCCAAATAAAGTCACATTCTAAGGTGGTGGGGGTTACAGCTTTAACACAAGAATTTTAGGAGTGCACAATTCAGTCCATACCAATAAACAAGGCTGACCAGGACACAGCTTAGTAAAGGAAAGCTTACCTTGTTTTCAGATATGTAAATAAATGGTGGCAAAATCTTAATGATCCAAAAATACTAATATTTTTAGGAGGCTGTTATTTCTATTGTGATTATTAAAATATATATCTCATTAGAAATATTTACATGTTTATTTTGAAAAGTAGTATAGAAGCATAAGAAATAAGGTCATATTATATCCTCTTGAAAGACTATTTTTAATTTTGTTTTTAGAAAAAAACAAAATTTTTCTTCTTGTTCTAATATAATTTTGGCTTAAAGACATTGAAGAATGGGGAATCTAGAGAGGATGGGAGATTGAAGAAACTGGGATAAATAAATTGAGCATGCTTGCATCATTATAAAACAATATTAAAACTGTATTTTAATCTTTTAATTGTTGATAGTTTGGTTTGTGTTTTCTTTGATAAATAATGACTGTTTAAACAGAAATTTAATACACTCTCAAGGATCATACAATTTGCTAAGTATTATGCCGATCAATTCTATGAATTTTATTTGTTTATTTGTAAATGCCTTTCTGTATTTGCTGTTGAATCAGGAACCAGCATAAGACATTGGACTGTAAATTAGGAGCATTGAATTTATTTGTACTTACACCTCGTAGACTTCATGCAAGATATTTAACCTCTTTAATTCTGAATTTCACTAGCCAAAGGCTTTAAACTGTGTGAAAAATTTTGAAAACACACAGTGCTTCATAAACACATTATTAGTATTATAATAGCTATTCCATTTTTATAAGAACAAGTTTAATTTGCCTTATTACACTTTTTTTATCATTAGTTCAAAAAAATTTTTTTTCACGCTCAAGCTATATATTGGCATTGTAAATATTAAACTCAACTTGGAAGGGTTTGAATGAAGGAATAAGTACTTTAGAGAAACAGTCATAGCATTTTATTCTCAGTATTCTCTGATGCCAAGCTTCATCTGAAAATTATAGTTCATGAAATCTCAAGTACATTTAGGATCCTTAAATACTAATGGATTCTAAAATGTATTCTATTTTGGGTGTTTCAGTAATTGGGCTCAAATTTTGGAGTTATAATATATTGAGGCAGATTACCTACGAACAAGATCTAGATTAGACAGCAACCATGGAACTGAACTAAACTGAACTGAGGTAATCACATACTAGAATATATTTTTTATGCAATTTCTTTCTACCTTACTGTATGTGCCAGCCTTTCCTAGATTCCTGCCAGATAACACTAGCTTCAATCCCCAAGTTAGAGAATTCATTCCATCTCCCTTAGGTCACCTTTACTCTCTCATTAGCTTTGAAGACAAGTGATTGTGTAGGCAAATTTATCAGCATAGTGCCTGACACATTGAATGCACAGAGCAAATGTAAGTCATCTCTATTCTGTTAATAAGGCAATACATTCCTTCTACAAGTTTCTTTTTCAGTTGCTGTGATAGAACTTTATTCCATTGCTATTATACATTTTAATGCCATTCCTAGGTACTGAGATTGTGAATATATGACAGACATATGAATCTCAACAAGACCTTCATAACTGCCAAAGTACAAGGGAAATCTTCCCTACATAGATTTCTTATTTTGTTTTTTAGTTGTTATTTAGGTATTTTAAAAATGCCAATTGTATTGCCAGAGATTATGCCAGCCCATGGCTGTCCTATGTTGAGTTCAGTTCAGTCACTCAGTAGTGTCCAACTCGTTGCGACCCTATGAATTGCAGCACATCAAGCCTCCCTGTACATCACCAACTCCCCGGAGTTCCCTCAAACTCACGTCCATCATGTTCGTGATGCCATCCAGCCATCTCATCCCCTGTCGTCCCCTTCTCCTCCTGCCCCTAATCATTCCCAGCATCAGAGTCTTTTCCAATGAGTCAACTCTTCGCATGAGGTGGCCAAAGTACTGGAGTTTCAGCTTCAGCATCATTCCTTCCAAAGAACACCCAGGATTGATCTCATTTAGAATGGACTGGTTGGATCTCCTGGCAGTCCAAGGGATTCTGAAGAGTCTTCTCCAACACCACAGTTCAAAAGCATCAATTCTTTGGCACTCAGCTTTCTTCAAAGTCCAACTCTCACATCCATACATGATCACTGGGAAAAAACATAGCCTTGACTAGACCGACATTGGTTGGCAAACTAATGTCTCTTCTTCTGAATATGCCAACTAGGTTGGTCATAATTTTCCTTCCAAGGAGTAAGCGTCTTTTAATTTCAAGGCTGCAATCACAATCTGCACTGATTTTGGAGCCCCCAAAAATAAAGTCTGACACTGTTTCCACTGTTTCCCCATCTATTTGCCATGAAGCGATGGGACCATTTGCCATGATCTTCGTTTTCTGAATGTTGAGCTTTAAGCCAACTTTTTCACTCTCCTCTTTCACTTTCATCAAGAGGCTTTTGAGTTCCTCTTCACTTTCTGCCATAAGGGTGGTGTCATCTGCATATCTGAGGTTATTGATATTTCTCCCGGCAATCTTGATTCCAGCTTGTGCTTCTTCCAGCCCAGCGTTTCTCATGATGTACTCTGCATAGAAGTTAAATAAGCAGGGTGACAATATACAGCCTTGACGTACTCCTTTTCCTATTTGGAACCAGTCTGTTGTTCCATGTCCAGTTTTAGCTGTTGCTTCCTGATCTGCATATAGGTTTCTCAAGAGGCAGGTCAGGTGTTCTGGTATTCCCATCTCTTTCAGAATTTTCCACAGTTTATTGTGATCCAAACAGTCAAAGGCTTTGGCATAGTCAATAAAGCAGAAATAGATGTTTTTCTGGAACTCTTTTACTTTTTTGATGATCCAGTGGATATTGGCAATTTGATCTCTGGTTCCTCTACCTTTTCTAAAACCAGCTTGAACATCTGGAAGTTCACGCTTCATGTATTGCTGAAGCCTGGCTTGGAAAATTTTGAGCTTTACTTTACTAGCTTGTGATATGAGTGCAATTGTGCAGTAGTTTGAGCATTCTTTGGCATTACCTTTCTTTGGGATTGGAATGAAAACTGACCTTTTCCAGTTGTGACCACTGCTGAGTTTTCCAAATTTGCTGGCATATGGAGTGTAGCACTTTCACAGCATCATCTTTCAGGATTTGAAATAGCTTCACTGGAATTCCATCACCTCCACTAGCTTTGTTCATAGTGATGCTTCCTAAGGCCCACTTGACTTCACATTCCAGGATGTCTGGCTCTAGGTGAGTGATCACACCATCATGATTATCTGGGTCATGAAGATCTTTTTTGTATAGTTCTTCTGTGTATTCTTGCCACCTCTTCTTAATATCTTTTGCTTCTGTTAGGTCCACAGCTATTTGTAAGGCCTCCTCAGACAGCCATTTTGCTTTTTTGCATTTCTTTTCCATGGGGATGGTCTTGATTTCTGTCTCCTGCACAATGTCATGAACCTCCATCCATAGTTCATCAGGCACTCTATCAGATAGTCCCTTAAATCTATTTCTCACTTCCACTGTATAATCATAAGGGATTTGATTTAGGTCATACCTGAATGGTCTAGCGGTTTTCCCTACTTTCTTCAATTTACGTCTGAATTTGGCAATAAGGAGTTCATGATCTGAGCCACAGTCAGATCATGTCCTATGTTAATAAAGAAAAAGCAGCCTCTACTCTCATATAGTTTATAATCTAGAGGGAATAACAGACAATAACCCAGCAAATATCAAATGGGTGAAACATATTTGATATGTATTATAATTTTATTTTTATTTTTGTCTGTACTGGGTCTTTGTTGCTGTGGGCTTTTCTCTAGTTGTGGTGAGTGGAGGCTACTCTCAGGTTGTGGTGTGTGGGGTTCTCACTGTGGGCCTTCTCTGGCAGAGCACAGGCTCTAGGGCTCGTGGGCTTCAGTAGTTGTGACCTGTGGGCTTGGTCATTGTGGCTCCTTGGCTTAGGTGCTCCTCGGCATGTGCCATCCTCTAGGTTTAGACATCAAACGCAAGTCTTCTGCATTGATAGGAGGATTCTTTACCACAAAGCTACCAGGGAAGCCCTTGTTATGCATCATAAAAAGAATTAACAGGGTACTCTCTCACTTATAACAGTGTAGTCGACTGCAAAAATGGCCACACCTTGCCATCCTTTCTGTTTCCACAGCCCTGCAATGTGACACAGTAGCTTCTATTGTTAAAAGCTGAAGTCTGTTTCCTCTCCCCTTGATTCTGCACTCTCTGGTGCCTTGAACAATGAACTGTGGTAGAGATGACAGTGTTCCTGCTCTGAGCACTAGCCTCAAGAAACCTAGCATGTTTCTGAGTCTCTCTGACTCTCTCTCTCTCTGTGCTACAAATACACATACACATATACACACATGTGCATAGTAACCTGCCTTTTCATCATGTGAACAAACTGGCCTAGACTTCTAGAATATATGAAGCCACATGGATTAGTCTTCCTAGTTCCTAATGACACACAGTTGAATGGGCTGAATGAATGATCTGACCAAGACCAGGAGAACATGCCTAGCTGAGCTCAGCCAAAATAATTTACTGAAAGAATCATGAACTACAAATAGTTATTGTTTTAAAATGTCATTGGAGTAGTTATAATGAAGTAAATCTAACCTATCCAGTTAAATAAAGGATACTTTAAGAAAGGCCTTAGAAGATGAGACTCAACTCAGATCTAGAGGATGAGAAGGAGTCATATGAAGAGTGGCTGAAGGAGCACTACAGGCAGAGGGACCTGCATGTGCTGAAACATTTTGATTGAACTAAGTTGGTGCACTATATGAACTCATGGTTGTACAATGGGAATGAAATATATTGAACGATAGAAGAATGGGATAAGACAAAATTGGAAATGTAAATAAGAGCCTTATTATGAAAAGCTTTGTAGGTCATGAACAAAAGTTGGCTTTTACCCCTAAAGACAAGGGAAACTACTGAATATTGTTTTTAAGCAAGGAGGTAACACAATTTAATTTATATTTTAGAAAAATTAATGTGGCAAAGACCAGATGGGAGATTATTACAGTAGTTTGGGAGAGATCTAGTAGTAATTTGCAATTATTTCCCATTTTCTTCCCCTTAGTAGGCATGGGGGTTATATGATGTATCCTCAAAGCATTTTGGGGGACTAACTTTTGGGACTCCTATTTGTAGCTGCCGCTAAGTCGCTTCAGTCGTGTCCGACTCTGTGCAATCCCATAGACGGCAGCCCACCAGGCTCCCCCGTCCCTGGGATTCTCCAGGCAAGAATACTGGAGTGGGTTGCCATTTCCTTCTCTAATGCATGAAAGTGAAAAGTGAAAGTGAAGTCACTCAGTCGAGTCTGACTCTTAGCGACCTCATGGACTGCAGCCTAACAGGCTCCTCCGTCAATGGGATTTTCCAGGCAAGAGTACTGGAGTGGGGTGCCATTGCCTTCTCCTATTTGTAGAGCTGTCCCGAAATAAATCCACTATGTCTTGCATAATCTCATATGCCTATATCTGTCTTTGTTAACAAAGATGTTGATGAAGACTACAGAAGTCCTAAATACAAACTTGTAATTATAAGAAAAATCATGCTTTTAAATATCAAGAGAATACATTTCCTGACTTTCTGTTTTCTACTCTAAACACCTTTCTCCCTAACATTTGCTTTATTTTTTCTTGGATCTGATTTCCAATTTCAATCTACCATTAATTAATATTTTACTCAAAATTTTCCACTCACTCACATTAAAAAAATTCAAATAAAAACACTTGAGATACAAATGAAATATTTTTCTCTTTTAATTAGAAAAAAGTTCCTATTTTTCTGTTCAATCTAAATTAACATGTTCTATATGGCAATTCTGGAGAAGGCAATGGCACCCCACTCCAGTACTCTTGCCTGGAAAATCCCACGGACGGAGGAGCCTGGTAGGCTGCAGTCCATGGGGTCGCTAAGAGTTGGACACGACTGAGCGACTTCACTTTCACTTTTCACTTTCATGCACTGGAGAAGGAAATGGCAACCCACTCCAGTGTTCTTGCCTGGAGAATCCCAGGGACGGGGGAGCCTGGTGGGCTGCCGTCTATGGGGGTCACACAGAGTTGGACACGACTGAAGTGACTTAGCATAGCATAGCATAGCATAGCATAGGATAGCATAGCATATGGCAACCCACTCCAGTATTCTTGCCTGGAGAAACCCATGGACAGAGGAGCCTGGTGGGCTACAGTCCACAGGGTCGCAAAGAGCTGGACATGACTGAGTGACTAAACACACACACACACACACATACACACACACACGAGTTATGCCTTACTATTCATTTGTCAAATATTTCAACAAGACCCATGACCATATGACTATATTTAGCTAGATATTTTGTGCTTAAAAGAGATATCATTTTCCTATGAGATTAAGTTAATTGAGACAGATTGATTAATGATTTTCCTGTAGTGGCATTGTTAGACAAAGCAAGATTCAAAGTCTTTTTCTTTCAATCATAGATTGTTGCTATTGAACCAGAAAGATTTCCGTGAGGGGTGACAAGGCTATTCAAATAACTATCTGATAAATGTTTCTCACCTTTGTGAATTACATCTGCTGGGAACCTTGAAAATAGCGGGAAGATAAAAAGAACACTGAAATATATAGGTCCTATAAGAGAGCACCTAAAGAAATGACAAGAGAACAGTGAATATTTTTCTCAGTGTTTTAAAAATATCCTCTCAATATTCTGCCTTTTTTTCAAATAAACAATGGGCTCAGAAGAACACTGGACACTTAAATGAGATGAAAGAGATTTTTATTTTCTATTTCTTAAAGCACATAGAAGTAACAGGTAAAGGTAAAGGATCATTCTTCTGATTCCAAAATAGTTTATTTCTATTTTAAAATTAATTAATAAGCACAAACAGTGAACTGTGATTCATGAGACATGCAGAGATTAAGGGGAGAAAGCGTGTCTAAAAGTAAAGGGAGTTGTAATACATGAGGAAAAATCACTTCTCTATATCACAGTCTCTGACCTTGAAACAACTAATAACATGCTTTATAAAATCTCTAATTAAACTCTTTTGGGCTTCCTTAAATTTAATTCACTTGTATTTAATTAAGAACTTCAATAACCTGAGAGAAAAATGTTTAACACAAAATTATATCCATAGTTTAGGGAAATAGAACTACCCATTTTCTTTCAGTTTTAGTTAAATATGTAATTTAAATAGATCTGTTTAATTAAGTGATGTAAATTATCTATCCAAAAGAATTTGCCTACGTGGTCTAGCAGTGCAAAAATGTTTTCCTGAGACCTGTCTTTCCAACTTACCCGTGTATTCTCTGTATATAGTACAACTCTATGGGAGCTTTTATATTAAGTGAACATCTAGCAAAATGTTATAACTTATCTCCCTAACTAGACTATAATCTCCTTGAAACAATTTTCTGCCAACTAAAAAATAAAAATAAAGAATTAAAGAAAAGAAACTGATTAGGGCTGGTATTTGTATTTTGCATAGTCCTTAGTAAAGTCCTAGCATGAAGCATTAAGTTACTCATTTAACAAAGCTCATTATTCATTCTATAGAAGGCTAATGATTTAAAAAAAAAAATCAAACTGTGTGTTATTCTTGAAAGATCAAAACTATCGATACAAAGAGCAAAATCAAATAATTTTTAAAATATTATTTTGTCAATCTTATTTTAGATAGGGAAAGGAAGATAACTACAAAAGCTGAAATTTCTTAGTTTTTGATATAACTTTCTTTTGACACAAAGTTAATTTCATAGAGAAATAGCTCTATTATAATTAGACTTATTAATAAGTATTTTTGGTCCTTTAATAAGTGCTGTTAAATGAAATAGGTAGGAAATTAACCCTCATGAATTCCCTCTCTTTGTGTGTGTTTGGGAGTGGGGAGAAGAAAATAATTATTTAAAGAAATATAGATATTATGAAGCAAATATAAATATGTATACAGGTATATACAAACATAAATATAGTCACATATATGAGTACAAATGATGGTGAGCGCCATAAGTAAGTAGAGTTCTATCCTTTTTGACATTAAGAAGTAAGAACCAAGTTTATATAGGGTTATCAGAGAAAGATGTTGTTTAAGTTGTAGCTGGGTGCTACCAGTGATTTATGCAAAATCGTGTCAGTAGTGTCCAGCTATAACTTAAACAACATCTTTCTCTAATGACCCTATGTAAATTTGGTTCTGAATACAGAACTGTGTATATTTCAGTTTATTCTGTTTTTCTGTGGAGATATTAGGTTGGTCTGAAGCAAAATTAGAAACTAACTGTATTTTTAAAAGCCATGATAATCACCCACTGATAAAGCCATAGTAACAAAAATATGGAGATCAAAGGAAATGGATTTATAGTATTTTTAGAGTATTTTGGAGACCCTCGAGATTTAAATAACCACCAAAGGATTTTTCTCTCTGGTTTCTCAATACATTTGAAACTTTTCAATATTTGTCTATGAAAAGTAAGAGATGTATGATAAATAAAATTTGTTAAATTGTAGCATTGGTTAAAAACAGACCATATAAAGGATTGGTTTATGCAATCCAGAAAAACTTAGTAAAATATGTAATCAAGAGCCAACAATTTAGATAGTTGGACCTCACAAAATCACATAACACTGAATTGAATTCTAATACCATTAAAGAGGGTTTACCAGGTGGCACAGGTGGTAAAGAACCTACCTGCCAATGCAGGAGACATAAGACACATGGGTTCAATCCCTGGGTTGGGAGGAGGGCATGGCAACCCACTCCAGTATTCCTGCCTGGAGAATCCTATGGATAGAGGAGCCCGGTGGGCTACAATCCATAGGGCTGTACAGAATTGGACATGACTGAAGTGACAGCACATACACCGTCAAGTAGATAAAACAACTATTTCAATTCAAACTCCAACCTCAAATTTCTTGCTTGCCTCTCATCTTTGTCCGCTGCATCTTTGTATTTACAAATGATATGAGAAACAGTTTATATTTCTGACTGATAAACACTGTATAGAATAATATCACATTGTCTCAAGACAACAGTTCATGTTGGCCTGTTGAAACTTAAATTCTCTTCAAAAGAAGAGAGATTAATGAAAACAGGTGATATTTTCACCCCAAACACCATGTCAGCTTCCTTTCTCATGTGATCCTCTTATACCCTTTGTCCTCTAGTTGTATCTTTATCCTACAGTAGGTAGCAGAATAAAGATAAGAGCTAGAGCACACAGTATTTTGGAGAAGTATTAACTGTGCCATCTCAGAGTACTGAAGTGCTTTTGTCTCTTAAACATAAGACCAAGCCAAATATAGGTAACCACTTTTTATTATGTCATACTACTGATAACAGAATAAGTGTCTACTTATATGTCTGTTAAAAAACCATGGTAACCCAAGGAGAAAAACCTAAGAAATTACAGTTGTGAGAAGAATTATTTATTCTATCTCCAAATCCCAATCCCAATGAAGATTTTCTTTTTTTTATCAATTGTAACATAAATAAGAAGGATGAGGGACTGTACTTGAATGTCTCTTCTGACATCAGTGATTGATTTTAAATAAAGATAGGATTAACATAAGAGCACAATGTGAAAGTACAGCCTGAAGAAAAAATTAATGTTTATCTTAAAATGTTACCTTTCAAGTTCTCATTCTAGCAATGGTATTACATATTGTTGCCTGAGTAAATCCAAAGAACTTGTCTAATACTCTTTTCTTCCTTTAAAATAATCTGAGGACCAACTTACAAGATAATAATTGTTTAAAATGAGACCTTAGGCATAATGGGAACAAAATTATCTGTCAGTACAATGGTGAACTAATCTCATTATTGCATAATCATCAGTCATACTGGGCTGCATTTATTATTCTAATATTAAGATTATCAGAGATATAAATGGTTGGTAACTCCCTTGGTTTGCAGAACTCTCTGCTCATAAAATATAATGTGTAAGTAAAAAATTTTAAAACTCCATTATAATGGGCAGACAGCCTGCAAATGATTTTGATACTCTGTAATGTTTATAACATTTATTACACACTGAAGAGTTCAGTGCAGAAGTATTCTATTACTGTTGAAACAGCTTGGAGTGTATAATATGTACTTACAGTGCTATGCTGTCTGTCAGGGCATTTAGACAATAAAATATTCTTGATTAATGCACTATCCCTTCTTATTCTACTTTTCACTATAAAATATTCATACTGTGTCTTGAAGCATATACAAGTTTGCTTTATAAAGTACATATGTCTCTACCTGCTAAATAGTATTTAAAGCCTTTGGTTAGACTTTTGTGATGGTTTCAACTCTCCAAATGCATGTTTTTCCTTCCAAGAAAGATGATTAATTGCATTTTTATATTTTGAAATTTTAGCTATATCAGAATTGCATTTTTTATTATCTCTTAAGTCAAAATATATCTTATAGTAGGTGTTTACACTACAAAGCCATTAGTTTCTTTTCTTTTTTTTTTAATTTGTTTATTTTTATTTTTTTTATTTTATTTTTAAACTTTACATAATTGTATTAGTTTTGCCAAATATCAAAATGAATCCACCACAGGTATACATGTGTTCCCCATCCTGAACCCTCCTCCCTCCCCATACCATCCCTCTGGGCCGTCCTAGTGCACCAGCATTAGTTTCTTTTCATTTCGTGTATTTGCTAGTCATAGTTGGTTCTTCCACAGGGATAGCATCTTTGGTGATCTCTTGCAGAAGTCCATGGATAGCCTCTTTAGAATTCCTTCATGTAAATTGAATTCAATGGCTTTGATAAAATGAGAGACAAACTGTGAATAGACTCTTACACTGGTTTCAGAGTTGTTGTAACTTTTATACAGACCTAGAAGAGACCAAAGTATTAGTGTTGGCACTAACTGACTAGGAATGTAAAACCAGAACAAAATATTTTATCTTCCTTCCCACCATAGGTGGTGCTTGTGCTCAGTCACTTCAGTTGTGTCTCACTCTCTGCGACCCCATGGACCACAGCCTGCCAGGCTCCTCTGTCCATGGGGTTCTCCAGGCAAGAATGCTGGAGTGGGCTGCCATTTCCTTCTCCAGTGATACAGTATGAAGTGAGTGAAGTGAAGTCACTCACAATAGGTGGTACTATCTGTTAAATGGACTCCACAACCCTTCATACATGCATATCTTCCAGGTCTTTAAGTGCATCCATAGAGTAGAATGGACAAGTCAAGTAATCAATTTTCTTATCTCTGATTTAATAAACTTTATTTCTGATTATTTCACTTATTGAAACTCTACTAAAGGGAAAGAATGATAATTTACATCATTTTATAATTAGCATGTCCCATCATATATTAATGCAATTAATGCAATTTAATGCAATTAAATTTTTTTAATCAGTTTTAGCCACTAACTTGCAAACCTTAATGTGTCATTTTATGATGGTGGTGTTAGGGAAATGGTTACACCTTTATCCATCTCTACCTGGAGAGTCCAATATAGCACTAGAATGCAGATATTTATTTTTTCAGTGGACATGAATTTGAGCAAACTCAAGATAGTGGAGGACAGAGGAGCCTGGCTGTAGTCCATGGGGTCACAAAGAGTCAGACACGACTTAGTGACTGAACAACAACAACCAAATAGTTGTTAAGATAAACCAGTGGTCAGTATTGTGCTCCTCTCTCTCATGTTATGCCTTTAGGCAGTAAATGTCCAAGGATATTACTTATTTACATGATATAGCTACTGCTTTCATTTACTCTCTAATAGTTCTTTGAAGAGCTTGAGATATATGGAAAGGAATGCCTTTCTGCAAAAGCCACTGAGCTAAAGGCAGAACGGGTCAAAGACCTCGTTTCTAGAATTTAATTGCCACAAGTTCTGCAGATACATATTGTGAGATTTTAATAAACAGTTTCATTAGTTTCCTAGATGATCTCTTTGATCAATTTTGTTTTTCTGTTTATAGCTTCAGATTATTTCATTTCATTTTTATATTAAAATCTAAGGGCTAAGTGAATTTGAGAGATTAAAATCAATGTCTTATAATTTATAAATGTTAGAAATTTCATTCAAATTCCCACATTTTTATGCAATATAATATTGCTTCTTTATTGATTTTGCTATCAGCTATATTTAACTTCTATGCAGAGTACATCATGAGAAATGCTGGCCTGGAAGAAGCACAAGCTGGAATCAAGATTGCCAGGAGAAATATCCATAACCTCAGATATGCAGATGACACCACACTTATGGCAGAAAGTGAAGAGGAACTAAAAAGCCTCTTGATGAGAGTGAAAGAGGAGAGTGAAAAAGTTGGCTTAAAGCTCAACATTCAGAAAATGAAGATCATGGTATCTGGTCCCATCCCTTCATGGGAAATAGATGGGAAAATAGTGGAAACAGTGTTAGACTTTATTTTGGGGGGGGCTCCAAAATCACTGCAGATAGTGACTGCAGCCATGAAATTAAAAGCCGCTTACGCCTTGGAAGAAAAGTTATGACCAACCTAGACAGCATATTCAGAAGCAGAGACATTACTTTGCCAACAAAGGTTGGTCTAGTCAAGGCTATGGTTTTTCCAGTGGTCATGTATGGATGTGAGAGTTGGACTGTGAAGAAAGCTGAGCGCCAAAGAATTGATGCTTTTGAAGTGTGGTGTTGGAGAAGACTCTTGAGAGTCCCTTGGACTGCAAGGAGATCCAACCAGTCCATTCCGAAGGAGATCAGTCCTGGGTGTTCTTTGGAAGGAATGATGCTAAAGCTGAAACTCCAGTACTTTGGCCACCTCATGCAAAGAGTTGACTCATTGGAAAAGAGTCTGATGCTGGGAGGGATTGGGGGCAGGAGGAGAAGGGGACGACAGAGGATGAGATGGCTGGATGGCATAACCAACTCGATGGACGTGAGTTTGAGTGAACTCCGGGAGATGGTGATGGACAGGGAGGCCTGGGGTGCTGCAATTCATGGGGTCACAAAGAGTCAGACATGACTGAGCAACTGAACTGAACTGAACTGAATAGCTGTATGCCTTTATGTATATTTTGTTATTTTTGGAGGGAGACTGCCCAAACAAGGAGAGCATAATCTAGTATTTTCAATACATTTCACTTTTTATTTTATTAATATTCGACAAAATTGCTTGAAGAAAAGCAGGCTTTACTTTTTATAAATTAGCTCAAACTTATGAGGAACCATAGGTTGTGTATGTCATCCCTATTAATTAAAAGGGTAAACTTACTTTCAAATTTGAATGCATTGAAATATCAAAGAGGAAACTGGGCACTAGGTCTTATGTTCTGTCACTGACTTGCCCTGTAACTTTGAGTGAATGTTCTAACCTGCTTGATATATTATTTTTCTCATTGGCAAATCAAAAGGCATTGAATTTGATGGTTTATGAGGTCATCTAAATAAATGAATGTTACTGTGTTCCAATACAACTTTATTAACAAAGGAGAAAGCTAGATTTAGTCAGTGAGCTGTAGTTTGTCAACTTCTGATTTAGAAGATAGTAATAGTCTTTTTCGGAGAAGGCAATGGCAACCCAATGCAGTACTCTTGCCTGGAAAATCCCATGGACAGAGGAGCCTGGTAGGCTCCAGTCCATGGGGTCACAAAGAGTCGGACACGACTGAGCGACTTCACTTTCACTTTTAACTTTCATGCATTGGAGACGGAAATGGCAACCCACTCCAATGTTCTTCCCTGGAGAATCCCAGGGACAGTGAAGCCTAGTGGGCTGCCGTCTATGGGGTCTCACAGAGTCGGACACGACTGAAGCGACTTAGCAGCAGCAGGAGCAGCAATAGTCTTTTTGGAGTTAATATACTGCCATAGAATCCCAAAGAGTATGGTGGAAATTGTTTTTAAATAAAACAGAATTAGAAATAATGAAAGAGTTGCACTCTTGTTTTTCTATTTTTCTTTAGGTGATGATCTAATTAATGCAGAAATATCACAAAGTAGGGTCACGTTATACTTCACTTTCTGATATAAGTCTGGAAAATCAACTACGCACCAAGTTTGGATGTAGTGTATATATGAAGAGGTCTACGCCTAACTAAAAATCTTGGTATTCAAATTAGGAAAATGAATATCTCATTTTTATTCAATAGGAACACATAGAATACTTTAAAATGTAGATTAGCTAGACTAAATCTAAGAGATCAGTGTGCAAACTATTTTTCAAGTGCTGCTGTTCTTTACTCTGCCTAAGGCAAATTTTATCTCTTGGAACAGTAAAATCAAGCAGAAATATTTACTGTGAATCAGATTGGGTTAAGATATTTACATATATCATATCATTTAATTAACAGAATAATAACACTACAAAATTTGTGATAATGTATTTATTTTGCAAATGAGGAAACTGTATTTCTAATGGCCCCATTAATAAGTATAAATAATCACTTTCAAAACAAAGTTTGTGTAACTTCAAAGTTTATGTTTTTAACTACTGTATTATATATCTCTCAGGCTAATCACTATTTCTCCTTCAGATATCCCCAATCTCATTTTCTGTCTTATTTAGTTGATCAAATATGAAACAATGAGGAAAGAATATATGTCAAACCATGTTTTCACAAGCAACAGAAAAAATACTTGAGATAGTTCAATAGATAAAAGTAAAATTCCTTCCTACTTTTTTCTTTTACAGTTTTGAATGTTCATTCAATATTTGCAGCATCCTTGTGATCAAGCGCCTTATCCTTGTGGTAGGCCCTTGATAATGAAGACTCTATTGGGTTTTCTTTGGTCCTTTCTCCCTCTGACCATTTTCTCACTTGTGCTCTCTGGGATCACCTAAAAAACCTACCTGGACATAAGTCTTTGTCTCTGGTCCGTTCTTGGGGGAAAACCTGTTACAGAACAGAACTCAGGTCCAGTGACATGATGTGCGGCCAAGCCAATCCGCTGTACTTTTTGGAGGAAAGTATTATATTTATTGCAAGGTTCCAAACAAAGAATACGGAGTGGCTAATGCTCAAAAGACCTGAAGTCTCTGAGTGCTTTCAGGGAAGGGACTGTGATGGCAAGGTGAGGGAGAGTATTCTGAGGAACGTGATGAGCTGTTGCACAGTTCTCTGAGTGGTGAGTTGTGAAGTAAGCAGATATGCCACCGGGGATAAATTATCAATGTTCAGGCTTCAACTGGTCTGTGGACTACCTGCTTATGGTCATCACTCTCCATCTGATTGGGGTCTGGTTTCTGAAAAACAACTTAAAAATGTGCATTAGACTTTACCTTTGAGACAGAACTAGGAGTCCGTGAGGTGGATTTAAGTTATAGTTATTGCTCTAAAGGCCTGACTGTCCTTCTTTGTTTCTGCATCTATTAGCTTTTCTAAAGATAGCTGTTACAGCTTGTTTCTTTCTTTCTTTACTCATGAAAAGTCTCAGAAGTCATAGTATATGGCCACAGTTTTTTTTTTTTTTTTTCTGTAATTACCAGCAAGCAGGGGACTCACTGGAGATCCTTTCACCAGGAAGGCCTCTACATAAGTCTGCTAGGTTTCAAACCAAGCTAAGATACACCTTTTTTAGGTAGCTCCTTCTAACTACCCCCAATCCCTAGACTGCTCAGATGTCCCTCCTGAGAGTTCCTAAAGCCCCCATGGCTTTTAAAATAAAATCCTTTGATCAGTGTCCATATTTTAAACTTACATAGAGATAAGTGTTCCATACTTCTTCTACAAGTGTTATAATGTTAATGGTTGTTTCTTTTTTGACTTTTTACAGCATATACTGACTACACAATACATTTAAGCACTTCACGTATTTCCTGCCCTTGATCTTTCATCTGTCTTTGCTTTTCCTTACCCAATGATAAATAAGGCATGTAAGGGCTGCTGGAGCACAACTTGCCTATTTTTTTTTTTCTATTTCTACTATTTGATACTCACAAAATACCTGGAGGCTATAGGACACTGAGTCAGTGGTGTTTCATAGTTCTCTAAGAAGCTGCATGCTTCTTGACAATGTAGCACACATTTTCAGCTGAGAATTAAACCAAGTGATAGCGTATGGTGAATGTTGTCAGATTTGTAATCTCCAAAAAAGAAAGATTTAGCTTCGGGACCAGACACCAGGCTTGATCATTCAGGGCTCTTCTGTGGCAGAAGTTTTATTACAGTGAAATGGGACAGAGGAAGCTTCTGACATAGACATCAGAAGGGGGATGGAGGGCGCCCCCCTTGCTAGTTTTAGCATGGGAGCTATATACTTTTTAAATTAATTATTAAAATAAATCAAAAGAATGTCTCAAGGTTGTAAAGATCTTACCAGACCCACTCCCACAATATACATTTTATTTTAAGGTACAGAATTAGAGTTTAATAATAGAAAGATCTTACCAGAACAACTCCCATAATATACATTTTATTTTATTTTTAAACTTTACATAATTGTATTGGTTTTGCCAAATATCAAAATGAATCCACCACAGGTATACATGTGTTCCAATAACAGGATTAGTCAGAAGGTCTTCAGGAAGGAGAAACTGTCCTCAAGCAGGATAAATTATTGTTATATAATCCTTAGAGTCCAAAATGCAGTTCTTGGATATAATCTCAAAAATGACAGAATGATCTCTGTTTCCAAGGCAAACCATTCAATATCACAGTAATCCAAGTCTATGCCCTGACCAGTAAGGCTGAAGAAGCTGAAGTTGAATGATTCTATGAAGACCTACAAGACCTTCTAGAACTAACACCCAAAAAAGATGTTCTTTCCATTATAACGGACTGGAATGCAAAAGTGGGAAGTCAAGAAACACCTGGAGTAACAAGCAAATTTGGCCTTGGCGTACAAACTGAAGCAGGTGAAAGGCTAACAGAGTTTTGCCAAGAGAATGCACTGGCCATAGCAAACACCCTCTTCCAACAACATAAGACTCTACACATGGACATCACCAGATGGTCAATACCAAAATCAGATTTATTATATTCTTTGGGCTTCCCTTGTAGCTCAGTCAGTAAAGAATCTGCCTGCAGTGCAGGAGACCCGGGTTCAATCCCTGGGTCTGGAAGATCCCCTGTAGAAGGAAATGGCAACCCGATCCAGTATTCTTGCCTGGAAAACCTCATGGACAGAAGACCCTAGTGGGCTGCAGTCCAGGGGGTTGCAAAGAGGGCGACTAACACTCACTTACTTACTTATATTCTTTGCAGACAAAGATGGAAGAAGCTTTATACAGTTAGCAAAAACAAGACCAGGAGCTAACTGTGGCTCAGATCATGAACACCTTGTTGCCAAATACAGACTCAAACTCAAGAAAGTAGGGAAAAACACTAGACCATTCAGGTATGACCTAAATCAAATGGAAGTGACAAATAGATTCAAGGGATTAGATCTGATAGACAGAGTGCCTGAAGAACTATGGATGGAGGTTTGTGATATTGTGCAAGAGGCAGTGATCAAGATGATCCACAAGAAAAATAAGTGCAAAAAGGCAAAATAGTTGTCTGAGGAGGCCTTATAAACAGGCAAGAAAAGAAAAAAAGTGAAAGGCAAAGGAAAAAAGGAAAGATATACCCATTTGAATACAGAGTTCCAAAGAATAGCAAGGAGAGATAAGAAAGCCTTCCCCAGTGCTCAATGCAAAGAAATTAGAGGGAAATAATAGAATGGGAAAAATTAGATATCTCTTCAAGAAAAATAGAGATACCAAGGGAACATTTCTTGCTAAGATGGGCACAATAAAGGACAGAAATGGTATGGACCTAAGAGAAGCAGAAGATATTAAGAAGAGGTGGCAAGAATACACAGAAGAACTATACAAAAAAGATCTTCATGACCCAGATAATCATGATGGTGTGATCACTCACCTAGAGCCAGACATCCTGGAATGTGAAGTCAAGTGGGCCTTAGGAAGCATCACTATGAACAAAGCTAGTGGAGGTGATGGAATTCCAGTTGAGCTATTTCAAATCCTAAAAGATGATGCTGTGAAAGTGCTACACTCCATATGCCAGCAAATTTGGAAAATTCACAGTGGCCACAACTGGAAAGGTCAGTTTCCATTCCAATCCCCAAAAAAGGCAATGCCACTGAATGCTCAAACCAAGGCACAATTGCACTCATCTCACACACTAGTAAAGTAGTGCTCAAAATTCTCCACCCAGGCTTCAACAGTACGTGAACGATGAACTTCCAGATGTTCAAGCTGGATTTAGACAAGGCAGAAGAACCAGAGGTCAAATTGCCAACATCAGTTGGATCATCGGAAAATCAAAAGAGTTCCAGAAAAATATCTACTTCTGCTTTATTGACTACACCAAAGCCTTTGACTGTGCACATCACACAAAAATGTGGAAAATTCCTCAAGAGATGGGAATACCAGACCACCTGACCTGCCTCTTGAGAAATGTGTATGCAGGTCAGGGAGCAACAGTTAGAACTGGACATGGAACAACAGACCAGTTCCAAATAGGGAAAGGAGTATGTCAAGGCTCTATATTGTCACCCTGCTTATTTAACTTATATGCAGAGTACATCATAGGAAATGCAGGGCTGGATGAAGCACAAGCTGGAATCAACATTGCTGGGAGAAATATCAATAACCTCAGATGTGCAGAGGACATCATGTTTACGGCAGAAAGTGAAGAAGAAATAATGAGCCTTCTGATGAAAGTGAAAAAGGAGAGTGAAAAAGTTGGCTTAAAGCTCATTTAGAAAACTAAGATCATGGCATCTGGTCCCTTCACTTCATGGCAAAAAGATGGGAAAACAATGGAAACAGTGAGATACTTTATTTGTGGGGCGGGGGGCTCCAGAATCACTGCTGATGGTGATTGCAGCCATGAAATTAAAAGACACTTGCTCCTT
Source organism: Bos indicus (assembly GCF_029378745.1). Classification (NCBI taxonomy): domain Eukaryota; kingdom Metazoa; phylum Chordata; class Mammalia; order Artiodactyla; family Bovidae; genus Bos; species Bos indicus. Next base: position 1,733,011 of record NC_091785.1, read on the forward strand.
GGAAGAAAAGCTATGACCAACCTACATAGCATATTAAAAGACAGAGACATTACTTTGCCAACAAGGTGCATTTAGTCAAAGATATGATTTTTTCCAGTAGTCGTGTATGGATGTGAAAGTTGGACTATGAAGAAATCTTAGTGCTGAAGAATTGATGCTTTTGAGCTGTGGTGTTGGGGAAGACTCTTGAGAGTCCCTTGGACTGCAAGGAGATCCAACCAGTCCGTCCTAAAAGAAATCTGTCCTGAAAATTCATTGGAAGGACTGATGCTGAAGCTAAAATTCCAATACTTCGGACACCTGATGTGAAGAACTGACTTAATGGGAAAGACCCTGAAGCTCGGAAGGAATGAATGTGAGAGGACAAGGTGATGACAGAGGATGAGATGGTTGGATAGCATCACCTACTTGATAGACATGAATTTGAGTAAGCTCCGGGAGTTGTTGATGGACAGGGAAGCTTGGCGTGCTGTAGTCCACGGGGTCACAAAGAGTTGGACATGACTGATTGACTGAAGTGAATACTTATTACAGAATTTAAGCTGAGATTTTTGTTGTGTGATCATCAGTTCCAGGCTTAAAGAAAGAAATATTTTATGTGACTAAGATTAAGGAATGTAGGGAAAAAATTAATAAATTAAAGATGTTTTTCCTTTCCTCCTCCTTGAGAATTCTAGTCCCCTCTCTCTTCTTCGAGAAGCCCTAGACCCCTCTCTCCTCCTTGGGGACCCCAGACTTCTTATCAACCTACCTAGAAATTGACTCGCAAATTTCACTTCATGCCATATGGAGTAAAAAATTCTGCGTTGTAATCATGACATGGCACAGAATGATGTTCAGAACAATATATATTACCTGAAAAGAGTGGGTACAGCAACAGACATTTGTTTCTATCGATAAGTTAGCTGAGGGGCAGTCTCTATTTTGCACTGTGATGTGGTTGGAAGCAGAGTTCCACTGAAGTTAATTGATTTAAATCTCAATCCTTAAAGCATTAGTAGAGACATAAAAATCTAAAAACTCACTTTATATTGCCCTGAAGCAACAATTGTACCACTTTATATTGCCCTGAAGCAACAATTGTACATGAAAGTTATGTGTAAATCAAAGAAGGAAAATGTAAGAAGATTCCTAGTACTTCCAGTAAATAAAGGTAAATCTTTGTATACATCAAACTGTCATAAATGAAAACACATGGAGAACACAAAGCCCTTGCCTCATAAGTGTGTAAGGGAACTTAGTGAGAGCAATAAACCCAGCTATACCCATACAATGGCAGTCAGATTGAATGTCACAATTGTGATGACAGTAGATAATCCATAGATATTAAGAAAATTGTGCTCAGTCAGTCAGTCATGTCCAATTCTTTGTGACCCCATAGACTGTAGCCTGCCAGGCTCCTCTGTCCATGGGATTTTCCAGGCAAGAATACTGGAGTGGGGTGCCATTTCCTATGTTAGGGGATCTTCCCAACTCAGGGATTTAACCCAAGTCCCCTGTATTGGCAGGCAGATTCTTTACCACTGTGCCTTGTAGGAAACCGTTGAGAAAATTGTCAGTATCTAAAATAATTAATTTCCTTGCTAGGAGATCAAAGCAGTCAATCCTAAAGGAAATCAGTCCTGAATATTCATTAGAAGGACTGATGCTGAAGCTCCATTACTTTGGCCACCTGATTAGAAGAACTGACTCATTTGAAATGACCTGGATGCTGGGAAAGATTGAAGGCAGGAGCAGAAGGAGATGATGGAGGATAAGATGATTGGATGGCATCACCAACTCAATAGATATGAATTTGAGCAAGCTCTGAAAGTTGGTGATGGACAAGGAAGCCTGGCGTGCTGCAGTTCATGAGGTCACAGAGTTGGACACGACTGAGCAACTTAACTGAAAATACTTAAAATATAAATTTAGTGAACTTAATTTTTTGTTAGTAATTTAACTCTGAAATTAGAAATTTGATTTCTAATATTCAGAACAGTTCAACTTACAAAAAAGAATGAAAAGCACAGCCTGATTCAATTCTGTCAGAATGTGCTATATTTAATCCAGTTTTCAAATTTTAAGAAAAATGTTTACTCAACAGTTTGTGAAAAGAATAGTAAGAATATGAAGAATTCAAAACATGTTTTTGTAAACAGGATACATCTGAAATTTTCCACCCAGAAATAATTGGTGATGCATAAATTTGTTTGAGACATTAGCTTTGGGGAATTAATAAAATGTGTTTCATAATTAGCAACCTAAGAAGTAGTTAGAAAAGCTGTTTTTAGCCCTTAGTTCTACAATCACATGTATTAGTATGATGAATAAGAGTCATATGAGCATGCATCTCCAGAGGCATTATTAAATTTTAAATGAATATCAGTAATGATTATGGACTATGACCTTCAGCATAGATAAGATTGGCTGTGGTATTATCCCATTTTCTGTTTTTTTTTTTTTTTCCTACTAGAGAAGGTAGATTGGAAATGAGGAAAATAAAAAATTCATACAACTTCCTTTTTTTTGCATTGTTAATCCATTATTTTTTGCATGCATTCACTAGTGAACCATGAAACCTGCTAATATAGAGAATTATCATTTGAGAATTAATGCATAGTGAATAGGGTCATGGAATTTTCATATTAATACTGTGAGAGTAAGGATTTTCCACAGCCTTGTAGTTAGGTGAAAGCCTTCATTTTAAAAATACACAAAATAAATCATGTAATTAAAAAGGTAAAAAATATAGTATTTTAATTACCTTTTTTCACTGATAATTAAAATGAGATGGCGTCTGTTCTAGATTATGTTGTGAGGATTCAGTAACTTCCAAGCCTTTTAATTAGTCAAAAAAAAATTTAGTTTGTTTTTATAAAACATATAAGCCTCTGGAAATGTGGTCACAGGAGCACTTAAGATCAGGTCAAGTTATAAGTTCCTCTCAGAACAAGGGAGGACACATAGATGAATCTGTATCATAATTTATTTCAGCAACTATTATGTGGCAGCATAAACTACAATGGAGCATATGTTTGTTTTCTCATTCAGTGATGGTCTTATGTGTCTTTTTATGTTTATATTATATGTAAGATATAGTATTCATATTTTCATGAAGATTCCTGTTAATGAATATTCATATTATTCATTTATTTAATTGAAAAATATTGGTATGAAGTATCTGACCCACTTTATGCTGGAGTCTGTATTGACTAATAATGATATAAAACTTTAAATACTTTAATATACAAATTAAAATAGCCTGCATAAATTATAGGGAATATTTTATTATTTTTCTGATTTTTTAAATTCAACTGCAGCACAAGCTGTTTATGCAGCTTCTTCAGAGTCACACACAGCTGAGAGCTAGTGGAGAGTGGAATACAAACCTAGATGGTCAGGCTTCAGAGTTGTTGCTCAACCAGCTTAGAATCTTATTTAAGAGAAAGTACATGAACATGGAAAACAATTACCCTGTAGTGCAAGACTTAAATAAAAGTAAAAAAAAAAAAATGAAGCTCAAGAAAGATAGCAGGGGAACATATAAACAATAGATCTACTCATTGATAAATTTTATATTCCTTAATTCAGAAATACATCAGCTGCTTTTTGCTCTCTGAGGTGTCTTCTCCTTTGGTAATCCATCAATTTTATAAAAAGGAAAAATTTTCACAGCGTGCATATATATATATATCAATTCTACATGGTATATACTTTAAATACTTTACAATTTTATAGGGCAATTCAGTTCAGTTCAGTTCAGTTCAGTCGCTCAGTCATGTCCGACTCTTTGCGACCCCATGAATTGCAGCACGCCAGGCCTCCCTGTCCGTCACCAACTCCTGGAGTTCACCCAAACTCATGTCCATCGAGTTGGTGATGCCATCCAGCCATCTCATCCTCTGTCATCCCCTTCTTCTCCTGCCCCCAAACCCTCCCAGTATTACACCTCTATAAAGCTAGAGTTCAAAGGTGGTTCAACATAAGAAAATTAATAAACATGATACACCATATTGACAAAATGTAGGATAACGATCATATGACTATCTCAATAAATGCAGAAAAAGCACTTGACAAAATCCAGCATCAATGAGTATAGTTCAATAATGACATCTGCTACAATTAATCCCTACCCATAAGAAAACAGACATCACTGAGCTTCTTCTCTAGATGCTGGGGTTCCTCTCTGCTGTGTATTTCTCACTAAATAATGAACAAATGTAAAATCTCCTGGAACATGTTACAGAACATCTTACATGTCCTTTCTTGCTCAATTCTTCCAGAAGCTTCCAGGGCAGTTATTGCATTTCTACCGTTATGTGGGCCAATGCTCTTCCTGAGTTTCTGGGATCATCTTGACAACATTTTGGATCACCCTGTGGAGTTTTTCCAAAATGTTAAATCCTGTATTGCAAGGGATTCCCCTCATCTCATTAAATTCTTTCTTAAAAAGTATATGTTACACATTCCTCTCTTGAGCTAGCGTGTCCAAAAGGAAGGTACACATATGTATGTGTACACAAAGGTACCCATATATATGTTTACTAGTTCCTGAAACTCCTTCAGGGTACAGTTCCTAATTACTGACCTGGTGACCAGGAGTCAATTGAGGGGAAAATTGGCAGGAAGTTTACCTTGTGTGGGGCTTCCCTAGTGGCTCAGGTGGCAAAGAATCCGCCTGTGGTGAGGGAGACCTGGGTTCAGTCCCTGGGTTGGGAAGATCCCCTGGAGGAGGAAATGGGAACCCACTCCAGTATTCTTGCCTGGAGAATCCCCATGACAGAGAAGCCTGTTAAAGTCCAGGGGATCACAAAGCGTCTGAGTCAACTGAACGACTTTCACTCAGTCACTCACTCACCGTTGTGTGGCAGGGAAGGGCTGTCTGTACCAGCCACAAGCCAGAGAGGAACACTGAACCTTAACATGGAAGCATGGGCCACTTTAGGGAGCTCTCTGCATGGAAGGAATTGTAATAATTTAAGATTCTTAGTTTCATCAACCCCCAACCCATAGGCAAGTACTCCTGTTCTTTCTTAATCAGAGCTCTGGTTAGTATAGTAGACATGTCTAGGTTGAGAATTTTAGTTTCTCATAAATTCTGCTACTTTTATGGAAAAATTCTGAGTCTGATTCTATGTTTTCTCTGCCCATTTGCTGGTAGCTATAAAAGCCTTTTAATACACTGTGAAAGAGGCACTATTGTGTTCACACTTAGCTCTTAACTGATGATTTATGACCCTTAGCCTTTCATTTGATTTATCTAGAGCATCCCTTGCCCCTACAAGTATCCAATTTTATTGCTGTTGAAATTGCTATTTTCCTCACATGTCTTAGGTACCTCACACTTTTCACCACTAGCTCTATCCAACCCTCCCCCCAACTGGTACACCACATAGTTCACCACCAGGTAGGATTTTAACAATTATACTGTTATCTATGCCATAAAAGGGGGAATTGGCTGATATTTCAATAATTGTCTCAGCAAAATCCATGGGGTAATATGAAGCTAGTAAGGCCCTTTATAGTCTGGTGTTGGAGGATAAATAGGGCTCTCACATTCCTGCCTCTCCCAGCAGTCACTCTAGTTGAAAACAGCAGTTTATTAGGGAAAATGAGAAAATTTTAAGACCACAATATTTTTATCTTCTTTTTAGATGAACACACTTATCTCTAAATTTTCTAATAATTAAAACTTATTCTTTAAGGTGAAATACAACACAAACTTAAGGGAAAAGAAATTCTTATAAATATTTACAAAAAATAAATATATCCATGTATAGAGCTAAAATTTCTGCAGATTGTATATCCAGAAGAAAATAGTTTAAAGTTCTGCTAGTCTTTAAAACATGATGCTATGAAAGTGTTGCACTCAATATACCAGAAATTTAGAAAACTGAGCAGTGGCCACAGGACTGGAAAAGGTCAGTTTTCATTCCAATCCCAAAGAAAGGCAATGCCAAAGAATGTTCAAACCACTGCACAATTGCACTTATCTCACACACTACTACGGAGAAAGCAATGGCACCCCACTCCAGTACTCTTGCCTGGAAAATCCCATGGACGGAGGAGCCTGGAAGGCTGCAGTCCATGGGGTCGCTAAGAGTCGGACATGACTGAGTGACTTCCCTTTCACTTTCACTTTCATGCATTGGAGAAGGAAATGGCAAGCCACTCCAGTGTTCTTGCCTGGAGAATCCCAGGGACCGGGGAGCCTGGTGGGCTGCCGTCTATGGGGTCGCACAGAGTTGGACACGACTGAGGCAACTTAGCAGCAGCAGCAGCAGCACACACTACTAAGGTAGTGCTCAAATTTCTCCAAGCCAAGCTTCAACAACACATGAACCATGAATTTCCAGATGTTCAAGCTGGATTTAGAAAAGGCAGAAGAACCAGAGATCAAATTGCCAACATCTGCTGGATCATTGAAAAAGCAAGAGAGTTCCAGAAAAACATCTACTTCTGCTTTATTGACTATGCCAAAGCCTTTGATTGTGTGGATCACAATAAACTGTGGAAAATTCTGAAAGAGATGGGAATACCAGACCACCTGACCTGCCTCTTGAGAAATCTGTATGCAGGTCAGGAAGCAACAGTTAGAACTGGACATGGAACAACAGACTGGTTCCAAATAGGAAAAGGAGTACGTCAAGGCTGTATATGGTCACCCTGCTTATTTAACTTATATGCAGAGTACATCATGAGAAAAGCTGAGCTGGAAGAAGCACAAGCTGGACTCAAGATTGCCGGGAGAAATATCAATAACCTCAGATATACAGATAACACCACCCTTATGGCAGAAGGTGAAGAAGAGCTAAAGAGCCTCTTGATGAAAGTGAAAGAGGAGAGTGAAAAAGTTGGCTTAAAGTCAACATTAAGGATGGGAAGGGAAGTGGGAGGAGGGTTCAGGATGGGGGAAACATGTACATCCATGGCTGATTCATGTCAGTGTATGGCAAAAAACCACTACAATATTGTAAAGTAATTATCCTCCAGTTAAAATTAATTAATTAATTAATTAAAAAATGAAAACTAAGATGACATCTCATCCCATTGCTCTGATTCCATTTCTTCCTGGCAAATAGATGGGGAAACAGTGGAAACAGTGACAGACTTTATTTTGTTGGGCTCCAAAATCACTGCAGATGGTGACTGCAGCCATGAAATTAAAAGACACTTGCTCCTTGAAAAAAAAAAAGTTATGACCAACCTAGACAGCATATTGAAAAGCAGAGATATTACTTTGCTGACAAAGTTCCATCTAGCCAAAGCTATGGTTTTTCCAGTATCATGTATGGATGTGAGAGTTGGACCATAAAGAAGGTTGAACACTGAAGAATTGATGCTTTTGAACTTGGGTGTTGGAGAAGACTCTTGAGAGTCCCTTGGACTGCAAGGAGATCCAACCACTTCATCCTAAAGGAAATCAGTCCTGAATATTCATTGGAAGGACTGATGCTGAAGCTGAAACTCCAATCCTTTGGCCACTAATGAGAAGAACGAACTCATTTGAAAAGACCCTGATGCTGGGAAAGATTGAAGGCTGGAAGAGAAGGTAACAACAGAGGATGAGATGGTTGGATGGCATCATTGACTCAATGGACGAGTTTGAGTAAACTCCAGGACTTGGCAATGGACAGGGAAGCCTGGTGTGCTACAGTCCATGTGGTCGCAAAGAGTCAGATACTACTGAGTGACTGAATTGAACTGAACTGAGTCTTTAAAACCACCAAGATTGCCTTTAAGATTTTTCTTCATATAAATACAGAAATTAATAATTTAGTATCTAATTTAGTTCTAAATTTAACTATATAATTTAAAAATATAAATTAATAATAAAATCACATGGTAGAAATATGAAAACCTAAATATGTTAGAAATAGCTTTCTAAGCACAACTTGTTATTTATTTGGAGATTTTTATGAGAGAAAGTGTAACTCATAAAGAACATAATTGAAAAAATAAAAGATATATTTTCAGTGTCTTATATTTGTGATGAAGATAATGCTACATTATACTTTTTAAAAATTTTGTCATATATAGACACTTCTATAGATAATTTAATAAAATTATTATAAATTTGTTATAAATCTACTGATTGAATTAATTTATAATAACGAATATACTTTGCTCAAAATAGAAGAAATTTGAATTACTGACACAGATGTTCCATGATACCAAAATATATTTCTAGATGTAAATTGATGATGTTATAAGTTCTTTTTATTTTTCATAACTGCTGTTAATATGTTAAATAATTTGGAGATCATGGTTAAATGAGAGTGATTAAAATTTTATAAAAATTAGAATTTTATTTCAAGACTAATTATATTAAGTCAAATAAAATGGGTATTGTTTTTGCTTTAGCTCCATCCCTTCATTCTTTCTGGAGTTATTTCTCCACTGATCTGCAGTAGCATATGGGACATCTACCGACTTGGGGAGTTCCTCTTTCAGTATCCTATCATTTTGCCTTCTCATGTTATTCATGGTGTTCTCAAGGCAAGAATACTGAAGTGGTTTGCCATTCCCTTCTCCAGTGGACCACATTCTACCTATTCTTAAAAAATGTTCTTCAGTCATACAGGGATTGTCACTGTCCGGAGAAGGCAATGGCACCCCACTCCAGTACTCTTGCCTGGAAAATCCATGGACAGAGGAGCCTGGTAGGCTGCAGTCCATGGGGTCGCTAAGAGTCGGATACGACTGAGCAACTTCATTTTCACTTTTCTCTTTCATGCATTGGAGAAGAAAATGGCAACCCACTCCAGTAATCTTGCCTGGAGAATCCCAGGGACAGTGGAGTCTGGTGGGCTTCGTCTATGGGGTCGCACAGAGTCGGACATGACTGAAGCAACGCAGCATAGCATAGCAAGATAATAATTCAATTTAACCACAAAAGTGTAAAACTATTGTAATTTTGACATTATATTATGTCAACTTAAAGGCATCAGACATACTGGCATTTACCAACACATTAAATGTTAAATGTTATCTCTTTGGGGAACTCACTTTGCTTCAACCCAAGTGCTAATATCCCATCCTAGAATTTTTTCCTTGGGTCATCAAGTTGAGCTAATATATATTCAAATTTATTTTTGTTGAGATAGCTGTCAAATTGAAATTCAAATTTAATATTTGTTTTAAAATTTGAGGAACCCTGACACAATCTGTTGTCCCCCAAATGACATCAGTTTTGGAAGTGTTACACAAAATAAAAGATAGAAATAATACCACTAGAGAGGTGACATTTGGAAGGATGTCTTTTATCCCGCTTCAAAAAAGATGGTCAGGAAGATGCTTTCTCAACTCTGAAAATCCCTGTAAATCACAGCAAAGAAAGCTCTGCATTTACCCCCATCATGAAAAAAAGAGAAGAGCTAGTTCCAAAGAGCCTGGAGGGGACACCCAAAACTCCCAAGAGCCCACTGAGGAAACAAGTGGCCTTGTGTGTGTGTGTTCAGTGATGTCCAACTCTTTGTGACTCCATGGACCACAGCCTGCCAAGCTCCTCTGTCCATGGGATTTCGCAGGCAAGAATACTGGAGTGGGTTGTCATTTCCTTCTTCAGGGAATCTTCTCAACCCAGGGATCAAACCGGCATCTCCTGCTTTGAAGTAGATTCTTTACCACTGAGCCACATGGGAAGCCCTTAAAAAGATGTATTCATCCCTTACTTTCAGAATATTTTTGAAGAAGCTTAAAGACAGTAAGTATAAAACCTTTGAGAGAGGAAAATTATAAATACCACCACTACAACCAAAGAATAAGAGCAGCTATCCAGCATAAACAGGATTAGTTGTCTTCATACAATGAAAGTTTTGTAGTATTGTTCTTATCAACACTATTAGTTATAAATCTTTTCAGTACAAATTCCATGTACTTTTCTTTGTAGTGGTAAAGAAACGGTAGTAGTAATAGACTCTCTTAGTAAATACTATTGACCAAAAAATCAGTAGTCTTCTTAAGGATACATAAATATTGGTGATTTTATCTACATTTTAGAAATAAAGAGGTTTCTGCTTTAACAGGTTATCAGTTGTGTAAGGGTCAAAATCAAGAAGAGTTTGCAATTTAGGTCAGTTAGAATCTCTTTTTGGATACAAAGTCCATGCCCATCCACTTGTTCTCCTCTTTAAAAAATGTTTTGAATGAGCTTCAACTTTTACATAATAATGCAGTCTTAATTGAGAATATATCTATAACATTAATTACTCCTTTATCACTTCATATCATATCCCAATTGTATTGAAGATTATTTACCTCCTAAATGGTATAAAATTTATGCTTTGAATTCTTGTGATTTTCTGCATCTAGCTTGGCTTTTCAAGGCTTTGAAATGTACTGTAAAAGGTAAACCTGTACTTCAAAGGTAAATATTAACTTAATCTGATGTTTTCCAAAACAGGCATATATCTATATTTTTCTGTATATTATTTATATAATGATTCAGGATCTACTTTTATGCCTAATTCTCTCTTTTTCTTCTGTGAAAACAGACATTCAACTACACATCGAGAGATGTTGTCCTCATATATTGGAATCACTCATTGCTTAATTCTAAAGCCAAAAAAAGACTCAGTATTCAAAGTATGAGCTTAAGATTAGGAGTTATTTTTACTAAAAGGCATATTATTATAACAATACATTTTAATTTTATGACCTCCAGTATGTCTTGAGAAGAAGGAGGAAAAAAACAGATGTTAAAACTGTTTTAAAGAAAATTACTTACTTTGTAATTTTCTGGAAAACATAGCTTACAAATTTATTTTGTCTTAAAGATAATTTATATGACAGATTATCTCTTTTGGGTTGCCATAGATACAAAAACAGATTTATTCCACCTGTTACCCTAGCAGCTTTTAAACAGAATTCTGTTTTAACTTTTATTTGTTATCTCCTTAGGCTTTATTGATTTGCTAGTGTCCTATATGAGCAAGAATAATCTAATTAAACAAACAGGATTATAAAGTTATAAAATATAAAATCAGAGGAAACTTATGGGTTATTTCAATGAACCTTGAAGATTCTTTGTGTGTGTGTGTGTGTGTGTGTGTAACTCAGTGAGCTAAACTGGCCATTTAATCTCCTTAGATTGGACAACCAGTGTCCTGTATACTTGCTACGTCAACATCGCTGCTGGGAAACACTAGGTTCAGTTGTTAAATTCAAATATAAATCTGTTCGGAAAACACATTTTTGTTTTAATTTTCCTCACAAATTGATGAGGATAAAATCAAACGTTATACTGGAAATGAAAACACTATTATACACATATTGGTTAATTCTTCACTTTATAAACATTTTATTTTCTGAAATAAAATGGCCTAATGCAGTGGCATGTGATTTTTTTTCCAGGTTGTTTTCCTTTTATTAAGTTGATTAGTGACATTTCATTTAGTGAAATGGGAATTACTTACTAGGCAAGGAAACAGTGTGATACAGGGATGTAACCACAATCCCAGGCCTTTTTCGACAAGCTCCCTCTATACCCTAATGTATTTTGTAAAGTAATTAAACTCCAATTAAAATAAATAAATTTATATTAAAAAATAAAATGATAAAATAAAATTGTCATCTGCTTCTTTATATTTAATGTCACTTCTCTATTTTGCATCATGTAGAACTGAGATTTTTACTTTGCATTTAAGGAAATGCTTGTCACCTTTTTACCTTTTTTTCTTCTTTTACAACTTTCATACTAATAAGGATTGGTTTTTTCCTTATTTAGCAAAATATTTGCATCCACAAACTGCAGTGACATTCTTGCCAAACTGGTTTAATGGTTCACATTAAGATCATCATTTCTATATGTTCTCAGTAAACATAGAAATGCTCTCAGTAAACCAGAAAACTGAATCTGTATACTTGGTAAACTGAAAGGGCAGAGCCTGGGATAAATTTCAACTCTTGATCAAATAAAGAAGGATAAAGAAGGATTAAAATAATGGATTGATTCATTGTTGACAGAATGCTTTTAAACTCTTTTGAGACAGACACTATGTGCTCTCTACAAATGTCACACCAATTAGCTGCCACTTCTTGACAATTAAATAGTGTTGCTTACAAAATTGTTAAGAAGACTACTTGTTTATGGAGGCTTCATATTTCTCCTTTCAGAGTTTTTCTCTTCGTTTCTGTCTTTTGACTTCATTGGAAGCCTATATAATGCTGTATTCCAGCCATCACAAATTAAAAGACACAAAGGCCAGGCATTTAGTAAAAGACTTAAGAGGACATTATGAGTGTGTGTGTGTGTGTGTGTGTGATGTATGAGTGTTATAAATTTTTGAGTGCATGTGATTTTGAAGCAGGGACTCTCAAGTATTTCTAATTGCTGCCATAGCTAATTATGTGCTCTCAAAATAACATAGAGACTACATTTTTATTTGGAATCTCTTCATTTCTAAATGTCAGTTTCAATTATGGGGTGAATTGTGTTTCCTCTGACTCCCACCAATTTTATGTTGAATTTTAACCCTAGTAACTCAAAAAGTAATTGTATTTGGAGATAGGATTTTTAAAGAAGCAAATTAGGTAAAATGAGGTCATATGGATCGGCCCTAGTCCAGTAAGACTGGTGTTCATATAAGAAGAGGAGTTTATGACACAGACAATTCTAAAGGGGTGACCCAAAGAGCAGACAGCAAGAGGTAGGCTATACGAAAGTCAGAGAAAGAGGTCTTTCTTGTTGTTAAGTCACTTAGTCCCGTCCACCTCTTTGAGACTCCACGGACTGCAGCGCTCCAGGTTTCCCTGTCCTTTACCATCTCTGGAGCTTGCTCAAACTCATGTCTATTGAGTCGGTGATGCCATCCAACCATCTCACCCTCTCTGTTGTCCCCTTCTCCTTCTGCCTTCTATCTTTCCCAGCTTCAGGGTCTTTTCTAATGAGTCAGCTCTTCGCATCAGGTGGCCAAAATACTGGACCTTCATCTTCAGCATCAGTCTTTCCAATGAATATGCAGGACTGATTTCCTTTAGGATGGAGTAGTTGGATCTCCTTGCAGTCCAAGGGACTCTCAAGAGTCTTCTCCAACACCACAGTTCAAAAGCATCAATTCTTCAGTGTTAAACCTTCTTTATGGTCCACTTCTCACATCCATACATGATACTGGAAAAACCGTAGCTTTGGCTAGATGGACCTTTGTCAAAAAAGTAACATCTCTGCTTTTTAATATGCTGTCTAGGTTGGTCATAACTTTTCTTCCAAGGAGCAAGCGTCTTTTAATTTCATGGCTGCAGTCACCATCTGCAGTGATTTTGGAGCCCAAGAAAATAGAGTCTGTCACTGTTTCCATACTTTCTCTATTTGCCATGAAGTGATGGGGCAGGATGCCATGATCTTACTTTTTTGAATATTGAGTTTTAAGCCAGCTTTTTCACTCCCCTCTTTCACTTTCATCATGAAGCTCCTAACTTCCTCTTTGCTTTCTGCCATAAGGGTGGTGTCATTTGCATGTCTGAGGTTATTGATACTTCTCCTGACAGTCTTGATTCCAGTTTGTGTTTCATTTAGCCTGGCATTTTGCATGATGTACTCTGGATATAAGTTAAATAAGTAGGGTGACAATATACAACCTTGATGTACTCCTCTTCCAATTTAGAACAAGTCCATGGTTCCATGTCTGGTTCTAACTATTGCTTCTTGATCTGTACAAGAGGGCCACCTGCAAGTCAGAGAGAGGTCTTGGAAGAAACAAAATGTGCTGACACTTTGATATTGGATTTCTAGCTTATAGGACTATAAAAAAAGAACAAAAAGATTCTATTGGTTAAGCCATCCAAAATGAAAGTCACTCAGCTGTGTCTGACTCTTTGTGACCCCATGGACCATACAGTCCATGGAATTCTCCAGGCCAGAATATTGGAGTGGGTATCCTATCTATCCCTTGTTCAGGGGATCTTCCCAACCCAGAAATCAAAACGGGGTCTCCTGCATTGCAGGCGAATTCTTTGCTAACTGAGTATCAGAGAAACCCCTTTGTTATGGCAGCCCCAGCAAACTAATGCCATCTCATTTTTAAAAAATATTTTCCCGGTCAAATAAAGGCATCCAATTTTACCCAAAGGGTGCTAAATTTTACCTCTGCTTTATTGAATCATATTTTACCAAACGAGCTCTATAATTTGGCATCAATTTATCAAGGCATGCAATGTTAACTCACTAGTTTTAAATTAAATGTCATATTTTTAATATGATTATAGATTCAGCTTCAATTGTGAAAAATAATATGGAGAAATCTTGTGTATACTTTATGGAGTTTCAACCAATGATAACAATACAATAAATGTCACACCAGGATATTCGCTTTAATTTACTCAATATACAGAACATTTTGATCAACATCTGCCCATCATGTTGCCCCATACTCAGTTCCTTCCCAGGAATTGAGTTCTTTTGTTTTTCATTTCTTTAATTTTCTCACTTCAAGGATGATATACCAATGGAATCATGCTATGTATAACTTATGGATATTGTTTTTCACTCAGTATAATTTCTTGGTGATTCATCACGGTTTTTATGTATATCAATAGTATATTCCTTTATATTGCCAAATAGTATTTCATGCTATGATATGTTTCAATTTTCTTGCTTTGCTGAAGAACAGCTAGGTTACTTCCAGTTTTTCTTAATTATCAGTAGAGTTTCTATAAGCTATCAAGTATAGATTTTCATGTGAATAAGCCTTCATTTTTCTACAATAAATGACCAGGGATGCAACTGCTGGTGTAGTAGTTACATATGTAGTTATTCAGTCTTCCAAACTGCTTTTCCAGAGTGACTATGCCATTTTATATTCCCATCTACAATGTCTGAGTGATGTGATTTCCCTGCCTCATTTCTGGCATTTTGATGTCTCTATTTTCTGTTTTAGCCATCCTAATAGGGTGTATAGTGAGATCACATTATGAGTTTATTTTGCATTTCCCTTATGTCTAATGATATTGAAGTCTTTTCATGAGCTGATTTTCCATCTGTATATATTCTTTGGTGAAATGTCTTTTTGTGCCTGTTGTCCTTTTTCTAATTGGGCTATATGTTGATATTACTACTGAATTTCAAAAATTATTTGTATACCAAATATCATAGTTATTAGCCCTTTGTCAGATATGCAGTTTAAAATATCTTCTCCCAGTCTGAAGCTTATCTTTACAGAAGGAGGCTTATCTTTACAGAGGTCGGGAGATGATTGAAATAGGTGAGGGATATAAGGAGGCACAAACTTCCAATTACAATAAATGTGTCTTGGTGTGAAATGTACAGCATGATGAATGTAGTCAATAATAATGTATTACCTTTGTATGGTGACAAAGATGGTCAAAAGGTACTGCTGCTGCTGCTAAGTAGCTTCAGTCGTGTCCGATTCTGTGCAACCCCGTAGACAGCAGCCCGCCATGTTTTGCCATCCCTGGGATTCTCCAGGCAAGAACACTGGAGTGGGTTGCCGTTTCCTTTTCCAACGCATGAAAGTGAAAAGTGAAAGTGAAATCGCTCAGTCGTGTCCGACTCTTAGTGACCCCATGGACTGCAGCCCACCAGGCTCCTCCGTCCATGGGATTTTCCAGGCAAGAGTACTGGAGTGGGGTGCCATTGCCTTCTCCGCAAAAGGTACAGACTTCCTTATAAAATAAATAAAGTACTAGTAGCATGATTAATATAAAGAATACTACTGCATATTATATATGAAGGTTGTTTAGAGAATAAAGCACAGAGTTCTCATTACTGGGAAAAAATAATTTTTTTCTTTTATTTCATATCTATACAAAATGATGGATGTTCACTAAACTTATTATGATAATCATTTTATGATGTTGGTAAAGTTAAATCATTATGCTGAATACCTTAAACTGATACAGTGATGAATGCTAATTAAGTTCATTAAATCTGGAAGAAAAGAAAAAATATTCTGCTAGATCACTGAAAATTTTATCATGGCATGACAGTCCTATTAATGCGTTTAGTCAGTACATACTTTTATGCTTAAATTCCTTGAGCAAAGGTCTTAGTAAATAGGAAAATATTAGATATGGGGAAACCTTAAAAACTATGAATATAAAGCTGTCAAGTACTTTTGACATAGGAAAGATTATTTTAATAGCATAATAAGATCCTTCAAGATCTTTATATATTAGAAGATAACATGAGTCCTCTTCCTTGGAATTTAAAGATATTCCTCTTTGAATATCATTTTACCTTTGAGTCAATGTTAAATCATAGTTTAAGCATCCCATTTACTTGATGTTAATTGAAAATATTTTATAATGTCAACATCTAGCATAATATATGTATTTTTAACAAAATAATTTTATTATATGAAATTATTTCTATTTCACTTGAAGTTTTATTGGTAATGACTACACTGCTTATCAACAATTTCTAGTATCTATTATTATCATAGCATTTTATATTCTGTCATTTATGATGTAAGAATGGTTTATATTGATTAATTTGTTTAATTTTTGCATCACTGAATATACCCGTTTGGTCATAAATTATTTAGATATACTTTTAGTTTTTCCATAGCTAATATCTTATTTAGAACTTTTGCATCTGTACTTACTAAGTTTGTAACTCTCCTTTCTTGGTAATACATTTATCAATATCAGATAGTCAATTAATTCTGGATATGGTATCATTTATATAACATCAAAATTATGTATTTTTAGAGAATCTGATTATATTACATGTCTTTCTTGCTTAAATAATCTTACCCAAGGATATAAAATTTGAAATATATTAAGGGATCACAGTCATAAGAGATAGAGTTAAAGTGTTTTGAGTAGCACAAAAAGGTAGCATTTATTTTAACAAGGTGTGAATCATCACATATTGTACATTTACAATGTTGTACATATTGTAAATAAATGTCAAGTGCTAATCATTTTTGAGGAAGTAGGTCAGGAAGAAAAATAGTGACATGTGAGAACAAGGGGAGTTTGTCCTTGGTCTGCTTTAAGTTTGAAATTTATCTGCATTGTTACTGTAGACTTCCGCCAAACTTTTGTACTCTAGTGTGCACTCTGACACTAGAGTTATTCAGACTCAGAACTTGCCTAATTAGAAATAAAGGAAATAGCCAGTCAACATCTAAATATGTCACTCTTCATGATTTGCTTAAGCAGAAGAGACCAAGAACACTTATTGCCAATTGAAAATTCACCACGAAGTTTCTCAAGTGTTGTAAATCCCAGCTAATTAAATTTTAAGTAAGGGAATTACATTAAGTGCTTTATATCATAAGGACACTGCTCAGTCCAACATAAGGCAGTAATTTTTTAACTTTGACCCAAGCAACCCATAGAATTAATGACATTTACAAAAATTGCTATTCTCTCTCTTCAAATTCCCAAGAATATTGACTATATGATTATCTCAATTGTATCAGATGACAGTAGTAACAAAAGTGAGAAAAATTCATTGAGATATAATTAATTGTAGATTAGAATAGTTGGGTATATCTTTTTAAAAGATCACCATGGAGTAAGTTTTCCCAGTGTAGAAAATTTCAGTTCAGTTCAGTCGTTCAGTCATGTTCGACTCTTTGCGACCCCAGGAATTGCAGCATGCCAGGCCTCCCTGTCCATCATCAACTCCTGGAATTCACTCAAACTCATGTGCATCGAGTCGGTGGTGCCATCCAGCCATCTCATCCTCTGTCGTCCCCTTCTCCTCCTGTCCCCAATCCCTCCCAGCATCAGGGTCTTTTCCAATGAGTCAACTCTTCGCCAAAGTACTGGAGTTTCAGCTTTAGCATCATTCCTTCCAAAGAACACCCAGGGCTGATCTCCTTCAGAATGGACTGGTTGGATCTCCTTGCAGTCCAAGGGACTCTCAAGAGTCTTCTCCAACACCACAGTTCAAAAGCATCAATTCTTCGGCTTTCAGCTTTCTTCAGTCCAACTCTCACATCCATATATGACCACTGGAAAAACCATAGCCTTGACTAGACGGACCTTTGTTGGCAAAGTAATATCTCTACTTTTTAATATGCTGTCTAGGTTGGTCATAACTTTCCAAGGAGTAAGTGTCTTTTAATTTCATGGCTGCAGTCACCATCTGCAATGATTTTGGAGCCCCAAAAAATAAAGTCTGACACTGTTTCCACTGTTTCCCAATCTATTTCCTATGAAGTGATGGGACCAGAGGCCATGATCTTCGTTTTCTGAATGTTGAGCTTTAAGCCAACTTTTTCACTTTCATCAAGAGGCTTTTTAGTTCCTCTTCACTTTCTGCCATAAGTGGTGTTATCTGCATATCTGAAGTTATTGATATTTCTCCTGGCAATCTTGATTCCAGCTTGTGCTTCTTCCAGCCCAGTGTACAATTTATCCCGAGTCAAATATATCCTGATACCAGATCTAATTAATTTCAATATTCACATCCACCTTTAATGAAGAGTTTTAAGTGGAAGGAGAATGATTGAGTTGACCTATAATGCAATAGAACAATTTCAAATATAATTTCAGAGGAAACAGCAACAACAAGAAAGGATGTACTAAGAAACCAATCCATATCATGACCTATCCTAGCCCCTATTCCTGAACCCATTCTCATGAACATGTGAGTGAGCTCAAGGAAACAGCTGGTTCTAATTGAGTAAGTTTTTAATAAGTAAATCAAAATTGTAATAAAAAGCAGAACATAAACAGGCAAGCATTCAAACATCGTTTTGTAATGTATCTGTGTTTATGTGTGTATCCACCTTTTTCTTTGTCTATTCATCTGTCACTGTACATGAGTTGTTTACATATCTCAGCTATTGTGAATAATGCAGCAATAAACAAGGGAGTACAGACACTTCTTTGAGTTCCTTATCTGAATTAGTCTGTGTACATATCCATAAGTCAGATTGCAGAATCAAATGTTAGTACAGTTTTTTTGAGGAATTTTCATATTGTTTTCCATAGCTGTGGCACCATTTTACATTCCTACCAGCAGAGTACAAAAGTTGCAATTTCTCCACAATTTTGTTAACACTTACTATTATTGTTTTCTATAATAGCTATCCTACCAGGTGTGTGATGGCTTTAATTCATTTTGAGCTGAATTTTTGATATGGTATCAGGTCAGTGTCCAATTTTATTTTATTTTACTTCTTTTACATTTGGATATCCCCTTTTCAATAATTCTTTAAAATTCTTTAAATATTCCTTAAAATATTCTCCTTCCTCCACTGTGTTATAATGGCATCCTTGACAAAGGTACAGTTTTAAGTTTTTACATGGGTTTATTTTTTTTCTCTCTGTTCTGTTCCATTGGTCTTTATGTCTGTCTTTAATCTAGTAGCATATTGTTTTAATTACTGTAGCTTTGGACTATATTTTGAAGTCAGTGAGAGTGATGTCTCCAGTTTTGTTCTTTCTCAGGATTGCTTTAGGTATTCTGAGTCTTTTGTGATTCCATATGAGTATTAGGGATGCTTTATCTATTTGTATTTAAAAAATGGCATTGAGATTTTGATGTGCTAGCATTGACTCTCTGGATTGCTTTGGGGTAATACAAACATTTTAACAATATTCATTCTTCCAATTTATGAACATGAAATGTCTTCATTTACTTGTTTCCTTCAATTTTGTTCATTAGTACTTTTTAATTTATGTTATGTAGATCTTGCACCTCCTAGGCAGTTTATTCCTCTGTATTTTATTCTTTTGGATGCTATTGTAAGGGGAAGTTTTTAAAAATTACCTCTTCAAGTGGTTTCTTGCTAGTGTATAGAAATGCCTTTGATTTTTGTATTTTTACTTTGTAATCTCCAACACTATTGGATTTACTGATTAATTCTAAGTTTGTTTTTTTCTTTTGTGCAGTCTTTACAATTTCCTATATATAGTACCATGTTATCTTCAAGTAGAGGCAATTGTACATCTTTCTTTCAACTTGTGTAATTTATTTTTCTTTTTATTGCCTAGTTACTTTGGTTATGACTTCCAGTATTTTGAATAAAAGTGGTGAAAGTTGTCATCCTTGTCTTGTTCCTGATCTTAGAGGAAAACCTTTCAATTTTTCATTTTTGACCATGATGTTAACTATGGCTTTATCATGGGTTTATATAGACTTTTTTTATGTTGAAGTACATCCCTTCCACACCCAGTTTTTTGATAGCTTTTATCATGAAAAGGTATTGAATTTGACCAACTACTTTCCCTGCATCTATTGAAATTATGTTATTTTATCTTTCATTCCTTTAATATGGTATATTTCATAAAATAATTTGTGTATTTTGAACAGTTTTCACATTACAGGGATAAATTCTACTTGATTATAGTATATGATCCTTTTAATATGCTGGTGAATTGAATTTACTGGTAGTTTCCTAAGGATTTTTGCATCTTTGTGTATGAAGGATATTGGTCTATAATTTTCTTTTCTCATAATGTCTTTGGTTTGGGGATCAGCTGGCCCCATAAAATGATTTTGGAAGTATTCCCTGTTGTTAAAGTTTTTGGAAGAATTTAAGAAGAATTTGCATTCTTAGAATTCTTTTAATGTTTGGTGACATTCACTAGTGAAGTCATCTGATTCTGAATTTTCTTTATTCAATAGTTTTTGATTACTGATTCCACCTATTCAAGTTTCTATTTTTTCATGCTTTGGTCTTGGTAGGTTGTGTGTTTCTAGGAATTTATCCATTTCCTTAGGTTATTCAGTTTGTTGGTATATAAATTTTGATAGTCTTTTGTGCTCCTTTTTATTTCTTTGACATCCATTGTGATGTCTGCTCTTTCATTAGGCAAGTAACAGACTGAGAAGGCTTGTCATCTATGAATAGAAAAAAGGAAGATGACATAGGCATGGGCAGAGGAGCCCAGAGAGCAAAAAGATTCAGGGCAAATAGTTGGAAGAGGAAAAGTACTGGACTGTAACCAAGGAGCTGATGATATTTGCCTGGTGGGATTTCAGAATTTTTATACTAATTATTATGTGCCTACCATTTTCGCCCTTATTAAATGGAAGTGTTTGTTGCTATTGTGCTATCTTTGACTTACCATTACTTGTGAGGTATAGTTGGGAAAGAAAATGTGTCTCTTTAGTACTAGGTATTTATATTGAGAGGAATCACCTGAGAAACTTAAGTTTCAGAGTTACCCTACAAAATGAATGCAATCATATGCAAAAACCTGGGCCTTGAGTTTAAGTTTGATACCATAGTAGATAAGATTTTAGGAAATGTTGAAAATAGGTGAATATATTTTGCAGTAATTCCTTTCCTTGCAGACAGTTACCTCCTCATATTTTTGTTTGGTTTCACCTGATAATTGTATAAATGAAATCATACAGTATCTATTATTTTGTGTTGTTTCTTTGTATTTTTAAAGATTGGTTTTTGTTGCTGCATATATTAGTAGTTTGCAATTTTGATAGCTGAGTAGAATACCCTTTTATGAATATATTGCAGTGTGTTTCAACCATTCTGCACTTGAGGGACGTTTGGTTGCAAAACAGAGAAATCCTAGGAATATTCTTTACAAGTTTTTAATGCAAACATTAAAAATAGGAAAATCCAAATAGGAAATGGAGTACATCAAGGCTGTATATTGTCACCTTGCTTATTTAACTTATATGCAGAGTACATCATGAGAAACGCTGGGCTGGAGGAAGCACAAGCTGGAATCAAGATTGCCAGGAGAAATATCAATAACCTCAGATATGCAGATGACACCACCCTTATGGCAGAAAGTGAGGAAGAACTAAAGAGCCTCTTGATGAAAGTGAAAGAGGAGAGTGAAAAAGTTGGCTTAAAGCTCAACATTCAGAAAACTAAGATCATGGCATCTGGTCCCATCACTTCATGGCAAATAGATGGGGAAACAATGGAACAGTGTCAGACTTTATTTTTGGGGGCTTCAAAATCATTGCAGATGGTGATTGTAGCCATGAAATTAAAAGACGCCTACTCCTTGGAAGGAAAGTTATGACCAACCTAGACAGCATATTAAAAAGCATAGACATTACTTTGCCAGCAAAGGTCTGTCTAGTCAAGGCTGTGGTTTTTCCAGTGGTCATGTATGGATGTGAGAGTTGGACTATAAAGAAAGCTGAGCACCGAAGAATTGATGCTTTTGAACTGTGGTGTTGGACAAGACTCTTGAGAATCCCTTGGACTGCAAGGAGATCCAACCAGTCCATGCTAGATATTTGGCAAAACTAATACAATTATGTAAAGTTTAAAAATAAAATAAAATTAGAAAAAAATAAATAAATAAATAAAGCAAGCAAGGAAAAAAAGAAAAAAAAAAAAAGAAAAAAAAATAATAAAGGAAATCAGTCCTGGGTTTTCATTGGAGGGACTGATATTGAAGATGAAACTCCAATACTTTGGCCACCTGATGAGAAGTGCTGACTTGTTGGAAAAGACCCTGATGCTGGGAAAGATTGAGGGCAGGAGGAGAAGGGGATGATAGAGGATGAGATGGTTGGATGGCATCACCAACTCAATGGACATGGGTTTGGGTGGACTCCAGAAGTTGGTGACGGACAGGGAGGCCTGGTGGGCTGCAGTTCATGGGGTCACAAAGAGTCAGACATGACTGAGTGACTGAACTGAACTGAATGGGAACATAAGTTTATATTTGTTTAATACATACTTAGGAAGTGTTGAGTCATAGGATAGGCATCAGTTTCAATTCATAAGAAATGAACAGAAATTTTCTCCATGTAATTGTTTCTTATTATCCTAGCAGCACTGTATGAAAATATCAATGATTCCAAATTACTGTCAACAGTTGGTCTTGCTATTGACTTTAATTTTTGTGATTCTAGTAAGCATATAATGGTATTTCATTATGATTTTAATTTATTTTTTTGTTTCTTATACATTTATTTTCATATGCATATCATGATTTATTTATTTATTCATTTCTGAGAAACTACCCTCTCATCACAGCAGGAATCATGCTTATTTTGTAACCCATTTGTCCACAGGTTAGGACTATGCATTAACAGTTAAATGCTGAATGACCAAATGAAAGTTTAAAATAAGATTGATAGAAGAGTACTTATCTCTTTTCTCTAATGTGCTCATCCAGAATTCAGAGATTTCAGTATCAAATTCCAGTTCTGCCAATTTGCAAATGGGCAACATTAGACAAGCACTTTGTTGTTGTTCAGTTGCTCCATCATGTCTGACTGTACATGGATTGCAGCACACCAGCCTTCTCAGTCCTTCACCATCTCCCAGAGCTTGCTCAAATTCATGTCCATTGAGTCGGTGATGCTATCCAACCATCTCATCCTCTGTTGTCCCCTTTTCCTCCTGCCTTCAATCTTTCCCAGTAGTATCAGGGTCTTTTCCAATGAGTCAGATCTTTGTATCAGATGACCAAAGTATTGGAGCTTCAGCCTCAGCATCAGTCCCTCCTGAATGAATATTCAGGACTGATTTCCTTTAGGATTGACTAGTTTGATCTCCTTGTAGTTCAAGGGACTCTCAAAATAAGGCAATCACTTATTTTGGCTAAATTTCCTCATATTTACAATAGTTACACATTTTCCTTATTTTGTTCTTCCTTATTCTATTGCTACAAAATAATATAAATTTTGTCAACAGTGACTGAAATTTTTTTAGCTCTTAAAGGTTTAAAAATGTATTTATATTTGCTGTATTCTTATGGGGACAAAGGGAATGAGTGAGCCAGGAATACTTAATTTTAAATATCTCATAGGCCCAGAATTAAGTTTCTATGAAATGTAAAGCTGGTTTTAATTTTCTCACCTACCACTGAGTAGAATGTGTTTCATGGCTGTCATTCCTGTTGCTGTTGTTGCTGCCACAATTATTGTTTTCCACTTACCAATATTCACAATAATTCTAATGTGACTCAAGCATCTTCTCTCCCTAACTCTTTCTGATAACCATTTATTCTTCATCATCTCAATACACAGCAGTTGTTGCAAGTCCCAATTTTGCCACATCATATGCCATTAAATCACTACTATCAATAAGAAAAAAAATAGAGCTTGTTAGTAGTTTTGTTACACTGATTTCATGTTGAAATAGTATTTTGGACATACTGGGTTAAATAAAATATAATACTAAAGCTAGGTTAACCTGTTCTTTTATTTATATTTTATTTTACATATTTAAATGTGGCTACTAGGAAGTTTGTTATATATGTGTCTTGCATTATGGATACTAGCTTAAGTGATTAAAACACTCTACTTCTGCTCATTGACTACACTAAAGCTTTTGACTGTGTGGATTATAACAAACTGTGGAAAATTCTTCAAATATGGGAATACCAGGCCCCTTACCTGCCTCCTGAGACATCTGTATGCAGGTCAAGAAGCAGCAGTTAGCACCAGACATGGAACAATGGACTGGTTCCAAACTGGGAAAGGAGTACATCAAGGCTCTATATTGTCACCCTGCTTTTTAAACTTATATGCAGAGTACATCATGTGAAATGCTAGACTGGATGAAGCACAAGCTGGAATTAAAATTGCTGGGAGAAATATCAATAATCTCAGATATGCAGATGATACCATCCTTATGGCAGAAAGTGAAGAGGAACTAAAGAACATCTTGATGAAAGAGAAAGAGGAGAGTGAGAAAACTGGCTTAAAACTCAACATTCAAAAAACTGAGATGACATCTGGTCCCATCACTTCATGGCAAACATATGGGGAAACAATGGAAACAGTGAGAGACTTTATTTTCTTGGGCTCCAAAATCACTGCAGATGGTGATTGCAGCCATGAAATTAAAAGACACTTACTCCTAAGAAGAAAAGCTATGACAAACTTAGACAGCAGAGACATTATTTTGCCCACAAAGGTCCATCTATTCAAAGCTATGGTTTTTCCAGTAGTCATGAATAGATGTGAGATTTGGACCATAAGGAAAGCTGAGCACTGAAGAATCAGTGCTTTTGAACTGTGGTGTTGGAGAAGACTCTTGTGAGTTCCTTGGACTGCAAGGAGATCCAACCAGTCAATGCTCAAGGAAATCAGTCCTGAATATTTATTGGAAGGACTGATAGTGAAGCTTAAGCTCCAGTACTTTGCCCACTGATGCGAAGAACTGACTCATTAGAAAAGACCCTGATGCTAGGAAAGATTGACAGCATGAGGAGAAGGGGACAACAGAGAAGCTGAGCTGGTTGGATGGCATCACTGACTCACTGGACATGAATTTGAGCAAGCTGCGAGAATTGGTGATGTACAGGGAACCCTGGTGTTCTGCAGTCCAGGGTTTGCAAAGTCTGACATGACTGAGTGACTGAACTGAACTGAACTGAACTGAAAGCACTACGTTTAATATATATTTACCTTTCCAGTGAGATTTATTCTTTCAAATGCTTTTTTGCTACTAGCTTTTACCTTTTCTTTTCAAATTAGAATACCTTTAGCATTTCTTGTAGTGCCCGTTTAGTAGAGATGGACTCCTTTAGTTTTGCTTGTCTGAAAATCTCTTTAACTATTCAACTCTGAATAACTTTGATGAATAGAGTATTCTTGGTTAGTAGTTTTTTGCTTTTAGCACTTTGAATATTTCATGATACTCCCTTCTCTTTTTACAACATTTCTCCTGTGAGATCTGCTGATAGTCTTATGGAGTTTCTTTCATATGTATCAAATCATTTTTCTCTCACTGCTTTTAAGATTCTCTCCTTGTATTTAACTTTTGACATTTTAATTATAATGTGTCTTGATGAGTATCTCTTTAGGTTCATCTTGTTTGGAATTCTCTTGTCTTCCTGGATCTGTAAGTCTGTTTCCTTCTTCATTTTTAGGGAAGTTTTCTGCTATTATTTCTTCAAATATGATTTCTGCCTCTTTCTTGCTCTCTTTGCCTCCTGGGAGTTCTTTAAACTGAGCATTAGTTCATTTAATTTTGTCCCATAAGACCCTTAAGGTATCTCCAATTTTTTTTTTCATTTTTTTATATTTATGTCTCATTTGGTGAGTTCCAAGTACTTGTCTTTGAGTTCACGGATTTGTTCTTTTCTCTCATCCAGTCTGTTGTTGAACACCTCTAGTTTATTTTTCAGTTCAATTAATATATTCTGCAGCTCTTATACTTCTATTTGGTTCTTTCTTATATTTTTCATCTCTTTGCTGAGATTCTAAGTGTTTTCATCTTTCTTCTCCCCAGTTTGATTAGCCTCTTTATGACTTTTACTTTTGACTCCTTATTAGGTAAATTACTTATCTGCATTTTATTAAGGTTTTATTCCTGAGGCTTGATCTTGTTCTTTTATTTGGAAGAGAGTCATTTACTTATTCATTTTTCTTGATTCTCTGAGTTGGTTTTTCCACAGTAGATGAAATTATCACCTCTTTCAGTCTTGAAAGAGTAGCTTTTTCTAGGAGATGAAATTTGTTGATCATTCCTGCCTTCAGTTCAGTTCAGTTCAGTAGCACAGTTGTGTCTGACTCTTTGCGACCCCATTAAATGCAGCACTCCAGGCCTCCCTGTCCATCACCAACTCCCAGAGTTCACTCAGACTCACATCCATCAAATCAGTGATGCCATCCAGCCATCTCATCCTGTGTCGTCCCCTTCTCCTCCTGCCCCCAATCCCTCCCAGCATCCGAGTCTTTTCCAATGAGTCAACTGTCCGCATAAGGTGGCCAAAGTACTGAAGTTTCAGCTTTAGCATCATTCCTTCCAAAGAAATCCTAGGGCTGATCTCCTTCAGAATGAACTGGTTGGATTTCCTTGCAGTCCAAGGGACTCTCAAGAGTCTTCTCCAACACCACAGTTCAAAAGCATCAATTCTTCGGTGCTCAGCCTTCTTCACAGTCCAACTCTCACATCCATATGGGCGGATCATGGTGGAGAGATCTGACAGAATGTGGTCCACTGGATAAGGGAATGTCAAACCACTTCAGTATTATTGCCTTGAGAACCCCATGAAAAGTATGAAAAGGCAAAATGATAGGATACTGAAAGAGGAACTCCCCAGGTCAGTAGGTGCCCAATATGCTACTGGAGATCAGTGGAGAAATAACTCCAGAAAGAAAGAAAGGAAGGAGCCAAAGCAAAAATCATACCCAGCTGTGGATGCGACTGGTGATAGAAGCAAGGTCCAATGCTGGAAAGAGCAATATTGCATAGGAACCTGGAATGTCAGGTCCATGAATCAAGGCAAATTGGAAGTGGTCAAACAAGAGATGGCAAGAGTGAATGTTGACATTCTAGGAATCGCGAACTAAAATGGACTGGGATAGGTGAATTTAACTCAGATGACCATTATATCTACTACTGTGGACAGGAATCCCTCCTAAGAAATGGAATAGCCATCGTGGTCAACAAAAGAGTCTGAAATGCAGTACTTGGATGCAATCTCAAAAACGACAGAATGATCTCTGTTCGTTTCCAAGGAAAACCATTCAATATCACAGTAATCCAAGTCTATGCCCCAACCAATAACGCTGAAGAAGCTGAAGTTGAACGGTTCTATGAAGACCTAAAAGACCTTTTAGAACTAACACCCAAAAAAGACATCCTTTTCATTTTAGGGGACTGGAATGCAAACGTAGGAAGTCAAGAAACACCTGGAGTAACAGGCAAATTTGGCCTTGGAATACGGAATGAAGCAGGGCAAAGACTAATAGAGTTTTGCCAAGAAAATGCGCTGGTTATAGCAAACATCCTCTTTCAACAACACAAGAGAAGACTCTACACATGGACATCACCAGATGGCCAATACTGAAATCAGATTGATTATGTTCTTTGCAGCGAAAGATGGGGAAACTCTATACAGTCAACAAAAACAAGACCGGGAACAGACTGTGCCTCAGACCATGAATCCTTTATTACCAAATTCAGACTTAAATTGAAGAAAGTGGGGAAAACCACTAGACCATTCAGGTATGACCTAAATCAAATCCCTTATGATTATACAGTGGAAGTGAGAAATAGATTTAAGGGCCTAGATCTGATAGATAGAGTGCCTGATGAACTATGGACGGAGGTTCGTGACATTGTACAGGAGACAGGGATCAAGACCATCCCCATGGAAAAAAATGCAAAAAAACAAAATGGCTGTCTAGGGAGGCCTTACAAATAGCTGTGAAAAAGAAGAGAAGTGAAAATTAAAGGAGAAAAGGAAAGATATAAGCATCTGAATGCAGAGTTCCAAGGAATAGCAAGAAAAGATAAGAAAGCCTTCTTCAATGATCAATGCAAAGAAATAGAGGAAAACAACAGAATGGGAAAGACTAGAGATCTCTTCAAGAAAACTAGAGATACCAAAGGAACATTTCATGCAGAGATGGGCTTGATAAAGGACAGAAATGGTATGGACCTAACAGAAGCAGAAGATATTAAGAAGAGATGGCAAAAATACACAGAAGAATTGTACAAAAAAGATCTTAATGACCCAGATAATTATGATGATGTGATGACTGACCTAGAACCAGACATCCTGGAATGTGAAGTCAAGTGGGCCTTAGTAAGCATCACTATGAACAAAGCTAGTGGAGGTGATGGAATTCCAGTTGAGCTAGTTCAAATCCTGAAAGATGATGCCATGAAAGTGTTGCACTCAATATGCCAGCAAATTTGGAAAACTCAGCAGTGGCCACAGGACTGGAAAAGGTCAGTTTTCATTCCAATCCCAAAGAAAGGCAATGCCAGAGAATGCTCAAACTACTGCACAATTGCACTCATCTCACATGCTAGTAAAGTAATGCTCAAAATTCTCCAAGCCAGGCTTCAGCAATACATGATCCGTGAACTTTCTGATGTTCAAGCTGGTTTTAGAAAAGGCAGAGGAACCAGAGAGCAAATTGCCAACATCCGCTGGATCATGGAAAAAGCAAGAGAGTTCCAGAAAAACATCTATTTCTGCTTTATTGACTATGCCAAAGCCTTTGACTGCGTGGATCACAATAAACTGTGGAAAATTCTTCACCGCCTGACCTGCCTCTTGAAAAATCCTGCCTTAGATCTTGTTTATCTCCCAATACTTTGTGCTTGTCTAGGCAGTCTGTTATATTTTTAATAGCTCCCAATGGTTAATTATATGCCAACACCTGTCAGTGTCTCAGATGAGAGGATCTCAGCATCTAGATTCAAGTTGATTGGAGGTCAGACCCTTAGGCAGCAGTTTTTAAAAATATGCAAATATATATAGTCCAGTGGGACTGCAAGCATAAGCCCCACTGGCCACCAAAGCCTGGCAATCTGGAGGTGTTCCCTGGGTGGCAATCATAAATATTGGAATGTCAGATGAGTACATAAATTCTTTTCTGGGAGTCATCGGTTAACTAGGGCCAGGCAGAGGGAGAGCACCAAGATGGATTTCATTGCCCATGCTCCTTGAGAGTGGCTCCATCAGCCACTAGATAAGCAAACAGGCCTCTTCAGAGAATGACTGGGTAAATGTGCACTGGTCTGCTGTCCGTACAGTGCCTTAGGCTATTAGCCTGCCAAGAACTGTCTCTCTGATTATCATAGTCCTCTGGACTCAGGAATGCAAACATTCCTGGCTACCAGAACCACATAATCAAAGGGTGTTCTCTGAATAGCAGCCACAAAACCTGGGGCATCATACCTAAAACCAGGGTGTCAGATACATGTTAAATCCCTGAAAGACTCTGGATCTCTGGAGTGCAGCAGAGAGAGAATGCAAAAATAGCACCTTCCCTCCAAGGTTCCTGAAAAGGATTATAGCCATCCCCAAAGTGTACATTTAATTAGAAGCCTGCTCCAGAGGCCACAGCTATAATAATTAGCTCATAGGCCTCCTTTAGAGAAAGATTTGTCTCCTGTGTTTGTTGCTTCTCACTCTACTCTAGGTGTGGTAGCTGTGTAAGAACTCTTTCTCCATTGGTTACAGCCTATGAGACCCACAAGCATAAACTTCATGCCCACCAGACCTGAGTTATGTGGAGGTGTTCCCTGGCAACAGCCAAAATAGTTGTGGTGCTAGACAAGTGTATAACCTCCTCTCTGGATAACTGTGTTTGTCAAAGTTCCACAGGACCTTGAACAGAAGCTCTACTGGCCTCCAGAACCATGTATTCAAGAAATGTCCCCTGGGAAACAGACACAAATATCAGGGCACTAGATGTCTGTCTTTCTGGGAGATACTGGCACTCTAACAGCATGGTGAAAGGAAAATGCAATGGCAGCATCCACTGGTCTCTGTCCCCAGTGAATGTTTCCAGCAAGTTCCTTGAGGTCTGTGTTATATTAGATGCCACTTCCTGTAGCTGAAACTCTAACATTAGCAGGTGAGCTTCCTTCACTTTGGGGCTTCTTTGGTGGCTCACATGATAAAGAATCTACCTGCAATGCAGGAGACCCAGGTTCGATCCCTGGATCAGGAAGATCCACTGGAGAAGGAAATGGCTACCCACTCCAGTATTCTTGCCTGGGAAATCCCATGGACAGAGGAGCCTGGCAGGGGCAAGTTCATGGGGTTGCAAAGAGTCGGACACAACTGAGTGACTAACACTTTGAACTTCCTTCACTTTAAGTCTGGGTGAGATAAGCTGCCTTTGAGATGATCCCTGGTGTGATGAGTCTAATTGTACAGGTGCTTTAAAAGCCATTGTCAGATTACTTCATTCTGTGGGTTTCAGGATGAGAGCCCTGTCAGTTTTCAAAACTATATATTTTGGGAGCTTGTCTTTCAGCTGGAGGTCTTAAAAGTTGAAGTACCCAATGTGGCATTTAAATCTTCACTCCTTATGGAGAAACTCAGCAGGTCACAGTGTCAGAGGTGGGATTTATGGAGAGATAGCTCTCCTAGCTGCTTCAGTGTCTTTTTTTCTCATTTGCCTTGTGTAACCATCACTAAGTCAGCCATTAGGTTCTTTTCAGAGAAAATTGTTCCATATGTAGCTCTAGACTAACTGTATTCCCTGGGAGGAAGTGAGTTCAGGATCAACCTATGTCGCCACGTTGAAATTTTCACTACTAACAGTGGGAACAATTTATATAAAAAAGCGTAAGTACTCTTTTCTTTCAAAAACTATATATTTCTTTTCACTAAAACAAAATATTTTTTTCTGCAATATATTTGGGCCTGAATTTAAATGTTTAGCTGCTAACTATTAACATTATTTGCCTTCCTTTCTGGGGTTTTATTACCTTTTAATGAATCAAAACAGATTATTTAGTTTGTCCAATATTAAAAAATGCAAATAGATGAGAAAATTGGGAGAAACTTAGAGTAAAAATTTAGGAACATAATTAAACTAAAAAAAGCATTTTAGATATTTTTTCAAATGCTTAGGTCCCTAACAAAACCAGCCCACTATTTACTTCAATGTCTCTTACCCATCTATATGAATTGTTTCAGTTCAAAAGGAGCCTCCATTGTCACATATATAATCATGTGATCTAATATATATTATATGGTCTATAATGTATATACATAGAGTAAATAATATACTAACATGTATATTCATACTAATATAAATGTCTTAAATTAGGAAAACATAATTTTAATCAAATTGATATTTTAGTGAAGTTTTCTGTATGTACCTTCTCTATACTCTGTTTTCTTATATTGCTTACTATTATTATGAGGTTATGTATTTGAAAAATAAAAGAGAAACAAATACATGTGTGTATGCATATAATGCATATAAAAATACTAGTAGTATAATAACCAATTATCAATGATAGTAAGTTTAATTGTTTAAACAAAAAGTTTGACTAATAAAGGTAATTATATTTCTTTTCACAGTGTTGGTTACAGTAAAGGCAATCAATCCTGCCTTTCCCTCTGCCAGAGTTCAGATACCTCTTCATCTCTTGGTAAGTCAAATTATTCATTTTTTCCTGAAAGGAATCAAAGTCTTCTAGATGGTAGTCATGTTTTATTCCAAAATTATCTTTTCTAAGAATGGATTGACAAATAAGAGATTATAATAAGGACTCTTGTTAACATAAACCAATCATGAAAGATTGGGGAAAAAATAAATTGTTATTTCAGGAGCATTGTGAGTTAGTTCCTATCCTCACAAACCTTACAGCTGGGTGAGCAAGGCACACATGTGACAGAACTTAAAAATAAGTAAAGGTCTTTGTAAAAAATCAAAGTAAATATTTTGACTTTAAAGATATTTCCTATTTATAATGAACACATTTAGTTGTTTATTAACCTAAACTATTCTTATATATAATACACATTTTCTATATTCTCTTCTGGATAGTTTTAGAAATGATCATTTTAATATCTGGTTTAATAATAGGTTTCTTAACCTTGGGACTGGTGACATTTTACATTGGATGATTGTTGTGCGGAGCTGTCTCATGCTTTGTAGATATTTAACCACATCTCTGGCTTCTACCTACTACATGCCAGTAGCATTCCTCTCACTCATGACATCTAAACATGTCTCCAGACATTGCCAAATCTTTCTTGAGGTGCAAAGTTTCCCTCATTGAGAATATTTTGTCTACAGAATTTTTATCAATGAATTCATAATATATTAAAGGTGATCATGTTCACATTTCCTTGAGGGTTATTTTAGTTATCAGAGTAGTCTGAGAGTTGCCTATCAGAGGTGAGGGTCTAGCTAGATCTATTGCTGAAGACAGAGCCTGAAGAAATATCTGTTTCAGCCTCCTTGAAAGCCAGGGAATGATTTTAATGCTGGCCACAGGAGGAACTGATCCCAGGATGATCACCTTAATATGGAAGACACCATGATAATGTAGAGGACAGTGAAGTGAATAGTAGCTCTAGGTGAAAATAGTAAATGTTATACTTAATATAAGATTGTCCTATTGAAAATTTTTTCTTATCAAATATTATATCAAAATTACTTACAACTAATAAAATTAAAATCAACTTAAAAAATGTAATAACAAGTTAAGTCTATAACAACAGATCTTGATAAGCTACATAACTCCTTTTTGCTGTCTGTTAAAGATATTTGTTGGTGACTTTGATTTATATTTTTCACTTTGTTAATAAAAAAAAAGTTGAATCAAAAGCTGCCTAAAAGTTGAATCAAAGTGAACTCATGTTACTTAGAAATATGTGAGAAGTTTCTTACATTAATATTCATTTCAGTATATTAATCAAGCATCAAAACAATTCTTTATAGCTACTACCTATATGTTCAAAACTATAACATGGTTTAAATTCCCTGTATGAGAAAAGATTCTAAATTGCATTTTCTTTTTCTTTCTATCCTCTTTTTATAAGTATGGATTGATAGCAGGTGGCACAATCTCCTCATTGGCATTTGGTGACAAAATAAGAACTGGGGGATTTTAAGGGTTATTGAACACCATGGGGAAATTTTCATCCTGGAACATGGATAATTAGCATGCAGAACCATTAATTTTAATAGGAGTTATGTGGCTAGTCTGGAAAATTTCAGTGTATCAACCCAAAGTTACATAGTACAGGTGTTTAATTGATGGAATTAAAATCAGAGCTGACTTAATTAAAAGATTAAAGAACAAAACTGAACAGTTGCTTGCAAAGGAAGGAAGGTATAGAAAATAAACTTTTACATTTGGCACAGATGAAATAATTTTATTAAAAGAACAAGAAGAATCTATCCAACAAATCCTAGCTGTATCTAATGTACTGAATTTGGCTATAGATAAAAATCTTTGTTCTTTTAATAATACAGAAAAACTTAAAAACTATATTATTTGTTATCTTGAAACAAATGATTCAATTTCTTTATTATTTTTTTATTTTTGTGCATTTCATGGAGTACTGACAGAGTCTTTCCAAATCTGTTTTAATTTAGCTAAACATTAAACTTTCTTAATTAATATGTTCTTAGTAAAATGTAACCAATACACCTAGTGATGTGCTTCAGTGAGAGCCAGATACACAGCTTCTTAGAATGTTTAAGTTGTGTTTATGGAATTACTGCTGTTAAGAAAAAATTCTTAAGTCAATATGCACATATCAACAGGTGAACTATTATTACATTTGGCTTCTATAGATAGACTTTTTTCACTGGCCATTTTGCAATTTGTTATTTAGGTACCTAAAAGGAGATAACATTTCTGAATGCATTGCCTATATTATCGTAAGATAACGATGGCTGAAGCTTTGCTTTTAGACTGTTAGAGTTTATTTCACTATTGCATGTTTCTTAATTTTCCGGAAAATTATATCCACAACTGACTTTCTAACAATAAGAACAATCATGTCACCATATATTCAGTATTTTTTAAGAGGACAGATGTGTATTATAAGATTTATAGGTTATACAGTATGTCAAGGCTGTATATTGTCACCCTGCTTATTTAACTTATATGCAGAGTACATCATGAGAAACGCTGGACTGGAAGAAGCACAAGCTGGAATCAAGATTGCCGGGAGAAATATCAATAAACTTAGATATGCAGATGACACCACCCTTATCACAGAAAGTGAAGAGGAACTAATAAGCCTCTTGATGAAAGTGAAAGAGGAGAGTCAAAAAGTTGGCTTAAAGCTCAACATTCAGAAAACTAAGATCATGGCATCCGGTCCCATCACTTCATGGGAAATAGATGGGGAAACAGTGGAAACAGTGTCAGACTTTATTTTTCTAGGCTCCAAAATCACTGCAGATGGTGATTGCAGCCATGAAATTAAAAGACGCTTAGTCCTTGGAAGGAAAGTTATGACCAACCTAGATAGCACATTCAAAAGCAGGGACATTACTTTGCCAACAAAGGTCTGTCTAGTCAAGGCTATGGTTTTTCCAGTGGTCATCTATGGATGTGAGAGTTGGACTGTGAAGAAAGCTGAGTGCCGAAGAATTGATGCTTTGAACTGTGGTGTTGAAGAAGACTCTTGAGAGTCCCTTGGACTGCAAGGAGATCCAACCAGTCCATTCTGAAGGAGATCAGTCCTGGGTGTTCTTTGGAAGGACTGATGCTGAAGCTGAAAATGCAATACTTTGGCCACCTCATGTGAAGAGCTGATTCATTGGAAAAGATCCTGATGCTGGGAGGGATTGGGGGCAGGAGGAGAAGGGGACAACAGAGGATGAGATGGCTGGATGGCATCACCAACTCAATACACATGAGTTTGGGTGAACTCTGGGAGTTGGTAATGGTCAGGGAGGCCTGGCGTGCTGCGATTCATGGGGTTGCAAAGAGTCGGACATGACTGAGCAATTGAACTGAACTGAGCTGAACAGACTTTATTGGGTATGTGTGATTCCAGTTGGTGGGACAAAGCTAATCTGGTTATTCATTCAGATACCTGCACTCTGAAAATCCCTCTAAGTATGTATCAAAGAGGAAATAACTTCTGTAGGAAGATTACTTATAGAATGTTGAATACTTACATGTCCTCTTACAAGTTTTACATCATTTTAAATTCTCTGAACCTCTGTCTCCTAGTCTATAGTATAGCAGTAATACTATTTAAAATAGTAACAGCATTCAGGATAAAGGGAGATGAAGGATGATCTGTGTCTGCCATTTAAACCAAATCATTAAATGCTAGACCTTCTTTCCCCTTTCCTCATACTTCATCATAAGAATAACTGGGATGAAATAAAGGGCTACTGAACATACACACTTTAGTGTCACAAATCCAGAGATTCTGACTTGTCAGGTTAGGGCTGATGCATATGGTGTCTGTACCATAGATTGAGAAATTTTACCTGGAAAGTGAGATGTTTATATTTAAAGACAGGGTAGATGACTAGTGTTTTATAATCATTGTGTAGGTATGCAAAAGCCCAATGCTCTGTCTGTCCTACTAATAGCAAATTTTGTTGTGATTGTTAAGTTGCTCAGTCATGTCGGACTCTTTGTGACCCCATGGACTGCAGCACGCCAAGCTTTCTTGTCCTTCGCTATTTCCCAGAGTTTGCTCAAACTCATGTTCATTGAATCAGTGATGCCATCCAACCATCTCATCTTCTGTCGCCACCTTCTCCTCCTGCCCTCAGTCATTCCCAGCATCAGGGTCTTTTCCAGTGAGCTGGCTGTTTGCATCAGGTGACCAAAATATTGGAGCTTCAGCTTCAGTGTCAGTCCTTCCAATAAGTATTCAGAGATGATTTCCTTTAGGATTGACTGGTTTGGTCTCCTTGCTGTCCAAGGGACTCTCAAGAGTCTTTTCCAGCACCACAGTTTGAAAACATCAATTCTTGGGTGCTCAGCCTTCTTCCCAGTCCAACTCTCACATCCATATTTGATATTTTAAAAATTCACTTTATAAGGATCTATTGTTATCCTTAATACTCTAAACTTTGCCCTTATTTTGCTACGTGAGTATGTTTTTTAGTTTTTTCTTTATACACTTGTTTCTAACATCATTTTTTTGGTTAATCAATAAAACCAAATCAACTTTGCACAGAAACTTATGTATCTCAAAGAAATTATTTTTTCAAATGTAACCACATTTTGGAAAGGACTAAATTATCTTTCTGTACTTTTCATATATTGCAAGGTCCAAAAGTTTTTTTTGAAACATATTTCCAAAATATAAGTAAGTGAAATATATTCTGTACTCCTTAAAATGAATTTTTGTTATCCAAAGAAACAGTTTAGGCAAAACAATGTCTCTACTGGAAATTATTAAGTCGTAGGAAAAATATTTAGGTCACAGAATAACTATGTTGCTTATGAAAACACACACACATACTGAAAGAGTAAATAATTATCCAGATATATTTTATAGAAATATGCCTCTTATTATATTATTTTAAAAACTCTTTCCACTAATTTATACCACTCTGTTTTTGTTTTTTTCAAATTGCACATGTAAATCTCTTTCGTATAAAAATAACAAATTTTATGTGCTATCTTTGATATTAATTTAATGGAAATATCAAGAATAATAAATTCAATAATATATAGTCCCTTAGTAGTAAGATTTTACAGTTGAATTAATGAAATTTGTATATCAAGCTTTGTTCATTTATTTTTAATTTTTATAAATATTATACCACTCTAAATATATGAATTATGTTTTCTTGCCTTCTCAAATTATTAGTAACTCAAGTCATTCATGATCCTTGGCATTAAACATCTGCACTATTTCTGATAGCAACATTTTGCAAAACAACTTTGAACCTAGCTGAGTACTCAAAAGTATTGTTCGTATCAAAAGAGAATTAGTGAAGTTTAAGTGTTTGCCACATAGTTACTTAATGATGTTTTAAAAAATGACTTAGAAGTGCCCTTTTATTTTGAAGTAGTACTGATTGCATTCATTTCCATAGAGCATCAGTAATTTTATACTCTGCCTATCCACATGTTTAGCTCATGTTGAGGATGTATATGTGCATGCACGCATATGTGTACTGTGTGTCATTGTATTTGTCATATATTATTAAATAATTCAGGCTCCTTGAAGCAAAATATCCTCAAAGGAAGGAAAAGTAGTTTTTACCCATGTATTACACCACAGTATTCATTAAAATCTAAATACAATGTATCTTTTAATGAAAGTCAGATGTATCTACTAACTATATTTATATACATTCTTGGATTGGCCTCTTCCTGATAAGAAATACGTTTTTTTTTTTTTTTTTTTTTTTATAAACTTAAGCTCACTTGAAGGCTGACTACTCCCTAAGTTGTTGTGTGTTCCTATTGCATGGTAAGAGAGCTAATGGTCACTGTCTACTAGTTACCATGTGAATTCTTCTCTACTGTATGCAGTTTATAAGAGCCGAAGAAGCACTTTCTACTTTGACTTTAAAAAACATTTGCAGTATTCTTACTTTTTTTTTTTTTTTACATTGGTTTCAGATTTGCTGAAATAATGTGATGTATTTAGACAAGGGCAAAAATTAAATGTGTTTTTATCTATCAGTCTATTAATTCCATTCAGAAAGTGTTCTGTAGAGTCTTAATCACTCATTTAGAGTCAAGTGTTTCTACTGGCTGAGATTGGTCCTTAAATTTGTGTTTCTCTCCCTGAAAGACAGTTAGGATAAAGGAATCTTTGGGATCCTTTGACACCATGAGGAATTAAAGTGTATATTACAGTTATCTTTTTCATTTAAATGTGAGTATACATCTCTTTTTCTCAACCTACTTGAAAACAAACAAAATGGCATTTCTGTTTTCATTAACCCTTTTACCTAAGTCTCTTAAAGCAATTTTGTTTCCTTTGTTCCTGCTACAGAGAATGATTCAGGTGTTCACCGGAGTGCATTATTGCTAGAAAATGAACTCAAATTTAAAAGAGTATTATTGATGATCCTTTTAAAAACTTTAATTATTTGCTTCAGAGATGTTATTTACCTATTATAAAATTCACTCCTTTAAGGTGTAAAATCCAGTGGGTTTTAGTATATTTACCAAATGTGCATACATTACTACTATATAATCATACAGCACTATGGTCACTCCAAAAAGAAACCCTGTACCCATCAGCGGTCAACTTCCAATTTTCTTTCCTCTAGCCCTTCAGTTCAGCTCAGTTCAGTTCCGTTCACTCAGTCGTGTCTGACTCCCTGCGACCCCATGAACCACAGCATGCCAGTCCTCCCTGTCCATCACCAATTCCCAGAGTTCACCCAAACTCATGTCCATCGAGTCAGTGATGCCATCCAGCCATCTCATCCTCTGTCATCCCCTTCTCCTCCTGCCCTCAATCTTTCCCAGCATCAGGGTCTTTTTAAGTGAGTCAGCTCTTCACATCAGGTGGGCAAAGTACTGGAGTTTCAGCTTCAACATCAGTCCTTCCAAAGAACACCCAGGACTGATCTCCCTTAGAATGGACTTAGATATCCTTGTAGTCCAAGGGACTCTCAAGAGTCTTCTCCAACACCACAGTTCAAAAGCATCAATTCTTCTGCCCTCAGCTTTTTTATAGTCCAACTCTCACATCCATCCATACATGAGTACTGGAAAAACCATAGCCTTGACTAGATGGACCTTTGTTAACAAAGTAATGTCTCTGCTTTTAATATGCTGTTTAGGTTGGTCATAACTTCCCTCCCAAAAGTGTCTTTTAATTTCATGGCTGCAATCACCATCGGCAGTGATTTGGGAGCCCCCAAAAATAAAGTCAGCCACTGTTTCCACTGTTTCCCCATCTGTTTGCCATGAAGTGATGGGACCGGGTGCCATTATCTTAGTTTTCTGAATGTTGAGCTTTAAGCCAACTCTTTCACTCTTCTAGATCTAAACTAAACTAACTTAGTTTCTGTCTCTATGGATTTGCCTGTTCTGAATCTTTTATACAACTTCATTCATATAATATATGACATCTGTGCCTGAATTCTTAAACCTCTGATATATTATAGCCTGGATCAATGCTTCCTTATTTAATGATATATTCCATCTACTTATCAATACCAAATTTTATTAACCATTGATAAACATGTATATTATTTCCATGTTTTGGATTTTTAAATAATGATGCTGTGAACATCCATATACTAATTTTACATGGATCTGTGTTTTCAACTCTTTTTCATATTCATCTAGGAGAAGGATTGCTGGGTGATGTGTTAGTTGAGTGTTTAATTTTGGTGTATTTGCCAAACCATTTTTCAAAGCAACTCTATCATTTTACCACCCTGCTGTCAAAATATGAGTGTTCTACCCTCTCTTCACCCATGCTCATACTTTTTATTTTCTGTCTTTTTGATTATAAACATCCTAGTGGGTGTGAAGTGATATTTCATTGTGGTTTTGATTTGTGTTTCCAGAGTGACTAATGATATTGAACATCTTTTCTTCTTCGTATGGGATATTAATATGTGTTCCTTGGAAAAATATTGATTAAAAATATTTGCTCATATTTCCCATTGCTCCTTTTTTAAATTGGGCTTTTTGTCATGTATGGTTGAATTATGAGTATTTAACATTTTTAAAAAATTTACTCAATTTTTAAAGGTTACTTTCCATTTGCAGTTATGACAAAATACTGGCTATATTCCCTGTGTTGTACAATAAATAGATCCTGAGCCTATCTTACACCAAATGGTTTGTTCCTTTCCACTTCCCCACTCCCTGCCCCTCTCCACTGGTAACCACCAGTTTGTTCTGTGTCTCTGTGACTGTTTCTTTTTTTTGTTATATTCACTAGTTTCTTAAATTTTTTAGATTCCACATTAAGTGATAACATATAGTATTTTTCGTTCTCTTGCTTATTTCCCTTGCATAATGCCTTCCAAATCTATCCATGTTGCTGTGTCAGAATTTCATTCTTTTTATGGCTGATTAGTATTCCATTGTATATGTACACCAACGTCTTCTTCATTCATTGTCAATGAATGCTTAAGTTATTTCTTTTTCTTGGCAATTCTGAATAATGCTGCTATGAACATCGAAGTGCATGTATAGTGTTTATTTATTTTTTTTTTTGCATATATACTCAGGAGGGGAATTGTTGCATCATATGGTAGTTCTGTTAGTTTTTTGAGAAACTTTTACACCATTTTCTGCAGTGGCTAACCCAATTTATTTTCCCAACAGTAATGTACAAGGGTTCCCTTTTCTACACATCCTTGTCAGCAATTTTTAGTTGTGTTCTTTTTAATGACAACCATTCTAACATGTGTGAGTTGATATCTCATTGTGGTTTTGATTTGCATTTCCCTGACAATTAGTTATAGTGAGCCTTTTTTCATGTGCCTGTTGGCCATCTGCATTTCCTCTTTGTAAAAATGTCTATTCAGTTCCTTTACCCAATTTTTAATCAGATTTTTTTTTATATTGAATTGTGTGAGCTGCTTATAAATGTTGGATATTAAGCCTCTATTAGTTATATCATTTGCAAATATTTTTTCCCATTCAGTAGGTTGCCTTTTTGTTTATGGTTTCCTTTGCTATCAAAAAACCTTTTAAGTTTAATTAGGTTTCATTTATTTGTTGTTGTTTTTATTTTCTTTACTTTTGTAGATGCACCCAAAAAACTATTGCTGTGATTTGTGTCAAAGTGTGTTCTGCCTATGTTTTCCTATAGGAGTTTTATATAATCTGGTCTTATGTTTAGTTTGTTAATTCATTTTGAGTTTATTTTTCTAAACGGTGTTAGATAATGTTGTAATTTCATTCTTTTACATGTAACTGTCTAGTTTTCCTAGCATTATTCACTGAAGACTCTCTTCTCCATTGTATATTCTTGCTCCCTTTATTGTAGATTAACTGACCACAAGTGAATGTATTTATTTCTGGGCTCTCTGTCTTGTTATGCTGATCTATGTGTCTATTTTTGTGTCAGTACCATACTGTTTTGGTTACTGTAGCTTTGTAAGATAGCCTGAGGCCGGGGAACCTAATTCCTCCAGTTCCATTATCCTTTCTCAAGACTGTTTTGGTCTTTGGGGCCTTTCATGTTTACATATGAATTTAACAATTTTTACTTCTAGTTCTATGAAAAACCTCACTAGTGTTTTGATAGGAATTGCATTGAATCTGTTGGAGAAGACAATGGCACCCCACTCCAGTACTCTTGCCTGGAAAACCCATGGACAGAGGAGCCTGGTAGGCTGCAGACCATGGGGTCGTGAAGAGTCGGACACGACTGAGTGACTTCACTTTCACGTTTCATTTTCATGCATTGGAGAAGGAAATGGCAACCCACTCCAGTGTTCTTGCCTGGAGAATCCCAGGGACAGGGGAGCCTGGTGGGCTGCCGTCTATGGGGTCGCACAGAATCGGACACGACTGAAGCAACTTAGCAGCAGCAGCAGCAGCATTGAATCTGTAGATTGCTTTGAGCAGTATGGTCATTTCACAATATTGATTCTTCCAATCCAAGAATATATATTTTTCCATTTGTTTGTGTCATTTTCAGTTTACTTCATAAGAAACTTACAGTTTTTGGAATTCAAGTCATTTGCACCCTTAGGTATGTTTATCCTTAGACATTTTATTCTTTTTATGCAATTACAAATGGGATTGTTCCCTTAATTTATCTTCTGATACTTCATTGTTAGTGTATAGAAATGCAACAGATGTGTGTATATTAATTTTGTATCCTGCAACTTTACCAAATTCATTAATGAGCTCTAATAGTTTTCTAGTGGGCTCTTTAGAATTTTCTATTTATAGTATCATATTATCTGTAAACAGTGACACTTTTACCTCTTCCTTTCCAATTGGATGCCTTTTATTTTTATTTCTTTTCCCTGATTGATGTGGCTAAGATTTCCAAAACTATGTTGAATAAAAGTGGCAAGAATGGGCATCCTTGTCTTGTTGCTGATCTTAGGAAAAAATGCATTTAGCTGTTCACAATTGAGTATGATGTTACCAGTGGGTTTGTCATATACGGCCTTTGTTATGCTGATGTATGTTCCTCTATGCTCACTTTCTGGAGGGTTTTTATCAACATTAAACAAACGTTGATACAGTTCACATTTTATTAAAGGTTTTTCTGCATTTGTTGAAATGGCTTTATTCTTCAATTTGTAGTGTATCATATGGATTGATTTGAGAAATCCTTGCATCCATGGGATAAATCCCACTTCATCATGGTGTATGATGTTTTAAATTTGTTGTTTGATTTGGTTTGCAAGTATTTTTCTTAGAGTTTTTAAAGTGTTTTTAAAAATATATTCTAGATTATAGATTCTTTCCATATAGGTTATTCATATATTATATATATATATATACACACGCACATTTCTTTCTGTAGGTTTTCATTTCACTTTTTAGATAGAGCCACTTGAAGTACAAAGTTTTTAATTTCAGTGATGTCCAGTTTAACTCTTGTTGCTTGTACTTAAAGTACCATACCTAAAAAATCATTGCTTAATTCAAAGAAGATTTATATAAATGTTGTTTTTATTTTGACTACTTACATTGAAATATTTGATCTAATTTTAGTTAATTTTGTATATGTTGTCAGATAAGAGTCCAGTTGTATTCTTTTCCCAGTGGATATCCAGTTATCTCAGCACCATTTGTTGAAAAGGCTATTCTTTCCCCTATTTTTAAAATTTCTGTTCCATATATTGGACCACCTCAGTTCCTCTCTCTTAACTTAGCCAATGCATTTTCTGACAGCTCAAATATTCTCTTGAGCCTCTCTAAATTTTTTACATTAAGCATTGTATTATACTTTCTGATTCTGTGATTTTTAGTTTTCTATGATTTTTATTTCTTTACCAATATTCTATCTTTAGTGAGACATAATTTGTATACTTTCATTTAGTTATTTAAGCATGGTTTCTTTTATATCATTGAAAAAATTTTAAATGGCTGACTTTATAATTTTTGCCTAATAAGAATAAGTTGTATCCTCAATAACTTTTCTTTTGTCTGCTATCTTTTCTGTATGGGCCATACTTTCTTATTTCTTTTATGTCTCAATTTTTAATGAGCACTTGACATTTTATATAATATAATGTGATGACTCTGGAAAACAGATTCAATCCTATGTTTTGTTGTTTCTGTTTTAGTTGTTATTGTAGTTATTAACTCAGTTTGTCTAGTACCTTTATGAACTAATTCCATCAAACCTGCATTCTTTGACATTTCAGTCTAGTGAAGTTTCTATTCTGTTAACTTGCTGCTGCTGCTGCTACTAAGTCGCTTCAGTCGTGTCTGACTCTGTGCGACCCCATAGACGGCAACCCACCAGGCTCCCCCGTCCCTGGGATTCTCCAGGCAAGAACACTGAAGTGGGTTGCCATTTCCTTCTCCAATGCATGAAAGTGAAAAGTGAAAGTGAAGTCACTCAGTCGTGTCTGACTCTTAGCAAACCCATGGACTGCAGCCTACCAGGCTTCTCCATCCATGGGATTTTCCAGGCAAAAGTACTGGAGTGGGGTGCCAAACTTAGTGGCCAGTTAAGACAGAGATTCCTTTCCTCCTCCAGCATGTCTCCTAGCCTTTCAAAGAGATCTGTGTGTGTGTTGAAACATATCTTTAACAGCCAGCCAAGTTGAATAGTCTTTGTCTTCTCATCCACATTTAACCATTTTTCTTTGATAAATTTCTTCTAACTTAAGTTTTGCAACCCTTTAGTCAATTTCTAATACAAGTCTACAGCTTTGCCATTTTAGCCTTCAATTTCTATGTGTACAAAGCCTCAAGTTCATTTAGCGGTGAGAATTTAGGGTCTTTTCATGTCTTTTCTTAACATGCATGCAGCTGTCCAATATGCACTCACCTTATATGTAAGTTGGAGAAGAAAATGGCAATCTACTCCAGTGTTCTTGCCTGGAGAATCTCAGGGATGGGGGAGCCTAGTGGGCTGCTGTCTATGGGTTTGCACAGAGTTGGCCATTGTTGAAGTGACTTAGCGGCAGCAGCTTATGTGTAAGTACCCCACTGCAAATTCCCAGGAGTATGTATGTCATGGCCCTAGAAATAAGGAAACTGCACAGAAGGAGCACAAAAATTTAAATGCCTACTGGTTT
This sequence comes from Bos indicus, assembly GCF_029378745.1. NCBI lineage: Eukaryota > Metazoa > Chordata > Mammalia > Artiodactyla > Bovidae > Bos > Bos indicus. Next base: position 1,777,217 of record NC_091785.1, read on the forward strand.
CTCTTCTGGTTCTTGTCAAAAGACTGGCTTATAAATAATCAGTGGAAATTCTTTGTGGCCTCAAAGAGTGACTATTGCAAGCTAGAAGTTGAATAGAAGTGGAGAAGAATTACACAACTATATATTAGAGTTCTGAGTTAGCAAGAGATGGAAGTGTTTTAAGCATTCAATTGAGACTTCAGACAAGCCACTGCTTAGAAGTGAGGACCGTAATTTAGATCATCAGACTAAGGGATAAAAATAAAATAGAACTTCTTAAACAAAGAATAAAATTAACTTGTTAGGAAAAGAAGGATGATAAATAAACTGCCTACCAGAGTAAGACTGAACAGCAGTTAAATAAAGATAATACAGACAAAAAATATGTAAAATAGAATGACTCTATTTCAGTTTGGAATAGGGAGGAATAGTGTAAATGAACAAAATGAATTTTATATAAACAAATAAAAATGATTTTTTACTACAAATACTGATCAAAAGAGAAGACTTCTTTTTGATGATGAAACATGAATTTCTGTATTGTCCCTTGCTCATCTCTCACAATATTATCTTCACTAATTTACTTGTTTGTTTGTTTATCATATGTGTGTTATTTTTACTTATCTATATAATCATAGATGCCCTTGAGTGGAGAATTGCACAGCCAGGTTAATTCATTTTGAACATTACATAGAGACAATTTTTGCAGAAATGCACTCAGCAACTGGTTTTGGTAAAATGTGGCACTGAGTATTTTAATTTTTTTTTTTCATAAGTTCAGTGGCACACCATTTAAAGTAATTTAGATGTATGTTTTATACATAGCAAAAGCCTAGGTTGTTATAAACCATTCTTAGCTACTAAAAATACATTTTTTATGTAGCAAGATATAGAATTATCTTTGAATAAAAATCTCATCAAGATAAAAATTTATCTCCAAAGAAATATGTAGAGCCATTGTCACTTTAAAAAGTGGTTTTAAATTGACCATTAAGTTAAGTATATTGATTTAATAAGCTTGGACCTTTTCCATTTTCTTAACTAACAGGGAGACTACAGTCAATTAAAGTTGAGATGTTAGGAAATGACATTAAAATTGAACAGAAGGCAGTGAAGCAATATTTGTAAAAAGCAAGCTCTGCATTTCAGCAGCTGCTGAGCATATAACCAACGTATAGCTCCAGATAATATTTAACATTTCTAAAGACAAATACCTCCTAAGATAAAGTTATGTGTTTCAGCTCCCATCTGCCCCTCTTCACCTAAAGATAAATATAAATATGCACATACATTTGCATATGGAATGCACATATGCAGACTTAACATATGCACTTCTAAGTACTGATGAAAAAAGCAAATCTATGTACTTCCTACCCAAAGTAAAAACCAGTAACTTTGAATAGTCCTGAATGTCCCTCTACAAGTTTATCATTTCTTTTCTTCCAGAGGTTAACCACTCTTATAATTTTTCTATTAATAATTGGTTTGCATATTAAATGTACTGTATTAGAATTTATTCCTATTTATTAGAATTTATTTATCAATCTGCTTTTAATCTTGAGATGACTAAAAACATAATTTGTGCAAAGTTCTAGTTCATTTATTTTTCACGGTCATTCTTCCTATATTTTTCTTTCTTTCCTTTTTTTTTTTTTTTTTATTATAAAATACTGTCTAGAGCAGTCTTATCCCAGTTTTTCAAATTGCATTTTCAAATTGCTTGTGAGGGAGTGATTGAAAGTCACTCAGATATGTCCAACTCTTCGTGACCCCATGGACTGTATAGGCCATGGAACTCCCCAGGCCAGAATAGTGGAGTGGATAGCCTTTTCCTTCTCCAGCGGATCTTCCCAACCCAGGAATCGAATTGGAGTCTCCTGCATTGCAGGTGGATTCCTTACCAACTGACCTATTGGGGAAGCCAATAGCTCAGCTCCTAGGGTGTATTATTCATAGTTACAAAGTGATGCCAACTATTTTGTAAAGTGGTTATATGTATATACACATTCACTCAGATGGTCATTAAAATGAAAATTTTAATGACTAGTGACACATTGGATAATAACAAAATGAAAATTTGAAAAACTGTAGAATAGATTTGATGTGAAAAAGAATTCAGTTCAAATGTGAGAGACAGAGCTTTATTAATGAGAAAGTTCAACATGCCTGTGATAAAATTGCAGAAGTATAAATTAGAAAGAATAAAGAAATGTAGTATTCAAATATAATATTTGAAAATTACACAAATTGGTATAAGACATAAATCCTAATATTCAATAGAAGAGTAAATCCTGAAAATTTTATCTCTTAGTATAAAATAGTATTCCATCAAGACATTTCAATAGAAATCATAATTTTAAAAAAATTATAAAGAACATATATGAGTAACTTAGTTAAAAGGTAGAATAGATTATTGACAACACCAAAGGTATGATATTGTAAGAAAAATGTTAAAATTAATTAGAAAAACTTTTTAAAAAGCTTTTGCTCTGTGAAAGATACTGTTAAGAGATTGAGAAAACAAACCAAATGCTGGGAAAAAATATTTCCAAATATATCTGATAAAGAACTTGTATATAAAATATACAAAGAATTTTAAAAAACTCAGCAGTAAGAAAACATCCTGCTGGATCAAGATATCGAGATTGTGGATCCTGAGCTCATCATTTCCCATGGACACACCAAAATATAACTATTGACTGAGCAACTATCTCTGAGGACAACCTAAAATACTGCTGCTTCTGTTACTTGCTAAGTCCTGTCCGACTCTTTGCAACCCATGGACTGTAGTCCCACAGACTCCTCTGTCCATGGGATTTCCCAGGCAAGAATACTGGAGTGAGTTGCCATTTCCTTCTCCAGGGGATCTTCCTGACCATTCCTAGCAATGTACAGTCTCCCAAGACTGAATCAGGAAAAAGTAGAACATATGTTTTAAAATCTGAGATAAAATTTGCATTTGTGAGTTAAGAGGCATGCAGAATAAAGATAGATCATTGTAACACGTTTTATAATATCAGAGAATTTAGTGATGGAACATCATTTTTAAGTGAAAAAAAATCAAGGTGCAGAATATTGTACATATTATAATTCATTTACATAAGAAGCATGTTTGTCACCTCAAGGAATAGAATGGGAATGAGATAGTTGGAAAGAGATATTGTCTTAATCTTTTGATATACAGGTATTATTTTTGTAAATCTTGGATTATGAAAATATACATTATTGACAATGTTTGAGGGCTGAGAAACAACCTTTTCTAACTGGTAAAGTAAAGCTTCCAGGATGCACTTTTTTCCCCTTAGATTAAGTTAAATGTTTAAATTTTGAATGACAAAAGATATGTGTAAACTAGGATTTTATTTCCTGAATTTTTTCTCTTAGAGAAGAAAAAGCAATATTTAACTGAAATGTACATATGTAAAGCCCTCCCCAGTGATGATCTTAGTAAAAGGTGCAAAGTCCTGCAATTCAGTTCAGTTGCTCAGTCATGTCCAACTTTTGCGACCAGTACGCCAGGCCTCCCTGTCCATCACCAACTGCTAGAGCTTACTCAAACTCATGTCCATTGAGTCGGTGATGCCATCCAACCATCTTATCCTCTGTCGTCCCCTTCTCTTCCCACCTTCAATCTTTCCCAGCATCAAGGTCTTTTCCAGTGAGTCAGCTCTTCACATCAGGTGGCCAGAGTATTGGAGTTTCAGCTTCAGCATCAGTCCTTCCAATGAATATACAGGACTGATTTCCTTTAGGATAGACTGGTTGATCTTCTTGCTAGCCAAGGGATTCTCAAGAGTCTTCTCCGATACCCCAAGTTCAAAAGCCTTAATTCTTTGGTACTCAGCTTTCTTTATAGTTCAACTCTCACATCCAATAATGACTATTGGAGAAACCAAAGCTTTGACTAGACAGACCTTTGTTGACAAAGTAATGTCTCTGCTTTTTAATATTCTGTCTATGTGGGTCATAACTTTTCCTCCAAAAAGCAAGCATCTTTTAATTTCATGGCTGTACTCATCATCTGCAGTGATTTTGGAGCCCAAAAAATAAAGTCTGTTACTGTTTCCACTGTTTTCCAATCTATTTGCCATGAAGTGATGGGACCAGATGCTATGATCTTAGTTTTCTGAATGTTGAGTTTTAAGCCAGTGCTTTACTCTCCTTTTTCACTTTCTTTTTTTTTTTTTTTATTTAAATTTATTTATTTTAATTGGTGACTAATTACTTTACAAAATTGTATTGGTTTTGCCATACATCAACATGAACCCGCCACAGGTGTACACATGTTCCCAATCCTGAACCCCCCTCCCACCACCCTCCCCATACCATTCCTCTGAGTCATCCCAGCGCACCAGCCCCAAGCATCCTGTATCCTGCATTGAACCTGGACTGGCAATTCATTTCTTATATGATACTATACATGTTTCAGTGCCATTCTCCCAATTCATCCCACCCTCTTTTTCACTTTCATCAAGATGTTCTTTAGGTCTTCACTTTCTGCCATAAGGGTGGTATCATCTGCATATCTGAAGTTATTGATATTTCTCCTGGCAATCTTGATTCCAGCTTGTGTTTCATCCAGCCCAGGGTTTCTCATGATATGCTCTGCATAGTCTAACATATAGGGATTTCCAGATCTGGACTCAAGTTCACGTGAATGACACATGCATTACAGTCAAGTTTCACCAGACTATTATTTTCTGCATATTGTACATATATACATATTTCTCTAATATTAAAAATCTCTTTTCCTTTCCTACCTGCTAAAATGCTAATCAGCTACTAGAGGTTTGCTTTCAAAATTATTCTGACTCTCTGAACCTTCTGGTAATTGCTCCCTGTCTTGCACATTCACACACTCTGTCCTCTATTACAGATAATTGTGCATATATCAGTGTCCAAGACTAGACTCTATCTTCTATAGGGGAGACGTTGTATTTTACTTTTTATTGAATCTTCATCTGCTCCTAGAAAAAGATCTTTACATAGAAGGTGTTAGATTGACTTGAAAGTAATTATGAGATGTCCTCACTTCACTTAATACCACAGAAATGATCTTACAAGAAGGTTGACAATGATAAGTGGTGATTTTCTGAAATTTCTTAGTGCCACATTGTCAAAGATAAAATGAGAGCTATGATCAGCTTTTATGTAGTAATTCAAAGTGTGTTTGAAAATCGTCTCTAAATGTGTATAATTTGTGATATAATATCAAAAGTGGTTAACTGGGAACATACCCTGTAAAAATGTTTTTAGGTTACACTCTGTTAATAGTTTTTACTGTGTGGTTAGTTGTTCAGTTGTTTCCAACTCTTTGCCACCCCATGGATTGCAGCTGACCAGGCTCCTCTGTCCATGGAGATTCTACAGGTAAGAACACTGGAGTGGGTTGCCATGCCCCACTCCAGGGAATCTTCCCAGCACAGGGATTAAACCCAGGTCTCCCACATTGCAGGCAGATTCTTTAAAATCTGAGCCACCAGGGAAATACTAAACTAAGCATTTTATTTCATCTATACTGTTGTGTATCATTTCTCACCTTCCTTTGTTTTCTGACACCAGACTTTGGTTACATAACTCTTTTAAACTGTGCTATGGAATAAAAATCCCTGCACTTTGCTTTTATTGTGTAGGTCAGGAAGGAGGGAAAGACAGTTGCCTGGAGGATAGAGATTGTAGATCAGTGATAGAATCTCTGGTTTAAGTAGAAGGCAAAACCTGGAATAATGGAGTCTACTTACTGGGAGAAAGTGGGTAGTCCCAGATTTGGAGTGAGAAATGAAGGGAGTTTCTGATTTAACATGCAAGTTATATGCCTTGTGAATAACCGAAGATGATGTATCATACTCTAAATTGATTTACTAAAAAAGATAACCGATTGAAATTCATTATGTACCAGGCTTCAGTGATATAGCAAAAGGCATTCAAAATTCTCTTCTCTCACCTCGTTACACATAGTCCTACCTACTTTCTCTTTCTAGTTGTCCTTAAAGGTGTTAAAAAACTCACAATATGATAAAAGAACATATGGTCTCATAGTTAAACTGCACTTAGAAGGTAGGCATGGTAAAGAAATGTGAATAGTTTACTACAGTGTGATCATCCTTATTGGAAAAAACCTCAAAATACATGATACAGTGATGCTGAGTTAATAACATCATTTTCATATGAGAGGGGCCACCCATATATGATATATCACTTAGTACATGAAGGATTAAGATCTCCATTAATAAATACATCAGAAATTATTTAATATATATATATATATGTTTTTTTCTAGAATAAGCATGACTTGGTGTGATTCACAATTCTACTCCTGATTAAGTAGCAGTAAACTAGTAAATTAGTAAACTGCATTTAGGGGCTTCCCAGATGGTGCTAATAATGGTAAAGAACCTGGCTGCCAATGTAGGAGATGTATTAAGAGACATGGTTTGACCCCTGGGTCTGGAAGATCATCTGGAAAAAGGCATGGCAATCCAGTCCAGTGTTCTTGCCTGGAGAATCTCATGGACAGAGGAGCCTGGCAGGTTACAGTCCATAGGGTCACAAAGAGTGGGACACAACTGAAGTGACTTAGCACACACACACACAAACTATACTTATATCTTTTGAACCTCTCAATATTACACTTCATGTGTATGTAGATTAGTAATAATAGCAAATATATACTGTGATAGTATGAATGAATGAATTTATACTTGTAAGGCAGTTGGCTAAGTGAGATATGGAAATGGTTAACTAACATTAACTATGAAAAAGATAGGATGTTATTAATCAAGAAATGAGCCTATTGTGATTTCACCCTTTAATGTGTTTAAATAATCATTTAATTATTGTTTGTTAAAATTAGAGAAATTTAAGGAAAGAAAGAATAAAAAATAGAAAAAAAATTAATAGGACATGTATATTCCCTCCAAATTTGCAAACACAAGACATAGAAACAAACAAACAAAAAAAAGTAAGGCAATTATAATTAAATTAGTTATTCTTGGTCTTCCCTTGTAGCTCAGCAGGTAAAGAATCCACCTGCAGTGAAGTAGACCTTGGTTCAATTCCTGGGTTGGAAAGATCCCCTGGAGCAGGGATAGGCTATTCACTCCAGTATTCTTGGGCTTCCCTGGTAGCTCAGTAGGTAAAGAATCTATTTGCACTGTGGGAGACTTGGGTTCAGTCTCTGGGTTGGGAAGATCCCCCTGGAGGAGGGCATGGCAACCCATTCCAGTATTCTTGCCTGGAGAATCCACATGGAAAGAGGAGCCTAGAAAACAAGAAATTTAATTTAACATGTATATTCTCCCCAAATTTACAAACACAAGACATAGAAACATAAAACAAGTAAGGCAATTATAATTAAATTAGTTATTCTTGCTTCCAAAAGTAGAAATACTTATATTCTATTTTGTAGTCAATCCAATTTCATCTATTTTGAAGATTGACTTTTCTAAGTGAAAAGCACATAGAAGGACTTCTTATTGCCAAGAAAAATTAGTTCCCTTTATCACCTACAAAGTAGGAGATGATTTAAAAGTGATCAGGACAAAGAGTTTAAGCAGAAGCATTGTATGGTACTTTCATTCTCTCATTTTACATAGCAAGTATTTCTTGTGAAATATGTCATGTAATCACTGAATCACACAAATCAAGCATAACTTTGAAGTTAAAATATCTACCATTAGAATTGTTTCAAACTTGAATTTAAGTCAGTTAAAATTCCCATTAAGTTGATGTATAAAAATTCTGTATGGAAATAATGATATGTAATCATAAATCATTCTGAAATAGCTGAATTAGTCTTATTTCTGAAGCATAATATTTACACACTTCATCATCCACACACTGGAACAAATGTATATTATTTCCAGTGGTTAGGTGATAAAAGACACACTTGCTTATTTGACAAGATTTTATCTTTCCCTTTCTAGTTCTTATTTATCACATGGATGTCTTCATTTACAGGAAATTTTTTTCCCTAAAATAAACCCTACATTTAAAGATATTAATCTCTATCTTTATACAACACCCATTTTTTTTCATGTTTTTATGACAACTGTAATTTTACATAATGTAATTGATATTATTCCTAAAAGATGGTTGAAAGAAGATGCTCTGGGGAAATTGCTCAACAACAAACAAAATCAAATAAGACACAGATAATTAAGTAACATACAGGGAAATATTGCCATTTTATTCTATTTAAGGGTAGCCGAGGTCAAGACAGAATATAATCATAACAAATCATGCTTTATTTTAAACTCCTGTCAACTTCTTTCTTGTACTAATATTCCTCCAACCATACATATTATTATTGCCTTCTTCCTACGTGGCTCAGATGGTAAAGCATCTGCCTGCAATGTGGGAGACCCAGGTTCAATCCCTGGGTCAGGAAGATCCTCTGGAGAAGGAAATGACAACCCGCTCCAGTACTCTTGACGAAGGAGGAGCCTTGTATGCTACAGTCCATGGGGTCACAAAGAGTCGGACACGACTGAGCGACTTCATTTTCCTTTCCTTTCCTTTCTTCCTAGGTAACAATATTATGAGATTGTCATTCTAGGGGAAGACATATCTTTCTATAACTATGTTGGGAGGGATTTGGCAAAACTCATGAAAAACATAGTTGACTTGAAAATAGTCAACTTAAAAACCAGAACATTTGTTTCAGATTTCCCCAAAGTTCAGTATCTTTTCTATAAAGGATAAATTTCTAAATATAGGGCAGACATTACAGAGCACTCACTGCCAGTGTGTCCTTCATACTGCAACTATAGGGAACTATATTCTGTATCTCATGGTAAGCAATATGTAAACCTTATTTAACTGATAGAAAGTCCAACATTATTGGCATTTTCTTTGTTATGAACCATTGACATGGTCTTTATAGGTATGCACAATTCTACAATAATGTAAACTATACTGGATACATTATTTGAAACAAACACAACTTTCTAAAATAGATAACCCATTTGTTCTGAGAAACCTTACAAAATTTAAATTAACAATCCACTATAGATTTGTAGCTATTACTAAATGACAGACATCTTTCTTATTTCTTGTCCTCACCAACTTGACCCTCTTTGATTAATATTTGATAAATGCACAAAGAAAACTGTATAACATTGAGAAGTTGGAATCCATAGTACGGGATCATAAGATTTTTCCCTTGTCTTTGAAACACTGATGCATTTGCTAAAGCCTATATGTAATATGAATTTTTAGTGTTATTTTAGCCAGGAAAGATATGCTTTAAAGACATATCTCTTGTGAGTTATTTCTTGGATAAGTAATCATAGTGATACTTATGTTCTAGAGACCATGGAACAAAATAGGAAATCATTACATTATTCTATTGAGAAGAAACTCTGAATGCTGAAACAGCTTAATAAGGTCTCTAATTTTGAGTTCTGTTTTTTTTTTTTTTTGGTACCCAATCCACAGTTGTGTATTCTAGCTATATTGGTCTAGTTTAGTGAAGAGCAAGAGTAGATAATTGATTGGATATTTATGTGAAATATAAATATACATAATGTGCGTGCATGTGTTTGTGTGGCTGTGTATTTGTGTGTGTATCCCTTGATACATGGTACCACTCACTCCAATGTTAGATTTTCCTAAATATATTTTAACTAACATATTAACCTTTTAAAAACAACATACCATTAGCAACTTATAAACTTCAGGTAGGCAGGTCATTTATCTTCTGTATAACCTATAAATATTAGGAGGACTGGGAGAAATACACAGCATAACCTGCTAACATTGATTGATGATTCTACTCTCACACAGAAGGCAATAGGAGGAAAGTTAGAGAGGTAGAGATGGTATATAAGATTCATCTTTGTAATCTATTATAACATACACTTTCTTCGTTGGTATTTGTAATCTTCATTCCCTTCTCCTCGCTGCAATTTCTCCCATAATTAACAAAACTTTTCAATGGAGGATTGGTGTGGAAGACAAAATAGTGTTCATTCTATCTAGTTCTCTGGAAGCCTACTAGCAATTTCATAAAAAATTTCTATAGTGAGTTAGTGCTTCAAGAAATTCTGTTAAACTCCAGGTCTATTTGAGCTAAAAAACAAATTTGTAATTGTGCAAAACAATTATTTATCACTGAAGTGAACCCTTATGTAAATTTTAAAAATCAGTCAAATATATATCTAAATATCTTGAAAAGTTAACAGTGAGAACTAAGATATTATTTCTTAGAAAAGGAAATGTGAGGAAAGAGAGAATATTAAACTATGCACTAGACAAACCCAAACTTAATTGTTTTGTATTTGTGTTACCTTTTGTATGTGAAATATTTATTGTGGAGAAAAAAAGCCTTTAAACTATTTAGCAGAAATTTTATTCTGAATTATTATTGAAGAAAGGTGTGGAATGTTTAATATTTAAGGAGTATATATATATATACACACACACACACGTATACTACATTTAGGTCACAGTTGTAGACTCATTTATTTTAAGAGAAATGTGTTGTAAACATATGAAAAATTTATAAGAACACGATTAAATAATGCTTTTAAACTATATTTCAGCATGTTTCTAATATTGAATTACTGTATTTTGCCACATTCTTTTATTCTGTGAAATAGTGACAAAAGTGTGAACTTAATTTTGGCTTTCCAGATCATATCACTTCAAGTAGTTGCTTTTGAGTAAATCAGGATGTTTTTGTTTGTCAATTGAAAAGTAATATCCTCAAATTGTAATTGCACCTGTAGAACAATCCTGATTTGTCACTTTGACTAAGGGCATACTCTCTTTGAAAATCCAAGGACACTACAAACATCTACCCAATGTCTTCAAAATATTTCGAATCTGATGATGAAAGCTTTACTATAATAATGTGTCTTCCTTTATTGTTTTGCTATGGCTGCCTCTACTCATCAGGAATTTGTTTCCTTACAAACTGTCACCAAAACTCTACCATTGAAAGCCCAGCATTTGTATCATTTTCTTAGAAAGATTTCCATAATTTTATCCAATCTTCAGGCTATTGTAAAGACTTATGTATGTATCTGTTACTATATATTTATGTGCTCATTTTTTTAAATTTTTTATTCTTTTTTTAAATATAAATTTAGTTATTTTAATTGGAGATTAATTACTTTACAATATTGTATTGGTTTTGCCATACATCAACATGAATCCGCCACGGGTATACACGTGTTCCCCATCCTGAACCCCCCTCCCCCTCCCTCCTCATACCATCCCTCTGGGTTGTCCCAGTGTGGTCATTGTTTTTAAGTTTACAATTATCTTCCTTTTTTTTTTTTTTTTCCATCTTTCTATGCCCTTGACAACAGAAACTCCATTTCATCCATCATTTGTGTCTTTTGCATTCAGTACAGTCACAGTCATAAAGCTTAATTAATATGTATGTGTATGTGAATGAAAATGTCTCACAGTTTTCTAGTGTTTCATGTTCTGATAGCAAACCCATCCCCTTATAATTGTCTTGCTCTTCCATTGGATTTCTTAATTACATCGATTAAGTTCTTTCATCTAGGACTTTGCATGTTTGCATTATATTGATTTACCTATAATAAACTAAGAAAATTCATTATGATAATAAATCCCAATGTACTGATATCTGAAAATTTATCTTACCAACAGTAATTAAACACAAATTACTACTTTTAACAAAATTTTGAATTCTCAGTGGAAATTGAAATGTTATTTTATGAAGAAGTCCTTATTTTAAGGGGAAAATGTCTACCCCAGTGGAGGGTAGTCATCTAGTGCTGCTGAGAACACTACTCAGATCACAAGTAATCTTTTCAATCCCAGGAAGCTACTTAACAATAATACAGTGACTCTAAAGAAGTTAAGTAATGTCTTCTTTTACCCAAAGTGAGGCAGTTGGATTTAATGCTCCCTGGTAGCCCTTCCATTTCAAATATTATATGCAAACAAATCTGTCCTTTAAAATTAATGAAAGTCCATTTCAATGACTTTATGCTAACCTTTCTGGTATTTAATTTATTCCATTCTCTGCTAAAGCTATGGTTTTCCTTTCACTTTCAAGCTGCTTTTTATAGCTAGAAAATTTTTTAAAAATATGATCTTGTATTAAGCCTGACAAATTCAAACCTGTTTTGACTGGACATTTATTGGTCTAAGAAGTATGAACATTTCTGTGGACACTCAGTTTCTTAAAACTCAAGAAAGCAACAATAATGGATTAAGTTCAAAGTAGTTTTATAGAGTAATTGCTTTTTCTTTAGGTCTGTGATTAAGTGAGCAATAGCAATGCCATCCTATTGAGTACAGTTCTTAAATTTAGACCCACATAAGTTTCTAGTTTAGAGAGCATGACTATGAAAGTAAGGAAAGCAATTGAGATACAATGATCACATTCCTATTCACTTGATGATGGGCAAAATATATGAGTTGTCTACAAAGTATTGACAGAGACCTTGTATTGTATAAATGAGGACAGAGTAGGATGTGGTGCATGTGAAGGTGAAGAGGCTCTTGGAGACATTGTTTCTTCTTTGTCATCTTTACGTTTAATAAAGATGATCTCTATTAATGCTTTGTGAGCATCTATGATTTATTTAACTTCTGTAAACAAAAAAATTTAAGAATTTTTATAGAACATGATATTCCTTTATTACATGGATAATTTATTAATTGTGTAATTATTTGCTCTTTGCTTATCATCCTTTTCAAAATGTTAAATCTTAAGAGAGCAGGGATTATGTTTTTCTTGGTCATATTATCAAGTCCAGTAACTGATACATATGAAATGCTTAATAATTTAGTAATATTAATTGAATTAATTAACATAGTCCACGGATTTCCATTGTTCCTGAATGCTTAATAGTCTCTGTTTTTCATAGTCTTTTGATTTCAGAGGCTATCTGGGGTGTGGGGAAGGATTATCGCAATTTTGTTCACTGAAGAAAAGATACCTTTCTTAGTGATTTCCAAATGATAGAAATATTAAATGTATCCTTGAAATTGTAGGTATTTTCAGCAGAGTCATGAACTATGCATTCAGTTTAGAATCTAGTTTTCTTTTGTGTTTATTTGATTTTATAACAGTTACAAGTCACATGTTTATAGTCTTTATAGTTTTATTTCACCTAAAAATGTAGTTATGTTGTGGGTGTTTTGATTGTTAATGTTTCTGCTGTGGTTTTGTTTTTAAAGAAGTTACCTTTTAACACAATTTTATGGAGATATAGGTTGATATGAGAATATTAATTTCATTTGCACATACTAATGGAAGTCAGAGTAATTTTTGTTTAAAAAATAATTATTATTAGGTTCTTACAAAATTTTTGGTTAGTATTATAATTGCATATTATTACTCTGAAGAGCATATATCCATGGAGTACAAGAAAATTTCAGGAGTAAATATGAGTTCTGGATAAGCATTACTTAGTAGAGAAAATTCTTCATAATAGAATTCATAATTGACAGTTTCTTTTAGGCAAAGTATTAGTATGAATATAGAGATATGTCTACTAAGGAATATAACTGCTTTTGTAACTATGGCCATTTAATATTTTATAATTCCATACTTATGACAAAAATTATATCCAATCCTATGTTGACAAAGCCTTTGAGGTGAACTCATACTACATCTAACTGATATAAGTATGCTTATTTCAGTTAGGCACTTACTATACTTTTAGAACATGCACCTATGGACACCTTATCTTTGACAAAGGAGGCAAGAATATACAATGGAGAAAAGACAAATTCTTTAACAAGTGGTGCTGGGAAAACTGGTCAACCACTTGTAAAAGAATGAAACTAGAACACTTTCTAATACCATACACAAAAATAAACTCAAAATGGATTAAATATCTAAATGTAAGACTAGAAACCATAAAACTCCTAGAGGAAAACATAGGTGAAACACTCTGACATAAATCACAGCAAGATCATCTATGATCCACCTCCCAGAGTAATGGAAATAAAAGCAAAAATAAACAAATGGGACCTAATTAAACTTAAAAGCTCTTGCACAACAAAGGAAACTTAAGCAAAATGAAAATACAGCCTTCAGAATGGGAGAAAATAATAGCAAATGAAGCAACTGACAAATAATTAATGTCAAAAATATACAAGCAGCTCCTGCAGCTCAATTCCAGAAAAATAAATGACCCAATAAAAAAATGGGCCAAAGAACTAAACAGACATTTCTCCAAAGAAGAAATACAAATGGCTAACAAACACTTGAAAAGATGCTCAACATCACTTATTATCAGAGAAATGCAAATCAAAACCACAAGGAGGTACCATCTCACGCAGGTCAGAATGGCTGCTATCCAAAAGTCTACAAACAATAAATGCTGGAGAGGGTGTGGAGAAAAAGGAACCCTTTTATGCCGTTGGTTAGAATGCAAACTATTACAGCCACTATGGAGAACAGTGTGGAGATTCCTTAAAACCTGGAAATAGAGCTGCCATACGACCCAGCAATCCCACTGCTGGACATACACATCGAGGAAACCAGAATTGAAAGAGACATGTGTACCCCAATGTTCATTGCAGCACTGTTTACGGTAGCCAGGACATGGAAGCAACCTAGATGTCCATCAGCGATGAATGGATAAGAAATTTGTGGTACATATACACAATGGAATATTACTCAGCTGTTAAAAAGAATGCATTTGAACCAGTTCTAATAAGGTGGATGAAACTGGAGCCTATTATACAGAGCAAAGTAAGTCAAAAAGAAAAGCACCAATACAGTATATTAATGCATATATATGAAATTTATAAAAATGGTAAAGATGACCCTATACACGAGATAGCCAAAGAGACACAGATGTAAAGAACAGACTGTTGGACTCTGTGGGAGAAGGCGAGGGTGGGATGATTTGAGAGAATAGCATTGAAATATGTATATTAACATATGTGTAATTGATCGCCAGTCCAGGTTTGATGCTTGAGGCAGGGTGCTTGGGGCTGGTGCACTGGGATGACCCTGAGAAATGGGATGGGGAGGGAGATGCGAGGGAGGGTCAGGATGGGCAACACATGTACATCCATGGCTGATTCATGTGAATGTATGGCAAAACTACTACAATATTGTAAAGTAATTAGCCTCCAATTAAAATTAAAAAAATAAAATTAAAATTAAAGTGCTTAACAGCTTGATACCTAGTTTTTTTTTTTTTTTAAAGCAAACAAACAAAAACAAAACAAACAAAAAAAGAAAATGGATGGGGAGAATAGACACTGAAAGCAAACCACATGAGCAGTATTTTCTTTGAAAGAGCTCATTTAGTGAAGAGAGCAGTAACAACAAAAATGCAAGGCATAAAATTATAAAATATTGATATAATTTGTACAGTTTTGATTAACAGGGACAATTACTATTATGGGAAGTATAGAAGAAAATAGATCATTGTTGATTCCAGATTTTCAGCCTATAAGTCTAACAGCAAGTATTATTTCATGTTGACTTTTTTGTTTATGTCCTGGGGACGAGAATGTTCATAATGTCCAGCTAAATATAATCAGACACCTCATTTGAGAATAACAAATGAAGTCTAGTCAGGAATTTTGGTAAAATCCTTTAAAAGGTTATTGTTATATAAAATATCTTAGAATCTCAGATTTCCAATGCTCATGCCATTAACATGGGTAAATAACTGTAAATTTAAAAAAATCATCACATTGAATATAAATCTATGTGTAATAGTTTCAGGTCAGGCAAAAATTTGCAAAATATAATGCTGCTTAAATATTAAGTTAAAATAATATTATTCTGATAACTACATTTATTTTTCTAGCTTTGCTGAAGAATGCCTTCTGAAACATATGTTCATCCTTTGTCCTAAAAGTATGATGAGATATCCCTTTTTTTTTTTTTTTCTTAGTTTGCTCAGTATTATTTAAAAGCCTAGTACCACCAACTATCAGGGCTTTCTTGGTGGCCCTGAAGGTAAAAAAAATCTGCCTGCAATGCAGGAGATCTGGGCTCAATCACTAGGTCAGGAAGATTCCCTGGAGAAGGGAATGGCTCCCCATTCTAGTATTTTTACCTGGAAAATTCCATGGACAGAGAAGCCTGGTGGGCTACTGCCGGGAGCCGGCATATTGCATATTGAGTGCATATTGCATATTGAATGCAGCACTTTCCACAGCATCATCTTTCAGGATCTGGAATAGCTCAACTGGAATTCTATCACTGCCGGAAGCCAGCGTGAGGAGCTCCACCCATGACAAAGGTCATGAGGAAGGAGGCTCGGCATACGAAAAGGCGGGATCGAGCCTCAGGAGTCCCCCTGGAAATTCTCGAGCATCTGCCCCCAAAACCAGAGTCTGCCTACTTTCTGCTTTGTGCTCTCACCTACACCTCTGACTTTACGAGGGGCTGTCCCCCACTACCTCTCTCTGAAAAAAGAATTAACTTAGAGCTCCAGTTAATAATTCCTGGGTGTGACAGTGTTTCAACCTACAAACTCCTTTGGAAGTCCTCTAGCCTGCCTGAATAGGTTTTTCCGGCCACATGTGATTGCTCAGAGCCTCCCAACTGTGAGAGGCAGGAGATGTTCTAAACTGTCTAAACACAGATTCCTTTGAGTAGTTAAAAGATTGATTAGAAATTGTATTGGTGAAGGGTTTTTCACTTATTGGGCCAATGTTTGCTGCTAAGTCTCCATACTCCTTACCTACTGTGTCCTTGGGAGTGTATTGATTGATATAATGGGTGTATAGAAATGTAAGTAGTAGCCTCAATGTTTGTAACTTTGGACCCTTGAGTTAATTCTTTTCTTGATTGAGCCCACCACACCTTTGCCCTATAGGAATGCAACTTTATCTAATGCTTTTGGAGGGTGGCTTCTGACTTTGGAATAATCACCTTTAGAGGAAAGTAAGTTTCTTAAAATGTTAACAGGCCTCCTGGCCAGAAGATGATGTAAATCACCTGAACTTTTGCATATGATAAGTTTGAAAGTCTGGCTTTGATTAGGATCAGGAACTGCTGTCCTTGCATGACTCTACCCCTTCCGTCATTATCCTCTGTGCACAACTTAAGGTATAAAAACTACTTTGGAAAATAAAGTGCGGGCCTTGTTCATCGAAACTTGATCTCTCCATGTCTCTCGCTCTCACTCTGGTTGAGTCTCCATCTGGAGCGCAGAACCCACCTTGCTTACTAATTATGCCTGGGCTTCTAAGATCTGACCGGGGAGGCCTCAGTGTCTCCTCTCCTTCGGGAGAACGGAAGGACGCCTGCGGCCTACGTAAGTGGTGCAAACTTCGTCTTGAAGTTTTATGGGTCTCCCGTGTAAACCAAGCTACTCAGCCTCTTTTCTTCACTGAATTTTCCTACTGAGCTATCCTTATTCTATTACTCTTTATATCCTTAATTAACGTTTAATTAAAGTTGTTTCCTGATCCTCGCCTATGCCGTCTCTCCTTCGAATACCCTGGATCAGCCGGGGCTGGACCCCGGCAGGCTACAGTCCATGAAGTGTCAAAGAGTTGAACATGACTGAGTGACTAACACTTTCACTTTTCACTTTTTACCACTATCACAAGACTCATATATTTATTGTGAAAAGGAAAGTTTCTGGTAAGACTTCAAAGCAAGTCATGACTTATTCATAGTTACAAAACAAATTTCTTTCATTTTTCTAATTTTTGCCTTGATTAGTGTAACATAAACCATCAGCTCAAATGTCATTTTAACAAATAATCTATTTTGATGACAGAGATGGAGATGAATTTGTAATGTTAACTTATTTTCATAACTTATTTTATGTACAAGTGCTTCTTGAATAATGGATAGTAATAGATAATATTCTTAATATATATACTTTAGAAACTTTAGACTATCCTGTATGTTAGTACGAATTTGATTATGTCTCAATCAAATTTCAAACCACATCTCACATGTATATGTATACATATATATGTGTATACATGTACATATGTATACCTGTATATATGTACAGACATATACATGTCTCTACAAAGCACTTCAGTTTTCCAAAGGTGAAAAGGCAAAGCACATATGAATTGAAATCTAATATTGAGCTACACATTATACACGGAAAAGTATAATGCTTTTTAAATTGTATAAAGATGACAAGGCTATGACTCCAGGATCAGTATTATTTTCTCCTAGATATTATGTGTAGAATTTGAATAAATCATCACAAATAAGTTCAGTTTATGTCTTCATGAACATTTAATGTTACTTTTTTAATATGTGATGACAAAGATGATTGTAATTTTGGTTTGATGCATTTTTTAATGAAAATATAAATTTAAGTTCAGAATCAAATATTTAAAGTAAACTAGGAATGTTTACAATATTTTACAGTATAGCCTAATTCTGAGCACTTCTTAAAAATATACTCAGCAAGCATTTATTAAGTACGTGAATTGCACACAAGTAATATGATAGAAGCTATGTATACATGACTTATTTTCTTAATGGAACTCCAGAATAGCAAGGAAAAAGGGGATGAAAAAATAATTATAAAAAGAACAAATATAATAATAAAGATATATAGAATTATGTGTGAGACTATAAAGGAGAATGCACTTAATGATGCCAAGGAAGTTGTGCTGTGTGTGCATCTGACTCTTTGTGATCCCATGGACTGTACCCCCACCATGTTCCTCTCTCCATGGGGATTCTCTGGGCAAGAATAATGAAGTGGATGGCCATGCCCTTCTCCAGGGGATCTTCCCAATCCAGGGATCAAACCCAGGTCTCCAGAATTGCAGATGGCTTCTTCACCAGCTGAGCTACCAGGGATTTCCTGCCAACGAAGTTTAGGGTATACTTATGGAGAAAGTGACTTTTTCAGTGAGTGTTGAAAATATTTACTAAATTAACAAGTGAAAGCAGAGTCCAAATGCAATTGCATTATCATTTTTGAAGAGACTGTATAAAACTACAGTAGAAATGAATATTTTAGGGCATAGAGATATCTTATTTGGATTAATTTGACTTGAAATTCTTACATGATAGCTACAAAGAGGTTAGAAAAAGAGTCATATCCACGTCTGTTTCTCATGGAAGAAGGTTGGTTAATGTTAAGGAATGTGATATATAAAAATGTATTTAAAGTCCTAGATTCAGATGAAGAACTGGCATGAGGCCAGAAAGAGTAAGATTCACTTTCGGAATTACAGTTTGTTGTAATCAAGTTTTATTACTTATTTCATAGGCTATTATCATAACCTTTTAATTTATCTATCTGCCTTCAACTTTAGTACTCACTAATTTGTCATGAAAACTATAAATAGATTTATCTTTCCAATACACACACACATAGAATATATGCACGTTTGCTTTAATCACGTTCTCAAAAATGTTTTCCAACTTTTCACTGCCTCTGTTATATCAAAGGAAAATATTTTAGCCCTGTATTTCAAAGATTTTTTTTCTGAATTTCTACTGTGTCTTATGAATTCACTTGTTACTCTTAACAATACACCAGTGAAGGGAAAGGACACATCAGAATATTTCTCCTTAAATTTGTAACCTATCCTGCACTCTAAATCATGTTACTTACTTTTCATTTATTGGGACTCCAGAAGCCTCTTTGCACACCCTAAAAATATATCACCTAACTAGATAGTACCCAGTTTTTTTTCTATTTTCAAAGTCTTATTATAGAAAGCAATCTTTTGTACTTAAATTTTCTGAAAAATATCATCACTTATGTTGCATAATGGTTTAATTTGAAATATGCTGTAAAATTTATTTGAAAACTATTTTGATGTACTAAAACTTTATGTGCATATGTGTGTATACACATACACACACACACACAAGTATTCCCCTATTCCTTTTAGGAATTGAAAATTGAACTCAGAGATATTTGTTTATAAAATAGATGAGAGAATATATGAGGTATCTATGGTAATATTCAGTACTGTCTATTATATTTCCAGGTTTTAGTCTACTGTTTTTTGGCAAGCTTCAGTCTGAGTCATGAGATCTTTCTTGTTTTGCTTTCTTTCCATCAGTGAGCTTGTTTAACCTCATAATTTTAAATATCATCTCTTCATCAACAATTTTATGGTTAGCCCTGATCTCTACTCTGAACTAGAGATTTGAAGACCAATTAGCTAAGTTAAAATGTACACCTTGATAATTAGATATTTTATAATCAGTGTCATTAAAACAGAATTCCCTATTCCTAGATCCTTCAACAAGCTCTTTCCCTTTAGTTGCCTCCATTTTAGTAAATCACCAATCATTCATACTATTGCTGGAGTCTGTCTCCCACATCCATCCCATCAGCAGACCTACTAGTTTAATTTCAAAATATATTTCATATTTCCCCATTTCTCTCCTCTTTGGTAACACTCCTGCTATATAATCTTCTACTATAATCTCTCATTAGGAATATTTACTTCTAAAGGAGACTGAATATGACCACTCTTCCCTCTTACCTTCCTACAACAGCCTCCTATCTATATCATAGTTTCCACTCTTGCTTATACATAATCTATATTTATTTAGCAGTCTGAGTAACCAGCCCCTTCCAACCTCCACTCTCATCTCTTGCATTCTTGGACTTCTCAGTATGCTCCAGTCATTTTAGTTTCTTTCTCTTCTTTAAACTCATCAAGTTCTTTCTTATTTCAGGTAAATGATGCTCTCCCTGCTGATTCCAAGTTGGCTGAACATTTCTCATTCTTTAGGTGTCATCACACAAGCATTATCCCTTCTAAAATGCTTTTCCTCACTATTATTTCATTGTAGGCCCCTGCTTGCCCTCTCCTGGCCCACCGAGTTGATATATTATAGTATTGTTCCAGATTTCTTCCATTTGCCCCTCCAGATCCATTCTCTTTGTGAGTCTCCACCTGGGATTCTTCTCAGCGAGGCTCACTGTATAAAAATATCAATAGCCTTTCTGCTTGGCTTCAGCTTGGGAGGAGTTTTGGTAGAAGGTGGGAAATGAGAACAAAGCCAGAGAATTTACAGCTCCATCTCCCTCCCTGTGAAGTTTCTTTGTGCTGGTTCCTGAATCCTGGACAACTTCACACTTGTGGTTTCTTGTAACCCTTCCCTCTTCATATCACCTTAGGCCTAGGGTGGTAAACTATTCTTAGCTATAAGTCACTGCATGATCTCTTGGTATTCCACTAAGCACAAGTCTTTGTAAACAGACCTTTCTTGTAGACAAAACAAATGAGCAAGCAAGAATACAAATAAGTTGTTTGGATTTTTCTAGTGTGAATCTGGTTATCTAATTTAAGAATATTCTTTTTTTTTTTCTTCCATGGGCTAATAACATGATAATGATGCTTTTGAACTGTGGTGTTGGAGAAGACTCTTGAGAGTCCCTTGGACTGCAAGGAGATCCAACCAGTCCATTCTGAAGGAGATCAGCCCTGGGATTTCTTTGGAAGGAATGATGCTAAAGCTGAAACTCCAGTACTTTGGCCACCTCATGCGAAGAGTTGACTCATTGGAAAAGACTCTGATGCTGGGAAGGATTGTGGGCAAGAGGAGAAGGGGACGACAGAGGATGAGATGGCTGGAGGCATCACTGACTCGATGGACATGAGTCTTATTGAACTCTGGTAGTTGGTGATGGACAGGGAGGCCTGGCATGCTGCGATTCATGGGGTCGCAAAGAGTCGGACACGACTGAGTGACTGATCCGATCTGATCTGATCTGAATCTGTAATAATATTTTTCATTTATTGGTTTACTGTTTACTGTAACTCAATATAAACTCTGTGAGGGCAAGGAACTTTCCTTTTTTGTCCATTGGTATTTTTATTCAGCTTCTAGAATAATGTCTGATGTAAAGCAGATACAAAATAAATATTTTTTATTAACTGACGAATCAAGATTAGAATAATTACTTTAAATGGAATAATTGAGGTTAAAATTAAAGTTACTATGACCAACAAGTTTTATTTTCTTTGATAACTTTAATGAGGAAGGATATTCCAGTGATTCTAGATTTATAAATTGCAGTTGAGGATAATTTGAACAATGTAGGAAAAAATTTAGATGTTTAAATTTTTATGATGCTAAAGAGGCAAGTAGTTGAAAAGAAATTTAATTTTAGCACCAAATTTCAGTTTTATACAGACTTTTTTGGCATTATATAGCATACGATTTAAACATATAAGATTACTTGCCAGTCCTCTGTTCTCTGTTACCACACTAGTGGAGGTAACTCTTTAATTATAATAAATTGACCAAGCCACTTCTGGCAGAAGAATCAAATAAACAATTGCTCACATACATATCTTTGACTTGCTAGAAATGAGAGTTGTTGTAAATAGTAAGTCAGAAGAAGTGACTCTAAAAAATAGAATAGGTTCAGTGAGAAGATATACTGTCTCTTTCTTATTTTTAATCCTTTCTCTGTGTGTTACTAGAGCGAGTTTTCTGACAAGTGGTATACTTTCTCTATTCTGACTGACAGCCTAATCTCCAGGGAAAGCCTAAGCTTTTCAGTAGATCAAAGCTATGCCTTTCACACTCAGTGACTGCTGAGCCCATGACAGAAAAGTGGCTGACACTGGGAGATAGTGTAGGGTGACTTCTGCCAGAGTGAGGAAATTGGAGATGAGAGCACAGAGCATTGTTACGAAAATATTGGAGGCAGTTTTTCATCATCTGCCTTCAAGGACTGAGTCTTCCTTGTTAAAAGAGAAGACTGAATTCCCAAATCTTGAATTCTGAATGTCATATTCCATCCAGCAGTGTCTTTTCATTTCAATATAATCTCTATATCTCTTCATTTAAATAAGAAAGAAATTAAATAGTGCTTCATATTTTATAAGAGGTAAAAGAATTCTTTTGTTTCTGGATAAATCTATCATTTTAAAAGAATATTCTCTTTGAATAGAGAATAGATTCTCTTGATAGAGTCTCTTCATATTTTCTTCATCAAGGAAACAGACTGTAAAATAAGTAGTAGATTAAATTTGAATAACATATTTAATATCATGTAATTTTATAAGAATATTGTAACATATTTTATAATATGTATAACATAAATACAACATATAAAAGATTTTCTTTTTATCATTTTTTTGCTCATTTATAATGTCAAATTTTCCTAATATAAAATACATACTAATAATCCCTAATACAAAATATAATACTGTATTTTCATGTTTCTTATGTATGTACTCTATATTGCATGATTTATATTATGCTATATCAAATGTATTTTACATTATACATGACATTATATGACTGAGCAACTAACACTTCATTTTCACTGCTAGATTGTCATAGCTCTGCTTCCAAAGAGCAAATGTCTTTTAATATCATGATTGCAGTTACTGTCCACAGTGATTTTGGAGTGCAAGAAAATGAAATCTGTCACTGTTCCCACTTTTTCTCCTTATATTTGCTATGAAGTAATGGGACCAGATGCCATGATCCTGGTCTTTTTTTTTTTTTTTTTAATATTTAATTTCAAGCCAGGTTTTCACTCTCCTCTTTTATCTTCATCAAGGAGCTCTTTAGTTCCTCTTAACTTTCTGCCATTAGAGTGGTATCATTGGTGTATCTGTGGTTGTTGATATTTCTCCTGGTAATCTTGATTCCAGCTTGTGCTTCTTCCAGCCCAGCATTTCACATGATAACTTTAGGAAAGTTAAGCAGATATAACTTTGTAGGAGAAGCATTGCAATCAGTTGAATGTAATGGAAATCTCAGCAATTAGGATCCTAATTTCAGTTTCAAGGCTGAGTTTGAGACCTGGAAAATCTTTTTCAAAGGTCAATTTCACAACATCTGGAAGGCAGCTGAAAAATCTAGTCTTCAGGAACATTTCATGTGTAGTTCAAGCTACACATATCCTTGATTACACGTCATTTACATTTTTATTATTGGAATTAACTTATGGAGACTTACCACCATTTCCAAATCTATTTTTAATACATAAATTAAAGATGAATTACATTTAATTCAACAGATAAGACCTACTCTGCTTTAGACGCTCAGTTAGATGATGGGATTACAATGATAAAAATGATATAGTCCTTTGGTTCAAAGCTTTACAGTTCATCCAAAGAGATAGAATTTCATCATAAGGAATTTAATAATATAAAGAAACAGGGATAGTTACAAAGTGGCATAGACATGATAATAAGATAACACTTAACTGTATTTGATGGGTTTAAAAGACATTTAAGCTAAAGTTTTAGGAGTGAATTTTGAGTCATCTTTGAACAACAGGCAAATAATGCCTAAAAGCATTTAAGACTGGTTGGAAGAAGCAGATTTCACATGTTTTCAAACATCTATTCCCAAAGCCTAACTAGTGACCGTTCTTTAGAATGTACAGCAAAATATTGTCCACGGACTTCGCCACTGTTTATAGCACATAATCCTCTGTCGGCAGGTACTGGAGGAGACACGTCTGAGAAGAAAGGCCTTTTCTCTGTTCTTTGTAGTCCCAACTCACAATACCTGGATGGCAGCTGAAAAATCCAGTCTCAGAAGTAAAACTTCTTGTCTTTTAATCATAAGCAAAAGTCATTTTAAAAATTGCTAGTTTAAAGCAAATTTTTAAGATCGTGTTTCTTTTTGAACTTAATAATCTATAGTAGCTATCACAGAAATATCCCTTGTAAGAAATGATAGCAGCCAATGTTTTTCACTAGAATTAAATTGAAATCTGAAAAAAAATAAAAGAATGAAGGAACCAAGCACATAGCTTTGTTGAGTTTGTTTTACAGTTATTTTGGAATGTATATTAATTTAGGTAAATGAAGATAGTTAAAAGACATATAAAGACAAAAGTTTGTGGTTGCATAGGTATGTACACGTTTTAGTTCTTCAAAAATAATTTTTAAAATATTCATGATCCACAATCAAATGTACCCTGAAGAAAGTAAAATCAGTTACAATGTGTGTGTAGAATTTTCAAATAGCTTAACATTCTAAGGAGAAATTTAAGCTAACATTTCTATTTGCTACTTGTAAACATTGGAAGTGTTTCTATAAACATTGAAATCACCATACTTTTTAAAAAGCCTCTTAACAACCTTATTTTTATTCACCTTGGATTCAAAGATACTAACAAAAATAGCAGTGACATCACCTGTCTCATATAGGTTTGTGTTCTTGAGTGCTAGCTGGTGACACTATGATGATACATCACACTAATAATTGATTAAAGTGACTTCTCTCCTTGCCCCAGTGCTTACTGATATGTGACACTTGGCAATATATTATTAAAGCCCCACTGTACTGATGATGCACTGGGACAGGATGTCACTGGAGAGTCCTTCCTTGAGTGATATATTTCACCTTCACAGGGTCATGAAAATCTAAGGATGCACATTCAAAGCCAGTGTATAAAACTGTTTTAAGAGTAAAATCAACTTTAGAAATATCTTAGTATTTCAAAGGTTGCAATAGGTGTTTATAGCTGGAAACCCAGGCAATCCAAGCTCATAAATAATGCATCCTGGTACTATTGTGTATCTATGTAAAGGGGAGCATTCCTCCTGAGAAAAGAAACTTAAAGGTAAAAAGCAGACACACTGAAGGATGGGTTACAAAGCAAAACGTGATTATGGACTTAGAAATTTATGGGAAAAAGTTCATACAAAGTATATAAAAAACAAAAAACAGAAAGCACTCCATTAAACTCTAAAATCAGCGAGGAACTAGAAACGATAAAGCTTAATGCCTGTGGTTTGAACACCATATATTTAAATGACTAATGATGAACAGCACAGGAGAACAAATGAGTCTCAGAGTCCTGTCTGATATCCAAAGATGGGGGAATAGGTCGTATTTATCTGCACTTTATAAAGAATGGTGCTAGCCCTACTTTAGAAGACTTTCCATAAGGTACACTAAATATTTAAATATTCATTTTATCAGCTCCCCAATTTTCACTGTGGGGTGCTAAGGATAAATATCCCTGTAAAATAAAGGAACGGATTTATAAAATGCTTTCTTTAGCTATCACTACATGAGAAAAAAACAGTTTAAAATGATTACCCAAAACTTTTCCTATCTTAAATATCAAAAGTATTCTGAAATTTGGGATATTCTAGCACATGGAGTAAGGAGTGAAAAACTGAATAATTTATTCAGATATGTTATTTTGCTATAATTGTATGTTTTTAAATCATTTCCAGTTCAGTAAGGAAAGATCGAGCTCAATTATACATCAATATCTCCAAAGAAGCAAGTCTCCGAAATTACATTTTCGCACTTTTGTTTGTATATTTTCAAAAGAAACACCTAAATGACCATTAGTTCACTTCAGTCTCTCAGTCGTGTCTGAATCTTTGCAACCCCATGAATCGCAGTACGCCAGGCCTCCCTGTTCATCACCATCTCCTGGAGTTCACTCAAACTCACGTCCATGGATTCGGTGATGCCATCCAGCCATCTCATCCTCTGTCGTCCACATTTCCTCCTGCCCCCAATCCCTCCCAGCATCAGAGTCTTTTCCAATGAGTCAACTCTTTGCATGAGGTGGTTAAAGTACTGGAGTTTCAGCTTTGGCATCAGTCCTTCCAAAGAACACCCAGGGCTGGTCTCCTTTCGAATGGACTGGTTGGATCTCCTTGCAGTCCAAGGGACTCTCAAGAGTCTTCTCCAACACCACAGTTCAAAAGCATCAATTCTTCAGCACTCAGCCTTCTTAACAGTCCAACTCTCACATCCATACATGACCACTGGAAAAATCATAGCCTTGACTAGAAGGACCTTTGTTGGCAAAGTAATGTCTCTGCTTTTGAATATGCTATCTAGGTTGGTCATAACTTTTCTTCCAAGGAGTAAGCGTCTTTTAATTTCATGGCTGCAGTCATCATCTGCAATGATTTTGGAGCCCCCCAAAGTAAGGTCTGAAACTGTTTCCATTGTTTCCCCATCTATTTCCAATGAAGTGATGGGACCACATGCCATGATCTTAGTTTTCTGAATGTTGAGCTTTAAACCAACTTTTTCACTCTCCTCTTTCACTTTCATCAAGAGGCTTTTGAGTTCCTCTTCACTTTCTGCCATAAGGGTGGTGTCATCTGCATATCTGAGGTTATTGATATTTCTCCCGGCAATCTTGATTCCAGCTTGTGCTTCTTCCAGCCCAGCCTTTCTCATGATGTACTCTGCATAGAAGTTAAATAAGCAGGGTGACAATATACAGCCTTGACGGACTCCTTTTCCTATTTGGAACCAGTCTGTTGTTCCATGTCCAGTTCTAACTGTTGCTTCCTGACCTGCATATAGTTTCTCAAGAGGCAGGTCAGGTTGTCTGGAATTCCCATCTCTTTCAGAATTTTCCACAGTTTATTGTGATCCATACAGTCAAAGGCTTTGGCATAGTCAATAAAGCAGAAATAGATGTTTATCTGGAACTCTCTTGCTTTTTCCATGATCCAGTGGATGTTTGCAATTTGATCTCTGGTTTCTTTGCCTTTTCTAAAACCAGCTTGAACATCTGGAAGTTCATGGTTCACGTATTACTGAGGCCTGGCTTGGAGAATTTTGAGTATTACTTTACTAGCGTGTGAGATGAGTGCGATTGTGCGGTAGTTTGAGCATTATTTGGCATTGCCTTTCTTTGGGATTGGAATGAAAACTGACCTTATCCAGTCCTGTGGCTACTGCTGAGTTTTCCAAAATTGCTGGCATATTGAGTGCAGCACTTTCACGGCATCATCTTTCAGGATTTGAAATAGCTCAACTGGAATTCCATCACCTCCACTAGCTTTATTCGTAGTGATGCTTTCTAAGGCCCACTTGACTTCACATCCCAGGATGTCTGGCTCTAGGTGAGTGATCACACCATCGTGATTATCTGGGTCATGAAGATCTTTTTTGTACAGTTCTTCTGTGTATTCTTGTCACTGCTTCTTAATATCTTCTGCTTCCATTAAGTCCATACCATTTCTGTCCTTTATCGAGCCCATCTTTGCATGAAATGTTCCCTTGTTACCTCTTGGTGGTGGCTGGGAGAAGCTACCCCCCACCCGAGGCCAGAGGTGGTGGTAAAGAGGAGCAACCCACTTCCAAGAAGCAGTGGCTGCATGGGTACAGGAGGGTTTAGAGGAGCTACTCCACGTTCAAGGTCAGGAGGGGCAGCGTTGAGGAGATACCCCTCGTCCAAGGTAAGGAGCAGTGGCTGCACTTTGCTGGAGCAGCCATGAAGAGATACCCCAAGTCCAAGGTAAAAGAAACCCAAGTAAGACTGGAGGTGTTGCAAGAGGGCATCAGAGGGCAGACACACTGAAACCATAACCACAGAAAACTAGTCAACCTAATCACATTAGGACCACAGCCTTGTCTAACTCAATGAAACTAAGCCATGTCCTGTGAGGCCACCCAAGTTGGGCGGGTCATGGTGGAGAGGTCTGACAGAATGTGGTCCACTGGAGAAGGGAATGGCAAACCACTTCAGTATTCTTGCCTTGAGAACCCCATGAACATTATGAAAAGGCAAAATGATAGGATACTGAAAGAAGAACTCCCCAGCTCAGTAGGTGCCCAAAATGCAACTGGAGATCAGTGGAGAAATAACTCCAGAAAGAATGAAGGGATGGAGCCAAAGCAAAAACAATACCCAGGTGTGGATGTGACTGGTGATAGAAGCAAGGTCCGATGCTGTAAAGAGCAATATTGCAAATGACCATTAGCTGCAACAGTTTTACATTAAATGAGGAACATAATCCTAAATTACAGGCAACTAAAAAGAAAGGAAAAATGTGTGTGTGTAATATGTGCTTAGTTTCAATTTAAAACAATAGTACAATAGGTTTTTGTTGTTACAAAAGCCCAATAGTTTGGTTTTTTTAATTGTCTATTGGAATTTCTTTTTTATTTCCTCTCCTTAATTCTAATCCTAAACCTGTACCTGCAAATCAAGTGATATAAACTTTGGCTTAAATATAGACTGAAATAATATTCCAGCAAAAGACCAATGTTAAAACAATTTGAAGCTAGTTCCAGAGATGTCTCAAGTCAATTTCTAACTGTTTTAATTAGGTAGTAATTACACTATCAAATTGTGATCCTTTATTAAAGCAACTCAGTTTGTGTAAAATCAGGTTGGGGAAAACTTTATTTGTTGCATCTATAATAAGAATTCAGAATGAGTAAAATAATAGCAGCAATTCAAATGTATCAAATTCTTAAAATTAGCCATTGTGTTTACTGGAATGTCTAGCACATACTATTTCTTTCTAACTTGCATACACCTACACCTACCACTTCTAGATATATGCTAAATTAATTTAGGAGTGACAGGTCATCATTGAATTTTCTTGGGAAAACAAATATACATATTTTCACTTTTTTCCTGTTGTAAACCTCTGTTTTCAATGACTGCCTCTCATGTGGAGTGCTGCATACAAAAGAGGCCCTGTATTATGTGATCATCATTTGCAGTTGGTGAGCAATCTAAAAGCCATCATTTTCCGCTAACTTTGGAAATTAATCTTTCCTATCTATTCTGAGTGATGTTGCTGCTGGTATTTTCAAATATCCACTGACTTCAACCAGAGATTATATATTATTTTATAAAAGTAGTACGGCAGAAGAATATCTTCTGAAATATGTTAACCTGATCAGTTGTCAAGATACATCCACATACTAAAATCCATTTTTATGTGACATTTGTGTAAAAAGCTATAGCTTCTTTTCAGACTTCATAAATGGCTTCAAGTTGTGATTATGGGGATAAGATTTGAGGAGGAGGTATGGAGGCATTGAGGTAGATAACAAAATAAGAACGAAGATATGGAATCTGAGCTACATATATTTTCCCTTTAGTTGGCCCTGGTAAAATATGTGGTTTCCTAGCATTTAAGAAGTACTCATAAATAGTTTGTAAATGAAGTAATCTTATTTTTAGATAATTTGCAATTCTTCTTTGATACCTGAATTCTCCTCAGTTCTTTCTTTCTTAGTGGTATGACATAGGAACGGAGAGTAGGGAGGTAGCCAAGATTCCAGTGTAGAGTATTTTATATAGCTTGTACTCTGGAATGCAAGACATGGAATCTTAGTCCTTTAATAAACACCTAATATTTGTCAAGTTTCTTAAACTTTTTGTGATTCAGTTTCTTCATTTGTAAAAGAAGGATACTTTTAGCATCTATCTTATGGGTTTCTTATGAATATTTAATGAATTCATTTCCATAAAGCACATAATACAGTACAGGGACATATTAAGCACTAAGTGTGTACTACATAGTTCTGTTGAAATTTGAAGAATTTTCTAATATAGTCCAAGTTTACGAATCAAAGGGCAGAGTTGGAACTGGAAAGAGAATAATCCTTAGTCTTCCCTCTTTTATAGAATGGAATACCTTTTGTCAATTCCTCTTCCTCACCAAGGGGGCCAACAGTACCCTCTCCCTAGATTTTCCTCCTTACACTGAGACATTTACTCCTGCACCTTCAGCATGCTTATTAGAAGTGGAAAGTTTCAGAGAACACTGCAGACTGGATCAGGATTTGACAATGTAAGGAATTCCCATGTCTCCCATGTTTACAACCAATGAAAGGAAACAAGACAGACTAACCTGTAAGATGAATTTTTTTAAAATAAATTGGGCTTATTTATTCTAGATGTCATTCCATTTACAATTAAGATGTCAACATTTGAACATGGAGGTTCCCTTAGAAGTATGGGTTATAAGTGACTAGAATTTTACCAATAAATAAGATGAAACAAAGATATAAACCGAAGATAAGACCTATGAATTATAGACCCATTCAATATCTTCCATCCTGAAGAAAGGCTAAGCGTGGCTATAACAAGACATTAAAACCTGTCAGTTTAGAGCCAAGACACAAGTCTTGGCTTATATGAAAATGTTTATTAAAATACTTCTTTCTCATCAGTTGTTTTATTTGCTCTTAGAGCAGAAACCATTTAGCTTCTATTATGTCAAATTCATCTCCCTATACCCACATTCACATCCACACACAAATTTTTATTCCATATTATAGAAGAAATAGATAAGAAAAATATACAACCTATTGAGATCAAGATTTTTATAGGTGTAGTGGATACAATGGTGTGCCACCCCAAACCTCCAAGATATACAGGTATACAGGTGATTGAAGTATATAGCTTCCCAGCTTCT
This sequence comes from Bos indicus, assembly GCF_029378745.1. NCBI lineage: Eukaryota > Metazoa > Chordata > Mammalia > Artiodactyla > Bovidae > Bos > Bos indicus. The sequence goes on from NC_091785.1 coordinate 1,808,246, forward strand.
GGGTATGTTGGCTGCTGACAAAGCTCCTTTTGCTCTAAATTGCATTTATATAAGGAAGCTATCTTTCCCAAATTTATTCCATTTCCTTAGTAGTATTAATAACTTGCATGGAACAACTGGTTGATTTGAATAAAAACGTCCCCTTGACACAATTTAGCTCAACTGAATTGTCATGTTAGCTTCAGTGTTCCCTCTACTAGGTCTTACACCCTCCATTCCTTAAAATCGCTGTTCCTGAAAGCAAATAAACTCTTGCACATAATCCTTCATCTCAGAATTTTTTTCTAGGGATTTAACCTAAAAGATTGGCTTCCCAGGTGGGTCAGTGGCAAAGAATCTGCCTGCCAATGCAGGACACATGGATTCTATCCCTGGATGGGGAAGAATCTCTAGAGGAGGAAATAGCAAAACACTCCAGTATTCTTGTCTGAAAAATTCCATGGACAGAGGACTCTGGTGGGCTACAGTCCATGGGAACACAAAGTGTTGGATACAACTTAGTGACTGAACATGCACACAACCTAAAAGACTATATTAAAAATATTCAGAGATGGAGGTGACCTAGTTTTTGCCTTCAAGAAACTCAGAGTCTACCATTTTCTAATGCACAGTCATATATATTTTTGCATTAGTATTTCAGCATCAAAACTATTAATACTTAAATTATTTAATAAATGCATTTAAGCTACTGTATGTTTGCATATTTTGAACACCTGTCTATTAGAGTAATATTTAGAAATATGTCATTGTGCTAGATAAATTCATATTTGTAATCACTTTGCTCTCAATTTGAAGCACTCTGCTATAAAGTAATAATAAATGCTTATGAACATTACTTTCTTTCAAAAATAATTGGAAGAGATATCCAGTTAATTTAGACTTTATCAGTCCTGAAGTTTTAACTTATTTTAAGTGAAATTTCTAGCTTTATGATTAGTAATTGGCACATCCTTAACGGTAGAATTATTTATTGGGGTGTGGAGGAGGTTAGATAAAATAGACTTAATATTCTTTATTCATATTGTACAGTGTAATAGACATACATTTGTAGAATATATATAATTATATATATCTTCTATTTATTTGTTTCTTAGGACTACCTTATAAATTTTTCTCTTTCTGCCATTAAAATTCCTCTGTATCCCTGAAACAAAATGACTAAATTGGTAAATGAAACTTATGTTTGCTTCTCATATACAATGTTATTGGTGGAAAAGTCTTTTTATAGTTATTTTTGAAAGCAAAAATCAGGATCCACAGCAAACATTTCTTTGGAAATGTGAAATATCAACCCTTATGTAAGGTTCTCTTTTATAAACTCTGTAGTTTATTGAGTGGAAAACAACATTTACAAAAGTAACCTAGGGTTAGTGTGTCTAAAGAAAGTGTCTTTACCTTCCTCTTTCAGTTCAGTTCAGCCACTCAGTCGTGCCCGCCTCTTTGCAATCTCATGGACTGCAGCATTCCAGGCTTCCCTGTCGATTACCAACTCCTGAAGCTTGCTCAAATTCATGTCCATTGAGTTGGTGTTATCGTCCAATCATCTCATCTTCTGTTGTCCCCTTCTCCTCCTGGCTTCAATCTTTCCCAGTATCAGGGTCTTTTTCCAGTGAGTCAATTCTTTGCATCAAGTGGAAAAAATATTGAAGCTTTAGCTTCAGCATTAGTACTTCCAAGGAATGTTCAGGACTGATTTCCTTTACGATTAACTGATTTAATCTTCTTGAAGTCCAAGGGACTTTCAAGAGTCTTCCCTAACGCCAAAGTTCAAAAGCATCACTTCTTTGATGCTCAGCTTTCTTTATGGTCCAATTCACACATCCATACATGACTACTGGAAAAACCATAGCTTTGACTAGACGGACCTTTGTTAGGAAAGTAATTTCTCTGCTTTTTAATATGCTGACTAGGTTGGGCATAGCTTTTCTTCCAAGGAACATGTGTCTTTTAATTTCATGGCTGCAGTCACCATCTGCATTGATTTTGGAGCCCAAGAAAATAAAGTCTGCCATTGTTTCCCCCATCTGTTTTCCACGAAGTGATGGGACTGGATGCCATGATCTTAATTTTTTGAATGTTGAATTTTAAGCAAGCTTTTTCATTCTCCTCTTTCACTTTCATCAAGAGGCTCTTTAGTTGCTCTTCCCTTTCTGCCATAAGGGTGGTGTCATATGTGTATCTGAGGTTATTGATATTTCCCCTAGCAATTTTGATTCCAGCTGTGCATTCCAGTCCCCTGTGATGAAAAGAATATCTTATTTGCTGTTGGTTCTAGAAGGTCTTGTAGGTCATCATAGAACATTTCAATTTCAGCATCTTTGACATTAGTGGTTGAGGTATAGAGTTGGATTTCTGTGGTATTGAATGATTTGCCTAGGAAACCAACAGAGATCGTTCTGTCACTTTTGAGATTGCACCCAAGTATTGCCTTTCAGACTCTTTTGTTGACTATGAGGGCTACTCCATTTTTTCTAAAGGATTCTTCCCCAAAGTAGTATATATAATGGTCATCTCAATTAAATTTGCCCATTCCAATCCATTTTAGTTCACTGATTCCTAAAATGTCAATGTTCATTCTTGCCGTCTCCTGTTTCACCACTTCCAATTTACCTTGATTCATGGACCTAACATTCCAGCTTTCTATGTAATATTGTTCTTTACAGCATCTGACTTTACTTCCATCACCAGTCACATCCACAACTGGGCATTGTTTTCACTTAGGCTTCATGTTTTCATTCTTTCTTGAGTTATTTCTCCATTCTTCTCTAGTAGCATTTTGGGCACCTACCGACATGGGGGAGTTCACATTTCAGTGTCTTATCTTTTTGCTTTTTCATACTGTTCAAGGACTTCTCAAGGCAAGAATACTGAAGATTTGCCATTCCCTTTTCCAGTGGACTACATTTTGTCAGAAGTCTCCACTATGACCCGTCCATCTTGGGTGGCCCTACACAGCACGGCTCATAGTTTCATTGAGCTAGACAGGATGATACAGTTAGATGTAGCTCAATCTTAGTTATTAGGGAAATATATAACCCTAATATACACACACACACATACATACATGTACCTGTATATGTATGTATATACAGGTATGTGTGTGTACATATATATATATATATATATATATATATATACACACACAGGTATATATATGTACATATATGTACCTGTGTGTATATATATAGAGGTATGTTTGTATACATGTACATATATATGTATGTACATACATGTGTACATACATACAAGTTTTTATATATACAGGTATGTATATGCATACATATATGTGTATATATGTATACATATCCACATACATATGTACATGCATATAAGTTTTTATATATACAAGTATGTATATATACATATATACAGGTATGTGTACATGCACATGTATGTACATGTATGTACCTATATATGTATGTATATACAGGTGTGTATATGCATGTATATATGCATATATATATATATATATACACATCAGTTCAGTTCAGTTTAGTTCACTCTACTGTGCCCGACTCTTTGCAACCGAGTGGACTGCAGCTGACCAGGCTTCCCTGTCTATCACCAACTCCTGGAGTTTGCTCAGACTCATGTCCATTGAGTCAATGATGTCATCCAACCATCTCTTCCTCTGTCATCCCCTTCTCCTCCCACCCTCAATCATTCCCAGCATCAGGGTCTTTTCAAATGAGTCAGTTCTTCACATCAGGTGGCCAAAGTATTGGAGCTTCAGCCTCAGCATCAGTCCTTCCAATGAATATTCAGGACTGTTTTCCTTTAGGATGGACTGGTTGGATCTCCTTGCAGTCCAAAGGACTCTCAAGAGTCTTCTCCAACACCACAGTTCAAAAGCATCAATTCTTTGGTGCTCAGCTTTCTTCACAGTCCAACTCTCACATCCATACATGACTACTGGAAAAACCAAAGCTTTGACTAGATGGACCATTTTTGGCAATGTAATGTCTCTGCTTTTTAATATGCTGTCTAGATTGGTCATAACTTTTCTTCCAACAAGCAAGCGTCTTTTAATTTCATGGCTGCAGTCAACATCTGCAGTGGTTTTGGAGCCCAAAAAATAAACTCTGTCATTATTTCCACTGTTTCCCCATCCAAATGCTATGAAGCGGTGGGACCAGATGCCATGACCTTAGTTTTCTGAATGTTGAGTTTTAAGTCAACTTTTTCACTCTCCTCTTTCATATTCATCAAAAGGCTCTTTAGTTCTTCTTCACTTTCTACCTTAAGGCTGTTGCCATCTGCATATCTGAGGTTATTGATATTTCTCCTGGCAGTCTTGATTCTAGCTAGTGCTTTATCCAGCCCAGGGTTTCTCATGATGTACACTGCATATAAGTTAAATAAGCAGGATGACATACATAGTATATTACTGAATCACTTTGAATATATTGGCTTGGTTATTAAATTCTAAGAGATTTCTATTTTTGGTCTCTTACCATAACTATCTTCTTTACTAATATTTGTATTGGACTTAGTGGTTGATGATAGGGCTTTAAATTATCACACTTTATATCCACAAAATAATTGTAATATATGCAGACCAGATGCTAATATCTCCTTTTTGCAAATGAAGGACCTCAGTTTATAGTATTAGTTGTCCTATATCATAGAGAAAATAAACAATGAAGAACAGTTTAACAGATTTTCTGATTTGTAATAGCATGTATTCCTTCCTTCTGTAAAAGACTTCAAGTGTAGAAATCAGAAGGCTTTGTGAGTTAAATAAGTAACAGAAAGCTAAGAATATCATCTTTTTAACTTCAGAAAGTTATTTTGAAAAGCACTAAATCAACTGGTTGAAAAAGAAAGTGAAGTTGCTCAGTTGTGTATGATTCTTTGCGATTCCATTGACTGTAGTCTACCAGGGGGATTCTCCAGGCAAGAATACTGGAGTGGGTGCCATGTAGTCTAGTCCATGGGGATTCTCCAGGCAAGAATACTGGAGTGGGTGCCATGCTCTCCTCCAGGGGATGTTCCCAACCTAGGGATCAAAACCAGGTCTACTGCATTGCATTGCATTGCAGATGGATTCTTTTACCAGCTGAGCTATCACGGAAGCCCAAGAATACTGAAGTGGGTAGACTACCCTTTCTCCAGGGGGTCTTCCTGACCCAGGAATTGAACCAGGGTCTCCCACATTGAAGGTGGATTCTTTACTAGCTGAGCTATCAGGGAAGCCCACACATATGTATCTATCTATAATTTTACCTTAAGTCCAAAAGGAATAATAAAACACCATTTTCACTAACTTCCTCATATATTTTTATATTTGATGCGTTTCATCCATAGTCTTTATCCAGAATCTATGGTAGTCCTTTTAAGAGGGTGGATAACACAATTTTTATTACTGAAGAAGGAATCAACCTTCATCCTCAACCAATTCAAATCCTGTTGAAGTAGAACTGGTCAGTTTAGAAATAAACATTAAAAGTAACACTCTTGCTTACCAAAGGGAGAAACTTGAACTAGAATATATTTCTAAGCATGTAGCTGCTGTGCTATGCTTAGTCACTCAGTCGTGTCTGACCTGCCAGATTCCTCTGTCTGTGGGAATACTCTAGGCAAGAATACTGGAGTAGGTTGTCATGACCTTCTCCAGGAAATCTTTCCAACCCTGGGATCCTTCCCAGGTCTCCTGCATTGCAGGCAGATTATGTAGACCTAATTCTAAAATCATTCTCTTTCCATGTCAACTATGGAAACTATGATGGGTTTACCTGTATCATCATGTTCTGCTGTGCTTTGTTGCTCAGCTGTGTCTGACTCTTTGTAAATTCATGGAGTGCAGCCTGCCAGGCTCCTCTGTCCATGGGCATTCCAGGCAAGAATACTGTAGTAGGTTGCCATGCCTTTTTGCAGGGAATCTTCCCAAACCAAGGAATAAACCCAGCTCACCTGCATTGCAGGGAGATTCTTTACCATCTGAGCCACGAGGGAAGACCATAATTAACTAAATTGTCTTCATTCCTCTACTTTTTCCAAGTTCCTTTTTGGTCAACTCTTCAAGATTTTCCAGACCACTTTCAGTGCTTCACAATGATTATAAAAGTTATAAGCTTTAAAACTAGTAGTTGGATTTCATGAACATTTTTCAGATCAATGTTTTGCAAATGTGGCTTATGTTGTAACTTCAGCAGAGGAAACATCAGAGATGCTGATTAAAAAGGAAGATTTTTAGACCCACTAAATAAGAATCTAGAATTTAAAATATGTGAATCTGTAATTTAAGTACATAATTCAGGAAAGCCTAATACACATACAGTTTAAGAAGCTGTTAAGAAGCATACAGAATATATATGAAAAGGAAAACATGTGTTTGGTATTTCATAGTATGTCACATATGTAATTAATCTTATATCATCATAGATACTCAATTTTTGCTGTCTCTCTGTTCAATTCTATATTCATTCCAAAAGGAAATCCTCAGACATTTGAAATGAATCCAAGGCCAACTCATTTTCATTCTGTTGCTTAGATTTGTAAATGCCCTCTTTTCAGCAAATTAAATATAATACTACTAGAAAGGACTTCTGAGATTCTAATTATATCTCTTGAGTATTAGTAATATTTGTAAAAACATACACAGGAAGATTATTAAACATAGTTGACTATGAACAGATTTAATATTGACAAAATTAACTGCCAACTCACTCTATTTTTATGACAATCAGTAATTAAAAGTTAAAGTAGTAAAGTAGTATCTTTCCTTTTTTATTAGAAAATAACTTTGGAGGTTCTACTAATTAAATTTATTTTTAAACTTGTCAAGAATATTGAAGACATAGGTCAAATATATGGTAGCTATAATTACCATGCCTGTACGTACCATTTTTAGTTAGGCAGTTTTTTTTTTTTTTTCCCTTTCTTTGCATTTGCAGACTGTAATTATTCTTGTCAATTCAAATTCATTACTCTCTGAGAAACACTGTGATTTGCCCCTCTACTAAGTTTTTTTTAAAATTTTAATATAGGATCCTGATAAGAGATGTTCTCTGACTCAATTAAAATAATACAGCTCCAAAGTTTTATGTTTATCTCTATTCTAATCACATTTGTGTTGGAATATCATACTGTAACAGATTGAGCCTTTTTTCCGTGTGGGTAGGATGGCTCTTGATTATTTTAAGTTACCAAGTGTCAGGATATAGATTGAATATTAATTTAGCCTAAATCACTGTACTACATATTAACTGATTGTGACAATGACAGAATAATTCCAAACTTTGGAGAGTACAAGCCAGCTGCCATTATCTGGATAAGAATTGCTGGATAAAACCTAATTAATCATGTCTCAGCCTGTGGAATATTACTGTGATTTGCATGTATATAAAGTAATGATAATAAATTAATGTGGCCAAAAAACATCTGTACTACTCAGGCGGATGGACAAAACAATTCTTTGCTTCTTAGAATTCCTGGTTTTAGCTTTATCTGTATCATTAATTCTATTCATTTTTTAATGTTAAATCCTAAATAAGATAATTATAACCTTCTTTATCCTAAAGTTTAAAGGAAAGAAAAAATCTCATTTCTTTGAGGGAATATGATTATATATAAAAATGTCAAATTAAAGCAACTATATAAATTCTCATCTGTTTGCATATCTGAAGCCAGTTTTTTTTTTTTCCTCTTCTCTTTTGCTAAATTCTCCTGGCAAAACAAGAAGACGTAGGCATATGCTTACATGACTCATTTACAATGTGTGTTTTCAGTGTTATGGGACATATAAAACAATCTAAAGAAAAATAAAGACAAAGGAAAGCAACAATTGAAGGAAAAATCACATGAAACTACAATTTAACACACAGAAACCATGTCAAAGAATCATTTAACTTACTAATATGGGTAGTTTTACATCCTGTATTTCCAAGCAAGTAAATATGAAAACATAGTAATTATAAGATCCATAATGTTTATAAATTAAATGTACTTGCTCAGGGTAAGTGAGAGTATTATATTACTCTTATTAACAACTAAAAGGATATATTCCCTTATGTCATATAGAATGTTATATAATGTAGCAAACAGTTTGTGTATTTTATGATGCTATGTAATGTAGTATGAGTGACATACTTACCACAGATACAGAAGCTGGAGTTGAAGGATTCTTTGCCTTAGCACATTTAAATATATACCTTCATTAATATAATAAAGCCTAGTTCCTTACAGCTGAACCATCACATTCACTAAATAATATTTTCTGAGCACACAGTTATCATGGCCTGCATAAGGCAAGAATGAATTTAAAGCTATTCATAGAAAAACAAGGAGTGTATCCCATATCAGATGACCTTTTGAGTATTACATGTTCTCTGACCTAAAGTTATTAAGCAGTAGAAAGTCTAAAGTTAAGAGTGTTTATCAAATAGCTTTGATAATTAGTCATTCCAGTTTTCCAATTAAGAAGAAAACAATGTCTTTTTATAATTTCTTAAACTATAAGTGGAATTCACATTTACTTCTGAAAAATGAATGTATTTCCCAGAAGTCCTAAAAAGAGAAAAAAAAAAAAAAATTGAACTGAGGACAGAAATGCCTAAATTCATTGACAAAAGGCTGTTATCCATTAACATACTATAAAGATGACCTCAGTGAAGACTTTAGTTTTTCAAACAAATGGATAAGTTGTATATCAAGAATTTATTTTGTTCTTTTTAATTTTCACACCACTATAAATGTGAAACATATTCAAGACACAAAATATTAAAGCCCAGTTCACAGTGGTAATGCAGAAAAATAGACCATCCCTAAGAAGCATTCACTCTAGTGCTAGTTAAAACTGTTCAATAATTAAAAACAAAAACACTTAATAGCAGGTACACAAATCAAGAATGAAATAAAGAAGCCTTTCTCTCTTATTTTTTTCCATACAATATCTTATTATTCCAAGAGATGCGACTTAAATATATTTGGTCTATTAGCTATGTCCTCCTCCAGGGGATCTTCCCAACCCAGGGACTGAACTCAGGTCTCCTGCATTGTAGGCATATTCTTCACTTTTTGAGCCATCAGGGAAGCCCCTATTAGTCATAGGGCAAATTAAAGCTGTGGACCCTTGTATTCTTTGAAATTTGATTTTCAACTCTGGAATTACTGAAAAAAAAAAGTTAGTATTTATTCTCATCAACATGTGTTTGTAGTCATAATTCCCTTTAATAATTAAAAGAGGCATTTTTCAGAGCAAATCTCATTTTTTTTTCTATTTGCTAAATTTAATACAGATAGTATTGGATCGTGATGTTACCAAATGAATTGGAGATGGGGGGGGGGGATTGGGGTGTCCCCACTGCTCACAGCTTACAAAAGCAATACTCATAAATGGTAGAAAGGAAAGATGCCTTTCATCAGAATGCCAACAATCTGAGGAAATGGTAGACTTAGTGTCCCCCCAAAACCACCTCTGAAGATTATGCTTGGCCATGAATGTTTTTAAAGGTAAACAGGGAAGTTATCTCAGTTAATCATTGAGATAGGAAGTCAGAGTTGTTGCCACCACCCCCATGTGCAGGCTTGTTGATTTTTTATGATCTTTCTTTAGATGCTATCTTGTTCACACAGTTTGTTTGTGAGTTTACTGAAGGGGAAACAAGGGAAGATACCTGATCATCTGTTAATTATTCTTCATTTCTTCTTCTTTAATTTATGGGAAGTACCAACAAATTAGGCATTGTATTGTGTGATCAAAAGATATGAAAGGTGTGCTAAAACTGAAAATGAGTAGAGCTTGAGGGTGACTGGTTTGAGGTTAGTGGCAAGACAAAAGGGAACTCATGCAGAGAGCTTGTTCCTGAAAAGGGGTTTTTCCTGCCAAAAGCTGCTTACAAATCATTACTTGTCATTCCATTTCTGTGGGATCATGGACAAAGGTCTGTCTTCTGTAACTTCTTTGTGCTGATATAAAGTGCTATATTCTTAGAGTGGAAGATGTCCACATGGGTCTGTAACATCTCTTTGCTGACAGTTGTGGTTGCCAATTTATATAAATGGACAGAACAAGCTACAGTTATTTTGATGCCCACAAAAATATAGATTATTATGAGCACTAGTGTTAATTGCATTCTCTTAAGGCCAGTTATTGGAATTGTGCTAGCCGTAGACTCAGTATTGTTCAAGATGAAACAGTTTATGTCATGGCTGCAGTCTGGTCATTATGCATTCAGCTTTTCCCCTCTGTTGGCAGTTATGGTATCTGCAAAACAAGTCAGGAATGTGCATCAGACTCTGAGTCTGTGTGACTCTATTGTTCCAATCATTAGCAGCTTGAGTCTGCTTCTTTGTGACTTTGGGATGCCTGAGAGACTTCAGCTATTCTATAAACAAGAGGCAGGAGGCAGGATGGATCCTTTGCACTTGGAGAGGGTACTGCTGTGTTCCAATTTTGATAACTTATTTATTTTAACAAATTAATAAATATAGAGAAAAAAGTATATGAAATGTTATTAATTATGTTTTCCATTTGAATTCATTAAAACTTCTCATTTGGGATTTCAAATGTCTTTCAAATTATATGCCAGCTTCTTCAAACTTTTCATTGAAAATGAACACATACCTTTGTTTGAAAATAAGTGCTATGTTTGATTAGTGACATTTGGTACAGGCAGTATATTCTATGTTCTATACATTCTGTATGCATGACATACAAGCTATAAATTAAAATATATATATATATATATAATAGCTGACTATTTTATTTATCTTTTTTAAATTTTATTTTATTTTTAAACTTTACATAATTTTATTAGTTTTGCCAAATATCAAAATGAATTCGCCACAGGTATACATGTGTTCCCCATCCTGAACCCTCCTCCCTCCTCCCTCCCCATAGCATCCCTCTGGGTCGTCCCAGTGCACTAGCCCCAAGCATCCAGTATCGTGCATTGAACCTGGACTGGCAACTCATTTCATACATGATATTTTATATGTTTCAATGCCATTCTCCCAAATCTTCCCACCCTCTCCCTCTCCCACAGAGTCCATAAGACTGTTCTATACATCAGTGTCTCTTTTGCTGTCTCGTACACAGGGTTATTGTTACCATCTTTCTAAATTCCATATATATGCGTTAGTATACTGTATTGGTGTTTTTCTTTCTGGCTTCCTTCACTCTGTATAATAGGCTCCAGTTTCATCCACCTCATTAGAACTGATTCAAATGTATTCTTTTTAATGGCTGAGTAATACTCCATTGTGTATATGTACCATAGCTTTCTTATCCATTCATCTGCTGATGGGCATCTAGGTTGCTTCCATGTCCTGGCTATTATAAACAGTGCTGCGATGAACATTGGGGTACTGACTATTTTACAAATATAAATCTTTTATACTCTATAGAAGATATTAAATATAAATATGATTATAAGTTATGTGCCACAGTGGGTTTTGGCTCAAGCATCTGTCCTGTTATTTCAGACTTACACTCTAAAAATTATAATTCATCAAGCAGCATTAGTTTGTTTGAATTTCCATAATTCCATCTGTGTTTTCACAAAAGTGACTAAGAAGTGCATAGTATTTTATGTAGAGATGGAAATTTTTTCTACTCTTCTAGGTACTTTGGCTGGTCTAACAATTAAATTGATATGACAGATTGACAAGAGAAACAAACAAACAAAAAAAAACTAAATTTAATAACAATGTCTCACCCATACACATGGGAGAAACCCAAGAAAACTGAGTCATTCCTGAAAAGGGATAAAGCCACTACTTAAATATCATCCTCAACTAAAAACAAAAGAGGGTGAAGGAGTTGGGAAGTCAATTATGAAGGCTAATTGACCAGGAAATGCACAGTAAACCAATCTAAGGATTTGATGCAAATTTAGGTCATTGTCTTCTCTGTTGATAAGTTTCTAAAGATTCGATCATCTTCCTCTTGGTTTCATAGTGGAAGAAATCCTTACAAATGGAAACTTCCCTTATGGATGCCCTTTCCCAATAAAATATCTTGCTTTATCAGCACATGTGTCTCCTCAGACAATTCATTTCCAAGTGTTGAACAAGAGCCCTGTTTCGGGCCCTGGAAGGGGTCCGCCTTCCTGCAACAAATGGCGACTCTGGTGGGGACTCTTCTTCACTGAGACTGACATCCTGAGCATTTGGGGTACTCAGGGGCCAGCTTGCCTGCCAATGGTCCAGACCCAGCGGCCGCAACTGGGACCCTTTTGTCCCTGGTCTCCTCCTGACATGGACAACTGGCCAGAGTGCCCCGACCAGTAAGGAACAAGAGACTTTATTGACCTCTCTCCCCTTCCCTCTCTCTTTCCTCTCCTTAACCCTTCCTATCCTTCCCTGTTTTTCTACTCCCCTGGTCCTGGACCCAGGAATCTGGTCGAAGGGCCCTCAGCCTGAGCTGAGAATTGGAGACTGATCACCTCCTCTTGGCAGAGAATTCAAATTCTGGTTCTGTTCTGGTCTGATTTCTGGTAGGGCCGAGTTCCAGTCCTCCCTTCTCTGGAGGCCCAGGGAAAAGTCCCATAATGCCTGGGTATCTGTAGGTCGCAGGAGACATCTGTAAGGCCACCCCTTTCACCCCTCTTTCCTGCCTCCTACCCCTTCTTCTTTCAATCTGGCTTCCTTTCCTCCCTTTGAAATCTTTGATGTTAGTACTTGGATCTGAAGTTCTGTGTCTCTATAGGAAGTTTTCTGAGAGACTGTATTCTTTTATTTAAGGGAGTGTCTGATGAGGACTGCCAGGTTTATATGTGTGTATTTTAACTCTGTGTTCTGATTTTTGATGACCATTTTGCTTTGTCTGGCCACCATTTAGTTTAGACCTGCCGCCATTTTGTTAGAACTTGATTTTCTTTCCCTGTGCCTTGAGACCAGAGCTCTCAGGAACACTTATCTAGACCATCTCTAACTCCTGAGACTGAGGGAAAAGGGGAAAAGGACTTTAAATTTTTTATTTATTTCAACTGTTTTTTTTTTTTTTATAAACTAGTAAATTTTATATTGTAATATCTAATTCATGCCTAACTTAGAAAATGAAGCTAGATCTTGCACTGTGTCTGTCTAAATATGTCTTGGTATGTCTTTGTCTCTGGGTAATATTTTTGAGGTTAATTTGTAAATGAGCTCCATTTAACTGGCTTAAAAAAGGTAAGTGCTTACAAATCAAATAATTCTAAATTAAACAATAAATTCCAGGTTCATATGAACTGGGAAACATTCAATATTAAATACCTAATATTAATGTTTGTTTGTTGACCTATCTAATATAGACATGTCTTAGAGTAATTAACATTAAGTAGAATATTTTCATTGTACCTAGGTTTAATATAAGTTAAATATTATATCTGTTACAAGTTTGTCAACCAGGAAATTACCTCGAGTGAAGAAACTTCTAAAAAAATGTAAATGAGATATGAGCTTTTATATAAACTCTATTAAGAATAATTATTCTTTAGAAATATCTGTCTAAAATAGTCTCTCCAGATTGGTGAAACTTAAATTTCTAAGGGTTGTGCTAAGTGTGCTAAGTGTTGGAAGTCTATTGAATAGTTAGGTCATTTCCAAATAAAATAAGATTTTGAAACATTTACTACTAAACACTAATTTCCTTTTACAGAGAAACTAAAGAGATTTGGGACTATAGATGAATAATGTTTGGTGCCATCCTAAAATGTTCTAAGAAAGCAAGGGCTTTAGAAATTATCACTGGTATTTATGCTCACCAATCTATAAAATGCTAATATAAAAGTTAGTTCTTGGTGACTAAATGAAACTTGGAAGTGTGTTTTCTGTATGAAAAAAAAAAAAAGAAATAAAAAGGTATGAAAAATACTAAAGAGTTATGCATGATCAGGATTTTCTAAAATTGGATTACAATTAGTTAGATAAATGGATTTTGTTAGAAATGACACAGCCATAAGAAAACTGGTTAGAGGCAAGCAGGTCCAAATTGGTGGAGCTGACTTCACTAGACCTTGAGCCTTGGTATTTAGGTCTATTGTGAGCCCGAGGCCAAGGGGGGCGGCGGGGAGGAGCAACCGCATGACCGAGGCCAGGGGCTGTGGCAGGGAGGACCAACCCCATGTCCAAGGAGCCACAGCTGCAAGGGTGCAGAAGGGCCTAGAGGAGCTATCCTACATTGAAGGACAGGAAGGGCAGCAGTGAGGAGATACCCCTCATCCAAGGTAAGGAGCAATGGCTGCACTTTGCTGGAGCAGCCGTGAAGAGAAACCCCATGCCCAAGGTAAGAGAAACCCAAGTAAGACGGTAGGTGTTGCAACAGGGCATCAGAGGGCAAACACACTGAAACCATACTCACAGAAAACTAGTCAATCTAATCACACTAGGACCACAGCCTTGTCAAACTCAATGAAACTAAGCCATGCCCGTGGGGCAACCCAAAACGGGAGGGTCCTGGTGGAGAGATTTGACAGAATGTGGTCCACTGGAGAAGGAATGGCAAACCACTTCAGTGTTCTTGCCTTGAGAACCCCATGAACAGTATGAAAAGGCAAAATAATAGGATACTGAAAGAGGAACTCTGCAGGTCAGTAGGTGCCCAATATGCTACTGGAGATCAGTGGAGAAACAACTCCAGAAAGAATGAAGGGATGGAGCCAAAGCAAAAACAATACCCAGCTGTGGATGGGACTGGTGATAGAAGCAAGGTCCGATGCTGTAAAGAGCAATATTGCATAGGAACCTGGAATGTCAGGTCCATGAATCAAGGCAAATTGGAAGTGGTCAAACAAGAGATGGCAAGAGTGAATGTTAACATTCTAGAAATCATCAAACTGAAATGCACTGGAATGGGTGAATTTAACTCAGATAACCATTATATCTACTACTGCAGACAGGAATCCCTCAGAAGAAATGGAGTGGCCATCATGGTCAACAAAAGAGTCCGAAATGCAGTACTTGGATGCAATCTCAAAAACGACAGAATAATCTCTGTTCGTTTCCAAGGCAAACCATTCAATATCACAGTAATCCAAGTCTATGCACCAACCAGTAACGCTGAAGAAGCTGAAGTTGAATGGTTCTATGAAGACCTACAAGACCTTTTAGAACCAACACCAAAAAAGATGTCCTTTTCATTATAGGGGACTGGAATGAAAAAGTAGGAAGTCAAGAAACACCTGGAGTAACAGGCAAATTTGGCCTTGGAATATGGAATGCAGCAGGGCAAAGACTAATAGAGTTTTGCCAAGAAAATGCACTGGTCATAACAAACACCCTCTTCCAACAACACAAGAAAACTCTATACATGGACATCACCAGATGGTCAATACCAAAATCAGAATGATTATATTCTTTGCAGTCAAAGATGGAGAAGCTCTATACAGTGAGCAAAAACAAGACCAGGAGCTGACTGTGGCTCAGACCATGAACTCCTTATTGCCAAATTCAGACTTCAATTGAAGAAAGTAGGGAAAACCACTAGACCATTCAGGTATGACCTAAATCAAATCCCTTATGATTATACAATGGGTGAGAAATAGATTTAAGGGCCTAGATCTGAAAGATAGAGTGCCTGATGAACTATGGAATGAGGTTCGTGACATTGTACAGGAGACAGGGATCAAGACCATTTCCATAGAAAAGAAATGCAAAAAAGCAAAATGGTTCTCTGGGGAGGCCTTACAAATAGCTGTGAAAAGAAGAGAAGCGAAAAGCAAAGGAGAAAATGAAAGATATAAACATCTGAATGCAGAGTTCCAAAGAATAGCAAGAAGAGATAAGAAAGCCTTCTTCAGCGATCAATGCAAAGAAATAGAGGAAAACAACAGAATGGGAAAGACTAGAGATCTCTTCAAGAAAATCAGAGATACCAAAGGAATATTTCATGCAAAGATGAGCTCGATAAAGGACAGAAATGGTATGGACCTAACAGAAGCAGAAGATGTTAAGAAGAGATGGCAAGAATACAGAGAAGAACTATACAAAAAAGATCTTCACGACCCAGATAATCACAATGGTGTAATCACTGACCTAGATCCAGACATCCTGGAATGTGAAGTCAAGTGGGTCTTAGTAAGCATCACTATGAACAAAGCTAGTGGAGGTGATGGAATTCCAGTTGAACTATTCCAAATCCTGAAAAATGATGCTGTGAAAGTGCTGCACTCAATATGCCTGCACATTTGGAAAACTCAGCAGTGGCCACAGGACTGGAAAAGGTCAGTTTTCATTCCAATCCCAAAGAAAGGCAATGCCAAAGAATGCTCAAACTACCGCACAATTGCACTCATCTCACACTCTAGTAAAGTAATGCTCAAAATTCTCCAAGCCAGGCTTCAGCAATATGTGAACTGTATATTTCCTGATGTTCAAGCTGGTTTTAGAAAAGGCAGAGGAACCAGAGATAAAATTGTCAACATCCGCTGGATCATAGAAAAAGCAAGAGAGTTCCAGAAAAACATCTATTTCTGCTTTATTGACTATGCCAAAGCCTTTGACTATGTGGATCACAATAAACTGTGGAAAATTCTGAAAGAGATGGGAATTCCAGACCACCTGATCTGCCTCTTGAGAAACTTGTATGCAAGTCAGGAAGCAACAGTTAGAACTGGACATGGAACAGCAGACTGGTTCCAAATAGGAAAAGGAGTTCGTCAAGGCTGTATATTGTCACACTGTTTATTTAACTTCTATGCAGAGTACATCATGAGAAACGCCGGACTGGAAGAAACATGAACTGGACTCAAGATTGCCGGGAGAAATATCAATAACCTCAGATATGCAGATCACACCACCCTCATGGCAGAAAGTGAAGAGGAACTCAAAAGCCTCTTGATGAAAGTGAAAGTAGAGAGTGAAAAAGTTGGTTTAAAGCTCAACATTCAGAAAACGAAGATCATGGCATCCGGCCCCACCACTTCATGGGAAATAGATGGGGAAATAGTGGAAACAGTGTCAAAGTTTATTTTTCTGGGCTCCAAAATCACTGCAGATGGTGACCGCAGCCGTGAAATTAAAAGATGCTTACTCCTTGGAAGCAAAGTTATGACCAACCTAGATAGCATATTCAAAAGCAGAGACATTACTTTGCCAACAAAGGTTCGTCTAGTTAAGGCTATGGTTTTTCCTGTGGTCATGTATGGATGTGAGAGTTGGACTGTGAAGAAGGCTGAGCGCCGAAGAATTGATGCTTTTGAACTGTGGTGTTGGAGAAGACTCTTGAGAGTCCCTTGGACTGCAAGGAGAGCCAACCAGTCCATTCTGAAGGAGATCAGCCCTGGAATTTCTTTGGAAGAAATGATGCTAAAGCTGAAACTCCAATACTTTGGCCACCTCATGCGAAGAGTTGACTCACTGGAAAAGACTCTGATGCTGGGAGGGATTGAGGGCAGGAGGAGAAGGGGACGACAGAGGATGAGATGGCTGGATGGCATTGCCGACTCGATGGACATGAGTCTCAGTTAACTTCGGGTTGGTGATGGACAGCGAGGCCTGGCGTGTTGGGATTCATGGGGTCCCAAAGAGTCGGACACGACTGAGCGACTAATCTGATCTGATCTGTGACATATCAACAAGCTGAATGATACACCCATCACACTGACTAAATCTGACCAAAAGTTATAAACCCTTTTAATTGATCTTTTAAATAAAACTTCCTAAATAGAATTCTTTTGAAGTTCTTTTGACCTCTGGGTAACTTTGGGGTTCTTCAGAGGGCCCCTGAAACATCCCAAAGAGAGATATTAAACTGTGTTTATTTGATTGGTTAAATTATATGAAAAAGATTATCAAATTAGTAATAAATCCGTTCATGGTATAATGTATGTTAAAATTACTAATACAGATATCCTATAAATTATATGGATTTCTTAATATTCTGATATGTCCTGGTATTCTAATAGAAAACTTGATGACTTCACAAAAGTTAACAAAAGGACTGAATGAACCAATGAATATGCTTATAACTTTTATGGTTTCTATCTGAAAAATTACGTGTTTTCAGGGAGTAGGGAAAACCTTCCTCTCAAACGAATTATGACAATACTTTGGTAAAATTAAACGTTATAAACAAAACAATTATACTTTCTCTCTATCTGACTCCTCCAAAAATTGGAAATTCTTAGGTTTCCAGTAAGTTTATCAAATGAGTTAGGAAAGTTATCTCACGAGTAGAAAAATCTCAAGAAATTTTTGAGACCTTAAAAAGGGAAGAATTCACCTAGATTTGTTATGCAAAATCTGTGATAAGCCTTTGGTGTGAGTTTCCCAGCCCTGTTTTATTTTAAAAGTTCAGCCTTAGACACTATAAATGTTTCAGCAAAATAAAAGGTCTATGATCAATATGATCATATGATGGTTATATAAACCATCAGACCAAAATTAATGAGAACAGACCTATTTTGCAAACAAGCTAGCCTTAATTTGGTTATATTTGATAAAAATGAGGATAACTTTAGGGAGAAAAAGATATTTCAAAAAATATTAAATCCCAGTTTGTTAATGGAGATCTGCATCTAGTAAGATTCATCTCTTAGGTAGTTCTTTGCTGTTATGTGATATTAACGTAAAATTTAATTGAATTCTTAAAGAACACCCTAAGTTTGTTTCTGAAGCTTATCTCAGTAATCTATCTTTGGATGAAGATCAGATGGCTCATGACCTGCAACCAGGACTGGAAAAAGACATAATTTAAGGGACTGATTCCAACCTGGATGGAAGGACTTTTTTTTTTTTTTTTTTTTTTTTTACCAGTTACTCTTAACTAGCTCATGCACAATGAAACTGAAGGGAAATTAACTCTTAGATTAATTCCCACTTCCAAAGGCCCCTACAGTGGATTGGTCTATAGAGAAGACAGCTGACCTGATCTCACCTTAAAATGATGCTCAAGCAGGAGAAACTACACTACACCAGGATGAGAAGATGACAACATCAGAGGTGGACAGCTTGCCCAAGATGCTGGACCTGATTCGTATGATCACTCTTGACTTCATAGACTTTTGCATATAAATCAAATGTTTTTCTATCATAAGCCTGATTCTATGCTAGTTTTAGAAATCAATTCAATTATTGAGTTTATGGCCAATTACCTGTGTCTAGTTCTTGGTTACCTTGTTAAATTTCTCTAATACAAGATTCTAACTGGTTGGCCCTGAGAAAATTTACTTTAAAAATATTATAGTCATATTCAGGTTACTGTGATATTACTAGATGGGATCCCCTCACCGGGCCAATTAATAATGACTGCTCTGACTCTGGCCATAAATTTGAGCTTTTTTCTATTACTCAAGCTCAATCAGAGCAACAAGAAAAGTTTCAGCAAGGGAGGAAAAAATCTCCCACAATTATGGGATGGATTTATATAGATAACACCAGGGTATGGTAATTTAGGTTTAAAGTCTCCTCTGTGTAGGAAACAATTAAATCATACTAAGGACAATCAGTCTAGTAACACTAGAAAACGGGGCTATGTGCCTTATAGATGGTACCAATATATAATTTCCCTGGAAGATAAAGATTCTACAGAGCAGACTAAGTCAGATGACCTGAGATATACTGGGCTACATCTAATGGAAGCTATTAACTTAAGTCTTACTTGTGACTTTACTAATACTGCTGGCTATGTTATTTGTATTTCACCTGTTTTACAAAATTTCTGTTTCTTACACTGTCAAATGTGTGTCTGAGGCCTCTAATAGAATAATATATAGTCCCATATGAGATCGATGATGGTAACAGTGTAACTCTAGATATGGGAAGAAGCAAAAAGAGGGAATATTTTCCTGGACCAAGAGGCTAGCAAGACAGGTGGTCCAGAGAATTTTGAATACTGTTTTATGGCCTAGTCCAATAACAGCACATTGAGTGGCCTGTCAACAAAATCTTTGCCAAACCTGAGAATGGACATTCTCAGCACCATGGGATAAAATGGTCATGAAATTCCCCCCTCAAAATCATGGTCAAGTTTATGAGCATAAAGGGGCTCTACCAGCTGACGACTGACACTTGCCATCTACACCTACAAAGATTAAATCATGGCTGTTGCAACTACTGAGTTTCAATGCCCCTGAAAGTAGTTCAGGGTGAAAATCAGGAATGAGGCACTCTGTGCTCTGGGAAAACCTGGCAGAACAGGCCTTCACATAGTTAAATCTTTTCAGGAGAAGGTTTTATGAGTCCCAATTCTTGCATCTTCTCATACCTAGAGAAACACTGACGTCATTAATGGTGAAATCTGCTTTGGCTATTAGAGTAGCTCTGGTTCAGATATCCTGGGAAATAACTAGGTGATGCTATGGATGTACTTTCAGATTAGACCTTTTATTGCTAAACACTTGAGTTTTCTGAGTCATGTCAGGCTTGGATGCCACCATTCTCAAAACAGTGTCTGCTGGAAGCTAGTAACTGTGCCCTTACTTTTTATAAAACAGGCAACTGGCTACATGTCTCCCTGAAGTGACAGGTCCAGACTGGGTTTCAGGCCTATTCTTTTAAAAATAAATGAGATTTATTTTGTCTACTAAATTCCAGTTATCACTCCTCCAACTACTTCTAACTGGGTCTGTTACACCAAAATGGCAGACCAAGGGATTGAGATTTTGTAATCATACAAGACTCAGATCTAGAACTTGGAACTCAGAAATACTTCCAATTCAGTGTCTATACTCCAAGCTGAGGCAGTTCTATGCTCCATTTTGACAGGAAGTTATCACAGTCATAGTTGCCTAGTTCCCTAAATTAAAACTGAGTATAACTCTGTGGGGCTCTGGAGTAGAAATCTGTTCTGTGTTCTTCATTTCTTGTCTGTAGGATATAGGCTTCATTCAGCCTCCTTGACCTTCCCTGAGTTCCAAAGGGTGGATTCAAACCGTTGTTAATCAGGGAAGGGAGGGGATACAGAAACAGAGAAACAATCAAAGGTTGGTACAGCCTCCAGAGTCCTGGTTCCTACCCAAAGAAATATGCATTAACAATGTCTGAGACCCCACCCAGGTGGAGGATGGTAACTTCAGACTGAACACAAGATTCCTGGAGCACAGCTCTGTTGCCTCACCACCAATCAATCAAAAAGGGTCACAAACCCTGCAACCCTCACCCCAAATGTTGCCTTCTGTTTTCAGGGATCAGAGATGACCATCGTGCTAGGTCTACCATTTGGCCCTTGTCTATTTCATCTCTGAAAGGGGCCAATAGTTTCAAACTAAATTGCTGTTACTACAAGGGTGGAAGCTGGTTTCAGATGTGGAACACCCCAACTTAGATCAGGTAGAGAGAGACATCTGCTCTGCTAGGCAGGCCTAGGCCCATGCACAGCAGGAAGATGTTATAGAAGGAAGAGACCTCTGCCCCAATTCCCAAGAAGTATCTTGAGTATGAAGTCTCTCAGGGGGTAATTGTAAGGGGAAGCACACTGATTGAAACCACCCACCCTGGCCAGGCACCACAGTAACCATTTGCATGAGTTGTTTTATGACAGGGGATCCTGATAAGGAATACTGAACTAATAAGCAACCAACAACTGGAAGAGTTCAGGAAAGGTCTAAAGGAGACACCTCATGTCCATCCACTTCCCAGAATCCCTCTCGCTAGTATCCATCTTGGCTGAGCGATGCGTGCACCACCAGGAAAGACACTGAATTAGAATGATTGGCCAAAGACCACCCGGAAACTAATCCCATCACCATAAAACCTGAGACTGTGAGCCACGCGGCAGAGCAGTTCTCCTGGGTTCCCTTACCCTACTGCTCTCCACCCGGATGCCCTTTCCTAATAAAATCTCTTGCTTTGTCAGCACATGTGTCTCCTCAGACAATTCATTTCTGAGTGTTAGGCAACAGCCCAGTTTCGGGCCCTGGAAAGGGTCCACCTTTCTGCAAGAGGACCAGATGCCATGATCTTTGTTTTCTGAATGTTGAGCTTTAAGCCAACTTTTTCACTCTCCTCTTTCACTTTCATCAACAGTCTTAGTTCTTTTTCACTTTTTGCCATAAGGGTGGTGTCATCTGCATATCTGAGATTATTGATATTTCTCCCAGCAATCTTGATTCCAGCTTGTCCTTCATCCAGCCTAACATTTCTCATTATGTACTCTGCATATAAGTTAAACAAGTAGGGTGACAATATACAGCCTTGATGTACTCCTTTCCTCATTTGGAACCAGTCTGTTGTTCCATATCCAGTTCTAACTGTTGCTTCCTGACCTGTATACAGATTTCTCAAGAGGCAGGGGGCCTGGTATTTAGGTCTTCCTATTTAGGTTATTACTAAGTATTGAGTAGAGTCCCTGTACTATAGAGTAGGTCCTCATTGCTTATCTATTTTATATAGCAGCGTGTATCTATTAATACTTATCTCCTAATTTACGACCCCCTTCCTTTCCCCTTTGGTAACTGTAAGTTTGCTTTTAAAGTCTAGGAGTCTGTTTTTGTTTTGTAAATAAGTGCACTTATGTCATTGTTAAAATTCCACATATAAGTGTTATCATATAATATTTGTCATTCTCTTACTTCACTTAGTATGATAATCTCTATGTCCATCCATGTTGTTGCAAATGGCATTATTACATTCTTTCATATGGCTCAGCAATATCCCATTGCATGAAATTCTCCAGGCAAGAATACTGGAGTGGGTAGCCATTCCTTTCTCCATGGGATCTTGCCAACCCAGGGATTGATCTCAGGTCTCCTGCATTGCAGGCAAATTCTTAACAGTCTGAGTCATCAAGGAAGCCCTATATATACCACATCTTCTCTATCCATTCATCTATTGATGGACACTTAGGTTGCTTCCATTGCCAACAAAAGTTTGTCTAGTCAAGGCTATGGTTTTTCCTGTGGTCATGTATGGATGTGAGAGTTGGACTGTGAAGAAGGCTGAGCGCCGAAGAATTGATGCTTTTGAACTGTGGTGTTGGAGAAGACTCTTGAGAGTCTCTTGGACTGCAAGGAGATCCAACCGGTCCATTGTGAAGGAGATCAGCCCTGGAATTTCTTTGGAAGGAACGATGCTAAAGCTGAAACTCTAGTACTTTGGCCACCTCATGCGAAGAGTTGACTCATTGGAAAAGACTCTGATGCTGGGAGGGATTGGGGGCAAGAGGAGAAGGGGACGACAGAGGATGAGATGGCTGGATGGCATCACTGATTCGATGGACATGAGTCTGAGTGAACTCCAGGAGTTGGTGATGGCCAGGGAGGCCTGGCGTGCTGCGATTCATGTGGTCACAAAGAGTCGGACACGACTGAGTGACTGAGCTGATCTGGTCTAGGTTGCTTCCATGTCTTGGTTGTTGTAAACAGTACTGTAGAGAACACTGAGGTGCATGTATCTTTGTAAACTACGGTTTTCTCTGGATATATGGCCAGAAGTAGGAGTCCTGGATCATATGGTAGCTTTATTTTTTTTTTTAAGGAACCTTCATACAGTTCTCCATAGTGGCTATACCAATTTACATTCTCCAACAGTGTAGGAGGGTTCCATTTTCTCCATATCCTCTCCAATATTTAGTGTTTGTAGACATTTTGATGATGTCCATTCTGACCAGGGTAAAGTGATACCTCACCAAGGATTTAACTCTGGCCACGGCAGAGAAAGCACTGACTCCTAAACACCAGACCTCCAGGGAACTCCCTCAATGTAGTTTTGATTTGCATTTCTCTAGTTAGTGTTTCAACATTTCTTTTATGTGATCTATGTTTTTCATGATTTATCTTTTTCTTTTACTGTGGCTTATACAATTTATGTTCAAAAACATTTTTATCTGTGCCTGAGATAGTAAGTGTTAATGTATAATTTTCTTAGCTGTTGAACAGTGATTTAATTGATAAATTTCTAAGTAAAAATAAAAGTGGTTATGAAAATAAAAATGTAAACATTAAAATACAAATCATTATTATGCCCATTCAGATTAAAGCAAAAGTTATGCTAAAGCTTACACAGAAATACTTGGTTTATAAAGTATCATATGTATGTTGCCCTTAAGAATCTTGCTAACATAGAGAACTTCAGTTACTCCAAATTTAGTTATCGTCATTAGTATTTTACTTTTATTCGTGAACAAAAGACAAGCAACTGAGAATAAAATGATTCTGCAAAATAAGAAACTCTCATCATTTTCAGGCAAAAGAAAAGATTAATCCTAATTCCAGTCTGCAGAGAGAAGGCAGGTTATGATGAGACAAAGTTTCTGCTATCCAGAAGTAAAATCATCTGAGTTAGGTTGGCAGTTAAAGGTGACACGTGAAAGTGAAAATTAGGAGCACAGTCATGTCCGCACTTTGTGATTCCATGGACTGCAGCCTGTCCAGCTCCTCTGTCCATGGAATTTTCCAGGCAAGAGTACTGCAGTGGACTGCCATTTCCTTCTCCAGGGGATCTTCCCAACATGGAGATTGAACCCAGATCTCCCACACTGCAGGCAGATTTTTTACCAGCTGAACCACAGATCAGATCAGATCAGATCAGTCACTCAGTCGTGTCCGACTCTTTGCAACCCCATGAATCGCAGCACGCCAGGCCTCCCTGGCCATCACCAACTCCCGGAGTTCACTCAGACTCATGTTCATCGAATCATAACTTTCCTTCCAAGGATTAAGCGTCTTTTAATTTCATGGCTGCAATCACCATCTGTAGTGATTTTGGAGCCCAGAAAAATAAAGTCTGACTGTTTCCACTGTTTCCGCATCTATTTCCCATGAAGTGATGGGACCGGATGCCATGATCTTCGTTTTCTGAATGTTGAGCTTTAAGCCAACTTTTTCACTCTCCACTTTCACTTTCCTCAAGAGGCTATTGAGTTCCCCTTCACTTTCTGCCATAAGGGTGGTGTCATCTGCATATCTGAGGTTATTGATATTTCTCCCCGCAATCTTGATTCCCGCTTGTGTTTCTTCCAGTCCAGCGTTTTTCATGATGTATTCTGCATAGAAGTTAAATAAACAGGGTGATAATATACAGCCTTGACGTACTCCTTTTCCTATTTGGAACCAGTCTGTTGTTCCATGGTTCCTTGGGCTGAACCACAAAGGAAGCCCACAAATGATATGGACTCTCTTAATTATATGAAATGCTTTATGTCATTTGTCTTTCTTTTAGAAAATATATCATCATGTTCACATTTTTAGATGGCAAAACATCTAATTGGCAAATGCTCTGTTTTCATATTTTGGAAAGTTAGATCAGAGTGGATTTTACTGGTTGTAGAATTTCAAATTGAAATCACTATGTTACATATTAAAAAAAAAATAACCATTTAGAGGTTGACTAAGTTCAGTAATTGACATGAAAGGCTAGTTTTTCAAAGCATTATGTCCTTTCATGGAAATGCTATAAAATAAAACCTTTGCAAATTATTTTTTGTAAGTTTGCAAAATTATTCAGCTTAGAAAGAAACGTATATATATATATATATATATATATATATATATATATATATGCGTATATCTTATACATTTTCCTCATTTTCTTCTACTTGTGAGTAATAAAAAAATAAACAATGAATTTAAATGAATGTAAGAGGACAAGAAGGTTGAATGGCATCACTGACAAAATGGACATGAGTTTGAGCAAGCTCCCGGAGATGGTGAAGGACAGGGAAGCCTGGCATACTTCAGTCCATGGTGTTGCAAAGAGTTGGATATGACAGAATGACTGAACAGCAACAACAAGATGGATTTATTTTCAGATCCATTATTTTTCAGTGATAGATTTATTTTTCTTCTGTCACTCATTGGCACCTTTTGATTTCTATTGAAGAAAACACAGTTAAAATTATAGAAGTATAGCACGAAAAGAACAATCAAGACTGTATTCTGCCATTTTATTTATGCCTAAAATAACTATGTAGCATAGCTATTATTCTTTTCACAAAGTAAGTTCTGAAAGTACTCATGTTTATAAAGTTCACCATTTTCTAAGCTGTTTAGCCTCCAAGCTGATTCTAACTAAGCAGTAGAAAAGGATAAAGATGTGGCCTGTAGCACTCTAGGTAATTTCAGTATCTTTTTTACTCATCAGTTCAGTTCAGTTGCTCAGTCGTATCTGACTCTTTGTGACCCCATGAACTGCAGCATGCCAGGCCTCCCTGTCCATCATCAACTCCCAAAGCCTACCCAAACTCATATCCACTGAGTAAGTGATGTCATCCAACCATCTCATCCTTTGTCATCCCCTTCTCCTCCTGCCTTCAATCTTTCCCAGCATCAGGATCTTTTCTTTTTTTATTTTATTTTTAAATATAAATGTATTTATTTTAATTGGAGGCTAATTACTTTACAATATTGTATTGGTTTTGCCATACTTCTTTGCATCAGGTGGCCAAAGTATTGGAGTTTCAGCTTCAGCACCAGTCCTTCCAATGAAAATTCAGGACTGATTTCCTTTAGGATGGACTGGTTGGATCTCCTTGCTGTCCAAGGGACTCTCAAGAGTCTTCTCCAACACCACAGTTACTCATGATTTTGCAAACTTCAGGTGAACAAATGTGATAGTTCTTAACAATCTGTTAATAGTTTGGTTAAATTATATGCATAAATATTATTGATTCTAAGCCCCATGATTCTCTCAATAGTTCATAACTTTAACATTTCTCTCCATTTTCAAGTATCCAAAATTACTATTATTTAATGGGGGATAGTAGTTATTTTCATCTACATATCTGAGGTTGTGGAGCTTCATAGGCATAAACATTCTAATGGCAGAAAGCAAAGAGGAACTAAAGAGTTTCTTGTTGAGGGTGAAGAAGGAGAGTGAAAGAGTTGGCTTAAAACTAAATATTAACAAAAACTAAGATCATGGCATCTGGCCCCACTACTTCACGGCAAATAGAAGGGGAAGGTGGAAGTAGTGACAGATTTCCTCTTCTTGCTCTCTAATATCACTGTGGATAGTGACTGCAGCCATGAAATCAGAAGACAATTGCTTTTGGGCAGGAAATCTATGAAAAACCTAGACAGTGTGTTGAAAAGAAGAGACTTACTCTGCCATAAAGGTCTGTATAGTTAAGGTTATGGTCTTCTCAGTGGTCAGGTACAGTTGTGAGAGATGGACTGTAAAAAAGGCAGAACTCTAAACAATTGATGCCTTCAAAGTGTGGTGCTGGAGAAGGCTCCTGAAAGTCCCCTGGACAGCAAGGAGATAAAGACAGTCAATTTTAAGGGAATAAACCCTGAATATTAATTGCAAGGACTGATGCTGAAGCTGAAGCTCCAGTATTTCCAGTATTTCGGTCATCTGATGGGAACAGCTGACTCATTGGAGAAATCCCTAATCCTGGGAAAGACTGAGGGCAGAAGGAGAAGAGGACATCAGAGGATGAGATGGCTGTATGTCATCACCAATGCAATGGACATGAATTTCGGCAAATTTCAGGACATGGTGAGGGACAGGGAGGCCTGGTGTGCTACAGTCCATGGAGTCACAAAGAGTTGGACATGACTGGGTGACTGAACGACAACAACGGCTAGTTACCTTGAAGAAGGTAGAAATTTGTAGAGGAAATTTGCCCACAGAAAACTCTCTAAGACTGAATTTTGCATACTTCTGACGTTTAACAGATTATAAGGACAAAAGACTAATACTTATACATAAATTGGGTTGTAATAATATTGAAGACTTCAGTGTAAATTTAAGCAATAAACACCTATGAAAACTAGAAGTTGTTTTCCCTTCAACCTTATCCTTAAAATCACCTTATTAACAGTCAAGAGGAGCCTAATCTTTCCTATTTCCTTAAATACTACAAAAAATGTCTTCTATTTCTTCTGTAATATTTCTTTTTTTTCTTTTTTTAGATTTAATTTTATTTTTAACAACACAATATTGTATTGCCATATATCAACAGGAATCTGCCACAGTTAAACACGTGTTCCCCATTTCTTAAACAATATAATAAATTAGTAGAAAACCAAACTCTGTAATCAATTAATCAGTCTATCAATCAAATATTTGAGTTCTTAGATACTTTTTTTTCTTTAATTTTTATTTGATAATGGTTATGAGGTGAAGACTTAGATCCTAACTTTAAGAACAAATATTTATTAGATGCTAAAATGAGGAATTTTATAGTCACATTGACCTGATGTTGAATCTCATCTTATCACTTTGCAGCTATGAGATTTGGGGAATTAGGTAATGCCTTTACATTTCAATTGTTCTACATACAGTATATGATAAAAAAAAAAAAAAAAACTCACCTCAGAAGAGGAAATAATTTGTGCAAAATATTTATCATGTTATATAATATATAGTAAGTTATCAATAAGAATAAATATAATTTTTATTCACTTCAAAAATAATTCATTTTAAAACACTTTAATTGATGTCTACAATATGAAAACTCATTTTGGAGACAAATATTTTATGGCAATCATGGCTACTGCGCCCAAAAAACACTGAACTTGTACAGAATGTATTGTCACATGACTAAAATCTGTTTCCCATTCTGTTTCCTAATAGCCAGTCCCAATAGGGCTGAGAAACTCTTCCCCTTTCATATGTGAAATAAATCCTATTCCTTCTATCCTGAACCTCTTGGGGTTCTGGAAGTGCTGTAATTCACAGCTCTCAGAACTCCTCTAAGTCCCACAGGAGGTGAGTGGGAGACTGGTGATATAGGGGTAATTGGGTTGCTTATCAATAGGAAAGAAACATGACAGAAAGAAGATCACAGAGAAATAATGCAAATGTGAGAATATGAGGTGGAGACTAAAATGTGGGCTCCAAAGGCTGGATATATTTAAATGCAGGCTTTGCCACCAAGTATCTGTATATCATCAGGAAAGTTTTTGAGCCCTTTTGTGTAGTTTTTAATCTACAAACTGGTGATAATAATAGCTATCATGTTAGGTTGTTGTGAATATTAAACAGGATAACATAATCTCAGGTCCTTATTATAGCCCTTATTGCAAAAAGTGAAGAACTAAAGAGACTCTTGATAAAAGTGAAAGAGGAGAGTGAAAAAGTTGGCTTAAAGCTCAACATTCAGAAAACGAAGATCATGGCATCCAGTCCCATCACTTCATGGCAA
This sequence comes from Bos indicus, assembly GCF_029378745.1. Lineage (NCBI taxonomy): Eukaryota > Metazoa > Chordata > Mammalia > Artiodactyla > Bovidae > Bos > Bos indicus. The sequence continues at coordinate 1,837,200 of NC_091785.1, forward strand.
ATAGATGGGGAAAGAGTGGAAACAGTGGCTGACTTTATTATTTTGGGCTCCAAAATCACTGCAGATGGTGACTGCAGCCATGAAATTAAAAGATGCTTAGTCCTTGGAAGGAAAGTTATGACCAACCTAGACAGCATATTAAAAAGTAGAAACATTACTTTGCCACCAAAGGTCCATCTAGTCAAAGCTATGATTTTTCCAGTAGTCATGTATGGATGTGAGAGTTGGAGTATAAAGAAAGCTGAGCGCTGAAGAATTGATGCTTTTCAATTGTGGTGTTGGAGAAGACTCTTGAGAGTCCGTTGGATTGCAAGGAGATCCAACCAGTCCATCCTAAAGGAAATCAGTCCTGAATGTTCATTGGAAGGACTGATGTTGATGCTGAAACTCCAATACTTTGGCCACCTGATGCAAAGAGCTGACTCATTTGAAAAAGATCTTGATGCTGGGGAAGACTGAGGGCAGGAGGAGAAGGGGACGACAGAGGATGAGATGGTTGGATGGCATCATCAGACTCAATGAACATGAGTTTGGGTAGACTCCAGGATTTGGTGATGGACAGGGAGATCTGGCATGCTGCAGTTCATGGTTTCACAAAGAGTCAGACACAACTGAGCAACTGAACTGAACAGAATTGATAGTTCAGCTATTGTAAAGTGTGTGTGTGTGTCTGTATGTGTGTGTGCATGTGTGCTCAGTCATGTCCCACTCTTTGCAACCCTGGGCACTGCAGCCTGCCAGCTGCCTCTGTCCATCAAATTTTCCAGGCAGGAATACTGGAGCAGGTTGTCATTCCCCACCCCCCCAAGGGATCTTTCCTGACCTAGGGATCAAACCTGCATCTCTTGCACCTCCTACATTGGCAGGTGGATCCTTTCACCACTGTGCTACCTGGGAAGTCCTGCTGTAAAGTATAAAATTAACTAAAGAAGGAGGAGTAGAAGAAGGGCAAGGACAGAGAGAATAAGAACATTATTCACTGGGTGCGGGGAGCTGACGTGAGGCACTCCGCCCATGGCAAAGGTCATGAGGAAGGAGGCTCGACATACGCAAAGGTGGGATCGAGCCTCAGGAGTCTCCCTGGAAATCCTCGAGCATCTACCCCCATAACCAGAGCCTGCCTACTTTGCTACTTTGTGCTCTCACCTGCACCTCTGACTTTATGGGGGGCTGTCCCCCACCACCTCTTTTGGAGAAGGAGTTAACTTAGAGCTCCAGTTAATAATAATTCCTGGGCATGATAGGAATGTTTCAACCTACAAACTCCTCTGAAGGTTCTCTAGCCTGCCTGACAGGCTTTTCTGGCCACATGTGATTGCTCACAGCCTCCCAACCATGAGAGGCACGAGATGCTTTAAACCTTCTAAAAACAGGTTCCTTAGAAAAGTTAGAAAACCATTAGTATAAGTATAGTGGGCTGATTAGAAATCATATTGGTGAAGGGTTTTTCATTTGTTGAGCCAATGTTTGTTGCTAAGTCTCCACATCCCCTGCCCTTACACACATGAATGAATATATAGAAGAAATAAGTATTAACCTTTGATATTAATCACGTTAGACCTTAAGCTAAGTAAATTCTTTCCTTAATTAAAACGCACTACACCCTCACCCTATAGGAATGTAACTTTATTTGGGTGACGTCTGTTTTAAGAATAATCACCCCTGGAGAAATAAGTGTCCTGGTTGACTGACCGTTGTCACAAGGAGAGGGTCATAAATTGTCAGCAGGCCCCCTGGCCAGAAGATGATGTAACACCCCTAAGACCTCTGTATACATTTGTATAAAGCACCTGATTTTGATAAAAGTCAGGACTGCTGACCCCGCGTGACTTTTGCATAACATCTCAATGTATAAAAGTAGACCATGGAAAATAAAGAATTGGGATCAGTTCCTCGAAAGAATGGTCTCCCCATGTCTCTCTCTCTCTCAAACTCTGGCTGAGTCTCCATCTGGAGCGTGGAACCCACCATGCTTACTAATTATGCCTGGGCTTCTAAGATCTGACTGGAGAGGTCTCAGTGTCTCCTCTCCTTTGGGAGAATGGAAGGACGCCTGTGGCCTACGTAAGTGGTACCAGCTTCTTGTCTTGAAGTTTTATTGGTCTCCCGCGTAAACCAAGCAACTCAGCCTCTTTTCTCCACTGAATTTCCCTACTGAGCTATCCTCATTCTATTACTCTTTATATCTCTAATTAATATCTAATTGAAGCTATTGTATCCTGACCCTCGCCGACGCTGTCCCCGCTTCGAACTCCCTGGATCAGCTGGGGCTGGACCCCAGCAACTGGGGGAAAAAATGGAAAGAAATTAAACCAAAGAAAGCAAAAAAAAAGGGGGGGGGGTAAAATTTTAGTTTGTAAAGAGTTAACACTAGACAGAAATAACAGGTATTGGTAAGTATTATGGAGAATTGAAATTCCTGCATGCATTTTGATGAGAATGTAAAACATGCAGGCACTTGGAATATACTATGGCAGCTATTCAGTAAATTTAATATGGAGATATTTATATGGTTCTGCAGTTTCACAATAGGTATACACCCAAGAGAAATGAAACAGGTACACACACAAACTTGTACAGAAATGTTCATAGCAGCATTATTCACCATAGCAAAAAGTGGAAATAATCTAAATGTTCATCAATTGATAAATAGATAAATGAAATGTATATCTATACAATGTAATAGTTTTCAGCCATAAAAGTGATTGAAGTACGACTGCATGCTATAACATTGATGAACTATGAAAGCAATATAGTATGTAAAAGAAGCCAGACACAAGTGCTGCATATTTTATGACTCCATTTATATGACATATCCAGCACAGGCAAATATGAAAAGAGAAAATAGTTACCAGGGGCTGGGGGTGGGGGACTATTACTAATGGGTATGGGAGTTATTTGGGGGGATTAAATTGTTTTGGAATTAGATTGTGTTGATGGTTGTGCAACTTTGTGACTATACTAAAAACCACTGAATTGTACACTTTAAAAATAGATTTTATGGTATATAAATTATATTTCTATAAAGGCACAGTTGATACAGGAAAAGTAAAGCATAAAAAGAGCACAATATGACAAAGAAATAGTGAACTCTGTACAGAAAGATATGCAATTTTGAAATAAACAGTTCAACTTCTTTCCGCACAGAACAATGAATAAAATGTAATTTTTCCCTCTTGAGATCACTAAGTTATTGAGTAGCAAAATATGTTTAGCTAATCAGAAGAAGCACAGAAAAAAACAAAGTGAATAAAATAAGAACAAAAAAATGAAGTGTAATTACTATATTTAAGATACACTATTAAATATTCAGAGAAGGCAATGGCACCCTACTCCAGTACTTTTGCCTAGAAAATCCCATGGACGGAGGAGGCTGGTAGGCTGCAGTCCATGGGGTCGCTAAGAGTCGGACACGACTTCACTTTCACTTTTCACTTTCATGCATTGGAGAAGGAAATGGCAACCCAGTCCAGTGCTCTTGCCTGGAGAATCCAGGAACGGGAAGCCTGGTGGGCTGCCGTCTATGGGAACACACAGAGTTGGACATGACTAAAGCGACATAGCAGTGGCATTAAATAATTTAAGCTTGCAACTTTTTATCAAAATGCTACTTTTATATAAAGATGACTTGACATAAATATAATTCTATTAAATATACAACTTTATATATTAATTCCAAAATCTATCCTCCTGAGCCTCTTTAAAAAATACAAAGAATAACAGCAGTTGTGTAATCATGCCTCCGGCTCTGGCAGTATTGTAATCTAATTTTCCCAGCTTCACATTCAAGTCTCTCTTCTTTTTAAAAAAAATATCAAAGATTCTCCAGACATACATTTCATAGCTTCTTTTGTCCTATATTTTATTCAACTGTCTGGGCTTATGAACGTCACCATGATACCCATGAAGAGTAGTATGAAATATTGGTTTATCAACATGAATGGAGCTTGCAATTTCTGAAGTAACCAAGAGTTATGATTTATAGGAGGATGTTAAGAACATCTAGGAGTTTTTTTTTAAGATGGTTAATAATGCATGAAACTTCACTCATCTACTTGGCATTTAGCTTTTACAGACACTAGAACAGTTCGTTTCAGTAATAACTAACAACAAAACCACTCAGAACAATTGATGTGAAATTTGCTAACTTAAGGCTCTTAGATGTTGCCCTGTGCTGTCTCTGATATTAAGATGGGAAGATCTAGACCAGAGCAATAACCAAAACCTTTCTAATCTGTTAGACATTTTTATTGACTAGTCAGTGCACATACACCATCAACCAACATTTCAGGTAAGTGAAAACATCAACTTATGTGGTTCCCTTTGAAGTTTCTATTATAATTATGGAATAGTATGGTGGCTCAGAGGATAAAGAATCTGCCTACCAGGAGACCCAGTTTCGATTCCTGAGTTGGGAAGATCCATTGGAGGAGGAAATGGCAAACGACTCCAGTAGTCTTGCCTGGAGAATTCCATGGACAGAGAAGCCTGGTGAGCTACAGTCCATGAGACGGCAAAGAGTTGGACATGACAGTGACTAACAACCACACACCAAAGTGAAGAAAAATATAAATGTTTGCACATGTGTGTCAATATTGGAGACAATATACAAGTAAATTTCTTCACTGATTCCTAAATTATTTATCCAAGCATTCATCTCTTATTATCTGTACTAGCTCTTATTTCATTAGCTTCAGTTCAGTGCAGATGCTCAGTCCTGTTGGATTTGTGACCCCATGGATTGCAGCACACCTGGTTTCCCTGTCCATCACCAACTTCTGGAGGTTACTCAAACTCATGTCCATTGAGTCAGTGATGCCATACAACCATCTCATCCTCTGTTGTCCTCTTCTCCTCCCACCTTCAATCTTTCCCAGTAAAAGGGTCTTTTCCAATGAGTCAGTTCTTCACATCATTGGCCAAAGTATTGGAATTTCAGCTTCAGAATCAGTCCTTCCAATGAATATTCAGGACTGATTTCCTTTAGGATAGACTGGTTGGATTTCCCTGCAGTCCAAGGGACTCTCAAGACTCTTCTCCAATACTACAGTTCAAAAGCATAATTTCTTTGGTGCTAAGCTTTCTTTATTATTTTTTAAATTTTATTTTATTTTTAAACTTTACAATATTGTAAGCTTTCCTTATACTCCAATTCTCACATACATACATGATTACTGGAAAAACCATAGCTTTGACCAGATGGAACTTTGTTGGCAAAGTAATGTCTCTGCTTTTTAATATGCTGGGTAGGTTGATCATAGCTTTTTTCCAAGGAGCAAGCATCTTCTAATTTCATGGCTGCAGTCACCATCTTCAGTGATTTTGGAGCCCAACAAAATAAAGTCTCTTACTGTTTCCTTTGTTTCCCCATCTATTTGCCATGAAGTGATGGGACCAGATGCCATGATCTTTGTTTTCTGAATGTTGAATTTTAAGCCAACTTTTTCAGTCTCCTCTTTCACTTTCATCAAGAGTCTCTTTAGTTCTTCTTCACTTTCTGCCATATCTGAGGTTATTGCTATTTCTCCCAGCAATCTTGATTCCAGCTTGTTCTTCATGCACCCCAATATTTCACATGATGTACTCTGCATATAAGTGAAATTAGCAAAATGACAATATGCATCCTTAACATACTCCTTTTTGATTTGGAACCAGTCTGTTGTTCCATGTCCAGTTCTAACTGATGCTTCTTGACCAGCATACAGATTTCTCAGGAGGCAGGTCAAGTAGTCTGGTATTCCCATTTCTTTCAGAATTTTCCACAGTTTGTTGTGATACACACGATCAAGGGCTTTGGCATAGTCAATAAAGCAGAAGTAGATATTTTTCTGGAGCTCTCTTGTTTTGTTGATGATCCAACGGATGCTGGCAATTTGATATCTCTTTCCTCTGCCTTTTCTAAATCCAGTTTGAACATCTGGAAGTTCACGGTTCATGTACTGTTAAAGCCTGACTTGGAGAATTTTGAGCATTACGTTGCTGTTTTGTAAGATGAGTGCAATTGTGTGGTGGTTTGAACATTCTTTGGCATTGCCTTTTTTGGGATTGGAATGAAAACTGACCATTTCCAGTCTAGTGGTCACTGCTGAGTTTTCCAAATTTGCTGGTGTATTGAATGCAGCACTTTCACAGCATCATTGTTTAGGATTTGAAATAGGTCAACTAGAATTCTATCACCTCCGCCAGCTTTGTTCATAGTGATGCTTCCTAAGACCACCTTGACTATGCATCCCAAGATGTCTGGCTCTAGGTGAATGATCACATCATCATGGTTATCTGGGTCATAAAGATCTTTTTTGTATAATTCTTTTGGGTATTCTTGCCACCTCTTCTTAGTATCTTCTGCTTCGGTTAGGTCCATGCCATTCTGTCCTTTATTGAGCCCATCTTTTCATGAAATTTTCCCTTGGTATCTCTAATTTTCTTGAAGAGATATGTAGTATTTTCCATCCTATTGTCTTCCTCTATTTCTTTGTATTGATCACTGAGCAAGGCTTTCTTTATCTCTCTTTGCTATTCTTTGGAATTCTGCATTCAAATAGGTATATGTATCAAAAGTGATTTTGGTAACTGTAGCCAGACATATCAGCTGGACATAAATGAACAGTGACTGAACTCATTTTCTCTGGGTAGCTTGTTGATAATGAGATTCAATTGCAATAAAATACTCTTAAAATACATGTACAGTTTATTTAAGATGAATTATTGAGATTTTTCTGCCATAAGCAAATGAGAATTTTTTTTTCTTCTGAAATTAATTTTAAAAGAGGTTTTAGCAAGTATTAACCCACTAGAAATGTTGGAAGTGTTGAAATTTTGGGGTTCTAGAAATTTTTTATGAATAGAATAGATTTCATAGAGCTTGCCACCAAGGAAAAAAAAATGTAAAGGCATACATAATTTTGACTGATTTTCAAAGTACCTGTATGCAGTATTTTTCTAGCTATTCTTTCAAATTCAGGGCACCAAATACCTATATAGTCTTTGAAATCATCATTGCTCTTCAATGTGAATAATAACCTTTAGGTATCTATATTTTACTTGCATATTTTCTTATTTCATATATCTACACAATAAGGATTAACTTGTTCTCTCATTTCTATCTATAGTGTCAAGAATAATCCATCTATCCTGTGACATTTGAGGTGACCAAACCATACTCTAATCAAAAGGCAGTATTAATATTCTCTATAACAATTTCAGGTACATATAGCAGCACTGAATAATAAGAATTAAACTATGGAGAAAATCCATTCACTTGAATATTCAAACATCAAAATATCTTTTATATACCTTCATTTCAATATACTCAATTTCTATTTGTTTATTTAGTATGCTAATCAGTATGAAGTATAAATCAGAATGCTGAACTATAAATATCCTTGATTCTTTAAGATTTTTTAATGAGTCTTATTATTAATATAGATATTTGACCAAATAACTTGTGTAATTAATCTTTTCAACTGAACTTTTAGACTATGTTAGATAAAGGATAACTTTCATAAAGTACAAAAAAAATGTTTCTTCTTGTTAGGGTAGGGAATGCCTATCAAAGACACTCAGCACTGACATATTAAACATAGTAGATATCATTCTAAGAGCACAGTGTTTAAAAAAGAGGGTGGTTCCCCTAATTCTCCAGGAATACAAAATTATTTTAAGCATTGGTAGCAGACCAAAAATAAAAAAAGAAGTGTGTATGAAGCTTTGGACTAGATCTGAAAGTCTGTCCAATTCAATACTTTGTCCAATGATGTGAAGAACTGACTCATTGGAAAAGACCCTTTTACTGGGAAAGATTGAAGGTAGGAGGAGAAGGGGACGACAGAGGATGAGATGGTTGGATAGCATCATTGACTCAATGGACATGAGTTTGAGTAAGCTCCAGGAGTTGGTGATGGACAGGGAAGCCTGGTGTGCTATAGTCCATGGGGTTGCAAAGAATCGGACATGACTGAGCAACTGAACTGAACTAATGTGTATTGTACATCCTGACTCCTGACTCCTGGATCCTGGATGAACAGGATTTACTTCCTTCTATCACATAAGCCTGACTAAGGTATGTTCAGGTTCCAATCATCTATTTCCTTCCAAAACCCACTATTGCCCTATAACAATGTTTGTCTTTATTTTGATGCACACATTAATTTTGAAAATATATAAAGTGACCAGTCCATGGGGTCACAAAGTGTTGGAAACAACTTAGCAACGGAACAACAAACTGATCAAAATCTTATAAAATAATTTTCTCCATTTATTTTCACCAAGCTTTATCAATTGTCAACATTTCACTTCTGCCCTCTCTAATATAGCTATCTTCCTGTATATTTGTTAAAAAAGAGAATTGTTATAGTCAAAGATGCCATAGTATTTACCCTCTAACTACATCTGCAGATAACTGTATAAAAGACTATTATCCAAAATGATGAAAGAACTTGACATTCAGTCAAATCTTTAATTTGGAGAATAAAAAGGAGATGCTATTGTTTAAAAGTTTAACCTTTCAATTACTATAAATCAAAAAGGAAACTGCTGAACAAATGAATGAAAAATTCCTCCCCTACCTACTATTTTCATGTTCATATATTGCACTGAATTTTCTAAACAATGGAGTTTTAGACGAAGTTTTTTCAGATTACATTTTATTATCAATAGCTAGCTTTTCTACTTATTATTTTTCTCATGTGCTTTTAATTTTTTTGGCCTTATTTTAATTTTTACCCCATTTAGGATAGACAATGGAATTGATTGCTTTCAGTATTTACTACCATATGCTTCAAATTATTTATGTTATTGGAACATTTTTTATTCCCTTAGCTTTAAATGCCTACTGGACTGTAAACTCTTTGAGAATAGGAGGTTTTGTCTGTTATGTTAACCATATATTCCTGGATCCTGAGACAATACAATTACATGAAAGTTTCTCAGTAAATATTTTGCTGAATCAAATAATGAATAAAATGTAAATACTTGTTCTTCTTCAAGAATTCTTTCCTGACTTTCAATATTTTATATGTAAGCCTCCACTGAATTTTACTCAGAATTGGTCAGTTTCTCCTTTGTGTCACTCCGTCTATAGGGTCTATGTTTTTGATCAGTGCTACTAAGTGTTACCAATTTTACTAAATTTTTAACAATTTTAAGAATGAAAACTATATTAAAAAAACAAAAAACCTTGCTTAAAATATGCTTCTAAAATGGACTAGGTAAAAGTCAAAAATTGAAATTTCACAGAAGAGGTCATATTTTTAGCAAAAATGTGTGCAATGTAGTTTTATAAATTGTCACAATCCTGGTGTCTGAAACTGACACAGATTTATTACTTAATAGTTCTGTACATAAGATGTTTCTCACACATATCAGTGGGCTAAAACGAAGATCTTGGCAGGACTGCATGTTTTTCTGGATTCTGTATGAAAGAATCTATTTTCTAGCCTTTTTCTGCTTCTGTAGGGCAGACACATTCTTTGTCTCACAGCCTCTGGCTGCATCTTTAAAGCCAGAAGCATTCCATTTCTCTGACCATTCTTCCTTTGTCACATCTCCTTTTGACTCTGAACAATACCTCCATCTTTCACTTTTAAGGACACTTTGGATTATATATGATCCTCCCAGAATATCTAGGATAATCTATTTTGTTGTTGCTGTGTTCAGTTGCCCAGTAGTATCCAACTCTTGAGATCCCTTGAACTGCAGCACACCAGGCCTCCCTGTCCCTCAACATCTCCTGAAGTTTACCCAAGTTCATGTTCATTACATCAGTGATGCCATCCAGCCATCTCATCCTCTGATGCCCACTTCTTCTCCTGTTCTCTATCTTTCCAAGTGTCGGGGACTTTTCCAATGGGTCGTCTGTTCACATCAGATGACCAAAATAGTGGAGCTTCAGCATCAGTCCTTCCAGTGAATACTCAGGGTTGATTTCCATTAAGATGGACTGGTTTGATCTCCTTGCTGTCCAAGGGGCTTTCAGGAGTCTTCTCCAGCACCACAGTTGGAGGGCATCAATTCTTTAGCATTCTGCCTTTTTTACAGTCCAGCTCTCACAACTGTGTGTGAACACTGGGAAGATCATAGCCTTGATGGTATGGACCTTTGTTGGCAGAGTAAGGTCTCTGCTTTTCAACACACTGTCTAGTTTTCTCATCATTTTCCTTCCGAGAAGCAATCATCCTCTGATTTCATGGCTGCAGCCACCATCTACAGTGATTTTAGAGCCCAAGAAGAGGAAATCTGTCACTACTTCCACCTTTTCCCCTTCTGTTTGCCATACAGTAATGGGGCTAGATGCCATGATCTTAGTTTTAATTTAGTCTTAAGCCAGCTCTTTCACTCTTGTTCTTCACCCTCAAGAGGCTCTTTAGTTCCTCTTTGCTTTCTGCCATTAGAGTGGTGTCATCTGCTTGTCTGAGGCTGTTGATGTTTCTCCCACCTATCTTGATTCCACTTGTAGCTCATCCAGCATGGCATTTCTCATGATGTGCCCAAGTGTATAGGTTACACTAAGCAAAACAGGGTGACTGCAGACTGCCCTGTCACACTCCTTTCTCGATCTTGAACCCATCTTGAACCAGTTGTTCCATACAGGGTTCTAACTGTTGCTTCTTGACCCACATACAGTTTTCTCAGGAGACAGGTAAGATTGTCTGGTATTCCCATATCTCTAAGAGCTTTCCACAGTTTGTCATGATCCACACAGTAAAAGACTTTAAGTAGTCGATGAAACAGAAATAGATGTTTTTTCTGAAATTGCCTTGCTTTCTCTATAATCCAGCAAATGTTGACAATTTGATCTCTAGCTCCTCTGCCTTTTCTAAACCCTTCTTGGACATATGGAAGTTCTTGATCTGCATAATGATGAAACCTAGCATTAAATTCACCCATTTCCATGCATTTTAGTTTTCTGATTCCTAGGATGTCAATGTTTATTCTTACCATCTCCTGCTTGACCACCCCCAATTTTCCTTGATTCATGGACCTAATATTCCAGGTTCCTATACAATACTGTATACTGTTCTTTGCAGCATCGGATTTTACTTTCATCACCAGACACACCCACAACTGAGCATTGTATTCACTTTGGCCCAGCCACTTGATTCATTCCGGGGCTATTGTAATTCTCCTTTGCTCTTTCCCAGTAGCATATCAGACACCTTCATATCTGGGGGACTCATCTTTTGGTGTTGTATTTTTTTGGTCTTTTATATAGTTTATGAGGTTCTCACAGCAAGCATGCTGGAGTGGTTTGCCATTTCCTCCTCCAGTGGATCATGTTTTGTCAGAACTCTGCTATGACTCATCCATCTTGGGTGCCCCTGCATGGCATGGCTCATAGTTTCATTGAGTTATGCAAGCCCCTTCATCATGCCAAGGCAGAGATCTCTGTTTTAAGGTGAGCTAATTAGCAACCTTGATTCTACCTGCAATGTTAACTAGGTAATCATTCTTTGTCAGGTAACATTACATACTCAGAGATTCTGAGAATTAGGATATGGAGATATATTTATATATCACAAATCATTATATTTGTATATCCTGAGAGAGAGATATATATATAGCAAACATTACTAGTACATTCGATATTTGTGCTCTATGTTATATTATTTGACTAATTTTAATTGCTTTTAAAAAATAAGCAGCCCTCCACTGGATTTCACATAAAAAAATGTTCAAAAACCATTTTCCAAGTTGATTGCTTTAATAGTTGCTGCTGCTGCTAAGTCACTTCAGTCATGTCCGACTCTGTGCGACACCATGGACTGCAGCCTACCAGGCTTCTCCGTCCATGGGATTCTCCAGGCAAGAACACTGGAGTGGGATGCCATTTCCTTCTCCAATGCATGAAAGTGGAAAGTGAAAGTGAAGTCACTCAGTCGTGTCTGACTCTTAGTGACACTATGGACTGCAGCCTACCAGGGTCCTCCATCCATGGGATTTTCCAGGCAACAGTACTGGAGTGGGGTGCCATTGCCTTCTCCCTAATAGTTGCTAGTAGTTTAAAATGTTTCCTCTGATAATGTTTTTTAAATATATATAATTAAAACTTTTTTTCTAAGATAAATTCTAGATATCCTTCCTTAGTACTGTTCTATTGTTTTTTTTTTTTTTTTTTTTTTTTTAGTTCTTAGAGAAGTTAAGTCCATTACTCTGAATTCAGCACATTAAGAGTAAGACTACAGTCTTTAGTCTTACTTACAAGATAAAAGCTTATATTCCATCTAGCATATCTAGCTACACAATAAATGCATAATGGTTGAACTGCAATCTGTACCCAAAAAGAGCTCAATAGGTTATGACATTTTAATTACTTCAAATAACATGGAATATTGATTTGCTGAGGTTTTTCAGCCACATGTAGGAGTTCTGGTATTGCAAAGAGAACACATGATTCTGAAAGATGTATTCATATGCACTTGATTGCTAGAGAAAAATGTCAATTCATTAAATTTATATATTAAATTATTTTATATTTAAAAGTGTTATAGGAATGCCAGAGGGTATTTATGTTTATGAAAAACAGGCATGAACAGCCAATTTTATGATGACTGTCAGGGCTGACTGTGCTGTTCTGCACATAGTCCCTTCCTCCCACCTACACACCTCTGAAACTCCCCTTTAAAAAAATTCTTGCCCCCTGCTCAGTGGTAGGGATTTGGCCTTTGGACAGGAATCTAACTTCTCTTCAGGCTGCCAGCTTCTTGAATAAAGCAAACTTTCCTTTCTACAACACTTGCCTCTCAAGTATTTGATTTTGAATGCCAATCAGCTGGGCTTGAGGTCAATGATAGATTTTGGCAATAAGCATAGGGCTGTACCCTCATAGTGTCTTGCTCCTCTGAGTTTCCTGAAGGAAAGCCATCAGGTATGGCATCACACTAGAATGGTCATAATGAGCCAGCTGTGCATGGCTAGATGGTTCCAAGACAGGTATTTTGGGGGATGTTCCCATTAACTGCCAAAACTATTTGTTTTGGGGGAATCCCCCCTGTTTCTTCCCTGCTCAGCACTCACTGCCAACTTCTATTTTCAGTTGTTGGGAGAAGATATAATAATATTATAAAACCAATGACATTTTTCTGTCTCAGAAAACTTAATGCTATACATAGGCCTAAACAAATATGCTTTTACTCTAGAGAATTCATTTGTTGTTGTTCAGCCCTTATAATGTCCAAATTTTGTGACCCCATGAACTGCAGCACACCAGGCCTCTCTGTCCCTCAACAATTCCCAGAGTTTGCCCAAGTTCATGTTCATTGCATCAACAATACCATCCAGCCATCTCATCCTTTGTCACCCTCTTCTCCTCTGCCGGGAGCCAGCGTGAGGAGCTCCACATGTGGCAAAGGTCATGAGGAAGAAAGGCTCAGCAAACACAAAGGCGGGATCAAGCCTCAGGAGTCCCCCTGGATATTCTTGAGCATCTACCCCCAAAACCAGAGTCTGCCTACTTTATTGCTTTGTGCTCTCACCTCTGACTTTACTGGGGGCTGTCCCCCACCACCATCTCACTCTCTCTGATAAAGAGTTAACTTACAACTCCAGTTAATAAAGTTCCTGGGCATTAGGAGTGTTTAAATCCAAACCCCTCAGATAGCTCTCTAACTCGCCTGACAAGTTTACCAGGACTCCTACAGCTATGCATACCATTGTTTACAGTCTCCCAGCCTTGAGAGGCATGGGATGCTTAAAATATTCAAATAGCTTAGAGCCTCTCAGAGAGTTAGGAACTGTCAGAATAAAACTAGTAAAAGATTTCATTGATGAGCCAATGCTTGCTGCCAAGTTTCCACATCCCCTGTATTGTATCCTTGAATGTGTATTAATTAATATAGTTGGTATGTAAAAAAAATAAGTAGTGGCCTTGGTGTTAGCAACTTTAGACCCTTAAGGTAATAAATTCTTTCCTTTGTTGTAAACCCACTGCACTTCTGCCCTGTAGGAATGCAACTTTATCTAACACCTTCAGAGGATGGCGCCAAACTTTAAAATAATTACTCTTAGAGAAAATAAGTCTTATGGATTGACAAACCTTTGTCAGAGTCATAAAATGTTAATAGGCCTTCTGGCCAGAAGATGATGTAAATCACCTAAACCATTTGTATATGATAAATTTGCAGGAAAGAAACCCTGGTTTCGATAAGGATCAAAGACTGCTGACTTTGCATGATTTCACACCCCCTATTATCCTCTATGTACAACTTATGGTATAAAAGCCCCTGTTGAAAATAAAGCTACAGGCCTTGCTCACTGAATCTTGGTCTCCCCATGTCATTCTTTCTTTCATATTCTGGCTGAGTCTCCATCTGGAGTGCAGAGGTCCTCTGCGATCATTTATTTGCCTGGGCTTCTAAGACCCACTCGAGAAGGTGCCTAAAGTGGGGTACTTTCCGCTATTCAAGAGGGTGCCTGCAGCCTCCATGGTCAGAGCTAACCTGATGTCACAGGTTATATTGATTTTCCACGTAAACCAAGCTACTCAGCCTCTTTTCTCCACTGAATTTTCCTGCGGAGCTATCCTCATTCTATTACTCTTTATATTTTTGATGAATATTTAAATAAAGCTATTGTATTCAGTGAACTCGCCAAAGCTGTCTCCCCTTCGAACTCCCTGGATCAGCCAGGGCTGGACCTCAGCACTCCTCCTACCTTCAATCTTTCCCAACATCAGGATCTTTTCCAATGAGTCAGTTCTTTGTATCAGGTGGCCAAAGTATTGGAGCTTCATCTTCAGCATCATTCCTTCCAGTGAACATTCAGAGTTGATTATCTTTAGGATTGACTGGTTGGATCTTTTTGCTGTCCTAGAGACTCTCAAGAGTCTTCTCCAACATCACAGTTCAAAGGCATTAATTCTTCAGTGCTCAGCCTGTTTTATTGTCCAGCTCTCACATCTATACATAACTATTGGAAAAACCATAGCTTTGACTAGACAGACCTTTGTTGGGAAAGTAATGTCTCTGCTTTTCAATACACTATCCAGGTTTGTCATAGCTTTTCTTCCAAGGAGCAAGTGTCTTTTAATTTCATGGCTGCACTCATTGCAGTGATTTTGGAGCCCAGTAAATAAAATCTGCTACTGTTTCCACGTTTTCCCCATTTATTTACCATTGCATGATGGAACCAGATGCCATGATCTTAATTTCTTGAAGGTTGAGTTTTAAGCCAGTTTTTCCACTCTCCTCTTTTATCTTTATCAAGAGATTCTTTAGTTCCTCTTCACTTTCTGCCATTAGGATGGTATTATCTGCATATATGAGGCTGTTGATATTTTTCCTGGCAATCTTGACACCAACTTGTGATTCATCCAGCCTGGCATTTCACATGATGTACTCTGCATATAAGTTAAATAAGCAGGGTGACAGTATACAGTCTTAATGATTTCTTTTCCAATTTTGAGCCAGTCCATTGTTCCATGTCTGGTTCTAACTGTTGCTTCTTGACCAGCATACAGGTTTCTTAGGAGGTTGGTAAGGTGGTTTGCCTCTCTTTAAGAATTTTCCACAGTTTGTTGTGATCCACTAAGTTAAAGGCTTTAGCATAATTAAAGTAGATATTTTTATGGAATTTTCTTGCTTTTTCTCTGATCCAATGGATGTTGTGAATTTGGTCTCTGGTTCCTCTGCATTTTCTAAATCCAGTTTGTACATCTGGAAATTCTGCATTTGTGTACTGTTGAAACCTAGCTTGAAGGATTTTGAGCTAGCATGTGAAATCAGCACACTTGTACAGTACTTTGAACATTGTTTGGCAGAGTTCTTTTTTGGGATTGGAATGAAAACTGACCTTTTCCTGTCCTGTGGCTACTAATGAGTTTTCCAAATTTGCTGGCATATTGAGTGCAGCATTTTCACAGCATCAGCTTTTAGGATTTGAAATAGCTAAGCTGGAATTTCATCACCTCCACTAGCTTTGTTTGTAGTAATGCTTCCTAAGGCCCACTTGACTTCACACTCCAGGATGCCAGGCTCTAGGTGACTGACCACACCATCGTGGTTATCTGGGTCATTAAGACCTTTATCATACAGTTCTTCTGTGTATTCTTGCCACCTCTTCTTAATCTCTTTTCTTTGTGTTAGGTCTTTTCTGTCTCTGTCCTTTATTATGCCCATTTTTGCATGAAAATTTTCCTTGGTATCTCTAATTTTCATGAAGAGATCTCTAGTCTTTCCCATTCTATTGCTTTCCTTTATTTCCTTACTCACAGGATAAAACTTGGACCCAACAGACAATGGTAAGTCTATACTGACATTTTTATAGACTAGTAAAAATTTACTAATGCTATGTGACTCTTATAGTAGGCTAATGTACCATGGACATTCCACTAGATAAATCTGGAAAAAAAAAAAAAAAAAGATCACATTAACCATGTTTCTGTTCTAGCAAACACTGAAGTCTTAATTTCACTTGAGCAGTTAAACCAAAATTAAATAAATAAATTAAAATATCACCAACAGATAATAAGAAAGATGTTTGACTTTTAGAGTATTAATAAAAAAGATAATTCATTTCTATAGAAGTAAGTATGGTATTGTTTTTCATACATTATGTCCTTTTTTTAAAATCTATTATGTCATGTATCTATTTTACTATTATCTAGATAAATATACTTCATTAAAATGATAAAAGAGAATCATAGTATTATGCAAGTTCATTTCCTTAAGCAGAATGTAGTAGTAAATTTGGCAAATTCCTGCAAAGTTCTTTCGATGATCTTGCTTTTGTTTGTTTATTTGAGCGTGAAAGTGTGCAACAGAAGATGGTTGACTTTTTGATAGGGAAATGCTAACACACCTAAGGAGATCATTCTGAAAGTTACATATTAAGGCTTTAGGGCCTCTTTTATGATCTTTATTCTACACATGATTGAGTAAAGCTTTAAGACTAAAATTCCCTTAGGTGTCTTAATGGTTAGGCCTAATTTATTTGACAACTTAGCTACACAGTAGCAATTTGGGTAGGCTGCTTCTCAGCACATATCTTGGGATGTAGAACTCCAACAAACTAGGAACATGTGTTGTAAACTGGAGCAGTTTAACAGAGCATTTAATGATTATTTGGTTGAAAATCTCTATAAAGGGAACAAGAAATTCACACACCAGGCTGCAATGTTCTTTCTCCTAAACATTTAAATGAAGTGATTAAGGGTTTATTTGCTTTTTATGTCTGCCATTTCACCATTTTAGTTTTATACATTGACTTTTATAGTGACTGACGCTGGTTCAGGAAACAGATGTGCTTTTATTAAGTGCATTTTTTTTTTTTTTAACAAAAAAGGGAGAAAGTAATGTATCAAATGTAAATGTTATAGTTAAGATGATTAAATGCTAGAAAAATAGTCTGCAGGCATGTAAACCAAGGAATTATGTAATAGTCGAAAACATTTAGTGG
This sequence comes from Bos indicus, assembly GCF_029378745.1. Classification (NCBI taxonomy): domain Eukaryota; kingdom Metazoa; phylum Chordata; class Mammalia; order Artiodactyla; family Bovidae; genus Bos; species Bos indicus. The sequence continues at coordinate 1,854,588 of NC_091785.1, forward strand.
CCCAGTCACAGAAGGACAAATACTGCATGATTTAACTTACATGATGTTTCTAATTAATGAAACTCAGAGGAGAAAAGAATTGAATGGTGTTTGCCAGGGTTTGAGGGGAGGGGGAAACAGAAAGTTGCTAATCAGTGTATGAAAAAGTTCTTCAGTTATAAAGGATGAAAAGTTCTCTCTGATATACAACATTGGATCTTTAAGTAATCATAGTACACTTAACATAAGATCTATGCTCTTAACAGATTTTTAAGTGTTCTTTTACTATAAAACAAATATTTGTAAATTTTTTTAATTTATATATACACACACACACACATGCAAACAAATGGCTACTGTAGAGGGCTATTTTTTCTTCCCAAAATATTAGAAACTATACTTTTAGTTATATTTAATGTTCAAAGGAAACTCCTGAATTTCTGAATCAAATGTATGATGTACACCAATGCTTTCCAATCACTTTTAGAGCAACAGGACATTTTAAAAACATAAAACAGAAACATTTGTGCAAAGTGATACATACTCAAATTTTAAATTATTTACTAGGTATATGATTTATAGGAAACTAAACAGATAGAAATGCTGGGCTGGAAGAAGCACAAGCTGGAATCAAGATTGCCTGCAGAAATATCAATAACCTCAGATATGCAGATGACACCACCCTTATGACAGAAAGTGAAGAGGAACTAAAGAGCCTCTTGATGACAGTGCAAGAGGAGAGTGAAAAAGTTGGCTTAAAGCTCAACATTCAGAAAACGAAGATCATGGCATCTGGTCCCATCCCGTCATGGGAAATAGATGCGGAAACAGTGGAAACAATGTCAGACTTTATTTTGTTGGGCTCCAAAATCACTACAGATGGTGATTGCAGCCATGAAATTAAAAGACGCTTAGTCCTTGGAAGGAAAAGTTATGACCAACCTAGATAGCATATTCAAAAGCAGAGACAATACTTTGCCAACAAAGGTCCGTCTAGTCAAGGCTATGGTTTTTCCAGTGATCACGTATGGATATGAGAGTTGGACTGTGAAGAAAGCTGAGCGCCGAAGAATTGATGCTTTTGAACTGTGGTGTTGGAGAAGACTCTTTAGAGTCCCTTGGATTGCAAGGAGATCCAACCAGTCCATTCCGAAGGAGATCAGTCCTGGGTGTTCTTTGGAAGGAATGATGCTAAAGCTGAAACTCCAGTACTTTGGCCACCTCATGCCAAGAGTTGACTCATTGGAAAAGACTCTGATGCTGGGAGGGATTGGGGGCAGGAAGAGAAAGGGACAACAGAGGATGAGATGACTGGATATCATCATTGACTCAATGGACATGAGTTTGAGTGAACTCCAGGAGTTGGTGATGGACAGGGAGGCCTGGCATGCTGCAATTCATGGGGTCACAAAGAGTCGGACATGACTGAGTGACTGAACTGAACTGAAACAGATAAATCTACAGAAGTATTCTGCCTAGAAATCTCATTTTTTTTTTAAATTGCAAAATTCAGAGTTAAATATCAGACAAAGTTTTCAATGAATTTTTTCTTAATGATTAGAGAGCAGATCTCAAGTATGAAAACCAAAAGAGATTCTCTTAAAAATAAAGCTCAGCATGAATGGAAGGAGCAAGTTGTTAGAACCCCAAACCTCCATATTTAGAGAGATGATTAGAGGTGATTGGATGGAGGTGGTCACTCTTCCAAGGGTGAGTCTTAAGAGCACAAGTGGCTGGTGCTTGAAGGCTTAGGGCATACCCAGTCCATCCCCTAGTATAGTATTAAAGACCAAGTCATTTTTGCATTCTTAGATGAGTAATTGCCTTGTGGCCTAAAACCAGAATAGAATTCCCTGGTGTCTTAGTCAGTAAAGAGTCTGCTTGCAATGCAGGAGACCTGAGTTCAGTCCCTGGGTTGGGAAGATCCCTTGGAGAAGGAAATGGCAACCCACTCCAGTATTCTTGCCTGAAGAATTCCCTAGACAGAAGAACCTGGTGGGCTACAGTCCATGGGGTCACAAAGAGTCAGACATGACTGAATGACTAACACTTTAACTTTCACTGGACATTTTGGTTGGCCTTTTAGAGCCAGGATGAGGCCCATCTTCAGACATAGACCCATGTCTTTCTTTATAAGAGGGGAAAAAAATTTTCAGACTAGCATATTTTTCACTGATCATAGAGGATTCTGCATCTCTTCATGTGAGGGACAAATTAAAGCTGTTAATATTTTGCCTTGGAGGTCCTTTTATTAGAAGAATTCAGTTAATTATTACTTTGAGAGAGTGGTTTCAGTCTCTACCTGTTATCTATTAAAGTATTTTGGTTTGCTTCTCTTAGTAGGCTTCCTGATTGACAGTGTACATCATCTCTCTAGAAAAATCTTTATCTTTAGCCTAAGCAGGATGGAATAGACATGGGCTCTCATTTACTCTGAATTTTACAGGAACTTCTTATTTTTACATAAATTGTTAACCATTTCATGAATTTTCTATATGTACATTTTAACTGTCTCTGACAATTTCAGCTCTGTCTTTGCCCAAAACTTCCTTGCTGTCCTTAGCTATTGTAGAAGAGTCATTAGTTTCTATTGCTCTACTTTGGGCTAAAGCCTTATATACATTTCAAACTTGAAATTTATTATTCTTAAGCTAATTTCATATAGAACATACTTTTTCTTCTTGAAAATTTGACCAAAATTTTTTAATGAATTTTGCAATATTTTTGTAGCTTCCTGGGTTTTTTTGATACATGTATATATTTTCCTCTTTTTCTAGGTTAAACAGCAGATTTTATATAGCATTTGCTTTGTGTTTTCAAATCTTATGGTGTCTTTAATCCCAAGAGCTTCATCAGAGTGTGTGTGTGTGTGTGTGTGTGTGTGTGTGTGTGTGTGTGTATGTATTAGTCTTAGGTTTCTTTTTTGCTTTCATTTATTCATTCAGAACCTGGCACTCTAAGAAAATTTCTATATTCCTTCTATATTGTCAATCAGTTGTCAGCTGGTATCTTCCACATTCAGTCTGGAAATTTCCTAACTAGGAATAAATTTTTTAGGTACATTTCCTATTTGTACATTTTAAGTGAAGGAAATCATTGCAGAAAGCAGTGTTGCAAACTTTCCACTATTACAGTAACAAAGATCACATATCTTTAGCTTCCACTCACATTCATTGCTTGCTTTCTTTCATTTCCTCATGAACAGCATCTTAGGACCTTTCAGTTCAGTTCAGTTCTGTCACTCAGTCATGTCCAACTCTGTGCGACCCCATGGACTGCAGCACACCAGGCCTCCCTGTCCATCACCAACTTCCAGAGTTTCCTCAAACTCATGCCCATTGAGTCAGTGATGCCATCCAACCATCTAATCCTCTGTTGTCCCCTTATCCTCCTGCCTTCAATCTTTCCCAGCATCAGGGTCTTTTAAAATGAGTCAGTTATTCGCATCACGTGGCCAAAGTATTGGAGTTTCACCATCAGTCCTTCCAGTGAATATCAGGACTGATTTCCTTTAGGATGGACTGGTTGGATCTCCTTGCAGGCCACGGGACTCTCAAGAATCTCCTCCAAACACCACAGTTCAAAAGCATCAATTCTTCAGTGCTCAGCTTTCTTTTTATGTTTCTGCAAACATTCATTCATGTTCTATTTTCTCCTGACACCTGAATTCATTATCATATGTCCAAGACCTAAATTATTTTGCAGTTAGTATGTGTTATATAACAAACCACCCCAAAACATAGCCTCTTAAAGAAAGGATAATCATTTTATCATCATTCATGACTTTTGTAGGTCAATAATTTGGAAAAAGATCAGATGGGCAGCCCAGGTTCAAAATATCTCATGTGACTGCAGTTGGATATTGACTGGATATGAAATGGCAGGGTACTGGAGCTGCTAGGTACTGTTCAGACATGTCTCTCTTTATGTAGTCTCAAGGTCATCCCATATAATGTTTTCACATTCAGTAGTCTGGGCTTCTTCCCAGTATGGGAGCCTCAGGGCAGCTATACTTTCTACATGGTAGCTGGCTTCTCTCAGGGCCATAGTTCCAAAAGAATAGAACTGTGGGTAAATATTTGCTTCAGAATTCAGTCATAGCATCATTCATGCTAAACTTCATTGGCTGAAGTGGTCACAAAGTCTACCCAAGTGCGAGAATAGGGGACATGAACTCAGTACTCAGTGGGAGGAATATTAAGGTCTCATTGTAAGAAGAGCATGTAGAATGGGCTATATTTTTGGAAGCATCTTTAGAAAATTCATTCTGCCAAAGGCTTTAGCCAAAATGTTCCTACATTTTTATTTAATTTACTCTTAAATTTACATTAATCAAAAACTAAGTTTTTCTAAAAGGAGTGTTAAGAGCTGAATTGCGTACCTTCAAAATTCTGGTATGGAATCCCTAACCCTCAATGTGATGTTATTGGAAATAGGGTTTTTAAGCAGGTAATTGATGTTAAATGAGATCACAATAATAGTTTCCCAATGAAAGAAAATAAATTTCTGTTTAAGCCACACAGTCTGTGGTATCTTTTTCTTATAGCAGCACAAATTAACAAATACAAAAAGCAAAGCAATTGTTTTTAATTTAAAAGATGGAAAATATGACTTTCATATCATTCTCTGGGAGCTCACAATGCAGTTTATCAAATAAAATTCTCTGAAAAGTCATGCAATAAAGAGATATGTTCAACTGTATCTAATGGAATTTAACCCACTGATTCCCAAACTCCTCTGTATATCAAGTAGTTCTCCTTTCACCCTGATGCTTCTGTTGAATCTCATGGAATAATGTAGCTTTATGCAGTATGGTATTTTAATAAAAATTGAGCATGGCTCATTTGTATTAGATTTTCTACTTAAAGAAAATGAAGTCTACTCCAGAAATACCTCTTTCTTAGTTATGTGGATGATGATCACATGGTGGTTACATTAATTTATACTATTTAGCTTTAACCTAGAACTTTTACATATATTGTGGAAAAGTAGATTTAAAGAGATGAATTAGTAAGGATTAATAAATGCTCTTCTTGGGCTTCCCTGGCAGCTCAGACAGTAAAAAATCTGCTTGCAATTCAGGAGGCCTGGGTTCTATCCCTGGATCAGAAAGGTCCCCTGGAGAAGGAAATGGCAACCCACTCCAGTATTCTTGCCTGGAGAATTCCATGGACTGAGGAGCCTAGCAGACAGTCCATAGTGTTTCAAAGAGTCAGACACGGCTCAGCAACTAACATTTTCACTCTAATATATGCTCTTAATCTCTCTTAAGAAGACATTTATTGAATGCCTGCTATCAGCTACACATTGTCTTAAACATGTACTTGATGGAGAAATTAATATCTTTAAGAATTTTATAGCTAGAAGAGGAAGATAACTTTTTACAAAAAAAAAAAAGGAGCTATAGAATACTATGTGTTTGGCTCTCAGAGTAATGATAATAATTAGAGTAGGCATTTATTGGAAACATACTGTGTTCCAAGTACAGTGCTAGGCACCTTTAATATATCATCCATTTAAAATTTAGAACAGTCAACCGTATATTAGAGATACTGCCATAATCCTTTTTGCCTGAATTAAGAAGCTTAAATTCAAACAAATCAAGCAATTTGCCTGATAAATGAGATACTTCTGATCAGTGAGGTTGAGAGGAAAGGCTTTGATTTGATTTTTTTATGAGTGAGCAGGTTTGTGCAGAAAAGAACACTGCAGAATAATGCTTTCCTTAGACAGGAAGCAGCCTTGACAGTATCTTGAGGGAGTGTAAAGATGTGAGCCATTTGAAGATTGCGAATGGTGTGGTGTGACTCTCAACATTTTTAGCTGGGTAAAGAAAGGAACTCAGTCATACCATTCTGAACTACAACAGAAGAAAAACAGGTAATATAAAAAAATATCTCTGTTCAGTAAAAAATTATATTAATATAGGCCAGTAGTTCTCAAGAGGGTTGTTCAGCTTCATAAGGGACATTTTATTTCAAAGATTGTTGGACATTGCCGGCATTTACTATGTAGGGTTTGGGGATATTAGACAGCTAGTGCTAGAAGTCCCACACAAAAAATGAATTATTTTGAGCCCAGTGACATTTCAAAAGTTCCTTAGGATATTCATTTAGGGAAATTCTTGTTTAAAGTATATAAAGTTTAACTCCACTATGCATATAAACAGAAGATTTATTGTTCTCAGGTTTACTAAACATTAAATTTTTACAATCAAAAGACCTCAGTGTGAATCTATAGAAATTACACTTAAATTTGTTGAAAACCCTAGTCAGAGACATTCCAAGTAGAAAATCACATCACTAATGGTAATGCTAAATATTTTGTTTGGTCACCAATATTGTGTGTATGTCTGCATTTGTGACTCATACACTGGATGGGATTCCACGTATAGGATAAACATCTACTTTGTTATGAGTTCTATAGTTGTATCTGTAAATGTGCAAAATTAAATGCATGTTATTTTATTATCAATAAATTTTCTCACTTTTTATATTGAGTTAAGTTTTGGGCATTGAAGCAAGTTTGTAAAAATATGAATATAGATTATTTCACTATTATTAATTTCAGTTTAAGGTTTTAAGGGGAGGTTTGTGCATGTTTACAAATAGAACAAGGAAGCATAAAATATCACAGAGAACCATATATACTGTCAGCATAGATTAAATATGGAAGGCAGAATATATACATTATTTTTCTTTTCTCGTCTGGGTTGCTATCTCTATTTAAAAATTCTCATCTATTTAAACTTTGTTCCACTTACAGGAGTCAGGTTCTATTTCTAACCATTAAATTATAAACAAGAATTGCGAGATAAGATTTCTGAAAAGGCTTTTAGACAAGGGATTGTCTCTGTTCCTGTGCTGATTTTATCTTACCACTGTACTGCTTTTGTCATCTTTCTGCTTCAATGATACCCAGAGATGTAGCAGAAACATGGCAAGTATGATGGAGAAAAGCCAAGTGATGATAGTAATGGAGCAGAAAAAGGAGAAGAGATATTGGTTCACAATCTTATCATAGAATCACTATACCTGCCTATATCTTGATATCTTAAGTAAAAGCAATAAACTTTCACTTTTTAAAGTTATTGTTTAGTTAGCAGCAGTGTCCTTGCAAACTTGAGAAGAGCAACACAACACGATGGCATAATGTAATGATGAAGAAGCCAGGATTCCTGAGGACACTGTGTACTTTACTCTCTAGAATGCCAGTTTCCTTACTTTCAGTTATGAGAGAGAAAGAAATTCACACTTGGTTGACAGTATTTGTTGGGTTTTGATTACTTAGAAGCTCATATTAAGCAATATAGAAAAGTCATTGCTTAAATGATAACAGGTCCATGTATTCATTCAAGCAGTTTATTGAGAGAATATCCATGGAACACAAGTGTAAAGAAATGACATTAAAATGCTAAACAAGACCCTCAGTGCCTCTGTTAATTGATAGTTGCAGTTAGCACTGAGAGTTTGATACAAATTTCAGTCTGCATTAGAAGATGATAGGACACACAAGGACTTTCTATTCAGACATTCAGATCCGACCAGATCAGTCGCTCAGTCGTGTCCGACTCTTTGCTACCCCATGAATCGCAACACACCAGGCCTCCCTGTCCATCACCAACTCCCGGAGTTCACTGAGACTCACGTCCATCGAGTCAGTAATGCCATCCAGCCATCTCATCCTCTGTCGTCCCCTTCTCCTCCTGCCCTCAATTCCTCCCAGCATCAGAGTCTTTTCCAGTGAGTCAACTCTTCACATGAGGTGGCCAAAGTACTGGAGTTTCAGCTTTAGCATCATTCCTTCCAAAGAAATCCCAGGGCTGTTCTCCTTCAGAATGGACTGGTTGGATTTCCTTGCAGTCCAAGGGACTCTCAAGAGTCTTCTCCAACACCACAGTTCAAAAGCATCAATTCTTCGGTGCTCAGCCTTCTTCACAGTCCAACTCTCACATTCATACATGACTACAGGAAAAACCATAGCCTTGACTAAATGAACCTTTGTTGGCAAAGTAATGTCTCTGCTTTTGAACATGCTATATAGGTTGGTCATAACTTTTCTTCCAAGGAGTAAGCGTCTTTTAATTTCATGGCTGCAGTCACCATCTGCAGTGATTTTGGAGCTCAGAAAAATAAAGTCTGACATGTTTCCACTGTTTCCCCATCTATTTCCCATGAAGTGGTGGGACCAGATGCCATGGTCTTCATTTTCTGAATGTTGAGCTTTAAACCAACTTTTTCACCCTCCACTTTCACTTTCATCAGGAGGCTTTTGAGTTCCTCTTCACTTTCTGCCATAAGGGTGGTGTCATCTGCATATCTGAGGTTATTGATATTTTCCTGGCAATCTTGATTCCAGTTTGTGCTTCTTCCAGTCCACCGTTTCTCATGATTTACTCTGCATATAAGTTAAATAAACAGGGTGACAATATACAGCCTTGACGAACTCCTTTTCCTATTTGGAACCAGTCTGTTGTTCCATGTCCAGTTCTAACTGTTGCTTCCTGACCTGCATACACATTTCTCAAGAGGCAGGTCAGGTGGTCTGGTATTCCCATCTCTTTCAGAATTTTCCACAGTTTATTGTGATCCAAACAGTCAAAGGCTTTGGCATAGTCAATAAAGCAGAAATAGATGTTTTTCTGGAACTCTCTTGCTTTTTCTATGATCCAGCAGATGTTGGCAATTTGATCTCTGGTTCCTCTGACTTTTCTAAAACCAGCTTGAACATCAGGAAGTTCATGGTTCACATATTGCTGAAGCCTGGCTTGGAGAATTTTGAGCATTACTTTACTAGCGTGTGAGATGAGTGCAATTGTGCGGTAGTTTGAGCATTCTTTGGCATTGCCTTTCTTTGGGATTGAAATGAAAACTGACCTTTTCCAGTCCTGTGGCCACTGCTGAGTTTTCCAAATTTGCATTAGGAAAAAGTTAAACAGGAATAGGTCTGGAAATGTGGCCAGAGAATTGGGCAAACAAGATCAAAGATACATGCTTAAATGGTTTGTAAAATAAGAATAGAATCAGTTCAGTTCAGCTGCTCAGTCATGTGTGACTCTTTGCAACCCCATGGACTGTAGCATGCCAGGCTTCCCTGTCCATCACCAACTCCCAGAGCTTAATCAAACTCATGTCCATTGAGTCAGTGATGCCATCCAACTATCTCATCCTCTGTCATCCCCTTCTCCTCCCACCATCAATCCTTCCCAGCATCGTGATCTTTTCCAATGAGTCAGTTCTTCCCATCAAGTGACTGAAGTATTGGAATTTTTAGCATCAGTCCTTCGAATGACTATTCAGGACTGGTTTCCTTGAGGATTGACTGGTTTGAACTTGCAGTCCAAGGGACTCTCAAGAGTCTTCTCCAATACCACAATTTAAAATAATCATTTCTTTGGCACTCAGCTTATTTTATAGTCTGACTCTCACATTCATACATGACTGATGAAAAAACCAAAGCTTTGACTAGATGGACCTTTGTTGGTAAAGTAATGTCTCTGCTTTTTAATATGTTGTCTAGGGTTTCATGGCTGCAGTCACCATCTGCAGTGATTTTAGATCCCTCCAAAATAAAGTCTCTCACTGTTTCCATTGTTTCCCCATTTATCTGCCATGAAGTGATGGGAACAGATGCCATGATCTTACTTTTCTGAATGTTCAGTTTTAAGCCAGATTTTTCAGTCTCATTTTTCACTTTTATCAAGAGGCTCTTTAGTTCTTCTTCACCTTCTGCCATAAGGGTGGTGTCATCTGCATATCTGAAGTTATTGGCATTTCTCCTGGCAGTCTTGATTCCAACTTATGCTTCATCCAGCCCAGCATTTCTCACAATGTACACTGTATGTAAGTTAAATAAGCAGAATGAAAATATACAGCCTTGATGTACTCCTTTCCCAATTTGGAACCAGTCTGTTGTTACATGTCTGGTGCTAACTGTTACTTCTTTACCTGAATACAGATTTCCCAGGAGGCAGGTAAGGTGGTCTGGTATTCCCAGCTCTTTAAGAATGTTCCACAGTTTGTTGTGATCCACAAGTCAAAGGCTTTGATGTAATCAACAAAGCGGAAGTAGATTTTTTTTTTTCCTGGAACTCTCTTTGCTTTTTCTATGATCCAACAGATGTTGGCAATTTGATCTCTGGCTCCTCTGCCTTTTCTAAATCCAGCTTGAACATCTGGAAGTTCATGGTTCACATGTTGTTGAAGCCTGGTTTGGAGGATTTTGAACAGTACTTTGCTAGCATGTGACATGAGTGCAGTTTTAAGATAGTTTCAACATTCTTGGCATTGCCTTTCTTTGGGATTGGAGGGAAAACCGATCCCTACTCTAATACGTTATCTCTGAATCTACAGACTGTGTATTATTATTACATACTTTTCTGAAGTTGTCCCTGAGGGTCTCATACACTTTGCTGTTAGTTTGTCTGTTTGTCTTCAGTGACCACTTATTTTGTTATCCAAGAACACTAAGGATTTGAGATATTTCTAAACCTGGCATTTCAGGCAGAACTAATTTTATGACAAATGTCTTTCTAAATCTATTTCTCTACCTGAGTCATGATGCTCCACAACTCCTGCACCCGCAAAATTAAATTAGGTACATATGTTTTAGGGGTACAATCAGAGCCATTACTATTTAAAGCAAAATTTGAATGTGACAGTTTAATGCCAGCTAAGAAAACTATTTGGAAATTTGGCTTTTAATAACTGCTGCTGCTAAGTCACATCAGTCATGTCTGACTCTGTGTGACCCCCATAGACGGCAGCCCACCAGGCTCCCGTCCCTGGGTTTCTCCAGGCAAGAATACTGGAGTGGGTTGCCATATGCTATGCTATGCTATGCTATGCTATGCTAAGTCACTTCAGTCGTGTCCAACTCTGTGTGACCCCCATAGACGGCAGCCCACCAGGCTCCCGTCCCTGGGATTCTCCAGGCAAGAATAATGGAGTGGGTTGCCATTTCCTTCTCCAGTGCATGAAAGTGAAAAGTGAAAGTGAAGTCACTCAGTCGTGTCCAACTCTTTGCGACCCCATGGACTGCAGCCTACCAGGTTCCTCTATCCATGGGATTTCCCAGGCAAGAGTACTGGAGTGGGTTGCCATTGCCTTCTCCATTTTAATAACTAAGTGTGCTTAAAAAAACTTATTACAATAAGGTAAATGAGTAGAATGTGAGAATCTAAACTGAAGTGTCATGTTGTAATGTATTCAGGTCATGTTTAAATTCTTTAAAACATTTTTAGAAATCAAGGAGAATTTGTCAAAAACAAAGCTCTTAATAATATTTAAGAACTTATAATTCTCTCATCACTTTCAGGCAGTCTGACATAAATGAATGATATATCTGAGAAATGCTTTTTTATTAAATAGAGTAGTGAGAAAAGAAAAGCCACTTCTATAATGTTTATTAGGTAATCTTTTTAACATTAGTGAGATCACCACCAAATATAAATCAATTGATTAAAGTATGAAAACTTTGGAAGGAAACAGCAATAAATAATAAAAATCAAGAACTACCCCAAACAGCTAATTCTTGGATATAAATCATTCTGTTATGTCTGGAGAAAATGACAATATATGTCATCTATTAGCAATGTCTTCATGAGTAATTTATCCTAGTAACAGTCAAGGAGTGATTTCGACCATATATTAGTGAACACATAATACATTTTTTCATATAGTTTCTAGTCTCCTTTCAGATATTCTCCATTCTTACCTTCTATATAATAATGACTTATCACTCATTATTAGGAAAACCACTCAGTAGAATTTTGAGCTGTGTTTCAGGTAGAGTTAGTTTCTATCTCATTATCTTACTTTCTTCATCTTTGCTTCTCAAATTAGAGCTCAAATACTTATCGTGATATGAGATAAGGTAGTAAGGTATCAAACTATAGGAGACTCAAATGCTTATTAATTTTAAATAAATAATTATAAATAAGTAGACAAGTTCTATGACTTTATGCATAATAAAGCTCCATAATAAATAAACCAATGGATTATTGAGAAACTTTTTCACATCTTGATCCAAGATTATTTTTTATTCACAGCACCCACATATATTAACTTATTAACATAATATTTCTGATTTCTGTTATTAATATACCCTTATTTGGGAATGCCAAAGGTTAATTAAAGAGATATTTATTTCTGGTTTTCAGTTACTTCTTTAGCTAATTAATATATTTTTCAGAGCAGCGGGAGCTACAAAATGTTTACTTTTAGATAACTTTTCCTCTCAGTTGACAGTGCTTTTAATACACCAGTCCCTGTGCTCCTATTTCAATGTTATCTATTGTTACCTGGTACAACTTAGAGAGTCCATGCTAGGCAGGTTTGTCGATAAGTATTTACCTGAAAAGCAGTTGAATGGTATATTCTCTTTTCTTCACCCTGTAGCCACAGAACATGGATAGACAGGGAATAGCTGGGAGATGGGTGTACATCCCTTGCAGCAGACTCAGTGTTATCAGAGACCTGATAGGGCTTGTCAGCCATCATCTGGACCAGTCTCCTACACTGGGCAGATGAATGACCAAAGATCATGTAAAAGTGGCTGTCTATTTTATTTAACATTATATCCTTAACACTTTTGAGTATTCTAAGGATCTATATATCAGTATCAGGAATTCTAAACCTGAGAATAAGATAATAATTTTGATTTTATTCTAATTTCCAGATAGCAGCCCTGCCAGATAAATAAGATCAAATAGATTATAAATGGAAGGATTGTAACTTGCTATCTCTAGTGTCTGACATGTAACAAGAACTTAGTATTTGTTGATGGTGACAGGATGTATCTACTTATGTGAATAATAGCTCTTGGTATCACAGGTATGTGTGAACTGTGGCAGAATTTTCATTGTGTATTTATAGGACTCAAAGTGTAAATTATATACTGATCCAGGTAACAAATTTGTTTGAATGAATTGAGGTTAATAAATCTCCTCAATAGAATATTTTCCTCCAATAACTGACTTATCTTTTTGTTTGGTTTGTTTTAAGTCTGTGTACTATTTAGGTTACAAAGTAAGTAATCAACACTGAGAAAGTCACTGGACAAGACAAGCCTGAACCATCTGTTTTCAGTCACTTTTTAATCCAAATAGTATTTTCTGTGTTGTTATTAATCTTATGATTTTATGCTGAGCATGTAAAGGAAAGGATCAGAGTGACAATTCAGTGACATTGTATAACATGGAAAAGGTCAAAGGTATACAATCTAGTATTATCTTTCAGAGAACATATGAGGTTCTTAAATTCTGAAGCCTAATTCCTGTCACAAACCTTATAAAATGAAGAGAAAAACAAATAAACAAAAAAACATAAATCTGTCCCTTTGCTACTATCTAGAGCAGTAAGAGCCATAACAATTCAATCTGTTTGAAGTACCAAATCAGTAATGTAATCTCTAACTCAGTTTTATAATTAGGATTATGCTTGTGCTGTGTGCCTAGTCACTCAGTCATGTCCGACTCTTTGCGATACCATGGACTGTAGCTCGCCAGGCTCCTTTGTCCATGGGGATTCTCTAGGCAAGAATACTGGCCTGAATGCCATGCCCCCCTCCAGGGTATCTCCCCAACCCAGGTACTGAAGCCAGGTCTTCTCCATTGCAGGCAGATTCTTTACTGTCTGAGCCACCAGGGAAGCCCAAGAATACTGGAGTGGGTAGCCTATTCCTTCTCCAGGGGATCTTCACAACCCAGGAATCAACCCAGGGTCCTCTGCATTGCAGGTAGATTCTTTACCAGCTGAGCTTACAGGGAAATCCAGGATTGAGTTTAGTTTCCTTCAAATAAAGAATTTTATGTGGGTACTTTTTTTAATAAGCTTTTTAGAGCCTAGTATGTTATTGTTTACATATTGCTGAAGCCTGGCTTGGAGAATTTTGAGCATTATTTTACTAGCATGTGAGATGAGTGCAATTGTGCAGTAGTTTGAGCATTCTTTGGCATTGCCTTTCTTTGGGATTGGAATGAAAACTGACCTTTTCCAGTCCTGTGGCCACTGCTGAGATTTCCAAATTTGCTGCATATTGAGTGCAGCACTTTCACAGCATCATCTTTCAGGATTTGAAATAGCTCAATTGGAATTCCATCACCTCCACTAGTTTTGTTCGTAGTGATGCTTTCTAAGGCCCACTTGACTTCACATTCCAGGATGTCTGGCTCTAGGTCAGTGATCACACCATCATGATTATCTGGGTCGTGAAGATCTTTTTTGTACAGTTCTTCTGTGTATTCCTGCCATCTCTTCTTAATATCTTCTGCTTCTGTTAGGTCCATACCATTTCTGTCTTTTATCTAGCTCATCTTTGCATGAAATGTTCCTTTGGTATCTCTGATTTCCTTGAAGAGATCCCTAGTCTTTCCGATTCTGTTGTTTTCCTTTATTTCTTTGCATTGATCGCTGAAGAAGGCTTTCTTATCTCTTCTTGCTATTCTTTGGAACTCTGCATTCAGATGTTTATATCTTTCCTTTTCTCCTTTGCTTAAAGGCAGAGGAACCAGAGATCAAATTGCCAACATCTGCTGGATCATAGAAAAAGCAAGAGAGTTCCAGAAAAACATTTATTTCTGCTTTATTGACTATGCCAAAGCCTTTGACTGTGTGGATCACAATAAACTGTGGAAAATTCTGAAAGAGATGGGAATACCAGACCACCTGATCTACCTCTTGAGAAATGTGTATGCAGGTCAGGAAGCAACAGTTAGAACTGGACATGGAACAACAGACTGGTTCCAAATAGGAAAAGGAGTTCGTCAAGGCTGTATATTGTCACCCTGTTTATTTAACTTATATGCAGAGTACATGATGAGAAACGCTGGGCTGGAAGAAATACAAGCTGGAATCAAGATTGCTGGGAGAAATATTAATAACCTCAGATATGCAGATGACACTACCCTTATGGCAGAAAGTGAAGAGGAACTCAAAAGCCTCCTGATGAAAGTGAAAGTGGAGAATGAAAAAGTTGGCTTAAGCTCAACATTCAGAAAACAAAGATCATGGCATCCGGTCCCACCACTTCATGGGAAATAGATGGGAAATAGTAGAAACAGTGTCAGACTTTATTTTTCTGGGCTCCAAAATCACTGCAGATGGTGACTGCAGCCATGAAATTAAAAGACACTTACTACTTGGACAGAAAGTTATGGCCAACCTAGATAGCATATTCAAAAGCAGAGACATTACTTTGCCAACAAAGGTTCGTCTAGTCAAGGCTATGGTTTTTCCTGTGGTCATGTATGAATGTGAGAGTTGGACTGTGAAGAAGGCTGAGCACCAAAGAATTGATGCTTTTGAACTGTGGTGTTGGAGAAGACTCTTGAGAGTCCCTTGGACTGCAAGGAGATCCAACCAGTCCATTCTGAAGGAGATCGGCTCTGGGATTTCTTTGGAATAAATGATGCTAAAGCTGAAACTCCAGTACTTTGGCCACCTCATGTGAAGAGTTGACTCACTGGAAAAGACTCTGATGCTGGGAGGAATTGAGAGCAGGAGGAGAAGGGGACGACAGAGGATGAGATGGCTGGATGGCATCGCTGACTCGATGGACGTGAGTCTGGGTGAACTCCAGGAGTTGGTGATGGACAGGAAGGCCTGGCATGCTGCGGTTCATGGGGTCTCAAAGAGTCAGACACGACTGAGCAACTGATCTGATCTGATCTGATGTTATTGTTTTAAAGGTTGATATTTAAAAAATAGTCTCTTATCTTTAATATATTTGAAAATATATTAATAATGTTGCATATAAAAACATAGCTGATTCAGTATATAAACTACCATCCTTAGGCAAGATTTGTCAATTATTCCATTTAATTATTTTATACCATTTTCCTCTAGTCACCCATTGCATTTACTTTCTAATTTATATTTATTGAAGTATAGTTGAATTACAATATTGTGTTGATTATTGTTGTATAGCAAAATAACCCAGTTATACATTTTTGTTGTTGTTCAGATGCTAAGTAATATTTGACTCTTTGTAACCCCACGGACTGCAGCACCCCAGGCTCCTCCGTCCTCCACTATCTCCAGGAGTTTGTTCAGATTCATGTCCATTGAGTCGATGATTATATCTAACCATCTTATTCTCTGTTGCCCACTTCTCCTTTTGCCTTCAGTCTTTCCCAGCATCAGGGTCTTTTCCAGTGAGTCAGCTCTTTTCATCAGGTGGCCAAAGTATTGGAGCTTCAGCATCAGTCCTTCCAATGAATATTCAGGGTTGATTTCCTTTAGGGTTGACTGGTTTGATCTCCTTGCTGTCCAATGGACTCTCAAGAGTCTTCTCCAACACCATTGAAGAATTGATGAAAGCATCAATTCCTTGGCACTCAACCTTCTTTATGGTCCAATTCTCACATCTGTACATGACTACTGGTAAAAGGATAGATTTGTCTACACTGACCTTTGTTGGCAAAGTGATTTCTCTGCTTTTTTTTTTAAATTAAATTTATTTATTTAATTGAAGGATAATTGCTTTACAGAATTGGGTTGTTTTCTGCCAAACAACAACATGAATCAACCATAGGTATACATATGTCCCCTCCCTCTTGAATGACCCTCCCATCTCCCTCCCCATCCCACCCCTCTAGGTTGTTACAGAGCTCTGATGTGAGTTCCCTGAGTCATACAGGAAATTCCCATTGGCTATTTATTTTAAATATGGTAGTGTAATTTCCATGTTACTCTCTCCATACATTCTCCCCTCCTTCTGCCCCCTTCCCCCATACCATGCCTATAAATCTATTCTCTATGTCCAAGTCTCCATTGCTGCCCTGCAAATAATTTCATGAGTACCATCTTTCTAGTTTCCATATATATTTGTTAGTATATGAGATTTGTTTTTCTCTTTTTGACTTACTTTACTCTATATAATAGGCTCTAGATTATATGCTGCCTAGGTTTGCCATAGCTTTCCTTCCAAGGAGCAAATATCTTACTTTCATGGCCGCAGTCCTTGTCCACAGTGATTTTGAAGACTAAGAAAATAAAATGTGTCACTCTTTCTCTTTTTACCCCTTCTACTTGCCATGAAGTGATGGGACCGGAGGCCATGATCTTAGTTTTTTTATAGTTGAGTTTAAATCAGCTTTTTCACTCTCGTCTTTCACCCTCCTCAAGAGGTTCTTTAGTTGCCCTTCACTTTCTGCCATCACAGTGGTTTCATTTGCATAGCTGAGGTTGTTATTTCTCCTGGCGATCTTGATTCCAGCCTGTGATTCATTCAGCCAGGCATTTCACATGAGGTACTCTGCATATAAGTTAAATAAACTTAAGTTAAATAAACTTAGGATGCCAGTACACAGTCTTGACCTACTTCTTTCCCAGTTTTGAACCAGTCAGTTGTTTCAAGTCTGGTTCTAACTGTTGCTTTTTGACCGCATATAGGTTTCTCAGGAGACAGGTAAGGTGATCTGTTATACTCCCTTCTCTTTAAGAATTTTCCAGTTTTTGTGATCCACACAGTCAAAGGCTTTAGCATAATCAGTAAAGCAGAAATAGAGTTTTTTTCTGGAATTCCCTTGCTTTCTCAATGATCCCACAAATGTTGGCAATTTGATCTCTGGTTCCTCTGCCTCTTTGACACTCAACTTGTACCTCTGCAAGTTCTCAGTTTATGTACTGCTGAAACCTAACTTAAAGGATTATGAGCATAAGCTTACTAACGTGTGAAATGAGTACAGTTATAATTGGAACATTCTTTGGCATTGCCTTTCTTTGGGATTACATAACTACTGACTTTTTCTAGTCCTGTGGCCACTGATGATCTTTCCAAATTTTGCTGATACAGTGAGTACAGCATTTTAACAGCATCGTATTTTAGGATTTGAAATAGCTTAGCTGGAATTCTGTCACCTCCACTAGCTTTGTTCATACTAATGTTTCCTAAGGCCCACTTGACCTTCCACTCCAGGATAAATCTAGGAGAGTAACCACACCATCATGGTTATTTGGGTCATTAAGACCTTTTCTGTATAGTTCGTCTGTGTATACTTGTCATCTCTTCTTAACATTTTCTGTTTCTGTTAGGTCTTTACCATTTTTATCCTTCATTATGCCCATCCTTGCATGAAAGTTCCCTTTATATATCTAATTTTCATGAATAGACCTCTAATCTTTCCCATTCTATTGTTTTTCTCTGTTTCTTTACACTGTTCATTTAAGAAGACTTCCTTATCTCTCCTTGCTATTCTCTGGAACTCTGCATTCAGTTAGGTTTATCTTTCCCTTCCTCCTTTTCCTTTCACTTCTCTTTTTTTCTCAGATCTTTGTAAGGCCTTCTCAGACAACCACATTACCTTCTTGCATTTCTTTTTCTGGGGACTGTTTTGGTCACCACAGCCTCTACAGTGTTACAAACTTCCATCCATAATTCTTCAAGCACTCTGTCTATGAGATCTAATCTTTTGAATCTATTCATCAATTCCTTTGTGTAATTATAAGTGAAAGTTTTAGTCACTCAGTCATGTCCGACTTTTTGTGACTCCATCGACTGTAGCCCTTCAGGCTCCTCTGTCCATGAGATTACCCAGGCAAGAATACTGGAGTGGGCTGCCATTCCCTTCTTCAGGGGATCTTCCCAACTGAGGCATCATACCCAGGTCTCTCACATTGTGGGCAGATTTTTTACCATCTGAGCCACCAGTGGGTAAAATCATAAGGGATATGATTTAGGTCATCCTGATTGGCCTAGTGGTTTTCCCCATTTTCTTCAATTTAAGCCTGAATTTTGCAATAAAAAGCTGATCATCTGAGCCACAGTCAGCTCCAGGTCTTGTTTTTGCTGACAATATAGAGATTGTCCATCTTTGGCTGCAAAAAGTATAATGAATCTGATTGAAATAGAAACATCTGGTGATGTCCATGTGTACAGTAGTCTCTTGTGTTGTTGGAAAATGGTATTTGATATGACCAGTATGTTCTGTTGGCAAAACTCTGTTAGCCTTTTCCCTGCTTCATTTTGTACCCCAAAGCCAAACTTGCTGTTACTCCAGGTATCTTTTGACTTCCTACTTTTGCATTCCAATCCCCAATGATGAAAAGGAAATCTCCCTTTTTTTGGTGTTAGTTCTAGAATGTGTTGTAGGTCTTCACAGAATTGGTCAACTTCAGCTTCTTAGACATCAGTGAT
Source organism: Bos indicus (assembly GCF_029378745.1). Lineage (NCBI taxonomy): Eukaryota > Metazoa > Chordata > Mammalia > Artiodactyla > Bovidae > Bos > Bos indicus. The sequence continues at coordinate 1,873,704 of NC_091785.1, forward strand.
TGGGGCACAGACTTGGATTACTATCATGTTGAATGGTTTGCCTTGGAAACGGACCGAGATCATTCCGTCTTTTTTAGGGTTGGGTTGTACCCAAGTACATCACATCATATCAGACTCTTGTTGACTATGAGGGCTATTCCATTTCTTCTAAAGGATTCTTTCCCACAGTAGTAGATATAATGATCACCTGAGTTAAATTCATCTATTCTTGTCCATTTTAGATCACTGATTTCTAAGATGTCAATGTTCAATTTTGCCATGTCCTGCTTGATCACTTCCCATTTACCTTGATTCATGGACTGAAATTCCAGATTCCCATGCAATATGTTTCTTTACAGCATCAGACTTCACATGTCCACATCTGAGCATCATTTCTGCTTTGGCTCATCTGCTTCATTCTTTCTGTAGCTATTACTAATTGCCCTCTGCTCTTCCCCCTTAGCTATTGGACACCTTCCAATCTGGGGGCTCATCTTTCAGTGTGATATCTTTTTGCCTTTTCATATTGTTCATGGGCTTCTTGAGGCAAGAATAATGAAGGGTAGTCATTTCCTCCTTCAGTGGACTGTATTTTGTCAGAATTCATCATTATGAACTGTCAATTTTGGGTGGCCCTGCACAGCATAGTTCATTGTTTTCACATTCTTTTTCATTATGGTTTATCACAGGTTATTGAATATAGTTCCCTGTGCTATACAGTCAGACCTTGTTTATCTATTCTATATATACCAGTTTGTATCTGCTAATCCCAAATTCCTAATCCCAACCCTCTCATATCCTTCACCTTGGCAACCAGTAGTCTATTCTCTATGTCCTTGATTCTGTTTCATAGATATGTTCATTTGTGTCATATGTAAGATTCTACATATTAGTGATATCATATGGTGCTTGCCTTTTTTTTTCTGATTTACTGCACTTAGTACAATAATCTCTAGTAGTATCCATTGTTGCTTCAAATGACATTTCATTCTTTTTATGGCTGAGTAGTACTCCATTGTATATATAAAATATACCACATCTTCTTATCCATTCATCTGTCTATGGACATTTAGGTTCTTTCCATGTCTTGGCTATTGAGAAGAGTGCTGTTGCGAATATCAGTTCAGTTCAGTTAGTCACTCAGTAGTGTCCGACTCTCTCTGACTCCATGAACTGCAGCATGCCAGGCCTCCTTGTCCATCCCCAACTCTCGGAGTTCACCCAAACCCATGTCCATTGAAACCCATGTCCATTGAGTCGGTGATGCCATACAAGCATCTCATCCTCTGTCATCCCCTTCTCCTCCTGCCCTCAATCTTTCCCAGTAGCAGGGTCTTTTTAAATGAGTCACCTCTTCGCATCAGGTGGCCAAAGTATTGTGGTGCCTCTATATTTTCGAGTTAGAGTTTTGTCTGGATTTATGCTCGTGAGTGTGACTGCTGAATCAAATGGCAGTTCCATTTTTAGTTTTCTGAGAAACCTTTCTACTGTTTTACACTATGGCTGCACCAACTACATTCCCACCAGTAGTGTAGGAGAGTTCTCTTTTCTCTACACCCTCTTCAGTATTTGTTATATGTAGACTTTTTAATGATGGCCATTCTGATCAGAATGAGGTGGTAACTCATTGTAGTTTTGATTTGCATTTCTCTAATAAATAGAATTGAATATATTTTTATGTCACATTTTGAATTTAATTATCATAATCTTTTTGTTACTTTGAAACGTAAATAAATCTTCAGTCCCTATTTGTATTTCATAGCATTGATAGTTTTGAGGAATCTGAGCCAGTTTTTCTGTAGAATGCCCCTCAGCTTTTGTTTACTGATGTATTCTGATGATTAAATTTTGATTGTGCATATTTGGCACTAACATCATATAATTAATTTTTTATCCTTTTCAGAAGATCACATTGAGAGACATGCATTATCAATTTAATCACATTTGTTGGTGTTAAATATATTTGTTTGCTCTTATCCACAGCTACATATGAATTGAACCATGGAATATATATCTTTTGTTCCTGGCCTCAGTGTTGCCTGTTTGAGTAATGTGCTCTTTTTATTGCTGAGTAGTTACCTTCTAACTCAAGTTGGTAATTTTATGTAAAAGTCATATAGTAATATCTGAGATTTTGCTGGTCACACACTGGTCTCTATTATGTAATTAACTTAAAAAATGTATAACTCTTTAAAAATATAAAGACCATCTGTGGCATTCAAGTTGTATAAATATAAGCCCCAGGCCAGATTTGTCCAGTTGATTGTAATTTGCAAACCCATATTGTGTGTGAGTTGGTGAGAGTATCTTTTGTTATTCAATTTTTGATAGATGTTTTGATTGTATTTTGTTTTGCACTATTATGAATGAAATTACCAAGGAAATTTCTGTGGAAGTCTTTCTAGGCATATATTTTCTTATTGTAACAAGATATACATAACATTAATTTTACATTTTAATCATCTTAGATGTACAATTCAGTAGCATTAAGTACATCCACAGAGTTGTACTACAATCACCACAATCATTTCGAAGTGTTTTCATCATACCAGGAAGAAACTGCTCATTACACAAAACCTCTATATTCTCCTCTGTGCCCATCTTCTTATTTTTTTTGTATAAATACCTAGGTATGGAATTGCTGGGTCTTAGGGCAGGTATGTGTTTAATTTTATAAGAAACTGCTGAAGAATTCTCCAAAGTGATTCTACCATTACACCCTCCCACACACAATGCATAGGAGTTGGCAGTACTCCACATCCTCACCAATATTTGAAACTATCAGTCTTTCCAAATTTTCGTCATTCAACTGAGTGTGTTGCTGTCATTCTGAGGCTTAGAGTTCTCTATATCTTAATCTACCATCCCCAAGTGTTCCCCCTGCATGGTAAAAACCTTGTTCCTATCTTCTGTATAGATTGTGAACAGGGAATAGAGGACATGAGAGTCAAGCAGTTTCTCAGGAGAATGTTGTTCAGAAAATGCCCCATCCCTTCCACTTCCAGTATATAGGGCAGACTGGTTGCAGGGCCATAGGTAGCAGTGAGAGAAGCAGCAAAATGTGATTTTTATCTGGAAAACCTCTTGTACTTTTATAATCCTGGAATTATAAAAGGAAAAATGAGAAGACTGTCTCTTTTAAAGATAGCTACCATATTCTTTTAAACTTTTGAAACATGTTACAGGTAGGTTTATCTAAACTTTCCTTTTCCAATATTAACCTATTTCTAAGTAGGAATAAACCAATGTTCTATACCTTTAAAAACCAAAAAGTAATAAGTGATTTAATATATTGGATACTCTGTATGATCCAAGGTAGTAACATTTCCCTATGAAAGAAGAAAGATAAAAAGAAAAAAATAATTACTCCTATGTATCCTTAATTAATAAAGTATTAGTGATAATGGGGACTTCCAGCAAGATCCAAAGAGATAATAGTCATTTTCTCCACAGTGCTCTCTAATGAGCAATGGTATTCTTTTCTATGGGCAATTTAGGTATGTGGGACCTGAATTTCTTGTAAGGCAGCCATTCAAATTCCATGCAGATTAAATTGATAGCAAGTGAATTTAGGGATCAATATTCATAAACATTTAATACTAATTAGTGTCAAAGGTGATGGAATTTCAGTTGAGCTATTTCAAATCCTGAAAGATGATGCAGTTAAAGTGTTGCACTCAATATACTAGCAAATTTGGAAAACTCAGCAGTGGCAACAAGACTAGAAAAGATCAGTTTTCATTCCAATCCCAAAGAAAGGCAATAGAAAAGAATGTTCAATCTAATGCATAGTTGTACTCATCTCACATGCTAGCAAAGTAATGCTCAAAATTCTCCAAGCCAGGCTTCAACAGTATGTGAACCATGAACTTCCAGATGTTCAAGCTGGATTTAGAAAAAGCAGAGGAAGCAGAGATCAAATTGCCAATATCTGTTGGATCATAGAAAAAGCAAAGAGAGTTCCAGGAAAACATTTACTTCTGCTTTATTGACTATGCCAAAGCCTTTGACTGTGTGGATCAAAACAAACTGTGGAAAATTCTGAAAGAGATTGGAATACCAGACCACCTTACCTGCCCCGTGAGAAATCTGTATGCAGGTAAAGAAGCAACAGTTAGCCCCAGACATGGAAAAACAGACTGGTTCCAAATTGGGAAAGGAGTATGTCAATGCTGTATATTGTCACCCTGCTTCTTTAACTTATGTGCAGAGTACATCATGAGAAATGCTGGGCTGGATGAAGCAAAAGCTGGAATCCAGATTGCCGGGAGAAATATCAATAACCTCAGATATAGAGATGACATCATCCTTATGGTAGAAAGTGAAGAAGAACTGGAAAGCCTCTTGATGAAATTGAAAAAGAGGAGTGAAAAAGCTAGCTTAAAACTCAACATTCATAAAACTAAGATCATGGCATTTGTTCCCATCACTTCATGGCAAAGAGATGGGGAAACAATGGAAACAGTGATAGAATTTCTTTTCTTGGGCTGCAAAATCACTGCAGATGCTGACTGCAGCCATGAAATTAAAAGATGCTTGCTCCTTGGAAGAAAAGGACAACTTAGACAACTTAGACAGCATTTAAAAAAAAAAGAGACATTACTTTGCCAACAAAGGTCTGTCTAGTCAAAGCTTTTGTTTTTCCAGTAGTTGTGTATGGGTGTGAGAGTTGGACTATAAAGAAACCTGGGTGCTGAAGAATTGGTGCTTTTGAACTGTGGTGTTGGAGAAGACTCTTGAGAGTCCCTTGGACTGCAAGGAGATCCAACCAGTCTATCCTAAAGGAAACCAGTCCTGAATGTTTACTGGAAGGACTGATGCTGATGCTGAAATTCCAATACTCCGACCACCTGATGTGAAGAACTGACTTATTAGAAAATACCCTTTTGTTGGGAAAGATTGAACACAGGAAAAGAAGGGGATGACAGAAGATGAGATGGTTGAATGGCATCACTGACTGGATGGACATGAGTTTGTGCAAGCTCTGGGAGTGTGATGGACAGGGAAGACTGGTGTGTTGCAGTCCATGGGGTCACAAAGAGTCAGAGAAGACTGAGCAACAGAACTGAACTGAGTGTCCAATGAGAATTTTATTTTATTTTTTTTACTTAAGACCAATTTCTCATTTTCACACTTTTCAAATAACTGAGAATTTGGTGTGTAGTTTTTAAGGGATCACTGGTGGTTCAGTGGTAAATAATTCACTTTCAATGCAACAGGCATGGATTCAGTTTCTGGTTTGGGAAGATCCTCTGGAGGAGGGCATGGCTACTCACTTCTGTATTCTTGCCTGGAGAATCCCCTGGACAGAGAAGCAAGGGGGCATATAATCCATAGGGTCACAAACAGTTGGACATGACTGAAGTGAATAAGCACAGCAAAGCACACTTATAGTTTTAAAAAATTATCTTGGGTTAATATATGTGTTTAATTCATAGAAAAATAATTATGATCATCATATTGGTTTAAATGATACCAATGAATAAAATTACTTACTTTTTATAATATTAATACTTTCCTTGGTGTTACCTTTTCCATAGCATATTGTACAATACAAACTATTATATTCTAGTAAAGTTGAGTGAAAATTACAATGAAGTAATATCATTGCTGAGTCAAAATCTGGTGCATAATATTTTGCTTTAAAGTAAATCAACACTGAATGTTGCATTAAACATTTTAGATATCTAGGGTACTATTTGGTCAGTAAATGTATAGTTGAAATTCTCCATTTATTACATTGGAGGATTAAGTGTAGCATCTAAATTACAACTTAACCACTTCATTGAGGTCTTATTGGATTTGAAGTTCTATGTAAGTTCTTGATATAATGCAAAGCTTTCTAACTCTCTCCAAAATATGCAACTTACTTTGATTAACTACTTTACAAGCATTAGAAAGTTGATTAAGATAGAATACAGCACACACATTTAGGAAATCATTTCCAGAATTTTAGGATTTCCTAGAAAAACATATGCAGAGTCCACATGCCTTCAATGATGAATGTGTTACATATTTTAGTAACTAAAGGTAATTTCTGTAAAGTAAATTTTGATGTAATCATAGATATCACTACCAAGAATAAATTCATTGTGTTTTATATTATTTGGTGATACCAGTTAACTCAAAGGCTCTAGAAATAATCTTTCCATATTTTTATATCAATTGTTTAGTTTTTAAAACTAAATATACATTATTAGGGATGACAAATAAGCTGCTGCTGCTGCTGCTAAGTCACTTCAGTCATGTCTGACTCTGTGTGACCCCATAGATGGCAGCCCACCAGGCTCCCCTGTCCCTGGGATTCTCCAGGCAAGAACACTGGAGTGGGTTGCCATTTCCTTCTCCAATGCATGAAAGTGAAAAGTGAAAGGGAAGTTGCTCAGTCATGTCTGACTCTTCGCAACCTCATGGACTGCAGCCTACCAGGCTCCTCCATCCATGGGATTTTCCAGGCAATAGTACTGGAGTGGGGTGCCATTGCCTTCTCCGGACAAATAAGCTATAAAATGACATATCATCATTAGTCATTATGCAAATGTAATTTAAACCATAATGGTATGTGACCACACACTTAGTGGAATGGCTAACACCAACACCAATAACAAAATAACAGATAATACTAAGTGCTCATAGCATGTGGAATAGAGTTCTTATACTTTGCTGATAAAAATGCAATATGAAACAACAATTGAGTAACAGTTTTGCCACTTTCTTACCTAATGAAGCAACAACTCAGGAAATCCAACTTTTAAATATCAGTCCAAGAGAAATTTAAATATCCATTCATACAGAGACTGGTATGAATTTTAGAAGCTTAAATCACAGAAGTCAAAGACTAGAACAATAAGGAAAGAGTATGAATAAACAAATGTTAGTATGTGTATACAATAGAATACAACTCAAAATTTTTTAAAAGCAAGTGATTATAATGCATGATCCAATGTAGATAAATCTCAAAAGCTTTTTATATAGTAAGTGATAAAAGTCAATTTTATGTCAACAAACTAGATAATATAGATGAAACAGACAAATTTCTAGAAAAACACAAACTACCAAATCTGATTTAATAAAGAGAAAAGCTGAATAGATTTATAATAAGTGAAGATGTTAAAATAGCAATAACATTTCCCACAAAAATATTACTCTTGCCTGATAACTCAGTAGGTAGAGGATCTGCCTACAATGCAGGAGACCCTGGTTCAGTTCCTGGGCCAGGAAGATCTGATGGAGAAAGGATAGGCTACCCACTCCAGTATTCCTGGGCTTCTCTTGTGGCTCAGCTGGTAAAGAATCCACCTGCAATGAGGGAAGTCTGGGTACAGTCCCTGGGTTGGGAAGATCCCCCGGAAAAGGGAAAGGCTAGCCACTCCAGTATCTGGCCTAGAGAGTTCCATGGACTGTATAGTCCATGGGGTCACAAGAGTCAGACACAACTGAGTGACTTTCATAAAAATATTGAACAATTTTACTGATGAAATCCACCAAATTTTTAAATAAAAAAGTAATATCAATTCTTGTATGGATTTTTTTCCAAAACTGAAGACAAAAAACCACTCTAACTTATTCTAGAATGCCAGTATTATTGTGACATAGCAAACCAAGACAAAGACATCACAAGAATAAAACTATGGGCCAATATCCTTATGAATATGGAAATAAAAATCCTTCAAATAAGCAAAAAGAATCCAGTAACACATAAACAGAATTATACATCACAACCAAGTGGGATTTAGCCCAAGTGTACAAGGTTTGTTCAACATTTAAATGTAAATTAATAATAATACAGCATATAAAAAAAATGTGACCATCTCAATGGATGCATAATAAGCATTGATAATGTCCAACTCACATTTTTTATAAGAATACTCAACAAACTAGGAAAAGAGGGAACTTAATCTACTATATAAAGGACATCTATGAAAAATCCACAGCTAACATCATAATTAATGGTGAAGGACTATGGATTTTCCTAAGATAAGGAACAAGACAAAGATGCCACCTATTTCCATTTCTCTTTCAATGCTGTTTTGGAGGATCTAGTAAAGGCATTTAGGTAAGAAAAATAAATAAGTCGTCCAGTTGAAAACAAGGGAGTAAAATTATATTAACATATGGTATGTATAAAAATATCCTAAATTTCCTAAAGTGTGATTAAATACAAACTGAGCTAATAAACAGGTTCAGCAAGGCTGCAGACTACAACATCATAAAAATGAAGTATTGATAATGCTACAGCATAGATGAACCTTGAAAATACAGTAGTACATGAATGAACCAGAAACCAAAGGCCCATCCATAAACTGAAAGCAAATTAAAGTTTCCTGTGGACTGAGATGGGAAGTGGGTGTAGGTGATGAGGATAGAGGAATGAGGACTGACTGCTAATGGGATTTATTTTTTGAGTGATGGAAACTACAGACTGGTTCCAAATAGGAAAAGGTATACGTCAAGGCTGTATATTGTCACCCTGCTTATTTAACTTCTATGCAGAGTACATCATGAGAAATGCTGGGCTGGAAGAAGCACAAGCTGGAATCAAGATTGCTGGGAGAAATATCAATAACTTCAGATATGCAGATGACACCATCCTTACGGCAGAAAGTGAAGAACTAAAGAGCCTCTTGATGACAGTGAAAGAGGAGAGTGAAAAAGTTGGCTTACAGCTCAACATTCAGAAAACTAAGATCATGGTATCCGGTCCCATCACTTCATGGGAAGTAGATGGGGAAACAGTGGAAATAGTGGCTGACTTTATTTTGGGGGGCTCCAAAATCACTGCAGATGGTGATTGCAACTATGAAATTAAAAGACACTTACTCCTTGGAAGGAAAGTTATGACCAACCTAGATAGCATATTCAAAAGCAGAGACATTACTTTGTCAACAAAGGTCCATCTAGTCAAGGCTATGGTTTTTCCAGTAGTCATGTATGGATGTGACAGTTGGAGTATAAAGAAAGCTAAGTGCCAAAGAATTGATGCTTTTGAACTGTGGTGTTGGAGAAGACTCTTGAGAGTCCCTTGGACTGCAAGGAGATCCAACTAGTCCATTCTAAAGGAGATCCGTCCTGGTGTTCATTGGAAGGACTGATGTTGAAGCTGAAATTCCAATACTTTGGCCATCTAATGTGAAGAGCTGACTCATTTGAGAAGACCCTGATGCTGAGAAAGATTGAGGGCAGGAGGAGAAGGGGACGACAGAGTTTGAGATGGTTGGATGGCATCACCGACTCAATGGATATGGGTTTGAGTAGACTCTGGCAGTTGGTGATGGATAGGGAGGCCTGGCGTGCTGTGGTTCATGGCATCGCAAAGAATCAGACACAACCGAGCGACTGAACTGAACTGAACTGAATGGAAAGATTTTTGAACTACATAGTGGTAATGGTTTCACAACTTTGTGAACATAATAAAAGCAACTGAATTGTAAGTTTTTTAAATGTGAATTTTATGACATGTGAATTATATTTCAATAAGGAAAGCAGTTTTAATGAATGACTTTTTGAGGAGTTTGAATTCTCGTTCCCTTTTCTTTATTGATTCTTGTTATTACCTAACCTTAAAATTTTTGCCATTCTTTTGGTTGGAGAATGTATTTCCTGCAAGTTTATCTCAAACTTTTCTAATCATTATGAATATTTAATTTTGTTTATTAGACATTAGTATCTTCTATTCATTAATCTATTCATATTTTTCCATCCGAATTTTCTTTTTATTTGTATGTGCTTTTTAATGAGGTAATTATATGCTTTTATTTTTATGTCATATAACTTTTATAATTTTTTGTATTTTTGGTTTTGTGGTATTCTATGATAAATGAAAGACTGTAATTTTTAAAAAAGCTTAAATTATCAATCTTTGATGCTGATTATTCCTTTTACGATTTTGTTTAGGAAATCTAACACCAAGGTCATAATGTTATTCTCTTATATTCTCTTTCATAAGTTTTAAGTTTTCACTTTCAAATTTTCCTTTAATTCATGTAGTAATTCTTTTTGTTCACAGTATGACTAAAACTTCACTGTTTTTATATCGAAACAACTCAGTTGTTTCAGTTGAATAGTTTAGCACATCTTTACAGATCACTGGAGCCCATTTTGCCATATATTATGCAACATATGAATAATATGGGTCCTCCTGCACTCTAACATTGGTATTTTCTGTCTTTCTGCATTAGTACTTTAATGACTTAAAGTTGTCAATTTCCTTTTGCTTGTCAGGACTAGTCCTTTTCTTTTGTTCTTCAAGAGAGGCATGGTTATTTAAATTTTATAATGAGTATGCCAGTTCCACATAAGCAATGTTAGGATTTGTTCAGAAGAGCATTTACTTCATTCATCAGTTTGGGAAGTAAAGATTGTTTTTATATTTAGAATTGTAATCCATGGATATAGTCCTATATATAGGTTTTTTTCTGCTGTTTTTGTTTAAAGATGTACCTTTTGCGCCTCACAGAATTTAAATAGCTTTTGTTAAAATGACTGCCATCTATATTATATAGTTTTAGATGTTTACTTCTTATCTTTCAAAATTTGTTTTTAGTCTAAAGCACTGTAAATAAATTTTGTACATTGGCCTTATTTATAGATAACATTACTAAAATATCTTAATGAAAAAATCTATCAGAGTCCATATAATCTACTTATAATTGCAGCTGGATTTATTCTGTTTCATTTCTATACTATTGTTTATTTTTTATTTTCTATTTTGGTTAACTTAATTATGTCAGATAGTAACTCATATAATGTTGTATAATAGTGACTTTTATGTCCTGATTCCTGATTTTTAAATATTTCTAGTCTTTATGACATTCTAATAGATTTTTGTTACTAAGGCCCATTCATACTAGGACCTTACTTATTAGATATAGAAGTTGAAACAACATTTATGTTATAGGAAGATGCTTTTCCCTAGGTGAGAAGGTACATAAGCATTCTTGTGAAAGGAACAGTTATAGGAATAAAATCGCATACATTACAGAATGAGGTTCCATATTTTTCCATAGAAGTATTTTATTTAGTCTTGATGTTTTAATATTTCAAAATCTCTTAGGATTGAGGATAATATCTAATCAAAATAACTAAAGATTATATATGTATTTATTAAAAACCTACTGTGTGTTATTTATGATAACATAATGATGCTTACTATCAGGGATTGGAGAATAAATATGAAGATAGCTTAGTGTGGAGACTTTTTTATTGAATAAGCAGCCCATCATCAAATTATTTCCTTTTGAAATTATGTGAGATCATTTATGGTGTTATGTATCCACCCAGACAGAGATAATCTGTTGTTGAAACAGTGAGGTGGGAGGTACCATAAGGAAGAGGCCAAGAGAGATCAATACACACTCTCAAGATTAAATAAGTACTTAGTAGTAAGAGTATTATATATTTCTCATTTTATCATAATGCCATAATAATTTGTTGAAGGATTACTATGTGTCAGATATGTAGCAAGATTTTTTTTAATGTATTTTCACAATCAATCTCCACGAAAGAGCCATGCATTTTAACAAAAGTTTACATATGAGCAGGAATGGAGAGAATTTACTCATATATTGCCCAAATTCACTCACTTTGTCAAGACGACAGATGTGGAATGGGGATCCAGGCAGTCTGAGTTTAACTCTACTACTCTTGCCTGCTCTACTGTACTGCCTGCTATGAATAGTATGAATAGTAAACAGTTCGTATTTAATACATATAAAAATGCCAACTCAGAAGATTTTTAAGCAATTTCCATTGCAGTTTGTAAGTAGGGAATTTATACTGATGGATTCAACAGTGCACTTTGATTTTGGCCAGCACTAAGGATCAGTACATAAGACAGTCAATTTCACTTTCACAACACTTTCATTCAGGATAAGAAAATTTCATAAAAACACTAGCTTTTCTTCAAAGAGTATTTTTCCAAGTGTTTTCAGAGTACACTTATTTAAGATTGATGTATCCATAATTTGTGTGGCAAAGCTACAGCTCTGTTAAACTTTCTATCAGAGGACAGTGAGAGTTAGAAACGGTCCAACTGAGCTCTCTAGAAAACGCTTCGTAAAATCAACTCCTGGGCTTCCCTGGTGGCTCAGAGGTTAAAGCATCTGCCTGCAATGCGGGAGACCCGGGTTCAATCCCTGGGTCAGGAAGATCCTCTGGAGAAGGAAATGGCAACCCACTCCAGTATTCTTGCCTGGAGAATCCCAGGGACGGAGGAGCCTGGTGGGCTACAGTCCATGGGGTCTCAAAGAGTCAGACACGACTGAGTGACTTCACTTTCACTTTCAAAATCAACTCCTAGTTAGAATGAGGGCCTTGATAAAGATATGCTGAAAATTTTTGTATGAATATTTAAGTGTCCTTTCTTCTACTAAATTATCTTTTTTTATCTTTGTTGGTATAGATGATACATTTACAGTTATATCTCTACTGGATTAGACTCTCCAGTAGAAGGCAGTTTATTTATTTTGATGATCATGTTCCTCTTCTAATCTTGTTGTCTTTGCCCAGATTCCTTCCTGATACTCACCTTCAATGACAAGTTCTCACCATCTTCATACATTTGATGAAACATATTATTAATAGCAGATTATCAAATTACAGCTCAGCATACAGATTATTTCCAGAAGCTGAACTTTTTTTTACTGCTGCAGATGATTAGTCCTTAACTCTTAGCTACCTGTGAGGTACGAAATACATATATTAGTCTCTGTCCTTCAGTTCTTGAAACAGAGCTCCTAAAACCCTGGGAAGAGTGCCAACAGAACATTTATTCTAACGTTTAGTCTTTCATTCTACTTCCTGAAGGAGAAGTCCTAAAAATACTGTCATTCTGAAAGTTATAAGAGCACAGGAGCATCTTGTGTTCTAAAGTTTAATCTTGACACAGATCCCTAATATCCCTTGGAATTTCCTGTGAGGTAGCAATGTCTTTTGTTTTAATGAGGTGACTCTTGATGGGCTCCTGGGTGGGGACTGGTCTTCAGAAAGACCAAACCATGATTCGTTTCAGTTGAGTCACTCTGTTGTGTCCGACTCTTTGGGACTCCATGGACTGCAGCACTCCAGGCCTCCCTGTCCATCACCAACTCCTGGAGTTTAATCAAACTCATGTCCATTGAGTCGGTGATGCCATCCAACTGTCTCATAACTCTGTCATCCCCTTATCCTCCTGCCTTCAATGTTTCCCAGCATCAGGGCCTTTTCTAATGAGTCAGCTCTTCACATCAGGTAGACAAAGTATTGGAGCTTCAGCATCAGTCCTTCCAATGGATATTCAAGATTGATTTCCTTTAAGATTGACTGGTTTGATCTCTTTGCAGTCCAAGGGACTCTCAAGAGTCTTCTACAACACCACAGTTCAAAGCATCAATTCCTCTGCACTCAGTCTATTTTTTTTTTAATTTAAATTTTATTTTATTTTCAGTCTTTTTTAAAGTGCAACTCTCACATCCATTTATGACGACTGGTAAAACTGTAACTTTGATTATACAGACCTTTGTCGGCAAAGTAATGTTTCTGCTTTTAAATATGCTCTCTAGGTTGGTCATAACTTTTCTTCCAAGAAGCAAGCATCTTTTAATTTCATGGCTGCAGTCACCAATTGTAGTGATTTTGGAGCCCAAGTCTGTCACTGTTTCCATTGGTTCCCCATCTAATTGTCATGAAGTAATGGAACCAGATGGTATGATCTTAGTTTGTTGAATGTTGAGTTTTAAGCCAGCTTTTTCACTGTCCTCTTTCACCTTCAAAAGAGATTCTATAGTTCTTCACATTCTGCCATAAGGGTGGTGTCATCTGCATATCTGAGGTTATTGATATTTCTCCCAGCAATCTTGATTCCAGCTTGTGCTTCATCCAGCCCAGCATTTCTCATGATGTATTCTGCATAGAAGTTAAATAAGCAGAGAGACAATATACAGCCTTGATGTACTACTTTCCCAATTTGGAACCAGTCCATTGTTCCATGTCTGATGCTAACTGTTGCTTCTTGATCTGCATACAGATGTCTCAGGAGGCAGATAAGGTGGTCTGGTATTCCCATCCTTTTCGGAATTTTCCACAGTTTGTTGTGATCCACACAGTCAGGCTTTAGTGTAGTCAATGAAGCATAAGTAGATGTTTTTCTGGAATTCTCTTGCTTTTTCTGTCATCCAACAGATGTTGACGATTTGATCTCTGGTTCCTCTGCCTTTTCTAAATCCAGCTTGAACATCTGGAAGTTCTCGGTTCATGTACTGTTGAAGCCTGACTTGGAGAAGTTTGAGCATTGCTTTGCTATCGTGTGAAATGTGTGTTTTTGTGTAGTAGCTTCAACATTCTTTGGCATTGCCTTTCTTTGGGATTGGAATGAAAACTGACCTTTTAGAGTCCTGTGGCCACTGCTGAGTTTTCCATATTTGCTGGCATATTGAATGAAGCACATTAACAGCACCCTTTTATTAATCTATTGTATTACAAGCAAAAAATAATGTAGAAGGCAACATGTTTTAACTCTGATGGGGGCATTTATCAAGTCAATCTGGAAAAGGCCTCCACAGGTAAATTATTTTCATTGTCAAGTAAAATCAAATAATGTGAGCAAAAGATAATAAAGTTAAAGTGAATTTCTCAGCTGATGAAATATTTTCTTATATCAGTAGGACTGATATGTACTTTTTTTTTTTTTTTTGCTATTTACCTGTCATATGTACTATTAAGGGAAGAAATCATGTGTGTGTGTATGTGTGCATGCTCAGTCCTGTCTGACTCTTTGCAACCACATGGACTATAGCCCATCAGGCTTCTCTGTCCATGGGATTTCCCAGGCAAGGATAGTGGAGTGGGTTTCCATTTCCTACTCCTGGTCAAGAAAAAAAATTATAGAAAGCAGTTAAACTAGGGTGTGAGAATCTTTGGGAAGCCATCTCAGAATTCTGTTTACCAAACATGTGCTGTGCTAAGTCACTTTAATTGTGTCTGACTCTTTGGGACCCTATGGACTATAACCCCACAAGGCTTCTCTGTCCATGGAATTTTCCAGGCAAGAATACTGGAGTGGGTTGCCATTTTCTCCTCCAGGGGATCTTCCCAACACAGGGATGGAACCTGCATCTACTGGGGCTCTTGCACTGCAGGCAGATTTTTTTACTGCTGAGCCATGGGGAAGCCCACACACACCTGACCCTAAACTTGAATCCAGAGTTCATAAAAATCTTTGGCTTTTTATTTTTTAGAGACATAGATCTTCATTAAAGCTGATAGAGCCAAAATAATTTAAATACATCCATCAATTTTCCCTTTTAAAAGAAAATGCTAGAAATATCCAATGGAGCTATCAGCTGGGAACCTCTTATTCAGGGCAGTTCAAAGCATCAGGAAGCAATCATAAATTTAATTTCTAATTTATATTTTCTATTAGAAGACTTTTATTGTCATATATTTTTATTGCAGTTTATTTCATGAGTCAAATTTGTCTTTTGCTAGTATCTCAAGACTATATTTAGATGAAATTTGCATTTATTTCAAATAATGGCCATTTGCAAACCAATTAATTCCCCTGTATAAAGAAATCTTGCTTAGTTCCTGTATCTAAAACAATAAGCATATCATAAAATAAAGCAAAATGGATAAAATAATAATATCCTAATAATTTTTTAGTAATTTTTAATGAAAATATGGCACAGCAGGAATATATTCATTTAGACTAAGTGAGAGTGAAATCTAAAGAATTTTAAAAGCATTAAAAGAGTAAAATATTACTGAACGCGTTACATTTAAAGTGTTAACCTAAAAATGTTAATGCTGCCATTTACTTATTTCTTGCAATTTTATTAAAAAAAAATAAAGCAGGAAACACTGCAACTTCACACTTCATTACTGAAAATCAAAACACGGTTTAGGAAATACTGTAGCATGTCTGGAGCTTCCTTGATGACTCAAGTGGGTAAAGAATCTGTGTGCAATGTAGGAGACTGAGGAGACATGAATTTGATCCCTGGGTTGGGGAGATCCCCTGGAGAAGGAAATGGCAAACCACTCCAGTATTTTGTCTCAGAAATCCCATGGACACAGGAGCCTGGTCGGCTATAGTTCATAGGGTAACAAAGTGTTGGGTAGTGTGTCTAGAAATACAGAAAGGAAATATGAGGTCAAAGCATATATTATGCAGGAAGTCTTCCTGAAATATCATGATGAAACAGCTACCACCAGGACTGAATAGATAATTATCCTATTCTCAGTTCTTCATACAAGAATATGACCTGATATTATTTCTTCCTTCCAGAATACTATCACTATAAGATTTAAATCCATGAATGTGTGTGTGTGTGTGTGTGTGTGTGTGTGTGTGTGTGTGTGTATATATATATATATATATTTCATTCACCCATGATATTAAACATAAAGGAGAATGTCAGAATCTTAATCTGTATTATACTTCTTCACTTAATTCCTGATGCTCAAGATTTACTTGAGGTTCTCATATAAATCTCAGAAACCTTCTTTGTGGAACACCAACTATGTCTGGTATAGAAGAAACAAAGTAATAAATTCATAGTTCTCATGACAGTCTAGTCCTCACATCTATGTAATATACATAGAAGACAATAAAGCTGAACTTTACAATTATATCATAGTCAAATTCACTCTCACATTCCTTGAGGAAAGGTATAAGCAAGGTATAGCAAAAGGTGATAAGACCAAGGGCCTTGAAGGCAATTTCACAACAATTAAATAAAGACTATTAATGGGCCTTAAACTCAGGGAAGATAGTAAAACAAACAAACAAAAAAACAAAGCAAAACAAAAAAAATCAACTATACTGCTAGTTTGATCATTAGATGCAAAAGGATTTATAAGTAATTCATTGTAAGTATTAAAGACTGTTTTGCATAGAGTTAAGTGTTGGATTAATTTTTGCATATTTTTAAGATTCCATGAAACAGGCCAGTTTTAGATTAACAAAAAAATAGTGGTGATGTATCCTATATTCCTTAAAAATTGGGAAGCTTTTGGATTGACAAATGAGACTCTAGTCTTATTTTTTAATCTAATTATGCCAGCTAATTCATGCAAATATAAGGTGATATCTATGAAATGCATTACAAAGTTTAGCTTTATTATTTTGTTTCAATAAGTGAAAATAAGTTATAAGGAAAACTTTCATATTCTATATTTAAGGAAATGTGTGTAACTGTCAATGCAGTCAATTTATATGCGGGAAATACCCAAACACGTTGTTTTGTTATAAAACCTATCATCATGTTGCAGATATCAGTTGCAGTAATATCTACTCAGAAAAACATTGCAGTTCAAGTCTGGGAAGGTGTACTTAAAAACAACACACCATTGGTGTTTCTGTTCACAAAAATAGAACTTTGAAATTCCCAGCAAGGTTTTCATACTGAAATTGTCAAAAACAGATGTTCAAAAGGCATTAAAAAAAAAAAAAAATCATTCCTTGAGCAGCCAGGCAGAATACTTTCATTCAGATATGAAAACATATATGTAGTATATTGCCATAATTGGTTCATTATTTTAACTGCAATAGGAATAAAAATCTACATATGTATTTTGAAGCCATGCTTTTTGAACATCTGTTTCTACAATTGATATGAACAAGCAAATAAAGAAGATAACTGTTTTTTTCAATCTTGTAATTTAGTTTATAAACACTTTCTCTTCTTTCCTTAAGATTCTTATGATGTAACTGAGTATTTTGTGACTACTTTTGTGATATCACTATAACAATATAGAGTAACTCAATCAGAAGCACTAAAATGAAAATATACAGGACCCAATTATGCAACATTTTGAAATGCAATCACTTCAGTTTAGTTCAGTCGCTCAGTTTTGTCCCACTCTTTGCGACCCCATGGAATGCAGAAAGACAGGCTTCCCTGTCCATCACCAACTCCCAGAGCTTGTTCAAACTCATCTCCATTGAGTCAGTGATGCCATCCAATCATCTCAACCTCTGGGGTTCACTTCTTCTCCCACCTTCAATCCTTCCGAGTATCAGGGTCTTTTCCAGTGATTCAGTTCTTCGCAACAGGTGGCAAAAGGTATTGGAATTTCAGCTTCAGCATCAGTCCTTCCAATGAATATTCAGGACTGATTTCCTTTAGGATGGACAGGATGGATCTCCTTGCAGTCCAAGGGACTCTCAAGAGTCTTCCCTAGCACCACAGTTCAAAAGCATCAATTCTTTGGCGCTCAGCTCTCTTTATAGCCCAACTCTCACATTCATACATGACTGCTGGAAAAACCATTATTTGCACTAGATGGACATCTGTTGGCAAAGTAATGTCTCTGGTATTTAATGTGCTGTCTAGGTTAATCATAGCTTTTCTTTCAAGGAGCAAGGGTCTTTTAATTTCATGGCTGCAGTCACCATCTGCAGTAATTTTGCAGCCCAAGAAAAGAAAGTCTCTCACTGTTTCCATTTTTTCCCCCATCTGTTTGCCATGAAGTGATGGGACTGGATGCCATGATCTTAGTTTTCTGAATGTTGAGTTTTAAGCCAACCTTTTCACTCTCCTGTTTCACTTTCATCAAGAGGCTCTTTAGTTCTTCTTCGCTCTCTGCTATAAGGGTGGTGTAATCTGCATATCTGAAGTTACTGGTATTTGTCCTGGCAATCTTGATTCCAGCTTATGCTTCATCCAGCCCAGCATTTCTCATGATGTACTCTGCATATAAGTTAAATAAGCAGGGTGACAGTATACAGCCTTGACATACTCCTTTCACAACTGGAAACCAGTCTCTTGTTCCATGTCCAGTACTGATTATTGCTTCTTAACCTGCATACAGATTACTCAGGAGGCAGGTCAGGTGGTCTGATATTCCCATCTCTTGAAGAATTTTCCACAGTTAGTTTTGATTCACACAGACAAAGGCTTGCTGCTAAGTCGCTTCCATCATGTAGACTCTGTGCGACCCCATAGATGGCAGCCCATTAGACTCCTCTGTCCCTGGGATTCTCCAGGCAAGAACACTGGAGTGGGTTGCATTTCCTTCTCCAAAGGCTTCAGATCATATCAGTCGCTCAGTCATGTCCAACTCTTTGCGACCCCATGAATCGCAGCACGCCAGGCCTCCCTGTCCATCACCAGCTCCCGGATTTCACTCAGACTCACGTCCATCAAGTCAGTGATGCCATCCAGCCATCTCATCCTCTGTCGTCCCCTTCTCCTGTTGCCCCCAATCCCTCCCAGCATCAGAGTCTTTTCCAATGAGTCAATTCTTCGCATGAGGTAGCCAAAGTACTGGAGTTTCAGCTTTAGCGTCATTCCTTCCAAAGAAATCCCAGGGCTGATCTCCTTCAGAATGGACTGGTTGGATCTCCTTGCAGTCCAAGGGACTCTCAAGAGCCTTCTCCAACACCACAGTTCAAAAGCATCAATTCTTCGGTGCTCAGCTTTCTTCACAGTCCAACTCTCACATCCATACATGACCACAGGAAGAACCATAGCCTTGACTAGATGGATCTTTGTTGGCAAAGTAATGTCTCTGCTTTTCAATATGCTATCTAGGTTGGTCATAACTTTCCTTCCAAGGAGTGTCTTTTAATTTCATGGCTGCAGTCACCATCTGCAGTGATTTTGGAGCCCAGAAAAATAAAGTCTGACACTGTTTCCACTGTTTCCCCATCTATTTCCTATGAAGTGATGGGACTGGATGCCATGATCTTCGTTTTCTGAATGTTGAGCTTTAAGCCAACTTTTTCACTCTCCACTTTCACTTTCATCAAGAGGCTTTTGAGTTCCTCTTCACTTTCTGCATAAGGGTGGTGGTGTCATCTGCATATCTGAGGTTGTTGATATTTCTCCCGGCAATCTTGATTCCAGCTTGTGTTTCTTCCAACCCAGCATTTCTCATGATGTACTCTGCATATGAGTTAAATAAACAGGGTGACAATATACAGCCTTGACGAACTCCTTTTCCTATTTGGAACCAGTCTGTTGTTCCATGTCCAGTTCTAACTGTTGCTTCCTGACCTGCATACACATTTCTCAAGAGGCAGATCAGGTGGTCTGGTATTCCCATCTCTTTCAGAATTTTTCCACAGTCTATTGTGATCCACGCAGTCAAAGGCTTTGGCATAGTCAATAAAGCAGAAATAGATGTTTTTCTGGAGCTGTCTTGCTTTTTCCATGATCCAGCAGACGTTGGAAATATGATCTCTGGTTCCTCTGCCTTTTCTAAAACCAGCTTGAACATCTGGAAGTTCACGGTTCACATATTGCTGAAGCCTGGCTTGGAGAATTTTGAGCATTACTTTACTAGTGTGTGAGATAAGTGCAATTGTGTGGTAGTTTGAGCATTCTTTGGCATTGCCTTTCTTTGGCATTGGAATGAAAACTGACCTTTTCCAGTCCTGTGGCCACTGCTGAGTTTTCCAAATTTACTGGCATATTGAGTGCAGCACTTTCACAGCATCATCTTTCAGGATTTGAAATAGCTCAACTGTAATTCCCTCACCTCCACTAGCTTTGTTCGTAACGATGCTTTCTAAGGCCCACTTGACTTCATATTCCAGGATGTCTGGCTCTAGGTCAGTGATCACACCATCATGATTATCTGGGTCATGAAGATCTTTATTGTACAGTTCTTCTGTGTGTTCTTGCCATCTCTTCTTAATATCTTCTGCTTCTGTTAGGTCCATACCATTTCTGTCCTTTATCGAGCCCATCTTCTCATGAAATGTTCCCTTGATATCTCTAATTCTCTTGAAGTGATCTCTAGTCTTTTCCATTCTATTGTTTTCCTCTATTTCTTTGCATTGATCACTGAGGAATCCTTTTTTATCTGTCTTTGCTATTCTCAGAACTCTGCATTCAAATGGGTATATCTTTCCTTTTCTCTTTGCCTTTAGCTTCTCTTATTTTCTCAGCTATTTGTAAGGCCACGTCAGACAACAATTTTTTCCTTTTTGTATTTCTTTTCCTTGGGGATGGTCTTGATCACCACCTTCTGTACAGTGTCATGAACCTCCATCCATAGTTCTTCAGGCACTCTGTCTATCGGATATAATCCCTTGAGTTTATTTGTCACTTCCACTGTATAATCATAAGGGATTTGATTTAGGTCATACCTGAATGGTCTAGTGATTTTCCTTACTTTCTTCAATTTAAGTCTGAATTTTTCAATAAGGAGTTCATGATCTGAACCACAGTCAGCTCCCAGTCTTGTTTTTGCTGACTGTATAGAGCTTCTCCATCTTTGGTTGCAAAGAATATAATCAGTCTGATTTCAGTACTGACCATCTGGTGATGTCCATGTGTAGAGTCTTCTGTTGTGTTGTTGAAAGAGGGTGTTTACTATGACCAGTGCGTTCTCTTGGCAAAATTGTTAGCCTTTGCCCTGCTTCGTTTTGTGCTCCAAGGCCAAATTTGCCTGTTATTCCAGGTGTTTCTTGACTTTCTACTTTGCATTCCAGTCCCCTATGATGAAAAGGACATATTTTTGGGTGTTAGTTCTTGAAGGTCTTGTATGTCTTCATAGAACTTTTCAAATTCAGCTTCTTCAGTGTTACTGGTCAGAGCATAGACATGGATTACTGTGATATTGAATGGTTTGCCTTGGAAATGGAGACATTCTGTCGTTTTTGAGATTGCATCCAAGTACTGAATTTTGGACTCTTTTGTTGACTGTGATGGCTACTCCATTTCTTCTATGGGATCTTGTCCACAGTAGTTGATATAATGGTCATCTGAGTTAAATTCACCCATTCCAGTCCATTTTAGTTCACTGATTCCCAAAATGCCGATGTTTACTCTTGCCATCTCCTTTTTCACCACTTCCAATTTGCCTTGATTCATGGACCTACCTTTCCAGATTTCCATGCGATATTGCTCTTTACAGCATTGGACTTTACTTCCATCACCAGTCACATCCACACTGGGTGTGTCCTTGCTTTGACTTCATCCTTTCATTCTTTCTGGAGTTATTTCTCCACTGATCTCCAGTACCATATTGGGCAACTACCAACCTGGGGAGTTCAACTTTCATTGTCCTATCTTTTTGCCTTTTCATACTGTTCATGGGGTTCTCATGGCAAGAATACTGAAGTGGTTTGTCATTCCCTTCTTCAGTGGACCACGTTTTGTCAGAACTCTCCACCATAACCCTTTCGTATTGGGTGGCCCTACACAGCATAGCTCATAGTTTCATTGAGTTATGCAAGCCTGTGGTTCATGTGTTCAGTTTGGCTAGTTCTGTGATTGTGGTTTTCATTCTGTCTTCCCTCTTATGGACAAGGATAAGAGGCTTATGGAAGCTTCCTGATGGTAGAAACTGACTGAGGGTAAAACTAGGTCTTGTTCTGATGGGTGGGGTTATGCACAGTAAATTTTTTATCCAATATTATTCTATTGATAGGCATATCTCTGTTGCCTTCTTTTTGTTTGACCTGAGCCACCATTACCAATGGTAGAAGTAATGAAGATACGGTGACCTCCTTCAAAAGTCCCATGCACACCCTGCTGTAATTAGTGCTCTTGACCCTGTAGCAGGCCACTGCTGACCTACACCTCTGCTGGAGACTCATGGACACTGACAGGCAAGTCTGGATCAGTCTCTTGTGGGGTCACTGCTCGTTTCTCCTGGGTCCTGTTGCAGACAAGGTTTTGTTTGCATCCTCCAAGAGTCTGTTTTCCTAGTCCTGTGTAAGTTTTGGTGGCTCTATGGTGGGGTTAATAGCAACTTCTTCCAAGAGGACTTATGCCCTACTGATGCACTAGAGCCTCTGCCCCTGAGGCAGGCCACTGCTGACCAGTGGCTCCATAGAAGACACTGAAACAAAATTCTGGCTCAGTCTCTGTGGGGTCTTTGTGTCCTGGTGTGCACAAGGTTTTTTTGAGCCTTCTAAGCATCTGTGGAGGGTATAGGGTTTGATTCTAAATAAGATTTAGCCCCTCCTACCATCTTTCTGGGGCTTCTCCTTTGCCCTTTGTAGTGGGATATCTTTTTTTGGTGGGATCCAACATTCTCCTGTTGATGGTCGTTCAGCAGTGAGTTGTAATTTTGGAATTCTTGCTGGAGAAGATGAATGCACATCCTTCTACTCTTCCATCTTCTACTCCTCCCCCTTACCTTGTGAAATATAATAGAGCAGGATTATTCTAGTCCTGAGACTTTCTAATTAAATTTTTTAAATTATCTAATCTCTTGGCCTCCTCTAATGAGTAGTCTTTCTCTTAGGAACGCAACTCCAGTACATATTTTCATAAAGCACTTGGAATCTGTGACTGTCTAAGTATAAATAAGAGTATTAAACATGTGCTCTATTTTTATAGGATCTTCTAGGAATGTTAACAAATATGAAACTTTTAGAGTTCTCATGATGACTTTGTAGTGACTTCCAGATATTTTCTTTCATAAGGAATAAAAGTGATATATTTCTGGATATGTCCATGTAAATTCAGTTTACAACTGTTCAGTTCAAAATATAACATGCCATGCAGCTCCCAGCTATAAGAATTAACTCATAATGCCTCTCATTACAGCTCATGCAGCACCCAGAAGAGCTAGTGGCAGAAGTTTCCTTCAGTGATACTCACTTGAGACTATCTCAAAACATTTTTCTTTGCTGTAAATTTTAAAGCATAATTCTTTAGAATAAAACATCCCAATGCATCTTATAGATTCAGAGAATACTATGTATGTAAGATTATGAGAATTTTTATTTAAATTCCTGAATTGAGGAACACACATTTTCCATAAAGCTTAGTACTACATGTTATATGCTTCTTTCATTTTAAGAAAAAGTTTCATAATGAGAACACATTAAAAGAAAACTTTTAACTTGTAAGATGGGAAGAAAAAAGTATAGAGATGTGTTAATGAACTTAAAAAAAGTTGAGTAAACAACATATGTAATTACTCTGTGAGGAAATGCTGCTTAATTAAAACAGAGTCATTCTATTAGCATACACACCTGCTGCTTATAGGACTCATTTCTTCCCAAAATAACTTAATTCCTAAACAGAGTTCTCCCTCTAGTTCATCTCCTTGGGGTATCTCCATCTCAGTTTTTCTGCCTTAATCTTACATGTGCTGAAACCCCTCATAGTAATTATGATAGAATATTATAGGATGCACGAGATTTTATGATGAAATGTCCTTGTAGACTTCATAGCCTTGTGTTTCACTCCAGAAGATAGAGGAGTAAAAGCATTCATTTCCAAAATATTCTAAATTCTGTCATCCCAGGCTTGAGAAGAGTACTTTCTTTGAGAACTTAAAGCACAATCTCAGTGTCATAATCAAGATTTGAGGAGTATCATTTATACAAACTGATCCTTCTAGAACAAAATTGTTAAAGAACTTTATTCAAAGGAGTTATAAATTATATTTCATTCTGGAAACACATTTTGAAGTTTATTTTTATTTGTGATTTTTTTATCTAAGCAAAAATAATAGTTTATCCACTTCTACTACCTTTACCCCCTGTCTTTTGCAACCACAAATCTGTTCTCTGTTTTGTTTTTCAGATTTCACATATAAAGAATCATACAGTATTTGTCTTTCTCTATCAACTTACTGCACTTAGCATAATTCCTTTGAGGCACAGACATGTTGCTGCAAATGGCAAAATTTCATTCTTTGCTTATGGTTGAATAATATTTCAGTGTGTGTGTGTGTGTGTGTGTGTGTGTGTGCTGCTGCTAACTCACTTCAGTCGTGTCTGACTCTGTGCAACCCCATAGATGGCAGCCCACCAGGCTTCCCCGTCCCTGGGATTCTCCAGGCAAGAACACTGGAGTGGGGTGCCATTTCCTTCTCCGTGTGTGTGTACACACCTCAATTTCCATTATCCATTCATCCACCTATGGACACTTAGATTGTTTCATTGAAAGAAATTGCTTTTTCCAAATATATTCAATAATATGTCTATCTACTCCTCTTCTAAATTAAATAACAAAATAAGTGAGTTAAAAATAATAAAGATAGCAATAAGTAATAGAGAACATTTACTGTGCCCCAAATACTACAATAATGTATACATTGATATGAGTAGTATGTGGTGCTTGTGGTTTATCTGTCAACAAGATTCAAATTATTTTAAATTTCCACATGAGAATAAAAATCTCTAATCCACTTTTGGCCACCTAAAACAAACTCAAGCATAAGTGCTATTAACAAATTTACTTTGCATACACATTTAAAGTCAAGTGGGACTTAGAAAGCATCACTACAAACAAAGCTAGTGGAGGTGGTGGAATTCCAGTTGAGCTATTTCAAATCCTGAAAGACGATGCTGTGAAAGTGCTGCTCTCAATATGCCAGCACATTTGGAAAACTCAGCAGTGGCCACAGGACTGGAAAAGGTCAGTTTTCATTCCAATGCCAAAGAAAGGCAATGCCAAAGAATGCTCAAACTACCACACAATTGCACTCATCTCACACGCTGGTAAAGTAATGCTCAAAATTCTCCAAGCCAGGTCTCAGCAATACATGAACCATGAACTTCCAGATGTTCAAGCTGGTTTTAGAAAAGGCAGAGGAACCAGAGATCAAATTGTCAACATCCGCTGAATCACGGAAAAATCAAGAGAGTTCCAGAAAAACATCTATTTCTGCTTTATTGACTATGCCAAAGCCTTTCACTGTGTGGATCACAATAAACTGTGGAAAATTCTGAAGGAGATGGGAATACCAGACCACCTGACCTGTCTCTTGAGAAACCTGTATGCAGGGCAGGAAGCAACAGTTAGAACTGGACATGGAACAACAGACTGGCTCCAAATAGGAAAAGGAGTATGTCAAGGCTGTATATTGTCACCCTACTTATTTAACTTATGTGCAGAGTACATCATGAGAAATGCTGGGTTGGAAGAAGCACAAGCTGGAATCAAGATTGCCAGGAGAAATATCAATAACCTCACGTATGCAGATGATACCACCCTTATGGCAGAAAGTGAAGAGGAACTAAAAAGCCTCTTGATGAAGGTGAAAGTGGGGAGTGAAAAAGTTGGCTTAAAGCTCAACATTCAGAAAATGAAGATCATGGCATCTGATCCCATCCCTTCATGGGAAACAGATGGGGAAACAGTGGAAACAGTGTCAGGCTTTATTTTTGGGAGGCTCCAAAATCACTGCAGATGGTGACTGCAGCCATGAAATTAAAAGACGCTTACTCCTTGGAAGGAAAGTTATGACCAATTTAGATAGCATATTCAAAAGCAGAGACATCACTTTGCCAACAAAGGTCTGTCTAGTCAAGGCTATGGTTTTTCCAGTGGTCATGTATGGCTGTGAATGTTGGACTGTGAAGAAAGCTGAGCGCCGAAGAATTGATGCTTTTGAACTGTGGTGTTGGAGAAGGCTCTTGAGAGTCCCTTGGACTGCAAGGAGATCCAACCAGTCCATTCTAAAGGAGGTCAGTCCTGGGTGTTTTTTGGAAGGACTGATGCTAAAGCTGAAACTCCAATACTTTGACCACTTCATGCAAAGATTTGACTCATTGGAAAAGACTCTGATGCTGGGAGGGATTGGGGGCAAGAGGAGAAGGGGACGACAGAGGATGAGATGGCTGGATGGCATCACTGACTCGATGGACATGAGTTTGTGTGAATTCTGGGAGTTAGTGATGGACAGGGAGGCCTGGTGTGCTGCAATTCATGGAATCGCAAAGAGTCCTACATGACTAAGCGATGAACTGAAGTGACTGAAACATCATTTCACATTTAAAATTTCTTACCTGATTGTTCAAAAATGACATCTGATTTTCCTTTGTCTTACCAGTAATTTTTAATAATTTTTGAAATTATCTTAAGCAGTTACTTTTATTTTTTTATTTTTTGTAAGTACTAGTAATTTTATTATGGCATAAGGGTCTATTTGTATACATTAACTCAGTTTTACAGTAAAAACACTTTATGTATAACTGTAAAGAAATGCTGCACAGATAGTTCCAACATGAACTTTTAAAAACCAGCAGTTACTTTTAAATGTTTGTTATCCATACTTTTCTGATGTTGACAGCCTGCTAATAATTTCAGCTAATATATTATCAGTTATTTATTACAGTCCGTGCATTGGCCCTAACCATACTATAAGTTTAATTTGTTTAATCCTCAATCAGTTTAGGAAGTGTCATCCTTATTCCTATATCATAGCCAAAGTAATTAAGGCATAGAAATTGAATGACTATCTGAAGCTCATGTAGCAAGCCATTAAGGGATTCAGGATAATATGAAGTTGTGCAGCCTGACTCCAGACACCATGCTCTGATAGTCTATTCTCTGAACTGTCTTGTAGAAGGGAAGTGTAATACTCAGTTGCTGATCTTATTCTCCAGTAAATAATTGTAAGATTAGTTCTTAGAATTGTCGTGAAATCTAGTTCTCTTTCTAAATAAAATTATAGATAATAAACGGGGTGTTGTTTAGTCACTGAGTTGTGTCTGACTCTCTTGTGACCCCATGAACTGTAGCCTCCCAGGCTCCTCTGTTCATGAGATTTCCCAGGCAAGAATACTGGAATGGGTTGCCATTTCTTCCTCCAGAGGATCTTCCAGACCCATGGGTTGAACCCATGTCTCCTGCACTGGCAGACCAATTCTTTACCAATGAGCCACCAGGGAAACCCCAATAAACATATATCAGTCATCAAATACATATCATATATTCTTTGATTTCTTAGAATAAATTATTGATAAAACAATCAGACTTGTATTTAAACATTTTCATAAATGTAGTAGATGCTACAATAAAGATGTTATTGGGCATAGAGGAATGTCACTTAATTCAGCTCTGAATTTCAGAGGAAACTTCCTGGGGGAGATGGTGCTTTGGAGAAGTCTTCACTTGTGAGTGGGCCATTAATGAACACATAAAGTTAAAAGAATGAGGGACATGTGAATGTAATTTCATGGTGTATGGATGGCATGATACAAGTTTGGTGCAAATAAAAAATATATTTTAGGTGAGAAATAAGGGGAGATGAACCCAGATAAATGAGGAGTTAGTGAATTGACTATACAGCAGAAAATGTTACTCACTAACCGTCATGTGCCTCTGTACATATTATCTGCTCTTCCAGGCCAAGGTGTTTAAGATTCTATTCTTACTCCATCTTTTTCATTACCTGCTGTGGCCATGGTCACATTATGGCTGTAGCCTTTCAGCCATGTGTTGATAATGAATTCTTAGTCATTGTCCATTTTGTTATCACCCCATTCTCTTCTTTAAATTCGTGCATGTTTCAAGACTTTTATTTACCGAGTTAGAGTTTTAACCCTTCTCCATAATTTTCCAGGGTTTCCCAGGTGACGCTAGTGGTAAAGAACCTGTCTGCCAATGCAGGATATATGAGATGCAGGTTCGATCCCTGGGTCAGGAAGATCCCCAGAGAAGAGCATGGCAACCCACTCCAGTATTCTTGCCTGGAGAATCCCATGGACAGATGGAGTTTGGCAAACTACAGTCCATGGGGTCGCAAACAGTTGGACATGACTGAAGTGACTTAGCACACACAGAATTTTTCACATATCTGACTTATTTTATAAAATGTCCCCATATCAGACAGCTTTCCTTAATGACTATCTAAAATATTATCTTTCTCTTACTGTGTATTACTTTGGGCTTTCCTGGTCGTTCAGACAGTAAAAAATCTGCCTATCATGCAGGAGACGAGGGTTCAATCCTTGAGTTAGGAATATGCCCTGGAGAAGGGAAAGCAAATATTGCAATATAAATATACTTCTATTTATTTGTCTGTTGCCACTGAAATCTGATTTTCAATGAAGGCCAAACATTACCTAGAATAGTTATGATACAGATAAGTTGCTCAGTCAATATTTGTTGAGTGAATGGATCCATGCATTAAAATTCAAAACAACCCAATGAGAAAGGCATTAATACTACCCATGTTTAATGAATAAGACCAAGGTTTAGAATATTTCTTCTTTTAAACAGATTGATTGAGTTGTAATAGATACACAGAAACTGAACTTATCTAACACATACAGTTTGAGTTTGCATATAGGCTTATGTACTTGAAACCATCACCACAATCAAGGTAGTAGACATATCCATTACTTCCAGAAATATCATTGTGTCCCTTTTATTTTATATCTAGCCTCTTAAATTTGTAAGTGCATAACACAGTACTGATAATTATAATAACCCTGTTGTACAACAAATCTCTAGAACTTAAGCCACCTTGCATGAAATTTTACACCAATTCAACAACTTCCTATATCTCTCTCCCCTACCCATGGCAACTACCCTATTTCCTGCTTACAAAGATTAATGGATAAAGAAAATATGGTATATAAATATACAGGAATATTATTTAGTCTTAAGAAAAGGGAACTCCTGTCATTTACAACAACCTGTATAAACCTGGATGACATTATGCTAAATGAAATAAAATAGTCACAGAAGGACAAATATTGCAAGATTCCACTTATAGAGAAGCTCATAGGAAGGCAAAATATATGAAGTGATATTTCAAAATAGTACATTTTGCAATATGAAATATACATATTATATATTATTTTTGAGATTTTCATGTAAAATGATCATGATACCCAGATTTTTTTACCTCTGGGGAATGGATATTAAACCTAAGTTAGGGATATTGCAAATATAGTATGAAAAATTCCAACATATGAATGGATGGTTCTTATTCTAGAATTCATATTATTGATGATCTTCATCTCACAGTCAAAAGTGCGCTCTTGTTTGGAAGGAAACAGAGCAGAAGTATATGACACAAGTCTTTCTCCTAAATAATATCATATTGCTTATGTTTCCATGTATAGAAATTCAGCTGACTGACATTCTGGCTGGTGCTGACACAATAAGTAGTAGCAGTCCGATTGGGATCTGCATAACTGCTAACCAGCATGGTCCACCAATAGTCAAATAAAAATTTTTGACTGCATTTTTCACCAATAAGCTCTCAAAGTTTTTTTTTTTTTTTTAGAAAGCTAATCCAGTGGCCCAAGATTCCATCATTAGGATCTCTGAAATATTTAGCACTTAAGAAATTAAAATTAGTTTACCTTATTTTGGAGTTGAGGAAATTAGTGCCAGAAAGACCAAGAAGACAGAGATACAAGACAGAGCCCAGAATTCACACATGACTTGGTCCAGAATCTATATCTCTAAATGCAAACTGCACCAATAAAGAACCACTATCCTATAATAAGATCAAAGGAGGGTCAGGAAACCAAAAGTCGAGTAGGCTTGTAGGCAAGTTAATAATTACCTTTCTCTTTGAACTACATTTATCTGATTAAAATTAGCCATCAATACAGGTAGACTAGCCAAGCAAACATACTAATTAAAAACCCTTGAGCTAAAAACAATTATAATTTTCAATCAGATGGCATAAACTTTTCAATGCTTCATCCAAGGTTTCTGCTATGAAGACAAAACTATCTAAATCCTATAAGTAAAAAATTTGTTTCCACAATGTATGTTTTAATGCAGTCTCACTACAGTTGTGAATCGGGTCCACATTCAGAAGATTTGAGGAATACTAATGGACAAATTGTTTCTGAGTAGCAGGACATACAATATCAGCTCAGGACAGTTCAGTTGCTCAGTCCTGTTTGACTATTCACAACCCCATGGACTGCAGCATACCAGTCTTCCTGTTCCATCAGCAACTCCCAGAGCTTTCTCAAACTCATAACCATTGAGCCGGTAATGCCACCCAATCATCTCATCCTCTGTTGTCCTCTTCTCCTCCTGCCTTCACTCTTTTCCAGGAACAGAGTCTGTTTCAATGAGTCAGTTATTCGCATTAGGTGACCAAAGTATTGGAGTTTTAGGTTCAGCGTCAGTCCTTCCAATGAATAATCAGGACTGAATTCCTTGAAGATTCACTGGTTTGAGCTCTGTGAAGTCCAAAGGACTCTCAAAAATATTCTCCAACATCACAGTTCAAAAGCATCAATTCATTGGTGCTCAGCTTTCTTTATGGTCCAACTCTTACATCCATACATGACTACTGGAGAAACCATAGCCTTGACTAGATGGACCTTTGTTGGCAAAGTAATGTCTCTGCTTTTTAATATTCTGTCTAGGTTGGTCATAGCTTTTTTTCCAAGGAGCAAGTATCTTTTAATTTAATGGCTATATTCACCATAATCAGTGATTTTGGAGTCCAAGAAAATAAAGTCTGTCACAGTTACTATTGTTTCTCCATCTATCTGCCATGGAGTGATGGGACCAAATGCCATGATCTTAGTTTTCTGAATGTTGAGTTTTAAGCCAACTTTTTCACTCTCCTCTTTCACTTTCATCAAAAGGCTCTTTAGTTCCTCTTTGCTTTCTGCCATAGGGTGGTGTCATCTGCATATGTGAGGTTATTGATTCTTCTCCTGACCATCTTGATTCCAGCTTGTGCTTCATCCAACCTGGAATTCCGCATGATGTACACTGCATATAAGTTAAACAAGCAGGGTGACAATATACAGCCTTGACATACCACTTTTCCAATTTGGAACCAGTCTATTGTTCCATGTCTAGTTCTAACTGTTGCTTCTTGACCCACATTTAGATTTCTCAGGAGACAGGTAAGGTGGTCTGTTATTCCCATCTCTTAAAGAATTTACTACAGTTTATTGTGATGCAGTCAAAGGCTTTGGCATAATCAATAAAACAAAAGTAGATGTTTTTCTAGAACTCTCTTGCTTTTTCTGTAATTCAGCAGATGTCAGCAATTTGATCTCTGGTTCCTCTGCCTTTGCTAAGTCCAGATTGAACATATGGAAGTTAATGGTCACATACAATTGAAGCCTAGCTTGGAGAATTTTGAGCATTACTTTGCTAGTGCTTTCACTCCATCTCTCCACTCTGCAGTTATTTCTCCACTGATCTCCAGTAGCATATTGGGCACCTACTGACTGGGGAGTTCATCTTTCAGTGTCATAACTTTTTGCCTTTTCATGATGTTCATGGGGTTCTCAATGCAAGAATACTGAAGTGGTTTTCCATTCCCTTCTACAGTGGATCACGTTTTGTCAGAATTCTCCACCATGACCCATTCGTATTGGGTGGCCCTACACAGCATGGCTCATAGCTTCATTGAGTTATACAAGGCTGTAGTACATATGATCATTTTGCTAGTTTTCTTGATTGTGGTTTTCATTCTGTCTGCCCTCTGATGGAGAAAGATAAGAGGCTTATGCAAGCTTCCTGATGGGAGAGACTGACTGTGAGGAAACTGGGTCTTATTCTGATGGGCACAGATGGAACCAAAGCAAAAACAACACCATGCTGTGTCTGTTACTGGTGATGGAAGTAAAGTCTGATGCTGTAAAGGACAATATTGCATCAGTTCAGTTCATTTGAGTGGCTCAGTTGTGTCCGACTCTTTGCAACCCCATGAATCGCAGCACGCCACGCCTCCCCACCCATCACCAACTCCCAGAATTCACTCAGACTCATGTCCATCGTGTCGGTTATGCCATCCAGCCATCTCATCCTCTGTCGTTCCCTTCTCATCCTGCCCCCAATCCCTCCTGGCATCAGGGTCTTTTCCAATGACTCAACTCTTTGCATGAGGTGGCCAAAGTACTGGAGTTTTAGCTTTAGCATCATTCCTTCCAAAGAACACCCAGGGCTGATCTCCTTTAGAATGGACTGGTTGGATCTCCTTGCAGTCCAAGAGACTCTCAAGAGTCTTCTCCAACACCACAGTGAAAAAGCATCATTTCTTTGGCACTCAGCTTTCTTCACAGTCCAACTCTCACATCCACACATGACCACTGGAAAAACCATAGCCTTGACTAGATGGACCTTTGTTGGCAAAATAATGTCTCTGCTTTTGAATATGCTATATAGGTTGGTCATAACTTTTCTTCCAAGGAGTAATTGTCTTTTAATTTCATGGCTGCAATCACCATCTGCAGTGATTTTGGAGCCCAAAAAAATAAAGCCTGACACTGTTTCCACTGTTTCCCCATCTATTTCCCATGAAGTGATGGGACCAGATGCCCCTGTAATGTCAATAAATCAAGTCCATGACTCAAGACAAATTGGCAATGGTGAAAAAGGAGATGGCAAGAGTGAACATCAGCATTTTAGGAATCAGTGAACTAAAATGAACTAAAATGAGTGAATTTAACTCAGATGACCATTATATCAACTACTGTGGACAAGAATCCAATAGAAGAAATGGAGTAACCACCACAGTCAACAAAAGAGTCCAAAATTCAGTACTTGGATGCAATCTCAAAAACGACAGAATGATCTCTGTTTATTTCCAAACCAAACCATTCAATATCACAGTAATCTAAGTCTATGCCCTGACCAGTAATGCTGAATAAGCTGAAGATGAATGTTTCTATGAAGACCCATAAGACCTTCTAGAAGTAACACCCAAAAAAGATGTCCTTTTCATCATAGGGGACTGGAATGCAAAATTAGGAAGTTAAGAAACACCTGGAATAACAGGCAAATTTGGCCTTGGAGCACAAAACGAAGCAGGGCAAAGGCTAACAGAATTTTGCCAAGAGAACGCACTGGTCATAGTAAACACCTTCTTCCCACAACACAACAGAAGACTCTACACATGGACATCACCAGACAGTCAGTACTGAAATCAGATTGATTATATTCTTTGCAACCAAAGATGGAGAAACTCAATACAGTCAGCAAAAACAAGACTGAGAGCTGACTGTGGTTCAGATCATGAACTCCTTATTGACAAATTCAGACTTACATTGAAAAAAGTAGGGAAAACCACTAGACTATGCAGGTATGACCTAAATCAAATCCCTTACAATTATACAGTGGAAGTGACAAATAAACTCAAGGGATTATATCTGATAGATAGAGTGCCTGAAGAACTATGGATGGAGGTTCATGACACTGTACAGAAGGTGATGATCAAGACCATCCCCAAGGAAAAGAAATACAAAAAGGAAAAATTGTTGTCTGAGGTGGCCTTACAAATAGCTGAGAAAATAAGAGAAGCTAAAGGCAAAGGAGAAAAGGAAAGATATACCCATTTGAATGCAGAGTTCCAAAGAATAGCAAAGAGAGAAAATAAATCCTTTCTCAGTGATCAGTGCAAAGAAATAGAGGAAAACAATAGAATGGGAAAGACTAGAGATCTCTTCAAGAGAATTAGAGATACCAAGGGAACATTTCATGCTAAGATGGGCACAATAAAGAACAGAAATGGTATGGTCTTAACAGAAGCAGAAGATATTAAGAAGAAGTGGCAAGAATACACAGATGAACTATACAAAAAGATCTTCATAACCTAGATAACTACAATGGTGTGATCACTCATCTAGAGCCAGACATTCTGGAATGCCAGTGGGCCTTAGGAAGCATCACTGTGGACAAAGCTAGTGCAAGTGATGAAATTCCATTTGAGCTATTTCAAGTCCTAAAAGATGATGCTGTGAAAGTGTTGCACTCTGTATGCCATCAAATTTGGAAAACTCAGCAGTGGCCACATGACTGTAAAAGGTCAGTTTTCATTCTAATCCCAAAGAATGTTCAAACTATTGAATGATTGCACTCATCTCACATGCTAGCAAAATAATGCTCAAAATTCTCCAACTTAGTCTTCAATAATACATGAAGGTGAACTTCCATATGTTAAAGCTGGATTTAGTAAAGGCAAAGGAACCAGAGATCAAATTTCCATCACCCATTGGATCATCAAAAAAATGATGATCAAGAAAGTTCCTGAAAAACTTCTACTTCTGCTTTACTGACTATGTCAAACCCTTTGACTGTGTAGATCACAGCAAACTGTGGAAAATTCTTCATTAGATGGGAATACCAGACCACCCTACCTGGCTCCTGAGAAATCTAAATGCAGGTCAAGGAGGAACATAAAAACTGGACATGAAACAACAGACTGGTTCCAAATTGGGAAAGGAGTACGTCAAGCCTGTATACTGTCTCCCTGCTTATTTAAATTATATGCAGAGTACAGCATGCTAAATGCCAGGCTGGATGGAGTACAAGCTGAAATCAAGATTGCCAGGATAAATATGTATAACCTCAGATATGCAGATGGCACCAGCCTTATGGCAGAACGCTAAGAACAACTAAAGATCCCTTGATGAAAATGAAAGAGTAAAGTGAAAAAGTTGGCTTAAAACTAAACATTCAGAAAACTAAGATCATGGCATCCAGTCACATCACTTCATGGCAAATAGAGGGGAAAACAATAGAAACAGTGTCTGACTTTACTTTTTTGGGCTCCAAATCACAGCAGATGGTGACTGCAGGCATGAAATTAAAAGACCCTTGCTCCTTGGATGACAAGCCATGACCATCCTATACAGCATATTAAAAAGCAGAGACATTACTTTGCCAACAGTGATCTGTGTATTCAAGGCTTTTTTTTTTTTTTTTCCCAGTATTCCTATATGGATGTGAGAGTTGGACTATAAAGAAAGCTGAGCACTGAAAGATTGATGCTTTTGAACTGTGGTGCTGGAGAAGACTCTTGAGAGTCCCTTGGACTGCAAGAAGATACATCCGTTCAATCCCAAAGAGATCAGTCCTGAATATTCATTGGAAGGACTGATGCTGAACCTGAAACTGCAATACTTTGTCCACCTGATGTGAAGAAATGACTCTTTGGAAAAGACCCAGATGCTGGGAAAGATTGAAGGCAGGAGAAGAAGGGGACTACAGGGGATGAGATGGCTGAATGGCATCACCAACTTGATGGACTTGAGTTTGAGTAAACTCTGGGAGTTGGTGATGAACAGAGAAGCCCGGTGTGCTGCAGTCCATTGGGTCACAGAGAGTTGGATATGACTGAACAACTGAACTGGACTGATGGATGGGGCCATCAGTAAATCTTTAATTCAATCTACGGTTGATTGCTGGGCCTCTGCTCCCTCCCTCTTATTTGACTTGAGGCCAAACTATGGTGGAGGTAATGAAAATATGGCACCTCCTTCAAAAGGTTCTGTGTATGCAGTGCTGTACTCAGTGCCCCCTACCCTGGTGTAGGTCATGGCTGACCCATGCCTCCGCTGAAGACTCCTGGACACTATCAAGCATATCTGGATAGTGTCTTGTTAGGTTACTGCTCCTTTCTCCTGGGTCCTGGTATGCACAAGGTTTTGTTTGTGTTCTCCAAGAGTCTGTTTCTGCAGTCCAGTGTAAGTTCTGCAGTGAAATCCCACTGGCCTCCAGAGTCAAAGTCTCTATGAGTTCTCAGTCTCTTTGCCAGAAGAAGCATATAAGTTTTTGCCACAGAAAGATCTTGCTTTCAGCTTCACAGAATAGTATTGTTACAGAATGCTTGATACTGTAATAACATTCACTGAATCTTTAATAGTAGCACTTTAAAAGAATTCAAGCTGTAAAAGTAATTTCTTCTGAAGACTTTTCCAGAACTATAAGGTACTCAGACATTCTTACTCTAAATACAATTTTGTGTGTTTATTTTCAGCATTTCGGTAAAGGCTTATTCAAATGTTGTCTTTCCCCATTCCTTTACATGACACAAGTTATGGCATCATTTTATTGTCCATTTGAGTAAGTTTTGTGTGGAGTCTATAACATACAAAGATATAGACAGATTCATTTTTAGCCTTTTTCACTTAATATTGTTTGTTATTTATTTTTTTTTTTTTGCTTCAGTTTATTTGTGTTGATTCTTAATATTTAGGGAAATAGTGTTTGAAAACCACTGTCTCATAGATATTTCCTTTTTCTATTAGTTTAATTTGTTTTCTTAATTACTACTTATTTTTTCTAAACAATATGTTTTTGCTTTTTGTTATGTCATTTCAAACTTACATAAAATATCAGGAATTCCCTTACAAAAGCCAATTAGGGGAATAACCTAAGTATACTACAAAGGATGAATTCATAAAGAAGGATGTGCCGTGTGTGTATACACACTCATACATATACTCACACAGTGGGATATTATTCAGCCATAATCAAGATGGAAAGCACGCCATTTATGAATACATTAGTACATTGATAAATATTGACAGTATTATGTTTAGTGAAGTAAGTCTGACAGAGAAAGACAAACACTATATGATCTTACTTATATATGGAATCTAAAAAGAAACACTCAGAAACATAGAGTACATTGTGGTTGCAAGGGGTGTGGGCCCAGAGAGTGGAGGAAATGGGTAAAGGTTGTCAAAGGATACAAACTTCCAATTATAAGATTAAAACCTTCAGGGGATCAAATGTACAGCATGATGATTATAGTGAAAAATTAATATACTTGAAATACTTGAAAGTTGCTTAGAGAGTAGATCTTAAAAGTTCTTACCACAGACCAAAAAAGTAAATTTGTTAAGTTACGGATGTTAGCTAAACTTATTGTAATCATTTTGCAATATGTACATACATTGAATCTTCACATTACATATCTTAAACTTATACAGTGTTAATATGTCAATTTTATCTCAGGCAAGCTGGAGAAGTAAGAAATTTGGCTCCAATTTTTCTCATAATCATGACTAAGTTGCTCAATTTTGAAATATATAGTAGTTTTATATTTGCTGCTGCTGCTGCTAAGTGACTTCAATCATGTCCAACTCTGTGCGACCCCATAGACAGCAGCCCACCAGGCTCCTCCGTCCATGGGATTCTCCAGGCAAGAGTACTGGAGTGGGTTGGCATTTCCTTCTTCAATTATATTTGCTAACCTATGCCAACTAAAAATAGTAACTGGAATTCAATAATTTTATGCATTCATTTTGTGTTTAAACTGGGGTTATATAGTACACATATGTGGGTTAATTATGTATGTGTGTGTGTGTATATATATAGTGTATATATTACTGTCCTCAAGATCAACTTTTTTTTTTTTTTTTGAGTAAAATCTATAATAACCTGTCAAATACAACTTTGTCACATTAGATATCACCTGACTGATTAAAGCTGAAACTCCAATACTTTGGCCACCTCATGCGAAGAGTTGAATCATTGGAAAAGACTGTGATGCTGGGAGGGATTGGGGGCAGGAGGAGAAGGGGACGACAGAGGATGAGATGGCTGGATGGCATCACCGACTCGATGGACGTGAGTTTGAACGAACTCCGGGAGTTGGTGATGGACGGGGAGGCCTGGCGTGCTGCGATTTATGGGGTTGCAAAGAGTCAGACACAATTGAGTGACTGAACTGAACTGAACTGACTGATTAAAGGTAAAACCTGGAAAAGTGATTATAAGGTAATTTAAAAAAGAAGACATTCATTCCTGGCAGCATGCTAAGAGAGGGAAGACACATCTGGAAAAGGAGATCAACTTTTGTTGGCGATTAATCTGTCCATTCATACTTTAATGATTCCAATTAACTGTTTGCACAAAAATTAAGTTATCAGTTCATATGATCTGTGGCTCTCTTATCCAGCTGCAGAGAAAATTTTCTGGGTTGATGTATTTATGTCAATGAAAGCCAGCTGAAAACAATCTTTTCTGTCACTCTTTACAACAGGGCTGCCATAGCTACAACCACTCTGTAGGCACTTTATAGATGACTTGTGGCTTTCACAAGAACTCTTATTTTCACACTTCAAATAGCAAGTATGGAGATTTAGAGGAAGTTCCACAGAGGCATCGTCAGTCACTGTGTGCTTGACAGTCTTCAGATGGAAATTCCTGAATAGAAAACAGGTTATATGTCATGCAGTATTTCATCCTACATTCTCAATAACTTGCAATTTTCATGGTTGGTTATATAAGTGGCATGCTGAGCTTAAGCTAATGTGTTTTCCATCCCAAATGGCACAGCTGTTTTTTTTCCCTCCTGCATTAAGCACTGAGCAGGTGGTGTTTTCTAATCATTTATGTTCATCCCGTCTGCCATCATGAGAAAGAGAGATCATAGATGTACTCAGCAGCTCTTGTAGTTAAATGGTGATGAATACAACAGTGAGAGTCTGCTTTGACCATAGAAACATCTAATTTGAAAACCATGGCAACAGAAGTGTGGAGGTGGGGCTGGGCCCAGTCGTCTGTCATCCAAAAATAATTCAGCATTATCTAGCAGCCATTTGTGTTGGCTCAGGTTATTGTTGAGAAATGATGAATTGGAGCATTGAATCAGTAGAAGTGGCAGAGTGTTTTCTTCAGTTAAGAGAACAAAGTTCATCAATGCTAATTTATAAATACTTAAATTTTTTAACATTCACTAGGAAAGTGCAAAGAATGATGATAATACTTTCATAGTGTCTCCATTTGTAGGCAGAGCTTTATGCATAAACAAAGATAATGGCTTTTTTGTTCAATCATATCAGCTAAAAGTTGCTCTTTCATTCCCTCATTTCCATTTCAAAGAAAACTTTGAAACAGACAGCACACTTAATGAAAAGGATATGGAATATCATATCTTGTGAGCCTTTTAAAAATGTAATTATAGAGAATATAACTTCACATCAGCTTGAATTTTGACTCCTAACTGTAGGCTGATGTCAATGTACAAAGAGAAATGTGAGTGAAAATCACTCTGGATGAAGTCAAGCTAGAAAATACATTCATAAAAATGAAAAAGATGATAACCTTTCTATTTTTATTTTCTGTTTCTTACACTTTGCAGTACTAACTGTGCCATTTGAATTTGTCTTGTTCCTACTGAATGGGAGCAAAATATACCCCCCAACATGTGCCCCTTTAGCATATTGGTTATTTTGAGCTGGTTAATTTTAAGAAAAACAGACACAAGTGAATCTCTGAAAAGTAGATAGAACTTGGTTTTTTGTGAGAGATATTTATATGTATAAGGGAAATCATTTGTAAAGTTGTCTCCTTCTCTGTATCAAAAAGGGTGACTCTCAATCTCTGCAAACTCTTGTCAATAGAGAAAGGAACAGCCTAAATCTGAAAAACTACCTTACTCTTGTTTAATGTGCTTTTCCTGGTAACCGTTAAAAAGTTACTTCCACCCCACCAACATTTTTTGTCTTTAGCTGAAGATAGTATTTAAGGTACTGGCCTGGTCCTCTTTGGAGAGTTATTCAGTTTTTCGGAGTATTTCCCATGTATTCACGGGGTATACATGTAATTAAATTTATATTTTTTCTCCTGTTAATCTATCTCTTATTCTGGGGGAGAGTTCTCAGTCAAGACACTAGAAAGGTAGAGGGAAATGTTTCTCCTACCTTACGCTCTTAATAAAGACTTTGCTGAAGGGGAACTATTTTAATTAAGACCATCTAAGAGAACGTCAGGTCCATGGATGCTAAAGACAGCCTAATCCAAATCAGAGTTCAACTATAGGCCAGGGAAGAGGTGATTATATAAACTGTAGAAGTAGTATGGAATAAAGGGAATGCCAAAGTCCAAAAATGGGAAGATGAGTGGGAAAACATGAGAGCATGTGATACAGATGGGCCCAGGTAAAGAACTGTAAGCAACCAAATGTCTATGGCACTGTTTAGAGAAAGTT
The DNA here is from genome assembly GCF_029378745.1 of Bos indicus. Taxonomy (NCBI): domain Eukaryota; kingdom Metazoa; phylum Chordata; class Mammalia; order Artiodactyla; family Bovidae; genus Bos; species Bos indicus. Next base: position 1,914,024 of record NC_091785.1, read on the forward strand.
CTAAGAGAATAAAGGAAGTAGAAGGATTTGGAACCAGTGAACTTTTGTATTAGGATTCATTTATTTATTCTTTGATTATTAATTCATTCTATAAAAGGTAAATTTTTTGATGTTTCAAAGTCCTAAATTTACATATGCTATTTGTAACCCTATGGATGACTAGTATTAAAATTAAAATAATTTCTGCTAAACAGAAGGCCTTTAAACTCATATCTTCCTCTGTTTTTTCTATACTTAGCAGGAATCCACAGTTACATTTTTCTGAAGGCTATGGAGTCAGTCTTATCTACATAATCATCTATTTCAATTTTCCTATATGAATGCTTTTTATTGGTAGAATACCTTATGCTGACAACCACAGGACAGAAAATGAACAAGTTAAGAGTGAATGTATCTTACATCTCTTATATAAACTGTCAGTTTAATATTTTCAATGAAAGGTCAGGCTATGAATCATGGTTTTTAAAAACTGGATCTCAAAGCTGAGCCACTTAAAAGCTAATTATATTAGACAAGTCAGGAATCAAATTTTTCCATCTCAAAAAATGGACTAATGCTACATGCTTTGTAGAACATTTATTGAGCACAAGTCCACAGTCTTTAACTTATGGAATTTAGAGACTCTATGAAGGGCTTCCCTTGTGGCTCAGCTGGTAAAGAATCCACCTGCAATGCAGGAGACCTGGGTTCAATCCTTGGGTGGGGAAGATCCCCTGGAGAAGGGAAAGGCTACCCACTCCAGTATTCTGGCCTGGAGAATTCCATGGACTGTATAGTCCATGGGGTAGCAAAGAGTCAGACATGACTGAGCAACTTTCACTCATTCACTCATAAAGGAATCAAAAACATGTATGTAAGTGTAACTTAGGAAATTTTCCTTCTAAATGCATCTCATCTTTGAGATGTATTGAGAAATAATGTATTGAGATCTTTGAGAAATATTCCCTCACCTTTGTGAAAAGACTGTGTTCATTCTTTAACTAGTGCTTGATCATTATATTAGCACTAATTTTCACTCATCTACCTTTCTTCTAGACTATAACCTCCTTGAAGGATATATCATTTCCTTTTGTTTCTTGATACCCAGCAAAACATTTGACAGATATTAATAGTAGATCATCAAAAAATGTGTGCTGCTGAATATGAGACATATATATGTGTGTGTGTGTGTGTATATATAATGTGTATATATGTGTATATGTATATATAATATACATTGTTGAATACAATATGTATAATATTCAACATTAAGACACAGACTCTACACTGTCACAATATGTGAAAGAATGTCAAAGCTCCCAAAATTTTGAGTGTAATATGTCCAATTATTTTCAGTGTTTATCTTTATTGAAGGAAGTGGGTAAGTAAAACTCTCTAATATGGTTATAATTTCATATTCATTAAATCAACATGGTAAAGCTGATGACCTTACCTCAGAATATACTTTATGGGTTACAATTAACTTATTTTCTAAAGCTGAACTAATAGATAAAATAGAGTTTTCTATTTGAGAATGCAGGTACTTTATACTCTAGTGCTCTCAATAACACTTTGAATGCAACATTGACCATGTTAAAGGTAAGTCCGAGATTAGGCACACAACAGTGTTAACAATGAGAATGAGATATTAGGGGAATTAGTTATCAACTGAAAAGCCATTCAGGCTTCATCAAGGGAACAATTTATACAAGAAAATCTTCCTGAAATGCAAATGATGTTTTCTAGCAACCTGAAGGACATATGAGACCCAACATAAGCCATTAACTAAACTATGCTTAATGTAATTTCTGACAGAATGTGCATTTAGTTGTGGAATATAAATTAATGAGAGATAGAGAAAAGAGACCTAAAAAGTGTGAGTTCAGCTCAGAAAGCAAAGTTCTGAGCTGAACTCCAGACCTTAACCCACCAGATTTTTAGGACAAATGGCTTCCATTGTGGTTTTTAATCTTAACTTTAAAATCATATATATAACATGTCTATGTACTTTTCAAAGTTCAGTGATTTATTTGCCTTCATACTAGGGGGAAAGCCATTAGAGATTTAATGAAAAATATAACATTTTCAAAAGGCAACTGAGATATCAATAAATAAAATCTAAGCATTGTGGATAGCATTTTTATACGTGCAATGCTAAAGTATGTAAGATGAGAAATCAGTAGCTTTCCACCATGTATTTATATCCACTTTTCATTTGTAAGAGATGCTTAAGAGAATGGATTAATGTGAAATAAATGTCTCTTCAGTGACATAATTTTGTTGAAGAAACCAAACGTATTAAACACATTCAAATGTTGAAAGAAACTGGGTTAGAGAGGCAATTAATAAAGAATTTCTTGAAAAGGAGAAAAATTTAAAGACTAGTAAGAACATAGCACCGTTTAGTAGAGAAAAGAAGGCATTCAAAAATAAAGTCAAATTGTTAAGACAAGAGAGCACAATGAATCAGTTTTGTTAGGAGGTTGATGAGTTTTGCTGCTTTCATGAGCACTGGAAGGATTAAGGTAAAGTGATTATTAGGGAATGTAGCTCCTGAAGAGGGTTGGATAAAACTCTTTGTTTTTAGATAGTTGATTAAAATATAAAAGGACATTTCCTGGGGCAATAGTGTTAATAGCTAACTTTTATTGAATGCATACTATTAACTTAATGTGTTTATTTCATTTAATCCTCACAACAAACATGTAAAGCAGATGCTGTTATCTTCTTTTGTGTAAAAGGAAATAAAGGCAAGAGTTGTTGAATAATTTGTTCACATTACAAAGGTGAGAATTCAAACCCTAACAGTCTGGATCCAGGATGCACTCTCATGTCTGTTAAGTCATTCTGACTCTCAAGAGAGTTGTTCTAGAAGTCTATTTGCTTTAAAAAGGTATAGATCATATTCCAAGTAAAACCAACTTAAAGCTAAAAACAAAATCAATTTCAATAAAAGCCTCTTGCAGGAAGAAATGCTGTCTTCCCCACCTCTAAAGTTCCCAAATCACTACAGATAAATTGCTTTGCCTCTTGGCATGATGATCAAATATCTATTTATATTCAGAGCCAATGAACTGAAAATAAACCTTGATTTAGTTCAAATGAGACAAAAAGTAGAGTATATATGTCACCTGAAAAGTTTCTTCCAAGTAGTATCTGTTCTCCCCCAATACTCAGATATATATAACTTAAATCCAAAAATGGTGAGAAAATATAACCTATAAAAGATAATTCTCTAGAAGAAAACCTCTATTTTATTTCTTGGACTTCCCTAGTGGCTTAGTGGGTAAATCGTCTGCCTGCAATGCGGGACACCTGAGTTCCATCCCTGGGTCAGGAAAATCCCCTGGAAAGGGAAACGGCAACCCACTCCAGTACTCTTGCCTGGTAAATGCCATGGATGGAGGAGCCTGGTAGGCTACTGTCAATGGGATCACAAGAGTCATACATGACTGAGCAACTTCACTTTCACCATTGAATATGCTGTTAGGTGTTGGTTTGCTATATATATTCCCTCTGTGTCCACTTTCTGGAGTTTTTAAATCATAAATAGATGTTGAATTTTATCAAAAGCTTTCTATGCATCTATTGAGATGACTATATGCTTCTCATTTTTCAATTTGTTAATGTGGTATATCACACTGATTAATTTGCTGATATTGAAAAAAATCCTTGCATCCCTGGGGTAAATTCCACTTAATGATGGTGTATGATCCTTTCAATATATTGTTAGATTCAGTTTTCTAGTATTTTAATCTCTTATGGTCCTTTGTATTTCTGTGGTGTTGGTTGTACTTTCTTCTTTTTCATTGCTAATTTTATTGATTTTAGTGTCCCCCCCCCCCTTTTTTTTTTTCCTGGAATTTCCACTAATGGTTTATCACTTTTGTTTATCTTTTCAAAGAACCATCTTTTCGTTTCATTGATCTTTTCTTCATCTCTATTCATTTATTTCTCCTCTGATCTTTATGAGTTCTTTTCTCCTACCAACAGAGAATTTGGCACATAATAAATATGATCCTTTCAGTTTTAGCACATTTCTTTCTCTTTCCTTGCACAGAATATTTCATTCAAAAGTGATACTGGAGGATGGGAAATGCCAGTCTATTTTGACATTTTTCCAGTAACCACTTCTTGCTTCTAATTAGTAAGCCCTGACCCTTGAGTATGGTTCATATAATAGTGCTCCTTTATATTACAGAAATTTCTTCCTGAAAAGTTTTGAGATTTATTATTTTTCCATTCAAAATGGCTTACAGCAGGCTTATTATTATGTAATAAGCAATAAGTAATCAATTATTACTTATGTAATAAGTATTACTATGTAATAATTAATAAGCATTACTATGTAATAAGTAATTACATGTAATTACTTATGTAATGAGTAATAATGGCTTATTACTACATGTTTCAACCTTTAGAAAAGAGTTTAAATTATTTTCCATGAAATTATGGGTTCCAGGTGAATCATAGCCTGTGATTGTATATCTATTGATATTTCCAATAATGTATAATAATTAATAAGGCTATTTTCTGGTTAGAGTATAAGGAAATTTTTTGCAATATAACCTAATGACAAATGTCACATTTTCAAAGTAAGTGCCCCACACAGATAAGCATTTATAAAATTATATTCAATATATTCCAAGGCTGACATTTGATTGGCTAATACAATTCATGCCTGCATTTATAGGTGAATTGTTTTATAAAATGAAGATTCACATTCTCTGAGACTTAAATGGCAACAGGACAGTATAAGTCAAACATTTAAAGTATAGAAGGTACTTGCCAACTATGTAATTGTTGGTATGAAGGAATATTTTGAACATTATCTGATCAAGATAAGAAGAAACTGGTGAGTTCAAATTACTAGGAAATACATGAAGAAAGTCTTATGATTTATAATCAGAGAGATTGATCCATTAGGCTTTAAGAAGAGGACAATCTGAGTAATAGAAAAATAGGTTCAGAACAGGTCATTGGTGTGTTCTGATTTCAAGGAAGTTAGGATACATAATTGCCAAACATTTATTTGAAAACAAACACTTACAAATTGCTTCCTTTCAAAGACTTTTCCCAAAAAATGTTTAGACATACTCTCTGGGGATAAAAACAAAATATCGGTTTTAAATTACCATCTTTTTCTGGGAGGATAATTTTTTTTGAAGTATTTGGGCCTAATATAAAAATACATAAAGCTATCTAATGCACTGAAGGAAGTTATGTGTTAAAACATTTCAGAGAATATTATATAAAATGACAGAAGTTGCATATAACATTTCATGAAGCTTTAAAAAATACAACAATCCACGAACATTTAATTTATATGTTTGAACAGTGGGCTTAATGTTATCAGCAATTTATCAAATCCACGAGGAAATCCCTGTATCCTACATATGGAACCATTGAAACATTCTTTAGAATGTTTCAATATTTTTTTAATAATCAAAACAGCATAGGTATGGCTTATATTTACTTATCATAAAAGTAAAACTAATAGGAAAAACTCACTGAATGCTAAATCCATAAGCAGTTCCCCGCCCCCCCCAAAAATAGTCTTATAAAGTAAGACAGTAGGGAGAAGAAATCAGGATAGTTGCATAGTAGCACAAATGTGTAGTTAATGTCATGAACTCTGGACCAAGAGAGAGCTGCTAATAATTCTTAGCAGTTTGTCTGTAGGAAAATTTCCAAACTTCTAAAAACGTCAGTTACCTTATTTGAGATAAGTAAGAATAATAATAGTTTCTAATTTACAATGTTATTGCAATGGTTAACTGAGTTTTAGGACTTAGCACAGTGCCTGATAAGTGCATATGATTATAACAGAGTACTACCTAATACTTATAGCATTTCATTTAAAATCCATAGCAACTCTGTTAAAAAATTCTTATTTAGAATATATTTCTGGACTTTTCTGGTGGCTCAGTGGTAAAGAATACACCTGCCAATGTAGGAGACATGAGTTCAATTGCTGGTCTGGGAAGATCCTACATGCCACTGAGCAACTAAGCACATGTACCCAAACTACTAAGTCTGTGCTCTAGAGCCCAGGAGCCACAATTGCTGAGTCCATGTGCTGCAACTACTGAAGCCTGAGTGCTCAAGAGTCTGTACTTGGCAACAAGAGAAGCTGCTACAATGAGAAGTCAGTGCACCACAACTAGAGTAGCCCTCACTCTCCACAACTAAACAAAAGCCTGCACAGCAACAAAGACCAAACACAGTCATAAATACATAATAGAATATATTTCCTAGTGAAGAAAATATGTTTTCCCAACAGAGCTATAGATGCACTTTTTAAAAGATTGAGGTATAGTTGATGTACAATATTACATGTTACTAGTACAATATAGTGAGTGATTCACAATTTTTAAGGTTATACTTCACTTATAATTATAAAATATTGGCCATATTCCCTGTGTTTTATATATCCTTGTACAAGTATTATACATAATAGTTTGAACCTCTTAACCTCCTATACATATATTATCACCCTTGCCCTCTTTCCTCTTCTCACTCATAACCACTAGTTTGTTATCTAGATCCAAGTCTGCTTTTTGTTTTATTACCTAGGCAGTCATATATATATATATTTTTTTACATTTCACATATGAGTGATATTATACAGTATTTATCTTTCTCTGACTTATTTCACTTAACATAATATCCTTTGAGCCCATCCATGTAGCTTCAAATGGCATTATTTTATTCTTTTTTATACCTTAGTATTCTATTGTCTACCTATATACATATATTTATAAACACACACACCCCCCACATCTTTTCATCCATTCATATGTTGATGGACACTTAGGTTGCTTCCATACCCTGATAGTTATAAATAATAAAGCTATGAACATTGGGGTGCATTTATCTTTTAATATTACTGTTTTTGGATATTTTGGATGTATACTCAGGAGTGAAATTGCTGAGTCATAAGGTAGGTCTACTTTTAGTTTTTTGAGAAACTTCCCTACTGTTTTTCACAGTGGCAGCACCCATTTATATTCCCACCAACAGTGTCAGAAGGTTCCCTCTTCTCCAAATCCTTGCCAAAATTTGTTGTGGTCTTTTTGATGATAGCCATTCTGATATGTGTGAGGTGATAATCTCATTGTGGTTCTGGTTTTCACTTCCCTCATGACTAGTGGTGTTGAGCATTTTTTCATGTGCCTGTTGGCCATCTACATTTACTCTTTGGAAAATGTCTATTCAGGCCTTCTGCCCATTTTTTGATGGAGCTGTTTTTATGATGTTAAGTTTTATGAGCTGTTTATGTATGTTGGACAGTAACCCCATATTACTCATATCATTTGCAAATATTTTCTCCCATTCAGTAGTTGTTTTTAATTAATGATTTTCTTTGCTGTGTCAAAGCTTTTAAGTTTAAGTTTACTTTGTAGGCTCAACAGGAGACTCTGTTCCACATGTTTGCAATACTTATTATGGGACTGTCAGGCCACTCTGAATATGTAATTCTTTTAGCAAAGGCAAAGTATAAGAAGGAAAGCACAATGATATAAGAATTTTGCAACTTTATGACTACATCAGGCCTACTAACATTATATTGGCTTAAGCATATTCCAGGGATAAACCCAAAGTTAAGGGGCAGAGACTACTCTGTACATGGAGTGTTGGGGGGCAGGAAGGGGGGAAGGGATGGGTATTTCTAAGTAATAATTGAATCTACACGGTTGTATTTTGAATCTTTATCATCTTCCTGAAAGGAATTGCCCTCCCATGAATTCTAATGGATATCTGAGTTATTTAAGCACTGTGTTGATATCATAGTAACAATACTTCTCCTTGTATCAAGAGAGACTCTAGTGTAACTTAGATTCCTATAGCAGTTCTTTATAGAGTCATGTAATCCCTGAGAGGGCTTCCCTGGTGGCTCAGAGGTTAAAGCATCTGCCTCCAATGTGGGAGACCTGGGTTCAATGCCTGGGTTGGGAAGATCCCCTGGAGAAGGAAATGGCAACCCACTCCAGTATTCTTGCCTGGAGAATCCCATGGACGGAGGAGCCTGGTGGGCTACAGTCCATGGGGTCGCAAAGAGTCGGACACGACTGAGCAACTTAACTTTCACTTTCTAATTTTCAATCACTGAGAGATATCAGGAAACGTTAATCTCTGTTACCTAAAAGGGATTATGCCAAAGGGGATTATAGAGTCTTTTCAGATCCTACTGAATAACAGATTTTTAAAGAGGTTGTCTCACTTAGTCATCATAACCGTGTGGTCATTAGGTGAAGAAAGTGAGATTCACTCATAGTTTCACAGTTTACTTGACATGATCAGAGCTGAAATTCAGGAAGCACTCTTCTATGCCTAATATTCTTTCCTTTGAACCATTCTACTGTACCATAAAGACCAATATGCCTTACTCTTACTCAGTATGCCTTACTCTTTACTCTATATAAAGAGTATATTTTTTATATAGCCTCAAATTTTACTCTTCATAACTCTTTCAGCTTGGCTCATACTTTTAGAAAAGGGAGTATGACAGATTCACAATGAATTCATTTAATGAATGAATATTTGTTGAAAGCCTATTATGTGACTGGCATTGTTCTACTTAAACAACAACAACAAAAAAGTCCTCTTCATCAAGGGTATCACATTCTAATACACGAGGCAGATTTCATGCAAATAAATGAATAAAAAAGTTCTATATTTATTTATTCCCTATATGTTAGGACAATTAATATAAGTAGTCCTGTTCAGGCTTTAGATGCAACAATAGGCCTTTAATTGAACAGAGACCCTGAAAGGAATTACATGAGGAGCTGCTGACCAGCAGAAATGGCGAAAGTATTAACAGGTCTTAGGGACCAACAGATAATAAGTCACAAAGTTCCCTGGGCCGTGGGAATCTGTCCAGTTTCTGGAGATCAGCGAACATTCTGAGACTTAACTACTAGCTGCTGCTGCTGCTGCTGCTAAGTCACATCAGTCGTGTCCGACCCTGTGCGACCCCATAGAGGGCAGCCCACCAGGCTCCCCTGTCCCTGGGATTCTCCAGGCAAAAATACTGGAGTGGGTTGCCATTTCCTTCTCCAATGCATGAAAGTGAAAATTGAAAGTGAAGTTGCTCAGTCGTGTCTGACTCTTAGGAACCCCATGGACTGCAGCTTACCAGGCTTCTCTGTCTATAGGATTTTCCAGGCAAGAGTACTGGAGTGGGGTGCCTTTGCCTTCTCCTAACTACTAGAGATGTAACCATTTAACATAATAGTCAGAGGTGCATCTTTGCATGTAAGCTGATGGCTATCTGCTTACAGCTTGGTGATAAAAGAAGAACTCCTTTGGATGGCAGTCTGATGTCTCAACCGTGGGATGGACATACTGAGAGAGTCATTTCCTAGGCAGGTTGATAGGAAATCTAGGGGTCCCCAAGGAGAGAGGGGTCTGGAATTCTCAAGGAGGAAGAAAGGACAAACTTTTCACAGTCTTTGTAGACCAGGACCTGGGGACTGGAGTCGATGAAAATGAGAGGGTAACAGGCAGGAAGGCCAGGGGTCTCCAAATGGAGGAAATAGCCTACAAGTGTCAGGCATTTTTATCTCTCTTAAGTGGCAGGAGGAAACAAACTAGCAATATTTTTTCCTTCTCTATACAAATTTAAAGGGAGGTTTCTCTTAAAATACTGTGTTGCCATAATGACACCTGGTTTCCCCTAAAGTTAGCTATTCTTGAGCCTAGAGATAACCAATGACTTTTTCTTATGGAAATGTTTGTCTTAAGCTATGCTAATGTACTATGCCTTTACCCCAAACTCTGTCTCCAAGTCGGTTCCGCCTCTTGGCCCAGAACCTACTTGACAAACCAGTATGTTATACTCAGATATTGTTCCCCTAATCTATGTAAATAAAACTATTTGTATGGTGCTCTGCCCTTCTTCAAGATTCAAATTAATCATTTTATGGCCCAGGATAGGCCATTTGCTGCTAAGATTATCCCAAAATGCATCTTATGGGTGAGGGGCCTGGTACCATTCTGAATTTTAAGACATTCCTTTCTTTCATTAGCAGACTGCTAGTGACTGTATAACATCCAGCTGAAGACTAGCAGGGGGGTACTCTTTCTGCCCCCTTCTGATGCCTATGTCAGAAGCTTTCTCTATCTCCTTTATACTTTACTAAAACTTTATTTTAGCTCTGAGCAATCAAGCCTCGTCTCTGGCCCTGGATTGAATTCTTCTCCTCCGGGGGCCAAGAATCCCGGTGTATTCGCGTGATTCAACAACAACCTTTCAATACTGCCCAGGACCTCTCAATGAGGGACTTTCCCAGTATTGCTTGAATCTGGATATGTTTCCCCAATTTGGTGACATATATTTCTTGCAGCAATGTATATATGTATACATAATTACATCTTACTATATTATCTGTCCTCCTACTGTAACATACTACTACTATAAAAAACTTTCTTATTTCTTGCTTACTTCAGTGTAGAGCAGATATTTTGCCAGTAAATCCTCTGAACCCAAAACCAAGAGTAAATCTTTTAGCAGACCATAAATCTTTCAGCTGAACAGTATACTATATATTATATAAACACATAGTTTTATAGTGTGTGCTTGAAAAAGACAGATACAGGGACGGAGTAGAGCCCATGTAAGAACATAAAGGGTCTAGAGTCACAAGAGCGCTACTTTAGATAGGAGAAACGTTTCCCGACAAATGGCCCAAGATACGACAACTGAGTACAAGCCTGAAGGGTATCAAGAAAATGTCTCTAGGGGAAGGGCTTTCCAGGGACATGAAATAGGAAGTGAGAAGAGGGTTGAGGTGGGAAATAGCGTCCCTTGTTTGAGCAGGTGTTCTCAAATTGGGGTCCTTGAACTAGCAGCATCACCATCATCAATGAACCTGTTAGGCAAATTTTGCTCTCTACCTCAAACTACTAACCCGGAAGCTCTGGAACTGAGCACTGCAATCTGCGGACTAGGCGATCCTAATGTTACCTCATGTTTGAGGTGTATTGTGTTTGAAGAACAAAAGGAGGTAAATGTGCTGAAGCATGACAGGTAAATAGGAAAGTTTTAAGAAATGAAGTCTAGGTTAAATAATGAAGGACTTTGCAAGGCTCTTATAAGGGCTTTGGATTTTACAAATTATATTCTCAGTCATACTGCAATAGCATATCCTTTCTATTGAGTTGGCAAAAAATTTTGTTCAGGATTTCCCATAAGATGCTATGGAAAAACCTGAACTTACTTTATGTCCAGCCCAATATAATATATTCCTTGATGGCAACACATATAGTTTATGCACTATATATAACTAATATGCATGTATATATAACTAATTAAACAAAAATTGGTAATGTAACATTGCAAATTATATAAATAATCATAGTTATAAATTACACCTTCTGAATTTATAAGTACTGCTGACACCAATTCTATATAAAGTGTTTAGTTGTAAGGAAAATATCGGTTCTATTCCCTGATGTGACATTAAAATGAGTTAAAATATAATAGAAAAACTGATATTGTGGATACAGACAAACTGACCATGGATAAATATTTGTGCATGAGAGTCAAAGCAAGAAAGTAAATTGCATTCTTAAATCTGGCAAAGGATTTGTGTGATTTAATAAACATATTACACAGATTTAATAAGCACAAGAGTCCTGGGGATCTTAGTTTACAACCAACAAATTTAATTGGAATTTACATAAACACAACCCTATCCTTATATGGTTGCACCTGCGGGCTGCCTTCAGCAGCAACTAATATTTTCATTCCTAAGCTAAAGTTAGTACCTAACAATTTTATAATGCAAGTTTATTTCCTGAAGTATGCCATCAGTAACTCCCAGCAAAGACAGTAAAGCACACTGAAACCATGCTGACAGTGTGAGTGAGAAATGACTGATGCAAGTTTCATCACAGTAAAATGATTTGAGGTTTTGTTGGTTTTTGAACCAAATGCCAAAAATTACTAAAAACATAACATAGCAGCTATTTCAAATCATGTCTCAAATTCCAGCCTGTCTACTCCTCCATTTTATATAAAGGACTTGTGGATTTTGGTATGGGAAGTAGGGGATCTTGGAGCCAACTCATAGGTACAGAGAGAAAATTATTTTGGAATATCCATGACCTCATTTCTCTAGTAAGAAGGTAATACTAATTTAACTGCTATACCAAGACTAAGTAAAGTCCCTTTAAATGATAACTAAAAACAAAAGAGCTTCTTCCAATAAATTGAAGGGGAATTGAAACCAGTTTTCATGCACAGAATGGCAACTATATATGACTTTTTCATTTGTATAGGAAGATATTACATTCTGTATCAGTCTTGTTTAAACATGTTCCTTAGGAAATAATCTGAATTTTATTTTCAAAATAGTTTGTAATACAGAGGAACCAGAGATCAAATTGCCAACATCCACTGGATCATCGAAAAAGCAAGAGAGTTCCAGAAAAACATCGATTTCTGCTTTATTGACTATGCCAAAGCCTTTGACTATATGGATCATAATAAACTGTGGAAAATTCTGAAAGAGATGGGAATACTAGACCACCTGACCTGCCTCTTGAGAAACCTGTATGCAGGTCAGGAAGAAACAGGTAGAACTGGACATGGAACAACTGACAGGTTCCAATTAGGAAAAGGAGTACATCAAGGCTGTATATTGTCACCCTGCTTATTTAACTTATATGCAGAGTACATCATGAGAAATACTGGGCTGGAAGAAGCACAAGCACGGATTAAGATTGCCAGGAGAAGTATCAATAACCTCAGATATGCAGATGATACCACCCTTATGGCAGAAAGTGAAGAGGAACTAAAAAGCCTCTTGATGAAAGTAAAAGTGGAGAGTGAAAAAGTTGGCTTAAAGCTCAACATTCAGAAAACAAAGATCGTGGTATCCAGTCCCATCACTTCATGGGAAATATGGGAGAAACAGTGGAAACAGTGTCAGACTTTATTATTTGGGGCTTCAAAATCACTGCAGATGGTGACTGCAGCCATGAAATTAAAAGACGCTTACTCTTTGGAAGGAAAGTTATGACCAACCTAGATAGCATATTGAAAAGCAGAGACATTACTTTGGCAACAAAGGTTTGTCTAGTCAAGGCTATGGTTTTTCCTGTGGTCATGTATGGATGTGAGAGTTGGACTGTGAAGAAGGCTGAGCGCCGAAGAATTGATGCTTTTGAACTGTGGTGTTGGAGAAGACTCTTGAGAGTCCCTTGGACTGCAAGGAGATCCAACCAGTCCATTCTGAAGGAGATCAGCCCTGGGATTTCTTTGGAAGGAATGATGCTGAAGCTGAAACTCCAGTACTTTGGCCACCTCATGTGAAGAGTTGACTCATTGGAAAAGGCTCTGGTGCTGGGCGGGATTGGGGGCAGGAGGAGAATGGGATGACAGAGGATGAGATGGCTGGATGGCATCACTGACTTGATAGATGTGAGTCTGAGTGAACTCCAGGAGTTGGTGATGGACAGGGAGGCCTGGCATGCTGCGATTCATGGGGTGGCAAAGAGTCGGACACGACTGAGCAACTGAACTGAACTGAACTGAATATAATAATTTTATTGTACAAATGGGGGATTCCCTGATAGCTCAGTTGGTAAAGAATCTGCCGCCCTGGTTCAATTCCTGGGTCTGGAAGATCCACGGAGAAGGGATAGGCTACCCACAACCGTATTCTTGGTATTCCCTCGTGGCTCAGCTAGTAAATAATCTGCCTGCTTTGAGGGAGACCTGGGTTCAATCCCTGGTTTGGAAAGATCCCCTGGAGAAGAGAAAGGCTACCCACTCCAGTCTTATGGCCAGAATTCCATGGACTGTATAGTCCATGGGGTTGCAAAGAGTTGAATACGACTGAGTGACTTTCACTTTACTTTATTGTGCAAATGCATCATTTAAAAGGGGACCCTCAATCAGCCAGAATTTCCTTCCAAGGAAGAGAGAAATGAAAACAGAAGTGAAATACATATAGCCACAAAATAATAGTTACAGTGAAACAAAAATAGCAAAAACTGAGTAAAGAAAGAAGAAATACTAAGTGAGACCAAGGAAATCTTAAGTAAATGGGAATAATTAATGGTTCTAAATAATATAAATTTTAATTGGAAGGAAAAACCCTCTCCATTGGCTTCCTATTGTCAAAATTTCCAATTCCAGGTAATGTTCTGGCACTTATTTCCATATAGGTCTTACCAGTGTTGAGTAAATACACTCTAGTCAGCCCTCAGGTTCTAGTACTTCCTGATGACTCACCATAGGGCACCCATAGAAACTTCATAGCATTGACATACAGGAGATCTGGAAATTTGTTCTAGAGAACTGATGTCGCATGGGGAAATTCTCAGTCAATAAAGATAAGAAACTCACTTTAAAGATAAAATAGATGAACAGTAAATATAAGCGGGGGGGGTGGGGGGGGGGCGGAATACACCATGCTAATACTAATCTGAAGAAAGCAGGAAGTGTTTAGGAGGTACACAAATACTGACTTCACAGAAGGGAGGATACAGTTGGCCATGTATTTTATCACTCAGGCTACTCCTGACACCTGGAGAAAATTATGAAGGCTTCAGGCTGGGCCCCAAACCCCATTGTCAAACTTGGTAAAGGAGGACTTCAAGGTCTACAACAACTGAGACTTAACAGAGGAGGCTAATAGGGATAAATAAAAAACACGGCTTTTGGCTGCTGATTCAACCACCACCTTGAGGGGACCCTGGAGGGCAGAGGAGACTGAACAAAACAAGAAATCACCTGGGTGTGAACCAGTGTGCCTTTTGTCAGAAAAGAGGACACTGGAAGCGGGAATGTCCTGAATGCCCTCCTGTGGGATGCCCATGGGGTGACCCCAACAGGCCCCAGTTCCTTGCAAATCTCTTGGATGAGAGACTCCTGCATACTGACCAATGGGGTGCCAGATCTCACTCTGTCCCTCCTCATTACTCGAGCGGGGCCTCAGGTCATCCTTGATGTGGAGGGAAGAGAACTGAATTTCTTGTAGACACTGGAGCCACCTGCTTTGTTCTGAATTCGCCAGGTGGCTCCGTCTCCAATTGTAACTATACTGTGACAAGTTGATGGACAGCCAAAGGTAGGGCGATTTGCATCTGCCCTTACTCATGGAATCCAGTCCATTATTATTACTCACTCTTCTTTCGTATATACCAGAATGCCCTGTCCCCCTCATCAGGAGAGATTTGCTAAATAAGTTAGGAGCTAGTACACTCTTAGACAGGATGAGTAAAAGGATATAAGGAATCCAAACAGAGAATTAACCCATTAGTAGTCCCAGGTCACCTGTTGGGCAACAAAATATTCCCCAAGATCTTCCCTCCCAAGTTAGAGTAGATTCTGAAATTTGGGATACCTTGGTACCAGGAAGGACAAAATGTGTTCCCTCAGTAAAAATAAAGCCTGGGGGAAATACCCCTGGAAGAGATCATATCCTTTATACTTTGAAGTCCTGAGGAAAATCCAAACTCTCCTCAGCAAATTCCTAAAGCACAGACTCATTAGGCCCTGCCAATCCTCTTGCAACCCCTAATCTTCCCTGTTCAGAAGACTGTTGGGGAGTATTGGTTTGTGTAACACTTATGAGCAGTGAATGAAGCAGTCATCTCCAATCACCCATGAGTGTCAAACCCTGGCACATTCCTCATCCAAGTGCCAGGGAATAGCCAGTATTTCTCTGTTTGGGACCTCACCTCAAAGATGCATTTTTCTGTATTCCTATACATCCAGACTCTCCATACCATTTTGCCTTTGAATGAAGAGACCCTGTCACCCTGGAGGCTACACAATATACATCTTATAATGCTTCTGTGGAGTTTTTAGAACAGCCCCTATCTTTTGGGAAATACATTAGCAAGGGAACTAAGTCTTGAGAAGGGAACTCTGCTATTAAATGTTGATGATTTTTTGATGAGCAGCGGGATCAAATCAAAATACTGTTAGGGTCCTAAATTTATGGCAAAAAGGGAATATAAAATCTCTTCAAGGCTCAGATATCAAAGCAATGGGTTCAATATTTAGGATTTGTGTTGACCCCAGGAGCATGTGCCCTGGCCATAGATCATAGACAGTAGTTAGTGCATTACCATCTCCAGCCACAAAGAGGGAACTCCAGGGCTTTCTTGAAATGGCTGAATTCTGTTGTATCAGGATTCCAAATCATGGCCTTATAGCTAAGCCTTATATGAGGCTCTAAAGAGAGGAGAAAGGGAGCCCTTTCAATGGAATAAGGACAACTAGCAGGCCTTTGAGACTCTAAAGACTGAGTAGAGAACCAGCAATGGGGCTTCCAAATTTGGACAAGTCCTTTACTCCGTGTGTTCACAAGAGGTCAGTGATAGCACTAGGAGTCCTGACCCTAAAGCTGGAACCAATCAGAGACCAGTGGCTTACTTTTCTAAACTAGACTTGGTGGCCCTGGGATAGCCAAGATGCCTGTGGGCAGTAACAATCACAGCCCTGTTGGTTAATGAGGCTTCCAAGATCACCCTGGGACAACATTTATATGTGTTAACCCCTCATCAATTCAATTCTTCGGCGCTCAGCCTTCTTCACAGTACAACTCTCACATCCATACATGACCACAGGAAAAACCATAGCCTTGACTAGACGGACTTTTGAACTGTGGTGTTGGAGAAGACTCTTGAGGGTCCCTTGGACTGCAAGGAGATCCAACCAGTCCATTCAGAAGGAGATCAGCCCTGGGATATCTTTGGAAGGAATGATGCTAAAGCTGAAACTCCAGTACTTTGGCCACATCATGCAAAGAGTTGACTCATTGGAAAAGACTCTGATGCTGGGAGGGATTGGGGGCAAGAGGAGAAGAGGATGACAGAGGATGAGATGGCTTGATGGCATCACTGACTCGATGGACATGAGTCTGAGTGAACGGGAGTTGGTGATGGACAGGGAGGCCTGGCAGGTTGCGATTCATGCGACCACAAAAAGTCGGACACGACTGAGTGACTGAACTGAACTGAACGCTTCTACTTCAGAAATAAAGTTTTGTTCAGGGAAAATAATATACAACTTGGAAATATAGCAGAGAGATGTTTCTGTGACCTTTAATATCCATGAGATTATGCTCTAAGAGGCCCAGCTGAGAGTCAGCTGATTCTTTGAAGAAACTGGAGGGATTGGAGGCAGAAGGAGAAGGGGATGACAGAGGATGAGATGGCTGGATGGCATCACTGACTCGATGGACATGAGTTTGGGTAAACTCCGGGAGTTGGTGATGGATAGGGAGGCCTGGCGTGCTGCGGTTCATGGGGTTGCAAAGAGTCAAACATGACTGAGCAACTGAACTGAACTGACTGAACCCCTCATCAGGTATAATCAGTGCTGGAAGTCAAAGGACATCATTGGTTGACTGGAGGAAGGCTAACAAGATATCAAACCCTCCTAATGGACGCCCTCAACATTATCTTAGAGATATGCCAAATCCTAAACCCAGCAACTCTGCTTCCAGCAGTCAAGAGTAGACATATTGCATCAGTGTATAAAGACCCTAGAACAAACTTATTCCAGCAGGTCTGATCTTCTAGATGAGCCTCTTGATAGCCCTGAGGCTGAATCTTTACTGATGGGAGCCGTTTTATAGAAATGGAAACCCAAAAAGCAGGGGAAACTTAGTTTCTAGATGAAGTCATAGATGCCAAGGCTCTGCCACACTAGACATCAGTCCCAAAGACTGAACTCATTACATTAATGAGAGCTTTGTAATTAGGGAAGAAGAATAAATTACATATTTTTATTCACTGTAAATATGGGTTCCCTGTGCTACATGCTCATGCTGTCATTTGGAAAGAAAGAGGAATATTAATCGCTAGAAATTCTCCCATAAAACAAAGATTTGACTCTTGAACTTTTAGAAGTAATGCAGCCTCCTATCCAGGTAGCAGTACACTGTAGATGCCATCAGAGGAATGTATCTTTTGTGAGCCAAGGGAACAGCAAAGCTGATCAAATTGCAAAAAAGCAACTAGATTGCAGGAACTTGAACAAGTTATAGCTCTAGTGATTGGCTCCCCTAAATTCCATGTTCCGCACAGGAACAAGAAAATGCTGACAAATGGGGCTATGTGAAAGGAAACACAGGCTAGTTTAAAAAGAAAGAAAAGGTTTTAAACCCTGAGGCCCAACAATGGTAACTCTCCAGGCGCTTACATCTCCCTACCCACTTTGGGAGGGATGCATCATGGAACTCGACGTAAAAAGGCTTTTTCAGGGAAGAGGATTAAAAGAAGAGTAACACAAATAACGCTTACCTGTGATTTATGTGCCCACAGACCCATCTGATCCCCTCTTCACTCTTCAGGTCAATTCAATGCCAAGGGACATATACAGGGGAAGACAGGCAGTTAGATTTCACGCAAATGCTCCTACAATAAGGATATACATTTCTTTTGGCGAAATGGCAATCCACTCCAGTATTCTTGCCTGGAAAATCCCATGGATGGAGGAGCTTGGTAGGCTACAATCCATGGGGTCGCAAAGAGTCAGACACGACTGAGCAACTTCACTTTCTTTCTTTCTGATATTGGTCAATATTTTCATAGGATGGGTTGAAGCCTTCTCCACCCAATCTGAAAAGGCTATGGAAGTCTGTAAGTCCAAACGGGGCTTAGGAAGCCTCACTATGAACAAAACTAGTGGAGGTGATAGAATTCCAGTTGAGCTATTTCAAATCCTAAAAGATGATGCTGTTAAAGTGCTGCACTCAATATACCAATAAATTTGGAAAACCCAGCAGTGGCCACAGGACTGGAAAAGATCAGTTTTCATTCCAATTCCATAGTAAGGCAATTTCAAAGAAAGACAATGCCAAATAATGTTTAAACCACTGCACAATTGCACTCATCTCACATGCTAGCAAAGTAATGCTCAAAATTCTCCAAGCCAGGCTTCAGTAGTACATGAACCATGAACTTCCAGATATTCAAACTGGATTTTAAAAAGGCAGAGGAACAAGAGATCAAATTGCCAAAATCTGTTGGATCATCAGAAAAACGAGAGAATTCCAGAAAAACACCTACTTCTGCTTTATTGATTATGCCAAAGTCTTTGACTGTGTGGATCACAACAAACTGTGGAAAATTCTTAAAGAGATGGAATAGCAGAGCATCTTACCTGCCTCCTGAAAAGTCTGTATGCAGGTCAAGAAGCAACATTAGAACAGGACATAGGACAATGGACTGCTAAAATTGGGAAAGGAGTAGGTCAAGGCTGTATATTGTCACCTTGTTTATTTAACTTTTTTGTAGAGTACGTCATGCAAAATGCTGGGCTGGATGAAGCAATATTTTGACCACATGATGCGAAGAACTGACTCATTAGAAAAGACTCTGATTCTGGGAAGGATTGAAGGTGGGAGGAGAAGGGGATGACAGAGGATGAGATGGTCGGATGGCATCACTGACTCTATGGACATGAGTTTGATCATGCTCTGGGAGTTGGTGATGGATAGGGAAGCCTGGCATGCTGCAGTCTATGGGGTCACAAAGAATTGTACATGACTGAGCTACTGAACTGACTGACTGACTGAAATCCCGTTTAAAAGAAACAATTTCTTGGTTTGGACTTCCAAAGTCCCTCCAGAGTCTTTATAGTCCCTTTCTTATAGTCAAAATCATACAGGGGTTTGCAACAGACCTAGGGATGGACTAAAGCTATACCCCTCTTAGCACCCCCAGTCATCAGGGAAGGTAGAGAAAATGAACCATACTTTAAAGAAAACCTTAGCAAAGCTCTGCCAAGAAATGGATAAACCCTGGACCACCTTGCTTCCTATTGCACTCCTCAAGTTCCATTTATCCCCCAGGAATGGGGACACAGTTCATTTGAAAGGCCTTTTCTTTTGCTACTAACGTTCTACTGGATGAGGACATGAACCAGGCCCTGAGATATATCATTAATTTAGGACAAGTTCAGAAGACAGTCCAGGACAATGCCCACAAGACACTACCAGCTTCCACTAAAAATACAGAGGAGGGAGCATTTCCTTCAGAAATAAACCCCATGGACCAAGTTCTTAAAACTTGGAAATAGGGGTGTCCTTAAGACCAACTGTTGCCAAAATGGAAGGGCTCCTATTAAGTAATTTTAACCACCTCCACTGCTGTGAAACTGCAAGGAATATCCAGTTGGGTACATTTGTCCAGACTAAAACTTTTATCTCCAGGAATCCTGTCAGTCACAATAGAACAATACACCTGTGAGACAGTGGAAGATCTGAGATACCTATTCAAAAGACAGGCATCATCATCGGATAAGTAAAATGATGCACTGGGTTGGCTCCTACTTGAAATCTTAATGAGACTTAGGACCTCTCATTTAATTGGCTGATATGGTTCTTGACAATTGTCTGGCCCCTGAGCACCTTCTGGCAAAACAAGGTAGAGTTTGTGTGATAACTAAAACGTCCTGTTGCACTTTGATCAATGCAACAGGACATGTAAAAGTTTATGTTAAGGAAATATACACCCAGCCAGAGTAGTCTCATAATTTTGGCAGAGGCTATATAGCTTCCATTATCTGATCAACAGTTAACCCGGAAGTCCAAAGTTAACCTGGTTCCTTCTGTTTCTAGGCCCTTAATGGCTATTGTTGTTCTTTTTAGCGCTTGTTTGTTTAACCTTTTGGTCAACTCTGTGTCTTTTAGGGTCCAATAGTTTGAAGCAAGGCTTCATGATGGCTCAAAGAATTCAGCCCATTCCAGTAGAGTGAATTAGGTCGTTACAGATCTTTGGAAGCAGTCAGTGAGAGAATTATATACTTTTAAAGCAGGATAAGGTCTTTATCCCCTGTCCAGTAGGAAGAAGTTTCAGAAGATATCTTCTAACCTTCTGCTCCTTACACTTCTTAAGAATAAGGGTGTAGCAGAGGGGAATTCCCCTCTCTCAGAGGGGAATGAGACAGACCTGGGCCCTGGAATCCATGCTGCAGTGCTGCAATGCTTGCACTTGGACACACCTCTCCTTAAGCAACAAAACTGGAAGAAATTATATAGGACTAAAAATAACTGCATGCATGTGTGGTAGTGGTGGCTTAATTGCTAAACCATGTCTGACTCTTGAGACCCCCCATGGACTGTGGCCTGCCAGGTGCCTCTGTCCATGGGATCTCCAGTCAAGAATACTGGAATGGATTGTGATTTCCTTCTCCAGGGGATCTTCCCAACACAGAGATCGAAATCAGGTCTCCTGCACTGTAGACATTCTTTACTGACTGAGCTATAGGGAAACATGCATGTGTAGTTAGGGCAAATTCTGGACAAAAGACACAAAGACACCAGAAAAATCCAACTTTAACTTCTGAACATTCCAGAGCAAAAGCAAGTTTCTGAGCATGCCCCCCTGTACACATCACCTAGAGGATGGGTAAATCACCTAAGCCATCCCTCTGGGCTGACCCCCCTGGACACACCCCAACACTCATCCAATATAAGGAACAATCTCATCCCCCCTTGGGGAGTGCACAAGCAAGGGAACCTGTTGTTTGTTCTTGCTTCCTCCCCTCTGCTGAGAGGGTAACAGGCAGGAAGTCCAGGGGTCTCCAAATGGAGGAAATAGCCTGCAAGTGTCACACATTTTTATCTCTCTTAAGCGGCAGGAGGAAACAAACTTAAAAGGAGGTTTCTCTTAAAATACTGTGTTGCCATAAAGACACCTGGTTTCCTCTGAAGTTAACAAATGCCTTTTTCTTATGGAAATGTTTGTCTTAAGCTATGCTAATGTACTATGCATTTACCCCCAAACTCTGTCTTCAAGCTGGTTCCACCTCTTGGCTCAGAACCTGCTTGACAAACCAGTATGTTATACTCAGATATTGTTTCCCTAATCTATGTAAATAAAAATATTTGTATGGTGGTCTGCCCTTCTTCAAGATTCAAGTTAATCATTTTATGGCCCAGGATAAACCATTTATTGCCAAGATTATCCCAAAATGCATCTTATGGGTGAGGGGGCCTGGTGCCATCCTGAATTTTAAGACATTCCTTTCTTTCATTAACAGACTGCTTGTGACTATATAACATCCAGCTGAAGACTAGCAACGGGGTACTCTTCTGCCCCCTTCTGATGCCTATGTCAGAAGCTTTCTCTATCTCCTTTATACTTTACTAAAACCTTATTACACAAAAGCTCTGAGGGATCAAGCCTCGTCTCTGGCCCCGGATTGAATTCTTCTCCTCTGGGGGCCAAGAATCCCAGTGTCTTTGCATGATTCAACAACAACCTTTCACTGCTGCAGCAGGGGCCCCAGTAGAGCCCTGCCTGGAAAAAAAAAAAAGCAGGAGTAGTTGTATAAATTTCAGACAGAGTAGATTTCAAGCCAAATAAAGATTCACAGATAAAGAAGTTTTTCTACATACTAATAAAAGGGTCAGTTCTCTAAGAAGACATAATTCTTATTGTGTGTGAATCTGACATTATATGTCAAACTACATAAGGCAAAAACTGATAGAAATGCAAGAAGAAATAGATGTATCCATTATCATGAATACAGGCTTCAGCACCCCTCTCTCAGAAATGGACACACCTGGCAGGCAGAAATCAGTAAGGACAGAGTCTGATTCAACAATGTCATCAACTAACAGGATATAATTAACATAGACTACTTTATCTAACAACATAATAAAATATACAAACTAATTGTATACAAAATATGAACATGCTTCTCAAGCTCACTAGCAACATTTTGGACCATAAAACACACCTTGCTGCTGCTGCTGCTAAGTCGCTTCAGTCGTGTCGGACTCTGTGCGACCCCAGAGACAGCAACCCACCAGGCTTCCCCGTCCCTGGGATTCTCCAGGCAAGAACACTGGAGTGGGTTGCCATTTCCTTCTCCAATGCATGAAAGTGAAAAGTGAAAGTGAAGTCGCTCGGTCGTGTGCAACTCTTCGCGACCCCATGGACTACAGCCTACCAGGCTCCTCCGCCTATGGGATTTTCCAGGCAAGAGTACTGGAGTAGGGTGTCATTGCCTTCTCCAAAAACACACCTTAACAAATTTAAAAGAATAGAAATCATATGATATCTGATTACAGATAATAAAGGAATTAAACTAGAAATCAACAATAGACAACTCGAAAATCCCCAAATACATGGAGATTAAATAACATAATTCCATGTGACATATGGATCAAAGAAGAAGTCTCAAGAATAAATGAAATATAATTTTAAACACATTAAAAATAGAGATGAACATCACCATTTGTAAGAAGTAGCAAAAGCAATGCTTATAGGAAGCTTTATAGCACTGAATGAATATATTAGAAAAGAAAAAATATCTAAAACCAATCATCCAAATTTCCACATTAGGAAACCAGAAAATGTAGACCAAATGAAATCCCAAGTAACCAGAAAAAAAGAAATAATAGAGCCAAGAGTTTATAATAACTATAAGTGAAATATAACATTTAAAAATTGAGAATCACTCTTGTACATCTGATAGTTATATAATATTGTATATCAACTATACCTCAATTTAAAAAAGAGTTAGAATATAAATCATGAAATTGTAAACAGCAACTAGAGAAGAACAACAAAATCAAAAGCTGGGTCTTTGAAAATATCAACAAAACTAATAAGCTTCTAACTAGGCTAAGGGAAAAAGAGAGGACATCAGTTACTAACATTAGAAATAAAATAGGGAGCATCACTACAGGTCCATAGAAATAAAAGCACTATGAAAAGAATACTATGAATAGTACTTACAATTCTAAGCCCATGTTTGATAACCTACCCAAAATGTGTCCTACTTTCAAAGACATAATCTGCCAGACTCACACAAGATGAAATCAATGATCTGAATAAAATCACATTTATTACATGAATAAATAAATAATAATCTTCCAAAATATGCATTAGTCTAGTGGGTTCAATGGTGAATTCTACCAAACATTTAAGGGAGAAGCTATATTAATTCTGTACAATCTCTTCTAGAGGACAGAAACAAAGGAAATATTTTCTAACTCATTCTTTTAGATCAGCATTTATCCCAGTACCAACACCAGACAAAGATGCTACAGGAATGGTACAGATCAATATCTCTCATATACATAGACATAGAAATCCTGAACTAAATATTTTCAATTCAAATCCAAGAAAGTATAGAAAAATTATACACCATGACCAAGTAAAATTTATCCCAGGTGTGAAAAGCTGGTTCAACACTTCAAAATCAATTACTGTAATCCATCAAATCAATAACCCAAACAAGAAAAAAGAAAAATCATATGATCATATCAGTACACACAGAAATAGCATCTGGCAAAATATAACATGCATTCATAAGAATAGTCAGTAATCCAGAAATAGAGAGAGACTTCTCAATTTGATAGACTCTTCAAAAACTATAGCTAACATCATTTAATAGTTAACTATTTTTTAATGATATGCATGAACTTATTGACAAAACAGAAAGACTCATGGACACAGAAAACAAACTTATGGTTACCAATGGGGAGTGGGGAGGGATAAATCAGGAGTTTGGGATTAACATACTACTATATATATGACAGATAACCAACAAAGACCTACTGTAAGCACAGGGAAATATACACAGAATCACATATAATGGAAAATAATCCAAAAAGAGTATATTAATATATATATATATATATATTCTATACACACACACACAACTGAATTACATTTTCTGTACATCAGAAACATTGTAAATCAAAAATACTTCAAATTTTTAAAAATAATTTAAAATAGTTAACTTTTTTGCAGTTATCTTTTAGCAGATGATACATTTCTCATCTACAGAAATGATTAAAATTTTCTTTTTAAACAATTTATATAACTTCCGAAGGACACCATTAAGAAAATTGTAAGTTTAGTGATATAGGTATGACAGTTTGAGATTAGCTTATGACAGGAAGTCCAAGGCAGCTTCAAAGAATTCATGAGTCCCCTGAAAATTTTTGGGGGATGTGTGCTGATGAGAATTTTTCTAGGAAGAAGTCCATAGTCTTCAAGCTCTCCTAAGCCACTAGCGGTTCTTGAGCACCTGACATGTAGCTAGTTTGAAGTGAGATGTACTGTAAGCAGGTGATGCGTGCACCATTTCAAAAATTTAGCATGACCAAAAAAATGTAAAACAGCTCAATGATTTTTATATTCTCAATCAAAATCCCAGTAAGCTATTTTATAGATGTCAGCACACTGAGTTTAAAGTTTATATGAAGAGACAATTGGCCCTGAAGAGCCAACATGATATTGAGAGAGAAGAACAAAAATGGAGGACTGGTGCTATCCAATATTAGGACTTTCTGTAAAGCTCTAATAGGTAAGACAATGTTGCATTGGTGAAGAAATGGACAAATAGATCAATGGAACAAAACAGCCCAGAAATACAACTCTATAAAAATAGTCAAATTATTTCTGACTCTTTTCAATAAATGATGCTGAAACAACTGAACATCCACATGCAGAACAGTGACTCTAGACATGGGCATTATACCTTTTCACAAAAATTAACTCAAAATTGATCACAGACTTACATGTAAAATGCAAAACCATAAAACTTCTAGAAGATAATATAGGAGAAAACCTAGATGATCTTGGGTATGGTGACATGTTTTTAGATAAAATACCAAGGAAACACTCCATGAAAGAAATAATTGATAAATTTAAATTCATTAAGATTAAAAACATGTGCTGTGAAGTATAACGTCAAGAGAATCAGAAAAGAGGCCATACACTGTGAGAAAATTTTTGCAGAAGACTCATCTTTTATCCAAAATGAATAAAAAACTCTTAAAATTCAACAACAAGAAAACAACCCAATTAAAATGGACCAAAGACCTTAATGGACACCTCACCAAAGAAAATATACTGAAGGCAGATAAGCATATGGAAACATGCCCCACATCATATGTCCCAGGAAAATTCAATGAGCTACCACTCTACACCTACTAGAATGGCCAAAATCCAGAACACTAGTAACACCAAATGCTGGCAAGGATATGAAGCTCAGGAACTTTCATATGTTGGTGGGGAAAACAGTAACTTTTGAAAACTGTTCTTACAATACTAAACATACACTTAGCATACATTATAGCAAGTGCCCTCCTTGCCACTTACTCAAATGAGTTAGAAACTTATGTTCACACAAAAACCTGTACAGGTTTATGGAAACTGTATTCATAATTGCCAAAATTAAAAAAAAAAAAAACGAAAAAAGATGTGCTTGGGCAGCTAAATGCATAAATATGCCATGATATACCCAAACAATGGAATATTATTCAGCACTAAAAAGAAAGGTGTTATAAAGCCATGAAAAGATATGGAAGAAACTTAAATGCATATTCAGTTCAGTTCAGTCGCTCAGTCGTGTCCAACTCTTTGCGACCCCGTGAATTGCAGCACACCAGGCCTCCCTGTCCATCACCAACTCCCAGAGTTCACTCAGACTCACATCCATCGAGTCAGTGATGCCATCCAGCCATCTCATCCTCTGTCATCCAGTTCTAACTGTTGCTTCCTGATCTGCATATAGGTTTCTCAAGAGGCAGGTCAGGTGGTCTGGTATTCCCATCTCTTTCAGAATGTTCCAGTTTATTGTGATCCACATAGTCAAAGGCTTTGGCATAGTCAATAAAACAGAAATAGATGCTTTTCTGGAACTCTCTTGCTTTTTCCATGATCCAGCGGATGTTGGCAATTTGATCTCTGGTTCCTCTGCCTTTTCTAAAACCAGCTTGACCATCAGGAAGTTCACGGTTCATGTATTACTGAAGCCTGGCTTGGAGAATTTTGAGCATTACTTTACTAGCATGTGAGATGAGTGCATATTACTAATGTTAAAAAGATACATTCTGTATGATTCCAACTGCATGACATTCTGGAAGAGACAAAATTATGGATACCAGAAAAAAAAAAAAAAAAATCAGTGGTTGCCAGGGGTTGGAGTATAAAGGAACAGATGAATAGGCAGAGCACTGAGAATTTTCAAGTCGGTGAAAATACTCTGTGTAATATTATAATGAGGGCTATCTATGATTATACATTTATTCTAATTCATCGAATGCACTATATCAAGAGTGAACCCTAATATAACTATGGATTTTGGATGATTATAATGTGTCAGTATAGGTTCATCCTTGGTAAATAATTATCATTCTGTTGACTGATGTTGATAACGGTAAGGTTATGCATGTTTTAGGGGAGGTAGTATGTGGAAAATCTCTGTAACTCCTTACGAATTTAATTGCAAACCTAAAACTTCTTTTAAAAAAATAAAAATAAAATTTTGTATTTTGTTTTCAGAAAAAAAAATCAACATTGAAATTTACAAAGCTATTGCATATAATAACATCAAAAATATAAAGTATATCTGACAAAAGATGCATGAGACTTATACAAGGAAAACTATGAACACTGTATAGAATCACCTGTCCATTTATTAGATAAGTCAATATTGTTAAGACATTGTTATTTTCACATTCATCAATAAATTCTGTGTACACCAATTAAATTTACAACATGTATTTGTAGAAATTTTAAAGCAGTTTTAAAACTCACATAGACAACTTGTCTTATTCCTGATCTTAGAGGAAATCCTTTCAGCTTTTCACCACAGAGTGTGATGTTAGCTATTGGTTTATTGTGCATGGCCTTTATTATGTTGAGGTATGTTCCCTCTATGACCATTTTCTAGAACATTTTTTATCATAAATGGGTGCTGAATTTTGTCAAAAAGCTTTTTGTGCATCTATTGAAATAATCATGTGATTTTTATTCTTCGATTTAGTGATGTGGTGTATCACATTAATTGATGTGTGGATAATAAAAATTCTTTGCATCCCTGGGATAAAGAGCACTTGATCACAGTCTGTGTTCCTTTTCATGTATTATTGGATTTCAGATTGCTAGTATTTTGTTGAGGATTTTTGCATCTATGTTCATCAGTGATATTAGCCTGTAATTATTTTGTGTGTGATACCTTTGCCTGATTTTGGTAAAAAGGTGATGGTGGTCTCATAGAATGAGTTTGGATGTTTTCTTTCCTCTGCAAGTTTTTGGAACAGTTCCAGAAGGATAAGTATTAATTCTTCTCTAAATGTTAAATAGAACTTGCCTATGGAGTCAACTGGTCTTGGACCTTTGTTTGTTGGAAGAGTTTTAGTCACAGTTTCAGACATGTTCCTATTTCACCCAGAAATAAATCCATCCACTTATGGTTAATTACTCTATGACAAAGGACCCAAGACTATACAATGTTGAAAAGACAGTCTCTTCAATAAATAGTGCTGGGAAAACTGGAAAGCTACAAGTAGAAAAAAGAAATTAGATCATTCTTTAACACCATAAACAAAAGTAAGCTCAAAATATGTTAAAAACCTAAATGTGAGACCAGACACTATAAAGCTTCTAGAGAAAAACATAGGTAGAACACTCTGACATAAATCTCAGCATTATCTTTTTTGATCTGTCCCCCAGAATAATGGAAATAAAAACAAAGATAAATAAACTAAGCAGACCTAATTAAACAGAAAAGCTTCTGCACAGCAAAGGAAACAATAAACAAAATGAAAAGACAACCTACAGATTGGGAGAAAATATTTGCAAATGATGTGAACAACAAAGGATTAGTCTCCAAAATTTATAAACAGTCCATGCAGCTTAATATCATCAAAACAAACAATCCAATCAAAAAATATACAGAAGACCTAAATAGACATTTCTTCAAAGAAGACATACAGGTGGCCAAGAGGCACATGAAAAGATGTCAACATCATTATTTTTATTACAGAAATGCAAATCAAAACTGCAATGAGATATCACCTCACACCAGTCAAAATGACTATCATCAAAAAGTTCTCAAATAGTAAATGCTGGAGAGGGTGTGGAGAGTAGGGAATCAATCCTCCTACACTATTGATGGCAATATAAATTCGTACAGCCAATATGAGAACAGTATGGATGTTCCCTAAAAAACTAAAAGTACAGCTACCATATGACACTGCAACCCCATTCCCGGGCATACATCTGGAGAAAAACATGGTCTGAAAGGATATATGCACCCCAATATTCATTGGAGCACTGCTTACAGTAGCTAAGAAATAAAAGCAACCTAAATGTATACTGGCAGAAGAATGGATAAAGAAGATGTGATACATATATACAATGGAATATTACTCAGCCATCAATAAGAATGAAATAATGCCATATGCAGCAACATCGATGGATCTAGAGAGTGTCATACTGAGTGAAGTAAGTCAGACAGAGAAGGAGAACTATCATGTGATATCCCTTATATGTGGAATCTGAAAAGAAATGATACAAATGAATGTATTTATAAGACACACAGACTTAGAGAACAAACTTATGTGGTACAGATGAAGGGTAGAGGAAAGGGATAGTTAGGGAGTTTGGGATCGACATGTACACACTGCTATATACAAAATGGATAACCAACCAGGAACTACTGTTTAACACAGAGAACTCTACTCAATGTTATGTGGTAGCCTGGAAGGGTAGGGCGTTTGGGAGAGAATTTATATGTGTGCATGCATGGTTGAGTCCCTTTCCTGCTCACCTGAAACTATCACAACATTTTAATATAAATATAAATAAAAAGTTTAAAAAATAATTAACATTTATATAGAAATGCAGAGAAGAGAATTGCTAAAATTGTAAGTGACAACAAAAAAATCATGATGCCTGATTTCAACACAATAAAAGCTGTAGTAATCAAGATTTGTTAACAGTGGCATGCTGCTGCTGCTGCTGCTGCTAAGTCGCTTCAGTCGTGTCCGACTCTGTGCGACCCCACAGACGGCAGCCCACTAGGCTCCTCTGTCTCTGGGATTCTCCAGGCAAGAATGTTGGAGTGGGTTGCCATTTCCTTCTCCAATGCACGAAAGTGAAAAGTGAAAGTGAAGTCGCTCAGTTGTGCCCGACTCTTAGCGACCCCATGGACTGCAGCCTACCAGACTCCTCTGTCCATGGGATTTTCCAGGCAAGAGTACTGGAGTGTGTTGCAATTGCCTTCTCTGTACAGTGGCATAAATATAGGTAAATAGATTAACAGAACAGAAATATTCATATATATATATAGATAACATGATTCAGCAAAGTAAAAGGCAATTTAATGGAGAAAGGATAATCTTTTTAAGAAATGATACTGGAACAATTGTATATCTCTACACACAAAGACAAAAAAAAAACTTCAATCCAATTATTGTATTATATATGAAATTACCTAAAAAATGAAACATGGAGCCAAATATAAAGCATAAAATTTTATACTTTCTAATGTATAGAAAAATAAAAGGAGAAAGTCTTAGTGACCTTGTGATAAGCAAAGATTTTTAATTGTGGTACCAAAGTGTCATCCGTTTAAAAAAAAAAAAAAGTTATTTGTATTGGACAATGAAAAGACAATTCACAGTCTTGGAAAAAATATTTTAAAATCATACATCTGATAAAAATCCTATCTAGAATATATAAAAAATACTTACAATTCAAAAATAAGAAAACAACCTGAAAAAAAATGGAAAAAGATTTTGAGCAGACACCTTATCAAAGAAGATATACATATGGCATATAACAGCATATTCAGCATTGCTAGTTATCAGAGAAATGTAAATTAGAGATGAAAGAAAGTGAGAAAGTAAAAGAGAAAAGAAAGAAAAGATAAAAGAAGCAATACAAACTTGACCTTATCACATGCTTATGAGGTGAGGAGAAACTAGGACTCACTATTCACTACTGTTGGAAATTCATTCTTGTTGGGAATAAAAAATGTTACAACTACTTTGGATAACAGTTTGGCAATTACTTAAAAAATTAAATACATAGGTATTGCATGATTCACTCATTTCACTCCCAAATATTTACTGAAAAGAAATCAAATCACATGTTCATACAAATAATTTTATCTTAATAATAGCTTCATTTGTAATAGTCAAACACTATAAATAATTCAAATGCCCATTATCAGAAACTAGTTAAATATACAGTGGAATAATACTAATCAAGTCAAAGAGATTAAGTACTGATAGTGTCAACAAGGTGAATGAATTTAAAAATAATTATCCTGAGTGAAAGAAGCCAGAAAAAAAAAAAAAAAAAAAGCATACTGTATGATTCCAGTTACCAAAAAAAGAAGTATAGAAAATATAAATTAATTTGTAGTAACAGACACATCACTGGCTACCTGGGAATGAGGGTAAGGGCTAGGATGGAGGGATTAAAATAGGGCACAAAGAAACATTTAGGGGCAATGAGTATGATACTACCTTGATTGTGATGATTTTTCAAATCTATCCTTATGTCAAAAATTGTCAAATTGTACATTTTAAATATGTACAATTCATTGAATACTATTTATATCACCATAAACTTATGAAAATTATATAATGATGATAATAATTCAGAGAAAGAAAACCTCTTTTATGAAGTTATCCTAAGATTTGTTTCCCAAGTATTGTAGCTAAGCAGAGTTTTACTATAAAATATAGCCAAATATAAACCCTTTCTGTCTCTAGTTATTTATAGAAAGTTTTCCTAGCAGAGATTTGTACAATCCTTGCTCTCTGATCCTTTAAAAATTAATGTATTAATTTTCCTATATTATATTGCTTTAACCCAATGTTTTTTCCTAATAAATTAATCATCACATTTTCTTTATAGTTATTTTTCAAGGATAAAATTTAACACACTTATTTTGAGTATAATCTTTCCCTCATGAACAAATTTAATTATTTTTATTTGCATTTAAAATAATTATTTTAATATGAGCTCTTGCCTAAGCACTTTGAAAGTTAATCCTCTAAAGACTACTGCTTTACATAAGCTTCTCTCCTGTGTTTTGGATAAATGTTATTTTATAGTAGAATGAGATAAAGGGGAAATATGCAATTAACCCATGTGCCTTTATTAAAAACAGGCCTTAAAAAATAGGACCTATAAGGTAAGTTTTACTTCTGTGTCAACTGGATGGGGAATAGAGACTTGCAGTGAAAACTTTTGGCTTCCATTTTTTCATCAAGGTAAAGAGAATGATCCAGATCATTCATATCTTGGCATTCATTAATGTTTTATTAATACATGGAATTATTGTGCCTCTGTGGTATGAAACATTTTCCTGGCTCCTCTTTGCTCTGTTATTCTGGTTCATTAGATTCTCTTCTGGTTTCTATCATGAGAGATCAGGGAAGGACCTACAGTGGTGGTGTAAAGGTCCTACTTTCTCTTTCTTTCTCTCTATCACTATCTCTGTCTCTATCTCCCCTCTACCAGTAAGCAAGAGGTCAAGTTAGCTTTTATTGCAAATTTTCCTCCAGGATTGAAGAATGAAAGTTCAGTGTTTTTTTTGTTTTGTTTTGTTTTGTTTTGTTTTTTTTTTTTTACATCTGACCTGTGTCCTTAAATGCAGTTAAAAAACAAACAAACAAACAAACAAAAACTTCACTTAAGTTAATTAGGCACTTTGAGGTCCTTTATAAACCATTTATTTTCTTATTTGACCTTGGTTCTTTGCATATATACCTTTATTTGTAACAATCCCAAAGGGCATAGGGGAAAGTCCTCAATCTTTAACAAGGTATGATAAATCATGAATAGTCTTTAATATGGAAAAATGATGACATATCTGACATATCTGTGTATTTTTTGCTGTGCCTAACACTATGCTGTATATTATATACATCTGGATTTTACTTCATCAAATTTGTTATGCTGATAAGTCTATTTTGAGAATCCCCTTCTCAGTAGTTTTCCCTATAAAAGCTAGCCAAAAGAGGAACTTAAAGTTTTTAATGAGAACACTGATGACACCACCTTTATGGCAGAAAGAGAAGAGGAATTAAAGAGCCTCCCAATGAAAGTGAAAGAGGAGAATGAAAAAGCTGGCTTAAAAATAAAAATTCAAAAAACTAAGATCATGGCATCCGATCCCATCACTCCATGGCAAATAAATTGGGAAACAATGGAAACAGTGACATACTTTATTTTCTCGGGCTCCAAAAATCACTGTGGTTGGGGACTGCAGCCATGAAATTAAAAGACTCCATGGAAGAAAAGCTATGACAAATCGAGACAACATATTAAAAAGTAGAGACATCACTCTGCCTACAAAAGTCTGTATAGTCAAAGCTATGTTTTAGCCAGTAGTCATTTATGGATATGAGAGCTGGAAAATAAAAAGTGCTGAGAGCCAAAGAATCAATGCCTTTGAATGGTGGTGCTGGAAAAGACTCTTGACAGTCCATTGGACTGCAAGGACATTAAACCAGTCAATCCTAAAGGAAATCGACCCTGAATATTCATTGGAAGTACTGATGCTGAAGCTCCAATACTTTGGCCACTTGATGTGAAGAGCTGACTCACTGGAAAAGACCCTAAGGCTGAGAAAGGTTGAAAGCAGGAGGAGAAGGGGACAACAGAGAATGAGATGGTTGGATGGCATCACAGACTCAATGGACATGAGTTTGAGCACGCTCTGGGAGTTGGTGAAAGACAGATGAGCCTGGCATGCTGCAGTCCATGGGGTCTCACAGTGTTGGACAGGACTGAGTGACTGAACAACAACAAATTGTTATGTGAAAGCTTTTATGATCAGGCAGTGGAGGACTTCCACTGGTGGCTTCTCTGGTGACTCAGACAGTAAAGAATCTGCCTGCAATGGAAGAGACCTGGGTTCAATATTTGGGTTGGGAAAATCCCCTGGAGAAGGAAGTGGCAACCTACTCCAGTATTCTTGCCTGGAGAATCCCATGGACTGAGGAGCTTGGCAGGCTACAGTCCATGGGGTCGCAAAGAGTTGGACATGACTGAATGACTAACAGCAGCAGTGGAGGACTGATGCAAGCAAATATGTACAGCAGGTTTCAACTTGCTCTTGCTTTCTTTCTTTCCACATCCACTTCTTTCTGATGGCTTGTCCTGACAGGCCTACCACCAACTACTTGGCTGAGGATCCTCAGAGGTGTAGAAACAGTCACTACACGGGGGCAATAGCCTTCCTTAAACCTTTCCAAAACACCCATCAGGACCCCATCATGGCAGCTATAGTATTAATACATGCCTCTCAGATTCCCCTGTAAACATAAACTTTTTTCCAACAAAACCTATGGATTAATGCTGAAGAAGCTGAAGTTGAACGGTTCTATGAAGACCTACAAGACTTTTTAGAAGTAACACCCAAAAAAGATATCCTTTTCATTATAGGGGACTGGAATGCAAAAGTAGGAAGTCAAGAAACATCTGGAGTAACAGGCAAATTTGGCCTTGGAATACAGAATGAAGCAGGACAGAGACTAATAGAGTTTTGCCAAGAAAATACACTGATCATAACAAACACCCTCTTCCAAGAACACAAGAGAAGACACTATACATGGACATCACCAGATGGTCAACACTGAAATCAGATTGATTACATTCTTTGCAGCCAAAGATGGAGAAGCTCTGTACAGTCAGCAAAACCAAGACCAGGAGCTGACTGTGGCTCAGACATTAACTCCTTATTGCCAAATTCAGACTTCAGTTGAAGAAAGTGGGGAAAACCACTAGACCATTCAGGAATGACCTAAGTCAAATCCCTTATGATTATACAGTGGAAGTGACAAATAGATTTAGGGCCTAGATCTGATAGATAGAGTGCCTCATGATCTATGGAATGAGGTTCGTGACATTGTACAGGAGACAGGGATCAAGACCATCCCCATGGAAAAGAAGTGCAAAAAAGCAAAATGGCTGTCTGGGGAGGCCTTACAAATAGCTGTGAAAGGAAGAGAAGTGAAAAGCAAAGGAGAAAAGGAAAGATATAAACATCTGAATGCAGAGTTCCAAAGAATAGCAAGAAGAGATAAGAAAGCCTTCTTCAGCGATCAATGCAAAGAAATAGAGGAAAACAACAGAATGGGAAAGACTAGGGATCTCTTCAAGAAAATCAGAGATACCAAAGGAACATTTCATGCAAAGATGAGCTCGATAAAGGACAGAAATGGTATGGACCTAACAGAAGCAGAATATATTAAGAAGAGATGGCAAGAATACACAAAAGAACTGTACAAAAAAGATCTTCACGAACCAGATAATCACGACGGTGTGATCACTCACCTAGAGCCAGACATCCTGGAATGTGAAGTCAAGTGGGCCTTAGAAAGCATCACTACGAACAAAGCTATTGAAGGTGATGGAATTCCAGTTGACCTATTCCAAATCCTGAAAGATGATGCCATGAAAGTGCTGCACTCATTATGCCAGCAACTTTGGAAAACTCAGCAGTGGTCACAGGACTGGAGAAGGTCAGTTTTCATTCCAATCCCAAAGAAAGGCAGTGCCAAAGAATGCTCAAACTACCACACAATTGCACTCATCTCACACGCTAGTAAAGTAATGCTCAAAATTCTCCAAGCCAGGCTTCAGCAGTACGTGAACCGTGAACTTGATGTTCAAGCTGGTTTTAGAAAAGGCAGAGGAACCAGCGATCAAATTGCCAACATCCGCTGAATCATGGGAAAAGCAAGAGAGTTCCAGAAAAGCATCTATTTCTGCTTTATTGACTATGCCAAAGCCTTTGACTATGTGGATCACAATAAACTGTGGAAAATTCTGGAAGAGATGGGAATACCAGACCACCTGATCTGCCTCTTGAGAAATTTGTATGCAGGTCAGGAAGCAACAGTTAGAACTGGACAACAGACTGGTTCCAAAAAGGAAAAGGAGTTCATCAAGGCTGTATATTGTCACCCTGTTTATTTAACTAATATGCAGAGTACATCATGAGAAATACTGGACTGGAAGAAACACAAGCTGGAATCAAGATTGCCGGGAGAAATATCAATAACCTCAGATATGCAGATCACACCACCCTTATGGCAGAAAGTGAAGAGGAACTCAAAAGCCTCTTGATGAAAGTGAAAGTGGAGAGTGAAAAAGTTGGCTTAAAACTCAAGATTCAGAAAACGAAGATCATGGCATCCGGTCCCATCACTTCATGGGAAATAGATGGGGAAACAGTGGAAACAGTGTCAGACTTTATTTTTCTGGGCTCCAAAATCACTGCAGATGGTGACTGCAGCTATGAAATTAAAAGACGCTTACTCCTTGGAGGGAAAGTTATGGCCAACCTAGATAGCATATTCAAAAGCAGAGACATTACTTTGTCAACAAAAGTCCATCTAGTCAAGGCTATGGTTTTTCCTGTGGTCATGTATGGATGTGAGAGTTGGACTGTGAAGAAGGCTGAGCGCTGAAGAATTGATGCTTTTGAACTGTGGTGTTGGAGAAGACTCTTGAGAGTCCCTTGGACTGCAAGGAGATCCAACCAGTCCATTCTGAAGGAGATCAGTCCTGGGATTTCTTTGGAGGGAATGATGCTAAAGCTGAAATTCCAGTACTTGGGCCACCTCATGTGAAAAGTTGACTCATTGGAAAAGACTCTGATGCTGGAAGGGATTGGGGGCAAGAGGAGAAGGGGACGACAGAGGATGAGAGGGCTGAATGGCATCACTGACTCGATGGACGTGAGTCTTGGTGAACTCCGGGAGTTGGTGATGGACAGGGAGGCCTGGAGTGCTATGATTCATGGGGTCGCAAAGAGTCGGACACGACTGAGTGACTGAACTGAACTGAGTCTCCTCTGATCCTCTAACTTCCTCTTCTAGACCTTCCCCTTGAGCAGCTTAATAAAATCTCATCCCATAGTCCATATATCAGTCACTGCTTACAAACATTAAGCTTTAGTATTTTTAGACAACACCAGTTATTTCTTCTGCTTATAAATCAAATTTGAACAAATTTCATTTGGAATGACTCATCTTTGCTGCCCCAAAATATCTGGGCCTTCAATTAGAATAACACAAAGTTGTCTGAGGCTTGGAATACCTGAGGCCTGGTCATTCACCTCTCTGCTTTCTTGTAATATCATATCCCTTCATGTGGTATCTCTAATTTCAGTCAATTCTCTGAATATTTTAAAGAAGATGAAGTTCAGATCACAAATCACAAAGTCCAGGACTCCAAAATAGAACAGCATCACCCTGCTCTGTACTAGTGGACAAAACTTTTCTATAGCCAATTCACATTCAGGAGGAGAGACATAAATGAAGATTCTTAATGAGGGCAGTGTCTTAAAATGTGTGACCATTTTTTAATATGCCACATTGCATAACAGTGTCTCTGCTTCAACAGACTTTACAAGAGAGTTCATGAAAGAGTCAAGAATCAAGCCAACTCTGCATAGAAGTGGAAACCACCTGTGGCAGATTCATTTTAATATATCACAAAACCAATACAATATTGTAAATTTAAATAAAATAAAATTAAAAAAAATAAAGGCATGCAAAGTATATGCCTGGCAATGTGCTATGTTTACATGTATTCTTATTTCATACAAATCTTTGAAATCTACACACAGTATTTTTTATAATGAGACAGTTAAGGCTCAAATAATAATAATAATAATAATAATAATAATTCCTCACTGCCAGTTAGTCAGTGAAAGAGCTGGAGTTCAAATCCATATCATGAGGCAGCAGAACTCTGCATTCAATTCTTCAGCACCAGCTTTTCCATCCTTATATCTGCTATTTGTCAGCATTTCATTTCTCTAATAATCAGATAGCCTTATCCTTCATAGAGTAGGGGGATATTTTATGTTTCAGGATATCCTCTAAAAATAAACATATATCAGCTTCTTTCCTCGGAGAAGATTAGGCAGAGGTCATTTGGCCTGGATTAATGTCTACCAAGCACTGAAGTCTCAGTTGCTCCCCACTAGCTTTCAATTAACTTGAGAGAATGACTTCCTAGTTGAGGAAACTGAGGGTCTGTGAAGGAATTAGTATAGACAAGTCATTCAGGACACAAAGTGCAATGAATTTGGGCTCTCTGTCATTTCACATTTATTAACCTTCTAAGCTTCCCTCAGTGAGATGTTCATGATAGAACTAAATAGCATTGTTGCAATGCCAAAGAATGCTCAAACTATTGCACAATTGCACTCATCTCAAATGCTAGCAAAGTAATGTTCAAAATTCTCCAAGCTAGACATCAACAGTGAACCAAGAACATCCAGATTTTCAAGCTGGATTTAGAAAAGCAGAGGAACCAGATATCAAATTGCCAAAATCCATTGGATCATTTAAAAAGCAAGAGAATTCCAGAAAATCATCTGTTTCATTGACTACGCTAAAGACTTTGACTGTGTGGATCACAACAAACTGGGAAATTCTTCAGGAGGTGGGAATGCCAGATCATTTTACCTGCCTCCTGAAAATCTGTATGCAGGTCAATAAGCAACAGTTAGATCTGAATATGAGACAACAGACTAGTTCCAAATTGGGAAAGGAGTATGTCAAGGCTGTATATTGTCACCCTGCTTATTTAACTTACATGCAGAGCACATCATGAGACGTGCTGGGCTGGATAAGCACAAGCTGGAATCAAGATTGCTGGGAGAAATATCAATAACCTCAGATATATGGATGACACCACCCTTATGGCAGAAAGTGAAGAAGAACTAAAGAGCCTCTTTATGAAAGTGAAAGAGGAGAATGAAAAAGCTGGCTTAAAACTCAATATTCAAAAAATGAAGATCATGGCATCTGGTCCCACCACTTCATGGCAAGTAGATGGAAAAACAATGGAAACAGTGACAGACTTTATTTTCTTGGTATCTAAAATCACTGCAAGTTGGTGACTGCAGCCATGGAATTTAAAGATGCTTGCTCCTTGGATGAAAAACTATGATCAGTCTAGACAGCATATTAAAAAGCCGAGACCATATCTGCCTACAAAGACCTGTATATTCAAAGCTATGATTTTTCAGTAGTCATGTGCGGATGTGAGTCAGACCATAAATAAAGCTGAGCACCGAAGAATTGATGTTTTTGAACTGTGGTGTTGGAGAAGACTCGTGAGTGTCTCTTGGACTGTAAGGAGTTGTCTGTCCTGAATATTCATTGGAAGGACTGATGCTGAAGCTGAAACTTCAATACTTTGGCCAACTGATGCGAAGTACTGACTCATTGGAAAAGACCCTGACGCTGGGAAAGATTGAAGGCAGGAGGAGAAGGGGACGACAGAGAATGACATGGTCGGATGGCATCACTAACTCAATGGATATGAGTTTGAGCATGCTCCGGGAGTTGGTGATGGACAGGGAAGCCTGACGTGCTACAGTCCATAGGGTTGCAATGAGTCAGACATGACTGAGCAGCTGAACTTAGGCCTGAATATTAAATTTTATCTGTTTAAATTTTTATTGACTTCTCTGAATATGAGGACAGAGCCGTGAACTTTTTGATCTTAATAAATCACTGGTAAGGGAAATATATTACTATGATTGACTTAATATCATCTCTAGACTAGACACTGGAAAAGATATCTACGTTGACTGATCTACTGATATTTCAGCGTAGTAAGTTTAATGCAAGGTGCCAATACATTACAAGGTTTTGATCAAAGTTTGAAATGTTAAGCAGCAGCCATTATCAACTATATATCAACATTGATGGAATAAAGATCAAGAGAATACAATTCACTTAAAAAAAATAAAGGATGGATAAATTGAGTAGAATGGAACTCACTCATACAGTTTTACCACTTGTCTGATGAAAGATCTATTCCAGTCACAAATGTTAAACTAGTTATTTGTGTCATGCATGAAAGTTGAATGTTTCAATTCTTTATTTTTCTCATAACTTATCTAAAGTATTAAGACATCATCTTGTCTTTTTGGTTTGAATTATTTTATCCATTTCTGTTTTGCTAAATATTTTTATTCAAAACAAACATCTATAAAAGAGAAAAATTCTGTTTTTCCCCCTGAATTCTTCATTGCATTGTTATAATCGGAGCTGATTTTCAAGGAGTTGATGTTTACCCTGGAGTAACCACAAAGCAGAAGCTGGAACATTAAATTGTATGTAAAAACAGCTTATAACAGATGATTACAAAGGGATTTTTGCCAAATGACTCATTTGGAATTGGAAACTTTGGAGATTTTTCTACTGGTGTGGTAGTTAAACTTCTGAAAAGTGATAGTGTTTGGTCTTAGCCTTTCTTTTCCATATCCTATAATTCATTCTGTAAAATAATGACATTTGCATCAAGAACTGCTAAGACTGGGAGAAAATCCTATGTACCATATGATTTGTAATTGGCATCTAGTGAAGAAAGATTTTACTTCATAATTTTTAAAATTTTATCAGTGTAAAATAAATATGTTCTTTGATATCACTAAGCAACAAACATTAAGTATCGAAGTTTTAAGAGTTTGAAGGCAGGTTGGTTTAAATTCTTATTCATGAAAACAAAGAACCTCCTAAATCCTTACATTTTTAGTGAGTTTGCTTCAGCTGGAGAAATTGAGGTTCATGAGCTCAGAACCTGATTTCTGATCTTGTTCAGTTTTCTTATTAGCCATTAGGGCACTCAGACAGTGCAAATCATTTAGTACATGCCATTAGTCTTGTGCCTCTAATAATATTGGGGTGCTTAGGACAACAACATACAAATCAATGTTTTACTAATTTTTATATTTGCATATATTCAGATGAGATTTAGAAAAATGACAACATAGAGGTTATTATTCAGAATTAAGATCATGCAGCTAAGAGTCAGAAATTGATATTTAGATGGATAAGCTGTTAGAAAATCAGTCTAGGGCTTTCCAAGATGGCAAAGGACTAGAAAGACATTGAGTTCATCTCTCCCTGAAAACACACAAAATAATAACTCTATAAATGAAACTTCTCACAGAGCACCTTCTGAACACTAGCAGAGGACTCTGGACATCTAAAAGTACAAGAAAGATACCCACCTAACCTGATAGGATAACAGAAAGAAGGGAAAGGAAGAGGAGAGGGAAGCAGGATGAGACCTGTGCCCCACTGGAAGATGAAGGTTAAGTGAGGTTATCACATGTGGGGAAGCTCCCTCACCAGCAGGGAGATCAAATGGACCAGCAGGGAGCTTCAGAGGCTCAGAAGAGAGGCCCATAACTGGTCTGTGGCAGGTAGGACAGAGTGAGACCTACACAGATGGTTCATGCCACAACCCTGTGCACCCCAGCCTGAGATGGGTAGCCACCAGTGCTGAGAGGGGCTGATGCTGGATGCAAGGTTTGGAGAACAGACCGGGAGAGAGGACTGATGTTGGCTGTGAGGAGAAAACCTGAGGGGATGGGAGTGAGGAGCTCTGCCGCCAAGAATGCTCTCAGAGGAAGCCCAGAATGT
Organism: Bos indicus; assembly: GCF_029378745.1. NCBI lineage: Eukaryota > Metazoa > Chordata > Mammalia > Artiodactyla > Bovidae > Bos > Bos indicus. Next base: position 1,955,213 of record NC_091785.1, read on the forward strand.
GACAGAAGTGAAGCATAATTGTTCAGTGATGTGCCACCATTGTAGCCTCTCTCCTCACATGCCAGTCCCTGCCTCCACCAGCACTAGGGAGGTTTCTCACCTGAGCTGTCTCAACCACCCTGCCATTGCCTCTTCTACCCTACCTGGGCAATCTGCTCCCCTTGATTGTTACCCAAAGGGCTCATGTGTTCCAATCACTACCCCAGCACCCTCCTGTCTAGGCACCCTCCTTGCTCTGATCACCACCTTGGTTCCAGCTCCTTCCTGCCTGATAGGCTTGTATGCTCTGGCAACCTTTGGAGAAGAATCCAGTGGGAAGAACACAAGCAGAGATGGGGCTGAAACCACAGCTAAGCCCCAAGGACCATGTGACTAAGGAAGATCTGAAATCTCTCTTTATGGCTGCGTGAAATGCAAAGTTACATCTTTGCTGAAGGCTTCCTAAATTCAGCCCCTGAAAAAATCTCCCAAAGGACAAGCACTCCTGCAAACAAGTATGACTTTAGCAGCAGTAGTGGACTTTATGGGCACATATACCTGTGAGGGTTGGGCCAGGCCAGAATCCGATCTGCCTCCATAGCTCCCACAGTGGGTGCCATGACAATGGCAGTCCTGACCTGACCTCAGTGGATCTGCACAAATGGCCTGGTGAGAGTCACCAGGGACAAATGCCAGCATACACACAGTTAAGGTGGAACTTAAATCAGTGCCAACAAGAATGTACTTTGAGAGCCTGCTGTGTGAAAGGGGACATAACAGAGCATACTCACAGGTACAGAGTTCCAAAAGAGAAATACTCAGTGGCTTCTCTCCCAGTGGGAGTGCTCTCATCCCACATATCTCATGCCACAGTTCAGAAACACAGCTAGGAAACAGATCTGGAGGCCTCTATTCCAGCAACTAGGGAGAAGACCCCACCCCTAACAGTGTAGTGACAAACACAGAACAAAGAGAAGATCCTGCTTAATATCCAGGGCAGACTCTGGTCACCACTGCTGCTGCTGCTAAGTCGCTTCAGTCGTGTCTGATTCTGTGTGACCCAATAGACCCCATAGGCTCCTCCATCCCTGGGATTCTCCAGGCAAGAACACTGGAGTTGGTTGCCATTTCCTTCTTCAATGCATGAAAGTGAGAAGTGAAAGTGAAATCGCTCAGTCATGTCCAAAGCCACTCAAATCTCCTACCAAGGGGATAAATGCACAAGCCTCTGGACTAACCTTGCCCACCAGGTAGCATACAATAGAAGCAAGAGGAATTTTAAATCTGAATTTTGAAAAAGGAGCTCATGATCTGAGTCACAATCAGCTCCTGGTCTTATTTTTACTGACTGTATTCTCCATCTGCTTCTCCATCTTCAGCTACAAAGAATATAATCAATCTGATTTTGGGAATTGACCATCTGGTGATGTCCATGTCTAGAATCTTCTCTTGTGTTGTTAGAAGAGGGTGTTTGCTATGACCAGTGTGTCCTCTTGGCAAAACTCTGGTATCCTTCTTCCTGCTTAATTTTGTACTCCAAGGCCAAACTTACCTTTATTCTAGTATCTCTTGACTTCCTACTTTTGCATTCCAGTCCCCTATAATGAAAAGGATATCATTTGAGGGTGTTAGTTCTAGAAGGCCTTGTAGGTCTTCATAGAACCATTCAACCTCAGCTTCTTCAGCATTAATGGTTGGGGCATAGACTTGGATTACTGTGATATTGAATGATTTGCCTTGGAAGTGAACCAACATCATTCTGTCATTTTTGAGATTGCACCCAAGTACTGCATTTCAGATTCTTTCATTGACTGTAAGGGCTACTCCATTTTTTCTAAGGCATTATTGCCCACAATAGTAAATATAATTGTCTGAATTAAATTCACCTATTCCAGTCCATTTTAGTTCACTGATTCCTAAAATGTCAAAGCTCACTCTTGCCATCTCCTATTGACCACTTCCAATTTACCTTCATTCATGGACATACAATTCTAGGTTCCTGTGCAATATTGTTCTTTGCCACATCAAACTGTACTTTTGCCACTAGACATATCCACAACTGGGCATTGTTTCTGTTTTGGCTCAGCTTCTTCATTCCTTCTGGAGGTGTTTCTCTGTTCTTCTCCAGGAGCATATTGGGTTCCTACTGACCTGGGGAGTTCATCTTTCAGTGTCATATCTTTTTGCTATTTCATACTGTTCATGGAGTTCTCCAGGCAAGAATGCTGGTGTTGTTTGCCATTCCCTTCTCTATGGGCCACATTTTGTCAGAACCCTCCACAATAACCCATCTGTCTTGGGTGGCCCTACATGGCATGACTCATAGTTTCCCTGATTTAGACAAGGCTGTGATCCATGTTCCCTTGGTATCTCTAATTTTCTTGAAGGGATCTCTTGTCTTTCCCACTATTGTTTTCCTCTATTGCTTTGCACTGATCACTGAGGAAGACTTTCTTATCTCTCCTAGCTATTCTTTGGATCTCTGCACACAAATGGGTATATCTTTCCTTTTCTCCTTTGCTTTCCACTTCTTTTTTTTCACAGCTATTTGTAAGGCCTCCTCAGAGAGCCATTTTGATTTTTTTGCATTTCTTTTTCTTGGGGATGATCTTGCTCCCTGTCTCCTGTACAATGTCATGAACCTTCATCCATAGTTCATCAGGCACTCTGTCTATCAGATCTAGTCCCATAAATCTGTTTCTCACTTCCACTGTATAATCATAAGGGATTTGATTTAGGTCATACCTGAATGGCCTAGTGGTTTTCCCTATTTTCTTCAATTTAAGGCAAATAAAAGATACCAAGGGAACATTTCATGCAAAGATGGACTCAATAAAGGACAGAAATGGTATGGACCTAACAGAAGCAGAAGATATTAAGAAGAGGTGGCAAGAATACACAGAAGAACTGTACAAAAAAGATCTTCACGACCCAGATAATCACGATGGTATGATCACTCACCTAGAGCCAGACATCGTGGAATGTGAAGTCAAGTGGGCTTTAGGAAGTATCACTACAAACAAAGATAGTGGAGGGGATGGAATTCCAGTTGAGCTATTTCAAATCCTGAAAGATGATGCTGTTAAAGTGCTGCACTCACTATGCCAGCACATTTGGAAAACTCAGCAGTGGCCACAGGACTGGAAAAGCTCAGTTTTTATTCCAATCCCAAAGAGAGGTAATGCCAAAGAATGCTCAAACTACCACACAATTGCACTCATCTCACACACTAGCAAAATAATGCTCAAATTTCTCCAAGCCAGGCTTCAACAATACATGAACGGTGAACTTCCAGATGTTCAAGCTGGTTTTGGAAAACGCAGAGGAACCAGAGATCAAATTGCCAACATCCGCTGAACCACTGAAAAAGCAAGAGAGTTCCAGAAAAACATCTATTTCTGCTTTATTGACTATGCCAAAGCCTTTCACTGTGTGGATCACAATAAACTGTGGAAAATTCTAAAAGAGATAGGAACACCAGATCACCTGACCTGCTTCTTGAGAAGCCTGTATGCAGGTCAGGAAGCAACAGTTAGAACTGAACATGGAACAACAGACTGGTTCCAAATAGGAAAAGGAGTATGTCAAGGCTGTATATTGTCACCCTGCTTATTTAACTTATATGCAGAGTACATCATGAGAAACGCTGGACTGGAAGAAACACAAGCTGGAATCAAGATTGTTGGGAAAAATATCAATAACCTCAGATATGCAGATGATACCACCCTTATGGCAGAAAGTGAAGAAGAACTAAAGAGTCTCTTGATGAAAGTGAAAGAGGAGAGTGAAAAAGTTGGCTTAAAGTTCAACATTCAGAAAACGAAGATCATGGCATCCAGTCCCACCACTTCATGGCAAATAGATGTGGAAACAGTGGAAACAGTGCCTGACTTTATTTTTGGGGGCTCCAAAATCACTGTGGATGATGACTACAGCCATGAAATAAAAAGATGTTTACTCCTTGGAAGAAAAGTTATGACCAACCTAGATAGCATATTCAAAAGCAGAGACATTACTTTGCCAACAAAGGTCCATCTAGTCAAGGCTATAACGTTATAAAGGGTGCTGCAGTCGTGTCTGACTCTGTGCGACCCCATAGACAGCAGCCCATCAGGCTCCCCCGTCTCTGGGATTCTCCAGGCAAAAACACTGAAGTTGGTTGCCATTTCCTTCTCCAATGCAGGAAAGTGAAAAGTGAAAGTGAAGTCGCTCAGTCGTGTCTGACTCTTAGCGACCCCATGGACTGCAGCCCACCAGGCTCCTCCATCCATGGGATTTTCCAGGCAAGAGTACTGTAGTGCAGTGCCATTGCCTTCTCCGAGTCAAGGCTATAGTTTTCCCAGTAGTCATATATGGGTGTAAATTTTGCACTGTAAAGAAAGTGTCAGAGAATTGATATTTTTGAACTGTGATGTTGGAGAAGACTCTTGAGAGTCTTCCTTGGACTGCAAGGAGATCCAAACAGTCAATCCTGAATAAAATCAGTCCTGAATGTTCATTGGAAGGACTGATGTTGAAGCTGAAACTCCAATAGTTTGGCCAACTGATGAGAGGAACTGACTCACTGGAAAAGATCCTGATGCTGTAGAGATTGAAAGCAGGAGGAGAAGGGGACGACAGAGGATGAGATGGTTGGATGACATCACTGACTCAATGGACATGAGTTTGAGTAAATTCTGGGAGTTGGTGATGGACAGGGAGGCCTGGCATGCTGCAGTCCATCGGGTCACAGAGAGTCGGACACGACTGAGCGATTGAACTGAACTGAACTGAAATGAACTATGGTCCATGTGATTAGTTTTTTTGCAGGATACAAAATTAATACCTTAAAATCTGTTTTATTCTGATTATTAACAATGAATGATCAGAAAGAAAAATCCAGGTAACAATGCCTCATGCTGTAGAATTGAAAAGAATAAAATACCTAGGAATAAACCTACTTAAGGAGACATAGTACCTATACTCAGAAAACTATAAGATACTTTTGAAAGAAATCAAAGATGACACAAACAATGGAAAGGTATACCATGTTCTTAGATTGGAAGAATCAATATTCTGAAAATAACTATATTACCCAAAGCAATCTACATATTCAATGCAATCCATATCAAACTACCAATGGCATTTTTCACAGAATTACAACAAAAAATTTTTATAGTTTGTTTGGAAACAGTAAAAACTATGAATAGCCAAAGCAGTCTTAAGAAAGAAAAATGAAGCTGAAATAATCATGCCCCTTGAATTCAGAAATAGTATAATGCTACAGTAATCAAAACAGTAGGGGAATGGCACAAAAATAGAAATATAGATAAATGGAACAGGATAGAAAGCCTAGAGGTAAACCCACACACCTACTGTCACCTAATCTATGACAAAGGAGGTGAAAATATACAACAGAATAAAGACAGTCTCTTCAATAAGTGATGCTCAGAAAACACGGCAGCTACATGGAAAAGAAATGAAATTAGAATATTCACTAACACCATACACAAAAATGAACTCAAAATACCTAAATACTGTAAAACTCTTAGAGGAAAACATACACAGAACACACTGATATAAATCACAGCAAGTACTTTTTGGATCCATCTTCAAGAGTAATAAAAATAAATGAATAGGACCTAATTTAAAAGATTTTTCAAAGCAATGGAAACCATAAACAAACAAAAAGACAACCCACAGAATGAAAGAAAATACCTTTAATTGAATCAACTGATAAGAAATTAATCTCCAAAATGTATCATTTAGCTCAATTAGCTAATTTAGCTCATTTAGCTCAATTTAAAAAAAAATGGGTGGAAGATATAAATATACACTTCTCTGAAGAAGACATATAGATGGTCAAGAGACACGTGAAAAGCACCACTACTCATTGCATGCATACATGCTTAGTCACTTCAGCCATGTCTGACTCTCTGCGACCCCATGGACCATGGCCTGCCAGGCCCCTCTGTCCATGGGATTCTCCAGGCAAGAATACTGGAGTGGGTTGTCATTTCCTTCTACAGTGATAAAATATGACGTGAGGGAAGTGAGTGAAGTGAACTCGCTCAGTCATGTCTAACTCTTTGCGACCCCATGGACTGCAATCCACCAGGTTCCTCCATCCATGGAATTTTCCAGGCAAGAGTACTGGAGTGGGTTGACATTTCCTTCTTCGCCAGTACTCATTCAGTGCAGTTCAGTCACTCAGTCGTGTCTGACTCTTTGCGACCCCATGAACTGCAGCATGTCAGTCCTCCCTGTCCGTCACCAACTCCCGGGGTTCACTCAGACTAACACCCATCGAGTCAGTGATGCCATCCAGCCATCTCATCCTCTGTCGTCCCCTTCTCCTCCTGCCCCCAATCCTCCCAGCATCAGAGTCTTTTCCAATGAGTCAATTCTTCGCATGAGGTGGTCAAAGTATTGGAGTTTCAGCTTTAGCATCATTCCTTCCAAAGAACACCCAGGACTGATCTCCTTTAGGGTGGACTGGTTGGATCTCCTTGCAGTCCAAGGGACTCTCAAGAGTCTTCTCCAACACCACAATTCAAAAGCATCAATTCTTCGGTGCTCAGCTTTCTTCACAGTCCAACTCTCACATCCATACATGACCACAGGAAAAACCATAGCCTTGACTAGACGGACCTTTGTTGGCAAAGTAATGTCTTTGCTTTTGAATATGCTATCTAGGTTGGCCATAACTTTCCTTCCAAGGAGTAAGCGTCTTTTAATTTCATAGCTACAATCACCATCTGCAGTGATTTTGGAGCCCCCAAAAATAAAGTCTGACACTGTTTCCACTGTTTCCCCATTGATTTGCCATGAAGTGATGGTACCAGATGCCATGATTTTAGTTTTCTGAATGTCGAGCTTTAAGCCAACTTTTTCACTCTCCTCTTTCACTTTCTTTATTTTTTTTATTTTATTATTATTATTATTACTTTACAATATTGTATTGGTTTTACCATACATCAACATGCATCTGCCACAGGTGTACACGTGTCAAGAAGCTTTTTAGTTCCTCTTCACTTTCTACCACAAGGGTGGTGTCATCTGCATATCTGAGGTTATTGATATTTCTCCCGGCAATCTTCATTCCAGCTTGTGCTTCTTCCAGCCCAGTGTTTCTCATGATGTACACTGCATATAAGTTAAATAAGCAGGGTGACAATATACAGCCTTGACATACTCTTTTTCCTATTTGGAGCCAGTCCATTGTTCCGTGACCAATTCTAACTGTTGCTTCCTGACCTGCATACAGGTTTCTCAAGAGGCAGGTCAGATGATCCGGTATTCCCATCTCTTTCAGAATTTTCCAGTTTATTGTGACCCATACAAATGCTTTGGCCTAGTCAATAAAGCAGAGGTAGATGTTTTTATCGAACTCTCTTGCTTTTTCAATGATCCAGCGGATGTTGGCAATTTAATTTCTGGTTCCTCTGCCTTTTCTAAAACCGGCTTGAACATCTGGAGGTTCAAGGTTCACATATTGCTGGGGCCTGGCTTGGAGAATTTTGAGCATTACTTTATTAGCGTGTGAGATGAGTGCAATTGTGCAGTAGTTTGAGCATTCTTTGGCATTGCCTTTCTTTGGGATTGGAATGAAAACGGACATTTTCCAGTCCTGTGGCCAAAACTGCTGAGTTTTCCAAATGTGCTGGCATATTGAGTGCAGCACTGTCACAGCATCATCTTTCAGGATTTGAAATAGCTCAACTGGAATTCCATCACCTCCAGTACTCATTAGGGAAATGTAAATCAAACTATAATGAAGTATCACCTCACACTAGTCAGAATGACCATCATCAAAAGACTGTTATAAACAGTAAATGTTAAAGATGTAGCAAGAAGGGAACCCTCCTACACTATTGGTAGGAACGTAAATTGGTATAGCCACCATGGACAGCAGTATGGATATTCCTTGAAAAGTTAAAATTACAACTACCATATGATCCAGCAATTCCACTCCTGGGCATATATCTGGTGAAAACTATAATTCAAAAAATAATATAATACATGCACTCCAATGTTTACTGAAGCATTCTTAATAATAGCCAAGACATGGAAGCAACTTAAATGTCCATCAACAGAGGAATGGATAAAGGAAATGTGGTACATGTATATTATGGAATATTACTTGGCTATAAAAATTAATGAAATAATTCCATTTACAGTGATATGGATGGACCTAAAGACTGTCATACTGAATGAAGTAAGTCAGACAAAGACAAATATCATATGATATCTTTTATGTGTGGAACCTAAAAATGGCTACAAATGAACTTACCTACAAAAGAGAAATAGAGTTACAGACATAGAAAACAAACTTATGGTTATCAGTGCTAAGGAGGGATAGACTTGGAGATTGAGGTTTACATATACACACTACTACTATGTATAAAGTAGACAGCTATAATAATAAGGACCTAATGTATAGTACAGGAAACTCTACTCAATACTCTGTAATGGCCCATGTGGGTAGCCTATCCCTTGCCCAGTGGATCTTCCCAATCCAGGAATTGAACTGGGGTATCCTGCATTGCAGGTGGATTCTTTACCAACTGAGCTATCAGGGAAGCCACATATAAGGGAAAAGGATCTAAAAAAGAGTAGACATAGATATGTGTATGTAAAACTGATTGAATTTGTTATACACCTGAAATTAACAACATTATAAATTAACTATACTCCAATAAAAATTTTAAAAAATTGATAAACTTACTCCTACTCAGTGTTATAGTTAAAGCTTTATATTATTTATATTTAAAGTTATCAAAAGCACTTTCATTTCATATTTCTTTAAATATCTATACCATAAAACTTTTGTTTAAAGAGATAATAAATCAGAGAAGACACCTGAAGGAAACTTTTTCTTTCTTAATTTGGAGAAAAATATGAGACAAAAAAGTTGTCTGGGTAGTTTACAACTTAAAACATATATGAAATAACATTACCTCTCTAAAGTCATGTTTTATGATTCAAGTAATTCTCTTAAGTTTAAAGGATATACATCAGTTGGAACAATTATAAATGTTTCATTAAAGAAAGTCTTTATGTTTCTGTACTAGAATTTTCTTTTGAAATTGCAAGAAAACCCCCCACTGAATAAATTTGCTGTATTTGGAAGAATCAAATTTATTTTTGTCTATTCTGTGTCTATTCTGGTTAGTGGTAGGTTCATTGTTCGGAGTTTCATTGTTTGGGGTTTCTCTGGTGGCTCAGTGGAGAAGGCAATGGCAACCCACTCCAGTACTTTTGCCTGGAGGATCCCATGGACGGAGGAGGCTGGTAGGCTGCAGTCCATGGGGTCGCAAAGAGTTGGACACGACTGAGCGACTTCACTTTCACTTTTCACTTTAATGCATTGGAGAAGGAAATGGCAACCCACTCCAGTGTTCTTGCCTGGAGAATCCCGGGACGGGGAAGCCTGGTGGGTGGCAGTCTATGGGGTCGCACAGAGTCCAACACGACTGAAGCAGCTTAGCAGCAGCAGCAGCAGCAGCATGTGACTCAGTGGTAAAGAACCCGCCTGCAATGCTAGAGTCGCAAGTCAGATCCCTGGATTGGGAAGATATACTAGAGAAGAAAATGGCAACTCACTCCAGTATTCTTGCCTGGGAGATCCCATAGACAAAGGAGCCTGGCGGGTTATAGTCCATGGGGTCACAAAACAGTCAAACATGACCTTGGTGTTTAAACAACAAGGTTTATTGTTTGACAAATTGAACATAAATATTCATTATGATTAACTTCTCTTATCAGCAGAAAGAAGTGCTTTATAAAATATGGCCTGAACAGCAATGTATTTTAGGTCCAAGTGGCTTGTTTTATATTTTCATTAATTATTACTGAATCCCTGATTAATGAGAGAGTCTCAACTCTGATATTTTTTAACTTTCCTTGATTAAAGAGAAGTTGTATACTTTTTGTTTTCTACTTCCTATAGAGAAAAGAAAGACATCAAAAAAAATTCCACAACCCCTTACTAGCTACATAGGAAAAATCCCTTATCACTCTGAATCTCATATTGAATAACTATAAATTAGAAATAGTAATAGGACATTAATCTTGGATTTATTTGATAAATAAGATGAAATATGCTCAGAGATAAAGTACTTAGAACAGTTTCCAGAACCAAGTAAACAACAAAGAATAGTTAACAATTATTATTTTTATTATGTTATACATGACCCTCTTATTTGAAAATTTTCATAATTTCCACTGGTTTTGAATTCATGTAGATAATTTTTTTTTTTTTTACAGTGCCCCACTGCATGTGGGATCTTAGTTCCCCAACCAGCGTTCACACCTGAACCCCCTGCAGTGGAAGCACAGAGTCAACCACTGGACCACCAGGGGATCTCCTGAGCACTCTGTATTTTTATCACAAGGCCTATGAAATATGCAACAATGACATTTGCCTGATGACCAGAAATCATAGAGCCAGTATGATGCCCAAATCACCAAACATATTTATACAAATCAAGATAAGCTAGGTTACTTTATGGTAGCAAAAACCATCAACATCAGTGGTTTAATGAGAATAGTTTGCCTCTTACTCCCACAAAGACCACTGCAAACTCTACAGAAGCTGGAAACCTTAACTTGTTCCAACATTTCAGGCTGCACTGATGCTACAGTTCTCTTTTATACTGCAGCTGACAGTCTATCTTCAGCCAATTTATGGCATTTCTTCCCATTTCAAGATTAGTGGCATAATGTTGGTAGCTTGCAAACAGAAGCAACCATTGCAAAATGCTACTGAAACTTTTTTTTCCTCTTATTTTGGAAAGCTAACTGCTGAACATTTATCAGCACACTTTACATTAATAACCACTTTCTTGAGCTTTCTTGTAAAGTTTGAACATGGAAATTTACATATAGGATTTTTTCTGCTTCCAACTAGAACTTGCATGAGTGTGTGCTCAGTTGTGACTGACTCTTTGTGACCCTATAGGCTGCCAGCCTCTCTGTCCATGGGGTTCTCCTGGCAAGAATACTGGAGTGGATTGCCATTTCCTTCTCCAACTAGAATTTAAGTGATTCAAAATGAGAAGAGAGGGTTATGGAGGTACTAGACAGAATAAGGAAGGTCTCTATGAAAGGAACATATTTAAATTAAGTAATGAAGCAAGCCATTTGGCCAAAATAAAGAAAATGAATGTGTTAGTCTCTCAGTCATGTCCATCTCTTTGCGACCCCATGGACTATGTAGCCCACCAGGCTCGTCTGTCCATGGGATTCTCCAGAGAAGAATACTGGAATGTGTTACTATTCCCTTTTCCAGGGGATCTTTCTGACTCAGGGATCAAAACTGGGTCTCCTGCATTACAGGCAGATTATTTACCATCTGAGCCACCAGAGAAGCTCAAATGGTAAAGAAATTTGGCCAAAGGGAAACAGCAAATGCAAAGGGTCTAAGGAATATCTGAGAAAAATCAAGAAGGCAACCTGGCTAAAATGAAGATAATTACTGGGAGAGAAGTAAGAGATAAAGTCAGAGAAGTAGCTGAGAGCCAGTTCATATAAAGTTTCATATGTCAAACTAAAAAATCTGGACGTTATTCTAAGTGAAATGAAGATTCACTTGACAGTGTTGAGAAGAGGAATGACATTGTGTCTCTACATTTCAGCAGAGTCATTTTTAGCTGTCCTTTGAAGAATGATGTCTGTGTTTCTAGAGTGAGCAACAGGAAGATGGTAAATTTTCTGAGCAACAAACACTGGAATATTGCCCTACTTTGAGAGATATACTGTGATGAGAATAGAAAGATGTTGAACATTTGTGCATGTGGCAAGATTTGTATGCAGTATATTTAACACAATTTCCTACAGTGACCTTCACAGAAAAAGGAAGAGATTGAAACCAATAAGCTTGGAAATTCAGTAGCTCTGAGGCCATTAAATCAGGAAATAGACTGTTTCAGATATGTCCCTAATAAGTATGCAGAATGACTCACCCTGTTAAAGAATGCTTCTTATGCCTGAGGTTCAGTTTGGGCTCTGACTAGTATGCTTTTCCTGATCCTCCTCAAAATTTTTCTTTCTTTCATAAAGAAAACAAAAAACTTTTAAGCAACATCTTTCATTCAATTCATATGAATTTTGTTTATGAAATAAAAAAAAAAAACTTTGTCTAGGAACCATCTTATTTATTCAGAATACTAATGGGAATATATTATCTATATTCTTATTCATGCCTAAACAAGTACTATTAGTATTCCATCAAACCATTAGGCATTTTTGATATTCTGGTAATCAAAATACTTTAACTGTTATAAATTGTCTGCTAGTCTCCCAGACACTTCTGGAAATATTCTTAAGATTTGTTTTTGCTTGTTATATTTGGAAATGGTGGGCAGATCTAAGGTTATTACCTATAGTTATCCACTTTTATTGAATCTTTCACAAATGTGAATGATTTTTTCAACTTAAAGATTTTCCAGAAACTGAAATTATAATTCTCTTTGTGGTGAAGGAGGATAACACATAACCTCACTTGCATGCAGCCCAGCTTGTCTCCACATGTAGAGAGAGGTTGGAGTCTAACAAGGCTGTCCTTCTCAAGAGGCTGTCACTTTCCACTGCAGGGAAATTTGTGAGTGAGAGGATCATTTCAACACTGTTGGAGGCATATGCTAATTATTCTGTTTTGTTCTTTATTCTTCCTATGTGGTTCAAAGTATCTTTTCTATGAGTCTTTATTTTGAAGTATAAATTAGGAGGAATAATGGATATTGGAGTTATTAGTAAATGGGAACATAATCAAAGAAATAACAACATAAGCTGAGATTAATTATTTTTAACTGTATTGAATGATATATCATTCTTGAAATCAACTATATAAAGTGGTTAGCATTAATAGTAACATGTGATAGATACTATCAGTTCAGTTCAGTCATTCAGTCATGTCCGACTCTTCACGACCCCATGAATCGCAGCATGCCAGGCCTCCCTGTCCATCACCAACTCCCAGAGTTCACTCAGACTCACGTCCATCGAGTCAGTGATGCCATCCAGCCATCTCATCCTCTGTAGTCCCCTTCTCCTCCTGTCCCCAATCCCTCCCAGCATCAGTTTTTTCCAACAAGTCAACTCTTCTCATGAGGTGGCCAAAGTACTGGAGTTTCAGCTTCAGCATCATTCCCTCCAAAAAAAATCTCAGGGCTGATCTCCTTCAGAATGGACTGGTTGGATCTCCTTGCAGTCCAAGGGACTCTTAAGATTCTTCTCCAACTCCACAGTTCAAAAGCATCAATTCTTCAGCGCTCAGCCTTCTTCACAGTACAACTCTCACATGCATACATGATCACAGGAAAAACCATTGCCTTGACTAGACGGACTGTTGTTGGTAAAGTAATGTTTCTGCTTTTGAATATGCTATCTAGGTTAGTCATAACTTTCCTTCCAAGGAGTAAGCGTCTTTTAATTTCATGGCTGCAGTCACCATCTGCAGGTTTTTTGGAGCCCAAAAAAAACAAAGTCTGACACTGTTTCCCCTTCTATTTCCCACGAAGTGATGGGACCAGATGCCATGATCTTCGTTTTCTGAATGTTGAACTTTAAGCCAACTTTTTCACTCTCCACTTTCACTTTCATCAAGAGGCTTTTTAGTTCCTCTTTACTTTCTGCCATAAGGGTGGTATCATTTGCATATCTGAGGTTATTAATATTTCTCCCGGCAATCTTGATTCCCACTTGTGTTTCTTCCAGTCCAGTGTTTCTCATGATGTACTCTGCATATAAGTTAAATAAGCAGGGTGATAATATACAGCCTTGACGTTCTCCTTTTCCTATTTGGAACCAGTCTGTTCTTCCATGTCCAGTTCTAACTGTTGCTTTCTATAGTAGAGGCATAAAATTAAACTTGCTATAGATCACAGAAGTGGTATACAGACAGTCTTAATTTGAACCCAGGAAATCTGACACTAGAACTCATTTCTTATTAGCGTGTAATGAGGGCTTTCCAGGTAGCACAGTGGTAAAGAATCTAGCTGCCAATGCAGGAGATACAAGAGATACCAGTTTGATCCATGCTTGGGTCAGGAAGGTCCCCTGGAGAAGGAAATGGCAACCCACTCCAGGAGTCTTGTCTGGAGATTTCCATGGACACAGTAGCCTAGTGGACTACAGTCCATGGGGTCACAAAGTTGGACGTGACTGAGCATGCATACAAACAGCACATAATGAAATCTTTTACTCTGTGCTACACTCAGCTGCACATCAGAGATAAAAAATCAACTAGATGTCATATACTATGAGAAACTCTGGCAACAACAACAACAAAAAAACTAGTAAGTCATATTTTTACACAAGTCTATTAGTCTATAAATCACCACCCCAATTTTTTGGTAGTAGAGTATATTTCCTGACCTCAAAACCAGTAAAATAGCTGATTCTTCTATTAAAGTAACTCTCCTTGATGTTTGATACTACTTAGCAAGCACACGCATTCCTCCACTTTTGCCCATGATAAGTTTCACTTACTCTCTAAAATTCATGTTATTCTTTTACACTCTGGCTATCTTTCTTTAATCTGAGAAATAAAACAGCAACCCTGGGGACTTTCCAGATGGTCCAACAGCTAAGACTCCATGCTCCCAATGCAGGGGGCCTGCATTCAACCCCTGGTCAGGGAACTAGGTTCCAGTATACCTCAACTAACAGTTCACATGCCTCAACCAAAAGATTTCACATACTGCAACTAAGACAGGCACAGCCAAATAAATAAATATTAAAAGCAAAACCAAAAAGCAACCCTGATGGCCTGACTGGTTAAGAGCTTGTCCACTGCTAGGCTTTGGTATTCTATTGAACATAAATAATTTCACAGAACATGAATTCAGACAAGGTTATTCTGTGACTGTGATGGATCAAGAAAAAAATGAAAGCATTGTCTAATCACAAAAACAAGGACACTGTCCAAAGTATAAAAATGAACAAGTAGTCCCTTATACCCACTAATATCAGTGACTGTATCGTCTATACATTTTGCAGCTTTAGCCTAGCTTAATTTCACCAACTATTTGCATAAGATTTATTTAAGAACCAATCATAGACTTACCCCATATACTGATAGCAAATGATTCATATTAAAGACATACTTCCTTGAAGCATCCCCTAATATTGTCATTGTTCAGTCGCTAAGTTATGTCTGACTTCTTGTGACCCTATGGACTGTAGCCTGCCAGGGTCTTTGTCTATAGGATTTTTCCCAGGCAAGAATACTGGAGTGGGTTGCCATTTCCTTCTCCAGGGGATCTTCCTGACCCAGGAATCGAACCCATGTCTCCTGCATTGGCAGGTAGATATTTTACCACTGAGACAGCTGGGAAGTTCCTCTCCCAAAATATCTAAGTTCAAATCCAGAAATAAGTACTCTCTAATATTCTGTAATGACACACCCTTGGGCTCCCTATATTACATAGTCTTTGCATCACAATGTATCAGTAAACTCAATTTTTGTCAATTATAGGTGTGTAGGAGAAACGCTGGGCTGGAAGAAGCACAAGCTGGAATCAAGATTGCCAGGAGAAATATCAATAACCTGAGATATGCAGATGACACCACTCTTATGGCAGAAAGTGAAGAGGAACTAAAAAGCCTCTTGATGAAGGTGAAAGAGGAGAGTGAAAAAGTTGGCTTAAAGCTCAACATTCAGAAAACGAAGATCATGGCAACTGGTCCCATCACTTCATGGGAAATAGATGGGGAAACAGTAGAAACAGTGTCAGACTTTATTTTTTGGGCTCCAAAATCACTGCAGATGGTGACTGAGGCCATGAAATTAAAAGACGCTTACTCCTTGGAAGGAAAGTTATGACCAACCTAGATAGCATATTCAAAAGCAGAGACATTACTTTGCCAACAAAGGTCTGTCTAGTCAAGGCTATGGTTTTTCCAGTGGCCATGTATGAATGTGAGAGTTGGACTGTGAAGAAGGCTGAGTGCCAAAGAATTGACGCTTTTGAAGTGTGGTGTTGGAGAAGACTCTTGACAGTCCCTTGGACTGCAAGGAGATCCAACCAGTCCATTCTAAAGGAGATCAGTCCTGGATGTTCTTTGGAAGGACTGATGTTAAAGCTGAAACTCCAAAACTTTGGCCACCTCATGCGAAGAGTTTACTCATTGGAAAAGACTCTGATGCTGAGTGGGAGGAGAAGGGGACTACAGAGGATGAGATGGCTGGATGGCATCACCGACTCAATGGACATGAGTTTGAGTGAACTCTGGGAGTTGGTGATGGACAGGGAGGCCTGCATGCTACAATACATGGGGTCGCAAAGAGTCAGACATGACTGAGCGACTGAATTGACTGACTGTACTGAGGAGATGGTGACTAAAACCATCCTCAAAAAAGAAATGCAAGAAGGCAAAGTGGTTGTCCAAAGAGGCCTTAAAAATAGCTGAGAAAAGGATAGAAGCAAAAGGTAAAGGAGAAAGTGAAAAATTTACCTAACTGAATGCTGAGTTCCAGAGAAGAGCAAGGAAGATAAGAAAGCCTTCTTAAGTGAACAATGCAAAAAAAAAAAGGTGGGGGGGAAACAATAGAACGGGAAAGACCTCTATCTCTAACAATAGAATAGAGGTCTATTGAAGAATAGTGGAGATACCAAGGGATCATGAAAAGATAGGCACAATTAAGGACACAATTGGCAACGACCTAAAAGAAGCAGAAAATATTAAGAAGAGGTGGGGGGAGGGGCTAAGATGGCAGAGGAATAGGATGGGGAGAACACTTTCTCCCCCACAAATTCATCAAAAGAACATTTAAACGCCAAGTAAATTCCACAAAACAAATTCTGAATGCTGGCAGAGGACATCAGGCACCCAGAAAAGCAACCCAACTCTTCGAAAGGAGGTAGGAAAAAATATAAAAGACAAAAAAAGAGACAAAAGAGGGAGGGATGGAGTTCCATCCCCAGAAGGGAGTCTTAAAAAGAGAGAAGTTTTCAAACACCAGGAACCCTTCTCACTGCTGAATCTGTGCCGAGCTTTGGAAGCACAGAGGGCAACATAACAGGGAGGAAAAATAAATAAACAATTAAAACCCGCACATTGCGAGCCCTACAGTAACTCCCCCAGCAGAGAAGCAGCACAGATGCCTGCACACGCCACTAGCAAGCGGGGGCTGGGCAGGGAGGTGCGGCATGGGCTGCATCGCTTAAGAGTAAGGATCTGGCCTGAATACCCTGAGAGCTATCTGAGTGAAATAATTTGGGCTAGCAAACCAGACTGTGGGATATCTACCACGTGAAAAGCCAGCCCTAACCTAAGACACCGCCAGGCCCGCGCACGGAACAAAGGACTGAATAGAGATAGCTGGCTGCAGACCATCCCCCTCTGGAGACAGGCAGCCAGAGCCGGAAGGGGGCAATCGCAGCCCCAGAGAGACATTATCTATAAAACTGTAAGAAGGCTTTTTTGCTAACTAAGACTTCTTGGGGCTCTGGACGGTCAACATCCACCTGAGAAGGTGCTCCGGTTGTACATCCAGATAACCGAGCAGCGGGTAGGTGATAAGTCGCAGCAATCGCGCTTGCCAAACACCTCATCACCTGAGCTGCTGGGACCTGGGAAGGGCACAAAATGCAGGCCCAACCGAGTCCGCACCTCTGAGGACTACCCGCGTGCCTGAACCTGAGCAGCTTGGACCCGGGAGGTGCAAGCAGCCCAGGGCCGGCCACGTATGGTTCCCAGCAGAGCAACCTAGAGCCTGAGAAGTGTGGGCAGGGAGGCTACACGTGCCGTGAGCGGGGGAAGACCCAGTGTGGCTGAGGCACTGCGAGCACACGCCAGTGTTATTTGTTTACAGCGTTCCTCCCTCCCCACAGCGCGACTGAACAAGTGAGCCTAAAAAAAATAAAATAAAAGTGTCCACCACCATCCCCTTTGTGTCAGGGTGGAAACCAAACACTGAAGAGACCAGCAAACAGAAGAAGCTATAACAGAGGGAACCGCCTTGGAAGCTACAGGCAATAGAGTAAAACCCTGTGGTTAGTACCGACTACATAGGAATGGGCCTATAGATCTTGAGAAAAATAAGTCGGACTAAGGAACTAGCCGAAAATGAACCGACCCCACAATACTCACAACAAAACCAGAGAAAGTCCTAGATATATTTTTACTGTTTTTACGATCATTCTTTCTTTCTTTTTTTTTTTTAAATTTTTAAAAAAATTTTAAGTCCTCTATTATACCTTTAATTTTCACTTTTATAACCTATTATTTGAAAAAAAAAAAAAGACCCTATTTTTTTTAAAGCAAACTTCATATATATATTTTTATAATTTTTGTGACCTTTTTGTTCTTTTTTCTTCTTCTTTTCTTTAACATTGTATTTTTGAAATTCCAATCTCTACTCTAGATTTTTAATTTTAGCTTTTTGGTATTTGTTATCAATTTTGTACCTATATTTTTTAATATATTTTTTGTGACTTTTTTCCCCCTCTCTTTCTTTCTCTTCTTCTTTTATATAACATTGTATATCTAAAATTCCAAACTGTACTCTAGATTTTTAATTTATGCTTTTTGGTATTTGTTATCAATTTTGTACCTATATTTTCTTTACAATTTTTTGCAACTTTGTTTGTTTGTTTGTTTTTCTCTTTCTTATTCTTTTTTTTTAACGTTGTATTTTTGAAATTCCAAACTCTACTCTAGATTTTTAACTTTTGCTTTTTGGTATTTGTTATCAATTTTGTACCTATATTTTCTTTATAATTTTTGCGACTTTGTTTTTGTTTGTTTGTTTGTTTTTCTCTCTCTTTCTTTTCCTTCTTCTTTTAACATTGTGTTTTTGAAATTCCAAACTCTACTCTAGATTTTTAATTTTTGCTTTTATGTATTTTTTACCAATTTTGTACCTTTAAGAACCCAATCTTCAGTACCCATTTTTCACTAGGGAATGAGATTACTGGCTTGACTGCTCTCTCTCCCTTTGAACACTCCTTTTTCTCCACCGGGTCGCCTGTGTCTCCTCCCTAACCCCTCTCTACTCTACCCAACTCTGTGAATTTCTGTGTGTTCCAGACGGTGGAGAACACTTAGGGAACTGATTACTGGCTGGATCTGTCTCCATCCTTTTCATTCCCCCCTTTAATCCTCCTGGCCACCTCTGTCTCCTTCCTCCTTCTTCTCTTCTCTGTATAACTCCGTGAACATCTCTGAGTGGTCCAGTTGTGGAGTGCACATAAGGAAGTGATTACTGGCTAACCCACTCTCTTCTCTATTGATTCCACCTCATCTCATTCGGATCACCTCTAATTCCCTCCTCCCTCTTGTCTTCTCCATGTAACGCTGTGAAGCTCTCTGGGTGACCCTCACGGTGGAGAAACTTTTCATCATTAATGTAGATGTTTTATCAATGGTGCTGTATAGAAGGAGAAGTTTTGAAACTACTGTAAAAATAAGACCGATAACTGGAAGCAGGAGGCTTAAGTCAAACCCTGAATCCAGGGAACTCCTGACTCCAGGGATCATTAATTGACAGGAGCTCATCAAACGCCTCCATACCTACACTGAAACCAAGCACCAAACAAGAGCCAACAAGTTCCAGGGCAAGACATACCAAGCAAATTCTCCAACAACACAGGAACACAGCCCTGAGCTCCAAGATACAGGCTGCCCAAAGTCACCCCAAAACCACAGACATCTCATAACTCATTACTGGATACTTCATTGCACTCCAGAGAGAAGAAATCCAGCTCCACCCACCAGAACACCGACACAAGCTTCCCTAACCAAGAAACCTTGACAAGCCACCTATACAAACTCACACACAGTGAGGAAATGCCACAATAAAGAGAACTCCACAAACAGCCAGAATACAGAAAGGACACCCCAAACTCAGCAATTTAAACAAGATGAAAAGACAGAGGAATACCCAGCAGATAAAGGAACAGGATAAATGCCCACCAAACCAAACAAAAGAGGAAGAGATAGGGAATCTACCTGATAAAGAATTCCAAATAATGATAATGAAATTGATCCAAAATCTTGAAATCAAAATGGAATCACAGATAAATAGCCTGGAGACAAGGATTGAGAAGATGCAAGAAAAGTTTAACAAGGACCTAGAAGAAATAAAAGAGAGTCAATATATAATGAATAATGCAATAAATGAAATCAAAAACACTCTGGAGGCAACAAATAGTAGAATAACAGACGCAGAAGATAGGATTAGTGAATTAGAAGATAGAATGGTAGAAATAAATGAATCAGAGAGGAAAAAAGAAAAACGAATTAAAAGAAATGAGGACAATCTCAGAGACCTCCAGGACAATATTAAACGCTACAACATTCAAATCATAGGGGTCCCAGAAGAAGAAGACAAAAAGACCATGAGAAAATACTTGAGGAGGTAATAGTTGAAAACTTCCCTAAAATGGGGAAGGAAATAATCACCCAAGTTCAAGAAACCCAGAGAGTCCCAAACAGGATAAACCCAAGGCAAAACACCCCAAGACACATAGTAATCAAATTAACAAAGATCAAACACAAAGAACAAATATTAAAAGCAGCAAGGGAAAAACAACAACTAACACACAAGGGAATTCCCATAAGGATAACAGCTGATCTTTCAATAGAAACTCTTCAAGCCAGGAGGGAATGGCAAGACATACTTAAAGTGATGAAAGAAAATAACCTACAGCCTAGATTATTGTACCCAGCAAGGATCTCATTCAAATATGAAGGAGAAATCAAAAGCCTCTCAGACAAGCAAAAGCTGAGAGAATTCTGCACCACCAAACCAGCTCTCCAACAAATACTAAAGAATATTCTCTAGACAGGAAACACAAAAATGGTGTATAAATTCGAACCCAAAACAATAAAGTAAATGGCAACGGGATCATATTTATCAATAATTACCTTAAACGTAAATGGGTTGAATGCCCCAATCAAAGGACAAAGACTGGCTGAATGGATACAAAAACAAGACCCCTACCTATGCTGTCTACAAGAGACCCACCTCAAAACAGGGGACACAAACAGACTGAAAGTGAAGGGCTGGAAAAAGATTTTCCATGCAAATAGGGACCAAAAGAAAGCAGGAGTAGCAATACTCATATCAGATAAAATAGACTTTAAAACAAAGGCTGTGAAAAGAGACAAAGACGGTCACAACATAATGATCAAAGGATCAATCCAAGAAGAAGATATAACAATTATAAATATATATGCACCCAACACAGGAGCACTGCAATATGTAAGACAAATGCTAACAAGTATGAAAGGAGAAATTAACAATAACACAATAATAGTGGGAGACTTTAATACCCCACTCACACCTATGGATAGACCAACTAAACAGAAAATTAACAAGGAAACACAAACTTTAAATGATACAATAGACCAGTTAGACCTAATTGATATCTATAGGGCATTTCATCCCAAAACAATAAATTTCACCATTTTCTCCAGCGCACATGGAACCTTCTCCAGGATAGATCACATCCTGGGCCATAAATCTAGCCTTGGTAAATTCAAAATAATTGAAATCATTCCAAGCATCTTTTCTGATCACAACGCAGCAAGATTACATCTCAATTACAGGAGAAAAACTATCAAAAATTCCAACATAAAGAGGCTGAAAAACACACTGCTGAATAACCAACAAATCACAGAAGAAATCAAAAAAGAAATCAAAATTTGCATAGAAACAAATGAAAATGAAAACACAACAACCCAAAACCTGTGGGACACAGTAAAAGCAGTCCTAAGGGGAAAGTTCATAGGAATACAGGCATACCTCAAGAAACAAGAAAAAAGTCAAATAAATAACCTAACCCTACACCTAAAGCAACTAGAAAAGGAAGAAATGAAGAACCTCAGGGTTAGTAGAAGGAAAGAAATCTTAAAAATTAGGGCAGAAATAAATGCAAAAGAAACAAAAGAGACCATAGCAAAAATCAACAAAGCCAAAAGCTGGTTCTTTGAAAGGATAAATAAAACTGACAAACCATTAGCCAGACTCATCAGGAAACAAAGGGAGAAAAATCAAATCAATAAAATTAGAAATGAAAATGGAGAGATCACAACAGACAACACGGAAATACAAAGGATCATAAGAGACTACTATCAGCAATTATATGGCAACGAAATGGACAACGTGGAAGAAATGCACAAATTCTTAGAAAAGTACACCTTTCCAAAACTCGACCAGGAAGAAATAGAAAATCTTAACAGACCCATCACAAGCATGGAAATTGAAACTGTAATCAGAAATCTTCCAGCAAACAAAAGCCCAGGTCCAGACGGCTTCACAGCTGAATCCTACCAAAAATTTAGAGAAGAGCTAACACCTATTCTACTCAACCTCTTCCAGAAACTTGCAGAGGAAGGTAAACTTCCAAACTCATTCTTTGAGGCCACCATCACCCTAATACCAAAACCTGACAAAGATCCCACAAAAAAAGAAAACTACAGGCCAATATCACTGATGAATATAGATGCAAAAATCCTTAACAAAATTCTAGCAATCAGAATCCAACAACACATTAAAAAGATCATACACCATGACCAAGTGGGCTTTATCCCAGGGATGCAAGGATTCTTCAGTATCCACAAATCAGTGAATATAATACACCACATTAACAAATTGAAAAATAAAAACCATATGATTATCTCAA
This sequence comes from Bos indicus, assembly GCF_029378745.1. Lineage (NCBI taxonomy): Eukaryota > Metazoa > Chordata > Mammalia > Artiodactyla > Bovidae > Bos > Bos indicus. The sequence continues at coordinate 1,977,808 of NC_091785.1, forward strand.
TAGATGCAGAGAAAGCCTTTGACAAAACTCAACATCCATTTATGATAAAAACTCTCCAGAAAGCAGGAATAGAAGGAACATACCTCAACATAATAAAAGCTATATATGACAAACCCACAGCAAACATTATCCTCAATGGTGAAAAATTGAAAGCATTTCCTCTAAAGTCAGGAACAAGACAAGGGTGCCCACTTTCACCATTACTATTCAACATAGTTTAGGAAGTTTTGGCCACAGCAATCAGAGCAGAAAAAGAAATAAAAGGAATCCAAATGGGAAAAGAAGAAGTAAAACTCTCACTATTTGCAGATGACATGATCCTCTACATAGAAAACCCTAAAGACTCTACCAGAAAATTACTAGAACTAATCAATGATTATAGTAAAGTTGCAGGATATAAAATCAACACACAGAAATCCCTTGCATTCCTATACACTAATAATGAGAAAACAGAAAGAGGAATTAAGGAAACAATTCCATTCACCATTGCAACGAAAAGAATAAAATACTTAGGAATATATCTACCTAAAGAAACTAAAGACCTATATATAGAAAACTATAAAACACTGGTGAAAGAAATCAAAGAGGACACTAATAGATGGAGAAATATACTATGTTCATGGATTGAAGAATCAATATAGTGAAAATGAGTATACTACCCAAAGCAATTTATAGATTCAATGCAATCCCTATCAAGCTACCAACGGTATTCTTCACAGAGTTAGAACAAATAATTTCACAATTTGTATGGAAATACAAAAAACCTCGAATAGCCAAAGCTATCTTGAGAAAGAAAAATGGAACTGGAGGAATCAACCTACCTGACCTCAGGCTCTACTACAAAGCCACAGTCATCAAGACAGTATGGTACTTGCCCAAAGACAGAAATATAGATCAATGGAACAAAATAGAAATCCCAGAGATAAATCCACGCACATATGGACACCTTATCTTTGACAAAGGAGGCAAGAATATACAAAAGATTAAAGACAATCTCTTTAACAAGTGGTGCTGGGAAAACTGGTCAACCACTTGTAAAAGAATGAAACTAGAGCACTTTTTAAAACCGTACACAAAAATAAACTCAAAATGTATTAAAGATCTAAACGTAAGACCATAAACTATACAACTCCTAGAGGAGAACATAGGCAAAACACTCTCCGACATACATCACAGCAGGATCCTCTATGACCCACCTCCCCAAAAAAAAAAAAAAAAAAAACTACTTCTGCTTCATTCACTACTCTAAAACCTTTGACTAAGTTGATCACAACAAACTGGAAAATTCTTAAAAAGATGGAAATACCAGACCACCTTACCTGCCTCCTGAGAAACCAGTACACAGAACAAGAAGCAGCAGTTAGAACTGGACATGTAACAATGGACTGGTTCAAAATTGGAAAGGAGTTCATCAAGGCTGTATATTGTCATCCTGCTTATTTAACTTATATGCAGAGTACATCATGAAAAACTCTGGGCTGGATGAAGCACAAGTTGGAATCAAGATTCCTGGGAGATATATCAATAACCTCAGATATGCAGATGATTCCACTCTAATAGCAGAAAGTGAAGAACTAAAGAATCTCTTGATGAGAGTGAAAAAACTGACTTAAAACTCAACATTCAAAAAACAAAGATCATGGCATCTGGTCCCATCATTTCATGGCCAATAGATGGAGAAGAAGTGGAAACAGTGACAGAGTTCATTTTCTTGGTCTCCAAAATCAATGTGGATCGTTACCAAAGCCATGAAATTAAAAAACAAACAAACAAACAAAAAATACACTTGCTCCTTTGAAGAAAAGCTATGACAAACCTAGACAGTGTATTAAAAAGCAGACACATCACTTTGCCAACAAAGGTACATCTAGTCAAACCTATGGTTTTCTAGTAGTCATGTATGAATGTGAGAGTTGGAGCATAAAGAAGTCTGAGCACCAAAGAATTGATGCTTTTGAACTGAGGTGCTTAAGAAGAACCTTGAGAGTCCGTTGGACAGCAAGGAGGTCAAAGCCATCAATCCTAAAGAAAATCAACCCTGAATATTAATTGGAAGGACTGATGCTGAAACTGAAGTTCCAATACTTTGGCCACCTGACGTGAAGAGCTGACTCATTGGAAAAGACCCTAATGCTGAAAAAGATTGAGGGCAAAAGGAGAAGGGAGCAATAGAGGATGAGATGGTTGATTGGCATTTCTGACTCAATGGACATGAGTTTGAGCAATCTCCAGGAGATAGTGAAGGACAGGGAAGCCTGGCATGCTGCAGTTCATGTGGTCGCAGAGTCAAGCATGACTTAGCTACTGAGCGACAGCAGGTGTGCTACAGGTCATCTTCAACTTGAAGACATTAATGCGCTTCTAGTATACTCTTGCCTGGAAAATCCCATGGACGGAGGAGCCTGGTAGGTGGCAGTCGATGAGGTCGCTAAGAGTCGGACATGACTAAGCGACTTCACTTTCATTTTTCACTTTCATGCATTGGAGAAGGAAATGGCAACCCACTCCAGTGTTCTTGCCTGGAGAATCCCAGGGACAGAGAAGCCTGGTGGGAGGCCGTCTATGGGATCGCACAGAGTCGGACACGACTGAAGCGACTTAGTAGCAGCAGCAGTATATGTGTATAATCTTACTGTTCTACCTAGAGCAGCACCTGGCATATTCATCTCCTTAATATTGACAATTTACATAAGGAATATAAAACCTTGTTGAGTAAGTTATTTCACATTCATACAAATTTATATACTCTGGTCCTTGCACACTTACCGTCATACAATAATCAGATTTCTACTAAAGCTATTTCTGAACTCAACTGAAGATTTACCTCACTTTTTGGTAAAGTTCATGGGTTCCCACTACCCTTTCAATTTGGATATCAAATCGAGTCAACCAACTCACTAGAATGACTGACAAAACTCAGGAAAGTTCATACTTATGATTACAGCTTTATTTTAAAATATACAAATCAGAATTAGCAAAATGATGAGACATAAAGGGTTAGGTTTGGAAGGTTACCAAACATGAAATGTTCATGTCCTGACAACAGTTCATCATCCTGACATATATATCACCATCCCAACATATATATTCAATTAGGTTGCAGAGTTTTTTGGATTTATTTTTTTTAATTAATTTTATTTTATTTTTAAACTTTACATAATTGTATTAGTTTTGCCAAATATCAAAATGAATCCACCACAGGTATACATGTGTTCCCCATCCTGAACCCTCCTCCCTCCTCCCTCCCCATACCATCCCTCTGGGTCGTCCCAGTGCACCAGCCCCAAGCATCCAGTATCGTGCATTGAACCTGGACTGGCATCTCGTTTCATACATGATATTTTACATGTTTCAATGCCATTCTCCCAAATCTTCCCACCCTCTCCCTCTCCCACAGAGTCCATAAGACTGTTCTATACATCACTGTCTCTTTTGCTGTCTCGTATACAGGGTTATCGTTACCATCTTTCTAAATTCCATATATATGCGTTAGTATACTGTATTGGTATTTTTCCTTCTGGCTTACTTCACTCTGTATAATAGGCTCCAGTTTCATCCACCTCATTAGAACTGATTCAAATGCATTCTTTTTAATGGCTGAGTAATACTCCATTGTGTATATGTACCACTGCTTTCTTATCCATTCATCTGCTGATGGGCATCTAGGTTGCTTCCATGTCCTGGCTATTATAAACAGTGCTGCGATGAACATTGGGGTACATGTGTCTCTTTCCCTTCTGGTTTCCTCAGTGTGTATGCCCAGCAATGGGATTGCTGGATCATAAGGCAGTTCTATTTCCAGGTTTTTAAGGAATCTCCACACTGTTCTCCATAGTGGCTGTATTAGTTTGCATTGCCACCAACAGTGTAAGAGGGTTCCCTTTTCTCCACACCCTCTCCAGCATTTATTATTTGTAGACTTTTGGATCGCAGCCATTCTGACTGGTGTGAAATGGTACCTCATAGTGGTTTTGATTTGCATTTCTCTGATAATGAGTGATGTTGAGCATCTTTTCATGTGTTTGTTAGCCATCTGTATGTCTTCTTTGGAGAAATGTCTATTTAGATCTTTGGCCCATTTTTTGATTGGGTCATTTATTTTTCTGGAGTTGAGCTGTAGGAGTTGCTTGTATATTTTTGAGATTAGTTGTTTGTCGGTTGCTTCATTTGCTATTATTTTCTCCCATTCTGAAGGCTGTCTTTTCACCTTGCTAATAGTTTCCTTTTATGTGCAGAAGCTTTTAAGTTTAATTAGGTCCCATTTGTTTATTTTTGATTTTATTTCCAATATTCTGGGAGGTGGGTCATAGAGGATCCTGCTGTGATGTATGTCAGAGAGTGTTTTGCCTATGTTCTCCTCTAGGAGTTTTATAGTTTCTGGTCTTACATTGAGATCTTTAATCCATTTTGAGTTTATTTTTGTATATGGTGTTAGAAAGTGTTCTAGTTTCATTCTTTTACAAGTGGTTGACCAGATTTCCCAGCACCACTTGTTAAAGAGATTGTCTTTAATCCATTGTATATTCTTGCCTCCTTTGTCAAAGATAAGGTGTCCATATGTGCGTGGATTTATCTCTGGGCTTTCTATTTTGTTCCGTTGATCTATATTTCTGTCTTTGTGCCAGTACCATACTGACTTGATAACTGTGGCTTTGTAGTAGAGCCTGAAGTCAGGTAGGTTGATTCCTCCAGTTCCATTTTTCTTTCTCAAGATCGCTTTGGCTATTCGGGGTTTTTTGTATTTCCATACAAATTGTGAAATTATTTGTTCCAGCTCTGTGAAGAATACCGTTGGTAGCTTGATAGGGATTGCATTGAATCTATAAATTGCTTTGGGTAGTATACTCATTTTCACTATATTGATTCTTCCAATCCATGAACATGGTATATTTCTCCATCTATTAATGTCCTCTTTGATTTCTTTCACCAGTGTTTTATAGTTTTCTATATATAGGTCTTTAGTTTCTTTAGGTAGATATATTCCTAAGTATTTTATTCTTTTCATTGCAATGGTGAATGGAATTGTTTCCTTAATTTCTCTTTCTGTTTTCTCATTATTAGTGTACAGGAATGCAAGGCATTTCTGTGTGTTGATTTTATATCCTGCAACTTTACTATAATCATTGATTAGTTCTAGTAATTTTCTGGTAGAGTCTTTAGGGTTTTCTATGTAGAGGATCATGTCATCTGCAAATAGTGAGAGTTTTACTTCTTCTTTTCCCATTTGGATTCCTTTTATTTCTTTTTCTGCTCTGATTGCTGTGGCCAAAACTTCCTAAACTATGTTGAATAGTAATGGTGAAAGTGGGCACCCTTGTCTTGTTCCTGACTTTAGAGGAAATGCTTTCAATTTTTCACCATTGAGGATAATGTTTGCTGTGGGTTTGTCATATATAGCTTTTATTATGTTGAGGTATGTTCCTTCTATTCCTGCTTTCTGGAGAGTTTTTATCATAAATGGATGTTGAGTTTTGTCAAAGGCTTTCTCTGCATCTATTGAGATAATCATATGGTTTTTATTTTTCAATTTGTTAATGTGGTGTATTATATTCACTGATTTGTGGATACTGAAGAATCCTTGCATCCCTGGGATAAAGCCCACTTGGTCATGGTGCATGATCTTTTTAATGTGTTGTTGGATTCTGATTGCTAGAATTTTGTTAAGGATTTTTGCATCCATATTCATCAGTGATATTGGCCTGTAGTTTTCTTTTTTTGTGGGATCTTTGTCAGGTTTTGGTATTAGGGTGATGGTGGCCTCAAAGAATGAGTTTGGAAGTTTACCTTCCTCTGCAAGTTTCTGGAAGAGGTTGAGTAGAATAGGTGTTAGCTCTTCTCTAAATTTTTGGTAGGATTCAGCTGTGAAGCCGTCTGGACCTGGGCTTTTGTTTGCTGGAAGATTTTTGATTACAGTTTCAATTTCCGTGCTTGTGATGGGTCTGTTAAGGTTTTCTATTTCTTCCTGGTCGAGTTTTGGAAAGTTGTACTTTTCTAAGAATTTGTCCATTTCTTCCTCGTTGTCCATTTTATTGGCATATAATTGCTGATAGTAGTCTCTTATGATCCTTTGTATTTCTGTGTTGTCTGTTGTGATCTCTCCATTTTCATTTCTAATTTTATTGATTTGATTTTTCTCCCTTTGTTTCCTGATGAGTCTGGCTAATGGTTTGTCAATTTTATTTATCCTTTCAAAGAACAAGCTTTTGGCTTTGTTGATTTTTGCTATGGTATCTTTTGTTTCTTTTGCATTTATTTCTGCTCTAATTTTTAAGATTTCTTTCCTTCTACTAACCCTGAGGTTCTTCATTTCTTCCTTTTCTAGTTGCTTTAGTTGTAGAGTTAGGTTATTTATTTGACTTTTTTCTTGTTTCTTGAGGTGTGCCTGTATTGCTATGAACTTTCCCCTTAGGACTGCTTTTACTGTGTCCCACAGGTTTTGGGTTGTTGTGTTTTCATTTTCATTCGTTTCTATGCAAATTTTGATTTCTTTTTTGATTTCTTCTGTGATTTGTTGGTTATTCAGCAGCGTGTTGTTCAACCTCCATATGTTGGAATTTTTAATAGTTTTTCTCTTGTAATGGAGATCTAATCTTACTGCATTGTGGTCACAAAAGATGCTTGGAATGATTTCTATTTTTTTTGAATTTACCAAGGCTAGCTTTATGGCCCAGGATGTGATCTATCCTGGAGAAGGTTCCATGTGCGCTGGAGAAAAAGGTGAAATTCATTGTTTTGGGATGAAATGTCCTATAGATATCAATTAGGTCTAACTGGTCTATTGTATCGTTTAAAGTTTGTGTTTCCTTGTTAATTTTCTGTTTAGTTGATCTATCCATAGGTGTGAGTGGGGTATTAAAGTCTCCCACTATTATTGTGTTATTGTTAATTTCTCCTTTCATACTTGTTAGCATTTGTCTTACGTACTGCGGTGCTCCCGTGTTGGGTGCATATATATTTATAATTGTTATATCTTCTTCTTGGATTGATCCTTTGATCATTATGTAGTGACATTCTTTGTCTCTTTTCACAGCCTTTGTTTTAAAGTCTATTTTATCTGATATGAGTATTGCTACTCCTGCTTTCTTTTGGTCCCTATTTGCATGGAAAATCTTTTTCCAGCCCTTCACTTTCAGTCTGTATGTGTCCCCTGTTTTGAGGTGGGTCTCCTGTAGACAACATATGTAGGGGTCTTGTTTTTGTATCCATTCAGCCAGTCTTTGTCTTTTGGTTGGGGCATTCAACCCATTTACGTTTAAGGTAATTACTGATAAGTATGATCCTGTTGCCATTTACTTTATTGTTTGGGGTTCGAATTTATACACCATTTTTGTGTTTCCTGTCTAGAGAATATCCTTTAGTATTTGTTGGAGAGCTGGTTTGGTGGTGCAGAATTCTCTCAGCTTTTGCTTGTCTGAGAAGCTTTTGATTTCTCCTTCATACTTGAATGAGATCCTTGCTGGGTACAATAATCTGGGCTGTAGGTTATTTTCTTTCATCACTTTAAGTATGTCTTGCCATTCCCTCCTGGCTTGAAGAGTTTCTATTGAAAGATCAGCTGTTATCCTTATGGGAATTCCCTTGTGTGTTAGTTGTTGTTTTTCCCTTGCTGCTTTTAATATTTGTTCTTTGTGTTTGATCTTTGTTAATTTGATTACTATGTGTCTTGGGGTGTTTCGCCTTGGGTTTATCCTGTTTGGGATTCTCTGGGTTTCTTGGACTTGGGTGATTATTTCCTTCCCCATTTTAGGGAAGTTTTCAACTATTATCTCCTCAAGTATTTTCTCATGGTCTTTCTTTTTGTCTTCTTCTTCTGGAACCCCTATGATTCGAATGTTGTAGCATTTAATATTGTCCTGGAGGTCTCTGAGATTGTCCTCATTTCTTTTAATTCGTTTTTCTTTTATTCTCTGATTCATTTATTTCTACCATTCTATCTTCTAATTCACTAATCCTATCTTCTGCGTCTGTTATTCTACTATTTGTTGCCTCCAGAGTGTTTTTAATTTCATTTATTGCATTATTCATTATATATTGACTCTTTTTTATTTCTTCTAGGTCCTTGTTAAACCTTTCTTGCATCTTCTCAATCCTTGTCTCCAACCTATTTATCTGTGATTCCATTTTAATTTCAAGAATTTGGATCAATTTCACTATCATTATTCGGAATTCTTTATCAGGTAGATTCCCTATCTCTTCCTCTTTTGTTTGGTTTGGTGGGCATTTATCCTGTTCCTTTATCTGCTGGCTATTCCTCTGTCTCTTCATCTTGTTTAAATTGCTGAGTTTGGGGTGTCCTTTCTATATTCTGGCAGTTTGTGGAGTTCTCTTTATTGTGGCGTTTCCTCGCTGTGTGTGGGTTTGTACAGGTGGCTTGTCAAGGTTTCCTGGTTAGGGAAGCTTGTGTTGGTGTTCTGATGGGTGGAGCTGTATTTCTTCTCTTTGTTCAGTCTCGCTCCTTTCGAAGAGTTGGATTGCTTTTCTGGGTGCCTGATGTCCTCTGCCGGCATTCAGAAGTTGTTTTGTGGAATTTACTCGACGTTTAAATGCTCTTTTGATGAATTTGTGGGGGAGAAAGTGTTCTCCCCGTCCTACTCCTCCGCCATCTTGGCTCCTCTGTCTCTGGATTTATTAATTAAGCAAGACTGATTGAATCACTGGCCACATGATTGAACTCAATTTTCCCAACCAGAGGTCAGGCTTATATCACTCAGCTTGATGCCCCAGCACTTTAAAATCACATGGTTTGTCTTTCTGGCATGGCTAACCCCCATTCTTAGTCATTTCCTTGACATAAATCAGGTATAGTATGAATTCTAAACCAGTTTCAGGCTAGTCATTAAGTATATCTTTTTAATTAACAACATTTGGGGTAATTAACCAAAGGTAATTTTTTTTTTTTTTTTTTTAATAAATGAAGGCCCCAGATGAGAAATAGATGTCCCATATCCCTGTAGTTCTAGACCACTGCAGTCCACTGGGAGTCAGACATTGCTATCAAAGCAGGGTAGAGTCTCACACGATGAAACGCTTTTTTCTACTTCATTGCCTTTCTTGCTCAGTGCCTGAATCATCATCAGTCAAGAATAATTTAACAGAATAATATCTATAGGTCCAACATTTGTTTGAAATGCTCATATCCATCACACTCTCCTAGATCTTCAACCATGCTAAGTATCAGCAATGCCATAGCCTTACCAGGCAAAAGGAAGCAGAGTCTGTGCTCAGGTGAGTTGAGCCTTATCTATGCCTTCAGCTTTAAAATTTTATAGAAAGCCCTTATATCCTCAATTTTAGCCTCAGCTTTGATTTAATCTTTTACATGAGTGGTTCTGATACTCAGCTTGATTCCAGCACCATAATGACAGAATTACTTCTCTATAGCTGACTTCAGTACACCTGCAAAAGTATTCAGAGACGAAAATCCAAATGATTTAACTGTTCTAACTGCACATTTCCTAGGCAACATAGTTAATGGCCTTGATCTAGAGTACGTATTTTTGTTTATTTGTTTTACCTCTACTGAGGTCTTTGGTTACAAGTGATAGAAATCCTCTAAAAGTAATTTATGTAAAGGTATTGTTTATTATTTGGATGGAGATGATTTGGAGTCTAGGAACAAGAAGTACAGCTAAATGTTCACTTAATCTATGACACAGAAGGCAAGACTATACAATGCAGGAAAGACAGTCTCTTCAGTCAGTGGTGCTGGGAAAACTTGACAGCTTCATGTAAAAGAATGAAATCAGAACATTCCTTAACACCATACACAAAAATAAACTCTAAATGTGTTACAGATATAAATATAAGGCTGGATAGTATAAAATTCTTAGAAGCCATAAGCAAGTGTTAGTTGCTCAATCATTTCCAACTCTTTGTGACCCCATGGACTGTAGCCTGCCAGGCTTCTCTGTCCATAGAATTCTCCAGGCAAGAATACTGGAATGGGTAGCCATTCCCTTCTCCAGGGCTTCTTCCCACCCCAGGGATTGAGCCTGAATTTCTTGCATTGCATGCAGATTTTTTTACTGTCTGAGCCACCAGGGAAGCCCACATGACCCAGCAATCCCACTACTAGGCATATACCCTCCGGGTATGTGCGTGCATGCTCAGTCATTCAGTCATGTCTGACTCTTTGTGATCCCATAGACTATAGCCCACCAGGCTCTTTTGTCTGTGGGATTTTCCAGGCAAGAATACTGGAGTGAGTAGCCATTTCCTCCTCCAGGGAATCTTCCTGACCCAGGGATTGAACCTGATTTCCTGAAGCTCTTGAAATGGCAAGCAGATTCTTTACCACTGAACCATCTGGGAAGCCCTCATATCCTGAGAAAACCATAATTCAAAAAGTTCCATGTATCCCAGTGTTCACTGAAGCACTATTTACAATAGCCAGGACATGGAAGTAACATAAATGTCCATTGGCACATGAATGGATAAAGAATATATGGTACATAGACAGCAATGGAATATTACTCAGCCATAAGAAGGAATGAAATTAGGTTATTTGTAGTGATGTAGACAGAGTCTGTTATACAGATGAAGTAAATCATAAAGGGAAGAAAAAATTGTATATTAACACATATTGTGGGATCTATAAAAACAGTACAGATGAATCTAATGCATCTATTTGGAGGGCAGAAATAGAGACACAGATGTGGAGAATGGACAGGTGAATACAGAGGGGGAAGGGGAAGGTGGGATGAATTGAGAGAATAGAATTTACACACACACACACACACACACACACACACACACACACACAAAACCATGTGGAAAACAGCTAATGGGAAGCAGCTGTATAGCAAAGGAATTTCTGCTCGGGGCTCTGGGATTACCTAGAGGGGAGGGGTGGGAGGGAGACTCAATAGGGAAGGGATATAAGTATAATATAGCTGATTCACTTTACTATACAACAGAAACTAACAACACTGAAAGCAATTATACCTCAATTAAAAAAAATAATAAGGGAGTAAAAATAACAAAACTGATGATGTCTGCCCCTCTACCCTCAGCAAAAAAACCACAACTGAGAAGGTGAAATGGACCAGACTTGATGAACGATTGGAAAATGGATGAGGAGGAAAGAAGGGTCAAAGACACCTAATAGGTTCTTGTCTCAGCAAAAGCATGCACATGTATCCATTTCCTGAACTGGCACAGAGTCAGTGGAGGGAAGCCTGGAGCTTCATTTCTACATTCATTGATTTCTTAGAGGTCGGTACATAGAGTTACTGAGAAGTGTTAGAATGAGAGACTTCCCAGGGGTCATGGGTTCGATCCCTGGCCAGGGAAGTAAGATCCCTCATGCCACAAGAGCACAACTCCCCTCCTCAAAAGAACAAAACAAAACAAAAACAACAACTAGTAAAAATGAGTAAAAGGCTGTCCTTGCCCTCAAGGAAGGAAGTCTGCAGGGCAAGAAAGAAATGCACACAAATACATGGAAGGCAGTAGATTCAGCTGTCAAAAATATTCTTGCTTTTTGACCACTATTGCTGGAGAATGATCTGAAGGAAATAACTCTAAATGGAACACTGAATCCATTTCAATTCAACAGACCCCTTTTTTGACTACTCAAAATATATCAGGAACCATTTGGCTTGAGGAATCAAAAACAGATATATAGCAAGTCCCCAACATATGACCAAGTTCAATTCCAAGAGTGTATTTGTAAGTCAGATTTGCTCATAAGGCCAAAAAAATTAGCTTTGGGACCCCATTAACACAATCAACTTTATGGTACTGTGCTATAATAAGTTTATAAAACTTTTTATAGAAATAATATAGATATGCATATATACATATATATTTTTTAGTATTATAGTAAAATACCTTGAAAAGTACAGTAGTACAGTACAACAGCTGTCATACAGGAGATGGCCTTCACATTCACATCTTTGAAAGTTGACAACTTGAAGGTTGATATATAGCAGATTTATTGCAAAGCCCTTGATGTCAAATTGCTCACAGTCCAGTGGGTAAGATAAACATGCAATTGATATGAAAGGATACATGAGCACAGCCAGCTGAGAACTGAGGAGAGGCTGGCAGCAGGCCATATTCTTCAGAAAGACCTGTACCCCACATTATGGAGCTGCCTCCCCAAGCCTTCTCTTTGGAACAGAATTAGGTTGGAGTTTATCTTTCTGGCTTGCAATGCTTATACTACTAACTGGCTTAAACATTGTCTTAATTGTGAATAAAATATATTTTTTGTAAAAAAAAAATCTTAGAGTAAAACATAGGCAAAACATTCTGACATAAATTGCAGGAAGTTCTTTTGGGGTCCATCGCCTAAACTAGTGAAAATAAAAATAAACAAATGGGACCTAATTAAACTTAAAAGCCTTTTGCACAGCAAAAGAAACCATAAACAAAAGAAAGACAACCCACAGAATGGGAGAAAATATCTACAAACAAGTTGACCAACAAGGGATTAATCTCCAAAATATACAAACAGCTCATGCATCCCAATATCAAAAAAACACAAACAACCCAACAAAATTTGTGCAAGAGATCTAAATAGACATTTCTCCGAAGACATACAGATGGCCAAGAAGCACATAAAAAGATGTTCAACATCATTAATTATTAGAGAAATGCAAATCAAAACTACAATGAAGTAGCACCTCACACCAGTCAAAATGGCCATCATCAAAAATCCACAAACAATAAATGATGGAGGGTGTGTGGGAAAAAGGGAACTCTCCTACACTGTTGGTGGAAATGTAAATGGGTACAGTGTGGAGATTCCTAAAAAACTAAAAATAGAGCTATTTTTAGTTCTATGATCTAACAATCACACTCCTGAGCATGTATTCAAAGAAAACCATAATTTGAAAAGATACAAGAACTGCAACATTCATTGCAGCAGTCTACAATAACTTGGACCTAGAAGTAACCTAAATGATTGGATAAAGAAGAATGGATAAAGAAGATATGGTACATATACACAGTGGACTATTACTCAGCCATAAAAATAATAAAATAATGCAATTTAGTAAATCACTATCATAATTACCTATCACAATTGGTAGAGACTGTGATACTGAGTAAAGTGAATCAGACAGAGAAAGACAAATATATGATATCACTTATATGTAGAATAACTAAAAAAGGTACAAGTGAACTTATCTAAAAGACAGAAATAGAGTTACAAATGTAGCAAACAAATTTATGGTTGGGGCGGGTAAGGGGGTAAGGGATAAATTGGGAGACTTGGATAGACATATATATATATATGTGTATATATATATATATATATATGTGTATATATATATAACTAATAAAGGCTTACTATATAGCACAGGGAACTCTACTCAATACTGTGTAATGATCTTATGGGAAAAAAACATAAAAGAGAGTATATATATATATATATATATATATATATATATGTACAGTTTTGTTGTACAGCAGAAACTAACACAACATTGTAAATCAACTATACTCCAATAAAAAAATTTTTTTTTAAAGAAAAGAAATGCAACTGAATTTGAGAACTGGAAATCTGCCAGAGGAAATAGAAAGAAGGCACTTTCTTCGTGTCTCATACATTAGGGCTGGAGAAGGCGATGACAACCCACTCCAGTACTCTTGCCTGGAAAATCCCATGGATGGAGGAGCCTGGTAGGCTGCAGTCCATGGGGTCGCGAAGAGTCAGACACGACTAAGCGACTTCCCTTTCACTTTTCACTTTCATACATTGGAGAAGGAAATGGCAACCCAGTCCAGTGTTCTTGTCTGGAGAATCCCAGGGACGGGGAAGCCGGGTGGGCTGCCGTCTATGGGGTCGCACAGAGTCGGACACGACTGAAGTGACTTAGCAGCAGCAGCATACATTAGGGCAGGCAGTTTTTTCCCTCTCATCTCTGCTTTATTTATCTCAGCTTTTTCAATACACCTCATCTACTTATAATGGTTCAATAATGTTACTAGCCCTAAAGTTAAATCATTGTATGTGTGGAGCTAATTATTTGCTTCTTTTTGAATCAGGTATCTATCTTGGTTCATTCAACTATGGACAAGAGGTGTTAAATCACACAATATAGGCATATCTAGGAGAAGATGTTTGTAATAGAGTTCTGTGTCATTCAAAGCATCTTTAACATTTTAATAGTGTAAAAAATGATTTCATAGAGTATTAAGGACATTATGAAGATTACTTAAGGGCTAAGGGACTGGAGCATCTATGGATTACATGGTCTAATAAGCTTCAATAAATTATTCCACATTTCATGGTATTGCTTCACATGATATACAGAAAAAATGAATGTAGATAGGGTTTGAGGGTGGGAGAAAAGTGGTTGTTCTTATAAAGATAAATAGATGACAGATATAAAAATTTATTATATATGTATTTCTTTTCACATGTATATGCTTATGTATCATTATGAAAAAGTTTGTTAATCCTTTAATTTAGATACACACATATGGTATATGTGTATATGTATTGATGAATGCCCACATGTGCATACATTATATTTTATAATAATACATGGGGCTTCCACTGTGGCTCAGGGGTAAAGAATCTGCCTACAATGCAGGAGGCACGGGAGATGAGGGTTGGATCCCTGGGTTGGGCAGGGTCCATAGGGTCACAAAAAGTCGGACATGACTGAGAGATTAACACTTCATTTCATAGTTGCTTTACGTTGTGTTAGCTTCTGCTGTACAGCAAAGTGAATCAGCCTTATATATACATATCTCCTCCCTTTTTTTGATTTCCTTCTGAAGAAAACCATAGTTCCTAAAGATACATGTATTCTAATGTTCATTGCAGCACTGTTCAGAATAGCCAAGACGTGGAAGCAACTTAAATGTCTGACAATAGAGGAATGGATAAAGAAGTTTTGATATATATACATATATAGTGGAATATTACCAAGCCAAGGTCTTTCCTGGTGGCTCAGTTGTAAAGAGTATGAGGAGGGAGGAGGGAGGAGGGTTCAGGATGGGGAACACATGTATACCTGTGGCGGATCCATTTCGATATTTGGCAAAACTAATACAATATTGTAAAGTTTAAAAAAAAAAAAAAAAAGAGTCTGCCTGCAATGTGGAAGACTCAGGTTCAATCCCTGGGTCAGAAAGATCCCCTGGAGAAGGGAATGGCAACCCAATCCAGTATTCTTGCCTGGAGAATCCCAATGGACAGAAGAGCCTGGTGGGCTACAGTTCATAGGGTCACAAAGAGTTGGACACGACTGAGTGACTAACACATGACTAACAAAATACATAGAGTTGTAATCTTACAATTTGTACACTTTTATGTCTATATGTTATCTTCAAAAATTAGTGAAACAAAGTGGCTTAAATCTGTATTTCCCTAATGGCTAATTGAGAGTCCCTTGGACTGCAAGGAGATCCAACTAGTCCATCCTAAAGGAAATCAGTCCTGGGTGTTCATTGGAAGGACTGATGCTGAAACTGAAACTCCAATACTTTGGCCACCTCATGTGAAGAGCTGACTCATTGGAAAAGACCCTGATACTGGGAAAGATTGAGGGCAGAAGGCGAAGGGGATGACAGAGGATGAGAGGTTGGATGGCATCACCAACTCAATGGACATGGGTTTGGGTGGACTCCGGCAGTTGGTGATGGACAGGGAGGCCTGGTGTTCTGCGGTTCATGGGATGGCAAAGAGTCGGACACGACTGACTGCCTGAACTGAATTGAATGATCTCAAGCATCTTTTATATGCTTATATGACATCCATATACCTTTGGTGAACTATCTCATGTCTTTTTTCCATGTTCAATTTGAATTGTTTACTTTTATAATATTTAGTTTTGAGAGTGCTTTATACAGTCTACATACTAGACATTTAATCAGAAATACAGTTGAAAACATTGTCTTTTACTCAATGGCTTGTCTTTTTATGCACTTATCTGTGTCTTCCACAGAGCAAAATTTTAAGTTTGACAAAGTCCAATTTTCAATTTTTCCTTTTATGGACTGTACATTTTGTCTTAAGTTTAAAGATTTTCTCCTACACTTATTTTCTAAAAGATTCATTGCTTTCACATTTTTATTAAGTCTTAGATTATTTTGAATTAAATTTTGTGTAAACTGTGAAACTTTTTTTGCATATGGATATCTACTGCCTCCAGAATAATTTGTTAAAAAGACTATCTTTCCTCTATTAAGGTGCTTTTGCACATTGTCAGATATCTGATGAGCATACTTGTATGAGTCTATTTCTAGGGTCTCTGTTTCAATGATCTTTGGGTTTACTATCTCTCAACACACACAGGCTTAATATAGTAAGTCTTGAACATTGATATTCTTTTTCAAAATTGTTTTATCAGTTCCAGTTAATTTGTATTCCAATGTATATTTTAGAATAATATTGTCTTTGCCTACAAAAAGCCTTGAGCTTTCCTGGTGGCTCAGTCAGTAAATAATCCACCTGCAATGCAGGAAATCTGGGTTTGATCCCTGGGTCAGGAAGATCAACTGGAGAAGGAAATGGCAACCCACTCCAATATTTTTGTCTGGAAAATTCCATGGACAG
This sequence comes from Bos indicus, assembly GCF_029378745.1. NCBI lineage: Eukaryota > Metazoa > Chordata > Mammalia > Artiodactyla > Bovidae > Bos > Bos indicus. Next base: position 1,994,324 of record NC_091785.1, read on the forward strand.
AGGAGCCTGGAGGACTATAGTCTATGGAGTCGTAGGAGTCAGACAAGATTTAGTGACTAAACCACCACCACCATAAAAAGGGTGACTATGATTTTGATAGAAATTACATCTAACCTGCATATAAATTTAAGGAAAATTGGCATCTTTACTATGTTTTCTTCTATTCCATGAATATAGTATGTTGGTCTATTTATTTAGAGAGGTATACTTTGATGTTTTTTTTTTTCCATCAGTATTCTTCAGTTTTCCTCATCTTACTGCAGTCCATGGTTTGTTAGACTTACATATAAGTATTCCAATATATCCTCTGCATGGATCACAACCTTATAGCAGTGAAGGGGTTTGCATAACTCAATGAAGCTTTGAGACATGCCAAGAAGGGCCAACAAAGATGGACAGGTTATAGCTGAGAGTTCTGACAAAATGTGGTCCACTGGAGAAGGGAATGGTAACCAACTTTAGTATTCTTACCTGGAAAACTCCATGAACAGTATGAAAAGGCAAGATATGAGGCTGGAAGACGAGCCCCACAGGTCAGTAAGATGTCTAATATGTAACTGGGGAAGAACAGAGGGCAACTACAAATAGCTCCAGAGAGAAAGAAGTAGCAGTGCCAAAGTGGGGATGATGCTCATCTGTGGATGCATCTTGTGGTGAAAGTCAAAAGCTGTAAAGAGTCCTAAATGTAGTACTTGGATGCAATGTCAAAAATGACAGAATGATCTCTGTTCATTTCCAAGGCAAACCATTCAGTATCACAGTAATCCAAGTCTATGCCAGACCAGTAATGCTGAAGAAGCTGAAGTTGAACAGTTCTATGAAGACCTACAAGACCTAGAATTAACACCCAGAAAAATGTTCTTTTCATCATAGGGATGGAATGCAAAAGTGGGAAGTCAAGAGACACCTGGAGTATGGGCAAATTTGGCCTTGGAGTACAAAATGAACAAGAACAAAGGCTAACAGAGTTTTTCCAAGTGAATGCACTGGTCATAGTATGCACCACCTTCCTGCAACACAAGAGAAGACTCTACACATGGACATCACCAGATGGTCAATACTGAAATCAGATTGATTATATTCTTTGCAGCCAAACATGGAGAAGCTATATACAGTCAGCAAAAGCAAGACTGGGAGCTGACTGTGGCTTAGATCATGAACTCCTTATTGCTAAATTCAGACTGAAATTGAAGAAAGTAGAGAAAACCACTAGACTATTCAGGTATGACATAAATCAAATTCCTTACAATTATACAGTGGAGGTGACAAATAGATTGAAGAGATTAGATCTAATAACCAGAGTGCCTGAAGAACTATGGATGGAAGTACATGACATTACAGGAGGCAGTGATTAAGACCATCCCCAGGAAAAAGAAATGCAAAAAGGCAAAATAGTTGTCTGAGGAGGTCTTACAAATAGCTGTGAAAAGAAGAGAAGTGAAAGGCAAAGGGGGAAAGGAAAGATACACCCATTTGAATGCAGAGTTCCAAACAATAGCAAGGAGATATAAGAAAGTCTTCCTCAGTGATCAACGCAAATAATAGAGGAAAACAATAGAATGGGAAATACTAGAGATCTGTTCAAGAAAATTGGAGATACCAAGGGAACATTTCATGCAAAGATGGGCACAATAAAGGAGACAAATGGTATAGACCTTACAGAAGCAGAAGATATTAAGAAGATACCCAGAAGAACTATACAAAAAAAGATCTTCATGACCTAGATAATCACAATGGTATGATCACTCACCTTGAGCCAGACATCCTGGAATGGAAAGTCAAGTGGGCATTAAGAAGCATCACTGTGAACAAAGCTAGTGGAGGTAATGGAATTCCAGTTGACCTATTTCAAATCCTAAAAGATGATGCTGTGAAAGTGCTGCACTCAATATGCAAGCAAATTTGGAAAACTTAGCAGTGGCCATGGGACTGGGAAAGGTCAGTTTTCATTCCAATCCCAAAGAAAGGCAATGCCAAAGAATGCTCAAACTACCACACAATTGCACTCATCTCACACAGTAGCAAAGTAATGCTCAAAATTCTCTAAGCCAGGCTTCAACAGTTGGTGAACCATGAACTTCCGGATGTTCAGGCTGGTTTTAGAAAAGTCAGAGGAACCAGAGATCAAATCGCCAACATCCTTTGGATCACTGAGAAAGAAAGCGAGTTCAAGAGAAACATTTACTTCTGCTTTATTGACTACCCCAAAGCCTTTGACTGTGAAGATCAAAACAAACTGGAAAATTCTTCAAGCGATGGGAATACCAGACCACCTGACCTGCCTTCTGAGAAATCTGTATGCAGGTCAGGAAGCAACAGTTAGAACTGGACATGGAACAACAGACTGCTTCCAAATTGGGAAAGGAGTACATCATGGATATATATTGTCATCCTGCTTATTTAACTTATATACGGAATACATCATGAGAAATGTTGGGCTGGATGAAGCACAAGCTGGAATCAAGATTGCTGGGAGAAATATCAATAACCTCAGATATGCAGATGACACCACCCTTATAGCAGGAGGTGAAGAAGAACTAAAGAGTCTCTTGATGAAAGTGAAAGAGGAGAGTGAAAAAGTTGGCTTAAAGCTCAACATTCAGAAAATGAAGACCACGGCATCTGGTCCCATCACTTCATGGCAGATAGATGGGGAAACAATGGAAACAGTGATAGACTTTATTTTGTTGGGTTTCAAAATCACGCAGATGGTGACTGCAGCCATGAAATTAAAAGACATTTGCTTCTTGGAAGTAAAGTTATGACCTAGACAGCATATTAAAAAACAGAGACATTACTTTACCAACAAAGTTCCATCTTATCAAAGCTACTGTTTTTCCAGTAATCATGTATGGGTATGAGAGTAGGACTGTAAAGAAAGATGAGCGCCAAAGAATTTATGCTTTTGAAATGTGGTGTTAGAGAAGACTCTTGAGAGTCCCTTGGACTGCAGGGAGATTGAAGCAGTTCATCCTAAAGGAAATCAATCCTGAATATTCATTGGAAAGACTCATGCTGAAGCTGAAACTCCAATACTTTGGCCACCTGATGTGAAGAACTGACTCATTTGAAAAGACGCTGATGCTGGGAAAGATGGAAGGCAGGAGAAGAAGTGGATGACAGAGGATGAGATGATTGGATGACATCACCAACTCAATGGACATGAGTCTGAGTAAACTCCAGTAGTTGGTGATGGACAGGGAAGCCTGGCATGCTACAGTCCATGGGGTCGCAAAGAGTCAGACATGACTGAGTGACTGAGCTGAACTGAACTGATTATATCTACTACTGTGGGCAAGAATCCCTAAAAAGAGATGGAGTACGCCTCATAGGCAATAAAAGAGTCTGAAATGCAGTACTTGTGTTCCATCCTAAAAATGACAATATGATCTTGTTTCATTTCCAAAGCAAACCATTTAAAATCACAGTAATCCAAGTCTATGCCTTAAGTGATTCTGAAGACGCTGAAATTGAACGGTTCTATGGAGGGAAAAGGCTAAAAGATTTTTGCCAAGAGAACACACTGCTCATAGCAAATACCTTCTTCCAACAACACAAGAGATGACTCTGTACATGGGCATCACCAGATGGTCAATACTGAGATCAGATTGATTATATTCTTTGTAACTGACAGAGAAACCCTATACAGTAAGCTAAAACACGACTGAGAGCTGACTGTGGCTCAGATCATGAGCTCCTTTTTAAAAATTCAGGCTTAAATTGAAGAAAGTAAGGAAAACCACTAGGACATTCAGGTGTTACCTAAATCAAATCCTGAATGATTATAAAGTGAAGGTGATGGACAGATTCAAGAGATTAGGTATGGTAGACAGAGTGTCTGAAAAACTATGGATGGAAGTTCATAACATGGTATAGGAGGCAATAGTCAAAACCATCCCAAAGGAAAAGAAATACAAGAACAGAAATATCAACAACCTCAGATGGCATCACTCCAATGACAGAAAGTGAAGAGAAACAAAACTGTCTCTTGATGAGGGTGAAAGAAGACAGTGAAAAAGCTGGCTTGAAACTCAATTTTCAAAAAACTAACATCATGGAATCTGGCCCCATCACTTCATGGCAAGTAGAAGGGGAAAAAATGGAAATAGTAACAGATTTTCTTTTCTTCTTTGCAAAATCACTATGGATGGTGACCACAGCCATGAAATTAAAAGACACTTGCTCCTTGCCTAGAAAGCTATGGCAAACCTACACAGTGTATTAAAAGCATAAACATCACTTGACTCACAAAGGTCCATATAATCAAATTTATGATTTGTAAAGGACCAGTAGTCATTATAAATTTATAAATGACCAGTAGTCATGTATGAATATGACAATTGGACCATAAAGAAGGCTGAGCAATGAAGAACTGATGCTTTCACATTGTGCTGCTAAAGAAGACTCATGAGAGTCCCTTGTTCTGCAAGATCAAACCAGTAAATCCTAAAGAAAACCAACACTGAATATTAATTGGAAAGATTGTTGCTGAAACTGAATCTCTAATACTTTGGCCACTTGACGCAAAGAGGCAGCTCATTGGAAAAGAGTTAAACAGAAGATATTAAGAAAAGGTGGCAAGAATACACAGAACTAGACAGAAAAATATTAAAGACCCAGATAACCATGATGGTGGTATCACTCATCTAGAGCCACATATCCTGGAGTGCAAAGTCAAGCGGGCCTTAGGAAGCATCACTAAAAACAAAGCTAGTGGAGGTGATGGAATTCCAATTGGGCTATTTCAAATCCTAAAAGACGATGCTGTGAAAGGGCTGCACTCAAGATGCCAACAAATCTGGAAAATTCAGCAGTGGCCACAGGACTGGAAAAGGTCAGTTTTAATTCCAATCTCTAAGAAAGGCAGTGCCGAAGAATGTTCAAACTACTGCACAATAGCTCTAATTTCACATGCTAGCAAAGTAATGCTCAAAATCCTCCAAGCTAGGCTCCAACAGTATGTGAACCAAGAATTTCCAGATGTTCAAGCTGGATTTAGAAAAAGCAGAGGAACCAGAGATAAAACTGCCAACATCTATTGGATCATAGAAAAAACAAGAAAATTCCAGAAAAAAACTGATACTTCTGCTTCATTGACTATGCTAAAGCCTTTGATTATGTGGATCACAGCAAACTATGGAAAATTTTTTAAAGAGATGGGAATACTAGACCACCTTACCAGTCCCCTGAGAAACCTGTATGCAGTTCAAGAAACAACATTGAGAACTGAACATGGAACAATGGACTAGTTCAGAATTGGGAAGGGAGTACAGCAAGGCTGTATATTGTCACCCTGCTTATTTAATTTATATGCAAATATATCATGCAAAATGCAGCTGGATGAAGCACAAGTTGGGATCAAGATTGCTGGGAAAAATATCAATAACCTCAGATATACAGATGACACCACCCTTATGGAAGAAAGTAAAGAATAACTAAAAAGCCCCTTGATGAAGGTGAAAGAGGAGAATAAAAAAGCTGGCTTAAAACTCAATGTTCAAAAAACTAAGATCATGGCATTCAGTCCTATCACTTTATGGCAAATGGATGGGGAAACAATGGGAACAGTGACAGACTTTATTTTCTTGGGCTCTAAAATCAATGAAGATGGTGATTGCAGCATCATTTGGCTGACAAAGGTCCATTTAGTCAAAGATATGGTTTTTCCAGTAGTCATGTATAGATGTGAGAGTTGGGCCATACAGAAGGCTGAGCTCGAAGAATTGAAGCCTCCAAACTGTGGTTTTGGAGAAGACTCTTGAGAGTCCCTTGGACAGCAAGGGATTAAACCAATAAATTTGAAATGAAATCAACCCTGACTGTTCATTGGAAGGACTGATACTGAAGCTCCAATACTTTGGCCACCTGATAAGAGCCAAGACATTGGAAAAGATCATGATGTTGGGAAAGATAAATGGCAGGGCAGAAGGGGACAACAGAGGATGAGATGTTCGAGCAAGTTCCAGGAGATGAAGGATAGGGAAGACTGGCATGCTGCAATCCACGGGGTCGCAAAGAGTTGGACACACTGAGCAACTGAACTGAACTAGTGAGGTCATACATTTAAGAAGGAAATAGTAAGTGAGGAATAAGAAATTTGAATGAAACTAGAGTCAAAGAATTCTGACTATGAAATGTTGGATGAAAATAGATTTGCAGTAAGAAAAGATAGTTTGAAAAGTGTTTTTGATAAAAACATTTTATAGATTTCTCTATATTAATGCATACTTTGAATCTGGTGTTAACATGGAAAGTAAATGCTACCTTGGATATTTTAAGGTTGAAATTATAAAAATAAAACAGTACTGCCTGGTTACCCTGTTATATCAACTTGACACTCAATATCTCACTATTCACATAATTAAAAGGTAATAAGACTTATATGGAGAAAAGTTATATAATATAATCACAACCACTCACTTACTGTGTGGCTATATCAATACCTATTGTAGACTCCAGAACACATAACGGGCTCAATAAATGTATGTTAAATGTAGAAAGAATGTCAGAGGGAAAAAAAAAAGAAGATGTTTCTTATTGTAAAGTCCATGCCTTTTCTCCTTTGGCACATTTTGTGTTATGATTAAATCTTCTTATAAGGGAAATAGCCTCCCCAAGTATTCAATAACATAAAGCATATTTTAAAAAATTAAGACCAATACTTTTTTCTAAGCCATGTTGACCCCCAAGATATGCTAATATGAGGAACAGACATTCTGAAATCAAATTTTTACATACATATTTCCTTATATCATCAGTTAATCTTCAGGTTAAATTTTATACCATAAGCTTTAATGTACACACTCAAGGATGATTGTGTGAACCCCGTGTCCATCCTAGAGCTAATCAACTAGTCTAGATTTAGATTAACAGTTTGCAAAAAGAAGAAAGCTTGGGTTACAACAGCTCATCATTGCTCATTAAATAGCATAATGAATATTTGTGTCTATGATGACTAAAAAAAGTAAAAGATAATCAGTTTTATGTTCCTATGTATCATCTGATCCTTTTTCGTCTTGTATAACTCACATGGCTATTTCATATCAGATTATACTTTATAATCTTAAAATTATAACTACTACGTAATTTAATTAACTATAACTAGGTCATCTCATTTAACTCTCATTCCTTTGACATTTTCTGGGCTCATAGTCTTTTGGAATTATCTTAGTTTTTCAGGCCATTAGATATCTATGGATCCATTACAGAAGTTTCAAAAACCATTACCTTTAAATTATCTCTATAATATCATCTCTGAAGCTCAAAACTTTTAGTTTTCAAATATTTCTTTCTTTAAGATATTCCAGTATAGACGTTGACCTATTTAGTTTGAGCATAAGGAATGTTTATTTCTCTAAACTTTGAATAAATTCATAAAAAATAGTCTCAATATATTCTAGAATAAGTGGTTAAAAATGCAGTGAAGTTCACCATTTGATAGTATCTGCATTCCCATGCCCAAGTAGTGCTCACTCCCTCCTGATTTGATTATTCCTCCCTAAAAATCACTGGACAAAATCTTCAGAAAATATTGGCTCCACAATGTGACTTATTGAAGGAATGTGAATCTTATTAAAAGCAATAACCTTATCATGGTTCAGGTTCCCTTTCCTCAAATTCAGCCCTGAGTGCTTTCTTTTGGTAACCCCAAGCTTTATGATTTTAACAGATAAACAATATACCTGTCCTCCTCCCAATGCATAATGATGGAGTCCCAATGCAAAATGATGGAGTCCCAGGCACAATTCTTTCAGTCTAGTCTTTATATAATTTACGAAAGGCTGATAGGAAAACTCTGTACTACAGAACCTGATATTGATGCTTACTTTTTTTACATACATTAAGCTGAAAAGTATAAGATGTTGCAGGATTGTAGTAAAGGTAAATTCTCTAGAGTTGAGCAGACTCTGCTAAAAGACTTGGTTTGCCATTTTAATGCTTTTCATAAGAAAATGTTATCAGAGTTCACTCACACCTGCTGCTGCTACTGCTGCTAAGTCTCTTTAGTCGTGTCTGACTCTGTGCGACCCCACAGACGGCAGCCCAGCAGGATTCCCCATCCCTGGGATTCTCCAGGCAAGAACACTGGACTGGGTTGCCATTTTCTTCTCCAATGCATGAAAGTGAAAACTGAAAGTGAAGTCGCTCAGTCGAGTCCGACTCTTAGCGACCGCATGGACTGCAGCCTACAGGCTCCTCCATCCATGGGATTTTCCAGGCAAGAGTACTGGAGTGGAGTGCCATTGCCTTCTCTGTCACTCACATCTATCTTGTTGCAAAGCAATTTATCATTCAGTCTGTTAGCTTTAAACAAGTGAGCACACAACTGCACCTTGATCCAAAGGAGTACTCCACTGTACCTTGATGCATTTACAGTTAGTTTCACATCTGTTACTTTAACTCACTAACATTGATATTAATTCAATCTCACACAATTTACAATTCATGGTGTCCTTGAGTTACTCCTTACTGAAATGTTAGTAGAGCTATGTTTTCTTCTTTATTCTTAATTTGGTAATATCGGTTTTGCTGCTCTAAATTACTCTGTAGCCATTTCAGAAAGTGCCTGTTACTCTGCATAGCCACATACCTCCTACTATGCTTCTCACCCATGCAGCTGAACATGGTGACAGAAAAAAACACAAAACAACACTAACTTGTGTCACTTTAAATTTATAAACCCATGAAAAATCTCAATTATGTTCAGAAGTCAGACTGTATTTATCTAATCCATTCACTTTACCACTTTCCTAAATGACTGTCCCAAACATTATTATTTGTCTCCTAAAATCTCAACCACATCTTTCCTACTCTTCATTTTAATTTATGTATCAATACTTGCTTCCTAATTATTAAGAAAATTATACATAAAGAGAATTTACAGATGGTCATCACCACATCCACCTAACTACCAGCACCTCTCCTCATAATTTATGTTTCTTAACTGTTCTCATAAATTTTGTGTGCCAATTCTTGCCCATGTGTTACTGATCCCATTTTCATTCAGCTACTCAAAGATATTGTTTTGGTACTTTGTTCCTCTCTTTCCTTTGCCATCATTTCTTCTTTACTGAATTATACCCATCAGTTGACAGGCATTCTGTTATTTCTTCCATTTAAAAAAAAAAAAGCACACTTAAAGATATGATTAGAAAATGATTTTCAAATCAATAGATGTGGACATAAATTCTAGCTCATGCATTTACTAGTAGATGACTTCAGGCAGATTATTTAATTTTTTCAAGATTCAGTCTTTTCCTAAAAAGAAAGAAAGTGAAGTCACTCAGTTGTGTCTGACTCTTTGCAACACCATGGACTGTAGCATACCAAGCTCCTCCATCGATGGGATTTTCCAGGCAAGAATACTGGAGTGGCTTGCCATTTCCTTCTCCAGGAGATCTTCCTGACACAGGGATTGAATCCAGGTCTCCCTCATTGTAGGCAGACACTTGACCATAGGCGGATGGCAATTCTTATCTTACATAATTGTTGTGGTATTGAAATGCGATCATATAAAAAGTGCCTTTTATAGCATTGGGCACCAAGATGTTTAATAATTTGATCGATGATACTGTTTCTGTGGGGGGAGAAAGATACACGTTCTTAAATCCCAATTTTCTACTAGCTATCAACTTTTCCTTCTCTACTTCCTGCAAATTTCCATGCTATGATATATTTTCACTATTTTCAGTTTTTTTTTTCTTATTTGTCTCTGAAACCCAAAGTAATTATTATGTTTTTCCTATAAGACTCCACTAAAACAGCTCTTTTAAAATCTCTAATGTCCTTATTGCTAAAAACAGCTTTGCCAATGTCACCAATGTCTCTTATTTTGTTAAAAATATGGATAAATTCTGATTTGACATATTCCTTCTATCCTTATGGGCTTCCCTGATAGCTCAATTGGTAAAGAATCCACCTGCAATGCAGGAGACCCTGGTTTGATTCCTGGGTCAGGAAGATCCCCTGAAGAAGGGATAGGTTACCCACTCCAGTATTCTTGGGCTTCCCTTGTGACTCAGATGGTAAAGAATCTGCCTGCAATACAAGAGACCTGGGATTAATCCCTGGGTTGAAAAGATCCCCTGGTGAAGAGAAAGGCTACCCACTCCAATATTCTGGCCTGGAGAATTCCATGGACTGTATAGTCATGGGGTTGCAAAGAGTTGGACACAACTGAGCCATTTTCACTTTTACATCTTTAAGTATTTTTCTTAATTTGTCCTTTAAGTGCTTACAACTATCAGTTACACATGGCACAGTGGCAAAGGGGAGCTGTTTATCTTAGAGTAATTATATTTTTACATACATCTTATTTCCTTTTTTGAGCAGATAGTGGTAGGTGCCATAATAAAAAGATTGTTTTTGAATGTCACCCTCCGAAAGCAATGGCACTCCACTCCAGACCCTTGCCTGGAAAATCCCATGGATGGAGGAGCCTGGTAGGCTGCAGTCCATGGGCCGCTAGGAGTCAGACACGACTGAGTGACTTCACTTTCACTTTTCACTGTCATGCATTGGAGGAGGAAATGGCAACCCACTCCAGTGTTCTTGCCTGGAGAATCCCAGGGATGGTGGAGCCTGGTGGACTGCCGTCTATGGGGTTGCACAGAGTCGGACACGACTGAAGTGACTTAGCAGTAGCAGCAAAAGGCCAATTTGTATTAGCTGAAGTAAGATACCTCACCTTGATACCTCTCCTTCTTCACAGGCTACTCCTTCTCAATCTACCTTGAGAGTTTCTTCACTTCTCTCCAATCTGTTAATATCGGATTATTCTAGGGCTTAGTCTAATCTCTTTTGCATTTATTCACTTTAAACACCATATGACAGATAATACTGTTATATCTGCAGTCCAAACTTTTCTTTCAAAATCCAAACATCTATATACAGCTGCCTACTATATTTCCAGTTATGTTTCTGTTCTAAGAGAGTTGATCCTTATATAGCATCAGTTTGAAATGAGCATGTCTACTTCTATGCAGGTTTTTTCATAAACATGTATCACACAATCCATGATGGGTTGAATCTGAGAATGCCGAACTGCAGATAAGGTTATAGGACAGATTATGTGTGGAATTTTGACTGTGCTAGGGGTCAATGCCTCATCCTCCATTATTTAAGGGTCAACTGTCTATATGTCTAATATAACATGCTTAACATATAACTCCTGGGCTTCTATACCACCCAGACTTGATTCCTTTAGTCCTCCCAACCACAGCTGATGATGGCAACTACAACTCAGGCCAAAAACATTCTATCAACTTCCACTCATTTATTTTTGTTCACTCATGCCACACACAACCTGTGAGGAAATATCCAATGTGAAATGAAAATATCTCCTGCCATGTTGATAAACAAGTAATGTCACAGGCAACAGTGATTTCAGGTCTCCAAATGTGAATGAGGGCTCCCAAAACTTCTATCCAGTGGATGCTGCCACCCTCCATGGTGATTGCTGAGGAGCTGGGGGGATGCAAGAAGCAAGATGAGCAAGGAAATGGTACTGGCCCTAGAGAGCTGAGGTGCATATGAAAGGAATAAATTCAGTGAGTCCAGAGCCTTACATCTTCCCCTACATAGAATACTAAATTCCTTAACTTGATACCTCATCTTTGATGTTCAGGCTGCCTGCTCCCTGTTACAAACTTGTACATAGCCTGACTTCCCCTCCTGCCTCCTTAGAGCAGTTTTCTCAGAGCTACTGAGATGCTGCCTCCTGGGCTCAGAGTCTTAAGCATTCCCACCAAATAAAATAACTCTCTACTTTCATGTTGTGATTATACCAGAATAAATCCAAAATCCATTGTTGTTCCGTTCTTTATTTATAAACACCATCTGATCCAAGTCCACAATGCCTCTTATCTGGATTTGATCATTATCTAACTAATCTCCATGTTTCCCTCCCTTGATTTCTAATGTCTGTTCTCAGCCTAGAAAGCAGAGAGATTAAACTAGATTATATCTGTATATAGATTTCCCTGGTGGCTCAGACAGTAAAGCTTCTGCCTACAACGTGGGAGGCCTAGGTTTGATCCTTGGGTAATTCCAATCTTTCCAATCCATAGATAACTAATGAGAACCAATTATATAGCACAGGAAGCTCTACTCAATGCTCTGTGGTGACCTAAATGGGAAGGAAATCCAGAGAAGAGGGGATTTATGTACACATGTGGCTGATTCCACTTTGCTGTACAGTAGAAGTCCAACATTTTCTGATTCTCAGAAGCCCCTATCAATCCCTTTATTGGTCCTGAAGTGCAAAATCCATTTACTTGTGGGAGTGAGATAGTGTATAGAATGCTAGATACTTTAGAATGATATCAGAGGTCTGTGTTTTCCAGGGCAGAGAGCGTGAGAAGCAGACATACTTTTTAATTCTCTTTAGGTGAGTCTTCACAAGGGAAAAAAGTCAAATAAACCAATGCAGGGGGAAAATACCATTCAATCCCTGGGTTGGGAAGATGCCCTGGAGAAGAAAATGGCAACCCACTACTGGAATATTCCCAGTATTCTTGCCTGGGAAATCCCATGGACAGAGGAGTCTGGCAGAATATGGTCCATGAGGTTGCAAAGAGTGGGACACGACTTAGAGCCTGAACATGCATGTACCGTATGTTCAAGGCTGGCAACAGAGGTCAGAAAATTTTCAGTTTCTCTACTTGTATTTAGCTACACTTGCATAGCACAGCCTTCCCACCTGGAAGAATCTGGTTTTTGATACCACTTCAATTGTCCTAGCTATAGAGGCTCTATGGATCAGAACATCAGCCTTGATAAGTTTTTCTAATGATTTTACAGCTTTTTGTTATTATAAAAGTAATAAATGAGTATAAATGTAAAACTTGGAGAATAAAAGTAGTATAAAGAAGAAAATTAAAAAAAAAAGAAAGTGAAATCGCTCAGTCATGTCCAACTCTTTGCGACCCCATGGACTATAGCCTACCAGGTTCCTCTGTCCATGGGATTTTCCAGGCAAGAATACTGGAGTGGGTTGTCATTTCCTTCTCTAGGAGATCTTCTCAACCCAGGAATTGAACTCAGGTCTCCCGTATTGTAGGCGGACACTTTACTGTCTGAGCCACCAGGGAAGTCCAATACAGTACAGTAGAAACTAACACACTATTGTAAAACAACTATCTTCAATAAAAAACAATAAACAAACAAAAACTACATCATATCTGTCTTCTGATAAAACTCTGCCTGGATCTCCATATTACTAAAGTAAATGGAAAATTCTTATGGTGATCTCTGCTAAATCCTACTTAATCTGACACTTGATTTCCTTTCCAACATTTGCATTGACCTTCATCCACTTTTTTGTTTCACTCCAGTTGTTGGCCAGCATGAACCAGGATTGTTGCTACCTCAGGGACATTGTGCACGTAGTTCCTTCTGACCATTTTTTGCCCAAATATCTGCAGAGCTAACTCCCTTTGTAGGAATCAGACATTCTGAAAAGCTAGAATATTGCCTTTTCAATAAAAATTAAATGTAGTATAATTTCAAAGTAGAAATTTCCCTCATGCACCTTTTCTAGTAATCCCTCCATGCCAGAGGTAACTCCTGTTCTGATTTTTGTCATCACAGATTACCTTTGTTTCTGAATATCACAAAAGTGAAATTTAGCTAGAAACTCTTTTTTCTTGGCTTTTTTCCCCTTCATTTATACAGTTCAGTTCAGTAGCTCAGTTGTGTCCGACTCTGCGACCCCATGAATCGCAGCACGCCAGGCCTCCCTGTCCATCACCAACTCCCAGAGTTCACCCAGACTCACGTCCATCGAGTCAGTGATGCCATCCAGCCATCTCATCCTCTGTTGTCCCCTTCTCCTCCTGCCCCCAATCCCTCCCAGCATCAGAGTCTTTTCCAATGAGTCAACTCTTCTCATGAGGTGGTCAAAGTACTAGAGTTTCAGCTTTAGCATCATTCCTTCCAAAGAAATCCCAGGGCTGATCTCCTTCAGAATGGACTGGTTGGATCTCCTTGCAGTCCAAGGGACTCTCAAGAGTCTTCTCCAACACCACAGTTTAAAGGCATCAATTCTTCAGCGCTCAGCCTTCTTCACAGTCCAACTCTCACATCCATACATGACCACAGGAAAAACCAGAGCCTTGACTAGATGAACCTTTGTTGCCAAAGTAATGTCTTTGCTTTTGAATATGCTATCGAGGTTGGTCATAACTTTCCTTCCAAGGAGTAAGTGTCTTTTAATTTCATGGCTGCAGTCACCATCTGCAGTGATTTTGGAGCCCCCCAAAATAAAGTCTGACACTGTTTCCACTGTTTCCCCATCTATTTCCCATGAAGTGATGGGACCAGATGCCATGATCTTCATTTTCTGAATGTTGAGCTTTAAGCCAACTTTTTCAGTCTCCACTTTCACTTTCATCAAGAGGCTTTTTAGTTCCTCTTCACTTTCTGCCATAAGGGTGGTGTCATCTGCATATCTGAGGTTATTGATATTTCTCCTGGCTATCTTAATACCAGCTTGTGTTTCTTCCAGTCCAGCGTTTCTCATGATGTATTCTGCATATAAGTTCAACAAGTGGGGTGACAATATACAACCTTGATGAACTCCTTTTACTATTTGGAACCAGTCTGTTGTTCCATGTCCAGTTCTAACTGTTGCTTTCTGACCTGCATATAGGTTTCTCAAGAGGCAGGTCAGGTGGTCTGGTATTCCCATCTCTTTCAAAATTTTCCTCAGTTTATTGTGATCCACACAGTGAAAGGCTTTGGCATAGTCAATAAAGCAGAAATAGATGTTTTTCTGGAACTCTCTTGCTTTTTCCATGATCCAGCGGATATTGGCAATTTGATCTCTGGTTGCTCTGCCTTTTCTAAAACCAGCTTGAATATCAGGAAGTTCATGGTTCACATATTGCTGAAGCCTGGCTTGGAGAATTTTGAACATTACTTTACTAGTGCGTGAGATGAGTTTATATCAATAGTCTGTATCTTTATATTGCTGGTTATTATTTTATTCCATGAATACATCATTTATTAATTTTTCTTCTTTAAAGGGGCATTTGGGTATTTTCAGTGTCTGATTATATATAAGAATCTTACAATCATTTTATACAAGTCATTTTGATGACAAATCCTTTCATTCCTCTTTGTAAACACCTAAGGATCATAGGGTACATATATGTTTAATTTTATAAGTAAACACAAACCAGTTTCCCAAAGTTGTATCACTTTACATGTCCTCTAAGAAAGTCAGAGAAACCATTTACTACCCATGTTTACCAGGACATGGGATTGTTAGCTTTTTTAAAGTTAGCCTTTTAAAGTTTTGAGTTTTTATTTGACTATCATTTTAATTTGCATCACTTGGTGATTAATTCTGTTCAGAAATGTTGTTTGTTTATTGGACATTTGCATATATCCTTTATGGTTACATTGGTTCAAGAATATTTTCCCTTTTCTGGTAGAATATGTTGGCTCTCCATTGTCATTATCCAAGTCAAATGATGCAATATTTTAACATAGGAATCAATTTGAGTCACAATTTAAAAAGAAGTTGGGAATGCTTTAAAGTTCTCCTGGACTTTCAACCCAATTCTTAACTAAATGTGATTCAAAATGCCTTAAATTTTCACACTAGAATGGAAGGATATTTCAGTCTACTTTTGAAGATGAAAGGAGCAGAATATATCTCCACAAAATATATGTTTTTGGCATAAGAATTACCTTTAGCCAATTATTTTTAAGAAACAGCAGGCTTAGGAGAGTCTCTAAAAAGCAAGTAGAAGTTACTCTTCTGAAAGTGACATTTTGCATTTATAAAAGAACTCTCCACTTATAAGATTGTTTCTCTCTGTAATCTAAGACAAGGTCACAGTTAAACCTCTAAAACTCAAGTTGGTTGCCTTCTCCATTTTTAAGTCTGCATAACAACCATATCTTTGTTTACTATGCTTTTGCCCCTTCTCCAGGGGATCTTCCCAACCCAGGGATTGAGCCCAGGTCTCCCACATTGCAGGCAGACGCTTTACCATCTGAGCCACCAGAGAAACCCTTTTGTCTTTAAATGGTGATGGTAATTAAGGTTGTGATGTGGGTCATTTTGGGGAGTTGTTCAGTTTTATTGGGAATTCCCCACATATACAGATAGTACCCAGGTTACTAAAGTTTATTTTTCTCCTGTTAGTGTGTTATTATTATTATTATTATTAATCATTATTATGGGGGGAGGGCTCTTAGCCAAGTGCCTAGGATAGAGGGAAAATTATTTTTCCTCCCCTACATAATTATTTCAATTTAAGAAGCTATGAGAAATATTGTCTATTACAGGCAACTAATGCAAAGACTTTTTTGTAACTCCAAAAGACCTTTGACTACCAATTTACTTCCAGGTGTATCTAAAATTGGGGACCGCAAATTATTAATGTGTTAACAGTTTAACCTTATCAAAATTTTGGAGTAGCCATCATAGTCAACAAAAGAGTCTGAAATGCAGTATTTGGATGCAATCTCAAAAACAACAGCATGATCTCTATTCTTTTCCAAGGCAAACCATTCAATCTCACAGTAATCCAAGTCTATGCCCTAACCAGTAATGCTGAAGAAGCTGAAGTTGAATGATTCTATCAAGACCTCAAGACCTTCTAGAACTAATACTGAAAAAAATATGTCCTTTTCATCATAAGGGACTGGAATGCAAAAGTTGGAAGTCAAGAGATACCTGGAGTAACAGGCAGATTTGGCAGTGGAGTACAAAATGAAACAGGGCAAAGGCTAACAGATTTTTGCCAAGAGAACACACTGGTTATAGCAAGCACTGCCTTCCAACAACACAAGAGAAGACTCTACACATGGACATCACCAGATGGTCAACACTGAAATCAGATTGATTATATTTTTTGCAGCCAAAGATCGAGAAGCTATAAAGTCAGCAAAAACAAGACTGGGAGCTGACTGTGGCTCAGATCATGAACTCCTTATTGCCAAATTCAGACTGAAATTGAAGAAAGTAAGGTAAACCAATAGACCATTCAGGTATGACCTAAATCAAATCCCTTCGATTATACAGTGGAGGTGACAAATAGAGTCAAGAGATTAGATCTGATAGACAGAGAAATGTTTTGTTTTGTCTCAGTATTGAGAGTTCTCCTCGCCCACATTAAACTTAAGTTCAATTGACTTTGTGGATTTTAACCCAACTTTTAACCTCCCTCTCACCTATAAAATCTATTACCATTTCCAGACTTTTTCTATACAAGAAAAAAAATGCTAAACAATTGAATTTTCTAGGTGGTTTGTTTTATGTGGCTATTCTATCCAGTCTCAGAATTAGGCTCCGGACCAATTACTCTAAGATGGAATAATTCATCTTAGATCTTCCTTGCACTATAAGCAAATACACAGCTGGACAATATAAATGACAAAAATAAAATTAAAAAAGCTCTACAGATATCAAACAGTTGATAGCATAGTACTAAAATTGTTAAGAGAAGGATAATATACAAAATAAGCTCTATATTCACTATGAGTTTATCCCTGAGGACATTTTTCAAACAAGTAGGTACAGATATGAAACAGTAAGGGACAGTCTCCATGGATGGAGAAAATACAAATTGAGTTCAGGGATGCTAAGATGGGCAAAGATCATAGTGGTATAAATTTTTAAAGTAGGGGGACCACATAGAAAGATTCCTCCAATTTTCAAGCCTGGTTTCCCTTGGGATATTCATTAAAGCATAAGCTACACAGGTAGAAAATGGATTCTGAGGAAATTGTGGGAAGACTCAAAGCAAAACAAATTTCAAAAGGTAGCACATATTAATATGGATTATGTCAACCATAATCTCATTCAACAAGAAATAATACCTGTAAAATTCACAAACACTTGAAAATCAAGCAATACTTTTTCTAAGTAATCTATAGGTCTTCAATAAAGAAATAAAAAATACAAAGTGAAATTAAACAATAATTTAAAAAAATCAAAATTCATGGAGTGCTGTTCAAACAGTATGTAGAAGGAAAAACATAACTTCAAATGAATAAGTTAATAAAGAAAAATATTTTAGAATGAATAACCACATTACCATCTCAAAATCTATTTAAAAATTATTCCTCTAAAATAGATATCCAAAAGGAAATAATAAAGGTGTAAAGGAGAAATCAATAGAGCAAAATAACAAAGCAAACATAAAAGTTGCTTTATTGAAAAATGAGTAATATTTGTAAATTTCTAGCAAGAGTGATCAAGAGAAATAACTAGTAACAAGAAAGAGGAAACTTCACAAAATCTCATGAAGATATCATGATGTGAAGGTAGATTGTGAATCATTATAAACCAATAAGCTGACAACATAAACAAATAGATAAATTCTTTGAAATTCACTATTTTATGAAATTGGAATAAAACATCAAGAAATGTGGCCATGATCTCTTAAGGAAATTGAATCAGTAATTACACACTTTACACAAACTGAACTCTAGCACCAGACAGTTTCATTGCTTAGTTCTATCCAACATCTAATAATGTAATAAAAACAAGCTAACTCAAACTCTTTTAGAAAACAGAGAAGGAATAAATATTTTCTGAGGCCAGCATAGCAGTGATATCAAAACCTGCTACAACATTCCAAGAAAAGAAAGTTACAGATCAATACAGAATTCTTAAATTCAGTATTAGAAAAGTAAATCTAGGATGAAGCAAAATTGATAAAACCTTATGACCAAGTGGGTTTTATCTCACTACTACAACTGAACAGTTAATTTAGTAATGTTCACATCATATATGAAAAATACACAGAATCAACTGTTTATATGTATATATTATTAAAATCATTGGAAAATGCAATAGAAACATAAACTATTGGAAATCACATCATAACATATGAAATCCAAGAACTAGATTAAGCAAAAGTTGTGCAAGGATTGACCAGAAAAAAGAAATTGGTACCATTTTAATGTTATCAATTTCTATGCTTAAATGTCACTTCCTCATGTAAGTCTTCATTGTTTCCTTAATTTTATTCTACTTAATAAGCTAACATATAATTATTTATATATTGTATATAAGTGTGAATAGCATATATAGCATATGTTAGGTTGTATAGTGTTAATTGCTCAGCTGTGTCTGACTCTTTGCGACCCCATGGACTGTAGACTAGCAGGCTCCTTGTCCATGGAATTCTCCAGGCAAGAATACTGGAGTGGGTAGCCCTTCCATTCTCCAGGGGATCTTCTTGACCCAGGGATTAAACCCAGGTCTCCCACGTTGCAGGCACCATCAGGGAAGCCCTAAATTTTAAAAGTCAAGGATACTTTAGTCTCTAAGGGTAGAAATTGAATTCATAATAGTTTAAGAACAGAGGGACTTTATTGATTAATGGCTTCATGTAACTAGAACATTCAGGAATGGTGCTATTTCTATTTTCATATCTAAGTGTTTAAACTAGGTCTCCCACATACTATCTTAACACTGAGCCTATCATTCTATCCCTCAATTTTTAAATTCTACTTTCCTTATGGTCTCTCACTGAAGAAGGTTTTCTTTCATACATTTTTAAGAATTCCCACTCATTTTCAGAATCTCAATATTCAAAATTCATGGGCAGAATTTTGATGGCAGCAATAAGATGACTCAACTCCAGATGCTTTCTATCTTGGTATCTTGGCTAAGGACTCATAAATATGTATGAAGCTCTATCATGTGAAAAATGGGGAAGAGATGCTATAACATATAGAAGGACGAGATATTCATTACAGAGTAATCAAAACACCAGGAGGTCAGGGTTAATGGCTGTAACATTTTTACACATTTTTTTTTTTCAGGGATTAATCCTCAGTACTTAGCATGGTTCTTAACAAAATTTATTGGTCACTATTTGCTAAATGATTAGAAGGGAATCCCAGATGTATTTCAGTCATTCCTTAGTCATTGTTAAATTGCTTTCCTCATTTTCATTTGTAAATTTTATTAATTTGAACTTCAGTGATATTTTCCCTTTCATATCACACAAATAGAACATTGGTAATTAACTAGACATTTTTTGATAGAAAGATATCAAAATCAGGACATATTCTAATTTTTCATTGCGGTGGTCTTTAAATTTTAAGTAAGGACTATAAAATCAGAGAGGATATAATCATTTAATGCATTAAGAAAATGAATATATGGAATTTAGAAAGATGGTAACGATAACCCTGTATGTGAGACAGCAAAAGAGACACAGATGTATAGAACAGTCTTTTGGACTCTGTGGGAGAGGGAGAGGGTGGGAAGATTTGGGAGAATGGCATTGAAACATGTAAAATATCATGTATGAAACGAGATGCCAGTCCAGGTTCGATGCACGATACTGGGTGCTTGGGGCTAGTGCGCTGGGAAGACCCAGAGGGATGGTATGGGGAGGGAGGAGGGAGGAGGGTTCAGGATGAGGAACACATGTATACCTGTGGCGGATTCATTTTGATATTTGGCAAAACTACTACAATTATGTAAAGTTTAAAAATAAAATAAAATTTAAATTATATAAAAAAAAGAAAATGAATAATAAACTCATGTCTTATTCATTCACATTAATAGAACTCTTCACGAAATATCTGCTCTGTAACTCAGGTCTACCCTTTCTCCATCTCATTTGTATTTAGTGAATTAGTTAAAAATCTACACTGTTGATCTAACCTTCCCTAGATCCCTAACACAACGCTTCCTTATCTCCTTTGGTGCCCACAGCACATTGTATATGCCCTAATTGTGTATACCCACTCTGTTGTACATATTGCATCTCTCCATCATGAAAGGAAAATCTTTATCATTATTTAAGAAGTCATTGGTTTTAATTCATTTCAGCAACTAAGAATTCTTCAGCAACGTGACAGGTATTGTGCTAACAAGACTGTAAAGATACATGATCATCCATTAAGGACACTCTTGGGCTTCAAGTTATGCTTGTAGCATACATATATGCTACAAGTATATATGTAATATCCAGAATTCTTTGCTTATGGTTAGCTTTCATTTCAGACTGAGACTGTTTGCCCCAAATTCTTAGTTCTTTACCAAGTTTCTTTTATTTGTATTTTATTCCACCGTATTATAATTTTTGGCCTTCCAGAAAGCTTTTTTATTCAACTAGAATTTTGAAAAGAAAAGAGCCAAGGGACACCTATTCCTTCTTTAGATAAATCATCCTTTTGAAAAGTAATTATATCCTAACACTTTCATGTCATATCAGGGTAATGATAATAATTCTCTAACCAATGCTCTTGTCTAAAGTGTTTCCTCCAACTTTACTATAATCATTGATGAGTTCTAGTAATTTTCTGGTGGAGTCTTTAGGGTTTTCTATATAGAGGATCATGTCATCTGCAAACAGTGAGAGTTTTACTTCTTCTTTTCCAATTTGGATTCCTTTTATTTCTTTTTCTGCTCTGATTGCTGTGGCCAAAACTTCCAAAACTATGTTGAATAGTAATGGTGAAAGTGGGCACCCTTGTCTTGTTCCTGACTTTAGAGGAGATGCTTTCAATTTTCCTCAATTTCACCATTGAGGATAATGTTTGCTGTGGGTTTGTCATATATAGCTTTTATTATGTTGAGGTATGTTCCTTCTATTCCTGCTTTCTGGAGAGTTTTTATCACAAATGGATGTTGAATTTTGTCAAAGGCTTTCTCTGCATCTATTGAGATAATCATATGGTTTTGATTTTTCAATTTGTTAATGTGGTGTATTACATTGATTGATTTGCGGATATTGAAGAATCCTTGCATCCCTGGGATAAAGCCCACTTGGTCATGGTGTATGATCTTTTTAATGTGTTGTTGGGTTCTGATTGCTAGAATTTTGTTAAGGATTTTTGCATCTATGTTCATCAGTGATATTGGCCTGTAGTTTTCTTTTTTTGTGGGATCTTTGTCAGGTTTTGGTGCTAGGGTGATGGTGGCCTCATAGTATGAGTTTGGAAGTTTACCTTCCTCTGCAATTTTCTGGAAGAGTTTGAGCAGGATAGGTGTTAGTTCTTCTCTAAATTTTTGGTAGAATTCAGCTGTGAAGCCGTCTGGACCTGGGCTTTTGTTTGCTGGAAGATTTTTGATTACAGTTTCAATTTCCGTGCTTGTGATGGGTCTGTTAAGATTTTCTATTTCTTCCTGGTCCAGTTTTGGAAAGTTGTACTTTTCTAAGAATTTGTCCATTTCTTCCACGTTGTCCATTTTATTGGCATATAATTGTTACAAAACACCTCGAATAGCCAAAGCTATCTTGAGAAAGAAGAATGGAACTGGAGGAATCAACCTGCCTGACTTCAGGCTCTACTACAAAGCCACAGTTATCAAGACAGTATGGTACTGGCACAAAGACAGAAATATTGATCAATGGAATAAAATAGAAAGCCCAGAGATAAATCCACGCACATATGGACACCTTATCTTTGACAAAGGAGGCAAGAATATACAATGGATTAAAGACAATCTCTTTAACAAGTGGTGCTGGGAAAACTGGTCAATCACTTGTAAAAGAATGAAACTAGAACACTTTCTAACACCATACACAAAAATAAACTCAAAATGGATTAAAGATCTCAACGTAAGACCATAAACTTTAAAACTCTAGAGGAGAACATAGGCAAAACACTCTCCGACATACATCACAGCAGGATCCTCTATGACTCACCTCCCAGAATATTGGAAATAAAATCAAAAATAAACAAATGGGACCTAATTAAACTTAAAAGCTTCTGCACAACAAAGGAAACTATTAGCAAGGTGAAAAGGCAGCCTTCAGAATGGGAGAAAATAATAGCAAATGAAGCAACTGACAAACAACTAATCTCAAAAATATACAAGCAACTCCTACAGCTCAACTCCAGAAAAATAAATGACCAAATCAAAAAGTGGGCCAAAGAACTAAATAGACATTTCTCCAAAGAAGACATACAGATGGCTAACAAACACATGAAAAGATGCTCAACATCACTCATTATCAGAGAAATGCAAATCAAAACCACTATGAGGTACCATTTCACGCCAGTCAGAATGGCTGCGATCCATAAGTCTACAAGCAATAATGCTGGAGAGGGTGTGGAGAAAAGGGAACTCTCTTACACTGTTGGTGGGAATGCAAACTAGTACAGCCACTATGGAGAACAGTGTGGAGATTCCTTTAAAAACTGGGAATAGAACTGCCTTATGATCCAGCAATCCCATTGCTGGGCATACACACTGAGGAAACCAGAAGGGAAAGAGACACGTGTACCCCAATGTTCATCGCAGCACTGTTTATAATAGCCAGGACATGGAAGCAACCTAGATGTCCATCAGCAGATGAATGGATAAGAAAGCAGTGGTACATATACACAATGGAGTATTACTCAGCCATTAAAAAGAATACATTTGAATCAGTTCTAATGAGATGGATGAAACTGGAACCTATTATACAGAGTGAAGTAAGCCGGAAAGAAAAACACCAATACAGTATACTAATGCATATATATGGAATTCAGAAAGATGGTAACAATAACTCTGTGTACGAGACAGCAAAAGAGACACTGATGTATAGAACAGTCTTATGGACTCTGTGGGAGAGGGAGAGGGTGGGAAGATTTGGGAGAATGGCATTGAAACATGTATAATATCATGTATGAAAAGAGTCACCAGTCCAGGTTCGATGCACGATACTGGATGCTTGGGGCTGGTGCACTGGGATGACCCAGAGGGAGGGTATGGGGAGGGAGGAGGGAGGAGGGTTCAGGATGGGGAACACAGGTATACCTGTGGCGGATTCATTTTGATATTTTGCAAAACTAATACAATATTGTAAAGTTTAAAAATAAAATAAAATTAAAAAAAAAAGAAAAGGGATGCTAGCTCTCCAAAAAATAAATAAATAAATAAATAAAAACGAAAACATTTTGTCTGTATGATGATGCATTAAAATTCAACATTTATGGAACACCTCCTACATGTTAGGTATTAATTTTCAAATGATTAAAAGTAAATTCTGTAATAGAAAAAAAAATAAAGTGTTTCCTCTTCCAATCTGTTTCTTATGATGCTTGTCAGATTAACATTAAAATTTGGTTATTTTTTCTGTTAAAAGAGTCACCCTGGTGTTCCTTCTTTCTGGAATGCTGTACCTTAAGTTTTTACTTTAGAATTATCCCAACTCCTAGGTGCTCCTTCTTGAATAGTTAGTGCCAGCAAGACTCTCCCCTCCCTCAGATTCTGTGGCCTGAAGAATCTTTTAGAGCAACTGTTTTGCACACTGCATATATTCTCACGTATTGCTTTATTCTGCTTGTTATAGCTTGTGATGTAGGCTGAATTTCTGTTGAGATCCACATTGTGATGAATTCCTCTGTA
Source organism: Bos indicus (assembly GCF_029378745.1). Taxonomy (NCBI): domain Eukaryota; kingdom Metazoa; phylum Chordata; class Mammalia; order Artiodactyla; family Bovidae; genus Bos; species Bos indicus. The sequence continues at coordinate 2,018,646 of NC_091785.1, forward strand.
TACAGAAGGTAAAGAACCTCCAAAAACTGATGTACTCAAGAAAAAGTCAATGCTATCATTAATAATGATAGAAGTGGTCTAGAAAGATTTAGCACTTTTATGATATTAAAATACATAGTTCCTAAACGTTTAATTTCATCTCATCCATCTTTATGTCCTAAATTTTAAGATGAGAAAAAGATGTGTGTTTTAATTTTATAAAATATGATTCCACCTGCATGAAATAATTAGGACAAAGAAAAATTAAATTGTGAAAACACTGATCAATAATACTTCAGACAATAAAAACATGAAACAAATTATATCATGGGTGCTTCAAAATAGCGATATTTTTTTTTTTTAGCTAATTGAAATGAATATGTCAAATGAAAGGAAAATAAAGGCTACAGTGAGTCATCATTTTCATTTTTAAATTATATCCAATTAGATAAAATTAATTTATCAGAAAGAATAGTGAATATTAAAGTATAGTGCTAACTAAGTCTGTTATGGAGTAATGCATCTTATATATGTGATATTCTTATTTTTGTAGAAAGAAATGAAACATTAAATGGAGGGAAGTTATTAAAGACCCTAGTAGCTCAGCTGGTAAAGAATCCGCGTGCAATGCAGGAGACCCTGTTTCAATTCCAGGGTCGGGAAGATCTGCTGGAGAAGGAATAGGTTCCCCTCTCCAGTATTCTTGGGCTTCCCTGGAGGCTCAGCTGGTAAAGAATCCGCTTGCAATACAGGAGGCCACGATCTTTGGGATCATGGAGTCCCAAAGAGTTGGACACGACTGAGCGACTTTCACTTAAGACACTTGTGGTAGATTTTGCCTTGAATCCTGACCTTACCTCCTAATACATGTTTGATAGTAAGGAAGTCATATAGTCTCACTGATCATCAATTCTCTCATATAGAATTTAGTATAATATTTATCTCAGAAGGTTGTCGTAAGATTTAAATAGTACATAGTAAAGTGCTCATTAAGGTGCCTAACACATTTTACTAATCCAGAAATTGCAAGGTATTAATATTTTCAGATACCTTGTAACTTAAAATCTTCTCCTAAAGCACTTATATTTAGTAACAGGGAGGTCCAGCTCCATTATGAAGTTTGTTTTAACAATGCCCAGATTTGGAGCAACACAGGAGCTGATATTAAAGGAGGTAAATGTTGAGGGAGTACCTGAAATTGAATAGTAGATTTGAAATTTAAATCTATAATGTTATTTTTAAAGAAAAATGATTATTAATATCCTCATTGATTTGTAGTTACCATTGAAGACAGGATGTTGACTGGAATGAAACATGAGATAAGTTTCTAGGGGTATTTATAATGGTTTATTTCTTGATATGGGGCCTGTAACATGGTGCTGATCAGCTTATTAAAACAAATTGAGCTATGTATAGGAGAAGGCAATGGCAACCCACTCCAGTACTTTGTCTGGAAAATCCCATGGATGGAGGAGCCTTGTAGGCTGCAGTCCATGGGATCGCAAAGGGTCGGACACGACTGAGCAACTTTGCTTTCATTTTTCAGTTTCATGCATTGGAGAAGGAAATGGCAACCCACTCCAGTGTTCTTGCCTAGAGAACCGCAGGGAAGGTGGAGCCTGATGGTCTGCTGTCTATGGGGTTGCACAGAGTCGGACACGACTGAAGTGACTTAGCAGACGTAGCAGCAGCAGAGCTATGTATACATGTTATGTTCACTCTTATGTTTGTTATACATAAAGTTTAGATTCCATTTATTTATCTTTGTAATTCAACAGATGTATTTAATTTACAAATATAATAAAAGCTTTCAATTGCTTATTGTATCAATGAGAAAAACAAATCCAATAATATATCATTTTTGAGTTGAATAATTTTTTGAAATCAATATACTTGCATTGATCAAGTATATGTTATTTAATATTACAGCAATGTACATTTAATAGTGATGGAGTGAATTTTTAAATTAGACACTTATGTCTAATATTAAAACTCACTGAATATTAAATTGCAGTGAGTATACCTGAAAGTGAAAGTGAAAATGAAGTCGCTCAGTCGTGTCTGGCTTTTTGCGACCCCATTGACTGTAGCCTACCAGGCTCCTCCATCCATGGGATTTTCCAGGCAAGAATACGGGAGTGGGTTACCATTTCCTTCTCCAGGGGATCTTCCCAACCCAGGGATCGAACCCAGGTCACCTGCATTGTAGACAGTCGCTTTACAGTTTCAGCTACCAGGGAGTATACCTAGTATCTGAGAGAATTATGATAAGGTTATCAGCATAAAATCTAAAACCTTTGAAAAGATCACATTATGATCGAGAACCCATTATGACAGAAAAAACCACAAAAGTAAGGTGGATATATAAGTCTTCAGATATAAATGATATATTTTTAATGTTATATTAATTACATTAAAGCAAATGAAAAATATTAAAATATTTGAATTTTTAAATTTTTGACTAGGTCCTAATTTTCCAAAGTAGATTTTCTTTTGATAGACCAGTCTATCAAACATGAGGATTTTATTTACTTCCTTTGGTAGTTATATACCCTTTGCTTTAATTGTAACAAATCATCTCTATAAATCTACATTAAAATCATAATTTAATTTGGAAATGACTATTACATTTCTATGACACTTCAGCTTTGGCTCCTCCCAGGATTGATCCCTATGAAGGCAGGATCTGAAACTTTCCTAATGTGATAAACTTTACATCACACACACTGAGCATTCTTAAATCATAAAAACCTGAGATTATTTCCTTCCTGGCTATCAGGCATGCCCATCTTATACAATAACTGATTTATCCCTACACACTTTTAACTGGACTATGATCTTATTATCCTAACATATTATCCTAACAAATTCCTAGCAACAATAAAAACTTTGTAATTTTCAAACATTTTTACCTCTTGTAAAGGGGTTCTCTTGAGTGCACAGAATTATTCAATAAGCAATACAAATTTAAAGCTAGTTCTCATAAAAAATTGAAATGCCAGCTAATGAAGTTGGTAATGAAATTTGGAGCTAACAAATCTTTATACTTTTATAATAATTTGAATTAAATGACTCATGATTCTAATATAATTTAGATATATTTATTCTTAACATGACTTATAGTCTTTGCATGATTAGTTTATTTTACCAACTAAGAAGTTCCATTAGAAATGTATAATTTATTCATTATGATTTTTATAATTTAGCAAAAAGCTCTGAAATCATAACAAAAGGCAGGTTTATTTCTAAAACTAACACACCGTTGTAACTATATGCCTAATAAGTATGTCTATTGTTTCCTGGAATACAAAATCAAGTGGGCATCACCACGAACAAATCTAGTGGAAATGATGGAATTCCAGTTGACCCATTTCAAACCCTAAAAAATGATGTTCTTAAAGTGCTGCACTCAATATGCCAGCAAATCGGGAAAACTCAGCAGTGGCCACAGGACTGGAAAAGGTCAGTTTTCATTACAATCTCAAAGAAAGGCAATGCCAAAGAATGCTCAAAGTACCACACAATTGCACTCATCTCACACGCTAGCAAAGTAATGCTCAAATTTCTCCAAGCCAGGCTTCAACAGTATGTGAATTGTGAGCTTCCAGATGTTCAAGCTGGATTTAGAAAAGGCAGAGGAAACAGAGATCAAATTGCCAACATCTGTTGCATTACTGAAAAAGCGAGAGAATTCCAGAAAAACATCTACTTCTGTTTTATTGATTACACCAAAGCCTTTCATGGTGTAGATCACAAAAAACTGTGGAAAATTCTGAAAGAGATGGGAATACCAGACTACCTTACCTGCCTCCTGAGAAATATGTATATAGGTCAAGAAGCAACAGTTGGAAGTGCACATGGAATAACAAACTGGTTCCAAATAGGAAAAGGAGTACATAAAGGCTGTATATTGTCACCCTGCTTATTAATCTTATATGCTGAAATCATCATGTAAAATGCCAGGCTGGAAGAAGCATAAGTTGGATTCAAGATTGCCAGGAGAGATATCAATAACCTCAGATATACAGATGACACCACCCTTATAGCAAAAAGTGAAGAACTAAAGAACCTCTTGATGAAAGTGAAAGAGAAGAGTGAAAAAAGTTGGCTTAAAACTCAACATTCAGAAAACTAAGATCATGGCATCTGGTCCCATCACTTCAAGGCAAATAAATGGGGAAACAATGAGAGACTATTTTGGGGTGCTACAAAATCACTGCAGATGGTGACTGCTGCTGTGAAATTAAAAGACCCTTGCTCCTTGGAAGAAAAATTATGACCAACATAGACAGCATATTAAAAAGCAGAGACATTACTTTGCCAACAAAGGTCCGTCTAGTCAAGGCTATGGTTTTTCCAGTGGTCATGTTTGAATGTGAGAGTTGGAACATAAGGAAAGCTGAGCAGTGAAGAACTGATGCTTTGAAACTGTGGTGTTGCATAAGACTCTTGAGAGTCCCTTGGACTGCAAGGAGATCAAGCCAGTCCATCCTAAAGTAAATCAGTCCTGAATATTCATTGGAAGGACTGATGCTGAACCTGAACTCCAGTACTTTGGCCATCTGATGTGAAGAGCTGACTCATTGGAAAAGACCGTGATGCTAGGAAAGACTGAAAGCAGAAGGGAATGACATTGGATGAGGTGGTTGGATGGCACCACCAACTCAATTGACATGAGTTTGAGCAAGCTCCGGGAGTTGGTGATGGACAGGAAAGCCTGGTGTGCTGCAGTCCATGGAGTTGCAAAGAGTCAGACACAACTGAGCAACTGAACTGAACTGAACTGATTGTTTCCTATATTCCCTTCAAAGTGAAAATTGCTCAGTTGTGTCTGATTTTGTGACCACATGGACTACATAGTTCAAGAATTCCAGGCCAGAATACTGGAGTGGGCAGCCGTTCCATTCTTTAGGGTGTCTTCCCAATCTAGGAATTGAACCAGGGTCTCCTGCATTGCAGGTGGATGGTTTACTAGCTGAGCTACCAGGGAAGCCCTTACCTCTTACTTAGGAGTTTACATCATTTATTATTTTAATGTTTTTAAAACTTATTCATTAAGACTATGAGCTACTTGAGGGAAACTTCTGCATCTTCCTCTTTGACCTTCCAGATTCTTTCTTGCTACCTGTGGTTAAGTTTCATGCTCCTATTTTCTTTAAACACATGAATAAATGAATGAGTGGAATATTAGATGCCAATTTTTACCAAAGTCTCCTTTCTTCTCTGATTTGCTTATTGTCTTGGATATCATATAAGGCAGCATAGTCACATTTTGTTAATAAAAAATGTAAGTTCATCTTAGATTCAAAGAAAAGGCTGATGCAAAATCAAAGCATCCCAGAACATATGTTGCTATATCCAGTTACTAATAAATTGTAAAATAATTTTAAGGAATTCTCAAAAATGTAATCCTTTGAAATAATAGAAACTGGTTTGTTTTATGCATAAGTGTAGATTGCCATCTACAAGAAATATTTTATCCATGAATTTCATGTAATAATAAAATCTGAGACAGCATTAACAGAAAATATGGAACCTTTTCATGTCTGATTGGAAAGGGATTGGGACTACATTTCACATGAATAAAATTGATCTGATATTTGCCCAACTTACACTTGGTTTTGTAGTGAATAGCTTGAGGATCAGACTCAGGAATTTAGAGTTCATTTATTTCAAAATTTGGAAACAAGGTCAAGAGAGATAAAGGGCTTTATGAAGATCAGAGTCTTCTGAAAAGAAAAGAGGCGTTGCATAAGCCTACTCTTTCTATTTTCATTCTATTACATCATTCTTCACTATTTTATAACAAAATTCCTCCAGTCAAAAGGTTATGATTTTAAAACATTTTAAATTTTGTTGATGTATAAAATACATACTGTAATACGTATTTGTTCTTCTTCTTGTTTAATCACTAAGTCATATCTGACACTTTCCAACACCATGGACTGTAGCTCACCAGATTCCTCTGTCCATGGGATTTTCCAGGCAAGAATACTGGACTGGGTTGCCATTTCCTTCTCCAGGGGATCTTCCTGACTCAGGGATCAAACCCATCTCCTACACTGGCAGGCAGACTTTACCACTAAGCCACCAGAAAAGCCTACAATGTGTATTCAGTTCAGTTCAGTCACTCAGTCATGTTTGACTCTTTGTAACCCCATGAACCACGGCACGCCAGGCCTCCCTGTTCATCACCAATTCCTGGAGTCCACCCAAACCCATGTCCATCGAGTCTGATGATACCATCCAACCATCTCATCCTCTGTCGTCCCCTTCTCCTCCTGCCCTCAGTCTTTGCCAGCATCAGGGTCTTTTCCAATGAGTCAGCACTTCGCATCAGGTGGCCAAAGTATTGGAGAAAATGCACTATTTTAAGTGTGCAATTCAAACAATTTTTACTTATGTATATACCTGTATAACTCCCATATGTCAAGATACTCAATGACTTCAGCACTTATAGGCTTTCTTTGTGGCTCAGCTGGTAAAGAATCTACCTGTAATGCAGGAGACCTCAGTTCGATTCCTGGGTTGGGAAGATTCCCTGGAGAAGGAAAAGGCTACTACCCACTCCAGTATTCTGGCCCGGAGAATCCCTTGGACTGTATAGTCCATGGGGTCACAAAGAGTCAGACATGATGGAGTGACTTTCACTTCGCTTCACCAGCACTTACACTTCTTCAAATAAAATATAACTCTGACATAGTATGATAAGTGGAACCAAAATTCAAACAGTGTAAAATGAGAGATTTTCAAAATGTGTTTAGAATTAATAAAATGATGGATGACCTGCATGTATAAGTAACTGGCCCAGAATTTGGGGATGCAGTAGCAGGATCACATTCTTCCCTGGGACCTTTTCCAAACTGGCACCACCTGCTAAGGATCATCTACAGGTACTAAAATATCACTGGGTTTAATTCTGGGTCCTATGACTGGTTGGATTTCCATAAGAGTGACTAAGATTTCAAGAGTCTTACAGTTAGTTGGATCCCCTGGGGCTGTTCTGGAGAAACTGAGCCAGAAGAAAAGGGAATGAATGTGAAGATCCATCTTCAGTCTCTTTGTATTTAGTGCTGATGTTGCTTACCATTGTCAGCTATTTCCCTTCTGTTGTCCTGCTCCTTTCATATCCTTCAATCCCACCTCCTAGAAAAAATCACTATTTAAGAAAAGAAGGGATGGACAGAAGATGAAGCTCTGTCACTAATTATATTATAACTTATGTGCATGGAAGAAGTAATGTTATCACAAGGTTTTTATCATCTACCTTAAAGTGCTTAGAAACATGAGAAATTCGTGTTTGATCACCAGTCATCTTTATTCAGAATGTTTGCTTTTCTGTTTTATTTTTTCCTCCTGAAAGTGATTTTTTTTTATTTTAAAATTGTCCCAACCTCCTGTTACAGACACCCAGGATGCATGCACTCTCTCACTGTGTATGAATTCTATAGTTCTCTTTCTCTCTAGATCTATACTGATATATTTATCTTCTTGCTCGCTCTCTCTCTATACACACACACACACACACACACACACATATGACTGCTAGATTGATGGGGCAACTGATGGACATCAGTTTTTGACTACTAACACTTTTGTCCTTGGGCTTCCCTGGTGGCTTAGATGGTAAAGAATCTGCCTGAAATGCAGGAGACCCAGGTTCAATCCCTGGATTGGGAAAATCCCCTGCAGAAGGGAATGGCTACCAACTCCAATATTCTTGCCTGAAGAATTCCATGGACAGAGGAGCCTGGAGGGCTACAGTCCATAGGGTTGCAAAGAGTCGAACATGACTCAGTAACTAAGCACACTTTTGTCTCTGCCACTGTTGTTATTCCCTCTGGTTTACAGATACTGGCAACTAACTCTAATACAGGTTGTCTTATAATACAAGTCAATGGGTCAGCCTAATTTAGGCTTTACAATTTCTTATCCACAGCATCCTTCCTTTTATGATTAGTTTGGCTTTCAGCCCAGAGTTTTGCATTCATTTTCTTTTTTTTTTTTTTTCCCCCAGGTTAACATGAGGTTTTATTTGAAGATTGTTGTTGAAAGTATCATGTTCATAAGCTTATTAAGACTCATAATCTATGATATGATCATCACAAATTAAGGAACAAATTGGTAAAGACAATTATTAAGATGCCACAGTTAGAATATCTCTGATGGGGAATATGTACATTTTCTCAAATATTGCATAGCATTACATGTCACACCATGACTTAATGCCTTTATTTTTTACAGGTAATTCATTTCACACTCATCCCGTCTTCATGGTTATGAAACCATGCAGATGAAAAATAATGTGACTGAGTTTATTCTACTTGGGTTGACCCAGGATCCTGTTAGGAAGAAAATAGTGTTTGTCATTTTCTTGGTTTTTTATTTGTGGACGTTAATGGGTAACCTGCTGACTTTTGGTCCTCACAGCTGTTGATGCCGGGGGCACAAAAAAGACTATATGATGCCATAAAACAGACAGCCCTTCATTTAAAAGACTTTCCGAGCTGTACACTCCCCACTCTGGATTCTGATGAACAAAGACTACAGGCCTAAAAAAACAAACAAAATTTCTGGCTTTCCCTGTTAAAAAAAATACATGTATACCCTAAAGTTATCTATTCCCATTGTTGCCACCAGACATTTTCTGATTAAATGGGGGTGCCCCTAACTTTAAGATCAATGATTAAATTTAATTTTTAAAAAACCTTATAGATCCATATGAAATGATTCATTCATCTCTTATCCTTTAACAATTACTAGGTGACATGTTAATAGATGGGTTCCTCCTTTAGTGAGTTTCGATAAAACAAGTCCCATACAACCTGAATTATGGAGAACATTGGCTGCTATGACACCTGTGATCTTATATAGACCTTTAAATAAACAAAGATATATTGTACGGGCCTGCATACATTCTCCCTATGCCTTTTTGTTGGCCAAAAATTGAAATGAGTTGGGAGTTTTTAAAAGAAAAACTGTTTATAATGTGAAATGTGTAAATTATTTTATATCAAATTGTGTTGATAAAAATGACTAAAGTAATTATAAGGCTGTAATGATTGTAAAACAACCACCATATTTGATGGTTCCTGTAAAATTAGAGAGACAATGGTTTGATGATTATATATTAAAAGTTTTATATGAATTTAATGGCTTAATTTGGTCTGCAAATATAGAAAACATGGTAACACAAGTTTTGATATATGGCAAGTAGTGATAGTCTGTCATCTTCTGCTCAAACCTCTTATCTGCTCAGGGGAGCAGAAAGGTGGATAACAGGGGCCTTTGGCAAGTACTTGACACTGAGCAACCTGTAAAGCTCATTGAAATGTGTGTTCAATCCCTTAGTCGTATCCAACTCTTTTGCAACCCATGGCCTGCAGCCTGCCAGGTTCCTCTGTCTACAGGATTGCTGAGGAAAGATTACTGGACTGGGTTGCCATTTCCTTCTCCAGGGGGATCTTCCTGACAGAGGGATCGAAACAGCATCTCCTGCATCTAATGCATTTAAGGGGAATTCTTTACCCACTGAGCCACTGGGGAAGCCCAAATATGTGATGAGTTGATTCCCTATCTTCAATTTTGTGCTCTTTAGGGACAGAATATAGAGACAACAAATCCTTCATTTTATTAAGTTTATATCATTATGATCCTGAGGAAATAGATTTGTTGAAAAATTTGGTTTTTCAATACCTACGTGTTGGGATATGTTTTACAAATGGACAAAGACATCAAACAAAGCTGATCTTACCTTACTGTTGATCTCCCAACAGAAATATCATGGAAGGAGGAAAGGATTAGAATAATCTAGATAAGGTGCAGAATCTATAAATAATAGTAACTGAGTAGCCAGGAAAATATTAAAGTCTGACAGAGGGGCTGAGGATATTTGGCACATAGTGTTCTTGCCTGGAGAATCCCAGGGACAAGGGGAGCCTGGTGGGCTGCTGTCTATGGGGTCGCACAGAGTCGGACATGACTGAAGCGACTTAGCAGCAGCAGCAGCAAGTAAGGAGACCAAGAAAGAACCTGAGGGAGAAACGTCTTGCTACAAAGCACACATTTTCAAGAGTTTAAGAAATTCAGATTCAAAATTCCAATATTATAGATATGGTTTTCTGTCCTAATGTGATTCACTGAGAACACATCATAAATTTATGTTTACATTTGACTTCATGTTCTAAAAAGCGTTACTTTGTATATCTCCTTATAGTATTAACTTAAACACATCTTTAAATAATCAGTGGAGTAATGAAAATATAAACAATCATCTTCAGGAAAGCAGGGAATTTTTAGTGACTGGATTTATATTCTCTGTTTACATCTTTAGCATTTAAAACCATGCAAAATAATGCAGATAAACCAGAAAATATCCCCAGTTATTCTAAATGTCAAATTGATCACAGTTATTGAAACCTGAAGCTGGATTTATATTGACCTTTTCAAGTAATTTGTGAATTCCCTTCAAGAAATCACTCATGAATGTTCCACCATCATACAAGTAGAAGCCACAAACCAGCCTGTCTATTGCTGTTCAAATAGTTGCCCAGTAAAAAAGAGTGGCAAATTCAACCATAGTTGACTTGAAATATTGACAAATACTTTATCAGTAAAACAGCTGAAATACAAACAGGCTTAAATTCAGTGATTATATTTTGTATAGATTGATTGGTAGTTCTCAACTTCTTTCTTGGCCCAAATAAATTCCTTGCCCACTTCATTCCTGCTATTTGAAAAGATAGCTAGGAATAAGCAATTTATTTACTATATTTATCATGAATGAAAAAGAGTCTGCAGTCTGTTTGTCAAATATTGGGATAAGGTACTAAAGATTGAAATTTTGAACCTGTCTTTCCATTTCCACTCTTAACTCACCAGTACATAAGTTTGCATTATGATGAAGTCACAGAATAAAAGGCATTAAATATCAATACTTCTCATTTATGCTTCCATAATGTGTGCATTTATTATATCCATTTGAGCCTCAAAATAACTCCAAGAGATTGGAGAGGTTGGTTATATTATTATTACTTTGTCAAAAGGATGTCAATTCTACTCTCTCCTGTCAAAATTATAAAATAAACATCACAAGAGATAAGTGTTTGGATATTTGCCATTCAGAGCCTTAATTTTCTTCCTGATATCATTCAGATTACCAAAATCTTCAGTCTACTTTTGTACAAATTGAACATAATGCTTAAGGATTTCAAGTCAAAACACTTGATATAAAAAAGTAGGAGTTAAAGTCTCTTATATAAAGAAAAAACTAGGTAGAGGAGAAATAACCTAGAGCAAATAAGGGGAACCACATATGAAAATAAAATACTTTTATGTTTAAGCCCAGATGTCTTTTTTTTTTTTTTTTTATAGCCAGTGGGGCTTATTTATTTATTTATTTTTCTTTCTTTTTTTTTTTAATTTTATTTTTAAACTTTACATAATTGTATTAGTTTTGCCAAATATCAAAATGAATCCACCACAGGTATACATGTGTTCCCCATCCTGAACCCTCCTCCCTCCTCCCTCCCCATACCATCCCTCTGGGTCTTTCCAGTGCAGTAGCCCCAAGCATCCAGTATCGTGCATCGAACCTGGACTGGCAACTCGTTTCTTACATGATATTTTACATGTTTCAATGCCATTCTCCCAAATCTTCCCACCCTCTCCCTCTCCCACAGAGTCCATAAGACTGTTCTATACATCAGTGTCTCTTTTGCTGTCTCGTACACTGGGTTATTGTTACTATCTTTCTAAATTCCATATATATGCGTTAGTATACTGTATTTACGTTTTTCCTTCTGGCTTACTTCACTCTGTATAATAGGCTCCAGTTTCATCCACCTCATTAGAACTGATTCAAATGTATTCTTTTTAATGGCTTAGTAATACTCCATTGTGTATATGTACCACAGCTTTCTTATCCATTCATCTGCTGATGGACATCTAGGTTGCTTCCATGTCCTGGCTATTATAAACAGTGCTGCGTAAGCCCAGATGTCTTTAGATTTGAACTAGAATATTTAGTCTCAGGAAGAATGGAGAGGAAGAATTTTCAAAAATTCGATTCCTTAACTGCCAGTTCACTCTAGTTCTGATTAAGTATCTCCTAGAAGTTTCCTTAACATGCTTTCTACTGAGAGGGTATCAGGCAGGAAGGCCAGGGGTCTCTAAACAAAGGAAAAAGGATGCCAGTGTCAGCCTTTTTTTTTTACTTTTAAAATTTATTTTATTTTTAATTAGAGGATAATTACTTTATAATATTGTGATAGGTTTTGACATATGTCAACATGAATCAGTGCTAGGTATACATGTGTCTCCTCCCTCTTGAACCTTCCCTACAACCTCCCTCCCCATCACACCCTTCTAGGTTATCACAGAGCACCAGCTTTGGGTTCCCTGCATCATAAACTAAACTAAACTACATTCCTTTTTATAGCTGAGTTTAGTTTATGTATGGCTATTTTACGTATGGTAGCATATATGTTTCAATGCTATACTCTCATATTATCCCACCCTCTCTTTCCCCAACTGTGTTCAAAATGTCTGTCTCTTTTGCTGTCCTACAAGTAGATCTTAAATACTACCTTTCTATATTCCATTTATATGTGTTAATATATCATATTTGTCTTTCTTTTTCTGACTTACTTTACACTGTATAATAGACTCTAGGTTCATCCACCTCATTAGTACTGACTCAAATACATTCCTTTTTATAGCTGAGTAATATTCCACTGTGAATGTACCATAACTTCCTTATCCATTGTCTGTCAATGGACATCTGGGTTGCTTCCATGTCCTAGCTATTGTAAATAGTGCTGCAATGAACATTGGTGTACATGTGTCTCTTTCAATTCTGGTTTCCTCAGGGCATATGCCCAGTAGTGGGATTGCTGGATCATCTGGTAGCTTTATTCCTAGTTTTTTAAGGAATCACCATACTGTTTTCCATAGTGGCTGTATCGATCTTCATTCTCACTAACAGTGTAAGAGAGTCCCCTTTTCTCCACACCCTCTTCAGCGTTTATTGTTTGTAGACTTTTTGATGATGGCCATTCTGTGAGATGTGAGATGATACCTCATCGTAGTTTTTATTTGCATTTCTCTAATAATTAGTGATGTTGAGCATCTTTTCATGTTTATTAGTCATCTGTATGTCTTCTTTGGAGAAATAGCTGTATAAGTCTGCCCACTTTTTGATCTAATTGTTTGTTTTTTGGTATTGAGCTGCATGGGCTACTTCTATATTTTAGAGATTAATTATTTGTCAGTTGTTTCATTTGCTATTAATTTCTCCCATTCTGAAGTTTGTCTTTTCACTTTGCTTATAGTGTCCTTCATTGTGCAAAAACTTTTAAGCTTATTTAGATCCCATTTGTTTACTTTTGTTTTTATTTCCTATATTCTAGGAAGTGGGTCATAAGGGATCTTGCTGTGTTTTATGCCAGAGAGTGTTTTGTCTGTGCTTTCCTCTAAAAGTTTTATAGTTTCTTACAATTAGGTCTTTAATCCATTTTGAGTTTATTCTTGTACATGGTATTAGGAAATGTTCTAATTTTGAGTTTATTCTTGTACATGGTATTAGGAAATGTTCTAATTTCATTCTTTTACACATAGTTGACCAGTTTTTCTCCATTACATATTTTTGCCTCCTTTGTCAAAGATAAGGTGCCCATAAGTGTGAGGATTTATCTCTGGGCTTTCTATCTTGTTCCATTGGCCTATATTTCTGTTTTTGTGCAAGTACCAAACTGTCTTGATGACTGTAGCTTTGTAGTATAGTCTGAAGTCAGGAAGGTTGATTCCTCCAGTTTCATTTTTCTTTCTCAAGATTGCTTTGGCTATTCAGGGTCTTTTTGTGTTTCCATACAAACTGTGAAATTATTTGTTGTAATTCTGTGAATAATACCATTGATAGTTTGATAGGGATTGTATTGAATCTATAGATTGCTTTGGGTAGTGTCATCATTTTCACTGTATTGATTCTTTCAATCAAGGAACATGGTGTATCTCTCCATCTGTTTGTGTCATCCTTGATTTCTTTCCTGAGGTCCTTGTAATATTATAAATTTTCTGAAGTAACTCCTTGATAAAATTCCAAACAAGTCTGGTGGGGGAGCTGTCCATGAAAGAAGCCAGAGGAGGTAGAACATATAGAATGGATGTTTGGACCATTTGTTCCTGACTTGGGGTTTGAAAATGGAGAGAACTCCACAAGAACTCCAAAAAGTTTCTGGTTAAACAGTAGAATATAAGTCTTCTGATGGTAACACTCTTATCTAATTCACCTAACAATCTCCAGTCTGGATACACTGCCTGGCAATTAAAGGTCAGTCAACACCATTGAATGGGGTGGACTGATTTAAAATATAACCAAATCTGATTCCTTTCTTTCTCTTTTCCTTTGTGCTTAGTCTAGGGTCACCTGCTCACAGGGTGCAGTATGTAGAAGCCTCACAAGGCCCTTTAGACCAGGGGTCTTCCCGAGAAAGGGCTACATGGACACTTCAGCTCCATGGACTATGTGTCACTCCTCAGACATTTTAAATCTCTCCCTTAAGTGGCAGGAGGAAACAAACTATGTGTCGGATTTTTTTCTCTTAAAATTCTGTGTTGCCATGATGAAACCTGGTTCCACTTGAACTTTTCTCAAACCTTGAGCTAACCAATGTGTTTTTCTTATGGAAATGTTTTTCCTAAGCTATGTTAATGAAACTAAGTATTTGCTTTGGAATTTGCCTTTCCTCAAAATGGTTCCACCTAAGACTAAGTTTTAGGTGAAAATAGCTCAACAAACCAGTATTCATATCAATTGTTTTATGGCTGGCAGATGACACACCTCATGCTATCCTATCTCAAAAATGTATATTGTAGGAAAGGGACCTGGTGTAACTGTCAGGCTTGAGGTGTCTCTCTTATCTGATTAATAGTTTTCTAGCAGACATAAAACATCTGGCTAAAGACTAGCATCGGGGCAATCTCCATCCCGCTTCTGATGTCTGTGTCAGAAGCTTTCCCTGTCCCTTTTCACATTAATAAAACTATGCTATACAAAAGCTCTTGAGTGATCAAGCCTGGTTTCTGGTGCCAAAGCTAAATATTCTTCTTCAGAGATCAAGAATCCAACACCGTTCACCATAAGCTATCACTACCTCATCAATTCTTTTGTCCTATAATTCAACAAGTCATGTCAATGTAGTCTTTTTGCTAATTTATATATAGGTATGGGTTTCCCTCATGGCTCAGATGGTAAAAAAAAAAAAAAAAATCTGTCTGCAAGGCAGAAGATCAGAGTTCGACCCCTGAGTTGGGAAGATTCCCTGAAGAAGGGAATAGCTACCCATTCCAGTATTCTTGCTTGAGAAATCCCAGGGACAGAGGAGCCTGGCAGACTACAGTCCATGGGGGTCACAAAGAGCCGGACACAACTGAGTGACTAACACACACTATGCATATATAGTATGCATATAGGTATAGGTGTAGATTTATAGATGGTGCTTTGCAGGTGGCGCTAGTGGGTAAAGAACTCGTCTGCCAATACAGGAGACAAAAGAGATGCAGGTTCAATCCCTGGGTAGGGAAGATTGGGGCATGGCAACCCACTCCAGTATTCTTGCCTGGAGAATCCCATGGACAGAGGAACCTAGTGGGCCACAATCCATAGGGTTGCAAAGAGTCAAACACGACTGAGGCAACTTAGCACTAGCATGCACATAGATATATATAGATATAATTTCCACATTATTTTTACCATCATTAGTTATGGTCAGGGATTTATCACATTACCCTTCGATACCTGTTGTAGTCCCCAAAATCATCTTCTTGCTACCATTGGCTCCTTACTGCAATCGATTCTATTTTCTGTCAGATTAATCTTCCTAATATATGGCTTTCAGGGTATCACTACTCATTCCGAAGAAATCTTCTTAATTACTCATAAGATACAAGAAAACATATTTGTTCTTAAAATCTTCCACAATCTGATACTAAATTGACTTTCTGTCGGTATGGTCAGATACACCCTGAATTATTTCCTTTACTTTGGCAGGTTAGTTCACTATACATTCCTGGAAAGAATATAGGTGTTTTGTGCCTTTCCAAGATGCCTTCATTTGTTATTCAGGTAAATGAAACCATCTTTACATAGACAACCTGTTTCATAAAAGTTAGGTAGGATCTTCCTGTATCACCACTTAAGAGTTGGGCCTATTACCTAGTTTAAACCACAGGATCATCAACGTATCAATTAGATCAGAATCATTAGTTTGGTGATAGATGACAGAATCAATCAAATTTTTCTAAAAGTCTAGTTTTCTAATAAATGTTGTGTATATGTATACAGGTGCCTTCTTTCCTGCTACTTAGGCAGAACCTATCTGAAAATGAAGCCAGTGAATGGAAGGAACTGGATCCCAGAGTTGGAAGGAGAGACAGAGTCCTAATCATATTGTTGATGCCTCTCAATTCAGCAATGATGTAATTGATAGTTGTGTGAGTCAATAAATTTCTTTTTTCTTTAAGTTAGTTTTGGTTGGGTGTTTGTCATTTATAAACAAAATGTTTTAGGTTAATATTTCTTCCAGACTCATCTAGATATTCATGTACGTACCTTTACTAACATTCTTCTCCTTTGCTAGAAAAGAGTCCTCCCTTCCCTCTACCAGACAAACACAAGTTTTCCTTAAAATCCCACATAATCCCTTTGCATTGGGAAATTCCCTGATCATCCTTTGCTCACAGAAACTTTATTCTTTGATCTACCACTTCAACTAATTTACTCTTGAAGTAACTTATATGTTAAATAGCTTTTTTTTTTTTTTTACAATTATATAGCTTATATCCCCAACTATATTTCAAGCTATGTGATAGAACAAATAGTGCCTTGTACTTTTTAAAATTCAACATGGTATCTAGAATACTGCCTTGAAATAATATCTATCATTCTTTAAGAGACTAATGTCTGAATACACACAAACTACAAAAGATGATGGTCTTGATTTGTTCTCCTTTGAACATAATTATTCCTCTTTATTCAAATGGGACCACTCACTTCTATATCTTAGGCTTTCATAGTCATTGAATCCTATCAGTTAGACAGAATGTGCTTAACATTAGAAATGTGTGACTTACAATTATTTTATGAAATATCATCATAGTTATAGAGTTTTCTTTTAATTATTCATCTCTCTCAAGGTCATTCAAATTAATAGTTAGCAAGATATAGTTCGATATGAGCACATTAAAAATAAAAGACAGGTTGTGGTAATTATATTCTAAGCACAGTGAAAAATGAAACCTCAGTGGTTGCATTAACTTATATATCCTCTGCTATAAAACACTTCCCCATTTTTATACTGATGGAGGTGATAGATTAAAACAACATAGGAAACATTTTATTTAATATTTAATATTATGATTGTTAAACATACAAAATGTTTTAGAAAATACTTAGGCTTAAAGGTTCAAAGAATAGGAAAAATATTTGCAATTTATCTGACCAATAAGGGATTAGTCTCCAAAATTTACAAACAGCTTATGAGGCTTAATATCATCAAAACAAATAACCCAATCAAAAAATGGGCTGAGGACTTAGACATATCTCCAAAGAAAACATACTGATGACCAAGAGGCACATGAAAAGATCTTCATCATCGCTAATTATTAGAGAAATGCAAATCAAAACAACAATGAGATATCACCTCACACCAGTCAAAATGGATCAAATGTCAAAATGGATCATCAAGAAATCCACAATAAACGCTGAAGGTGTAGAGAGAAAGGAACACTCCTACACTATTGTTCAGAATGTAAATTGGTACAGCCACTACAGAGAACAGTATGGAGGCTCCTTAAAAATCTAAAAATAGAGCTACCATGTGACCCTGCAATCCCATTCCTGGGTACATATCTGGAGGAAAACATGGTCTGAAAGGATACATGCACCTCAATGTTTTTTGCAGCACTGTTTACAATAGCCAAGACAGGGAAGCAACCTAAATGTCCATCCAACAGAAGAATGGATAAAGAAGATATGGTACATATATACAATAGGGTATTACTCAGCCATTCAAAAGAATGAAATAAAGTCATTTGTAGCAACATGGATGGGCCTAGAGATTGTCATACTGAGTGAAGTAAGTTGGACAGAGAAGGGAAATACCATATGATATCCCTTATATGTGGAATCTAAAAAGAAATGATACAAATGAACTTACAAAACAGAAAGATACTCACATACTTAGAGAAGGAAATTAAGGTTACCTACCAGGGGGAAGGATAGGGTGAAGGGATAATTAGGGAGTTTGGGATTGACATGTATGCACAGCTATATTTAAAATAGATAGCCAACAGGGACCTACTGCATAGCACAGGGAAATCTGCTCCATGTTATGGAACAGCCTGGATGGGAGGAGAGTTTGTGGGAGAAGGGATACATTTACATGTTTAGCTGAGTCCCTTTGCTCTTCACCAGAAATTATCACAACATTATTAACTGGCTATACTCCAATATAAAAGGAAAAGTTCAAAACAAAACAAAGTGTTCAAAGAAATGAAATGGCTTGCTAAAACCATTGCTTGAGAAAAATTTTAGGGCCTGGCCTGAGAATTGAGCATGTGAGCATATGAATGACAGTGTGACTACTTTATTGTTAACTTGAATAAAAATGAAATCAAAAGGCAGTCATGAAGTCATTTCAACCCCTTCAAATCTTACCAGCCTCATTCACCATTCCCATCCAAATAATGATAAAATCCAATAACAAATGAAATTACACTATAAGATGCTTCAGGAAAAATCCCCTAGTTCCCCTTCTAACCAGACTGCACTCCTAAACTCTCCCTATACAGAACTTGTTGGTCTGCCACTCATTGGTTGCTTAATCATTATTTGTGGAACTTCATGACAATGAAGGAGTAGAGGAAATATAGGAAAGGAAAAATGATGGAAAAGGATGGCAGCAAGGATATATTATGAAGAAAATACAGAACTCATAGAATCAAATGTGAAAAAATCCTTAATCTTTTTTTTAAACTTTTATATTTCATTTTGTGACAGAAATTGTTTATCAAACCTATTTTCTCCTTCTTCTGAGAATACTGCATTTTGCAGTATTACTTGATGTTAATGTTACCATGTACCTGGTTTATAGACAATTAAATGTTATCAGTAATAATGTGTGCCACTTCCAGACAATTAAATGTTATCAGTAATAATGTGTTTCACTTCCCAGTGAAACAAATAAAAACAACCCTCTTAATCACACTTCTTAACCTTTTTTGTTTCTTTTTTTTTTTTTTTAATTAATTTTATTTTATTTCTACAGATGAACATGATACACATGAAAACTACATGACAAAAGGAATTAAATTCTAATAATATTTTTGTGTTTATAATTGTCTTTTAACATTCCTGGTCAAATCAAAGTCTCTTTTCTCTAGATTAGTATAAAACTGATTAGGAAACAGCATCTGTTAATATATTATGAAGGAAGAATATCTTGCTTTCTCCTGAGATCATAGAAAACAATCTAGAAATCAGAAGAGCTCATTATTCCCTGTGCTTTCTTGCTTTCTTAATAAAGGATGAGTCACCAAAATGTTCATTTGAAACTATAGGAATCTACTGAGTTGAAAGAATCTTTCTCCCATCTATTGTTGCCTATATACTTTCAAAGCTAAAAAGTTAATACAGTGAGAAACTATATAGTAAACATTATTATTTATAGTAAGCTGTTATCTTTTCATTATTTGTTTTGTGGGTGTAATTTCAGAGCTTCTGTTTTCTTTATGAAGAATTTGTGTCATAGAAGCTGCATATAATGAAAGGAATCTGCATCCCATGTTGGAGTTTATAACTACTTTTATCACCAGAAAAATGTATGAGTTTAGTGAAGACTTTTTGGAATATGTTCATTTATTAATTCATGTAGCAAATACTTCTTGCACACTTTCTATATGGTAGACCCTGTGTGGAGCACTGCAGATAAAGTAGTGAACTAAAAATAGCCAAGAATTCTATTCTCATAGAATTTATATTCAGATTTGAATATGCCTTCTGCAAATGGGCAAGATGCAAATAACTGTGCCTGAAAATGAAAGTATGAGCTTTCAGAAGCAAGCTTAGTGAGATCAGCAGGTGGTGGAGATGTCTCTGAGCTCCACCAATTAAGAGCAATTTCATTAGCCATAAGGATCCCTGGTGGCTCAGATTGTAAAGAATCTGCCTGCAGTGCAGGAGACCTGGGTTCATTTCCTGAGTTGGGAAGATCCCCCAAAGAAAGGATGGCTACCCACTTCAGTATTCTTGCCTGGGAATTTCATGGACAGAGGATCTTGGTAGACTACTGTCCATGGGGTCACAAGGAGTCAGACATGACTGAGCAACTAACACTTTTACTTCACTTTCAAGGATTTTAGACTCGAGAGGAAATGAGTAAAAACAGGGACAGAGGTTCCAGCTAGCCTGCTGAGGCCAATAAGAATACCCAGAGTGTGAGTGACTCATTGGATATCTCCCATATGCCCTATGGCCATTTGAGGGAAAGGGTATTTGGCAAAACTAATACAATTATGTAAGTTTAAAAATAAAATAAAATTTAAAAAAAAAGAATAAAGTAACTCCACTTTAAACAATAAAAAAAAAAAAAAAAAAAGGATGAGTTCTTGGACTATTTCAGACAATGTGGTGTGAGCATGACATTGCTATCCAGAAAATCATTACCCATTTCTGCCCAAAGGATCTTTTCAGTTTTTCCTCCAAACAGCCAATTCTAATAGAGGTGGTGCTAGGATGGAAAGACAGACTTTTTATTGAAATGGACTATATTTTACTTAGTCTGAAACTGTATGCATTTATTCCTTCATGAATACAGCAGAGATCCTGAGAGGGAGAGAAGGTTGCACAGTTGTGTCCAACTCTGCCACCCCATGGACGGCAGCCCTCCAGTTCCTGTCAATGGAATTCTCCAGGCAAGAACGCTACAGTGGATTGCCATTTCCTTCTCCAGGGAATCTTCCCAACCCAGGCATCAAATCCAGGTCTCCCACTTTGCAGGCAATTTCTTTACTCTCTGAGAGGCCCTAGTTTATGACAAAAGCTAGGCTGGAAGTAATTTGGTTAGTAGAGCAATAATAAGCGAGGATTTTAGAGAGACACTTTCAGTTCCAAGTCTTCAGCTTGTTAACAGAGTTAGTATGTTTTCCAGAAGAAATGGTGGGTATGGAGTTTTTAGACAGGTCAGTGACATGGAAGTCATGTAAGAAAGCTTGCACTGTATATACCTCTTTCTTAGCCATGGTGAAGACAATATAGAGTACATCAGAAATTATACAGTGCTTGGAATCACAAGCAAGAAGCCTACCCTGAGTACCCAACAGGAAAAATCTGTATCATTTTGTGACCTCTCTAGAAGTCATTTTCCAGAATTTGGTATCATAATATTTTACAGTACTTACAGTTTGCCAACAATAATACTGATAGCAAATCACATAAACGTCTAGATCTCTTCCTCAATATGCAGGCAGTTAGGTGTTGTTGTTAATTACATGATAATGCCTGGTGACCTTTCTTGGGGAGGGGAAATTTCCCCCTCTATCCATCTAGAGTTCTTATGGTTAGAGTACTAATAATATTGAAGAAGACATATTAACAGGAGAAAAAGAAACAAAATTTAATTCATGCACATTCAGGTCTCAAAAAAAATGGGAACTTACAGGTGGCCAAGAAGGCAAAAAAAAAAAAAAAACAAAAACAATAAATTTGTGAGGAACTGATAGGACAAAAAATTTAGCCTTTGGGTGCTTCATTAGTGAAGAATCTAAACAGAGATGGGCTGGGGTGGAGGTAGTAAATTACAAAAGTAAAAAGTCCATTTATATAGGGTTCTTAGCCTGAATTCCCTTTCTCTAGTGATAAGAGAGACCTTCTAACTCCAGATTCAGGGAGTGTGCCTTTCATGTTAGGGGTTTGTTTCCTTCTTTCAGAAACAGAGAAGAGAGTCAAAATGGCCCTCTTGCACTGGCCATTTCTTAAGTAACTTTACTTAAAAATGATCAATGTTCCATTGTGGCACATATTGTGGAAACTTACCCTGGGTAATAACAGCTTCTTGACACTACTTTCTAATAGTTGAACTATCCTAAATAAGTGACTTAATATTGATATTTCTTTAAAAAAAAAAACATTTTTATCTCCTCAGGCTGTGCTGGGTCTTCGTTGCAGTGTGCAGCTGTCTCTAGTTGCAGTGCGTGGGTTCTCTAGTTGTGCCATGTGTGCTTAGATGTGGCATATAGGATCTAGTTCCCCAACCAGGGAGCAAACCCACACCCCCTGCATTGGGCATGCAGAGTCTTAGCCACTGGAGTACCAGGGAAGTCCCAGTATTGATATTTCTAAGTGTCATTTTCTTCATCATAAAACAGTGTATAATTCTAGTGTCCTTTTAAAAAGATTTATAAGTATTAAATGAAATAACCAAGAGAACAGCATGTTTTAAGTGGTCAAAATGATGCCATTATGATTACTTTTTTGGGTTATGAGTATGAAATTAATTCAAAGGTATAGAAAAGTACATTAAAAACTGCAATGACTTTATAAATGCCATGTATTGTATAATTTGGCTACAGAAAGCCAAAGCACAGAAGTATTGTCAGATTCGATTCTCTCAGGCAGACCTACGTTACTTAAAGTGATTCTAAATTAGCAATCCTTATTACACAGGAATTTTCCTATTCTCTAGCTTCTGGGTTCATGATTCTCCCCTGAATGACTGATTAATTTCAATCTAAAATTTTTTAAGGTATTTATTATTTATCTTTAGATTTGCAGGTAACATTAGTTTGCTGATTAGAGAAAGTAATGAGTTTCATTTTGCTGCAAATGAAACTTGAAAGCTTCAGTGATTACAAATGTCTGACCATAATTGCTTTTATTTCAGAGGCTAAGATAGAAGATTACTGAAGATTAAATTTGCTGAAATACCATAACAACAGTCTAATGATTTACAGTGTGCTGGGGAAGTAAAAATGAAATCCTTGAATATTGTTTAAGTTCAGTGTTCTCAGAATTACAGAACTTCGGCTCTAGAAAGGACTTCATGGAGATGTTTAAAAGATGTATGGCAAAACCAATACAATATTGTAAAGTAATTAGCCTCTAATTAAAATAAATAAATTTAAAAAAAAACTAAAAAAAAAAAAAAAAAAGCCTTTCTTATAGCTAACTGACCAGAAAGCAGAGACCAAGACAAGGTGTGTGACTTGTTCTGGACCACAAATTATTATAAATAGAGCCAAGATGAGAAGCAAGAGAAAATGGCTTCACAATGCGTTATACAAATGAAGAGATTAAATCATAGAGTGAGACACAAACTAGGGGCACTGAAACAAACAGAATCCAATTGCAGAAAATAAAGCCTGTGAAAGAAAACAGAGGGGAAAACGTTTGTTTAAACAAAGTACAAATAATAGAAAGTATGAAGTAATTTTTCTTACAGTTAAAATATATTGAATTTCATTGTTTAGTAATTTATTTATATAATTTGTTGTCTTAATAAATGTCCTATAACTCACTGTTGAAAATCCATTAGCAAAAACCAAATTAGAAGGGTATGGTATAACAATATTATCACCATAGTAAAAAAAAAAAGAAAAGAAATTAACAAGTCCATTAAGAATGGGTGAAAATAATACAATTAATCAAGAGTATAAGAATATCTTGTCCATTAAGTATAACATACAAGCTCATAAAGACAGTTGCATACATACTTATCAAGTCAAGTTTTTGAGAACTCATGAATGAGTGCTGTGTAAGCAAAAGTGATGTGTGTCACTTCATGCTTGAAATGGTTTCAAAGCTCAAGTACTTTTCTGCACTCTCACTCTGTCATCATCTTCCCTGTGATTGAAAAGCTTCAGAACTTATGTTGTTGTTTCCTCACTAAGTTGAGTTTACCTCTTCTGCAACCCCATGGACTGTAGTCCACCAGGCTCCTCTTTCCATGGGATTTTCCCAGCAAGAATGCTGCAGTAGATTGCCATTTCCTTCTCCAGGGGATCTTCCTAACCCAGGGATGGAACTGCATCTCCTGCAATGGCAGGTGAATTCTTAAACAGTGAGCCACCTGGTAAGTCAATCTGAGAACTTATAGAAGGGCAAAAAACACATATAAGAGTGTTTGGGTCCCTGAATGACCAACACAAGCGAGAAAAACATTTATCATGTCAATTCACTTAGAGTTGGAGGTTATCCTATTATAAAAGCTGGCATGACTTTTCATGATATTTTTAAATCTAATATCACCTATCTTAATAACAGGTGTTATTTTTAGATAATGCCATTCTCCAGTTATCTAGAATATTTTATTAACCATTTGGCAGGTTCCTGCTTATTACCTTGGTCTAGTTCACATTGCTTTTGTTTATCCTATTTATAATTAGTAAAAATATTTCTCTATTATATAATGTGCACATTCTTGGCATGCCAAGTGTCTACATATGCAAACAATTCACTGACGACAATAAGAAAATAGTTATGAAAACTGTTGATTTACAAAATTTACTCTTTTGAGCCTTTCATTTTTTAAGCACTTTCATTTGTTACAGCTCATACAAATCTGTTAGCCAATCACAATGAATGTTTATCTAAGACTGCCAGTGGAAAGCCTCAGGACCCAGGGATATCAGATTAGGAGATTTTGAGTTCAAAACAAGAGAGTTAAATAGAGTAATATGTTGAACAGTGAAACACCCTTCACCAGCCTCCATTTTCCTGTTCTGAAATTGTCAGTAACCAATCATATGTCTCAGTTCAGAAGAACAGAATATGCATATCTGAAGAAAGTGAATAGTGCCAGAGAAAAGATCTCCAGATGATGACATGTAGGTGTCTGACAATGAAATATTCATTAATTACTAATTCACTCTACATATTTAAATCATGTAAAATACTTTCAATAAGTATTTTTAGTGCCTAATTCTTAAATGTGATTAAGCTGTGCAATATTCTGTAGGAATTTATAAGAAACCTCAAAGTATATTATTATATTATTTATAACCTTAAGAGATAAAATAAATTGCATCTTTTATGAGAAAATGATGCTATAAAAGGTACAATTTTTTAAAAATAGAAATTTAAAGCTATACCAGTTAATGCTGAAAAAATACTAACTTTAGAAGTATAGAAATCTTACAAAAGGAAAAGAAAGACACAAAAATAAGAGACAAATAAGATTAGGGACATCCAACATTTGATGAATAAGAATTTCCAAAAGAGAGAAAAGAAAGTGGAGAGGATAAAACAAAGATAAAACAAGAAAATGTCCAAGAATAAAAGATAAAATAATGAATTTGTAAATTTGATAGAGGATACTCTTTGACTTCCATAATAATTAAGAAAACTACTAAAAGAGCATAAGTGAATGATTCTTACAAAATCAAGAGTATTACATTACAGATTGCTTAGAATGGAAATTGCACTTTAAAATGGAGAATTTTTTTTAAAAGCCAATAAAATGAAAAGAAAATCAAAAAGGGAAAAGAATTGTGTTAGATTTAGAAAAGAGGAAGAAAGAAAAGCAAAGAACATACAAAGGAGGCAAGAATGTACAATGGAGAAAAGACAGTCTCTTCAGTAAGCAGTGCTGGGCAAACTGGACAGCTGCATGTAAAAGAATTAAATTAGAACACTTCCTAACACCATACACAAAAATAAATTCAAAATGGATTAAAGACCTAAATATAATGTCAGACACTATTAAACTCTTAGAGGAAAATATAGGCAAAACATCCTCTAACAAAAATAGCAGCAAGATCTTTTTTGGTAAATCTCCTAGAGTGATGAAAATAAAAACCAAAATAAACAAACGGGACCTCAGTTTAGTTTAGTTCAGTTGCTCAGTCGTGTCCGACTCTTTGCGACCCCATGAACTGCAGCACACCAGGCCTCCCTATCCATCACCAACTCCCGGAGTTCACTCAGACTCACATCCATTGAGTCAGTGATGCCATCCAAACATCTCATCCTCTGTCATCCCCTTCTCTCCTGCCCCCAATCCTTCCCAGCATCAGAGTCTTTTCCAATGGGTCAACTATTTGCATGTGGTAGCCAAAGTACTGGAGTTTCAGCTTTAACATCATTCTTTCCAAAGATATCCCAGGACTGATCTCCTTCAGAATGGACTGGTTGGATCTCTTTGCAGTCCAAGGGACTCTCAAAAGTCTTCTCCAACACCACAGTTCAAAAGCATCAATTTTTGGTGCTCAGCTTTCTTCACAGCCCAACTCTCACATCCATACATGACCACTGGAAAAACCATAGACTTGACTAGACAGACCTTTGTTGGCAAAGTAATGTCTCTGCTTTTGAATATGCTATCTAGGTTGGTCATAACTTTCCTTCCAAGGACTAAGCGTCTTTTAATTTCATGGCTGCAGTCACCATCTGCAGTGATTTTGGAGCCCAGAAAAATAAAGTCTGACACTGTTTCCACGGTTTCCCCATATCTGCCATGAAGTGATGGGACCAGATGCCATAATCTTCGTTTCCTAAATGTTGAGCTTTAAGCCAACTTTTTCACTCTCCTCTTTCACCTTCATCAAGAGGTTTTTTAGTTCCTCTTGATGCAACTGTCTTCTGCATATCTGAGGTTACTGATATTTCACCCTGCAATCTTGACTCCAGCTTGTGCTTCTTCCAGCCCAGCATTTCTCATGATGTACTCTGCATAGAAGTTAAATAAGCAGGGTGACAATATACAGCCTTGACGAACTCCTTTTCCTATTTGGAACCAGTCTGTTGTTCCATGTCCAGTTCTAACTGTTCCTTCCTGACCTGCATACAGATTTCTCAAGAGGCAGGTCAGCTGGTCTGGTATTCCTATCTCTTTCAGAATTTTCCACAGTTTATTATGATCCACACAGTCAAAGGCTTTGGCATAGTCAATAAAGCAGAAATAGATGTTTTTCTGGAACTCTCTTGCTCTTTCCATGATCCAGCGGATGTTGGCAATTTGATCTCTGGTTCCTCTGTCTTTTCTAAAACCAGCTTGAACATCAGGAAGTTCACGGTTCACATATTGCTGAAGCCTGGCTCTGAGAATTTTGAGCATTAATTTACTAGCGTGTGAGATGAGTGCAACTGTGCAGTAGTTTGAGCATTCTTTGGCATTGCCTTTCTTTGGATTGGAATGAAAACTGACCTTTTCCAGTCCTGTGGCCACTGCTGAGTTTTCCAAATTTGTTGGCATATTGAGTGCAGCACTTTCACAGCATCATCTTTCAGGATTTGAAATAGCTCAACTGGAATTCCATCACCTCCACTAGCTTTGTTCATAGTGATGCTTCCTAAGGCCCACTTGCCTTCATATTCCAGGATATCTGGCTCTAGCTGAGTGATCACACCGTTGTGATTATCTTGGTCTTGAAGATCTTTTTTGTACAGTTCTTCTGTATATTCTTGCTACCTCTTCTTAATATATTCTGCTTCTGTTAGGTCCATACCATTTCTGTCCTTTATCGAGCTCATTTTTGCATGAAAATTTCCCTTGGTATCTCTAATTCTCTTGAAGAGATCTCTAATCTTTCCCATTCTGTTGTTTTCCTCTATTTCTTTGCATTGATCTCTGAGGAAGTCTTTCTTATCTCTTCTTGCTATTCTTTGGAACTCCGCATTCAGAAGCTCATATCTTTCCTTTTCTCCTTTGCTTTTCACTTCTCTTCTTTTCACAGCTATTTGTAAGGCCTCCCCAGACAGCCATTTTGCTTTTTTGCATTTCTTTTCCATGGGGATGGTCTTGATCCCTGTCTCCTGTACAATGTCACGAACCTCATTCCATAGTTCATCAGGCATTCTATCTATCAGATCTAGGCCCTTAAATCTATTTCTCACTTCCACTGTATAGTCATAAGGGATTTGACTTAGGTCATACCTTAATGGTCTAATGGTTTTCCCTACTTTCTTCAATTTCAGTCTGAATTTGGCAATAAGGAATTCATGATCTGAGCCCCAGTCAGCTCCTGGTCTTGTTTTTGCTGACTGTATAGAGCTTCTCCATCTTTGGCTGCAAAGAATATAATCAATCTGATTTCGGTGTTGACCATCTAGTGATGCCCATGTGTAGAGTCTTCTCTTGTTTTGTTGGAAGAGGGTGTTTGCTCTGACCAGTGCATTTTCTTGGCAAAACTCTATTAGTCTTTGCCCTGCTTCATTCTGTATTCCAAGGCCAAATTTGCCTGTTACTCCAGGTGTTTCTTGACTTCTTACTTCTGCATTCCAGTCTCCTATAATGAAAAGGACATCTTTTTTGGGTGTTAGTTTTAAAAGGTTTTGTAGGTCTTCATAGAACTGTTCAGCTTCAGCTTCTTCAGTGTTACTGGTTGGGGCATAAACTTGGATTACTGTGATATTGAATGGTTTGCTTTGGAAAAAAACAGATCATTCTGTCATTTTTGAGATTGCATCCAAGTACTGCATTTTGAACTCTCTTGTTGACCATGATGGCTATTCCATTTCTTCTGAGGGATTCCTGTCCACAGTAGTAGATATAATGATCATCTGAGTTAAATTCCCCCATTCCAGTCCATTTTAGTTTGCTGATTCCTAGAATGTCAACATTCACTCTTGCCATCTCTTGTTTGATCACTTCCAATTTGCCTTGATTCATGGACCTGACATTCCAGGTTCCTGTGCAATATTGCTTTTTACAGCATCAGACCTTGCTTCTTTCACCAGTCACATCCACAACTGGGTACTGTTTTTGCTTTGGCTCCATCCCTTCATTCTTTCTGGAGTTATTTCTCCATTGATCTCCAGTAGCATATGGGGCCCCTACTGACCTGGGGAGTTCCTCTTTCAGTATCCTACCATTTTGCCTTTTCATACTGTTCATGGGGTTTTCAAGGCAAAAATACTGAAGTGGTTTGCCATTCCCTTCTCCAGTGGACCACATTCTGTCAGACCTCTCCACCATGACCCGCCCATCTTGGGTGGCCCCACTGGCATGGCATAGTTTCTTTGAGTTAGACAAGGCTGTGGTCCTAGTGTGATTATATTGACTAATTTTCTGTGAGTGTGGTTTCAGTGTGTCTGCCCTCTGATGCCCTCTTGCAACACCTACTGTCTTCCTTGGGTTTCTCTTACCTTGGACATGGGATATCTTTTCATGGCTGCTCCAGCAAAACGCAGCCACTGCTCCTTACCTTGGACGACGGGTATTTCCTCACCGCTGCCCTTTCTGACCTTGAACATGGAATAGCTCGTCTAGGCCCTCCTGCACCCGCACAGCCACCGTAAACTTAAAAGCTTTGCAGAGTAAAAAAAAACCATAAATAAGATGAAAAGACAACCTTTGGGATGGGAGAAAACATTTGTAAATGAAACAACTGACAAAGGGTTAAGTTCCAAAATACACAAGCAGCTTATGAAACTCAGTATCAAAAAAAAAAAAAAAAAAAAACCTAAACAGACATTTCTCCAAAGAAGACATACAGGATGGCCAACAAACACATGAAAGCATGCTCAGCATCACTCATTATTAGAGAAATGCAAATCAAAACTACAATGAGGGATCACCTTACACCAGTCAGAATGGCCATTGTCAAAAAATCTACTAGCAATAAATGTTGGAGAGGGTGATGGAGAAAGGGAACCTTCTTGTACTCTTGGTGGGGATGTAAATTGATACAACCACTATGGAAACAGTATGGAGGTTCCTTAAGAAAGTAAGAATAAAACTACCATAAAATATGTTAGCTGCTCAGTCATGTCTGACATTTTGCAACCCCATGGGCTGTAGCCTGCCAGGTTCCTCTGTCCATGGAATTTTCAAGGCAAAAATACTGTAGTGGGTAGTTACTTCCTTCTTTAGGGAATCTTCCCGAATCAGGGATCAAACCAGGGTCTCTCACATTGCAGGCAAATTCTTTACCATCTGAGTCACCAGGGAAGCCAAAACTACTATATGATCCAGCAATCCCAGTACTGGTCATATACCCTGAGAAAACTATAGCTGGAAAAGATACATGTACCCCAATGTTTATTGCAGCACTGTTTACCATAGCCAGGGCATGAAAGCAACCTAAATGTCTGTCAACAGATGGACAATAGTTAGGGAGGGAGGAAGTTTTATTTGTCAGATTATCTTCTATTCTTTCTAAATGAGCTGCAAAGGCAATAAGGTACTTGAAAAGATTTCTGATAGCACATTACTTTAAAATCTCATCAGGTTCTTCAAAAGCCAGAAATGAGGTTCCACACAAGAAGCTTTTTGTTATCATGATCATTCATTTAAAGTTATATTCGAGTTATATTTTTATTCTCTTTTGATTTAGTAGTAAAAGATATCATTGTACATAAGGTGTCAATATTTTTAAAATGAGTCCTCAGAGGGAGACAAATGGCAGCAGAGGAGGAGCCTGAGCTCAGCTCCTATCATAAGCACACCAAAATCACAACTAACTACTGAATAAACATTGGTAAAAAAAGGACTGGACTTTACCAAAAACTGAAATTCGACATCCAAAGGTACAAAGAAGAAACCATGAGATAGTAGAAGGGGCACACTCAGAATATAATCAAATCCCATACCCCTGGCTGAGTAACCCACAGACAGAAGAATAATTATATTGCAGAGCTTCTCCCATTGGACTGAGAACTCTGACACTGTGCTAGGCTCCCCAGCCTAGCAGTCCAGAACCAGGAGGAGGAGCCTTTAGAGCATTTAGCTTCGTAGGCCAGCAAGGCTTGATGGCAGGAGCTCCACAGGATTCAAAGAAACAGTCTACTCTTGGAGGACAGACACAGTGTCCTGCATGCACTAACCACAGGGAAAAAGCAGTGACTTCATAGGAACTTGGGTCAGACCTACTTGCTGGTCTTAGAGGGTCTCCTGGGGAGACAGGAGGCAACTATGGCTCTCTCTGGGGTGATAAATGCTGGGGTGATGGATATAGTGGGGGCCTACATGAACTCTAGCTGGAGGCAGACATTCTGTGTACTTGGTACTGAGATTGGTTCCATCCAATTGCCTGTAAGCTCCAGTGCTGGGATCCTTCATTTGATTGGGAACACAGCTCCACCAATTAGCAGAAAGGCTGCCTAAAGATTTCTTGAGCTCACAGCCACCTCTAGACACAACATTTAACATGGCCCTGCCCACCAGAGGACCAAGGCACAGCCTCACCTACAAGTGGCAGACATCAGCCCCTCTTACCAAGAAGCCTGCATAAATCTCTAGACCTGCCTCATCCACCAAGGGGCAGACACAAAAGCAAGGAAATTATGATCCTGCAACCTGCAGAACTGAGTTCACAAAGACATGTCAGAACCTACCCTGAGATCAGCTGGTCCCTGGCCCTTGGGTGACAAGTGGGGAATATACTTCTGGGGACACAAAGAACAAACCCAATACAGGGCCACTTCTCCGATGCTGACATATGTAAGCAAGCTATCACATACATAAAAATACAAACAAAAATTAAAAACAAAACAAAACAAAACAAAACACTGAGATGGCAAAGGAATATGCTCCAGATGAAGGAACAAGAGAAATCACCAGAAGAACAACTAAATGATGTGGAGATAGCCAGTCTACCTGAGAAAAAGTTCAGAGTAATGATTGTAAAGATGACACAAGAACTTGGGAAAACAATGCAGGACCAGAGTAAGAAGTGATAAAAGTTTTTCTAGCAAAGAGTTATAACACATGAAGAACAGCAAACAGAGTTGAACACAGAAATTTAAAACTACACCAGGAGGAATCAACAGCAGAGTAAATGAGGCAAAAGAACAAATCAACGAGCTGGCAGACAGAGTGGTGGCAATTACTGTTACAGAACAGAATAAAGAAAAAAGAATGAAAATAAATTAGGATAGTTTAAGAGACCTCTAGGACAACATCAAACATGAATTTTTATATTACAGGGGCCCCTGAAGTAGAACAGAGAAAGAGTCTGAGAAAATATTTGAAAAGATACTAGCTGATAACTTCCCCAAAATGAGAAAGGAAATAGTCATAAAGTCCAGGAAGTGCAAAAGATCCCACGCAGGATAAACCCATGGAAGAACACACTGAGACACATTTTTTCCCCAGATACATATGAAACAGTCTCCAGGACAAATTGGCACATGATGGGTCACAAAGAACGCCTCAGTAAATTTAAGAAAATTGAAATCATATCAAGACAACAACACTATGAGATTGGAAATCAACTATAAGAAAAAAACTGAAAAACACACAAACACATGGAGACTAAAGAATTTGCTATTAAACAACCAACAGATCACTAAAGGGATCAAAGAGAAAATTAAAAAATACCTAGAGACAAATGAAAACAAAACACAATAATCCAAAACCTATGAGACACAGCAAGAGAAGTTCTAAGAGGGAAGTTTATAGCGATACAAGCTAACCTTAGGAAAAAAGAAGACTCTCAAACAATCTAACCTTACACTTAAAGAAACTAGAGGAAGAAGAAGAACAACAAAACCCTCAAAGTTAGTAGAAAGAAAAAAATAACAGATCAGAGAAGAAATAGAGACTTTAAAAAATCAGATCAGATCAGTCGCTCAGTCGTGTCCGACTCTTTGCGACCCCATGAATCGCAGCATGCCAGGCCTCCCTGTCCAACACCAACTCCCGGAGTTCACTGAGACTCACGTCCATCGAGTCAGTGATGCCATCCAGCCATCTCATCCTCTGTCGTCCCCTTCTCCTTCCTGTGAGTCAACTCTTCGCATGAGGTGGCCAAAGTACTGGAGTTTCAGCTTTAGCATCATTCCTTCCAAAGAAATCCCAGGGCTGATCTCCTTCAGAATGGACTGGTTGGATCTCCCTGCAGTCCAAGGGACTCTCAAGAGTCTTCTCCAACACCACAGTTCAAAAGCATCAATTCTTCGGTGCTCAGCCTTCTTCACAGTCCAACTTTCACATCCATACATGACCACAGGAAAAACCATAGCCTTGACTAGACGAACCTTTGTTGGCAAAGTGATGTCTCTGCTTTTGAATATGCTATCTAGTTTGGTCATAATTTTTCTTCCAAGGAGTAAGCGTCTTTTAATTTCATGGCTGCAGTCACCATCTGCAGTGATTTTGGAGCCCAGAAAAATAAAGTCTGACACTGTTTCCACTGTTTCCCCATCTGTTTCCTATGAAGTGATGGGACCGGATGCCATGATCTTCATTTTCTGAATGTTGAGCTTTAAGCCAACTTTTTCACTCTCCACTTTCACTTTCATCAAGAGGCTCTTTAGTTCCTCTTCACTTTCTGCCATAAGGGTGGTGTCATCTGCATATCTGAGGTTATTGATATTTCTCCTGGCAATCTTAATCCGTGCTTGTGCTTCTTCCAGCCCAGTATTTCTCATGATGTACTCTGCATATAAGTTAAATAAACAGGGTGACAATATACAGCCTTGACGTACTCCTTTAAATAGAAACTATCAATGAAATTAAAAGTTGGCTCTTTGAAAAGATAAACAAAATTGATAAACTTTTAGCCATACTCATTTATAAAAATAAGAGTGCTTAAATCAATAAAACTAGAAATGAAAAAGAAGTTATATCTGACACCACCGAAATGGACCATAAGGAACTACTACAGGCAAATATATATATATATATATATATATATACACCAATAAAATGGACAGTCTAGAAAAAATGGAAAAATTCTTATGAAAGTACAATCTTAAAAAACTGAACCAAAAATAAATAGAAAATATGAAGAGACCAATCACAATTTTTGAAAAGGAATCTGTGATTAAAAAACTTCAACAAACAGAAGTCCAGGACTAGATGGCTTCATAGGCTTTTAGAGAAGAGGCAACACCTATCCTTCTGAAGCTATTTAAAAAAAAAAAAACTTCAGAGGAAGGAAAACTTACAAATGCATTCTATCACCCTGATATCAAAACCAAAGATACTACAAAAAAAAAAAAAAAAGAAGAAAATTAAAGGACAACATCACTGATGAACATACATGCAAAAAACCTCAACAAAATACTAGCAACTGAAACCAACAAAATATTAAAAGGATCATACATCATGATTAAGTGGGATTTTAGCCCAAGGATACAAAGATTTTTCAATATCAGCAAATCAATCAGTGTGATATACCACATTAAGAAATTGAAGAATGAAAACCATATGATCATCTCAACAGGTACAGAAAGAACTTTTGATAAAATTCAACATCCAGTATGATAAAACACCAAAAAGTAGACAGTGAGGGAACAAAACTCAACACACTAAAAGTCTTATATGGCAAACCCACACCTAACATTATATTCAATGGTGAAAAGATGGAAGCATTTCCTCTAAGATCAGGAACAAGACAAGGATATCCACTCTCATTACTTTTATTGAATATAATTTTACAAGTCCTAGTTACATAAATCAGAGAAGAAAAATAAAAAAGAATTCAAACTGGGAAAATAGAAGTAAAACATATATAATATCATATAAGAAACGAATCGCCAGTCTAGGTTAGATGCAGGATACAGGAAGTTTGGGGCTGGTGCACTGGGATAACCCAGAGGGATGGTAAGGGGAAGGAAGTGGGAGGGGGGTTCAGGATGGGGAACACGTGTACACCCATGGTGGATGCATGTTGATGTATGGCAAAACCAGTACAATATTGCAAAGTAAAAAGAAAAATAAATAAATAAAAAATAAATAAATAAATAAAAGATGAAAAAAAATTTTCACTTTTTGTAGGTGACATGATACTATACACAGAAAATTCTGAAGATGAAACCAGAAATCTACTAGACCTCATCAATCAATTCAGTAAAGTTGCAAAATACAAAATTAATACAGAAATTTGTTGCATTTTTATACACTAACATCTAAAAAGAAATGAAGGAAACAATCCATTTATCATCACATCAAAATAATAATTCATCTAGGAATAAACCTTCTTAAGGCAGCAAAAGATCCATACTCAGAAAGCTATAAGATGCTGATGAAAGAAACTGAATATGTCAAAAACAGATGCAAAGATATACCATGATTTTGCATTACACGAATCAATTGTCAAAATGACTATATTACCCAAGGCAACCTATGGCTTCAAGGCAATCTCTATCAAATTACCAACAGCATTTTTCATAGAACCAAAACAAAAAACTTTAACTCTGTATGGAAACACAAGAGACCCGAAATAGCCAAAGAAATCTTGAGAAAGAAAAATTGAGCTGGAGGAATCAGTCCATGGAATTCTGTACAGTCCCTGGAATTCTCCAGCCAGAATACTGGAATGGGTAGCCTTTTCCTTCTCCAGAGGATCTTCCCAACCCAGGGATCAAACCCAAGTCTCCCGCGTTGCTGGTGGATTCTTTACCAACTGAGCCACAAGGGAAGCCCAAGAATACTGGAATGGGCAGCCTATCCCTTCTCCAGAGGATCTTCCAGACCCAGGAATTGAGCCAGGGTCTCCTGCTTTGCAGGCAGATTTTTTACCAACTGAGCTATCAGGGAAGCCCTTCACAGAACTAAAACAAGAATATTTTTATTCTGTATGGAAACACAAGAGACCCCCACATAGCCAAAGCAATCTTGAGAAAGAAAAAATGAGCTGGAGAAATCAGGCACCCTGAATTTGGACTATCCTATAAAGCTACATCATCAAAACTGTACAGTATTGTCTCAAAAACAGAAATATAAATCAATGGAACAGGATAGACAGCCCAGAAATAAACCCACACACCTACATTCAGTTA
Organism: Bos indicus; assembly: GCF_029378745.1. NCBI lineage: Eukaryota > Metazoa > Chordata > Mammalia > Artiodactyla > Bovidae > Bos > Bos indicus. The sequence continues at coordinate 2,054,344 of NC_091785.1, forward strand.
GTCCACAATGAAGGAGGCAAGAACATACAATGGATAAAAGACAGTCTCTTCAACAGTGGTGCTGGAAAACTGGACAGCTACATGTAAAAGAATGAAATTAGAACATCCTCTAACACCACATACAAAAATAAACTCAAAATTTATTAAAGACTAAATATAATACTGGATACTGTAAAACTTCTAGAGGAAAACTTAGACATAGACTCTTTGACAAATCTCAGCAATATAATTTTGATCCACTTCCTAGAGCAATGGAAATTTAAAAAAGGAAAAACAAGTGGGACCTAATTAAACTTAAAACCTTTGCATAGCAAAAGAAGTCATAAACAAGACAAAAAGATAACCTACTGAATAGAAGAAAATATTTGCAAATGATGCAACCTACAAGGGATTAATCTCCAAAATATACAAACAACCCATACAGCTTAATATGAAAAATCAATAGTAAAATGGACAGAATTTCTAAATATACTTCTCCAGAGAAGACACAGATGGTGAACAGGCACATGAAAATATGCTCAACGTGACTAACTAGGAGAGGACTGCAAATCAAAAATACCATGAAGTACCATCATCAAAATGTCTGCAAATAAATTCAGGAGAGGGTGTGGATAACAAAGAACCTCCCTACATTATTGGTGGGGACTTAAATTGGTACAACTACTCTGGAGAAAAATATGGTGGGTTCTTAAAAAACTAAAAATAAAATTACCATATGATCCAAAGATCCTAGTCCATCTGGAGAAAACTATAATTCAAAAAGATACAAACACCCAAGTGTTCATTGCAGCACTATTTAAAATAGTTAAGACATGGAAGCAACCTATTGATGAATGTATAAAAAAGACACAGTACATGTATGTACATTGGAATATTACTCTTCCATTAAAAAAGAATGAAATAATGTTATTTTGCAGCACTATGACCAAAGACAAGTATCATAGGATATCACTTACATGTAAAATATACAAAGAAAAACATACAAATGAACTTATTTACAAAATGGAGACTCACAGACATAGAAAACAAAATTCCTGGTAGCTCAGCTGGTAAAGAATCTGCCTGTAATGCAGGAGAACCCAGTTCTTGAGTTCTCTTGATTCTTGGGTCGGGAAGACCCTCTGGAGAAGGAATAGGCTCCCCACATCAGTATTCTTAGGCTTCCCTAGTGGGTCAGTCAGTAAAGAATCTATCTGCAATGTGGGAGACCTGGGTTTGATCCCTGGGTTGGGAATATCCTCTGTAGGAGGGCATGGCAGCCCACTCCAGTACTCTTGTTTGGATAATCCCCATGGATAGAGGAGCCTGGTGGGCTACAGTCCATGGGGTTGCAAAGAGTCAGACATGACTGAACAACTAAGCACAGCACAGGGAAGAAATAGGGAGGAGGAATAAATCAGGAGGTTGGGAATTAACATAAGCACACTACTGTATATAAAACAAAGATCCACTGTATAACACAAGAAACTATATTCAGTACTCTGTGATAACCTATTTAGGAAAAGAATCTGAAACTGAATAAATAGATAGTTTTTCATTAATTTTTTTTTTGTTTCCGTTTTTTTTTAATTAATTAATTTATTTTTTCAATTTTAATTAAAAAAAAATTATACATGTGTTCCCCATCCTGAACCCTCCTCCCTCCTCCCTCCCCATACCATCCCTCTGGGTCGTCCCAGTGCACCAACCCCAAGCATCCAGCATCGTGCATTGAACCTGGACTGGCATCTCGTTTCATACATGACATTTCACATGTTTCAATGCCATTCTCCCAAATTTTCCCACCCTCTCCCTCTCCCACAGAGTCCATAAGCCTGTTCTATACATCAGTGTCTCTTTTGCTGTCTCGTATACAGGGTTATCATTACCATCTTTCTAAATTCCATATATATGCGTTAGTATACTGTATTGGTGTTTGTCCTTCTGGCTTACTTCACTCTGTATAATAGGCTCCAGTTTCATCCACCTCATTAGAACTGATTCAAATGTATTCTTTTTAATGGCTGAGTAATACTCCATTGTGTATATGTACCACTGCTTTCTTATCCATTCATCTGCTGATGGACATCTAGGTTGTTTCCATGTCCTGGCTATTATAAACAGTGCTGCGATGAACATTGGGGTACACGTGTCTCTTTCCCTTCTGGTTTCCTCAGTGTGTATGGCCAGCAGTGGGATTGCTGGATCATAAGGCAGTTCTATTTCCAGTTTTTTAAGGAATCTCCACACTGTTCTCCATAGTGGCTGTACTAGTTTGCATTCCCACCAACAGTGTAAGAGGGTTCCCTTTTCTCCACACCCTCTCCAGCATTTATTATTTGTAGACTTTTGGATCGCAGCCATTCTGACTGGTGTGAAATGGTATCTCATAGTGGTTTTGATTTGCATTTACATATAACTGAAACCAACATGATATTGTAAATCTACTATGCTTCAATTTAAAAAAAGAAAAAATGTTAATCACCACAAGGTTTCCAAAATGTATTGAAAATATTAACCCATGGATTGAAAAAGCTATGAAATCTTCAAGAAGAATACAAAGAGAACAAGCCCAATCCAAACACATATTACTCAGATTGCTAAAAATCAGAGAAAGGTAATCTGAAAAGGAGCCAAATGAAAAACATTTTGTGTAGAGATTTTTTTAAATGATAAAAACATATAACTGTCTCTTGATAATACTAAACATGACAGATGCCAAAAGTTAAGGCATTCTTAACATGCTGCGGAGGAAAAGTTAAATTCACATCAGAATCCTCTATTCAGTGACTATATTTTTCCAAAATGAAAGTTGAGTAAAGACTACTTCAGTCTGAGAAGTTTGAGTTTTCTCCAGTAAGCCTATATTATAAGAAAAGCTTAAGGAAATAAATTAAATTAAAGAGGTAAGAGATTTTTGAAAAGTGGGAAGAAAGTAAAACCATAAACTATAATAGTATTTGATAAATCAAGAATGTATATTGTAATACCTAGTGTAATCATCAAAACTAGATTTTAAAGGTATACAATTTATAAGATGTTAAATAAGTGGAAATGAAATCTTCAATGCAAACAAAAGTAAAAAATACAAAAAGGAAATAGACATTTAGTGAGTGGTATATTCAATTTCTAACACATCAGTAATTATCTTACATATAAATTAACTTAATTCACTTAAAAGATAAAATGAAAAAATTAGATGTAAAAGGTATGCAATTTGAAATAGATTCATCTAAAACAAAAAAATAAAAGGATGGGAATATATGTATAAAAAAGATTGGAAAATCTGTATAAAGATCAGAATATATTATACAGAGTAGATGCTAAGGGGGAAATTATTACTAGAGATGAAAGGAGACACTGAATAATGACAAACATTTAAATGCTTTTTGCACCCACCCTCGCAACCACCTTCAAGGAAGGTGAAGCTATTAAGCTTTGAGATCTAATTACAGTATGGGGCTCTCTCAAGGACAGCCTTCTCCATTTCTAAAAAATATCAATTTTATAATAACAGTAAATACCTAGTTGGTATTTACTGTTCTCTGAATACTCAAAATTATTTTCAACAGTAGGCATTCAGATAGGAACCAAACAAAAACACAATTTGGCTGACTGTGACACCTGTCTTTAACATAGTGTTTCTTTTCCCTTTTTCTCTTTTAATTTATTTAAGATACAGAATTGTTTGTCATACAGAAGTCCTTTATTCTAGATTTTGCTGGTTAAATTGCCATGGCAGTGTTTAATGTATTCTTCTGACCTGTATTTCCTGTAAAAGGGTGGCCAAATTTGGAGGTTTATATGAATTAGCCTAAATTTTTGTTAAGAATACTTTATAGGTGATTATGTGAATTACACCTGAAGAATCATACTACCTGGTTTGTATCTGTGATATTAGCAGTATTTATGACCTTTGCAAAATCCACTATTTCATTAGGAGGCTGTAAATTGGTGATATTCTAATAATATTTGATATTTGTTTTGTTCCAATTGCAAAAATGCATTGCCTAACTCAGCTCAGTTATTCAGTCATGTTCGACTCTTTGCAACCCATGGACTGCAGCATGCCAGGTTTCCCTGTCCATCACCAACTCCCGGAGCTTGCTCAAACTCATGTCCAATGAGTCAGTGATGCCACCCAACCATCTCGTCCCCTGTTGTCCCCTTCTCCTCCCACCTTCAATCTGTCCTATCTACAGGGCATTAATCAGAATGTATGTTATGTTCTAAAAAGAGTGTCCTATTATGGCCACTCTTTAGTTAATTTATTGAGCACGTAATATGTGTCTGCTATTCCTAGACTATAAAGGCACAGTAAGACACAAGAGAGACAAGATCAGTGTTTTAGTGATCCTGGTACTATGTTGAAGAAAAAAAGACAATAATAAGTGAATAATGAAAGTAATTTCAGATTATCTTAAGCATGAAAGAAACTAACTAGGTGAAGTGATAGTGACCTGTAGAAAAATAATTTTAGATACATTAATCCAGTTCCCCCTACTATAGTCTCTGACCATGTACTAATCCCCAAAAGCCCATAAGCAAGACTATAGGTACAGGATGAAAAATGTGGTCTTAGGATAGTAATATAACAATAAAATGGTTAGTTCAGTTATGGAGAAAAGAGTGTGGGAAATTATTTTCCCGACACTCATCAACAGAACATTTGCTTTTAAATTCATCTTTATGAAACTTCTGAATCCTGATTTTTAAAAACTGAAATGCACAGAAGTCATGGTTTGATCTATCACAATCTCTCCATCTTAGTTATTAGGGCAAGGTATTTGAAAGGACTGAGGATAAGCTTTTTAAAATCAAGTTTATTTTTTCTCTATGAAAAAAAAAATTGAGACCAAACCCCAAAAGGGGAAAAGTTGTCTTCTTTTTCACCCTACTTTCTCTATCAAAATTAATCTTAAGGTCCCATTCTTAGAATACAGGAGGGAAAAAGAGGCAAAGTGGGAAGATGACTGGGACTTGAGATGGAGATTGTGTCCTCTGCCTGAAAGGTGATGGAAAAACTTCCATCTCACATATTTTTGCTTCATGGTCCATCAGTAATGTTGATGCAGGATATTCATCTGTTCATGCTTTGAAGACAGAATTCTTCAGTTATTTCCAGGGTGAAGACTGAAATCTCTTTGAGTTTGTAGAGGGAAGACGTTAGGTGAGGAATATGGTTTAATCCTTCTGTACCACTTGAAGTTGTACATGACCCAGACAAATTATTTAAATTTCTAAGTCTTAGTTTCATCATCTATAAAATGGAAAGACACTTTGTTTTCTTTGATTTTATATGTCACCTCCTTGACTGAGCCCGAATAACTGGTAGAACGTTATTTGCGTGTGTTTCTGAGATATCTCCTGAAGAGACTCAGCATTTGACTCAGTAGACAAAAATACTTCACCAATAGGAGTGGGCATCGTTCTACCCACTGAGGACCTGAACAGGACAAAAAAGAGGGAGGAAGAGTGAATTCATGCTCTCTGTTTGGACTGAGGCATACATCTTTTCCTGCCCAAGGATATCAGTGCTTCTGGTTCAAAGGCTTTCAGATTCAGGCTGGAACTCATACCAATGGCAATCTATTCTCAGGCCTTCAGAATTTACTGAATTACACCTACAACATTCCTGGTTCTCCAATTTGCTGACAGCAGATCATGGGACTGCTCCACTGCTATAAGTGTGTGAGCCAGATTCTATAATAGAGCTCCTTTTATCTATCTATCTATCTATCTATCTATCTATCTATCCTACCACTAATGCTGAAAAAGATGAAGTTGAATGGTTCTATGAACCTACAAGGCCTTCTAGAATTAACACCGAAAAAAGGTGTTTTTTTATATCATAGGGAATTGTAATGCAAATGTAGAAAGTCAAGAGATACTTGGAGTAACAGGCAAGTTTGGAATGAAGCAGGAGAAAGGCTAACAGAGTTTTGCCAAGAGAATGCACTGGTCATAGGAAACACCCTTTTCCAACAACACAAGAGATGACTCTACCTATGGAATCACCAAATGGTCAATACTGAAATCAGACTGATTATATTCTTTGCAGTCAAAGATGGAGAAGCTCTATACAGTCAGCTAAAACAAGACCTGGACCTGATTGTAGCTCAGATCATCAGCTCCTTGTTATAAAATTCAGGCTTAAATTGAACAAAGTAGGAAAACCACTAGGCCATTCAGGTAAGACCTAAATCAAATCCCTTGTGATTATACAGTGGAGGTGATGAATAGATTCAAGGGATTAGATCTGATACACAGAGTGCCCAAAGAACTATGGACAAAGGATAGCAATATTTTACAGGAGGTGGAGTCCAAAACCATCTTCAAGAAAAAGATGTGCAAAAAGGCAAGATTGTTGTCTGAGGAGGCCTTAAAAATAGCTGAGAAAAGAAGAGAAGCAAAAGGCAAAGGAGAGAGGGAAAGATATATCCAACTGAATGCAGAGTTCGAGAGAACAGCAAGGAGAGATAAGAAAGCCTTTCTAAGTGATCAGTGCAAAGAAATAGAGGAAAACAATAGAATGGGAGACTACAGATATCATCAAGGAAATTAAAGATACCAAGGGAACATTTCATGCCAAGATGGGCACGATAAAGGACAGAAACAGTATGGACCTAACAGAAGCAGAAGAGATTAAGAAAAGGTGACAGGAATATGCAGAATAACTGTACAAAAAAGCTCTCAATGACTCAGATAACCATGATGGCATGGTCACTCACCTAGAGTCAGATATCCTGGAGTGTGAAAGCAAGTGGGCCTTAGGAAACATTACTACAAACAAAGCTAGTGGAAGTGATAGAATTCTAGCTGAGCTATTTCAAATCCTAAAAGATAATGTTGTTAAAGTGCTGCACTCAATATGCCAGCAAACTTGGAAAACTCAGCAGTGGCCACAGGACTGGAAAAAATCAGTTTTCATTCCAATACCAAAGAAAGGCAATGCCAAAGAATGATCAAATTATCATACAATTGTGCTCATTTAACAGGCTAGTAAGACAATGCTGAAAACCCTTAAAGATAGGCTTCAACAGTATGTGAACTGAAATTTTCCAGATGTACAAGCTGGATTTAGAAAAGGTAGAGGAACCAGAGATCAAATTGCCAACATTTGCTGAATCATAGAAAAAGAAAGGGAATTTCAGAAAAAACACCTACTTCTGCTTCATTGACTATACTAAAGCCTTTGACTGTGTGAATCACAACAAACTGTGGGAAATTCTTTAAAAAATGTGAATACCAGAGCATTCTTCCTGAGAAAACTTGTATGCAGGTCAAAAAAGAACAGTTAGAACTGGATATAGAGCAACAGACTTGTTAAAAATTGGGAAAGGAGTATGTCAAGGCTGTATATTATCACCTTACTTATTAAATTAATATGCAGAGTACATCATGGAAAATGCCAGGCTGGATGAAGCACAAACTAGAATCAAGATTGCTGGAAGAAATATCAATAACCTCAGATATGCAGATGACACCACTCTTATGGCAGAAAGTGAAGAGAAACTAGACAGTCTCTTGATGAAGGTGAAAGACCAGAGTAAAAAAGCTCGCTTAAACCTCAACGATCAACAAGCTAAGATCATGGCATCCAGTTCCATCCCTTCATGGCAAATAGATAGGGAAACAATGGAAAAAGAGATCCCCCCCACCTTGGGCTCCAAAATCACTGTGGATGGTAACTGCAGCCATGAAATTGAAAGATGCTTGCTCTTTAGAAGAAAAGCTATGACAACCCTAGACAGTATGTTCAAAAGCAGAAATGTTACTTTGCTGACAAAGTTTTGTTTAGTTGAAGCTATGGCTTTTCTAGTAGTCATATGTGAATCTGACTCATTGGAAAAGACCTTGATGCTGAGAAAGACTGAAGACAAGAGGAGAAGGGGATGACAGAGGATAAAATGGTTGGATGACATCACCAACTCGATGGACATGAGTTTGAGTAAGCTCCGGGAGTTGGTGATATATAGGGAAGCGTGGCGTGCTGCATTCCATGGGGGTCACAAAGAGTCAGACATGACTAAGGGACTGAACAAAATTAGATGCATTATAAATGGAATTTTCCACATTTCTTTTGACTAAGAATGATTATATATTCTTCACTCTCAATTAGGGTGAAAATTATCAATAATCTTTACTATAAAAGATAACACACACACACATATATATATATATACATAATATATAAATATGAATGGCATCTATTTAGAATAACAAAGGATGTGATCTTGCCATTGCTCTATAATTGTTTTTTCTTGTGTTCTTGTGCTTAGTCATGTCTGACTCTTTGCAGCCCCATGACTACAGCCCTCCAGGCACTTCTGTCCATGGAATTTCCCAGGCAAGAATACTGGGGTGGATTGCCAACTCATTCTCCAGAGGCTCTTCCTGACCCAGGGATAGAACCCACATTTCCTTTGTCTCCTGCATTGGCAGGCAGATTCTTTATCACTGCTCTACCTGAGAAGCCCACCATTGCTTTATAGACTTCCCATTAAAATTTTTATATTCTTGGGAGGCATGGTTCAACCAAGGAATGATTTAATCAGCATCTGGAGATATTCATTTGGCATATGTGTGAGGGGAAGGAAACACATTAACTGGAAAGGAACATTCTTTGTTCCCTGCAAGTTATTGATCTGACCATATGGATGGAACTTCAGTATTATACTTGACTAGGAGAAATCTCTGGTTTGGGCCCCTAGGGTCAAGTTTTTTTCCATTATAATGTTAAACATTTGAAAGTCGTATTTGTTCACTAAATTGCAAAATTATTCTTTTTTTTGCATCAAAAATTGATTCTTATGAGTGCTTTCCATTTTAGCACAAATAGTTTATATGTCAGGACATATGCTTACTTCTTCAACATCATTTTAATAAAAAAAAATGGACTGGAATCTATCAGGAATATTTAGTCACAACAAGAGGGAGGGAAATTTGACTAACATGTTATTTTCTTATGAAAGTGTTGACAAAGATAATTTTCTAAATAGGTTCTGATCTTTGCTAAATCTTTCTCCCTAGAGAGAATGCCAATATTTGACTGAAGTGGCAAGAAAAGCTTATTCTCTAATTATACTTTCTCTGCATGGATTGGATAGAAAGGCATACAAAGTAAAGAAGAAACTCACATTCTGTAAACTCTAGAAATTCTATTGTGACCAATGCTGTAGTGTCATGTACTGAGGGATTCTCTACTACATTAATTATTGAAGGAAATTAAATCAACATCCTCATTACTAACAATCTTCTACTCTATGCTTACTATAGGATTCTTTTAAAGCAAGGGTTAAAGAATTGGGAAATCTGTGATCTCTTTAATAACAAGGCATTTTAAAATTATTTATTTAATATAGTCCTTGAAGATTACCTTTTCCTGTCCACCCATCCTGTGGTTTTATAAATGAGGAAACAAGATCTAGGGAGAACATGTCAGTCATTGTTGTTTTTTTTTCCCAGTCATTGTTAAGTGAGAGAAACAGAACCAGTAGGGGAAGATGGATAGATAGATGATTGATAGATAAACAGATGTAGATAAATTTCTGTCATTTAAGCCAATGAACTTGCAATGACTTGTTACAGCAGCCTTAGGAAATGAAAACAATGTAGGCTATCAGAAAGAGCAGTCTTGAACTCTTTGGCATGAACTCAGGATATGGCCTACTGGTTGAATTTCTTCTTCCAAGAAATCTCAATTCTGCCATTAAGACCATTTAACTAATTGATTGAATCAGGCCCAGCTAGAGTATGTAGGATAAACTCCTTCACTCACAGCCAACTGATTATGAATGTCAATCATATTTACAAAATGCCTTCACAGCAACTCCTCGATTAGTATTTGATTAAATTACTGGGAATTATAACCCAAACAAGTTGACACGTAAAGCTGACCATCACAGAAGATAAATGACTCATTTATGTCACAAAATTAGTAATAGTATTCCAATGTTCAACCCAGCTAAATATTAAAATGAGCCAGCCTGTGTGGACAAAGGATGGATACCAGTTAACATTTCTTTGTATGTTATTTTTGTTGTTCAGTATTAGTATTACTGTAGTGCAAATACAAAAATGGAGAAACAAGGCAGGAGGAGATTAAATATCTTGCCAAATCTGTGCCTGTTACAGCTTACATCTGACCTTCCTTTATCTCTCAACTGTCTGCTATCAGACCCCTCGCTCACTGGCTCCTGGTATTGTTTCCTGAGGTCTCCATTAAAAGCCAGAAGCAGCTTGGCCCTTCCTTTCCTTTGTAAAAGGCATCACAGCAGAGGTCTCTTTTAAATGCTGCAATCACAGGAAATTTTGAGTCACTTCCTGAATAGGCAACACTCAGAATTACCAAATGTGACAGTGCTCCACTCCAATCACCACTGGAAAATGATGTCATTGAGTGATAGAGAAGTGGTTAAAATGAAAACCTCTTGCTCAAAGCATTAGGCATCTTTTTAAACAACATCAACCTCTATTTGCAGACAATAACCTGGGTATCCACCAGGCCTCAAGACTTACTGCCTCTATTCCAGCCTCTAAAATAATTTCAGAGAAGCAAATAAAGAAAATGTGATACTATCAGAGAACCCTGTGTCTTGTTGTTGCCCTGGGATCTTTGGGCTGTCAGTTCATTTCAGTCACTCAGTCATGTCTGACTCTTTGGGACCTCATGGCATGCAGCATGCAAGACTTCCCTGTCCATCCCAACTTCCAGAGCTTGCTCAAACTCATGTCCATTGAGTCTGTAGTGCCATCCAGCCATCTCATCCTCTGTCACTCTCTTCTCCTCCTGCCCTCAATCTTTCCCAGCATCAGGGTCTTTTCCAGTGAGTCAGTTCTTCACATCAGGTGGTCAAAGTATTAGAGTTTCAACTTCAGCATCAGTCCTTCCAATGAATATTCAGGACTGATTTCTCTTAGGATTTACTGGTTTGATCTCCTACCTGTCCAAAGGACTCTCATGAGTTTTCTCCAACACCACAGTTTGGTCTGTGGATTATCACCATTGATGCAACAGTGATATACTGGTTATCTCAGTTGAAATTCATGGGAGACTTTCTTTGGAAAAGACAGGAAATTGAGAGTCCTGGATAACATGTGCCAGAAGACTCCCTAAGACCTTTTGTTGTTGTTGTTTAGTCTCTCAGTCTTATTTGACTATCTGAGACCCCATGGAAAGTAGCCTGCCAGGCTTCTCTGTCCATAGAACTTCCCAGGCAAGAATACTGGAGTGAGTTGCCATCTCCTACTCCAGGGATCAAACCTGAGTCTCCTGCATCTCCTGCATTGGCAGGCAGTTTCTTTACCACTAGTATCACCTGGATAACAAGCTCAGGGCACTCTCATGTAGTCCATTTTCAAAACAAACCTGAATTTGTTACTTTCTGGGGTCACACATAAGAATGTTCTATATACAATGAATTGACACCTAAAGAAGTAAGACTTTGAAAGAATGAATTCTTACTCCCTGAGGGACAGGGAAGCCTGGTGTGCTATAGTCCATGGGGTCACAAAGAATCAGACATGACTTGGCAACTGAACAACAAAATATTCAAAAAGAGGAGACAACTCAGAAAGCTATATAATTCCTGAGAAAAGTCAAATTATTTATTTGCTAATGACCCTCACCCACTATCTTGTCTAGTGATGAGCAAGCTCAGCAGAATGGAACTGGGTGAGATGACTAGCTGCAAGGTCAGTAGCTCATACGAGTACTAGTATAAAACCTCCGTAAGTTATTGACATGTGGACTTTGAAGACTTTATTTTCCCCCAAAGGCTATTTCTTATAAGCAGAAAGCTTCTATTATCCAAACATAGCTAGATTTTTGTTTCCTCTTCCTTTGGCACTGTCAATAAATATATTGAGTACACCAAAGTGAGGTACCTATTTGGAAGAGCTTTCCTATGTATATCCAGCTATGCCTAAACATTTTTTTTTTTTTAATTGGACAGTAAGACCTATAGAAGTACTGTGTATCTAAGGATAGAAATGATAATTTTCTTTTAATTTGAAATGTGTGTGTGTATAGCAGTGAGTTTAGGGGTGTGTTGGATGATGGGGTGCATTCTGCTGATTTTTGCTTGGAAGTCTTCTCTGATAAACTTTGATTTTGCTCAGCTATTTGACTTGACCATTATCTGGCATGCCTTACTGACTGTGTAAACTCAGGCAATTTATTAATTTCTCAGATATAAATTTGAATAATAGTGTCTTTCATGTATGTTCATATAAAGATTAAACAAGTAAATTCATGTAAAATACCTAGTACCATTACTTTGAGACTAAAGCATATATTCAACTAATATTAGTAATTATACATGTAGTGTTTGGCAAAAGACTTAATGCATAATAAGCACTTTAAATAAGCTATTGTCTCTCACTTCCACAACTACTACCCATAACTTTTAGCCTTTTTCATCAATTAGCAGACCTTACTCCAATTGGCTATTTGGCTATTTGTAGACATCCTATCATGTTTCATGGAATGAAATTTATCAGTTAAACATATAATAGCACTGATTCTGAAGACAATTTCAAACTAGCAGTTCTCAAAGTGTACTGAGTAATCAAATTATCATTTACTGAAAGATTTAAAGACAACAAGCCTTTTTTTGTATAAGTTTTTGCTTGTTTGAATTAAATTACTGAGATGTCAGATAATAATCAACCATGTACGGTATTTTACCTCAGTTAAATTCCATGAACTTTTGTTGAGCAACTTCTCTCATCAGAATGCAGTGCTATACTCTCTAGAGAGTACAAAACTTGATAAGATTGATCCATGCACTCATAAATTCAGAGATCTTATGAAAGTTAAAATTCAAAATACTAGTTATAGATTTTGTGAATGTTTAAGTAAATAGGAAAAGTATTACTTGGAAAATTTTCAGTTCCAAATGACAAACCCAATTAGCTTAAACATGGGAGAGAGGGTAGAATAGGAAAGCACTGCTTCAAGGAATTGAAATCAAGGAATACTTAGTTTCTAGCATGATTAAATCCAGACCGAGGTGTTGAAGTACTAGAATAATTTGTTTCTCTTTTTGTTGCTGTTCAGTGGCTCAGTCATGTCTGACTCTTCGCAACACCATGGACTGCAGTATGCCAGGCTTCCCTGTCCTCCACTATTTCCTGGAGTTTGCTCAAACTCGTGTCCATTGAGCCAATGATGTCATCCATCCATCACACCCTCTGTTACCCTCTTCTCCTCCTGCCCTCAGTCTTTCCCAGCATCAGGGTATTTTCCAATGAGTCCGCTCTTCACGTCAGGTGGCCAAAGTATTGGAGTTTCAGCTTCAGCATCAGTCCTTCCAATGAATATTCAGGACTGATTTCCTTTAGAATTGACTGGTTTCATCTCTTTGCTGTCCAAGGGACTCTCAAGAGTCTTCTCCAGAACCACAATTCAAAAGCATCCATTCTTCAGTGCCAGGTTTCTTTATGGTCCAACTCTCAAATCCATACATAACTACATGAAAAACCATAACTTTGACTAGATGGACTTTTCTTGGCAAAGTGATGTCTCTGCTTTTTAAAATGCTGTCTAGGTTTGTCAGATTTTCTTCCAAGGAGAAAGCGTCTTTTAATTTCATGTCTGCAGTCACTGTCCACAGTGATTTTGAAGCCCAAGAAAATAAAGTCTGGCACTACTCCATTGTTTCCCCATGTATTTGCCATGAAGTGATGGGATGTGATGCCATGATGTTAGTTTTTTGAATGTTGAGCTTTAAGCCATCTTTCTCACTCTCCTCTTTCACCTTCATCAAAAGGCTCTTTAGTTCCCTTTCACTTTCTGCCATTAAGGTGGTGTCATCTGCATATCTGAAGTTATTAATATTTCTCTTGACAATCTTGATTCCAGTTTGTGCTTCATCCAGCCCAGCATTTCACATGATGTACACTGCATATAAATTAAATAAGCAGGGTGATAATATACAGCATTGACCTAATCCTTTCACACTTTTGAACCAGTACATTGTTCCATGTCCAGTTCTCTCTCTATACTCTCTCTGTTTTAGCTGGGTTTCCTGTGTTGACTTCATTATCATCTTGATTCCCATATACTGTGCGATTACGTGTTAGCTAGGTCCAGATTCACATTTTCATAGTTGGGCAATTATGAAGGAAAGTGAGTGTTGCTTTCTCAAAGGATTTTGCAAAAGATAATTTCATTTATTTCCATCATATTGGGGGGTGCTAAACATTAATGTAAAGGCAGTATCTTAGAACCCCAAAGCCTAGCCAAATTGGCCCACTATGCTTAAAATTGACACCAAAATTAAACCAATACTTTACATCTGTCTTCAAACCAAATGTAAATACATCTTAATTCCAAGAACATTAACAAATTTGTAAAATTTATTTGTAATTGTTACTGCTATGATTAGAATGAAAGCAATATATAATCTAAATGTGTATCTATATATATATAGTGAAAGTGAAATATATAGTGATACATAATCACTTTATGTATATATATATATGTATTTACATATATGAAACCTCAATTGTCTTTTTATAGTAATAAAAATATGTGATTATTTATTTTAATTTACATTAAATAAAATAGTGTTCACAATATTTCTTTCATGCTATGCCCTGTGCCAAAGTACTTACTTGCAAATTTGGTTTAGTGTTTTAAATATTTTCAATGATTAATGTCTAGTTCTTAAAATAAAAAATAATTTAGAAACTCACAGAATACTCGAGAACCCAATGTTTTTAGCTAAATAAGATATCCAAGAACCAATAGCAATGACATAAAATTAAATTATAACAGATTTCATTGACATCTATGATATGAAATTTTTTGAATAACAATAAATTAGTTTAAGTTGAAACGTGCTTTAAAGTCTGTTTAAATATTAATTACCATAAAAATACAATGTTTATGGTAATATTCACAGAATTCCATACTATTCCTTATTGTTTATTCAGATTCTGAAAACTCTTTTTAGCAACACAATTCTATAATATGGATAACAAATGAAAATACATAAAGAATGAAATGAAAACATTTTAAATGTATATATTAAAAGACATATAAGATAATATACATATATTAATTGAGATATAAGAAAAAAATTTCAGTGCTCCATTTTTAGAAACTGAATTTATAAAAATATAAATTGTAGCCTTTACCAGCTTTTCAAAGCAGTTATATATATATATACATGAAAAATTTGGCTTAAAATTCAACATTCAGAAAACTAAAATCATGATATCTGGTCCCATCACTTCATGGCAAGTAGATGGGAAAACAATGAAAACAGTGAGAGAATGTTTTTTGGGGCTCCAAAATCACTGCAGATGGTGACTGCAGCCATGAAATTAAAAGATGCTTGTTCCTTGCAAGAAAAACTATGACCAACCTAGACAGCATATTAAAAAGCAGAGACATTACTTTGCCTAAAATAGGTCCATCTAGTCAAAGCTAGTTTTTCCAGTAGTCATGTATGAATGTGACAGTTGGACTATAAAGAAAGCTGAACACCAAAGAATTGCTGCTTTTGAAGTGTGGTTTTGGAGAAGACTCTTGACAGTCCCTTGGACCACAAGGAGATCCAACCAGTCCATCATAAAGGAAATCAGTCCTGAATATTCATTGGAAGGACTGATGCTGAAGCTGAAACTCCAATATTTTGGCCACCTGATGCAAAGAAAGCTGACTCATTTGAAAAGACCCTGATGCTAGGAAAGATTGAAGGCAGGAGAAGGGGACGACACAGGATGAGATGGTTGGATGCCATCACAGACTAGATGGACATGAGTATGAGCAAGCTCCAGGAGTTGGTAATGGACAGGGAAGTCTGGCATGCTACAGTCCATGGGGTAACAAAGAGTCAGACATGACTGAGTGACTGAACTGAATTGAACATATATATATATATATATATATATATATATGAAACAAAATATTTTTAAAATTTCTACAAATTTATTTTTCAAATGTATTATCCTAAGTCATAATTGTCCTAATTTCAGAACTTTTTAAATCATTATTACCATTACTCTTCTTCTCCCTTCCTTTCCCCCCTTTTCTCCCCCATCTTCTTTCCATCTCCTCTCTTTTCCTCTTCTTCCTTCTCTCCTCTCTCCTTCTCTTCTCAGACCCTTCCTCTTTCCTTCCCCTCCTCTACCATCAACCATCAAAGCCTTTTTCTCCTCCTCCTGCTTCTCATTTCTTCTTCAATATACATATGTATGTATTTATAGTTCTGAAAATAAAAAAGAAATTTTGCATTTGAATGAAATAATTCTAAATAATTTCATCAAGTAATACTTCTGATGTACTTGTCTCAACTTTATACTATGCTATAAAACTCAACATGATTTCTTTTTTTATATGATATTGCTTATATATGGAATCTAAAAAATGATAAAAATGAATTTATTTATAAATCATGGACTTATAAAATAGACTCATAGCCATAGAAAGCAAATGTTTTTACCAAAAGAAAAGGACTGGTAGATAAAGTAGGAGTTTGGGATTAACAGATACACACTGCTGCTGCTGCTAAGTCGCTTCAGTCATGTTCAACTCTGCGACCCCATAGATGGAAGCCCACCAGGCTCCTCCATCCCTGGGATTCTCCAGGCAAGAATACTGGCGTGGGTTGCCATTTTCTTCTCCAAGATACACACTACTATATATAAAATGGATAAACAACAAGGACCTGTTCTATAACTCAGGGAATTATATAATTAATATCTTCTAATAACATTCAGTGGAAAAGAATCTGAAAAAGAATATGTATAACTGAATCACCTTGCTGTATACCTGAAATTAATACAACATTTTAAATCACCTATGTGTATGTGTGTGTGTGTGTGTTACTCAGTCTTGTCTGAGCAACGACCCCAAGGACTGTAGCCTTCCAGGTTCCTCTGTCCATGGGATTTCCCAGGCAAGAATATGGGAGTGGGTTGCTATTCCCCTCTCCAGGGGATCTGCCTGACCCAGGGATCAAACCCAGGTCTCCTGCACTGCAGGCAGATTCTTTTTTTTAATTTTATTTATTTTTAATTTAGGGATAATTGCTTTCCAGTATTGTATTGGTTTCTACCAAACATCAACATGAATCAGCCATAGGTTTACCCATGCCCCCTCTCACCTGAACATTCCTCCCGTCTTTCTCTCCATAGTTGTTCCCAAGCCGCGCTTTGAGTTCCCTGAGTCATACAGCAAATTCTCATTGGCTATCTATTCTACACATGGTAATGTATCAACACACTTTATTTTGTTAATACAGATTTTTTTTAAAGCTTCATAATAGTTTCAAAGGCAATATTTAAAAGATCAAGTTATGGTTTAAGAATATTAATAACTCATTAGTTTAGCCATAGCTCATGTCCAAGAGCTTAGCTGATAAATTAGCAGAAAAAACTCAATTGACTTTTTAATACTGAATAATGGCTTATTTTGCCTAGGCTAAATAGGTGGTTAATCCACCTGTTCTTCAGCCTACATTGTTTACTAATAAACTAATACTTATTTTTACTAAGATTATAAAAAGTCAAACTTTTATTAAAAGTATAAAGATAGTATAATACAGAATCAAAATATAAAGTTTAATATAGCATTCCAAGTGTAGATGTATTTTTGATGGCTCTTTAATATTATTAACCCAACCCTTTAAAAATGAAAGCAATTTAATTGTCTAAAATAAAATTCCTGGTATAACAAATAAATGTTTCATGCCATCAACATATCCCTCATGTGTCTATTATGAGTACAATCTATCATTTGCACATCTATTTCTGTACTCTCTTTGTACCCAGTGAGAAGGTGCTAGAAAATGTTTTCCATTTGTGAAAGGGCATTTCCATTTAAGTTTTCTTATTCATGTTTTCCACACAATGTCTTGCTCCATAATTTCAACTTTCAATGAAATCTAAGTATGATTTTTTTAAAAAATACTCTTTTCTATGCTAGGGAGAAGGAAATGGCAACCCACACCAGTATTCTTGCCTGGAGAATCCCATGGACAGAGGAGCCTGGTGGGCTTCAGTCCATGGGGTCACAAAGAGTCTGATGTGACTGTGTGACTACCACTACTTTCTATGCTAAGCATACAATGTTCACAAGTTTTGTCTAGCAGATCCTTTATGTTTCTATTCTCTGTGGAACTTAAGATGTCAGAGTTATTATTGTACTCATAATTCCATGCCTTACAATTGTTCTTTAGAAAAAAATGTGTCAAAATTTTGTCATTCAGTCTTGTAGTGGCTGCCTAAGGTGAATCTTCACATACAGTACACAACTTGCATAAAGAGTTAAGCTGCTCCCAGCTTTAAAACTTCTGCAGAATTCTTTTATGTCCTTGAAATACTGGTAGCAATATTGACTTTTCTTAAGATCCTGTTATTAAAAGAAAGTGAATACGTATCTATTAGAATGAACTAAATCTGGAACACTTACAACAGCAATTACTGGCAAGGATGTGAAGCAAAAGGAACTCTCATTCACTGCTGGTGAGAATGAAAAACAGTGCAATGGTTTTGGAAGAGAGTGTGAGGTTTCTTAAAAAACGAAACATTCTCTTACCATTGGATCCACCCATCACACTCCTTGGTATTTGAGCAAAGAAGCTAAAGATTTACATCTACACAAATCTGCACATGAATACTTATAGGAGTTTTATTCGTAATTGCCAAAAGTTGAAAACAACCAAGATATCGTTGATTAAGTGAGTGGATAAATAAAATGTGATACCTCCAGACAAAAGAATATTATTCAGTGTCAAAAGGGAATGAGCTATCAAGACATGAAAATCTTAAATGGAAAAATCTTAAATATATATTCAGGTCAGTCACTCAGTCGTGTCCAACTCTTTGTGACCCCATGAACCATAGCATGCCAGGACTCCCTGTCCATCACCAGCTTCCGGAGTCCACCCAAACCCATGTCCATTGAGTTGGTGATGCCATCCAACCATCTCATCCTCTGTTGTCCCCTTCTCCTCTTGCCCTCAATATTTCCCAGCATCAGGGTTTTTCCAGTGCATCTGCTCTTCCCATGAGGTGGCCGAAGTACTGGAGTTTTACCTTTAGCATCAGTCCTTCCAATGAACACCCAGGACTGATCTCCTTTAAAATGGACTGGTTGGATCTCCATGCAGTCCAAGGGACTCTCAAGAGTCTTCTCCAACACCACAGTTCAAAAGCATCAATTCTTTTGTGCTCAGCTTTCTTTATAGTCCAACTCTCACATCCATACTTGACCACTGGAAAAACCATAGCCTTAACTAGAAGGACCTTTGGTGACAAAGTAATGTCTCTGCTTTTTAACATGCTGTCTAGGTTGGTCATAACTTTCCTTCCAAGGAGTAAGCGTCTTTTAATTTCATAACTGCAATCACCATCCACAGTGATTTTGGAGCCCTGAAAAATAAGGTCAGCCACTGTTTCCACTGTTTCCCCATCTATTTGCCATGAAGTGATGGGACCGGATGCCATGATCTTAGTTTTCTGAATGTTGAGCATTAAGCATTAACTTTTTCACTCTCCTCTTTCACCTTCATCAAGAGGCTCTTTAGTTCTTCTTCATTTTCTGCCATAAGGGTAGTGTCATCTGCATATCTGAGGTTATTGATATTTCTCCCAGCAATCTTGATTCCAGCTTGTGCTTCCTCCAGCCCAGCGTTTCTCATGATGTATTCTGCATATAAGTTAAATAAGCAGGGTGACAATACACAGCCTTGACATTCTCCTTTTCCTATTTGGAAATATATATTACTAAATGAAAGAAGTAAATCTGAAAAATCTATGTACTATATGATTTCAACTATATGACAGTTTGGAAAAGGCAAAACTATGAAGATGGTTGTGGTTGCAGGCATTGGTGAGAGGACAGACATTAATAGATGGAGCATAGAGTTTTTAGGGGAGTGAAACTCTTCTGTTATGCTACTATAGTGGTGGATACATTTAACCCATAGAGTATGCAACACCAAGAATTAACATAATGTAAACTCTCAACTTCTGCTGATAATGATTTGTCAATTTATTTATTGGAACTGCTTACTTAAGAAAGACTGAAGATTAAATTTGAAAATACAGCATCACTTGATTCATTTTCAATAAAATTTTAGAATGAGTATCTTGAGGCTCCTAAAATTGCCTTTAATATCTCTATTCACATTCCTATTAAGATACTTCTGAAAGACCGCTTTCTCTAATGTATTAATAAATGAATCCTATAAAATTCAGATATGTTTTTCCCCACAAATAGCATTATTATCAATTCAATGCAGACCCAGTAAGTTGACAAGCAAGAAGCAAACTCACTTCTCACATTAAAAATGTACATATTGATACAATTAGTGTTCATTTAAGGTGTGTGTGTCTATATTTATATATAAGGTGTTCTCATTGCACCTTAACTTGTGGTTATGTTACATTTGAAGAATGAGAAAAATAGATCATGAGCTTAATAGTAACTTTCTATATTAATCAGATGCATACACTTTCAATGAATGGTGTTTATAGATTTTGAATTATTTTTTTTTCCTATTAATGATTATTTTGCTTTTATTTATTGAGATATATTTCGTATCTCTTTAATCTAATATTTATAATGGGCTTGTATCTTATGCATCTTTTTTCTTTCCTCAAGTAATTTATATTGTAATTTTACAAAAGTCTGGGGAAATTGGGGGGAAAACGTAGTTTCTTTACTCTGGATAACTTTAAAAAAAAAATGTACATATTGATACAATTAGTGTTCATTTAAGGTGTGTGTGTCTATATTTATATATGAAGTGTCCTCATTGCACCTTAACTTGTGGTTATGTTACATTTAGTAGTATTGATTGAGTCTTTATGGACAATTTTGATGTTTTGTGCATTATGAATTTCTGCATTAATTTTGACTTTAACAACATATTGAATTAAACCATTATTAATCTTAATTACTATTTTTTTTTTTTCCTTTCAGTGTTTGTCTTTCAAGAAGTGCCTTTCTCACTTCACTCTAGTCTGGGCCCTGCACAGCACACCTTTAGGTTGTCTCCTGAGAAGCACCCTCTTTGCCTCCTGCACAACTTAGGAGGAAGAACTGTGAAGATCAATGCCTTCAGTCCACTGTCCCTGAAAGCCTCCCAGCTTCCTCAGATCTGCACTTTTCCCCCCTTTCATTGTTGTGGATGCCTTTTAGGATATCATCTGGGGTCCAGAGGTTGGTCAGTGGTTGGTTAATCAGGGTCATTCAAGCGTTGGGAAGAAGGTAGTATTTGACTTCTTAGGGACCAAGGCCTAACTTCAGCTGCACAGAAGGGCCCCCTTGGCCACACAGACCTGGCACAGGCCTTGATGTAGGAAACTAGGGTTCCCATGGAAACACTTTCCAGAAGGAAGAAAGAGCCTCCCAAAGATTGCTTTATTTCTCTCAGTTTCTCTACTTTTTATATAAGTTCTTCAAAACTGGCTACTGTTACCTCCATAACATACGGTGTATTCAAAAATGTTTCATGGACAGTTCTTCCAAGTATGAAAGCATATCATGAAAACTGCATGGTTTTATGAGCAGTTTGCTACAAATTTGACTCAAACTTTTCTGAAAAGCAACTTAAATAGGAACCCATGATTAGTTAAGAAGATCCATCCCCTATAAAATAAAGCCAAATAAGAAAAACAAGCAAAAAATGACAATAAATGGTGAATCAGAGTAACAATGAGCATGGACAGTCTGTAGGTAGTCTCTGCCTTAAATTAGCATTACTCCCACTGCCTCAACAATGGATACAAAGAAAAGAAATCAAGTATCAGTCATTTTATCTATAATTGTAGAAAATCTGTATTAAGAAATTTTTATCATTTCATAATCTATTGTATTGTCGGTTTTGCTTTTCACTTTGTACCAAAAAAAAAAAAACAAAATAAAACAAAACAAAACACACAAACACACACACACACACAAAAACAGCAATAGTTTTCCTATCTTTACTCTGAAATATTTCTATTCCCAGATTTTAAATATTGAGTGAAATAAAAGTCAGATCATGCATAAGCAAGGAAATAATTTTTCCCTTTCATTTTTTTTTAACATTGAGAAAGGAAATATGATTAACAAACAAGACAGCATTCCATTTGTTTGTTTTCACACTGCAGGCAATGCACTGCCATCCATGATTATATCTAGTTTGAAATAATCAAACTATTCATGCCAGACTCTTTTAGTATCAAGGGGATGACCAGAACTGTTTCCTTCTCAGACACTTTACTGCAATGTATGGCAAAGAAATAATCTAGTCATATCGTTCATTTAATTTTCAATCTCTTGCTTTCTTCTTAGAAAAGATTCCATACATTTATGGGTGATAATATCTATCTAGTCTGTCTTCTTATATGGTTTATGAATAGGAAAAGGGGAGAGAGGTATGAAATGGTCCTTGCTGCTGCTGCTAAGTCGCTTCAATTGTGTCTGACTCTGTGCGACCCCATAGACGGCAGCCCACCAGAATCCCCTGTCCCTGGGATTCTTCAGGCAAGAACACTGGAGTGGGTTGCCATTTCCTTCTCCAATGCATGAAAGTGAAAAGTGAAAGTGAAGATACTCAGTCATGTCCGACTCTTAGTGACCCCATGGACTGCAGCCCACCAGGCTCCTCCATCCATGGGATTTTCCAGGCAAGAGTACTGGAATGGGTTGCCATTGCCTTCTCTGGAAATGGTCCTTAAGATGAATTAAAAGATTTCTGAAACTTTTTCCTTGGGGAAAAATAAGGCATGATATCTTTAACAAATAAAAGAGATAAAATTTAAAATCTAGGAAAAAACTGTTTTTTTATTACTACTGTATTGGGTGCTCAGTCACTAACTTGTGTCTGACTCTCTGTGATCCCATGGATTGTAGCCTGCCAGGCTCCTCTGTCTATGAAATTCTCCAGGCAAGAATACTGGAGTGGGTAAGCCATTCCCTTCTCAGAAGATCTTCCTGACCCAGGGACTGAACCCAAATCTCCTGCATTGACAGGTGGATTCTTTACCTCTTGACCCACCTGAGGGGCCCTACTACTATATTACTTTTCAAAAAGTTCATCTGCTAAACATTTTGGTGTCTTAAACAGAAGGGAGAATTCTTCTTCATATCCTGAATATATGAGTTAATCCTGTGGAAGAGTGATGAGGTATGCTACTCTATTTCATTATAGAAAGAAAAAGAGAAAGAAAAAGAAAAGTGAAAGTATAAGAATTTCTTGTAGTTTAGGGTGAATATATTTTATATACAAAAAATGAAAATGGTAACTCTATAATAAAGAAAGTATATCAAGACTTTCTTGTTCCTTTAACAATTAATTAATGATTAAACAACTGGACCAACTTTGAAATAAGTTAGAAATCTAAGGAATCTCCAAATAATGTAGCTTTTATTCTTCTGAAAAATGTCTCATAATAATTCCTGTTAATCAACCCAGATATATAACTTATTTGCAATTAATCACATTCAAATATATACTCAATAATTGTTTTCACATTTATGTATACTTTTGATATTTGCAATATAACAAGCCACTTTGGTAATGTTTTATAAAATGATTTTTTTAATGTAACAAGTTATCTCAATATATCAGCAAATTGATATATTAGCATTTGACTCTCCAAGAGTCAGACACAACTGAGCAACTGAACTGAACTGAACTGAGAGCTTATTTATTAAGATTTTAAAATTATTTTACCATTTGTCATCATAAAACTATCTCAGAATTCTCTAATATATTTTGTAGCTATCAATAAGTATTCAGAAAGGGAATTATTTCAAGTTGCTATTAATCTAATTTCTATAGACTTAAAATGCAGTTCAAGGAAATCGAATTTCTGTTGAACTTACTAACTAGTAAAAATAATGGCAGAAATAAGAACAGTATGGCACCCCACTCCAATACTTTTGCCTGGAAGATCCCATGGATGGAGGAGCCTGGTGGGCTACAGTCCATGGGGTCGCGAAGAGTCGGATAGGACTGAGCGACTTCACTTTCAGTTTTCACTTTCATGCATTGAAGAAGGAGATGGCAACCCACTCCAATGTTCTTGCCTGGAGAATCCCAGGGATGGGGAAGCCTGGTGGGCTGCCGTCTATGGGGTCGCACAGAGTCGGACACGACTGAAGCGACTTAGCAGCAGCAGGGGGGAAAAAAAAAAAACCAAACTTGCCCAATTACTTCAAACTACATGCATCTGCATCTATCAATGTCCTCTTAAATCCAATAGTACTCATCCAAAGACAAGTAATTCAAGTTGCATGATTGCTTTCATTTATTCTTTAGCATTTGTTGAACACTAATAAATATTATGTAAAATGAGAATGCTTGCCTCATAAGGAATTAAAAACTGGATAATTCAATAAGAAAATGTCGATGTATGAATTTTAAAATTTGAACTAGCCTACCATGATATTTTGCCACACCTAGCAAAATAGGAACTTGATAGCCAAATACCAATTCACAAATATCTATTATGTAGCTAACACTATGTTTAATATGAATGATTAAAATTAAATGGTGTATTTGTGAATAGTCCAATGCTCTTAGTATGGAGGAAAGTTAAAATTCATCAAATAAATGTATTATATTATGTAAAATTTTAGGACCTAACTTCCCCCTGCTCCACAGATTTCAAGTCAAAACTTTAGTCTTTTTCATTAATCTTCTGTGAAACATCAATATGACAAGAGATCATACAATAAAAAATCCAGTAGAAGAGTCAGCTCATGTATTTTATTTATTTATTTATTTTTTTTGCATTTCAAAATTTTTATTTTTTTTTCTCTAATTTTATTTTATTTTTAAACTTTACATAATTGTATTAGTTTTGCCAAATATCAAAATGAATCCACCACAGGTATACATGTGTTCCCCATCCCGAACCCTCCTCCCTCCTCCCTCCCCACACCATCCCTCCGGGCCGTCCCAGTGCACCAGCCCCAAGCATCCAGCATCATGCATCAAACCTGGACTGGCAACTCGTTTCCTACATGATATTTTACATGTTTCATTGCCATTCTCCCAAATCTTCCCACCCTCTCCCTCTCCCACAGAGTCCATAAGACTGTTCTATACATCAGTGTCTCTTTTGCTGTCTCGTACACCGGGTTATTGTTACCATCTTTCTAAATTCCATATATATGCGTTAGTATACTGTATTTATGTTTTTCCTTCTGGCTTACTTCACTCTGTATAATAGGCTCCAGTTTCATCCACCTCATTAGAACTGATTCAAATGTATTCTTTTTAATGGCTGAGTAATACTACATTGTGTATATGTACCACAGCTTTCTTATCCATTCATCTGATGATGGACATCTAGGTTGTTTCCATGTCCTGGCTATTATAAACAGTGCTGCGATGAACATTGGGGTACACGTGTCTCTTTCCCTTCTGGTTTCCTCAGTGTGTATGCCCAGCAGTGGGGTTGCTGGATCATAAGGCAGTTCTATTTCCAGTTTTTTAAGGAATCTCACACTGTTCTCCATCGTGGCTGTACTAGTTTGCATTCCCACCAACAGTGTAAGAGAGTTCCCTTTTCTCCACACCCTCTCCAGCATTTATTATTTGTAGACTTTTGGATCGCAGCTCATGTATTTTAAAGATGAAATGAGTCTTTCAAAATTAGATTGCTAGTCTTGATAAAATGTGAATTAAATAAAGACTCCCTGCTTTCATACCCAGGACAACTAGGAACTTGATCCTTAATACTGTTATCAACTACAGTCAAGTTAATAATTAAAAAAAGTTGATGTCAAATATTCCTGGTTACTGATGAAAGAAATTCTGAATATTCCTGATGGTAAAAAGTTGGTCCCTCCCATCTTGTGGCAGAATTGGAGCTAACTATGTGTATGTGTGTACTCAGTCATGCCCGATTCTTTGCGACCACATGGACTGTAGCCTGCTAGGCTCCTCTGTCCATGGAATTCTCCAGGCAAGAATACTGGCCATTCCCTTCTCCAGGGGATTTTCCTGACCCAAGGATTGGACCTGTATCTCCTGCACTGGCAGGCAGATTCTATACCACTGGCACCACCTAGGAGCTAACTATGGAGGCCAATAAAGAACTTACAAAAATATTTTGGGTTTGTAGGTCTCAAGAATAAACAGCTTTGATAGCAGTTGTTGGATCTTAAGACTAATTTTAAATGGCAAGCACTACTGAAGCCCAAAAGAAACAATCAGCTGCCATCACTAGGAATAAAATCATAGTCCTAAAACAAGGGGACATTACATTGAAAACAGCAGAAATTTGAGGGAAACCAGTACTTATTTGTTTTTCTTTCTGTTTCATTGACTATGCTAAAGCTTTTGTGTGGATCACAACAAACTGGAAAATCCTTAAAGAGATGGGGATACTAGACCACCTTACCTGTCTCCTGAGAAGAACAAGAAGCAACAGTTAGAAGCAGACATAAAATAATGGACTGATTCAAAGTTGGCAAAAGAGTACATCAAGGCTGTATATTGTCACCCTGCTTATTTAACTTACTATAGAGTTAAATAAGTAGAGTACTTTATGCAAAATGCCAGGCTGGATGCCTCACAGCTGGCAAAAGAGTACATCAAGGCTGTATATTGTCACCCTGCTTATTTAACTTACTGTAGAGTTAAATAAGTAGAGTACTTTATGCAAAATGCCAGGCTGGATGCCTCACAGCTGGAATCAAGATTGCCAGGAGAAATATCAATAACCTCATATATCCAGATGATACAACTGTAATGGGAGATAGTAAAAAGGAATTAAAGAGCCTCCTGATGAAGGTGAAAGAGGATAGTGAAAAAGCTGGCTTAAAACTCAGCATTCAAAAAACTAAGATCATGGCATCTGGTCCCATCACTTCGTGGTAAATAGATGGAGGAAAAATGGAAACAGTGACAAACTTTTATTTTCTTGAGCTCCAAAATCATTGCAGATGGTGACTGTAGCCATGAAATTAAAAGATTCTTGCTCCTTGGAAGAAAAGCTATGGCAAACCTAGACAGTATGTTTAAAAGCAGAGACATCACTTTGCCAACAAAGGTTTGCATAATCAAAGCTATGGTTTTTCTAGTAGTCATATACAAATCTGAGAGTTGGACCATGAAGAAGGCTCAGTGCTGATGAATAGATGCTTTCAAATTATGGTGCTGGAGAGTCCCTTGGACAGCAAAGAGATCAAACCATTCAATCCTAAAGGAAATCAATCCTGAATATTTATTGGAAGGACTGATGCTGAATCTGAAGCTCCAATAATTTGGTCACCTGATGTGAAGAGCTGACTCATTGGAAAAGACCCTGATGCTAGCAAAGATTGAGGGCAGGAGGAGAAGGATGTGACAGAGGATGAAATGGCTGGATGGCATCACTGACTCAATGGACATGAGTTTATGCAAATTCCAGAGATAGTGAACGGCAGGGAAACCTGACATACTGCCGTTCACGAAGTAGTGAGTTGGACAGGACTTAGCTACTGAACACAACAGTACTGAGTTGTTTTCTCATTCAGTCATTCATTCATGTCTGTCTCTTTTACAACCCCATGGACTGTAGCAGTCCATGGGCTTTCCTAGGCAAGAATATTGGAGCAGGTTGCGATTTCCTTCTTCAGGGAAAATCCCCAACCAGAAATTGAACCCAAGTCTCCTGCATTGGCAGGTGGATGGATTCTTTACCACTGAACCACCAGAAAGCCAAACACTGGGTTTAGGAGAGATAAATTACAAAAGAATAGATACAAATGGTTGATTAAGATAAACTTGTGGATATATTTGATAAACCATAGTGGTGAAAATCTTTATCCTGTAATTGTATTGAATGAAGTTTCTGCCTGAATAATTTGGATACATAGAAAAAATGAAAATAGTTTTTAAAGATGTGGTTTGGTAAAGCGTAAATCATAGACGGGGCATATAACAATTTTTAAATATTTAAGTTTTGGTTTCTGTCCACATATGTGAGAGTGACCTGGTTACACGTTTGATGTAAGAATGCATAAAATGGCTTAGCACTGGACATAATTTATTAGGAGCTATATCAGTCATAATCTGAGGAAATGCAACTTTTTAGTTTCATGCTAAAATTATTGTAGAAGTAAGCATGTTCTTTTGTCAATAACAAAGTAGACTGTAGGCAAATATTAAATTATCAACTAAATTTATTACTTTTTCCAAATTACTACCATCCAATAATAATTTTTTCATCAAATTTTATTTTCTGTGTAGACAAAATGGTTACCTTTCTTTAGTCACAAGTCGACATTAAATTTACTATACCTTTTGTTTCTAATATGACTTTAAATTTTTTAAAAAGCTGAAATAGATATGTCTTTTATAATTCTAAAGATCTCTTCTGAAACATTGTGTGTGTGTGAGTGATATTTTTACCTAAATGAAGATGATAGAAGATGATGCCCTTTTAGAAAGTTAATAGAAGTTTCTTAGCAATTAAAGAAATAAAACAGTAACTATAACAAGATTTTGTGTTTAACTTGTAAGAAAGATACTCCTCAAATTTCCATGGTATTTAGGCAGTCAAACTATCACCCAGTGACTCAAGTTACAACCAATCTCTAAGGCTATCGAATTTTTGCTTTTCATGAAGAGCATAGCACTTTTATTTTAAAATCTGAAAAGAGTCTTCTGAATGACATATTAAATGAATGGTAACCTTTACAAAAGAAGGTTTTTATTCTGCATTCTGATAGATCTTGATGTAATGATCATCAATATGCAGCAGTCAGGAAGTGATCATTCAAACTGGCCTGTACCATGAGACTACATAGAATAAGAAATGTAGAAATTTTAGTTGTCTGTAGAAAGAGACTTTAATCTTTATCATGGTTATGATTATAATGACAAGTAAAGAACGTAAAGGCAGGGAACTGGCATAAAGTGGTTATGAAATAAAAAATTGTAAGGTGAAGGGTTGACAAGTAAAAGTGGGATAAATTTCTTTCACTGCTTACAGGATATGTAAAATCTTAATTCCTCAAGTTTATTATAGAAGCTTTACACTACTTTAGTGATTTTTTTCTTGCTAGATCGGTATTGTTCAAGAGAACTTTTTGCAGTAACGAGAATGTTCTGTAACTGCACAGTTCAGCAACCATTAGCTTTATAGGACTACTGAGTACTTGAAATATTGTTACTGAGTGTGAGCAAAGAGGTCTTCCTGTGGCCCAGATGGTAAAGAATCTGCCTGCAATGCAGGAGATCCGAGTGTGAAACCTGGGTCAGGGATATCTGCTGGAGAAGGGAATGTCTTATTCTTGCCTGGAGAATTCCATGGACAGAGGAACTCAAAGAACTGAATTTCTAATTTTATTTAATTAATTTAAATGTAAATAGTCACAGGTAGTCAGTGGTTATTCTATTAGACAGTACACTTCAGGATTTCTGTTTGCTGAGAAAGTACAATCAGATTTGTTTCTTAAATAATGTAATTCTTGAAGAAGTATTATAATAGATGTTGAATGTCCTTGTATAGTACTATTTAAATATACAGTATATTTCAATAAATTAGAAGCTTCTAATGGGATAATTTAATCAAGCCAGGTAAATAACATGACATAGCTATCCAACAACACAAGAGAAGAGTCTATACATGGACATCACCAGATGGTCAACACCGAAATCAGATTGATTATATTCTTGGTAGCCAAAGATGGAGAAGCTCTATACAGTGAGCAAAAACAAGACCAGGAGCTGACTGTGGCTCAGACCATGAACTCCTAATTGCCAAATTCAGGCTTAAATTGAAGAAAGTAGGGAAAACCACTAGACCATTCAGGTATGACCTAAATCAAATCCCTTATGATTATGCAGTGGAAGTGAGAAATAGATTTAAGGGCCTAGATCTGATAGATAGAGTGCCTGATGAGCTATGGAATAAGGTTTGTGACACTGTACAGGAGACAGGGATCAAGACCATCCCCATGGAAAAGAAATGCAAAAAAGCAAAATGGCTGTCTGGGGAGGCCTTACAAATAGCTGTGAAAAGAAGAGAAGCAAAAAGCAAAGGAGAAAAGGAAAGATATAAACATCTGAATGCAGAGTTCCAAAGAATAGCAAGAAGAGATAAGAAAGCCTTCTTCAGTGATCAATGCAAAGAAATAGAGGAAAACAACAGAATGGGAAAGACTAGGGAAATCTTCAAGAAAATCAGAGATACCAAAGAAAAATTTCATGCAAAGATGGGCTCGATAAAGGACAGAAATGGTATGGACCTAATAGAAGCAGAAGATATTAAGAAGAGATGGCAAGAATACACAGAAGAACTGTACAAAAAAGATCTTCACGACCCAGATAATCAGGAGGGTGTGATCACTGACCTAGAGCCAGACATCCCTCAGCAGTGGCCACAGAACTGGAAAAGGTCAGTTTTCATTCCAATCCCAAAGAAAGATAATGCCAAAGAATGCTCAAACTACTGCACAATTGCACTCATCTCACACGCTAGTAAAGTAATGCTCAAAATTCTCCAAGCCAGGCTTCAGCAATATGTGAACCGTGAACTTCCTGATGTTCAAGCTGGTTTTAGAAAAGGCAGAGGAACCAGATATCAAATTGCCAACATCTGCTGGATCATGGAAAAAGCAAGAGAGTTCCAGAAAAGCAATATTTCTGCTTTATTGACTATGCCAAAGCCTTTTACTGTGTGGACCACAATAAACTGCAGAAAATTCTGAAAGACATGGGAATATCGGACCACCTGATCTGCCTCTTGAGAAATTTGTATGCAGGTCAGGAAGCAACAGTTAAAACTGGACATGGAACAACAGACTGGTTCCACATAGGAAAAGAAGTTCGTCAAGGCTGTATATTGTCACCCTGTTTATTTAACTTATATGCAGAGTACATCATGAGAAACGCTGGACTGGAAGAAGCACAAGCTGGAATCAAGATTGCCAGGAGAAATATCGATAGCCTCAGATATTCAGATGATACCACCTTTATGGCAGAAAGTGAAGAGGAGCTCAAAAGCCTCTTGATGAAAGTGAAAGTGGAGAGTGAAAAAGTTGGCTTAAAGCTCAACATTCAGAAAACTAAGATCATGGCATCCGGTCCCATCACTTCATGGGAAATAGATAGGGAAACAGTGGAAACAGTGTCAGACTTTATTTTTCTGGGCTCCAAAATCACTACAGATGGTGATGGCAGCCATGAAATTAAAAGACGCTTACTCCTTGGAAGGAAAGTTATGACCAACCTAGATAGCATATTGAAAAGCAGAGACATTACTTTGCCAACAAAGGTCCGTCTAGTCAAGGCTATGGTTTTTCCTGTGGTCATGTATGGATGTGAGAGTTGGACTGTGAAGAAAGCTGAGCGTCGAAGAATTGATGCTTTTGAACTGTGGTGTTGGCAAAGACTGTTGAGAGTCCCTTGGACTGCAAGGAGATCCAACCAGTCCATTCTGAAGGAGATCAGCCCTGGGTTTTCTTTGGAAGGAATGATGCTAAAGCTGAAACTCCAGTACTTTGGCCATCTCATGCGAAGAGTTGACTCATTGGAAAGGACTCTGATGCTGGGAGGGATTGAGGGCAAGAGGAGAAGGGGACGACAGAGGATGAGATGGCTGGATGGCATCACTGACTCCATGGACATGAGTCTCATCGAACTCCGGGAGTTGGTGATGGACAGGGAGGCCTGGCGTGCTGCGATTCATGGGGTCGCAAAGAGTCGGACCCGACTAAGTGACTGAACTGAACTGATTTCAAGAGCAATAAGCAGTTTGCTGCTGCTGCTAAGTCACTTCAGTCGTGTCCGACTCTGTGCGACCGCATAGACGGCGGCTCACCAGGCTCCCCCGTCCCTGGGATTCTCCAGGCAAGAGTACTGGAGTGGGTCGCCATTGCCTTCTCCCAATAAGCAGTTTACAAGATTGAATAAATAATTCATTAATTCGCAACAATTATTAAGTGCCTAACAAGTTACACATTCCTCAGACTTCAGATATTGTGAAGATCAATAAAATACTGATTATTCTACTTATTGAGAGATCAGACAAATAATTGCAAACAATATAATAAATGCTGTGTTACAGCGATGTCTTATCTTCTATTAGGATAAGATTGTCTTTCCCCATTGGGAAATTTCTAAGAAAATGTGATTGGAGTTAAGGTGATGGTAGAAATATAGATTGAAATTAGATTATAGTTTTTAATGCATGCTATAAAATATCAAACATCAATTAACTTTTCTAAGAAGCCACATGTTGTAATCCCAATCTATCGTATAATGAGTCCTTTGGGGACAATCATGGATATTAAATATGCAAAGGGAGCAAGAAGGCTGGTTATAAATCTACTGCACAGGTCCAGGCAGTAGCCTTTCAGGATCTAAACAAAAACAATGCAAATACAAGGCCAAGAGGAATAAAGGTTTAAAAAAAAATACTTAGAGGTTAGGTAGAATCTAGAGGACTGTTTTTCAAAAAGAAAAAAAAAAAAAAACTGTGTTCTGTGGCAGTTTTGTAGGTCAGAAAAATAAATGATGGCCTGGGGCTTTCTGTCCTAAGGGAATGATAGTGGTATAAAATGTTCTTATGGTAGTGAATACTCCCATAAGAAAATACGTGAAGGGAAGGTATGTTCAATTATGTACATATTAAATCCAGAGACTTAAACATACAGATATTTAGAAGAAAGTTAAATATACACATTCCAGAATGGGTACCAAATTATTTTTTACATTTAATTTCAGTTGAGTTCAGTTCAGTTCAGTCGCACAGTAATGTCTGATTCTCTGTGACCCCATGAATCGCAGCACACCAGTCCTCCCTGTCCATCACCAACTCCCGGAGTTCACTCAAACTCACGTCCATCGAGTCAGTGATGCCAACAAGCCATCTCATCCTCTGTCATCCCCTTCTCCTCCTGCCCCCAATCCCTCCCAGCATCAGAGTCTTTTCCAATGAGTCAACTCTTCGCATGAGGTGGCCAAAGTATTGGAGTTTCAGCTTTAGCATCATTCCTTCCAATGAACACCCAGGACTGATCTCCTTTAGAATGGACTGGATGGATCTCCTTGCAGTCCAAGGGACTCTCAAGAGTCTTCTCCAACACCACAGTTCAAAAGCATCAATTCTTCGATGCTCAGCTTTCTTCACAGTCCAACTCTCACATTCATACGTGACCACTGGAAAACCCATAGCCTTGACTAGATGGACCTTTGTTGGCAAAGTAATGTCTCTGCTTTTCAATATGCTATCTAGGTTGGTCATAACTTTCCTTCCAAGGAGTAAGCGTCTTTTAATTTCATGGCTGCAATCACCATCTGCAGTGATTTTGGAGCCCAAAAAAATAAAGTCTGACACTGTTTCCACTGTTTCCCCATCTATTTCCCATGAAGTGATGGGACCAGATGCCATGATCTTTGTTTTCTGAATGCTGAGCTTTAAGCCAACTTTTTCACTCTCCTCTTTCACTTTCATCAAGAGGATTTTGAGTTCCTCTTCACTTTCTGCCATAAGGGTGGTGTCACCTGCATATCTGAGGTTATTGATATTTCTCCTGGCAATCTTGATTCCAGCTTGTGCTTCTTCCAGCCCAGCGTTTCGCATGATATACTCTGCATAGAAGATAGATAAGCAGAGTGACAATATACAGCCCTGACGTACTCCTTTTCCTATTTGGAACCAGTCTGTTGTTCCATGTCCAGTTCTAACTGTTGCTTCCTGACCTGCATATAGGTTTCTTAAGAGACATGTCAAATGCTCTGGTATTCTCATCTCTTTCAGAATTTTCCAGAGTTTATTGTGATCCACACTATCAAAGGTTTTGCATAGTTAATAAATCAGAAATAGATATTTTTCTGGAACTCTCTTGATTTTTCCATGATCCAGCATATGTTGGCAATTTGATCTCTGTTTCCTTTGCCTTTTCTAAAACCAGCTTGAACATCTGAAAGTTCATGCTTCACGTATTGCTGAAGGCTAGCTTGGAGAATTTTGAGCTTTACAAGCTTTACTAGCGTGTGAGATGAGTGCAATTGTGCAGTAGTTTGAGCATTCTTTGGCATTGCCTTTCTTTGGGATTGGAATGAAAACTGACCTTTTCCAGTCCTGTGGCCACTGCTGAGTTTTCCAAATGTGCTGGCAGATTGAGTGCATGACTTTAACAGCATCATCTTTCAGGATTTGAAATAGCTCAACTGGAATTCCATCACCTCCACTAGCTTTGTTCGTAGTGATGCTTTCTAAGGCCCACTTGACTTCACATCCCAGGATGTCTGGCTCTAGGTGAGTGATCACACCATCGTGATTATCTGGGTCGTGAAGATCTTTTATGTATTAACACGGAGCAAAGAATATTTTATAGCTTTAAGAAGATAATAAGTGTCACAAGTCTATTTTGGATTTATTAATTTGAACTGTGGTGTTGGAGAAGACTCTTGAGAGTCCCTTGGACTGCAAGGAGAGCCAACCAGTCCATTCTGAAGATCAGCCCTGGGATTTCTTTGGAAGGAATGATGCTAAAGCTGAAACTCCAGTACTTTGGCCACCTCATGTGAAGAGTTGACTCATTGGAAAAAACTCTGATGCTGGGAGGGATTGGGGGCAAGAGGAAAAGGGGGCAACAGAGGATGAGATGGCTGGTTGGCATCAGTGACTCGATGGATGTGAGTCTGAGTGAACTCCGGGAGTTGGTGATGGATAGGGAGGCCTGGTGTGCTGCGATTCATGGGATTGCAAATTGTCGGACACGACTGAGCGACTGATCTGATCTGTGTTACTCAGCATTGTTTTATTAAAATAAGCACTTAATGCACTGAATGCCTTCTGCTTGCCTATACAGATCCACTTTCCACCTTTCTCCACACTTTTAGGGGCGACCACAATGGATAAAATTTCTCATCTTTTACCTGCTTATTGGATTGTGTCAACAAAAATGTCCAGGAGGAAATCTGAGTGAGGAAATCATCAAAAACAACCATAAAGATTACATATATTAATATAATTGCTATGTGAAATAAATAATTAATAATGAACACATAGTTAATAATTAACATAGATATAATAAAAGCACTGTAGTTTTTATTAGAAAAATGTAAAGATTTATTGTTAGCATTCATTTTATTGATAATAAATGGGCAAAACTGAGAGGAATAAATCTCAAGAAACTAAAGTGTTAAAATTAATAGACAAGAACTTTGGACTTCTTAGGTGACTCAGTAGTACAGAATCTGCCTGCAATAGAGGAAATGAGGATTCAGTCCCTGGGTCGGGAAGATGCCCTGGAGAAGGAAATGGCAAGCCACTCTAGTATTCTTGCCTGGAAAATCCTATGGACATAGGAGACTAGCAGGCTCCAGTCAATCCATGGGGTCACAAAAGAATTGGACAAGACTTAGAGACTAAACAGCAACAGAGAAGGACTTTAATACAACTATATCAACATATTTATGTTTAAACTTAAAATAAATTATAATTATGGTCTGATTTCAAGTCAGTGAATTACAATTTTAATTTAAAAAGAATAGATTTTATATTGATGACTTCTCCCACATTTCATCCTGCTGCATGTAACACATTGAGGGTTGAGGATGAAGTAAATACACAGCAAAAGTTTGACTATGTAAGAGAGTCCCTTCATTAAAAAAAAAAATAGTGACAGGAGATAATAGTAAACAACTCAGCACATGGAGTTAGTAGAAAAGTGTTGACTTCAAAAAAATCAACATTATCCATTACACTAAGTTTGTGAGTGTGTGTGTGTGAATAACGAGGTGGTATCTGAAAACTTGATCACATAGCTTATTTAGAATATTTCATGTGTTAGAATAAAATAGAGAATAGAGAATACAATAGAGAATAGACTGTGAAATGAAAAGAACACCTCAAATATCAAAATAAATAACAAACATAAGGAAATGGTACAGAATAGAACAAACAGAACAACCAAATAAAATAGCACAAACACACTGTATAAGTGGGAATTTAGTGGTGAAATTGGCAAGGAGTAACTTATTAACTAGAGTTATATTAACCAAATTAGCCAATTTGACATTAAAACACTAGTCTAATTTCATGCTAGTATATACTTAAGTGCCTATTGAATAGTGCAATGTGATCAAATCAGATCAGATCAGTCGCTCAGTCGTGTCCGACTCTTTGCGACCCCATGAATCACAGCAGCTCACGCTTTGGCATAGTCAATAAAGCAGAAATAGATGTTTTTCTGGAACTCTCTTGCTTTTTCCATGGTCCAGCGGATATTGGCAATTTGATCTCTGGTTCCTCTGCCTTTTCTAAAACCAGCTTGAACATCTGAAAGTTCATGGTTCACGTATTGCTGAAGCCTGGCTTGGAGAATTTTGAGCATTATTTTACTAGCGTGTGAGATGAGTGCAATTGTGCTATAGTTTGAGCATTCTTTGGCATTGCCTTTCTTTGGGATTGGAATGAAAACTGACCTTTTCCAGTCCTGTGGCCACTGCTGAGTTTTCCAAATGTGCTGGCATATTGAGTGCATGACTTTAACAGCATCATCTTTCAGGATTTGAAATAGCTCAACTGGAATTCCATCACCTCCACTAGCTTTGTTCGTAGTGATGCTTTCTAAGGCCCACTTGACTCACATTCCAGGATGTCTGGCTCTAGGTCAGTGATCACACCATCCTGATTATCTGGGTCGTGAAGATCTTTTTTGTACAGTTCTTCTGTGTATTCTTGCCATCTCTTCTTAATATCTTCTGCTTCTGTTAGGTCCATACCATTTTTGTCCTTTATCGAGCTCATCTTTGCATGAAATGTTCCTTTGGTATCTCTGATTTTCTTGAAGATATCCCTAGTCTTTCCCATTCTGTTGTTTTCCTCTATTTCTTTGCATTGATCGCTGAAGAAGGCTTTCTTATCTCTTCTTTCTATTGTTTGGAACTCTGCATTCAGATGTTTATATCTTTCCTTTTCTCCTTTGCTTTTCACTTCCCTTCTTTTCACAGCTATTTGTAAGTCCTCCCCAGACAGCAATTTTGATTTTTTGCATTTCTTTTCTATGGGAATGGTCTTGATCCCTATCTCCTGTACAATGTCACGAACCTCATTCCATAGTTCATCAGGCACTCTATCTATCAGATCTAGGCCCTTAAATCTATGTCTCACTTCCACTGTATAATCATAAGGGATTTGATTTAGGTCATACCTGAAAGGTCTAGTGCTTTTCCCTACTTTCTTCAATTTAAGTCTGAATTTGGCAATAAGGAGTTCATGGTCTGAGCCACAGTCAGCTCCTGGTCTTGTTTTTGCTGACTGTATAGAGCTTCTCCATCTTTGGCTGCCAAGAATATAACCAATCTGATTTCGTTGTTGACCATCTGGTGATGTCCATGTATAGAGTCTTCCTTTGTGTTGTTGGAAGAGGGTGTTTGTTATGACCAGTGCATTTTCTTGGCAAAACTCTATCAGTCTTTGCCCTGCTTCATTCCATATTCCAAGGCCAAATTTGCCTTGTATTTTTTGACTTCCAGGTGTTTTTCGACTTCCTACTTTTGCATTCCAGTCCCCTATAATGAAAAGGACATCTTTTTTGGGTGTTAGTTCTAAAAGGTCTTGTAGGTCTTCATAGAACTGTTCAACTTCAGCTTCTTCAGCGTTACTGGTGAGGCATAGACTTGGATTACTGTGATATTGAATGGTTTGCCTTGGAAACGAACAGAGATCATTCTGTCATTTTTGAGATCGCATCCAAGTACTGCATTTTGAACTCTCCTGTTGACCATGATGGCTACTCCATTTCTTCTGAGGGATTCCTGCCCGCAGTAGTAGATATAATGGTCATCTGAGTTAAATTCACCCATTCCAGTCCATTTCAGTTCGCTGATTCCTAGAATGTCGACATTCACTCTTGCCATCTCTTGTTTGACCACTTCCAATTTGCCTTGTTTCATGGACCTGACATTCCAGGTTCCTATGCAATATTGCTCTTTACAGCATTGGACCTTGCTTCTATCACCAGTCACATCCACAGCTGGGTATTGTTTTTGCCTTGATTCCATCACTTCATTCTTTCTGGAGTTATTTCTCCACTGATCTCCAGTAGCATATTAGGCACCTACTGACCTGGGGAGTTTCTCTTTCAGTATCCTATCATTTTGCCTTTTCATACTGTTCATGGGGTTCTCAAGGCAAGAATATTGAAGTGGTTTGCCACTCCCTTCTCCAGTGGACCACATTCTGTCAAATCTCTCCACGGTGACCCACCCATCTTGGGTTGCGCCACGGGCATGGCTTAGTTTCATTAAGTTAGACAAGGCTGTGTCCTAGTATGATTAGATTGACTAGTTTTCTGTGAGTATGGTTTCAGTGTGTTTGCCCTCTGATGCCCTCTTGCAACACCTACCGTCTTACTTGGGTTTCTCTTACCTTGGGCGTGGGGTATCTCTTCACGGCTGTTCCAGCAAAGCGCAGCCATTGTTCCTTGCCTTGGACGAGGGGTATCTCCTCACCGCCGCCCTTCCTGACCTTCAACGTGGGATAGCTCCTCTAGGCCCTCCTGCGCCCGCGCAGCCACGGCTCCTTGGACGTGGGGTTGGTCCTCCCGGCCACCGCCCCTGGCCTCGGGCATGGGATAGCTCATCCCGCCCATGGCCCCTGGCCTCGGGCTTAGGGGCATGGGGTATCTCCTCCTGGTCGCCGCCCCTGACCTTATACATGGGGTAACTCCTCTTGTCGCTGCCCCTGACCTCGGACGCTGGGTATCTCCTCTCTGCTGCTCCCCTGACCTCGGACGCGGGGTAACTCCTCTTGTTGCTGCCCCTGACCTCGGACGCTGGGTATCTCCTCTCTGCTGCTCCCCTGACCTTGGACAAGGGGTAGCTCCTCTCGGCCGTTCCTGCGCCGTCGCAGTCTGGTACTCTGGGCAGCTGCCCCTGACCTCGGACGTGGGGTGGCTCCTCTCGGCTGCGCTTTGGGGTGGAAGTAGTTTATTCTCTAGATTAAATTGTGCTCTGTGTAGAATCTGACTCACTGCAGGTAAAGCTTCTGAATGTATTGATTCTGTATCATTGCCTCATTGCATTTGTGCTTTTTATCTTTTTGCTAAATAATCCGTAGTTGCTCATTTTCTAATCTCAATAAGATGGAACATTAACAATTTTCTTTAATGAAAATGAATCTTAGACCACTGATTCAGGGATACAAGAAAATTAATATTTTAAGAAATTTATTATAACTCAATTTATATTCTAAATTAAAACTCTGTTATATAATCCTTGCAAAAAAAAAGCATGGGATATGAACAATCAATTTTGCTAACATATAGAGTGCATTGATAAATTTAACATTATACATATTTAGTACTCCAAGTTTATCCTAATTACTGAGTCCATGATGTTGTCTTTCTTTATTAATAAACATCTTGTTACCTTTTAGTATCCTGACATTATAACACAACCTCACATATTACAGTTGGGTTTTGAATAAGAGATAAATAAATGCATATAAATTAATAAGACTTTTCATAAGATTAAAATTATTCAAGGGCTATTACTTCAATGAATAGGGTTAATATAAATTTGCACAAGTTGAATAAATATTAGTTAGCTCTGTGATTCATAACATCGTCATATCTCATGATCTGCATTTAATTCATTGGCCAATAATTAGGTCAGAAGAAATAGTTATACTGGAGACTATATACTTATAAATATACACATATTTCACATGTTATATTTCAATTACAAAACTGTAACACACACACATATATATGACCATTTTTTTTTTGTTTAAATTTCTTGCTATCCTGTAATGATCTGAAATTTTCCTATAAAAACACCTCACATAGAGTTTCTCTAGAAAAAATAATTGGCCTGTATTTTTGCATGACAACTA
Organism: Bos indicus; assembly: GCF_029378745.1. Lineage (NCBI taxonomy): Eukaryota > Metazoa > Chordata > Mammalia > Artiodactyla > Bovidae > Bos > Bos indicus. The sequence continues at coordinate 2,094,127 of NC_091785.1, forward strand.
CTTATAGACTTAATTGGTGGACTTCTCAGTTTTCTTTGGTCATTTACATTGCCTTCCTGACCACAAGTGCCACTGGAAAGACTAACCAATTTTAAATGATTAAGAAATGAGCTGAAAGGTTTAGATAGAAGCTTATAGAATCACAGCATGTGTCCCAGTTTGAATATTATAAATAGACTGGAAAAATCAGGTATGATAAAAAAGATTCAAGCAAATTAAACTTACAACAATTACTATGTACATGAAATCCTAATTTATTCACATACAATGGAGAATTCATAAATTTCAAACATTATTCTACTTGTTAGCTCTTCTTGGAGAATGACTAAGGAATCTAAAGTTTGTGTCAGAAAAGGAGAAAAAAATATTTATTGTCAGCCACAAGCTAAACAATTTGTCTATCCATAAAGAAATACATAAAAATATATATACAATGGAATAATATATATATATATACAATTGAAATATATATATACATATATATACACAATTGAAAGGGATGAACTAGTGATACAGAGAACAGTGTAGATGAATCTCACAAATTATGCTGAGTGAAAGAAGTCAGGAAAAAAAGTTCACGTTGTATGACCCCATTATATAAAGTTCTAGAAAATGCAAACTTATCTATAGTGAGAGAATCAGATATTGCTGCTTGGGCATGAGATGGGTGGTGAGGGGACAAGTGTGTCAGGTAGGAGTGGTTACCAAAGAGCATGAGGAAACTTCTGGGGGTGATAGTATTTTCATTGTCTTTATTGTAATGATGGTTTCATGAGAATTAACATTTGTGAAAACTTTATTAAATTGCATACTTTAAATGTTTGCAATTTTAGTATGTTAATTATATGTCATGTAGAATTAATTAGCCAAGGTCACAAAACTAATGAGTTGAACTAAAGTTTGGGTGATACTCAAAGCACAATCTATCTTGAATTATATTTAATAATTGAATAATTAATGTCATTATCACTTTGACCTGTGTCATTTTTTATGTCCTTCTGTATACTGAAACCAGGTTTATAATTGTTCAGCAAATATTTTTTAATAAATTAAGTGACTAGAAATCTATTCATATTTTAAATATTTTCCTTTAAGTTATTACTTCATTATAGTAAATATTGCTGCCTCAACAGTCTTATCTTACAAAGCAAAGTGAAAATTTGAAATCAGCTGATTTTTCTATCATTTAAATCTTATGATTCTGGATGTTTTTCCTTCTCCTTGGTCATTTCATGCTCCTGCAATTAGTAATTTCCAGTCCTTGTTTCAATGGACAAATATAGATTTACTTGACAGGCTGCTGACTGCTTCTGACAGGAAATCCACAGTGAAAAACACCTACTTTTGTCTGTGAGGAAATATCACACATGATTGGATGTTTCCTTTAGATATAAAAGGAGAAAAGTGGTCCAGAAAATTTGATGCCAAAGAAATATAGGCATACTTGATGCACATTACCCTAGAAGTAATTACTTTATTGAAAAGTTTGCTTTTTTGATGCCTGCTCATTACTCTGTTATTTCACAAGTTGTTATCTGACCAACACATATGTATTGCTTTTCCAAAAATGAGCAATCAACTCTGACAGCTTAAACATTTTTTCTTCTATTATGTGCCTGAAATTCGTCAAAATATGCATTACTTCTCCCACATGGCAATGACCTCTATAAACTCAAAATAGCAATCTTCTTTTTAAATGACAACTGAGCTAGTCTAAAGCAAAGCACTTATACAAAATTTTGAACTCACAATAGGAATCCAAAGATGTGGGTTATAGAAATTTCTGTGACAGAATAATTAGTTGAAAAAATCAGATAATAGGTGTACATTTTTAATAATTATGGTTTATCTCAAATATTTGGACTAACTTATCACTTGCAGTCCTTCACCTGAAAAGAAGAGGATAGATAAGTCTTGTAAAAATATATTTGGCAAATACAACTGTAGGATTGCTAGTGATAGAGAAAGCTTAGGAAAGAAATCATTTAGTATTAAACTCATGTGTTATGTGGTAGAGATGGAAAAAAGAAAGTGAAACACTTTATTTATGATCATAATATCCTCTAAAGAAGATATGTGATAGGAATGGATAATGGGCAAAAACTGAATTTAAGTTCTATATAGCTACTTTCATTGAAACCATAATGAGGTAATTATTGTGTGGTTTGTTTTCTTCAGCAAGAAACAGGGATTAAAAACAGTGGTCTTACCTATTTAACGGCATTGTCATAAACTCTGAACTCAAAGAATACGTGAAAATGCTGTAAGCATTATGTAAACATATGGCATCATTATTTCCTCTCTAACAGTAAGTGTACACAAACACATTCCATGAGACAACAATATTTTTAATCATCTAAGTTTTGAAAAATAAATCTCTTTACAAATAATTTTCCTATTACTTTTTGAGTAGTATATTAAACCAGTATTGTTTGTCAGCCAGCTAGGATATAATTTTGTTTATACCATTTTCCAATCATTTATAATTCATAGAAAAATTTGCAATATTTGCTGCATCCTTCTTTTTCATAACTGTCAATAACTCACTGCCTACTGTGGTAAAATCTGAATAAAAAGTTGCAAAACATGCAAAATACTCCTCTAACCATGGAATCCTCCAGGCAAGAATACTGGAATGGGTAGCCATTCCCTTCTCCAAGGGATCTTCCTGACTCAGGTATTGAACCTAGGTCTCCTGAATTGCAGGCAGATTCTTTACCCCCTGAGTCACAAGGAAAGGCTCTAGAAGGATGTGTACTTCCAGAGGTGGTGGGGCAGTTGCATATTTGCCTTTCAAAAGGTAGAGACTACAAGAGAGGGATTTGGACAATTGATCTTGGTAAAAGTATACACAAACCAAAACAAAATAAAAATTTATCCAAGAGAACCTCCTGAAGTTGAGAGATGACAGAAGTCAGTAAGGAATAGTTGGTAGAAGACTGAAGAGGTAAGTTTTAAGCACTCAGATAGAGGAATTCAGGAACAGCCTAGGAATTGCAAGACTGAAAAACCCTGCAAAGCATTTGGTGAAGGTCTTTAGATATGCAACGTCATGAGAGAGCAACAACACAGTTAAAGCAATCAAGTGAACTGTACCAGTCAAGGGAAACTTTTCTTGGAAGGATATATCTGATTAAGGGTTAATATCTTAGAAAAAAAAAAAAAAAAAAAGAACTAATACAATTCAACAAACCCAAGAAATCTGATTTTAAAAATGGGTAAAGGACTTGTGAACTATGTGAAGTTGCTCAGTTGTGTCCAACTCTTTGCGACCCCATAGATTGTACCTACCAAGCTCCTCTGTCCATGGGATTTTCCAGGCAATAGTGCTGGGGTGGATTGCCATTTCCTTCTCTAGAGGATCTTCCCAACCCAGGGATCGAACCTGGGTCTCCCACATTATAGACAGACGCTTTACCGTCTGAGCCACCAGGGAGTAGACATATTTCAAAAGAAGACATACAGATGGCCAACAAGCACATGAAAAGATGCTCAACATCGCTTATCATCAATAAAATGCAAATGAAAACCACAGTGAGATATCAACTCACACCTGTCAGAATGGCCATTATCAAAATACAACAAATAGCAAGTGGCAAGAATATAGAAAAAAGGGAACCCTTGTGCACTGTTGGTGGGAACGTAAACCGATCCAGTCACTATGAAAAACACTATGAAAATTCCTCAAAGAAGTAAATGAAGAAATACAAAGTGATCCGGCAAGTCCATTCCTGGGTACTTATTAGTCTGAGGAAAACAGAACACTAATTCAAAAAGATATATGCATCTGTATGTTCATTTCAGCCGTAAAAAGAAGGAAATTTTGCCATTTGCAGCAACATGGTTGGACATGGAAAGTATTATGCTAATTGAAATAAGTCAAAGAAACACTGTATGATTTCAATCATATGTGGAATCTAAGAAACAAAAGGAAAGGAAAGGAAAGTGAAGTCGCCCAGTCGTGTTCGACTCTTTGTGACCCCATGGACTGCAGCCTACCAGGCTCCACCATCCATGGGATTTTCCAGGTAAGAGTACTGGAGTGGGGTGCTATTTCCTTCTCTAGGGGATCTTCCCGACCCAGGGATCAAACATGGGTCTCCCACACTGTAGATAGACACTTTACTGTCTGAGACACCAGGCAAGTCCAAGAAACAAAACAAATGAGCAAACATAACTAAACAGAAATAGAGTTATAGATACAGAGAATATATAGGTTATTGACAGAGGAAGCAGGAGAAAAATAGGTGAGGGAGATTAAAAGGTATGAGCTTTCATTTATAAAAGAAATGAGTCAGTATAAAATATAAGAATATAAGTTGGGAGTATAAGTCAATAATTATGTAATATTTTTTATGGTGACATATGACAACTAGACTTATCATGAGGATCATTTTGAAATGTACAGAAATATTAAATCGCTATGTTATGTACCAGGAAGCAACATAATGTTGTAAGTCAATTATACATCAAAAACAGACACAAACAAACTCACAGAAAGTTCAAATTTGTGGGTGTCAGAAGCAGGGGGTGGGGAAAGGGGAAATTGGAGGAAGAGAGTCAAAAAGCACAAACTTTCAGTTATGAGACAAAGTTTAAATACATGATAAGTATAATTAACATTGCTCTACATTATACATGAAAGTGGTTAAGAGGGTAAATCCTAATTGTTCTCATCATGAGGAAAAATTTTGTATATTTCTTTAATTGTATTTCTATATGAGCTGATGGATGTGCTCCAAACTTATTGTAGTTTAGATCTTTCCATGATGTATGTAAGTCAGATTATTACACTGTACACCTTAAACTTACACATTCCTATATGTCATTTAGGTCTTCAGCAAAACTGGAATAAAAATAATTTTTTTTAATTAAAAAAAATGTATAAGTAAATTTAAAAAACAAATTTTAAAAATAGCCACATTTTACGGGAGTTTTGGAGGGAATAAGTACATGTGTATGTATGGCTGAGTCCCTTTGCTGTTAATCAGCTACACTCCAATATAACATAAAAGTTAAAAAATATACCAGCTACATTTTCTGTAAGAACATATACTTACAGAAATATTGATTGAAATATGAGTAAACAAATGGTTAGCATGATAGACAAAAATTATTGGAAAGAATATGTCATTAATAGGCTAATAATAGCTAATCCTTTGTGGGTTTTGTGCATTATCAGCTCCCTAAATTACATACTCATTAGCTATATATTTATAAACTAAAATTTCAAATTATTTCAATATTAATGCAAAATTAGATTAAAAATTCAAATGACAATAATATAATGACAAATACCCTTACAATAATTCAAACTTCCTTGAAGTTTTAGGGAGTTTGCTGTTTGGTGAGTGGACTGGAAAGGATATTATTAGATAGGAACTTCAAGGAAATTTGTAAATTACACAATTAGAGTTTTACAAAGCTCTTGCTATTTAGAGGTAGTTATTGGAAAAGACCCTGATGCTGGGAAAGATTGAGGGTAGATGGTGAAGAGGGCAACAGAGGATGAGATGATTGGATGGCATCACTGATTCAACCGACATGAACTTGGGCATACTCCAGGAGATGGTGAGGGACAGGGAAACCCGGAGTACTGCAGTCCATGGGGTCACAAAGAGTCAGGCATAATTTGGCAAGTGAACAACAACAATACCAAGAATGTCGAAGTTTTAACCAATTGTTTAAACTTTTGAAAGACCATCTTGTATCTAAGAAGAGTGAGATAATGTCAGGTTTTTAGATAAAGAACATGTATTAAATTCAAGAGATAATGAGGAAGTCATTCAAGATATGAAAAGAGGCAATTAATATGATTTGGTACTTTTTTAAAATTTATTTTTAATTGGAAGATATTTGCTTTACAATGTTGTGTTTGTTAAATGTGTTCTTGCATTGGCAGGTGGATTCTTTACTGCTGAGCCACCTGGGAAGCCACCCAGGTGTGTTTTTATAATTAAACTGGAACTAATGTAACGAGTAAAATTAAAGATTATGTAAAAGTCAGTATAAATTCAAATAAGAAATGATAAGTTTCTAACCAAAATATTGACAGAAGAAATAGAATACAAGACCAGAATTATTTAGAAGATAGAAGTAACAAAATTGGGTGTGTGTGCTTAGTTGTGTCCAACCCTTTGTGACCCTGTGGACTGTGATAGGTTGATTTACTTATTCTATGTAGGCAAAGTGAAGCAGAGATAATGATGAAGGTTTCAACATGACGAAGCTTGTGAAAAATCAGTTTGTGATAAGATGTTTGATATACATGATCTAATTCTTTGTGTGAGGTAGATGCAAGAATCCTTATTTTACAGAAAAGAAACTGGTACTTAGAGAAGCTAAGCAAACTTTCCAAATTTGTACAATAAATAGATCATTGAGGTCCTTTAATGGACCTTAACCTGGTGGTCCGGCGTTGACCGATAAGAAAGTAAAGGAGAGAGAAAGAGGCTGATATTCCTTGGTTTACGCAGAAAGCCAATAAAGCCCCTGGCACGGAGCTTGCTCTGTTCACGGAGGCCTCAGGCATCCTCTTGATTGGGCGAAGGTCCAGAGTACCTTCTCAAGAGGGTCTTAGAAGCCCAGGCAGGAAATCAAACTCAGAGGACCTCTGCGCTCCAGAGAAATAGCCTGAGAGAGAGAGAAAGAGAGAGAGAAAGAAAGAAAGCAAGACACGGGGACCAAAGCTCTGATGGAGCAAAGGTGTTTTAATCAACATAGTGTGGGCATATATACTGTAGTTATTCTCAGCAAAGATAAAGATTAAAATTCCAGACTTAAAAAACATAGGCGATTCATATTAAAGAGAGAGAGAGAGTTGTAAAGAATCACTTTTACCGTATGATTCACAAGAAGGAAGAGGGTACTTATCACCTTAGTGAAAAACTAAGGAAGGAAATACCTGGATCCCTCAGTCTCGAGAGAGGCTTGCCTCTCCTCTTAATTCAGGAATTAATAAGAAACAGAGGATTCTTGACAGATCCAAAACAGCACACAGGAAGCCTCCTGTTAAATGCTTCCTGACAACAGATGATTAAGGAAGGATTAGAACTCAGCTCCTTGTGCCCCCTGGAAACTGTACTCTTATTCATTCTGTGTGTTCCCTGTTAACAGGGAAGAGAGTAAAAGAAATTTTGGATTCAAAACTTCCAAATTATACTTCCAAACTATACGTAGCCTTGTTGAAGGCATAAACAATACTTTATCCGTTGGAAAATCAAATACATTATATTCCCACCAACACATATTTTTCTACTATTTTATTCTTTACACATAACAGATAATGGTTTAAAGTACAACTAGAAGAGAAATGAGGCCAATGAGTGAGTTTTAGCCAATGAAATGTTACCAATAGATATATGGTAAATCATTAGCATGTCTTTCCAGTGTATTAGTTTGCTAGGACTGTATAACAAAGTACCACATATCAGATATCTTAAGCAACAAATTCTCCTCTACAAGCCCAGATACATAGAGTACATACATAGATAGGTAGGTAGACAGGTGAATAGCATTTCATAAATAAGTAATAGGTTTAAAAATGAATGCTAATTTACTTGATTGACCTCAAACAAAAAGAACAGAATAAATTAAAAAGTTTTAAAAGTACAACTTGAAGTGAGATGAAGCCATTGAGTCACATTTAATACTTATGTAAACATGTATTTATGTCATGTATGCCTGCAATGCAGGAGATACAGTTTCAATCCCTGTGTCAGGAAGATCCCCTGGAAAAGGAAATGACAACCCAGTCTAGTGTTCTTGCCTGGAGAATCTCACAGACAGAGAAGCCTAGATGTCTACAGTCCATGGGTCACAAAAGAGTCAGACACAACTTAACAACTAAACAACAACAACAGTGTAAAGATAATCAGTAATTCTAATAATGGTTGCCAAAATACTGACTTAAGACATAATATTCTTCATAAAATAACTTGTAATGGGATTTGAGCTTGATTTTGCATTTTAGGCCCATAGCTTATGACCTTATAAGATAACTAGCTAAACATCCCTGGTCTTAAGCTTTAATAAAAATAGAAGCTAGGATAAAATCTTTCTAGTCTTATTCCAGGAACCATTCCTATATAGTTATATTGGCTAGAATTAAATGAAGAGCTCACAATGTCAACAGTCCCAATCTCTAGGGCTTTGTGAGCTTTTATGAGCACAGTTCAAAGATACAAGATTTTAATTTTATGAAAAATAATAATTACACTTGTTGGCTACAGATTAAGCTTCCTCATAATTAACCTTTTAATTACCCTATCATCATTCTCTTCTTAAAACCATAAAGATAAAAGCTACTGCTCTCTTTTTTCAACCAAAGAGAGAGTTTTATGAATAACTACAAAAAAAAAAAAATAAATTTCAGATAACTACATTAGCATTGCTTAAGGACCAGAGGCTCTCCAGGTTGCTAAATATAATAACCACTTAAAAGAGAATGAAAAATGTCAAAATCATTTTTGAATCTGTAGTTTTTTGTTTTCAGAAAAATTATGTGTGAAGATGCTTAAGAAATTCTTAGGAGTTAAAATTGCTTTAGTTATTAGTCTCTAAATAAACCATAAAAGAAACTATGGCAAGTGGATATATTTAGGCACAGTTTTGCATTTTGCTCATCATAAAAATTGATAAATATAATAGAATATAAAATAGAATATTAAATTATCTTGTCTTTAAAGATAAACAATTCTACCTAGTTGAAATACTATTTAAGAAAAAAAAAACAATTGATTCTAACTTTTGAGATTATTTTCCATAAATTTGAATATTCACTGTTCAAAACAGGCATGACCATACATTACTTGTCTAAGCTGCTGTAAGGTGTCTGGCCTATGATCTAAAGATGATACTGACTAGGTATAATTATAAAAAATAATTTAACTTGGATATTTTTACAGGGGTTCTTTGGAAGGAATGATGCTAAAGCTGAAACTCCAGTACTTTGGCCACCTCATGCGAAGAGTTGACTCATTGGAAAAGACTCTGATGCTGGGAGGGATTGGGGACAGGAGGCGAAGGGGACGACAGAGGATGAGATGGCTGGAAGGCATCACTGGCTAGATGGACATGAGTTTCAGTGAACTCTGGGTGTAGGTGATGGGCAGGGAGGCCTGGCATGCTGCAATTTATGGGGTCACAAAGATTCAGACATGACTGAGAGACTGAACTAAAATGATTCTTAAATGGAAAATTTGGTGTTGGAGTAAAGAATGAAGTAGGGCAAAGGCTAATAGAGTTTTACCAAGAGAACACACTCATCATAGCAAACACCCTCTTCCAACAACAAAAAAAGAAGACTCTACACATGGACATCACGAGATGGTTAACACTGAAATCAGATTGATTATATTCTTTGCAGCCAAAGATGGAGAAGCTCTATACAGTCAGCAAAAACAAGACCAGGATCTGACTGTGGCTCAGATCATGAACTCCTTATTTCCAAATTCAGACTGAAACTGAAGAAACTAGGGAAAACCACTAGATTTATGAACTAAACCAAATCACTTATGATTATACAGTGGAAGTGACATATAGATTTAAGGGATTAGATCTGATAGACACAGTACCTGATGAACTATGGACAGAGGTTGATGACATTTTACAGGAGACAGGAATCAAGACCATCCCTAAGAAAAAGAAATGCAATAAAGCAAAATAACTGTAAAAGAAGAGAAGCAAAAAGCAAAGGAGAAAAGCAAAGATATACCCATTTGAATACAGAGTTCCAAAGAATAGCAAGGAGAGATAAGAAAGCCTTCCTCAGTGATCAGTGCAAAGAAATAGAGGAAAACAATAGAATGGGAAAGATTAGAGATATCTTCAAGAAAATTAGAGATACCAAGGGAACATTTCATGCAACTGCTGCTACTGCTAAGTCACTTCAGTCATGTCCGACTCTGTGCGACCCCATAGACGGCAGCCTACCAGGCTCCCCCGTCCCTAGGATTCTCCAGGCAAAAACACTGGAGTGGGTTGCTATTTCCTTCTCCAATGCATGAAAGTGAAAAGTGAAAGTGAAGTCATTAGGCTTGTCTGACTCTTAGCGACCCCATGGACTGCAGCCTACCAGGCTCCTCCGCCCATGGAATTTTCCAGGCAAGAGTACTGGAGTGGGGTGCCATTGCCTTCTCCAACATTTCCTGTAAGGATGGGCTCAATAAAGGACAGAAATGGTATGGACCTAACAGAAGCAGAAGATATTAAGAAGAGGTGGCAAGAATACACAGAAGAACTGTACAAAAAAGATCTTCATGACCCAGATAATCATGATGGTGTGATCCCTCACCTAGAGCCAGACATCCTGGAATGTGAAGTCAAGTGGGCCTTAGAAAGCATCACTATGAACAAAGCTAGTGGAGGGGATGGAATTCCAGTTGAGCTAGTTCAAATCCTAAAAGATAATGCTGTGAAAGTGCTGCACTCAATATGCCAGCAAATCTGGAAAACTCAGCAGTGGCCACAAGACTGGAAAGTTCAGTTTTCATTCTAATCCCAAAGAAAGGCAGTGCAAAAGAATGTTTAAAATACTGCACAATTGCACTCATCTCACACGCTAGTAAAGTAATGCTCAAAATTCTCCAAGCCAGGTTTCAGCAATATGTGAGCTGTGAAATTCCAGATGTTCAAGCTGGTTTTAGAAAAGGCAAAGGAACCAGAGATCAAATTGCCAACATCTGCTGGATCATCAAAAAAGCAAGTGAGTTCCAGAAAAAAACATCTGTTTCTGCTTTATTGACTATGCCAAAGCCTTGGACTGTGTGGATCACAATAAACTCTGGAGAATTCCGAAAGAGATGGGAATACCAGACCACCTGACCTGCCTCTTGAGAAACCTGTATGCAGGTCAGGAAGCAAGAGCTAGAACTGGACATGAACAACAGACTGGTTCCAAATTGTCACCCTGCTTATTTAACTTCTATGCAAAGTACATCATGAGAAACACTGGGCTGGAAGAAGCACAAGCTGGAATGAAGATTGCTGGGAGAAATATCAATAACCTCAGATATGCAGATGACACCACCCTTACGGCAGAAAGTGAAGAGGAACTAAAAAGTCTCTTGAAAGTGAAAGAGGAGAGTGAAAAAGTTGGCTTAAAGCTCAACATTCAGAAAACTAAGATCATGGCATCCAATCCCATCACTTAATGGCAAATAGATGGGGAAACAGTGGAAACAGTGGCAAAGTTTCTTTTTTGGGCTCCAAAATCACTGCAGATGGTGACTGCAGAGGATGAGTTGTTTGGATGGCATCACTGACTCAATGGACATGAGTTTGGGTGGACTCCGGGGGTTCGTGATGGACAGGGAGGCCTGGCGTGCTGTGGTCCATGGTGTCTCAAAGAGTCAGACACGACTAAGTGACTGAACTGAACTGAATTGAATCTTAAATGGAATCATAAATTAACTCTTAATATGACAGTTTTAAATGATATAATTTTACTGGACATATTATAGAAATAATTGTAGATCCACATGCAGATATAAGAAATATAGATAAAGCCTTCCCGTTTTCTCAAAAGCAGTAGTATGTAAAATGATAGCACAGTGCATGAGATTCATTCAATCCACTAAAGTAATTTGAATTTCCCATTTTACTTGTACTTATTTATATGTGTGGCTTTACTCTGATAAATTTGTATTATATATTTTAGGTTCATATTCAGTGCAGTTCAGTTCAGTGCCTCAGTCATGTCCAACTCTTTGCAACCCCATGAACCACAGCACGTCAGGCCTCCCTGTCCATCACCAACTTCTGGAGTCTACCCAAACCAATGTTCATCGAGTTGGCGAAGCCATCCAACCATCTCATCCTCTGCCATCCCCTTTTCCTCCCACCCTCAATCTTTCCCAACATCAGGGTCTTTTCCAATGCTCTTCGTATCAGGTGGCCAAAGTATTGGAGCTTCAGCTTCAAAATCAGCCCCTCCAATGAACACCCAGGACTGATCTCCTTTAGGATGGACTGGTTGGATCTCCTTGCAGTCCAATGGACTCTCAAGAGTCTTCTCCAACACCACAGTTCAAGAGCATCAATTCTTTGGCCCTCAGCTTTCTTTATAGTCCAACTCTCACATCCAAAAATGACCCTGGAAAAACCATAGGTTCATATTACCACCACTAAATACAGAATCAACGTTAACAGGACAATTCCTTCACCACATGTATCCCTCAGGTTGACCTTCAGAACACCACCCCTGCCCCTCCCTCCACTACCACTTCATTCCACCCTTATCCTTAACCTGATTTTCATTTCTAAAATTTTATCTAGATAGTCTAATTTTCAGGAATCGTTTTTATTTTTTAAGTTTTTATTGAAGTCCAGTTGGTTTACAATATTATGCTAGTTTTAGGTGTATAGCACAGTGATATGATTTTATATACATAAATTTATACATAGTCATATACCTAACTTTTGGGTCTCCCAGATGGTACTAGTGGTAAAGAATCCACCTGCCAATGCAAAAGACATAAGAGAAGCAGATTCTATCCCTGCTTCAAGAAGGTCCTCTGGACGAGGGCATGGTAAGCCATTCCAGTATTCTTGACTGGTGAATCCCATGGACAGAGGAGCCTGGTGGGCTACAGTCCATAGCATCGCAAAGGGTCAGATATGACTGACATGACTTAGCATGCATGCATATATAAGTTTTATATACATTTATGTGTGTGTGTATATGTATATATATAAATATATATTCCATTTCAGATTCTTTTCTTTTACAGGTTATTACAAAATATCGATGGCAGTTCCCTGTGCTATACAATAGGTCTTAGTTGGTTATTTATTTTATATATAGAATGTGTATATTTAATTCCAACTTCCTAGTTTATCCCTCACCCACACCTCCCTTTCTCCTTTGGGGATCATAAGTTTGTTTTCTATGTCTGTGAATCTCTTCCTGTTTTGAAAATAAATTCATTTGTATCCTGTTTTAGATTCCACAAAAAAGCAATATCTTATGATATTTGTCTTTGGCTTACTTTATTTAGTATGATAACCTCTAAATCCATCCATGTTGCCACAAAATGGCTTCACTATTACAGCTATGATATTAAGTGAATAAAATTATCATGCCTATCTTTAGGGTCATTACTCCCCACCCTCATGAAAACATTTTTAAAAACCATAGTAAATCATAATTGTGATTTTGACTATTATTACCCATTTCATATCAATTTCTGGTCCTTTAGGTGTTATCAAACCAAACTTGGGTTGGCTTGCCCATGAGCAGTAAGCCCTCCTAGTGACATCAGGTTCTGGTGAAAGAAAGTGCAGTGTTTATTGCAGGGAGACAAGTGAGGAGTCCAGGGCAGCTAGTGCTTAAAAGACTTAAACTCCCTGAAGGCCTTCAGAGAAAGACTTTTAAAGACAGGTTGAGGGAGGGAGATCATGGGGTATGTGATCAGCTCATGGACATTTTTCTGATTGGTGGTCATAAGTTAATTGGAAATCATATCATCAACCTTCTGATTCTAACTGGTGTGGAGTCTGTGTGCTTGTTGCAGCACACAGTTAAATTCTTCCACTTGGTGAGGGTTTCAGTATCTTCTAAAACTTCAAAGGACATGGCTCAGAATATTATCTATAGCCCTTGAGGAGGAACTAAGAGTCCTTGACTTTGTTTAACAGCTAAACTGTTATTAGTTTGTCTTGCTTGACTGTTTTTCGTTTTGCATTTTCTCACTTCTTTGATTAAATTGATTTTTGAATAGTGTTTCTACAGACCAAAGGTAATGGAAGACATGGTGCTGGGGAGTCATGTTCTGGGAAGACCCCATAGGATCCTGTTCAATTACACAGGGGTCTCTGGGTTATGGTAACAACGGTAAAACAATGAATGGCCTATAGAATACTGGTGATTTGTTTTACTTTCTCTCTTTCTCCTTTTTTCTTCTTATTCTCTTAGAACAGGAAAGCTGATTTGACCCAGAACACTTAAGGCCCTTTTCTGGGAAGATATATAAGCCCTGCCTGTGGGTAGATCTCCCAGGTATCTCTCATCATTGGACTCCCAGGACTGTCCCAGTGGGCATGAGCTCAGGTGATCTGCCTTCACGGTCAGTTCAGTTCAGTCGCTCAGTCATGTCCAACTCTTTGCGACCCCATGAATCGCAGCACACCAGGCCTCCCTGTCCATCACCATCTCCCAGAGTTCACTCAAACTAATGTTCATCAAGTTGGTGATGCCATCCAGCCATCTCATCCTCTGTCGTCTCCTTTTCCTCCTATCCCCAACCCTCCCAGCATCAGAGTCTTTTCCAATGAGTCAACTCTTCGCATGAGGTGGCCTACCGGGGTCCAGCCCTGGTAAGATCCAGGGATTCCCTCAGGAGTACGGCGTTGGCTATTAAAAGAATAGATAAAGAGATAAGGAAAGAATTATGCAGTTAAGAAAATAGAGGAGAGAAAAGAGGCTGATATTCCTTGGTTTATGCAGAAAGCCAATAAAGCCCCAGCAAGGAACTTGCTCTGTTCACGTAGGCTGCAGGCACCCTCTCGAATCGCGAAAGGTGCCCCACCTTAGGCACCTTCTCGAGTGGGTCTTAGAAGCCCAGGCAGGAAAGTGAAGCCCCTGAGCTCCATGGAATCAGCCTGAATAGAAAAGGAAAGAGAAAGAACGACATGGGGAGACCAAGCTTCGGTGAGCAAGGCCCGCACTTTATTTTCCAAAGTAGTTTTTATACCTTAAGTTGTGCCTAGAGGGTAATGGGGGAAGGGGTAGAGTCATGCAAGGTCAGCAGTCCTTGATCCTTATGGAAGCCAGGCTTTCTTTCTGCAAACTTATCATATGCAAAAGTTTTAGGTGATTTGCATCATCTTCTGGCCAGGAGGCCTGTTAACATTTTATGACCCTTTCTTCAGAAAACTTATTTTTCTCTAAAGGTGATTGTTCTAAGGTCAGGTGCCACCCTCCGAAAGCATTAGATAAAGTTGCATTCCTATAGGGCAAAAATGTGGTGGGCTATAACAAGAAAAGAATTAACTCAAGGGTCCAAGGTTACAAACATTAAAGCTACTACTTATATTTCTATACACCAACTATATTTATCAATACACCCCCAGGGACACAGTAGGTACGGGATATGGAAACTTGGCAGCAAGCATTAGCTCAACAAAGAAATCCTCTACTAGTTCTATTTTAACAATTTTAACTGAGAAGCTATGCATTATTAGAATATCTTAAGCTTCCCATGCCTCTTGTGGTTGGGAGGCTGTGAATCTGAATAAACCTGTCAGGCAAGCTAGAAAGTCATCAGAGGGGTTTGAATTGAAACACTCCTATTATGTCCAGGAGACTTATTAACTAGAGTTTTAAGTTGATTGTCTTACAGAGAAAGGTGGTCGGGGATAGCCCACTGTTAATGTCAGAAGAGTTGGTGAAAGTTGTGAAATAGTAAAACAGATTTTGGTTTTGGGGTAGATGCTCGGGCAGGTCCAGGGGGGCCCCTTGAGCCCTGACTCGCCTTTATATATCAGGTCTCTCCGCATGACCTTTGTCATGGGTGGGAACTCCCGTGCTGGCTCCTGGCAGTGGCCAAAGTATCATTCCTTCCAAAGAACACCCAGGGCTGATCTCCTTCAGAATGGACTGGTTGGATCTCCTTGCAGTCCAAGGGACTCTCAAGAGTCTTCTCCAATACCACAGTTCAAAAGCATCAATTATTTGCCCCTCAGCCTTCTTCACAGTCCAACTCTCACATCCATACATGACCACTGGAAAAACCATAGCCTTAACTAGACAGACCTTTGTTGGCAAAGTAATGTCTCTGCTTTTGAATATGCAGTGACCATCTGCAGCGATTTTGGACCCCTCAAAAATAAAGTCTGACACTGTTTCCACTGTTTCCCCATCTATTTCCCATGAAGTGATGGGGCCAGATGCCATGATCTTCATTTTCTGAATGTTGAGCTTTAAGCCAAGTAATTCCCCACAATTCTGTTTAGGAGTGGAATGCACCCTGAGAGCCCAGTGTGTCTCAGAGAAGCCTTTACTTTGGCCAGTTTATCCATACATGTCCAGAACATGAGGATCTATCCCAGGAAGCCTTGAGGCTGAGGCAGCCTCCTCGCCCATGCACAGAATCTTCCTAGTCGAAGCAGCAGCCTCAGTCTTCAGGGCCCATCTGCTGGTTAGGTAGGGCCCAGCGGCACCCACCAAGCTGGCTGTCTGGACCAGCAGTTCCTGCAGTGTGTGGTGGCTGCCATCAGACCACTTGTGGTCCTGCTGTTCTTATGGGACTTGGGACCTGCCTGACAGTGTTGATTCCCAGCTGCCTCCTATCTCCAGCAGCTCTTTAATGGCTTCGGAAATCCTATGAATTCTGTCTTCAGGGGAACAGCAGCTCTATCCAGGAGTGTGTTGGATGCAGACAGCTAATGCGTCCCCTAGAAGTTCCAATCTGTGGCGAGGTCTGTCCCTGTAAGCCTGGATCTATGATCCTTCCCAAGGAGCCTGGAAGCAGAGTGACACAGCACGGGCCTGTGGAGGTCACTCTGCTCACCTAACCTCGGCCACCAGGACCTCTAGCTCTGTGTAGACATGGGCTGCCCATGCCCCTCCGGCCATCTTCCTGGGCAACGGGTCCCCGTACTGGACCGCATGCCTGGTACAGACAGTGAAATTTGTTGAGCCAGACCGCTTTGGCCCTGTCCTGGGAAATTACACAGGCATCTCCCAGTGTGTCTCATCAGCGGACTCTCCCACACTAGCCCACCAGCCAGAGGACGAGGCTAAGGAGTCAGTGTATTCAGGGGAATTAGCAATCCTGTTTAGGATCCAGAAGGACCCTGGCAGCCTGATTTGTCCTCCACAAGGCTCCACTTGTGCCCACTCTATCACTACATGGTCCAGACAGGGATATTGGATGCCAAATTGTCAAGGTAAGTGCATGCGCACTCTCTTCCATGCACCTTCCCGCGTTGTCATATCTGTCTGTCAGATAACCACACCTCCTTGCCCACCAGTCAGTCTTCCTGAGGCTAATGTTTCCCTCCTCAAACCCCATGTGCCATTGATGAGGTTGGAATGATGGTAAACATCAGATGACTTGGTATGGTGGTTCTGTCCTTAAGAGATTTGGGGTGATCTAAAAAACCAAAACTATTTTTAAGACCTGTTTTAGATTCACAATGAAGTAGAGTGGAAAATAAAGAGTTCCAATATGCCCTCTACCCACACAGAAACACAAACTCTTCCACTGCCTTTTATTTTATTCCATTTTTGCAGCAGTAAAATGGTAGAAATTTGCATAGAAATCCTGAGAAACTATACAAAAATTATTGCATCATTAGAAGAAATATCAGGCTATAAAAATCCAATGAAACTCTGTGGTGACTAACTTGAACAGAGAAAAATGAAGTAGAAAAGAAATGAGCAAGACACTAAAGGACTATTGATTTATTTTTTGTTGATATATCATTGATATACAATGTTGTGTTCATTTCTGGTATAGAGCAAAGTGATTCAGTTATACACACACATATATATTATTTTACATATTCTTTCCATTATGGTTTATCACAGAATATTTAATATAGTTCCTGTGCTATGCAATAGGATGCAGTTGTTTATTCAATCTATATATGATAGTTTGCATCTGCTAATCTCAAACGGCCAATTCATTCCTCCCCACCCTGTTCCCTATGTTTGAAGACATTAAAGGACTGTATAAACAGAATTACTGGATGCAAACACTTTTAAATCACAGGGAAAAAATATAAAAATAGGAAAAGTTTTACAATTATGTGCACTGAAATGAACTTGGATGTGCTTTTCCAGCTGCAAGTAGCTTTCTTTTCATTTGTTTAATTATATCCCTCACAGTCGAAAGGCAATAGTCCCAAAATTGATTTTTAACACCTGTAACAAGCTATGGGTACATGTTTTGATTAAGTATCCTTTGGCAGATTCAGGCTGCAGTATTTAGTCAGATAACATGTTGCTCTGAAGATTTTGATCATTGGGTGGTTTGATCATAAGGTTTTTGTTTATTAAAAATAAGTATTTTTAGTGTTTTATGAATAACTAACAACACTTAGAATATTGTTTTTTAGTAAACAGAAACAAATTTCCAATAACTACATAAATATGTCAAATTATAATCTATAAATTAATTCTATACCTAAGGAATTTATACATTAATTTATAACTAGTTTAATATCAAATGTGTGACCAGAGTCTTAAATTGAATGTTCATGAGGTTGTATCCTTGTAGAGTTGCAATCTTTAGAGATGTTATGAAATAAAAACACTAACCTTGATTTCTTACACTATTCAGTTCAGTTGCTCAGTCATGTCTGATTCTTTGCAACCCCATGAACCACAGCACGCCAGGCCTCCCTGTCCATCACCAACTCCCGGAGTCTACTCAAACTCATATCCATTGAGTCGATGATGCCATGCAGCCATCTCATCCTCTGTCGTCCCCTTCTCCTCCTGCCCCCAATCCCTCCCAGCATTAGGGTCTTTTCCAATGAGTCAACTCTTCACATCAGGTGGCCAAAGTATTGGAGTTTCAGCTTTAGCATCAGTCCTTCCAATGAACACCCAGGACTGATCTCCTTTAGGATGGACTGATTGGATCTCCGTGAAGTCCGAGGGACTTGTAAGAGTCTTCTCCAACATCACAGTTCAAAAGCATGGATTCTTGGGTGCTCAGCTTTCTTCACAGTCCAACTCTCACATCCATACATGACCACTGGAAAAACCATAGCCTTGACTAGATGGACCTTTGTTGGCAAAGTAATGTCTCTGCTTTTCAATATGCTATCTAGGTTGGTCATAACTTTCCTTCCAAGGAGTAAGCATCTTTTAATTTCATGGCTGCAGTCACTATCTGCAGTGATTTTGGAGCCCGAAAAAATAAAGTCTGACACTGTTTCCACTGTTTCCCCATCTATTTGGCATGAAGTGATGGGGCCAGATGCCATGATCTTAGTTTTCTGAATGTTGAGCTTTAAGCCAACTTTTTCACTCTCCTCTTTCACTTTCATCAAGAGGCTCTTTAGTTCTTCACTTTCTGCCATAATTGTGGTATCATCTGCATATCTGAGGTTATTGATATTTCTCCAGACAATCTTTATTCCAGCTTGTGCTTCTTCCAGCCCAGCGTTTCTCATGATGTACTCTGCATAGAAGTTAAATAAGCAGGGTGACAATATACAGACTTGGCATCCTCCTTTTTCTATTTGGAACCAGTCTATTGTCCCATGTCCAGTTCTAACTGTTGCTTCCTGACCTGCATATAGGTTTCTCAAGAGGAAGGTCTCTATTAACTTAGGACAAATGAAGTTTTGGAATCTAAAGGCTACCATTTTTTTTCCCCAGTTGAAATGAGAAAATATCAATTGATTTATATTTAAATTTAAGTAGATGGTAATTGAATTTTGGCTAACTGCTTTATTGATAAAAGCTAATTACATATGCTGTTAGATATACAAGCATATTCTAACTCTATCCTTTGTTTCTTTTATTTCTTTTATTAGACAGAAATGACAATGGTATACTAAAGAAACCCCTGCAAAAATCTCAGTGGCTTCATACAAGTTTGTTTGTTTGTTTTCTTACTATATTTCGGAGAAGGCAATGACAACCCAATCCAGTACTCTTGCCTGGAAAATCCCATGGATGGAGGAACCTGGTAGGCTGAAGTCCATGGGGTCACGAAGAGTTGGACACGACTGAAGAGACTTAGCAGCAGCAGCAGCAGCAACACTACATTTGGAACATGAGTCAGCAGGGGGCTCTGCTCATCTCCAGTTTAATTAGGAAGAAAAATGTCAATGTCACCAAAGCAAGAGCAGATGCCCATAATTGTTCCACACAGGGGTTCACTGCTGAGTGTAATCTTGGTGCTCTGAGACTAATGAAAGGGTCAAATCAGTTGTGTGAAATGATTAGTGCAGTTGAATTTGGACTAAAAGTTGAATTAACTCAGAGGAGGAGGATTGATATTGGGCAGTCAGAATAAGACAGGACTTATTGGACTACCTGGCTGATGAGGAATGAGAATACCCACAGGAACCCTGAGCATCTGGGACACTGGAACAAGTAAGGTGTAGTCATCTGGGTGGTGTTGACAGAAGTAAAGTAGAAGAACAAGCCACACTAAATCTGACAAATACAAATTGTGCAATTCCCAAAGTGCAGCTTATGCAATTGAAGATTTGCTGTTCAAATGGTGTATTTGAAAGGGGTACTTAGTAATCAACTAGTACATAATACTCTGTGGGGGATATTTTAGCTTTTCAGGATATAGTCATTAAGGCAAAGGATGTTTTTCTGTTTGTTTTGGTTTTGCATGAGTTTCTTTTTGTTTTTGCATGAGTTTCTTACTGGAGCTCATTAAATTTGACTCAAGCAGAAACATAGCCTTAAGGTGAATAAGGAACTTCCTTGGGAGGTGAATAGGAGTGGAGTTTTTCAAATTACTGGGGATGTGCTCATGGGAATGGCATTTGTTTGGATCTAAAACACTAGATATATGTCAGAGAGTGTTTTGCCTATGTTCTCCTCTAGGAGTTTTATAGTTTCTGGTCTTACGTTTAGATCTTTAATCCATTTTGAGTTTATTTTTGTGTATGGTGTTAGAAAGTGGTCTAGTTTCATTCTTTTACAAGTGGTTGACCAGATTTCCCAGCACCACTTGTTAAAGAGATTGTCTTTAATCCATTGTATATTCTTGCCTCCTTTGTCAAAGATAAGGTGTTTATATGTGCGTGGATTTATCTCTGGGCTTTCTATTTTATTCCATTGATCTATATTTCTGTCTTTGTGCCAGTACCATACTGTCTTGATAACTGTGGCTTTGTAGTAGAGCCTGAAGTCAGGTAGGTTGATTCCTCCAGTTCCATTCTTCTTTCTCAAGATCGCTTTGGCTATTCGAGGTTTTTTGTTTTTCCATACAAATTGTGAAATTATTTGTTCTAGCTCTGTGAAGAATACCGTTGGTAGCTTGATAGGGATTGCATTGAATCTATAAATTGCTTTGGGTAGTATACTCATTTTCACTATATTGATTCTTCCAATCCATGAACATGGTATATTTCTCCATCTACTAGTGTCCTCTTTGATTTCTTTCACCAGTGTTTTATAGTTTTCTATATATAGGTCTTTAGTTTCTTTAGGTAGATATATTCCTAAGTATTTTATTCTTTCCGTTGCAATGGTGAATGGAATTGTTTCCTTAATTTCTCTTTCTGTTTTCTCATTATTAGTGTATAGGAATGCAAGGGATTTCTGTGTGTTGATTTTATATCCTGCAATTTTACTATAGTCATTGATTATTTCTAGTAATTTTCTGGTGGAATCTTTAGGGTTTTCTATGTAGAGGATCATGTCATCTGCAAATAGTGAGAGTTTTACTTCTTCTTTTCCAATTTGGATTCCTTTTATTTCTTTTTCTGCTCTGATTGCTGTGGCCAAAACTTCCAAAACTATGTTGAATAGTAATGGTGAAAGTGGGCACCCTTGTCTTGTTCCTGACTTTAGAGGAAATGCTTTCAATTTTTCACCATTGAGGATAATGTTTGCTGTGGGTTTGTCATATATAGCTTTTATTATGTTGAGGTATGTTCCTTCTATTCCTGCTTTCTGGAGAGTTTTTATCATAAATGGATGTTGAATTTTGTCAAAGGCTTTCTCTGCATCTATTGAGATAATCATATGGTTTTTTTTTTTTTTTTTTTTTAAATTTTACTTTATTTTTAAACTTTACATAATGGCATTAGTTTTGCCAAACATCAAAATGAATCCATCACAGGTATACATGTGCTCCCTATCCTGAACCCTCCTCCCTCCTCCCTCCCCATAGCATCCCTCTGGGTCGTCCGAGTACACCAGCCCCAAGCATCCAGTATCGTGCATCGAACCCGGACTGGCATCTCGTTTCATACATGATATTTTACATGTTTAAATGCCATTCTCCAAAATCTTCCCACCCTCTCCCTCTCCCACAGAGTCCATAAGACTGTTCCATACATCAGTGTCTCTTTTGCTGTCTCGAACACAGGGTTATTGTTATCATCTTTCTAAATTCCATATATATGCGTTAGTATACTGTATTGGTGTTTTTCCTTCTGGCTTACTTCACTCTGTATAATAGGCTCCAGTTTCAATTTGTTAATGTGGTGTATTACATTGATTGATTTGCGGATATTGAAGAATCCTTGCATCCCTGGGATAAAGCCCACTTGATCATGGTGTATGATCTTTTTAATGTGTTGTTGGATTCTTATTGCTAGAATTTTGTTAAGGATTTTTGCATCTATGTTCATCAGTGATATTGGCCTGTAGTTTTCTTTTTTTGTGGCATCTTTGTCAGGTTTTGGTGCTAGGGTGATGGTGGCCTCATAGAATGAGTTTGGAAGTTTACCTTCCTCTCCAATTTTTTGGAAGAGTTTGAGCAGGATAGGTGTCATCTCTTCTCTAAATTTTTGGTAGAATTCAGCTGTGAAGCCGTCTGGACCTGGGCTTTTGTTTGCTGGAAGATTTTTGATTACAGTTTCAATTTCCATGCTTGTGATGGGTCTGTTAAGATTTTCTATTTCTTCCTGGTCGAGTTTTGGAAAGTTGTACTTTTCTAAGAATTTGTCCATTTTTTCCACGTTGTCCATTTTATTGGCATATAATTGTTGATAGTAGTCTCTTATGATCCTTTGTATTTCTGTGCTGTCTGTTGTGATCTCTCCATTTTCATTTCTAATTTTGTTGATTTGAATTCTCTCCCTTTATTTCTTGATGAGTCTGGCTAATGGTTTGTCAATTTTATTTATCCTTTCAAAGAACCAGCTTTTGGCTTTGTTGATTTTTGCTATGGTCTCTTTTGTTTCTTTCGCATTTATTTCTGCTCTAATTTTTAAGATTTCTTTCCTTCTACTAACCCTGGGGTTCAGGGTTAGTAGAAGGAAAGAAATCTTAAAAATTAGAGCAGGATCCTCTATGACCCACCTCCCAGAATATTGGAAATAAAATCAAAAATAAACAAATGGGACCTAATTAAACTTAAAAGCTTCTGCACATAAAAGGAAACTATTAGCAAGGTGAAAAGACAGCCTTCAGAATGGGAGAAAATAATAGCAAATGAAACAACTGACAAACAACTAATCTCAAAAATATACAAGCAACTCCTCCAGCTCAACTCCAGAAAAATAAACGACCCAATCAAAAAATGGGCCAAAGAACTAAATAGACATTTCTCCAAAGAAGACATACAGATGGCTAACAAACACATGAAAAGATGCTCAACATCACTCATTATCAGAGAAATGCAAATCAAAACCACTATGAGGTACCATTTCACACCAGTCAGAATGGCTGCGATCCAAAAGTCTACAAATAATAAATGCTGGAGAGGGTGTGGAGAAAAGGGAACCCTCTTACACTGTTGGTGGGAATGCAAACTAGTACAGCCACTATGGAGAACAGTGTGGAGATTCCTTAAAAAACTGGAAATAGAACTGCCTTATGATCCAGCAATCCCACTGCTGGGCATACACACTGAGGAAACCAGAAGGGAAAGAGACACGTGTATCCCAATGTTCATCGCAGCACTGTTTATAATAGCCAGGACATGGAAGCAACCTAGATGTCCATCAGCAGATGAATGGATAAGAAAGCAGTGGTACATATACACAATGGAGTATTACTCAGCCATTAAAAAGAATACATTTGAATCAGTTCTAATGAGGTGGATGAAACTGGAGCCTGTTGTACAGAGTGAAGTAACCCAGAAGGAAAAACATAAATACAGTATACTAACGCATATATATGGAATTTAGAAAGATGGTAACAATAACCCTGTGTACGAGACAGCAAAAGAGACACTGATGTATAGAACAGCCTTATGGACTCTGTGGGAGAGGGAGAGGGTGGGAAGATTTGGGAGAATGACATTGAAACATGTAAAATATCATGTAAGAAACGAGTTGCCAGTCCAGGTTCGATGCACGATACTGGATGCTTGGGGCTAGTGCACTGGGACGACCCAGAGGGATGGTATGGGGAGGGAGGAGGGAGGACGGTTCAGGATGGGGAACACATGTATACCTGTGGCAGATTCATTTCGATATTTGGCAAAATTAATACAATTATGTAAAGTTTAAAAATAAAATAAAATTAAAAAAAATAAATAAAAAGGAAAAAAAAAAACCCTTTGATTTTCAAATATCTAGCTATAGGGAAAATTTTAGTTTTCTCCTCTTATAAAACAAATTATAGACTAGGTCCAGGTTTTCTAGCCTCGTTTCTTTTTTTAATTAGCAAAGGTTGAATTTTACCAAATGCCTTTTCAGCTTGTATTGAGAGTATCGTTTGTTGTTGCTTTAAACTATTAAAATGGTACTTCAGGATCAAAAAAAAAAAAAAAAAAAACACTAGATAAAATTGAGAGACTTAGTAAGGTGAAGTGGAGTTGAAGGCATAAATTTATCTTATAGAAGACGCATTTTGTTAATATCTGAATTGATACTTAAAAACAAATGAGAGACATCTCTGACAGACTGGGTCAAAGCAATTACTTCAGTTAAGGTGAGACATTACACAGTCTATCTTTTCAAATTGTAAGTTTTTGTTGTTTGTTTTTTTCCTCTTTGGTTTGTCTTATTACATAGGAAAGTGAATAAAGAACTTTGTATTATATACATATTATATAGCATTATATAAGAACACTAAGTGTGAAAATGGTGGCTTACTGTTGTTTTTTCCAACTGTCTATGCCTAAACTTGTGTAAGTACTAATTTTTTCAAACCATGTGATAATCAATTGGAAACAGAAGAGAGGATAGCAGAACCATTGGAGAACATTCACTTTCTCTTGAGAGAATAGAACACAACTTTCACTTTACAGTACTGATGGAAACAACACCAGTATTGCTCTTTTGCAACTTGTAAAATGGAGGCTTTAATTCTTAAGAAATGTTTTAAATATCCTACTATTTAAGTGTCCTGTTTCTCACAAAACTGGGGATTTCCTTAGTTATATTAAACTGTTTGAAAAGTTCTACCAGTAATGTTTTAACAGATAGTTAAATCTATTTTATTTTCAAACATGGAGCACAAATCATTTTCATGTTATTTAAACATTTAATAAATACCAAAAACCTCCATATCTATGACTAATATGTTTTTGGGGAAGGCCAGTGTTACATGAAATAACTTGCACCTGTGCTGTCACCTGGGACCATTTCTTGTTTAACTCTGTGAAGATTGGAGAAACATGATTCCATGACCCAGAGACCTCATTGCAGGCTCATTTACCGCCTCCATCCAGGCAAATGATTCAATCAATCTTTTAAGAAGCTGCAGAGAACGGTTCCAAAATTATAGTCCTTCATGCATGAAAAACCTGAGTATTTTCAGCATCATATATTTCAGTTTTTCAGAGAATACGAATGTGATGGTAAAGAAGAATTGTAAAACTGGCAGTAAAATTAAGTTATTTCCAATAATTTTAAGTCTGTGTTGTAGGGACTTTATACTTTTTTCATTGTTATGACTAGTATTATCTCACCACTTAGAACAGAAATTGAAATATGAGAAAAAGAGTATAGGGAGAATAAGAAGGTAATGGATGTGAAGGAGATAGGCACAACTGTTGAATTGGGATTTGTCTAGAGTTCCATTATATGTAATGCTTTCAGTTGTAACTGAAAGTTAGGTTCTGCTGCTCTCTATTCAAAAGCTGTTATAGAGGCAAAGTTGGTGGAAAGAAATGTTTGCCTTACTTTAGATGCCAGCAACACGGCAAAGGATAGGGGTTGGCAAGCAGGGTGGACTCCTGTTCAAAGGCCAACTCCTTCTCCCCAGATAATCAGTGGGCAAAATCTTTTATGGATGGAGAGGGGGAGCTACATTCAGAAACAACACAGTCAACTCTGACAGTCGTCTTGAAATTGGTCATATGGTGGTCTGATCAGCATCATCTTGATTGTTTTAAATTCAGTTAATCTTTAGTTCCAGAATCAGTTTGTTCCCATTTCCTTGAGGCCAGTTCTCAGAATTGTGGCAGCTTATGTCATGGCTACAGTCTGGTCATCTTGTAGTTAACTTCTTTCATGTGGTAAGGGTTTCAGTATTTACAAAGCTCACAGGACATGGCTCAGAATGTTATCTATGCCTCTGAAGAGGAACTAAAACGGCCTTGACTATGCTTAATGACTAAATACTATTATTTAGAATTCTTGGACTCTTTTTCTTTGATTCTGCATTTTCTCATGTTTCCAATTAAACTTATTCAGCTAAAGTTTGTCCACAGATAAAAGTCAGGCAGAGGACTAGGGTGGGGGGAAGGACCATTTTATCTGGATATCATCTATATATTTTGAAGAATAACTTCAGGACACATCTTCCAGGAAGCCTTTTATGAACTTCAAGACTG
Source organism: Bos indicus (assembly GCF_029378745.1). NCBI lineage: Eukaryota > Metazoa > Chordata > Mammalia > Artiodactyla > Bovidae > Bos > Bos indicus. The sequence goes on from NC_091785.1 coordinate 2,120,511, forward strand.
GGTTAGGGTTGTGATTATGTAAAACCATAAGTATTTTGTATTTCCCCATACTGCACAGCTCTTCACACTCTATGGTATGTTATGATTTCTTGCTTTACAGATGTGTGTTTCCTTAGACAGGAATTGTGTCTGACTCAGTAGTGCTAACTTCATGGTAGTTGTATAATAATTGATCAATGAAAGAATGACTATCGTTCAACCTGGAAAAACTGATTCAACTATATGTATATTCAACTGCAGTATATTTGGCTTTAGTGTGTATGTGTTTACAATTTTTTAAATTTATTTTTTAATTGGAGTATAATCGCTTTACAATGTTGTGTTAGCACAATGACATGAATCAGCTACGGGTATACCCTCTGTCTTGAGCCTCCCTCCTACCCCACCCCATCCCACCACTCCAGGTCACCACTGAGTACAAGCTGAGCTCCTTGTGCCACACAGCAGTTTCCCACTAGCTCTTTTACATATGGTGGTGTGTATATGTGAATGCTACTGTCTTAATTCAGCCCACTCTCTTCAACCTCCACTCCAGTCCACAAGATCATACTCTGTGTCTATGTCTGCACCTCTATTACTGCCCTGTAGATAGGTTCATAAGTACCATTGTTCTAGATTCATTATATATGCATTAATATACAATATTTTGCTCTTTCGGAATTCACTATGAGTGACTCTAGGTTCATCCACATCACTACAAATGATGCAATTGCATTCCTTTCTACAGCTATGTAATATTTCATTGTCTATATGCACCACATCTTTATCCATTCATCTGTTAATGGATATTTAAGTGGCTTCCATGTACTGGCTATTGGAAATAGCACTGTATGGTTTTCTCAGGGTATATGCCCAGGAATGCTATCACTGTTTAATACATGGTGGTTTTAGTTTAAGGTTTTAAGGAGCCTCCATTCTGATCTCCACAGTGACTATATCAATTTATATTCCCACCAGCAGTGCAAGAGAGTTCCCTTTTCTCCACATGCTCTCCAGCATTTATTTGTAGATTCTTTGATCAGTATTTGAGTTCTAATTCTTAGATCTAATTCTTAGAAGTTGAATTAGGTATAACTGCTACTATAACAAAGAGAACCAATAGAAGTTACTAGTAAAAAGCAAATACAGTCCTACCTCATCATACCAAAATCTGTGGATGCTCAAGTCTCACAGTTGGCCCTCAGTATCATGGATCTTCATCCAGATATTCAATCAACAGCAAATTGTAAGGAGGCACAACCTGTGGATAGCCAGGGCCACTGTACATTATTTTCTTTCCCTCACAGTCTTCCTAGAATGGTACAGGAAAGTTTTCTTCCACTAAGTCATTCAGGGGATCAGGTTTCTTTCAAGTCAGTGCACTATTCTAGAGTATGATCTGTTTTTTGGTTCAACTGAGACATGTGTGGGATGGGATGTGGTTGGGGAGAGATGAATGCAGTGAAGCACATGTGCAATGCTTTAAAGCCAAGGCCTGATTATATTTAACACTTAGAATCAAGGGGAATTGAAAAATGTAGCTAGTCCCCAACTTCTTGGTTTTCAGGAAGAAGGGGAGAATGGACTTTTGATAACTTAAAAACTATACCAGCTTTTAGAAAAGACCCTAATGCCAGCAAAGATCAAAAGCAGGAGGAGAAGGGAATGACAGAGGATGAGATGGTTGGATCGCATCACTGACTTGATGGACATGAGTTTGAGCAAGCTCCGGGAATTGGTATGGACAGGGAAGCTTGGTGTGCTGCAGTCCATGGGGTTGCAAAGAGTCGGACACGACTGAACTGAACTGATACCAGTTTTGACTTTCAATAATTAGGAATGAAATGGTCATATGGCTTAAAGATGCAATTTGAATCATCATTGTACTTTTTTTTTTATAACATAGTTATCATTAAATTAAAAATATATAATTCATGGTTAAATATTTTAATAACACACCCATATGGTAGAATGCTAAGTAGTTTTTAAAATTATTTTGTAAATGAATAGTTAATGTAATGGAAACCAGTATAGCATATGTAGCTATTTTAAACTAGCAAGATATGGAAAAAAGTTATACAATAAAATAACCAATGTTTATAAAAAATATTGTTTGGATAAGTAAAGCAAAGAAATTAGAAAAAATTCAAAATGTTAGTGTCATCTTTTTTTGAGGCTTAAGCAATTTTATTTTGTATAGACTTATTAAACTTAACTGAATATTTTTTTCAAATATTTTATTAGTCTTTAAGACATGGCAATGATTATAACCCTATAGCAGCAGAGAGTTTATTTTTATGAGTAAGAAACTTTTTATGAATTGTCAAGAAATAACCTTGTCTTCATCTACTTGTCAGATCTAGTATGTTGGATGGAGCACTAAGTGTGGAAACAGATCTCATTTTGAACCTTGACTCTGTTACTTGATAGCTATACATTTTCTTGAAAAAAATTCCTTAACCTCACTAATGGCCAATTTTCACATCAGATCAATTCAGTGGGGCTAAAAGTTTGTACCCTATGGAGTTCTTAAGAGCACTAAGTAAGATAATAGGTATGAAATAATTTTATAAATGGTTAATCATTATGTTAGATATTGACACTAATACTCTTAGAAATTAAACTGAAGCAAGTATTTAAATGGCAATGGATTCTGAATTTGACTGATTCATATTGGCTTACATGCCTTGATTAACTATAAGGCAATAAATAAAATTATTCTGCTAGATTCAAATAACTACAAGATAACTTGCTTAGGCTGATGGTGGGATCTTTTCAACCTCTTCTAGTAACATTTTTGTGTCCAACTTCAAAGAAATGACTAATGGTCCTAAAGTTCACTTTTCATATAAAGATTAACATTATTCTGAAAAGCTTTTCTATATATGGTTTTAAGGTAAACTTTAAAAAAAAATTGTAAATAACATGAAAGCAAACTAAAGTGGCATAAGTCATTTTGCCCTCTTGGAAAATTCGTAACAGCATCATGTTTTTAACTAAAATATAATTCACATGTAATGAATTGCACAGAAAGTATGAAATCTGATAAGATTTACAAATGCATAGAGCCATGTGACCCACATCTTATAAAGAATATTTTCATTTTCATTATTTCAGAAAGTTCCTGTGCCACCTTCTAGTCAATATATGCATTTGTAGTCACTGTGATTTTTCTCATTATAATAGATGATTTTTCTTGATAAAAATTAAATCATACAATATGTACTTTTTGTGTCTAACTTCTTATGCTTAACAATGTTTTGGTGATTCATCAATATAGTTTTATAAATGTGTTTATTCACTGTTATCTTTAGTAGAATGTTCCATAGTTATCTGCCTTTTTTTTTCTATTTATATTTCCATATTTTCTAAATCTCCTCCACTGAATATATATTTATTTGAGTAATAAGCAAAATTCAATGAACATTAACATGTAAGAATTTTATAATGACTCAGAAAAAGTTAAATTTATCCATACTTTATTTCAGCTGTTCATTCTGATAGAAATAGCGATCTAGTTGATCAATAACCAGTTAGACAAATGGTCTCTCAAAGAAAATAACCCAGAAAACTTGGCATGTAGAAAGGAATGGTAATTGTGACTTATGGTCCTCTTTCAAGATGTAAGAGCTGTTCTAACAGTAAAGCAAATGCATATTGTAACATTTTTGTATAAAATCTTATCACACAGCTCATAAAAGCACATAAATTTCTTATTTCCCCAAATCACTGAAGCAAAATGTCTGAAATGAGCGCAGCATTTAAAAGATAAGCCCACTTTTCTTATCTAAACAGTTCAATAGGTTAAAAAAAAAAAAAAAGCTCAGCGATTCATTATTTATCTGCCCTGAGTTTGATTCCAGATTACTACTGGTCACAACTAAATTAAAAAAAAAGAGAGCACATTTTTATCATGGGAACTGCTCACCTTTTCCCAATAACGGGATATTTTACTTTTAGAAGACATTTTTCTGCATAATTATGATAAGTAGCCATTTTAACACATTTACATTTTTTAATCAAGTTCATTTTCATTTATAAACCAAAATTAAAAAAATTTTTAAAGGAAAGCTTTGATATCATCATCAGTATTCTCTTCTTTTATTGCCAGGTTGTGATATATGTCCATTGGGAATGTATGTAGAAACATGGGGTATATGTAGAAATACATATGGCAGTCACCTTATAATTAAGATAATCTGATCTGTAACTCAGTTACTTATTGGCACTTCTCTTGTTAAAGGAAACTGTCCTTTAACCTGTGGGTATAACTGGAAGATTTGTTGTGGATTCTTTCTTGCCCATGTAATCCCTGGAATGTCCTCATGGTGCACTGCCACTGGGCATTAGCTGTGGTTCACCTCCAATAGTGCTGATCACCCCCCAGGGATCTGAGTCATTACGTAACTAAATACTGTAGGTAACTGCCTGTTCTTTGCCAGATCCAGGAGGTAGTGTGGACCAGCCTTTCCCATAGTGTTGGTTCCTGATTGCTTTAGTCTCCCAGAACCAATTTTGGTGGTGGTGTTTATTCGCTCAGTTTTGTTTGACTCTTTGGAACCCCACGGACTGTGGGACACTAGGCTTCCCTGTCCTTCACTATCTTTTGGAATTTGCTTAGACTCATGTCCATTGAGTTGATGATGCCATCCAACCATCTCATCTTTTGCCCCCTTCTCCTCCTGCCCACAATCTTTTCTAACATCAGGGTCTTTTCCAGTGAGTTGGCTCTTCATATCAGGTAGTCAAAATATTGGAGTTTCAGCTTCAGCATCAGTCCTTCCAATGAATGAATATTTGGGGTTGATTTCCATTAGGATTGACTAGTTTGATCTCTTTGTTGTCCAAGGGATGCTCAAGAGTCCTCCCCAGCACCACAGTTCGAAGGCATCAATTCTTTGAAGTTGATGGACCATAAAATAAAGCTGAGTCTTTATTGTGGTCCAACTCTCACATCCGTAATTGACTACTATAAAAAACTATGACTTTGACTGGATGAACCTTTGCCGGTAAAGTGATGTCTCCGCTTTTCAATATGCTGTCTCGGTTTGTCATTTGCTTCCAGGGAGCAAATGTCTTTTTAATTTCGTGGCTGCAGTCACCATCCACAGTGATTTTGGAGCCCAAGAAAATAACATCTATCACTGTTCCCATCTTTTTCCCCGTTAATTTGCCATGAAGTGATGGGACCAGATGCCATGATCTTTGTTTTCTGAATGTCGAGTTTTAAGCCAGCTTTTTCACTCTCCTCTTTCACCTTCATCGAGAGGCTCTTAAGTTCCTCTTCACTTTCTGCAATAAAGGTGGTGTCATTTGCATATCTAAGGTTATTGATATTTTTCTCAGCAATCTTAATTCCAGCTTGAGCTTCATCAAGCCTGGCATTTCTTATAATGTACACAACATGTAAGTTAATAAGCAGACTAACAATATACAGCCTTGATAGACTCCTTTTATGACTTTGAACCAGTCCATTGTGCCATGTTCTGTCCTCATTGTTGTTTCTTCTTGTCCTACTTACAGGTTTCTCAGGAGGCAGGTAAGGCGGTCTGGTATTCCCACCTCTTTAAGCATTTTCCAGTTTGCTGTTATCCACACAGTCAAAGGCTTTAGCACAGTCAATGAAGCAGAATTAGATTTTTTTTTTTTTCTGGAATTCTCTTGGTTTTTCTATGATTCAAAGATGTTGGCAATTTAATATCTGGTCCCTCTAACTTATAAATCCAGCTTGAACATCTGGAATTTCTCAGTTAACGTACTCTTGAAGCCTAGCTTGCAGGATTTTGAATATTAAGTTGCTAGCATGTGAAGTGAGTGAAATTGTACGGTAATTTGAACATTCTTTGGCATTGCCCTCTTTGGGATCAAAATGAAAACTGATATTTTCCAGTCTGTGGCTACTGCAGTTTTCCAAATTTGCTGGCATATTGAGTGCAGCACTTTCACAGCATCATCTCTTAGGATTTGAAATAACTCAGCTGGAATTCCATCCCTTCCACTAGCTTTGTTTGTAGTAATGGAGGAGAAGGGGACGACAAAGGATGAGGTGGTTTGATGGCATCACTGACTCAATGGACATGAGTTTGGGTAAACTCTGGGAGTTGGTGATGGACAGGGAGGCCTGGTGTGCTGCAGTTCATGGGGTTGCAAAGAGTCAGACACGACTAAGCAACTGAACTGAAACTGAATGCTTCCTAAGGCTCATTTGACTTTGTACTCCAGAATGTCTGGCTCTAGGTGAGTGATCACACTACTATGGTTATCTGGTCATTACAACCTTTTTTGTATAGTTCTTCCATATATTCTTGCCAACTCTTCTTAATTTCTTCTGCTTCTATTAGATCCATACTATTTCTGTGTTTTATTGTGCCCATCTTTACATGAAATGTTCCCTTGGTATTTCTAATTTTCTTAAAGAGATATCTAGTCTTTCCCATTCTATTGTTTTCTTCTATTTCTTTGCATTGTTCATTTAAGAAAGTTTTTTTTTTTCTTTTTTTTTTTTAATCTCTTCTTTGGAAGAGATCTGTTCTTTGGAACTCTGAATTCAGATGGGTATATCTTTTTTTTTCTCTCTCTCTTTTGCCTTTGCTTCTCTTCTTTTCTCAGATATTTGTAAGGCCTCCTCAGATAACCATTTTGCCTTGTTGCCTTTCTTTTTCTCGGGGATGGTTTTGGTCACTGCCTCCTGTACAGTGTTATGAACCTCCATCCATAGTTCTTCAGGTACTCTAGCATATCTAATCCCTTGAATCCATTTGTAACCTCCACTGTATAATCATAAGGGATTTGATTTAGATCATACCTTTGTTGGAACCCACCAAAAAAGATACCCCACATCCAGGGACAAAGGAGAAGCCTTAATAAGGTGGTAAGAGTTAAAATCAAACTCCATTCAAGCCATAGACTCTTGGAGGGCAGAAATAAAACCTTGTGCACATCAGGGCCCAGGGGAAAGAGCAGTAACCCATCAAGAGACTGAGCCAGATCTGTCTGTGAGTGTTTGATGGTCTCCCATGGTGACATGGGTCAGCAGTGACCTGCCATGGAGACAGGGGCACTAGCAGTAGCAGTTCTGGGAGGCATGGCATGTGGCATAAGTCCTCTTGGAGGAGGTCACCATTAGATCTACCATAGAACTGCCGGGTGAGCGACCCACAAACTGGAGAACGATTATACTAAGGAAGTTCTCGCAATGTTGCAAAGGTTCTAAGCCCCACATCAGACTTCCCAACTTGAGGATCCAGTAAAGGGACTGGGAATCCCCAGAAAATCTGACTTTGAATGTCCGCAGAATTTGATTACAGAATTTTCACAAGACTGGGGAAACAGAGACTCTTGCAGGGCACAAACAAAACCTTGTATGCATCAGGACCCAGGGGAAAGGAACAGTGATACCACAAGAGGCTGAGACTTGTCTGTGAGTATTTGGGAGTATCTGGTCGTGAGGGCATGTCAACAGTGGCCTGCCGTGAGGTAAGGTGCACTGGCAGCAGCAGTCCTGGGAGGTTGATGCACTGACATGAGTCATCTTGGAGGACTTTAGCCTTACCATAGAGCCTGAAGACTCCAGGACTGGGCTGCTTCAGGCCAAACTATAGGGAGGGAACACAGCCCACCCATCAGCAGAAAACTGGATTAAAGTTTTACAGAGCAAGACCCAGTTTTCCCCACAGTCAGTCCTTTCCATTAGGAAGCTTGTACAACTTTTGGGATGCACTAAATCCTGGCTTTAGTTTTGTCTCAGTGTTTGCACAAACTTGCTATATGGCTTAGCTTCTGCATATGTATTTTAACATCATAGAAATGTTACTGATGACACATACACATGATGAGGGCTGTGAAGGATACGAGAAGCCCCTCATGTTTATGCATACTTTCAGTTGGGTGTTCAGAAAGAAAATCCAGCATAGAAGATACTCCAGAATTACTGGTTACAGCTAGAGAGTTACTGGACCTCTTTTATTATTATTCTTCAGCCATAGACAAACTGCATGATACGCAGGAAATTTCAGAACTGCCTTGATATTCAAATTATTTGAATTAACTGTAATTACATGTAAAAAAAAAAAAACTGCTTGAGAGAGATAGTTTTAATATTGTGCTTTGCAGTTAACATTACTTGTGTAGCTATGAACTAATTGATTTACTAATATCAGGATAGAATAATCACCATTTTTACCAAAACTCAATGAAATTTCTTGAAGGAAGGTATTTGTTACAAAATGCTTGCTTGATCCTCCTACTGTTCTACTCTAGGGAAAAAATGGCCATTGGGTCTATGTACCATGAAAGCTGAATTGCAAGTGGAAATTTGAAGACAATTTAATTAATACTTAGGCTTATATCTCCATTGCTGCATTTTTCTGCTTGAGTTTTAAGAAGTTTTTCTTAAATTTTTAAAAAATCAAGGGGCTGCAAATATATTAGAAATAAAAATAAATTCTTAAATTTGCTTCTAAAAATAGTGTTTGCTTCTTCAAGCAGAGCACAAAACTTTGGGAACTGCATCAGTAAAACTTCAACATCCCTGTATTAGGGTTCTCCAGAAACAGAACCAATAGATCTGTATATAACTCTGTCTGTGTCTATGTCTCTATTTATGCCCATATTCCCTCTCTGTAAATATCTATATGTGGATTTATTGTAAAGAATTGACTTGTGATAATGGAGTAGGGCAAATTCCAAGGGCTGCAGGTGTGAATAAACTATTTGGAGACCCAGTAAAGCTGATGGTTCGGTTCCAGTCCAAGCCTGAAGACCAAAGAACCAGGAGAGACAGTGGTGGTATTTCTACTCAGAGACTGGCAGGCTTAAGATCCAGGAACTGCCAACTGTTCAAATCCATGGGTAGGAAAAAAGTTGACATCCCAGTTTGCAGGCAGTCAGGTAAAAGGAATTCAGTGTTACTTGGGGAGGGTCAGCCTTTTTATTCTATTCAGGCCTTCAACTGATTGAGGCCCACCTACATTAGGGAGGGCAATCTGCATTACCTAAACTTCCAATTGAAATAGTAACCTTATCCAAAAACATCGTCACAGAAACATCCAGAATAATCTTTGCCAAACATCTGAGGACCCCATGCCTCAGTCAAGTCGATGCATAAAATTAATCATCATGATCATCATCAGCATTTGGTTCAGGTGGTGAAGAGGAGATATTAGAGGAAAGGAATTTAAGAACTTAGTGCTAACAGCAGCAGCAGCAACAGGAAACAGAGGCAGAACTGATATATTTTTCTTTTTCTACTGACTGGTTGGAAGTACTCATTGACTTAGTGTTGTTCAGGGGCTGCAGAAGCAATTAGCTGGTAGTTGTACTGAAGCTTTTTCCCATTTCTCTTTAGCGCTAAATTTTTTAAATCTGAGTGTTATATTTTAAAACAATCAATTGCGTTTTAATGGTAATAGTATAGAATAGCAAATAGGCATATCATTTCACAGTTTGGGGATATAAATTAAAATTTACAGTTGATACTTGAACAACAGGGGTTTTGTTGTGTGGGTCCACGTATATGCTGATTTTTTAAAACAAATTTATTGGAAAATACTTTGGAATTTTTCACAATTTAAAAAACTCACTGATAAACTATGTAGCCTAGAAATATCAAAATAAGTCATGAAAAAGTTATAAGTACATAAAATGTATGTAGATACTAGTCTTTTATTTACTGCCATTAAATACACATAAATTTATAATAAAAAGTTAAAATTTTTACATACACTTACAGACCATACATGGTATCATTTGCAGTTGAGAAGCATAAATAAATGTTAAAATGAAGTATTAAATATAACTGCATAAAATGATCTGTGGTATACATTGTACTACTGTAATTTTGCAGCCACCTTCTCTTACTACTGTGGTGAACTACTGTGGTGTTGCTAGTATTCACTTGATGCTGATAATCACTCCATGAACAGTTCCTCTTATGTCTCTCGAGTAAATTGTGTATCACTGTAAAAAGTGATCTCTTGAAGATCTCTTGTCCTTTTCATCATGTTTAGTGCAATCGCGTAAACCTGGAATAATATCTTGGGGCCCATGTAAAGTGCCACTAGGAATGCTAGAAGTGCTCCCAAGAAGCAGAGAAAAGTCATGACATTACAAGAAGTTGAACTGCTTGATACGTACCACAGACTGAGATGTGTGCCTGCAGTTGCCTACTATTTCAAGATAAATGAATCTAGAGAAATGATCACTGTAAATAAATAAATAAATTCATGAAGATGTTGCTGCAGCTTTGCCAGCGGGTGCAAAAACTTTACACTCGTTGCAAAACATTCTTTTCTCTTGTATTAAAACTGCAGCTTAGCTTTTATGTGGGTGGTATAGGAATGCTGTAATAAAAGAATACCTATAGACTCTAAAATGATTCACGAAAAAGTGGAGTCATTATATAGCAACTTAAAGCAAAAGGTGAAAGGTCTAAAGCTGGGAAATCTAATGCAAGCAAAGGGTGGTTTGCTAATTTTACAAAGCAGTTTGGCTTAAATGTCAGGGTAGTAGGAGAAGCAGCTTCTGCTGACTGAGGCAGCAGATGAGTTCCCAGATGCCATTAATAAAATCGTTGAGAAAGAATATCCACCTGAACAGGTTTTTAATGCAACAAAAGTAACCCATTCTGGAGGGGGAAAAAAAATGAGACAAAGGACATATATTAGTAAGGAAGAGAAGTGACCACCACAATTTAAGGCAGGAAGGAATAGGCTAACTGTACTGCTGCTACTGCTAAGTCACTTCAGTTGTGTCCGACTCTATGTTACCCCATAGACGGCAGCCCACCAGGCTCCCCCGTTCCTGGGATTCTCCAGGCAAGAACACTGGAGTGGGTTGCCATTTCCTTCTCCAATGTGTGAAAGTGAAAAGTGAAAGTGAAGTCGTTCAGTCGTGTCCGACTCTTATTGACCCCTTGGACTGCAGCTATTTCATGCTAATTCGTTAGGTTTATGGTCCGGACTGCCCTTATATGTAAAGCTGCTAACCCCTGAGGCTTGAGGGGGAAAGAAACATCAGCTGCTGGTCTTTTGATTGTTCAAGAAAGCCTGGATAATAAGAACTTTTATTTTATTATTGTTATTTTTCTTCAGAATTGGTTCCATTGATGCTTTGTTCCTGAAGTCAGGAAGTACCATATCTATAAAGGACTGCCTTTTAAGAATATATATATTAGACCACCTAGAACCCCAAGAGTTCAACACTGAAAATACTCAAGTGATCTGCAAGCCCCCAAACACAATGTATCTAATTCTAGCCTAAGCACCTTTAAGGTTTACTACACACAGTACTGTTTGGAAAGGACTGTCAATGCTATGGATGAACACCTTGATAGGGAGGACATCTTGAAAGTCTGGAGGGATTACTTCCTCACTGAAGATGCCTGTGTTGTTGTAGAAAAAACTGTAAAAGTCATGGAACCCCAGACAAGTTTTCAAGCCTGTTGGAAAAAAAACTGTGTCCAGAAGTTGTGCATGACTTCACAGGATTTACAACAGAGTCAATCAAGGAAATCATGAAAGAGTTGGTTGCTATGGTAAAAAAGGGGAGCCTGTGTGTGAAAGTTTTCAAGATATGCATCTTGGATAAATTCAAGAAGTAATAAGCACTATACCAGAGGAATTAACAGCAGGACTTGGTGGAGATGAGAATTCCAAATCCAAACCAGAGGCAGATGATGAAGAAGAAGATGTAGACAAAAAACAGTGCCAGAAAACAAACTGACATTAGAGAATCTGGCAGAAGTGTTCTGATTATTCAAGAATGCTTTGACTTCTTTAATGACATGGACTCTACTATGAAACTGAAGGAAATGGTGGAATAAGGATTGGTAAGTATCATGTGGAAACATTTTGAGAGTAATAAAAAACAGCAAAATCAGTAAAATACAGTATGGATGTGTTTCTTTAAAATGATATTGAGTATGCTGGCCTCTTCTAGCTCTCTTTCTGCCTTCTTCATCTCTTCTGCCTTGACCACCCCTTTTCTACCTCCTCTTCAGCCTACTCAAAATGAAGATGATGGGAATAAAACCTTTCAAGGTTATATGCTTCCACTTAATGAATCATAAATAATTATAATGCATACAGTTAATAAGCTTGTCTTCATATGAAAAGCCAATAACTTTGTGGTGAGAATTGTGTAAGATGTTTTGTGTCTTGTTATCATTATCACCTAAGTATTCATTATGTACAACATGATGTGCAAGACTTGTATTGTTGTGGATAGTCTATGCCTTACTTAGGCATAAGGTGAATGATATTTAATATAAAATCAATGGTGTGTTTTCTCTACCATTTCACTACTTTGCTTTCAAAGAGCTACATTACTGTATAGTATGCCCACTTCTCTCTGCCCCTCTCTCTTGCAATTGGAGAACTGTATATCAGCCTATCATTACCGATGTATTATCTTTTTTTTAAGGGCTTCCCTGAGGACTCAGATGGTAAAGAATCTGCCTGCAATGCAGGAGACTGGGTTTTGACCCCTGGGTCAGGAAGATCCTCTGGAGAAGGTAATGGATACCCACTCCAGTATTCTTGCCTGGAGAATTATGTTTTAAATGCTGTATTATACTGCCATTGAATTTTATGATTCATTAATTAGTGTGTAGGCTAGATTGCCATGAACCAATCATACTGGTTACAGTAGGCTACCATAAAGCAGTCATATTACTGCTTTTTTGTTATCACTGCATGAATTGTTATGCCTGTAAGTAATGTGAGAAAGAAATCCATATATATCTTTTTATTTCTGATGTCCAGTGTTAGCAATGTGTATAATATCTACATTGTTTTGTATCATATGACAATATTGATGTAGGTACTGACAGATGATTCATCTTGTAAACAGATGATGTAAACTTATAGTTGTGTTAGATAGTTAGAATAGGAAAAAGGAGTCCAGAATGGCGGTGGCTAAAAGACAAGGATGGAGAAGGCAATGGCACCCCACTCCAGTACTCTTGCCTGGAAAACCCCATGGATTGGGGAGCCTGGTGGGCTGCAGTCCCCGGGGTCTCGAAGAGTCGGACACAACTGAGGGACTTCACTTTCACTTTTCAATTTGATGCATTAGAGATGGAAATGGCAACTCACTCCAGTGTTCTTGCCTAGAGAATCCCAGGAATGGGGGATCCTGGTGGGCTGCAGTCTATGGGGTTGCACAGAGTCAGAAGGGAAAAGCCTGCAAAAATAGAACAAGGGAAGGTCCGAGGATGGGAGTGAGGACCTCAGGTAGAACAAACAGCACTCCTGGCTAGACCAATTCACATAGGGCAAGCCCAGGGTGAGGAAAGAACATATAAAAAGAGGAGCCAAAGGGCTGGGGGTCTCTCTCCCTTGTGCTCGCTCACTCTCTTTTCTTCGAGTCTTTTGGGTCAGCATGCCCTCACACCTCAAGGATGTATTTTCCTTTATTTTCTAAATAAACTGAACTGTAACACAGACCTGTAACACTGTCTGAGAGCTGTGACACACCGAGGGCTTTAACATCCATCGCTTCAAACTTTTGTTGTGATGAGACAGAACTGAGAAAATAACACCCCCCTGGGATTGCTAAGAGTCGGACACAACTGAGAGACTTCACTTTCACTTTTCACTTTCATGCACTGGAGAAGGAAATGGCAACCCACTCCAGCGTTCTTGCCTGGAGAATCCTGGGGCGGGGGGGCGGGGGGGCCTGGTGGGCTGCTGTCTATGGGGTCGAACAGAGTCGGACACAACTGAAGTGACTTAGCAGCAGCAGCAGCAATAGTTATATAAATATAGTACAGTATTATACATGTATTTTCTCTTCCTTATGATTTTCTTAATACCATTTTATTTTTTTCTAGTTTATCTTGTAAGAATCCAATGTACAGTATTTGTAACATATGGAACATGTATTGATCAGCTATTTATGTTATCATGAGACTTTCAGTCAACAGTAGGTTATTGGTAGTTAAATTTGGGGGAAGTTATATGCAGAATTTTGACAGCACAGAGAGTCAGCATCCCTAATCTCTATGGTGTTCAAGAGTCAACTGTACTCTTATATCAGAAGTTATTTTGTGGTAAAGATATTCAGCTTCAGTCTTGGCTTGATTGAAGTTTGATTAAATACTCTATCACTCAGTATTTGACTAAAATGTACTTTTGTTGTACTTGTATACTCTTTTTTTAAAAATGAAGATTAAGGCAATCCCAGACAGGCATTACCTTATAAGAATTTCTAGTAAAAGTCCCAGAAAACTGGGTCTTTCCTTTGGAGCTGGAAACACAGTCTCCAGGGCACTGCCCTCCCTCCTGACCCAGCTCTGTTGCCCCCAGGTTACACAGGTCTCCTGAGTAGGCCTCAACATGTAACTCCACTCTGCCCAACATGTAACTCCAGTTCTCTCCACAGTGAGAAACCTGCTCTGGAAGGAAACTTCCATCCTTTCCCTGTCAATTCTACAATTCTGGGCTACACAGACTTAACATATTTTCAGCATTCATGCTGTCTGGCCACATATTTTACAGGCACTGGGGGTTAGAAGAAAGTGAAGGTGAGGTGAGAACAGTGGGTTCCTGTAACCATCTCTTCCAAGGACAAACATTATTTTTTCAAGTTATTTCATATTGAGAGTTATGAAGGTGTTCTTTGCATTGAGACTGTGAGGGTCTCTACTGTATGCTTGAAGTCACTGGATTCCCACTGTTGATCTGAGGGGCTCTGGTTTCTTTACTCTGTTTTCAAGGCCACAGTGAATCATAAAAGGGGTATATTAGTCATTAATGTCCACTTTTACTGGAATCTAAAGGTGGTATTACATTATGTTCTTTTGAGTCAAAGCTTCCAATTGATAGAAATAAGGGAGAGTGGTGATGACTCATGGCTAAGTCACTGTATAGACTATCATTTTTTGGTCACATGGCAAATAATTAACTATGGAAGAAAAGAGAGAGATTAGCCTACTCCAAGTGAGTCTGATTGGGTCATCAGAGAAGGCTGTAGCTACAGAATCCCTTTCAGGGTGGGATACAGACAGCCTGAGCAAGGACTGGACCTTGTGTGGTTAGTGAAGGCCTGGTTTTCAAGGTTCAGCAAAGATAGAAGGAGGACCTTTCAGGACTCTGGTTCTGCATGTGGGGAGCTTGAAAGTCACTATTCTGTCCCAACAAGCAAAAAGCTGAAAGGACTGAAAGTCACTACTCTGTCCTAACAAGAGTAGTGTTAGGGCTAGACATTGTGTGGTTAGTGAAGGCCTGTTTTTCAAGGTTCAGCAAATATGGAAGGAGTAGCTTTCAGGTCTGTGGTTCTGCATGTGAGGAGCTTGAAAGTCACTACTCTGTTCAAACAAGTAAAAAGCTGAACACACTTAAAGTCACTATTATGTCCTAACAGGTAAAAAGCTGAACAAGTTGAAAAGTCAGAAAGTCTACCTAGATCCTGAAAAAAAGTGAAATCCCAAAGCAAGCCAGTGACCCCAAAATTTGGGAGACTGACAGGTAAATCACAACCCACCAGAGCAGAAAGCTCTACAGGAACCAGTGCCAGGATAGTAAAACCTGACTGGTAATTAACAAATTGCTTGAAGCTCAGTGAGGGAAAGTCTGAAATAAAATCTCCAGGAGAACCCAGTTGTGGGAGAATCTCAATTTTTAAGTGTTTTATTTATTAAAACTCTACTAGGCTCTGGTGATGATGAATATCAGAGAACTCTTCCCTTATACTTACAGCAGGGGGAGGGTAAAAGGAATTGTTTTGAAACAATCCAGAACATCTCTGGATTGTGACTCCAAGCATACAGCAGAGACCCTCACAGTCTCAACGCAAAGAACACCTTCATAACTCTCAATATAAAATAACTTGATTTGGGAGAATGGCATTGAAACATGAATATCATGTAAGAAACGAGTTGCCAGTCCAGGTTCGATGCACGATACTGGATGCTTGGGGCTAGTGCACTGGGACGACCCAGAGCGATGGTATGGGGAGGGAGGAGGGAGGAGGGTTCAGGATGGGGAACACATGTATACCTGTGGTGGATTCATTTCGGTATTTGGCAAAACTAATACAATTATGTAAAGTTTAAAAATAAAATAAAATTAAAAAAAAAAAAAAAACTTGAAACAAGGTCTGCCCTTCAGAAAAACTATTAAACCAAAGCCTAACCTGCTGGAGTTTCATCAGAGTGTAAATAACTTGTGTGCATGGTGTGTTTTCAGTCGTATCTGACTCTCTGCTACCCCATGGACTGTAAGCTACTAGGCTCCTCTGCCCATGGAGTTTTCCAGGCAAGAATACTGGAGTAGGTTGCCATTTCCTACTCCAGGAGATCTTCCTGACCCAGGAATCAAACCCATGTCTCCTGTATTTGCAGGTGGATTCTTTAATCAGTGCGGCCCCCAGGGGAACAGAAATACCTAACTCTAGCTCTCGCTATTCTGTCTCACTTAAGGGTGGTGGAGATAGGCTGAGAAGCGTATTTGAAGTTCATAGTCCAAAGACAGGCTTTATGAAAAACCGAGTCCTAATCACAGGACTATAGAATAGTCAACTTCCCACACACCTCAACACTGTAAGACTATAGGCTTATTTATAGCACTTCCTTTTACCTAGTACATCAAGTCTTGCTATTAATAAGAAAAAAATAAGATATACTAAAATGCCAAAAATGCAGGTTGAAGAGACAGAGAAAGCATTAGAACCATACTTAGATGTGGCAGAAATACCGGAATTATCAGACTAGGAATTTAGAACAACAACCTAGATAGCATATTAAAAAGCAGAGATATTACTTTGCCAACAAAGGTCCATCTAGTTGAGGCTATGGTTTTTCCAGTGGTCATGTATGTATGTGAGAGTTGGACTATGAAGAAAGTTGAGTGCTGAAGAATTGATGCTTTTGAACTGTGGTGCTGGAGAAGACTCTTGTGAGTCCCTTGGACTGCAAGGAGATCCAACCAGTCCATCCTAAATGAGACCAGTCCTGGGTGTTCATTGGAAGGACTGATGCTGAGTCTGAAACTCCAGTACTTTGGCCACCTCATGCGAAGAGTTGAGTCATTGGAAAAGACCCTGATCTGCTTGAGGGCAGGAGGAGAAGGGTACGACAGAGGATGAGATGGCTGGATGGCATCACCAACTTGATGCACATGAGTTTGGGTGAACTCCTGGAGTTGGTGATGGACAGGGAGGCCTGGCATGCTGCAATTCGTGGGCTCAAAGAGTCAGACACGGCTGAGTGACTGAACTGAACTGACGATTCATATGTAAAGGACTCTAATGGATAAAGTGGACAGCATGAAAAAACAGACTGGTAATGCAAACAGATACATGGAAATACTAAGAAAGAACCAAAAAGATGTGCCAGAGATAAAAACATGAACAGAAATGAAGAATGCCTTTGAGGGGCTCATTAGTAGATTGGATGTGGTTGAGGAAAGAATCTCAATAGAAACCTTCAAAGCTAAAAAGCAATCAGGGGGAAAAAAAAAAAAAAAACTAAGTAAACAAGAATATCCAAGAAATGTGGGACAGCTACAAAAGGTACAACATATACATAAGACAAATACCACCTAGAGAAGAAAGAAAGAAAGAAAGTGAAGAACTGTTTGAAACAGTTATGTCTGAGAATTTTCCTAAATTAATATCACCAACAAGTCCATTCTGAAGGAGATCAGCCCTGGGACTTCTTTGGAGGGAATGATGCTGAAGCTGACACTCCAGTACTTTGGCCACCTCATGGGAAGAGTTGACTCATTGGAAAAGACTCTGCTGCTGGGAGGGGTTGTGGGCAGGAGGAGAAGGGGACAACAGAGGATGAGATCGCTGGATGGCATCACTGACTCGATGGACATGAGTCTGAGTGAGCTCCAGGAGTTGGTGATGGACAGGGAGGCCTGGTGTGCTGTGATTCATGGGATCCCAAAGAGTCGGACACAACTTAGCGACTGAACTGAACTAAACCAGTCTACAGATCCAGGAGCCTCAGAGAACATCAAGTAGGAGGAATCCGCCCCCGCCCCTCAACCAAAAAAAAGCTACACTTTGATGTATCATTTTCAAACTACAAAAATCAAAGATAAAGAAAAGATTCTGAAAGAAGCCAGAACAAATGCTGTTGAAAAAATGTCATGGCTAGATTTGCTCAACATAGGCATAGGTTTACTCATTTAAAAGAGTATGGTGTTCCTCAACTCTTGGTGATGTTTGTCCTTTTTAATGTAGTAGATCAGTGATTAAATTGGGGTCTTTGGAGCATCAGAGTTTAGAAAAAAGGTCTTTTAGTGGAAGAGAAAGGGTGTTAGTAGTGGGTTTTATGTGATTCCTTCTCCTAAGAGAAGGACTAGACCAGAGACGGGACATTGACATTGGTGAGAATGACATAACTGTATTTGGAGTCCTAAGTTTGTCTCATATGATGGAAGCAAGTCGCTAAAGGTCTACCAATCTTTCTCCTTACTAACTAAGGTTCAGAGAAAGCTGAGATACATTAGAATGAACCTTAAGTCATTTTCAAGGTTGACTCTGAAAGCAAGCTTTAAAAATTCTGAGGATGCATGTCCAGGGTGATTCTGCATGAGAGAGTAAATAATAGGGCTGACCTTTATGTCCTCCTTGCCATTACTTCAACAAGAATTTGTTTTGTTTTGTTTTGTTTTTTTAATGTTTTATACATTGGATTCTTTACATGTTTTGCTTGAAGAAAATATTCTTGAGCTAAAAATATGTTTGAAATCATTAAGCCTAGACTTCTTTTCAAAGAAATTTCTTCCTAAATTTCTTTTGACTTGACTTCTATAATTTTAAAATTGCTAGAATTAAAACAACATACATTTGTTTGGGAAGATATGAGGATTGGGTGAGGGGGGTATAGAGCAGAAATTCTCTGCTCAGATGCTTTAGTTCAATCAGATTGCTTTCCTAATATCAATTTTAGGTCCACATGAGTGGGGGCGAGCTTTTTGGAGAAAAGAGATTCCTATCACTGTGGAGTGCATTGGAGCTGAATCTGGCCTCTATACCTTGACACTAAATTAATCTTCAGAAACATAATTTCAGGTGAAGTAGAAAAGAGTAGCTTTATTGCTTTGCCAGGCAAAGGGAGCCACAGCAGGTTAATGCCTTTATACTGTTTGTCCCAACTTGGAGTGCTAAGTGAGAAGTTTTACAGCAGTGCTTCAAAGAGGGCATAATTAGCTTATGGACATTCTTCTGATTGATTGGTAGTGAGGTAAGTGGGGGTCAGCATCATCAACCTTCTGAGGGCATGTCTGTGGGCAGCCTGCTGTTACTTTCTCCGCCTATTGGGGATTTAAATATCTGCAAAATAGCTAAAAAATATTGTTATATATATCCCTTGAGGAGGAACCAGTACCTTGTCCCAAGGCTGCACTATTGTTTATTTTGACTGTTCCTCCCTTGTCTCCACACCCCCTCCCTTCCCTAATTAGCAGCTATTTGAATCTGATCATAGGAAATCAGGAAAGGTCATGGAGACTGAATGAAGCCTTTGTGCCCAGGAGCCCCACAGGGTCCTGCTAGATATCGGTATGACATTAGAAGATAGGGAAGCCCAAGGCACTTGCACTGAGCACAGTTTTGATACCCAAAGGGCAATTTGAAGGCATTTAATTCTTGCAAGTGATTGAGAAGTTAGTAATAATACACAAGTTAAAGGGAATAAAAATTAACTTTAATATTGGGCTTTGTATTGGTTGTTTTCCTTTTTTTTTTTTTGGTATGTCTAGAGTGGCAGATTTTGAATGAGAAACACAAGGCTATATGTCAGGACCAGGTTCAAGACTAACTGGAAGAGCAATTGAGTGTTTGCGCTACGAAATATTTGCCTATGCTCATGTGCAACATAAAGAAAGTTATGACTCATGTCCTGAGTTAAAACCATCTGACCAAGTACTTGAGTACAAATTAATTTCCATATTCTATCCTTAGCATTTTTGGAATTTCTTTGGGGAAAAAAAAGACATTATAGGGCTTCCAAGGTGGCAACTGGTGGCAAAGAATCTGCCTGCAATGCATGAGATCCCAGAGATACAAGTTCCATCACTGGTTCAGGAAGATCCCCTAGAGGAAGAAATGGCCACCCACTCCAGTATTTTTGCCTGGAAAATTCCATGGATATAGGAGCCTGATGGACTATAGCCATGGGGTTGCAAAGAGTCAGACATGACAAAGCATGCACACACACAGATGTTATAACTAAACTAAAATCCCCATGCATATTGCAAAATTGTTGGTTGTAAAAAATAATTATGACCTAATCTCTGTAATATGTATCAGTAGTGTTTGATACATCAGAAAAAATAAACTGGTTAAATTGATTGATTTCTAATTTACTTTCTGTTAGAATTTAGGTTGTACCTGGAAATGAGATTTTGACCCTTTCAGGGTATATGCTACAGAGTAAATATTAGAAGAATATTGATTAATAGAACAACATTTTTTTCCATGCATTCTCTTAACTTATTCAACCTTGGGCAATGTTGAATCCTTGTGCTCAAAGCCATTGTATGCAGATTAGGATAGCAATGCCCACTCTCTGACATACTTCTTAGTTGCTACATATTTATGAAAATCTTTTCTGTTAATATGTTATAATTAAATTCAGTTTCCAACATACATCATCTGTTTAAGGCACAAATTCCGTATTCTATAAATTCATATTGACTTAACTCTTTTTTTAACTTTTAAAAATGTTGTAGTATAGTCAACCAACAAAGTTGTGATAGTTTCAGGTGCACAGCAGAGCAACTCAGACACACACACACACACACACACACACACACACAGACACGCACACATTCTCCAAACTTCCCCCCATCCAGGCTACCACTTAACACTGAGCAGATTTCCATGTATTATACAGTCAGTCCTTGTTAGTTATCCATTTAAAATATAATAGTGTATACATATCTATCCCAAACTCCCTAACTATCCCTTCCCAGCTGGTAAACCTAAGTTTATTTCTGTGTGAGTCTGTTTTATAAATAAGTTCATTTGTATCATTTCTTTTTAGATTCCACATAAAAGCAGTATCACATGATATTTCCATTTTCTGTATAGACTTAGCTCTTGAAGGACTGGCAGGCCAGTGTGGAGTAAACTAAATTTTCTCACACACAGAGGGCAATTATATAACCTCTCTACCAAGGTCTGACAATTAGACTGAATGTGAATGCTGAACTTTGCCCCTAAGAAGTGTATCATCTGAAGAGAAAGCCACTCTGAAAGAGGAGCCATGCAAGAGACACAGTTTATTTAAGCAATTATTTTGGAAAGCCTGTTCATCTCTATCAGGCTGATAAATTTTATCTGACTCATCAAATCAGCAAATAAGTCTCACCTCTCCAGGAAGCATCACCTTTGCTAAAGCACATGAATGTTTTCTCTCCATCTTTGAGCTCTGTTTCCCCATGAGTGGAATCTTAATGATACTGAAGCAGTTGAAGCATATCTTTGGCTCCTTCTGCTGATGTGAGATTTTTGTGTAAATTTGAAGATTCAGATTCTTCAGGTGACTCTAACAAATTCTTTTAAACTACATCAAGGAAGAAAAAAAGCTGAATTTTAACACTTGTCAATCCAATATCCTGCAGGAAAACTTTATCTGTAAAATAATCTATCAGCTTTTTGTTCCTTGGTAAGAAAAAGAAAAACACAGTTCATAGTCTTTACTGAGCACTCTCCACATACCATTTTGCTGTATATGAATCTTAGGTACAGTAATGACATTACTGTTTCTTATAAAAATTATTTTTAAAGATGAAAATTCCATATTAAAATTTAGGTAAGGAGGCTAAATAAAAACCCCTTCAAGTGAACTTTTTAGTTGGAAGAATTTCTGCTCCAGGCAGGTAAGCTACAGCCCTAGAACTACTTTGGGATTCTGGGACATGTAGTCCAGAAATTCCATGGACTGGATAATAATTTTCAAGAAAATGAGTATGGCCTTTGTAGCCTGGGACTTAAGTAATAATAGGCTCCAGATTCTGAGTGTTTCTTTGTATATTAATATTATGTATAAAGCACTGTGCTATCTGCTTTCCACGTAATCCTCACAAGAATTCCAAATATGAGATTTAAGAGTGTATTTGCATTCTCCAAAGAAACAGAATCAGTAAGATCTATTTGTTGTTGTTCAGTTGCTCAGTCATCTCCATCTCTTTGAGACCCCATGGACTGCATCATTCCAGGCTTCCTGTCCTTAACTATCTCCTGGAGTTTGCGCAAACTCATGTCCATTGAGTCAATGATGCCATCCAACTATTTCATCCTCCGTTGCCCCCTTCTCTTCCTACCCTCAACCTTTTCCAGTATCAGGGTGAGTTTCCCAGTTTCCAATGAGTTGGCTCTTCACATCATGTGACCAAAGTATTGGAGCTTCAACTTTAGTGTCAGTGCTCCCAATGAATATTCAAGGTTGACTTCCTTTAGGATTGACTGGTTGGATCTCTTTGCAGTCCAAGAGACTCTCAAGAGTCTTCTCCATCACCACAGTTCAAAAGAATCAGTTCTTCAGCACTCAGTCTTCTTTATGGTCCAACTGTCACATCCATACATGACTACTGGAAAAATCATAGCTTTGAATAGATGGCCTTTGTCAGCAAAGTAATGTCACTGCTTTTTAATATGAAGTCTATGTTTGTCATAGCCTTTCTTCCAAAGAGCAAGCATCTTTTAATTTCATGGCTGCAGTCACCATCTGCAGTGATTTTTGCATCTCATTAATGTAAAGCATTTTATAGAGGGTCATATATGAGACAAAATTCAAAGCCATTGTCCCATGTCACTAATTAAGAGTAACTGAACCATTGCAAATTAAAAGGACATTTTGAGTAAAGGAATATTTGGAAAAAAATTGGGTTCTATAAATTTCTTTCACATCTCTACTTATATTCAAAGCTTCCTATTTAGGCCTTTTTTAATAAAAGATGTTAGGAATGGTTGATAATCTGTACATGAAAACATAAGTCTAAGAATATTGCTGTCACATTTCCAGTATACTGTACATTTTAAGAAATGAAAATAGACAGATTTTAGAAGTATCAGTTCAGTTCAGTCTCTCAGTCATGTCCGACACTTGGCAACCCCATGAATCACAGCACGCCAGGCCTCCCTGCCCATCATCAACTCCCAGAGTTCACTCAAACTCATGTCCATTGAGTCGGTGATGCCATCCAGCCATCTCATCCTGTCATCCCCTTCTCCTGCCCCCAATCCCTCCCAGCATCAGGGTCTTTTCCAATGAGTCAACTCTTTGCATCAGGTGGCCAAAGTATTGGAGTTTCAGCTTCAGCATCAGTCCTTCCAATGAACACCTAGGACTGATCTCCTTTAGGATGGACTGGTTGGATATCCTTGCAGTCCAAGGGACTCGCAAGAGTCTTCCCCAATACCACAGTTCAAAACCATCAGTTCTTCAGCATTCAACTTTCTTCACAGTCCAACTCTCACACCCATACATGACCACAGGAAAAACCATAGCCTTGACTAGATGGACCTTTGTTGGCAAAGTAATGTCTCTGCTTTTCAATATGCTATCTAGGTTGGTCATAACTTTCCTTCCAAGGAGTAAGTGTCTTTTAATTTCATGGCTGCAATCACAATCTGCAGTGATTTGGGAGCCCCCCAAAAAATAAAGTCTGACACTATTTCCACTGTTTCCCCATCTACTTTCCATGAAATGATGGGACCAGATGCCATGATCTTAATTTTCTGACTGTTGAGCTTTAAGCCAACTTTTTCACTCTTCTCTTTCACTTTCATCAAGAGGCTTTTTAGTTCCTCTTCACTTTCTGCCATAAGGGTGGTGTCATCTGCATATCTGAGGTTATTGATATTTCTGCTGGCAATCTTGATTCCAGCTTGTGCTTCTTCCTGCCCAGCATTTCTCATGATGTACTCTGCATAGAAATTAAATAAGCAGGGTGACAATATACAGCCTTGATGTACTCCTTTTCCTATTTGGAATCAGTCTGTTGTTCCATGTTCAGTTCTAACTGTTGCTTCCTGATCTGCATACGGATTTCTCAAGAGTCAGGTCAGGTGGTCTGGTATTCCTATCTCTTTCAGAATTTTCCAGAGTTTATTGTAATCCACACAGTCAAAGGCTTTGGCATAGTCAATAAAGCAGAAATAGATGTTTTTCTGGAACTCTCTTGCTTTTTCGATGATCCAGCGAATGTTGGCAATGTGATCTCTGGTTCCTTTGCCTTTTCTAAAACCAGCTTGAACATCTGGAAGTTCACGGTTCACGTACTGCTGAAGCCTGGCTTGGAGAATGTTGAGCATTACTTTACTAGCGTGTGAGATGAGTGCAATTGTGCGGTAGTTTGAACATTCTTTGGCATTGCCTTTCTTTGGTATTGGAATGAAAACTGACTTTTTCCAGTCCTGTGGCCACTGCTGAGTTTTCCAAATGTGCTGGCATATTAAGTGAAGCACTTTCACAGCATCATCTTCCAGGATTTCAAATAGCTCAACTGGAATTCCATCACTTCCACTAGCTTTGTTCGTAGTGATACTTTCCAAGGCCCACTTCACTTCACATTCCAGGATGTCTGGCTCTAGGTGAGTGATTACACCATCATGAATATCTGGGTCATGAAGCTCTTTTTTGTATAGTTCTTCTGTGTATTCTTGCCACCTCTTCTTAATATCTTCTGCTTCTGTTAGGTCCATACCATTTCTGTCCTTTATCAAGCCCATCTTTGTGTGAAATATTCCCTTGGTATCTCTAATTTTCTTGAAGAGGTCTCTAGTAGTTCCCATTCTGTTGTTTCCCTCTATTTCTTTGCATTAATTGCTGAGGAAGGCTTTCTTGTCTCTCCTTGTTATTCTTTGGAACTCTGCATTCAGATGCTTATATCTTTCCTTTTCTCCTTTGCTTTTCGCTTCTCTTCTTTCACAGCTATTGGACTCTGCTAATTTTTACCAGTCCCAAATTATGTCTGTGAATGCCAGTTATTTGACTGTGTGTCAGGTCATATATTTTTTTAGATCAGCTTTGTCTTTTGGTGAGAATAGAAATGGAAGTGAACATCCAACATGGCTGCTAAAACTGCTTTGACTGTGTGTCTGTATTGTTTGTTTTTATTTGCTAAAGAGAATAGAATATGTAATGAGACAGTAATGTTTGCTTCTTTTTTTTTTCCAAAGATTTTTTTAAATGCTTGAACATTATTTGTCCTAAAAAAAAAAAAAAAAAAAAAACCTTGCCCTGAATATGCTTGATAATACTCTTTTCTCAATAATTTTTTGTTTTCCATTGCCAAGAAAAAAATAAACCACCTACTATGTACAATATCATCAGTTCCATTCTGGCAAAATCAAACTGATGACATTTGACTTCATGTAGCTAATTGCAAGTAAAAGATAGGATCTTTAAACAGAGGAAGATTCTTATTATTTATATGCTTTAATATATTTTGGTCTCTCTGTATGAAAATTCTTTCCTTTCTCTGTCATTGTTGCCACAGGAATATACTCTGAAATTCTCCATGTGGAGGGGAATATTGAAAGACTTGGACTGATCAGTTTTGGAAGTTGTGCTTGTGTTTTTATTGTTCAGTCACTCAGTTGTGTGTGACTCTTTACGGCATCAATTGCAGCATGCCAGGCTTTTCTGTCTTTCAGTATCTCCCAGGGTTTGCCCAAACTCATGTCCATGGAATTAGCAGAGCCATCCACCACCTTATCCTCTGTTACCCTCTTCTTCTCCTGCCCTCAATATTTCCCAGCATTAGGGTCTTTTCCAATGAGTCAGTCTTCACATCAGGTGGCTGAAGTATTGGAGCTTCAGCTTCAGCATCAGTCTTTCCAATAAATATTCAGGGTTGATTTCCTTTAGGATTGATTGCTTTGAACTCCTTGCTGCCCTAGGGACTCTCGAGAATCTTTTCCAGCACCACAGTTCAAAAGCATCAATTCTTCGGTGTTCAGCCTTCTTTAGTGTCCAACTCTCACATTTGTAAATGACTACTGGAAAAAACATAGCTTTAACTATACAATTTTTGTCAGCAAAGTGATGTCTCTGCTTTTAAACATGCTGTCTAGGTTTGTTATAGCTTTTCTTCTAAGGATCAAGTGTCTTTTAATTTCATGGCTGCAGTCACTGTTTACAGTCATTTTGGAGCCCAAGAAAATAATGTCTGTCACTGTTTCCATTGTTTCCCCATCTATTTGCCATGAAGTGATGGGACCAGATGCCATGATCTTAGTTTTTTGAATGTTGAGTTTTAAGCCAACTTTTTCACCCTCCTCTTTCACCTTCACCGAGAAGCTCTTTAGTCCCTTTTCACTTTCTGTCATTAAGGTAGTGTCATCTCCATATCATGATATTTCTCTCAGCAATCTTGATTCCAGATTGAGCTTCATCTAGCCTGGCATGTCACATGATGTACTCTACATATAAGTTGAATAAGCAGGGTGACAATATACAGCCTTGCCATCCTCCTTTCCCAATTTTGAACCAGTCTGTTGTTCCATGTTCTGCATCCAGGTTTCTCAAGAGTCAGTAAGGTGGTCTGGTATTATCATTTCTAAGAATTTTCCAGTTTGTTATGATCCACACAGTCAAAAAGCTTAATGTAGCCAATGAAACAGAAGTGGATGGTTTTCTGGAATTCTCTTGCTTTTTCCATGATCCAGTGGATTTTGGCAATTTAATATCTGGTTCCTCTGCCTTTTCTAAATTCAACTTGCACATCTGGAAGTTCTTGGTTCACATGCTGTTGAAGCCTAGCTTGAAGGATTTTGAACACTACTTTGCTAGCATGTGAAATAAGTGCAATTGTCCTTACTTCTCCATTAACTACTTTACATTGTTCTATTAAAGAATTTATTCTGTTTAAACAACAAGAACAACAAAAGACCTGAGAAGGTTTTAAAAGTAACAACAGAACTCTCTTTCCTTTTCTATCTGCAATGTAAATGGAGTTTGCATAAAGGAGACTGATGAAAGCGAAGTTTAAATGTTCTTTAACAATCATTTTGGAATAGCTGGCATTTTTTCTTTTCTTTTTTTTTTTTTTGGTACAGTGTTCTTATACAAAATCCACATGAAGTGTATTGGGAAAAACAGCATCTGTAGAGTATATGTCTCTTCAGGGTTAATGTAAGTAGTCTCGAAATTATTTTTTAAAATTAGTATATAGGATAGAGCATGCTTTGAGTGAGTGCATGTGTGTGTGTGTGTGTGTGTGTGTGCATGTGTGTGTGTGTGTTTTAAAGAGAAGTCAATGGGAAGGGTAGAGAAAGAAGGCAAAGTGTATGAGTTAGGAGACCAAGTCCCAAGTGCCTTGCAGTCAGGTAGAGATTAAAACATAGAATTCACTTTCTTGCAAATAAAGCCAGACTGGGCTGTGCAGTTAGATCTATAGAATATATGCTTCCCCACCCAGCCAATTGGAAGACCACAGGCTGCTCATTTTCTGATACAGAAGAAACTGTTCGTTTTTGTTATAAACAAACATTATGAGTTTAAGAATTTTGTTGTTGTTATTGGGTTGAACAAGCCAGGAAGAGAGGTTCCTCACCAGTAACCAATTAACCGACACTTTGATCTTGGACTTTCCTTTCTCCAGAACTGTGAGAAATAAATTTCTATTGTTTAAGCCACTCAGGCTAAGGTGCTTTGTTATATCAGCACAAGTTGACTAGTATTACTACAATATATTTGTAAGCCAGATCAGGCTGTGAGTGTTGCCTTAGGGTCTGAATCAGATATCTCTCTTGAGGTAAGGTTTCTAGAATTATGGGTCTGACCCCAGCATTGACACTACCTGGGTTTGTGACATTGAGCAAGTAACTTCATGTCTCTAGCCTTTGTTTTCCTATTTGAAAATGAGAGTCTGATTAAGTTTTCTTCTAAGAAAAATAAGTGTATGTCATCTTGGTAAAGGGAAGCTTACCCTTTTACCAAGGGTTGACAAAATGATTAAAACATTTTCTAATTTGATGTCTAAAGATTTACTGTGTATTGATATAATCTTAAATCTTAATAATATCTTGATAAATGAACGTAAAAAGTAATTAGCATCTGTGTATTTAACAGCTATTAGTTTATTCCACCCATTTCAAAATTATTTAAATCAGAACTCATTAGGAGCATCTCAAAACATGATCTTAATGCTGCCTCACATAATTTTAATGAATAATTGTCTTTAAAATAAATTTTATATGCTCCTTACTTGTGTGTGTGTTAAGTCACTTCAGTCATGTCCAACTCTTTGCAACCCTATGGACTGTAGCCCACCAGGCTCCTCTGCCCATGAGTTTCTCCAGGCAAGAATAATGGAGTGGATTGTCCTGCCTTCTTCCAGGGGATCCTCCTGACCCAGGGATTGAATCAGCATCTCTTATGTCTGCTGCATTGGCAAGCAGGTTTTTACCACTAGCACCACATGGGGAGACCATATTCCCTTACTCATTTATCTTATTTATACATGCAAAAATTGGTACTAAAACTTTTGTTTAAACCATATTTAGAGGCTAACACATTTCTCATTGGTCTCTTCGTTGCTTCAAGCACTGTTGAATGGACGATGGCTACAGAGAATAAAAACTGAATTCTGCCTGAGTGAGAATAGCAACTTTTCTCTCTCGAGGCTGACAGATTTTTGTGTTGGTTTTGATCAATGGATGACAGAGTGCTCTTGTTAACATTTTGTGGGTGGCCAGGAGAGCAATTTTTCCCTGACAGAAATAATGTGCTGTCTTAATTAAATAATCATCCATACTTATAAAAAATCAAACATATATTATCATCAAAAAATATATTGACTGACTCTGACATTTACAGGGAACTTCCTTTTACATCATAGATGGCTTGGCACTGATGCTTTTTTAAACATTGTCACTTCATTTCAGTAATGGAGTAGAGCCTCCGTAGGGTTTCAATCACTAGTTCATCAATGGTGAGTGTTAGAAGAAAAATAAAATCCAGATTTAAAAACCTGACAGCATTTTGGTGCTGAAACTCTCTAAGTTTCCAGGCCCCCAAAAAATCAATACAGAAAGATATATTTTTTTTTCTCACAATTGTGGAGAGATATAGGTTTCAGTACATATCGTGTAAATTTTTTATAACAATTTTATTGAAATATAATTGGCATACCTTAAAATTCACTGATTTAATGTGTCCCAGTTAATGGTTTTTAGTATATTCACAGATATGGGTGAACATTACCACAGTTAACTTTAATCACCCTAAAAAGAAACCCTGTACCATTTAGCTAGGGCTTCCCTGGTATCATCACCCTATTCCTCATTCTCTACTCCTTTCTAGCCCTGGAAACACTATTGTCTGTCTCTATAGATTTGCCCATTCTAGATGTTTCATATAAATGTAATCGTATAATATGCCATCTTTTGTGAGAGGCTTCTTTCATTTAACATAATCTTTCTGAGGTTTCTGGGTAATCATCTAACAACTATTATGTAGTCACTTAGCACTCAAGTTTGGTTGTGTCTCAAACTTACCTATGTGGCTTTCAAGAAATAATGGTACCTGGGTCTAACCTAAATACAGAGAGTTAAAATCCCTGCAGGTGGGTAATGGGCATGGGCCTGTTAGTTTTGAAAAACTGAAGAACTCTATTCTTGGAGTGACATTTGTAATTTCTTAAGCCTAAAGGGAGAAAAGCTTTCAGAATCAGCCTCACATGTGTTAATACCCTACGCCCTGCCATTTCAGAAGCACTGAAAGAATCCAAGGTTTGCCAAATCCTTTATCTCCTTCACCTTAAAGGGAATTTTGAGAGTCTCCCCACTGGTCACTATTTTGTGTGACAGAATCCTAAGGTTTGCAACAGTTACATGGGATGTAACCCATTAACAGCCCTTAGCTTCTTAATCAAGTAGTTTCTTACATTATCAAAAGCAATCAGTAAAGCACCAAGTTTGACACATGGAGGAGAATTTGGGAAGTTAAATGCTTTTGAGAGAGACAAATTTGAGAATTGTGTGGCACAGAAATGCACAGGTTATCCAAATAATGTTTAGAGACAGTAGAAAGGTAGAAATTTCATCAAAAAGCAAAAAATCTCTGATTAGGCGATTTAACATAATTCCTAAAGCAGACTTTATTTCATTATTTTTCCTTGGGCTGGCCAGGCTCATTGCTTAGTATGAAGGAGGCAAATGTAATGATATTTTATTCTCCAAAGGCAAAAATAGAGAAGCTGAAATTTGATGAGATGTTCTCAGGTCAGGTGTTCTCTGTGTGTGGGTTTTGGGGTTTGACAGAGTTGATGCTGAGTGGAGCCTGTTTATCTCTACAACAGAAATGATGGGTTAAAAGGAGGAAAGTTCTATCAATTAGCTAAATTTGTGTGAAACTGATCTGCTTGACTGTTATTTTTTCTACTGGTTTGATCTGTTATTTTAGTGTTATATAGGCATGGGTTGAATTACCAGTCAGTTTAAGACAGTTGTGTCCAATAACTAGCCATTTCAATGAAAAAAAAAAAATCAATTGAACTTTCATATGGTGATGAGGAGTACAAAAGCTCTCCAACTAAATGTAACTTTAAAATTGTATGCTGTCGTTTCATAGCTAGCCAAAGCCTGTGGGCCTCAATTACTGAAAAATACCCAGATGGAGCAAATTTTTCCATTTTGGGGAAAACCTCTTTCCTGTTAGCTCTGAATTAGCTACCTATCCCCTGTTTTTTCATTAAATTTCACTAAAATCTTTTTTCTGTAAAGGTATCTAGTAATGCATTTTTATTACACCCCAGGAAAGCACTGACCAAAATAATTTCTTGCTCATGACATTTGGTATTCCTTTGGTTGTCCATTTGGTTAATCAATCTTCAAAACACATCATTTTTAAAACAGCCTTGTGTGATTACCCAGTTTTTACCATGATCATCTAGTTCCTCATGAATTATTATTAATACACTTCAGCACAATAAAAATTAAGACAACATGAATGGACAAGGTCTTCATCCAAGGCAGATCAGTGTATGTTTAGGTAATCCAAGTTTTGTATAACACACTTCTGTAGGGTACATAACTGGAGAGAGAAAATGCTTAGGGCTATTTCATCTCTGATTGATATTCTATTGTAACCAAGCAGGACCCCATAGGGCCTTCAGGGTTGGGGAGGCCCTTTCCCCCCTACCCTCTGCTTAACTCCTCTCTGAAGTACTTAGGTAACAGTAATCTAATGCACATTCCTGAGTTGTTCTGCAGAGGTGAAAACCACCACCAAGTGGGAGAAATTAACTACTTGATGATCATGAACAAACAACCCCCAGACCTACACAGCATGTCAAGGATTGATAAAGTTAACCCCTGTAACATCGCTCTGTTACCTCATCATCAACCAATCAGAGAATTGTGCAGGATGTGATCCCATAAAAAACATTTTTGGGGGGGGGGCAGGAACCATTATCTCCTTGCATGGCTCTACAATAAATATTTCTCTGCTCCAAACTCTGACATTTTGGTTTGTTTGGCCTGTGTGTCAGACACACAAACTTGCACTAAAACTAGCATTCACAAGTTATCTAAAATAAGCTGGTAAACCAACTTACATTTCCCAAATAAAAATTTTTCAATACAGGCCTCTATGGAGAGTGCAATTATTTCTCAAGGCAAATGTCATAAATATTGCAGTGGAGCAAAATATCCTCTTGAAGATTAGCTCAGGGATAGAGTTTTGGCAACATGTATTTTTTTTTTTTAATCACATTGAATTGTCTTATTTCTTATACTCAAAGAGAACAAGATTCAAGATTTCTGCTATTTGCATTGGAAAAAGAATATCACTCACATGCTCACTGACTGGCACAAGAATAACAAAGTGCTGACTCAAGAAACTGGCTTCAAGGCATACAGAAAGTTCTTCCAGCCTTGGTGTTGTGCTATGGGGAAAAGAGATTTATAAACTCCGGAGTAAGGTTCTGCCTACCTGAGGCTGCTGCTTTGCGGAGGCCCCAGGAGAAGTCACTGTCACCATGTCCGACCAGGAAGCAAAACCTTCAACCGAGGACTTGGGGGATAAGAAAGAAGGAGAATATAGTAAACTCAAAGTCACCAGACAGGATAGCAGTGAGAGTCACTTCAAAGTGAAAATGGTGATACATCTCAAGAAACTCAAAGAATCAGATTGTCAAAGACAGGAAGTTCCCATGAATTCACTCAGGTTTCTCCTTGAAGGTCAGAAAATTGTTGATAATCACACTCCCAAAGAACTGTGAATGGAAGAAAAAGATATGATCAGAATTTATCAGAAATAAACAGGGGGTCATTCAATGGTTTAGGTATTCTTTTATTTTTTCTTTTCTCTTAACCCTCTTTTATTTTTAAAAATAGCTTTTTTTGTAATGTGGTATTCAAAACCGAATTGAAAACCGGCACCCCAACTCTTTAAAAGTATCTGGAAACTTGAATTCTAGAGCCCATTATTCATCATTGTTTGTTTTCATTGTGCTGATTTTTGGTGATCAAATCTCAGCTCCCTTCATATCACTCTGTCCTTTTAAAAAATTACATGTGTGCATAGAGAGACCACCTTTTCCAGGACTATGCGTTTGCAGACTTGTGATAAATAAGGTTGAGTAATGTGAGTGTTCCTAATGACTCTCCAGTTGGCCCTGAAGTTATAGCATGTGTTGCTTCACTCCTGAGCTATAACTTTCAGTGGGAGATGGGAGTTTTTCAGAAAATGGAACTATGGAAAATGACCTTTCCTTAACTTGAAGCTACTTTTCAAATCTGAGGGTCTGGACCACAAGAAGAGGAATTTCAAGTTGGAGGCAAAGTGACAGAGGTATTCAGAATAATGACTAACACCAGAGATGGCTTCACTGAAGAGGAAGCATTTTAAGATAAAAGAAAAAGATCTTGCAGAAGATCCCCAAAAAGATCTAGTTTTCATTCGCAGTTAAAGTTATTTATGCAGAAGTGTATACAGCAGAACAGTGTTCTTTTTGACTTTATTTGTACTTTTTGGCCTGGGATATGGGTTTTAAATGGACATTGTCTGTATCAGCTTCATTAAAATAAAATATTTGTTAAAAAAAAATGACTGGCTTTTTAAATTTAATCAGTCTCAGCTCTGTGTTTGTTGGTAGAACATAATAAATAAATGTCTAAAATTATCACAGGGTTAGCAGTCTTTGGCTAATGATGTAGTATGCATAGGATTATATATATTATATATACTTGTATTTTAATTTAAAATCAAACTTTTACATGATTCAAGGGAAAAAAGAACAGATTTCTCCTAGTTTTCAGTGACTATCTGGTTGTAATTAAATAAGATCATGTGGGGTTACATCATAACGATTGGATGAGTTTTGCTTTGCTTTAAACCTTCACAGTCAGATTCCTCTGCTAATCAAAAGGTGCTCATAGATTAGCTAGCTGAAATGCTACATTTGATTTTTTTTTTTAATGTTAAGGTATTTGAATACCACCTCTATGGTTTTGCCTGATAAATGTGAATAGCCTTTATCTGCTTTACCAACACATTAATTTACCTATTTTGAAATAAAAATGCCATTGGAGTGCCCTGGATACCATATAAATGCCTTGCTTATCATGACTTATCCAGGTAATTGAATCAATTGTTTGTCTTTTTTGAGCTGTAGTAATCAGGCCAATAGGCAATTTGGAAAAGAGAAAATTACTAACTTTTGACTGGGAACTAGAAAAAATTGATGATAAATACTGAATATATATTTTTCTGTTTAGTCTCCATTAAATTATAACACAAATATATTCTGAGAATTAACTTGTTGTTCAATTTTTAAGTGAAATAGGGTGCTTTTTTCTCATCCTATTGTTAATTACATTGTTTGTAAACTGAGGTTCTATGTGTCAAAATTCTGTAGATGCAATTTGTTCAAAATTGATAGCCCTCTCAACATATTTTTAAATTACTACTTATTACCAATACTTGGGACTTTTCTGGTGGCTCAAACAGTAAAGCATCTGCCTACAATGCAGGATACCCAGGTTCGATCCCTGGGTCAGGAAGATCTCCTGGAGAAGGAAATGGCAACCCACTCCAGTACTCTGGCCTGGAAAATTCCATGGACGCAGGAGCCTGGTGGGCTACAGTCCATAGGGTCGCAAAGAGTGAGACACGACTGAGCGACTTCAATGTCAATGTCCCAATACTTAAAAAGTTTAGATATTTCTTATAAATTTTCATATTTCAGGTTTCTCTTGATTTTTTGTTTTTAATATTTGGGATAAATAAGGGATAAATTTGGGATAAATTAGCCCTGTTTGTGTTAAAACGATTAAAGCTGAGTAGCAGCTGCCATATTTAGACGTGGGATGATTTCAATCTAAGTTTTCGATGTGTGCGTGTGTATGTGTGTGTATACTCAGTCATGTTCAGCTCTCTGTGACCCTATGGACTGTAGCCAACCAGACTCCTCTGTCCACGGAATTTTCCAGGCAAGAACACTGGAGTGGGTTTCCATTTCCTACTCCAGGGGATCTTCCCAACCCAGGGATCAAACCTGCGTCTCCTGCAATGGCAGGCAGGTTCTTTATCCTTGAGCCACCTGGGAAACCGAAGTGTTCAATAATCTCTTTTGTTTCCCTTTCCTCTGCCCCTTGAACTGAGAGTAAGAGATTTCCATTTTTGTTTTTTTCTGCAGCCAAAGAGAAACAAATAAGCAAACAAACAACAACAACAAAAACCTATTTGTGGATGTGATATTTAACTCTTTTGAACAAATGTAAATCCAAGGACAATAGTCCAGTTCATAGTGAAGTCTTCTTTCCTGAGGGTGGGTGGAGAAAGTGAGGTCAGAGAGCATCAGAGAAGTCCTTACCCCACCTCCAGGGTGAGTGGCTAAATATCTGTTTTGCATGTGAGCCTAGGTCACTCACGGCTTTTGTGAATGCCTCTGATGTTGTCTCTGGAATTTTTTTGATGCTAAACTCACAGCCTCATTACATTTAAAGCAAAAGCGAATCCACTGTTTATTTTTGGTTGGAATTTTGTTCAACTATTTTTATTTTGAAAAAATTTAGGGTACAATTTAAGAGTATAGGTCTTGGGATCAAACTGACTATGTCTACTAGGCTAGATTTGTGAGTAGTTAGTTCAGTTGACACTGAAAATAATGCTTAATCTTTCTGGATCTTAGCTTCCTTCTTTATAAAATAACACTGTCCACAAAAAGGGTTATAGTGAGGAATACAACACATAAACTAGATGAGAAATACAACACACACAGTACATAATGTGCCACAGAGTAAGATTTCAGTCAAATCTAAATGTTCTTCATTCTCCAAATCCCAGCACCAAATCAATTTTCCAAATTATATGATGTTATATTAACTAGAAAATAGTAAACCTTTAATATTAATTACAACTAAAATGGTAGATATTGGTCTATTTACTGATCACTTACTATATGCTAGCAACTTTTTGTGCATTATTTTATTAAATCCTCACAGTAACACTTTGCATTAGTCAAGGTTCTTCAAAGAAACAGAACAAATGGGGTCTATAAATAGAGAAAATGAAAGAGATTGAAATAAACAGAAATATTTACATGAATGACTTGGCTTACAAGATTACAGAGGCTAGGCAAGTCCCAAATCTGCACAGTAAACTGGTAGGCTTGAGACTCAGGAAAAAGTTACAGCTGGGTCCAAAGACAGTCTTACAGAAAAAAAATTCCCTCTTCTTCCTGGAAGGTCAGTCATTTTCTATTAAATTTTTCAACTGATTCACCAGTTCAGTTCAGTTTAGTCACTCAGTTGTGTCCGACTCTTTGCGACCCCATGAATCACAGCACGGCAGGCCTCCCTGTCCATCACCAACTCCAGGAGTTCACCCAGACTCACGTCCATCAAGTCAGTGATGCCATCCAGCCATCTCATCCTCTGCCGTTCCCTTCTGCTCCTGCCCCAATCCCTCCCAGCATCAGAATCTTTTCCAATGAGTCAACTCTTCACATGAGGTGGCCAAAGTACTGGAGTTTCAGCTTCAGCATCATTCCTTCCAAAGAAATCCCAGGGCTGATCTCCTTCAGAATGGACTGCTTGGATCTCCTTGCAGTCCAAGGGACTCTCCAACACCACAGTTCAAAAGCATCAATTCTTCGGTGCTCAGCCTTCTTCACAGTCCAACTCTCACATCCATACATGACCACTGGAAAAACCATAGCCTTGACTAGATGAACCTTTGTTGGCAAAGTAATGTCTCTGCTTTTGCATATGCTATCTAGGTTGGTCATAACTTTCCTTTCAAGAAGTAAATATCTTTTAATTCCATGGCTGCAGTCACCATGTGCAGTGATTTTGGAGCCCCCAAAAATAAACTGACACTGTTTCCACTGTTTCCCCATCTATTTCCCATGAAGTGATGGGACCAGATGCCATGATCTTCATTTTCTGAATGTTGAGCTTTAAGCCAACATTTTTGCTCTCCTCTTTCACTTTCATCAAGAGGCTTTTTAGTTCCTTTTCACTTTCTGCCATAAGGGTGGTGTCATCT
Source organism: Bos indicus (assembly GCF_029378745.1). NCBI lineage: Eukaryota > Metazoa > Chordata > Mammalia > Artiodactyla > Bovidae > Bos > Bos indicus. The sequence goes on from NC_091785.1 coordinate 2,156,953, forward strand.
GCATATCTGAGGTTATTGATATTTCTCCAGACAATCTTGATTCCAGCTTGTGCTTCTTCCAGCCCAGCGTTTCTCATGATGTACTCTGCATATAAGTTAAGTAAGCAGGGTGACAATACACAGCCTTGACGTACTCCTTTTCCTATTTGGAACCAGTCTGTTGTTCCATGTTCAGTTCTAACTGTTGCTTCCTGACCTGCATACAGGTTTCTCAAGAGGCAGGTCATGTGGTCTGGTATTCCCATATCTTTCAGAATTTTGCACAGTTTATTGTGATTCACACAGTCAAAGGTTTTGGCATAGTCAATAAGGAAGAAATAGATGTTTTTCTGGAACTCTTTTGCTTTTTCAATGGTTCAGCAGATGTTGGCAGTTTTATGTCTGGTTCCTCTGCCTTTTCTTTTTTCTTTTGTTTTTTATTTTTTTATTTCTAAAACCAGCTTGAACATCTGGAAGTTCACGGTTCATGTATTTTTGAAGCCTGGCTTGGAGAAATTTGAGCATTATTTTGCTAGCATGTGATATGAGTGCAATCATGTGGTAGTTTGGGCATTCTTTGGCATTACCTTTCTTTGGGATTGGAATGAAAACTGAGCTTTTCCAGTCCTGTGCCCACTGTTGAGTTTTCCAAATGTGCTGGCATATTGAGTGCAGCACTTTCACAGCATCATCTTTCAGGATTTGAAATAGCTCAACTGGAATTCCATCACCACTAGCTTTGTTCGTATACAATGGAAGTGAGAAATAGATTTAAGGGCCTAGATCTGATAGATAGAGTGCCTGATGAACTACAGAATGAGGTTCGTGACATTGTACAGGAGACAGGGATCAAGACCATCCCCATGGAAAAGAAATCCAAGAAAGCAAAATGGCTGTCTGGGGAGGCCTTACAAATAGCTGTGAAAAGAAGAGAAACGAAAAGCAATGGAGAAAAGGAAAGATATAAGCATCTGAATGCAAAGTTCCAAAGAATAGCAAGAAGAGATAAGAAAGCCTTCTTCAGTGATCAATGCAAAGAAATAGAAGAAAACAACAGAACGGGAAAGACTAGAGATCTCTTCAAGAAAATTAGAGATACCAATGGAACATTTCATGCAAAGATGGGCTCGATAAAGGACAGAAGCTGTATGGAGCTAACAGAAGCAGAAGATATTAAGAAGAGATGGCAAGAATACACAGAAGAACTGTACAAAAAAGATCTTCATGACCCAGATAATCACGATGGTGTGATCACTGACCTAGAGCCAGACATCCTGGAATGTGAAGTCAACGGATTCACTAAGATGCATCTAAATTATGGAGTGAAATTTGCTTTGTACAAAGTTTGCTGACTTAAATGTTAATTTCACCTGAAATATACTGTCACAGTAAAGTCTAAAATAATGTTATACCAAATATCTAGATACTATAGCCTAGCCAAGTTTATATGTATAGCTGATCATTACATACTATGAAATATGTGGTTACATTATTTCAGTATTATAGTAGGTAAATTAAGGCTCAGAAAGTTTGTTGTCAATTTGGAAGACTGATAGAAAAATGTTGAATCTATGACTTCAACCTGGATCTGGTTTTTTTTTTTTTTTTGGAGCCCACATTCTTAACCATTTCATATCATGTATTATATAATCAATAATCATTTTATGATATATAATTTATTATATGATATAATGCAACATAAATTTGGTACAGTATGAATCCTTTATTAAGGCAATACCTATTTATTCACAGAAGTTAAATTCATAATGTAAATAATATCCTCTCATTTTGTTAATTCTGTTAGGGCCCTCATTATTCTTTTCTCTTCTTCCTCCTTTACCTCCCCCTTCTCTTCTTTTATCTCCTTCTCCTATTTTTCTTCCTCTTTATTCTTTTTCTTTTTCTTGGAAAGAAAAGCATTAGCTTGCACTTAATATTAAAAAATAACATATAATGATTAATACCACTTACTAAATGTTTGCTACTGTGTGGATCACAATAAACTGTGGAAAATTCTGAAAGAGTTGGGAATACCAGACCACGTGACCTGCCTCATCAGAAATGCAGGTCAGGAAGCAACTGTTAGAACTGGGACATGGAACAACAGGCTGGTTCCAAATAGTAAAGGGAGTACATCAAGGCTGTATATCGTCACCCTGCTTATTTAACTTTTATGCAGTGTACATCATGAGAAATGCTGTGCTGGAGGAAGCACAAGCTGGAATCAAAATTGCTGGGAGAAATATCAATAACCTCAGATATGCAGATGACACCACCCTTATGGCAGAAAGTGAAGAGGAACTAAAGAGCCTGTTGATGAAAGTGAAAGAGGAGAATAAAAAACTTGGTTTAAAGCTCAACATTCAGAAAACTAAGATCATGGCATCTGGTCCCATCACTTCATGGGAAATAGATGGGGAAACAGTGGCTGACTTTATTTTTTTGGACTCCAAAATCACTGCAGATGGTGAAGTTAAAAGACACTTAGACCTTGGAAGGAAAGTTATGACCAACCTAGACAGAATATTAGAAAGCAGGGACATTACTTTGCCAACAAAGGTCTGTCTAGTCAAGGTTATGGTTTTTCCAGTGGTCATGCATGGATGTGAGAGTTGGACTATAAATAAAGCTGAGCACTGAAGAATTGATGCTTTTGAACTGTGGTATTGGAGAAGACTCTTGAGAGTCCCTTGGATGGCAAGGAGATCCAATCAGTCCATCCTAAAGGAGATCAGTCCTGGGTGTTCATTGGAAGGACTGATGTTGAAGCTGAAACTCAATACTTTGGCCACCTGATGCAAAGAGCTGACTCTTTTGAAAAGGCCCTGATGCTGGGAAAGATTGGGGGCAGGAGGAGAAGGGGACAACAGAAGATGAGATTGTTGCATGGCATCACGGACTCAAAGGACATGAGTTTGTGTAGACTCCAGGAGTTGGTGATGGACAGGGAGGGCTGGCATGCTGCGGTCAATGGGGCCTCAAAGAGTCAGACACGACTGAGTGACCGAACTGAACTAAACTGATAGCCCAAATAATAGTGAGGTAAATAAAAAGCATCATTACCATTTAACTCCCCCACACACACACAAAAAAACCCATTATATAAGTATTGTTATCTTCATTTTAAAAGGCAGAGACTAAAAATTAGAGAGGTTAAGCAAGCTCTTCATGTTCACACAGCTGTCAAATGATGAGACAGAGTTTGAATCCATGTTTTGCTGGGTTCAGTGCCAATGATTTTTCCATATATCTATACACCTAATTATTGAGGAGAAATGTAGACCAAAAGGTAATTGGAGAAGAAAGACAAAGAACTTCAAAGAATATAAGAAAGAAGGAGAAAAAAAAAAAAGGTAGGAATTTACTACCAAGTAACACACAAAAAATAGAGGTAGGAGAAGTTAGAAAAAGTCTCATTTGTGATCAGGTTGTTTTGGCTAGATAATCCCTTCAGTTCTTTGTTTTGCATAGAAGCAAATTCTTAATATTTCTGAATCATTTCTCAAATTTCAATGAAATTATAAAAAGATGGTAAATTTGTACCATTTTTCTTTCTCTTTTCAACCCTACAGTTGATTGCTACCTGGAATAGTTCTGAAGGAGAGTCATATATATAACTACACCAAAATGACTTCTTTAGAAACCATTACGGGCAACAGAAAGGGGCTATGAAAGGGACAAATTCAATCTAATAGATGTCAGAATATAGGAGCAGAAACACATCCAACCTAAGAAGCTTACAACCTAGTAAAAAAATCAGTTACCCCTTGATATATCTTTGTTTAGGATGCTTCAGGATCAGTTTGATTCAGAGGACAGTGCCAGAATCTGCTTTTGAAAATAGTAACTTTTTAACGTGATGTGTGTTTCTACATAGTTTTTTATGTTGTCTACATCAGTGGCTTTTAAAATTCTTTCAAAGTAAAAGTCTTATACTGAAGGCAACACATAAAAGTAGTTGTTCCTACTTCCCCTGGCTTCCCTGCATGACCTCTGAGTCATTCACTAAAGATCTGAGGGATTTTGCATAATACGGGAGGAAACTACCATGCTTATTCATGCCATCACAGAAGCTATGGATGACTAGGTGGTTAATGGTTTAAGGGTCAGAAATCCCACATAACACACTTGAATATGAACCTGAGCTTTCAAACTCTAAACCAGAGGGAGAACATTGAGACTTCAGGCTTCAAAGTGTTAGGTAGTTAGAATAGGAAAAAGGAATCCAGAATGGCAGTGGCTAAAAGAGAAGGAGAGGGAAAGCCCGTTAAAAAAGAACAAAGGAAGGTCTGAGGACTGGGGTGAGGACTTCAGGTAGAACAAACAGCATTCCTGGCTAGCCCAATTTACATAGGGAAGGCCCAGGGGAAGGAGAAAAAACATATAAAAAAAGGAGCCAAAAGACTGGGAGTCTTGCTTTCTGCTCGCTCCCTTTGTCTCTTGTCCATGGTCACTCTCGCTCTCTGTCTCTCCCTACTCCCCTCTCCCCTCTTCTTTAGGGTCGTCATTCTCTCACGCCTTAAGGATGTATTTTCTTTTATTTTCTAAATAAACTGAGCTGGAACACAGAGTTGTAACACTGTCTGAGAGCTGTGACACGCCGAGAGCTTTAACGTCCGTCGCTTCAAATTTTTGTTGTGATAAGACAGAACCGAGGAAATGACACACTTCTCTGATATCTGTGGGGCCATGTCTCCAATTTAACCTGGCTGAAACAACCTTGGGGTGGCCTTCTCAAGGAGGAGGCCAAGGACAGGAGGAGCCAAAATTGGCAAAAGCTCCTGTGGTGGGAGTTGAACAGGAAGAAAACCCAGCACAGGGGAAGTGACAAGAAGCCCAGTAAGCTGGAAACTGGGACAGCAAAAGACAAACTCAGCAGAAAGCTCATGCAGCTCAGTCTCAGATTCCAGAAGACCTCCAGTTAAGGTAGGATGTCCTCGCTCTTATGGCTGGATGGACATATGCCTAACAAAATTTTAATTCCATTACAATCTCTTGTCTCTTGTTTCCTTGAACCCTCCAAGAACAGGTGAGTGGCAATGGGTGCAACTGAGGGACTCTGGCAGGGCCTACTCCTCAGTGTGTCCCAAAGGCTCCACTATCTGCTGGGCCCCAGTGGCTGTTACCCGAGTCAGTGGAGATTCTTCTGTGCTTAAACTTCTTTGTGCCAAGGATCAGGTCAATGAAAACTGAGCACAGGTCAGGTATTTAGCAGATTTTCCAGCAGGTTATGAAGGAGATTCCTTGGCATGCTTTTCCCATTGCTTTTCTCTTTTCTTTTTTTTTACTTTACAATATTGTATTGGTTTTGCCATACATGAAGAAGGCTGAGCGCCGAAGAATTGATGTTTTTGAACTGTGGTGTTGGAGAAGACTCTTGAGAGTCCCTTGGACTGCAAGGAGATCCAACCAGTCCATTCTGAAGGAGATTAGCTCTGGGATTTCTTTGGAAGGAATGATGCTAAAGCTGAAACTCCAGTACTTTGGCCACCTCATGCGAAGAGTTGACTCATTGGAAAAGACTCTGATGCTGGGAGGGATTGGGGGCAAGAGGAGAAGGGGACGACATAGGATGAGATGGCTGGATGGCATCACTGATTCTATGGATGTGAGTCTGAGTGAACTCCTGGAGTTGGTGATGGACAGGGAGGCCTGGCGTGCTGCGATTCATGGGGTCACAAAGAGTCGGACACGACTGAGCGACTGATCTGATCTGATCTGATCTGACATGAATCCACCATGGATGTACATGTGTTCCCCATCCTGAACCCCCTTCCCACCTCCCGACTCCCATTGCTTTTTCCTCCTGTCCTCCAGCAACTCTCTCCTGGGATTTGAGCCTGGCCAAAACCCATGATGCCTGGCTTCAGGACTTAATGAAGCTCAGGCTCTGATGTCTCTTTGCAAAAATTCATTTAGAGACACAGCTTAAGAGGTGAATTTGTTAGGATTAAGAGAGAAGCACACTCCACAGGGTGTGGGCCATTGCAGAGGGCAAGTGGTGTGGCCATGGAATATAGTGTGGCTAGGTTTTGTGAACTGGGTGAATTCATATGCTAATGAGTGGGGTGATCATCTCAACCATTGGGGAACCACCCACTCCTCCATCTCTTGATAGTGCCTTGGAACTGTCCTGCCACCTGGGTGTGTAATTTAGTTTGCAGATTTGGGATTAAGGTTTAGTTGAATTTGGTTTGTCATCTTGGACCTATTTGATTTTAATTTATTTATGTTATGCCCTTGGGCTATGTCATTCTTTCAAAAGTTGTGCCCTGACCCCTTCCCTCCTGTTTCATGCTCTTTTCCTGAGCCCCGTCTGGCCTACAATGTTGCCTCTACATTCTTCTGGAGAGACAACCAGAAAATAGCTGGCCATTGGGAGGGAAATACTGTATAATATCCAATCCTTCTAGATATTCAGGCCTTCACCTTCCATGTTTCCTACAACATATGCAACGTCAGCATCTCTCAATGAACCCTCTCAGGTGGAGGACAGGCACACAATGTCTGCTAGAAGTCCATCTGTTGGCATCTCTTCAAAGGCAATTGGGCTTCCAGGGAAAACATTTGCACTTTGGGAGTTAGCCCCGCAGGCCATTTGGGCCCAAAGCCTTACTGCCCTTCTCCTAAAGTTACAAACATACCCCTGGGTCAAATCTCCACTCCAGTTTTATGGAACATTTGCTCTGCTTATCAATTTGTCCTTAAGTCAATTACTAACTCCTACAGCCAGGACCCTGCCCCCTTGTAGGCAACATTGCTCCACCTCGCTTATTATTAAAATACTCATAAAGCCCTTAACAGGGCCAGATAACCCACTCCTTTGTCATTACTTCTGTTACTGCCTAAAATAGGTCTATGAAAATGAAATGTTTACCATTGGAAACACCCTAAGCTGCTCTTATGGAGGACTAGGGGAGGAAATCAGTGATTTATAATCCCTTAGAGCAGTAAGAGGATAAGGTTTATGACTGTTTCACCAGGTTCCCAGTTTCAGGGCACAGGCTTGGATTGCTTTATGTCATGATATCTACTCCCATCTGCAGTGAACAAACTGGCAATGAGTTAAGATTACAACCCCTTAATCCTACCCAGCACTGGTCACACTGGAGACCTTGGGGATGCCCAACTCCAGTCTGGGTGTCCCAGGAGGTCAACATGCCTCGATCTGCCTGGGATCTGGTCCTCAAAAGGTTGTCACACCTCAACCTGCTCAGGGATCCGCCAGTCCAGGGGACCCAGGAGGTCGACATGCCTCAACATGCCCAAGGATTCAATCTCCAGGAGGCCGTCACACCTCAGCTTGCCTGAGGATCTGCACCCAAACCTGGGGTCACCTAGCTCTCAGATTGCAACAGTACTGAGTAGGATAAGTTTCAAAAAGAATCATCCCTAAGGAAGTCCACCCATAGAAATAGAAGGAAGCCTATTATTGGTGGGACTGTGCCCAGTCTCAGCAATAACTCAGGAGCCCAATGAGAACCCCATTGCCTTTCTGGAAAGGCTAAAAGAGGCCCTCCAAAAGTTTAACAATCTGGACTTAGACTCTTACAAGGGACACACACAGACACACAGAAGTTGCTCAGTCGTGTCAGACTCTTTGCAACCCCATGGATTGTGGCCTACTAGGCTCCTCAGTCCATGGGATTTTCCAGGCATGAATACTGGAGTGGGTTGCCATTTCCTTCTTACAAGGGACAAGTGATATTAAAGGACAAATTCCTGTCCCAATGTGCATCACACATCAGGATAAAGTTGTAACAGCTTCAGTAGCAGGACCCTGCTGCCTCTTTAGATGAGATGGTCCAGAAAGCCACTAATACCTTTTATAACAGAGAACAGGACAGGGAGGCCAAGGCCCAGGAAAGGGAGAAAAGGAAAGACACAAGGCATGCCCAGATACTGGCCACCTTCCAGGGAAGCTCTATGGCAAACCCTGAGTCCTTGAAGGACAAGGCACCAGGCAAATGCCTAATCTGTAGACAGGCGGGCTTTAGGCCAAAGAGTGTCCAAACCATGACAAGTCTCCTAAAATGGCTTGCTACAAATACCATCAATTGGGATATTGGGCAGCACTCTGCTCTTGGGACCCTAGAGCCTCAAGGTCAAGTGCCAAGCCTTCCCTCAAGATGGTTCAACAGGACTGAAGCAGCCCGTTCCAGCCAGCCTGCCTGTCACAGATAACCATCATGGGGCTGGAGCCAAGGGTGCAACTGGATGTGGCAGAAACCTTGGACCACTGGACAAAACCACAAGAGGGCTTGTCAGAAGATCCTCTGACCAATCCTGAGGAAATCTGGTACACTGATGGAAGCAGCTTTGTCTTGGATGAAAAAAGAAGAACCAGATATGTGGTAGTCTCCAATTTTGAGACCATAGAGGCTAAACCTTTGCCACCAGCTACTTCAGCCCAATTAGCTGAGCTCATAGCTCTGACTCAGGAGTGGTGGCTACACTTTGCTGGAGCAGCTGTGAATAGATACCCCATGTCCAAGATCAGGAGTGGCAGCTGCGCTTTGCTGGACGAGCCATGCGGAGATACCCCACATCCAAAGTCAGAGAAACCCCAGTAAGACAGTAGGCGCTGGAATGGCTGGGAGGAGATATCCCACATCCAAGGGCAAAGGAGAAGTCCCAGCAAGATGGTAAGAAGGGCGAATTCATGTTCCGGCCAGAGATGTGCAGAGGGCTCAAACAAATCTTGCATATACCAGGACCCAGGGACCCCACAGAGACTGAGACAGAGTGTCCCCTGTGGAGATACAGGTTGGCAGTGGTCTGCCACAGGGACAGGGGCTCTGGGTACAGCAGACTTGGGTATGGCATAAGCCCTCTTGGAGGAGGTCACCATTAACCCATCATAGAGCTGCCAGAACTTACACTGAACTGGGAAATAGACCCTTGGAGGGCACAACAGAACCTTGTGTACACCAGGACCCAGAAGAAAGGAGCCGTGACCCCAAAAGAGACTGTCCCAGACTTGCTTGTGTGTGTCCGAGAGTCTCTGGTGGAGGCATGGGTTGGTGGTGGCCTGCCGCAGGGTTGGAGGCACTGAGTGTAGCAGTACATGCATGGGATTTTTTGAGACAGGTCACCATTATCTTCATTAACTCCACCATAGTTTGACTGCCTGCAATGCAGGAGACACAGGTTCAATCCCTGGGTTGGGAAGATCCCCTGGAGGAGGAAATGGCAACCTACTCCAGTACTCTTGCCTGGAGAATCCCATGGACAGAGGAGCCTGATGGGCTACAGCCCACAGGATCCCAAAGAGTTGGACTGAGTGACTCCACTTTCAAATAGCAAGGAGGGAACACAGCTCCACCCATCAATAGAAAATTGTATTAAAGATTCACTGAGCATGGCCCTGCCCATCAGAACAACACCCAGTTTCCACCTCAGTCAGTCTATCCCATCAGGAAGCTTCCATAAGCCTCTTATCTTTCTCCATCAGAGGGCAAACAGTCTGAAAACTACAATCACAGAAAAATAACCAATCTAATCACATGGACCACAGCCTTGTCTAACTCAATGAAACTATGAGCCATGACCTGTAGGGCCACTCAAGATAGACAGATCATGGTGGAGAGTTCTGACAAAATGTGGTCAACTGGAGAAGGGAATGGCAAACCACTTCAGTATTCTTGCCCTGAGAACCCATGAATGTTATGAAAAGGCAAAAAGATAGGAAACTGAAAGATGAACTCCCCAGGTCGGTAGGTGCCCAATATGCTACTGGAGATCAGTAGAGAAACAACCCCAGAAAGAATGGAGAGATGGAACCAAAATAAAAACAACACACAGCTGTGGATGTGACTGGTGATGGAAGCAAGGTCCAATGCTGTAAAGAACAATGTTGTCCAGGAACCAGGAATGTTAGATGAATCAAGGCAAATTGGAAGTGGTCGAACAGGAGACGGCAAGAATGAACGTTGACATTTTAGGAATCAGTGAACTAAAATGGACTGGAACGGGTACATTTAACTCAGATGATCTTTACTACTGTGGGCGAGAATCCCTTAGAAGAAATGGAGTAGCCATCATAGTCAACAAAAGAGTCTGAAATGCAGTACTTGGATGTAATCTCAAAAATGATAGAAGGATCTCTGCTCGTTTCCAAGGCAAACCATTAACATCATAGTAATCCAAGTCTATGCCCCACCCAGTAATGCTGAAGAAGCTAAAGTTGAATGATTCTATGAAGACCTACAAGAACTTCTAGAACTAACACCCCCAAAATATGTCCTTTTCATTATAAGGGAGAGGAATGCAAAAGTAGAAGTCAAGAAACACCTGGAGTAACAGGCAAATTTGGCTTTGAGTACAGAATGAAGCAGGTCAAAGGCTAATAGAGTTTTGCTCAAGAACTCACTGGTCATAGCAAACACCCTCTTCCAACAACACAAGAGAAGACTCTACACATGGACATCACCAGATGGTCAGCACCAAAATAATATTGATTATATTCTTTGCTGCAAAAGATGGGGAAGCTCTATAGAGTCAGCACAAACAAGGCCAGAAGCTGACTGTGGCTCAGATCATGAACTCCTTATTGCCAAATTCATAACTAAGGTGAAGAAAGTAAGGAAAACCACTAGACCATTCAGGTATGACCTAAATCAAATCCCTTATGATTATAAAATGAAAGTGATAAGTAGATTCAAGGGATTAGATCTGATAGACAGAGTGTCTGAAGAACTATGGATAGAGGTTCACGACACTGTACAGGAGCCATGGAGCAAGACCATCCCCAAGAAAAATAACTGCAAAAAAGCAAAATGGCTGTCTGGGGAGGCCTTACAAATTGCTGTGAAAAGAAGAGAAGTGAAAAGCAAAGGAGAAAAGGAAAGATATACCCATTTGAATGCAGAGTACCAAAGAATAGCAAGGACAGATAAGAAAGCCTTCCTCTGTGATCAGTGCAAAGAAATAGAGGAAAACAATAGAATGGGAAAGACTAGAGATCTCAAGAAAATTAGAGATACCAAGGGAATACTTCATGCAAAGATGGGCTTGATAAAGGATGGAAATGGTATGGACCTAACAGAAGCAGAAGATATTAAGAAGAGGTGGCAAGAATACACAGAAGAATTGTACAAAAAAGATCTTCACAATCAAGATAATCACGATGGTGTGATCACTCACATAGAGCCAGACATCCTGGAATGTGAAGTCAAGTGGGCCTAAGGAAGTGTCACTAAAAACAAAGCTAGTGGAGGTGATGGAATTCCAGTGGAACTATTTCAAATCCTGGAAGATGATGCTGTGAAAGTGCTGCACTCAGTATGCCAGCAAATTTGGAAAACTCAGCAGTGGCCACAGGACTGGAAAAGGTCACTTTTCATTCCAATCCCAAAGAAAGGCAGTGCCAAAGAATGTTCAAACTACCGCACAATTGCACTCATCTCACACGCTAGTAAATTAATGCTCAAAATTCTCCAAGCCAGGCAGCAGCAATATGTGAACCATGAACTTTGAGATGTTCAGGATGGTTTTCGAAAAGGCAGAGGAACCAGAGGTCAAATTGCCAACATCCACTGGATCATTGAAAAAACAAGAGAGTTCCAGAAAAACATCTATTTCTGCTTTATTGACTATGCCAAAGCCTTTGACTGTGTGGATCATAATAAACTATGGAAAATTCTGAAAGAGATGGGAATACCTGACCACCTGACCTGGCTTTTGAGAAATCTGTATGCAGGTCAAGAAGTAACAGTTAGAACTGGACATGGAACAACAGAGTTGTTCCAAATAAGAAAATAAATACATCAAGGCTGTATATTGTCACCCTGCTTATTTAACTTCTATGCAGAGTACATCATGAGAAACACTGGCCTGGATGAAGCATAAGCTGGAATCAAGATTGCCAGGAGAAGTATCAATAACCTCAGATACACAGATGACACCACTCTTATGGCAGAAAGCAAAGAAGAACTAAAGAGCCTCTCAGTGAAAATGAAAGAGGAGAGTGAAAAAGTTGGCTTAAAGCTCAACATTCAGAAAACTAAGATCTTGGCATCTGGTCCCGTCCCTTCATGGCAAATAAATGAAGAAACAGTGGAAATAGTGGCAGACTTTATTTTGGGGGGCTCCCAAATCACTGCAGATGGTGACTGCAGCCATGAAATTAAAAGACCCCTTGGAGGGAAAGTTATGATCAACCTGGACAGCATGTTAAAAAGCAGAGACATTAATTTGTCAAAAAAGGTCCATCTAATTAAGGCTCTGGTTTTTCCAGTAGTCATGTATAGATGTGAGAGTTGGACCATAAAGAAAGCTCGACACCAAGAATTAATACTTTTGAACTGTGGTGTTGGAGAAGACTCTTGGGAGTCCCTTGGACTGCAAGAGATCCAACCAATCCATCCTAAAGGAAATCAGTCCTGACTATTCATTGGAAAGATTGATGTTGAAGCTGAAACTCCAGTACTTTGGCCACTTGATGTGAAGAGCTGACTCATTTTAAAAGACCCTGAGGTTGGGAAAGATTGAAGCCAGGAGAAGGGGATGACAGAGGATGAGATGGTTGGATGACATCACCGACTCAATGGACATGAATTTGAGTAAACTCTGGGAGTGGTGATGGACAAGGAGGCCTGGTGTGCTGCAGTCCATGGGGTCGCAAAGAGTGGGACACGACTGAGCAACTGAACTGAACTGATAGCTCTGACTCGAACTTTAGCGCTGGGGACAGGAAAAAAGTGTAGCAATTTACACTGATTCCAAATATGCCTTTCTGTGCTACATGCACATGCTGCTATTTGGAAAGAGGCCACTTGACCACCCGCGGGTTCCCAATCAAATATGGTGATCAAGTCCTTAGACTCTTGGAGGCAGTCCATCTGCCCATTGAGATTTCTGTCTCCCATTGTAAAGAACACCATAAAGGGAACACCGGAAGTGGCACAAGGGAACCAAGCAGCTGATTAGGCAGCTAAGAGAGCAGCATTACAGAAAAATGACCTAATAGGGGTGGCCACCTCAGTTCCACAGACTAAGTTGCCAAAACTCCTTTTTATACTGAAGATGAGACTCTTAAAGCTAAGACTGAGGGCTTTCAAGAAGATCATGTGGGGTTGTTCTAAAAGGAAGGACTCCTTTTTCTTCCTGGGAATCTCCAATGCAAGTTGGTTAACTCCTTACATGACACTGCTCATTTAAGGGAAAAGGCTCTCCAAAGATTACTAGAAAGGTCTTTCAGAGGAACAGGCCTCCAAACTACTATAAGGCAAGTGGTCTCTTCTTGTCCCACTTACCAATTAAACAACCCCCAAGGAGCTCAAAGACCCTAACTGGCCCAGCCTTTCCAATGATATGGGACCTACCCAGGAGAGGACTGGCAGATGGACTTCACCCAGATGCCAGTTTCTCAAGGGTATAAATATGAATTAGTCATAATAGATACATTCACAGGATGGATAGAAGGCTTTCCCACCTGGACTGAGAAGGCTGAGGAGGTGGAAAAAAAAAAAAAAACTGCTCCTTGAAATCATTCCAAGATTTGGTCTGCCCAGGTCATTACAAAGTGACAATGGGACATCATTTACTTCTAAGGTCACCCAAGGGGTCTCTAAAGCATTGGGCATTACTTATTGTCTTCACTGTGCCTGGAGGCCTCAGGCTTCAGGAAAAGTAGAAAGAGCCAACCAATTCTTAAAATCAGTGATAAAAAAGATAACCCAGGAGACCTCACTGAGATGGAAGGAGGCTTTATCAATAGCTCTCCTCCACACTTGTATTGCTCCTAAGGAACAAGCTGGTCTTAGACCTTATGAGATGCTATATGGGAGACCCTAGGCTTAGAACCCCCTGGTCTTATACCATGGTCATTGATCAATTCCAACAGGATATATGCTTGTGGGGTGTCAACCAGGACCCAAAAGATTCTAAGGAGTCACCATTATATGCTCCAGGGATGCAAGTCCTAATTAAAGTCTGGAAAGATGGGTCCCCAAAGGCTTAACTTCAGCCTACATGGAAGGGCCCCTACCCTTAATACTTTCTACCTCCACAGCAGTCAAGGTACCAGGACATGATTCCTATATTCACTACGGATGAGTCATGCCATGGAAGAAAATAGAAGAGGACACTCAATACACATGTGAGCCCCTGGGAGATCTCAGATACCTATTCAGAACTACAAATGAGTGCCCCTAATGAACACCCCCAAAATTAAGCTTCTGGGGATAAGATTTCTCAGGACAGCTCTCAAGAGCTAACACATCTTGGAAGGGGTTGTACTCCAAAACAGACAGGACATAAATCTTCTGGTCCCTGAACAGGAAGGGACTTGATCCCCCTGGTGGTGGGAATTTCTCATGATGTACTCTGCATATAAGTTAAACAAGCAGGGTGACAACATACAGCCTTGATGTACTCCTTTTCCTATTTGGAACCAGTCTGTTGTTCCATGTCCAGTTCTAACTGTTCCTTCCTGACCTGCATACAGGTTTCTCAAGAGGCAGGTCAGGTGGTCTGGTATTCCCATCTCTTTCAGAATTTTCCACAGTTTATTGTGATCCACACAGTCAAAGGCTTTGGCATAGTCAATAAAGCAGAAATAGATGTTTTCCTGGAACTCCCTTGCTTTTAGATGATCCAGCAGATGTTGGCGATTTGATCTCTGGTTCCTCTGCCTTTTCTAAAACCAGCTTGAACATCTGGAAGTTCACAGTTCTCGTATTGCTGAAGCCTGACTTTACTAGCATTACTTTACTAGCGTGTGAGATGAGTGCAATTGTGTAGTAGTTTGAACATTCTTTGGCATTGCCTTTCTTTGGGATTGGAATTAAAACTGACCTTTTCCAGTCCTGTGGCCACTGCTGAGTTTTCCAAATTTGCTGACATATTGAGTGTAGCACTTTCACAGCATCATTTTTCAGGATTTGAAATAGCTCAACTAGAATTCTATCACCTCCACTAGCTTTGTTTTTAGTGATGCTTCCTAAGGCCCACTTGACTTCACATTCCAGGATGTCTGGCTCCAGGTGAGTGATCACACCATCGTGATTATCTGGGTCATGAAGATCTTTTTTGGTATGGTTCTTATATGTATTCCTGTCACCTCTTCTCAATATTTTCTGCTTCTGTTAGGTCCATACCATTTTTGTCCTTTATTGTGTCAAGTTTTGCCTAAAATTTCCCTTGATATCTCTAATTTTCTTGAAGAGATCTCGTCTTTCCTTTTAATTGTTTTTGTCTATTTATTTTCATTGATCACTGAGGAAGGCTTTCTTATCTCTCCTTGCTATTCTTTGGAACTCTGCATTCAAATGGGTATATCTTTCCTTCTCTCCTTTGCTTTTTGCTTCTCTTCCTTTCACAGCTATTTGTAAGGCTTCTTCAGACAGAGGAGGTAATGCATCAAAGTTTTTAATGGCCTTCCCATTACTGAAGGAGCCTTAATTTCTTTGATGACAGTGAGATGCAAATCCATAATCTAAATATCAGTGGAATTTTCCACCTAGCATCCAGATCATATTGTGTCTTAACTCTTTGCTTTCTGAATTTATCCGTAGTTTTTCTTCTTCTTTTTTTTTATGTAAACAAATAAACTATGAGTCCTATATCACCCCAATGTCTTGCTAGCAGAAACAGAGGTACACCCTCGACTCACCTCTTTGTAATTTCACTCAGTTTACCATTTTATGAGCAAATTACAATTTTCCCAATTGCTTTCATCCTAAGGGCTTTATTACCACAGTGCATTTTGAATGAAGTGTGACTACTGCTCGCTAGTTATTCCGTTAAGAATTGGTTGTAGCTGATCAAATAGCAGTAGCAAGAAACAAAAGGCTGTGCTTAAAACTGGTAAGCGTTTAGGATTTAGGAGGTAAGGCAAACATTTTAGTTGTCAAATAGATACCTAGAAACACTGGTATCTATTTGATACTGGTATCTATGCTTCACTAGCGTGTTAATCAGTATAAATAGTTTTGTTATTGTATGAGTCTCCAGATACAAGGTTTTCCCAGGTGACGCTAGTGATGAAGAACCCTCCTGCCAGTGCAGGAGATGAAGAGATGAAGGTTCGATCCCACAGGTCGGAAAGATCCTCTGGAGAGGGGCATGGCAACCCACTCCAGTGTTCTTATCTGGAGAATCTCATAGACAGAGGACCCAGAGTAGGGTCCCGAAGAGCTGGACATGACTGAAGTGACTTAGTACACACACGTGCACTAGAGATGCAACCAGGAATTTCACTTACCAGTAAGATATTGTTCTGTGGCTGTTGAATACAGAACATTACTTGCAAATAAGACTGTGCTTTAGGCTTGGGTTCTTTCAGTTTTATAGGATGAGGAGTTAATGCAATTATATATCCTTCTTGTGGATGGCATTTATTAATGTTGTTTAAGATTTACCTTAGTGTGGATCAAATCAAGAACTTAAAAAAATAAAAGGTTAAAAATGGGCATCAGATTGATAATTTTTTAAAATATTCATTTATTCCATTTTCCAGAAGATAAACAGTAGGCTTGAGGGAGCTAAAGTCACTTTCTTAAGACTCTTACTAAAGTGGGTTTTCTTTCTTTTAATTTCTAAAAATTTGTTATTTGTTAAGTGGGGGCAGAAGTAATGTTTTATTCTGGGTAACAAAAAATAACAGAGGCTGCAGAGATCTGTTCATAGTTTGAATGTTAACATTCATCTTCACTCTTGTTTGTTCCAGTGAAATTCCTTGGGAAAAGCTTTCAAAGAGAAAACGTGTTTAGTTTTTACCAACCATTTTCATCTCTATAATAATTCCCTGGTTCTATGCATTAGTTGGAGATTAAAAAACTACTTGAGTGACATGGGATATTAAAAACTAGTTGGTGCATTTCAACAAGCATTTATTTGTTAGAAAACAGAATGCATATTACAATAAACTTGACTTTCTGGGCTTTTGGTTTGAAATGCATCAACAGATGGCATTTTAAAAAAATATGATTGGAAAAAAAAGTTTTATTTTAACTTTTCCTACAGAAGTCCTCAGCTTAAATTTTCCTTCCTCAGAGTGACCCTTCTTATACTTTCATCAGAATTATCATATCTATTTTCTTCATTGCACTTATCATATACCTTAATTACCTGAGCATTTGTTTCCTGGTTTATGTGCTGCTTTCTCCCACAGAGTATAAGCTCCAGGCTGGAATGAATGTTTCTCTCTGGTTCACCTTCTGATAGTTCCTTGGAGCCTCATGTGACACCTCATCCAGGGAGGTGCTCAGTGAATATGAATACATGAGTGAATGGCTTGGAAAGCATCACACCAATTGCAAAGCACTCCCTAATTGCTGGAGATGCTGTGGTTAGATCTATTGCTGTGTGCCAGAATCCACTGCATTCTCAGAGATGTCTAACTGTTGATTGATGGCTGTATTCTCTGCTCTCTCTACCGAAAGGACATCATGTAAAGCCGACAAAGGTCTGTATAGCGAAAGCTGTGGTTTTCCGGGAGTCACGTACAGATGTGAAAGTTGGACCATAGAGAAGGTTGAGAGCCTAAGAATTGATGCTTTTGAATTGTAGTGCTGGGGAAGACTTTTGAGAGTCCCTTGGACAGCACGGAAATCAAACCAGTGAATCCTAAAGGAAATCAACTATGAATATTCATTGGAAGGACTGATATGAAGGACAGGGGAGCCTGGTGTGCTGCAGTCCACGGGGTCACTAAAAGTGAGATGCAACTTATCAACTGAACAATAATATCACGGAAAGCAGAGGTCAGGTCCACTATTTGTGACTTTCCAAAAGCACCAACTCAGCTGTCCTCTTCTAAAGTCCCACTCCCACCTTGAAGCTCTAAATAAATATATATGTCTTGGTTAAAGTAGGAAAGGAATTATCCATTTGTTCAGAAAATGTTATAAAGATAAAGTTAGAGCAATTACATTAATATCAAGACAACAACAATCAAGGAGGAAAAAGGAAAAATCAGTTATAAGGGACATTTAATTATAATTAAAGGGGAAAAAATCCATAAATCACAGTCTACCAAAACTATAGCATTAATAAAAGCAGAAAACTGAGGCCACACAAGGAAAGCACGTTATTGTAGACTATTCAGATTTTTCACACTCAACATTTTATAACTAAGTGGATAAAAATTAAGTAAACATTGAGTATCTATTCCTTAGCCCTAGTGGCTTACCATGACATATAAAGACTCCATCCTAATTCCTCATATCCATGCCCACCTCTCTCTATCTTTCACCTTTATCTGATGTAACAAGCATGTCCAACACTCTGAGTTTCTTGAATATTGTGTCATTGTTTCCAACTTCTAATTTGCTCTCCCACCATTCTTTCTTTGCATATGTTTTTCTTTCTCTTTGGAATGCATCAAAGCTATTTTTCCCAAATATAAATAAGTTAAATTTATAAGTCAAAAATACTTACTTGAAATGGAGTCTCAAGTTTTATTGTTATTGTTGTTTCTTTGTTTACTTTTTAAAAGCAATCTAGCAGTCTACTAGACAGTAAATCACCATCTGGGAAAAGAATCATTTATTCGATCACTATAATAGTGTTTTGCTCTAGCTAAAAATAGACTTTTATTTTTACTTGTTCATTTTTCTCTATAAAAGTCTTTGTGATAAAACAACTTTAACTAGCAATAGGAAGATGATTTATTGTTTCTCATGTATGTTTCCACCCACTTATTTTTTCTCCACACCCTTCAGGAGATTATATTATATCTTATTAATAAATTTAGGTATAATAAGCATAACTAATAGCTGGGATTTTTAATTTCTATTTATCTAATCCCTTACCATATGTGGAAGTGCATAGGAGACAAAAGTTATCAAATTCTAAGAATAGAGTCATAAAATATTACAGCTAGAAGAAAGCTTAGGAATCCTGTTAGCCATCATTTCATTTTGTGTATGAGAACATTGAGGACCAGAGAGTCAGAATGCTGGTTAGAGTCTACAGGATGAGTTAATGTCTTCCACACAGGTTTATTACAATCATTAGGTCTTGCCTGCAGAAAAAGAAATATTAATTATGAAATCCTTAGACATTAGAATTTAAGTCAAATGCTAAGATCCATTCTAGCTAATTTTGCCAGTGTCAGCTTTACATATTGCTGCTGTTGTTCAGTCACTAAGTCGTATCCTACTATTTGCAACTCCATGAACTAAAGCACGCCAGCCTTCCCTGTCCTTCACTATGTCACAGAGTTTGCACAAACTCATGTCCATTGAGTCATTGATGCCATCTATCTCTTCCTCTGTTGCCCTCTTCTCCTTTTGCCTTCAATCTTTCCCAGCATCAAGGTCTTTTCCAATGAGTGAGCTCTGGCTCTTCACATCAGGTGGCCAAAGTATTTCAGCTTTGGCAACAATGACTATTCAGGATTGATTTCCTTTAGGATTGACTGATTTGATCTCCTTCCTTGATATAACTGTGTTGAAATACCTGTAGTCAGTGATGTATCCTATTCTCGAGAAGTTTAAAATGTGATTTTGAATAGTTTTCTGTACAAGCTGCAGTACAATTAGCAATCAATTAAAAAAAGAGAAAAAATGTAAGTAACCCCCTCTCTTTCTGTCTCTCTATCCCCCTCCATTAGGGATATAAACAAAAGACAGAATATATAGAAGTAAAAATAATAAATTACATCATAATCGAAGTCCAAGAGCCATGTCACAGAGGAAATCTATTTTAAACACATTATTAAAATAGAACAGGAAAAACTAAACATTCAACTGCTACTGCTGCTGCTGCTAAGTCGCTTCAGTCGTGTCCAACTCTGTGCGACCCCATAGACGGCAGCCCACCAGGATCCCCCATCCCTGGGATTCTCCAGGCAAGAACACCGGAGTGGGTTGCCATTTCCTTCTCCAACACATGAAAGTGAAAAGTGAAGTTGCAAAGTCGCGAGTCGTGTCTGACTCTTAGCGACCCCATGGACTGCAGCCTACCAGGCTCCTCCGTCCATGGGATTTTCCAGGCAAGAGTACTGGAGTGGGGTGCCATTGCCTTCTCCGAACATTCAACTAGAGTAGATCCAGTTTCATTATGAATTGATTATAAGAAACTATACACATAATCGTTTATTTTTAAAAGTTGCTGATATATTCAGTCAAGAGTACATTACTTAAAAGGCTTGTGGTCACACAGAATAGGGACAAAATCATCTCAGCACATTTTCTTTTCTTTGTCTCTGGCTTGCCTATAAGGCATGAAGATAGTGAAAACACAGTCTACACACATTGGATTCTACAAGTGTTGAGGAAAAACTATGAAATTCTCTCTGTTTAAATTCAGGCTGTATACTAGAATAGTCTTATACTATATCACTGCAGATGGTGATTGCAGCCATGAATTTAAAAGACGCTTATGCCTTGGAAGGAAAGTCATGACCAAGATAGACAGCATATTGAAAAGCAGAGACATTACTTTGCCAACAAAGGTCCATCTAGTCAAGGCTATGGTTTTTTCAGTGGTCATGTATGGATGTGAGAGTTGGACTGTGAAGAAAGCTGAGTGCTGAAGAATTGATGCTTTTGAACTGTGGTGTTGGAGAAGACTCTTGAGAGTCCCTTGGACTGCAAGGAGATCCAACCAGTCCATTCTGAAGCAGATCAGCCCTGGGTGTTCTTTGGAAGGAACAATGCTAAAGCTGAAACTGCAGTACTTGGGCCACCTCATGTGAAGAGTTGACTCATTGGAAAAGACTCTGATGCTGGGAGTGATTGTGGGCAGGAGGAGAAGGGGACAACAGAGGATGAGATGGCTGGATGGCATCACTGACTCGATGGACATGAGTTTGAGTGAACTCCGGGAGTTGGTGATGGACAGGGAGGCCTGGCGTGCTGAGGTTCATGGGGTCGCAAAGAGTCGAACATGACTGAGCGACTGAACTGAACTGAGCTGATAGCATTCAAGCATTCCTAAACAAAGTGTGCTTCTATTTTTCCAATGTCTCAGCAACTTCAGATTCTAGCAACAGAGAGAGAGAGAGAAGAAACAATAAAAATACAGATTATTTAGCAAAAAAAAAAAAAAAAAATAAGCACAAAAAACAAAAACTGATATGTAATTATAAGAGCCTATATTTTTGTTTATTTTTTGAGCTAATATTTTTTTAATTTTATTATTATTATTATTTTACTTTAAAATATTGTATTGGTTTTGCCATACATCAACATGCATCCACCACAGGTGTACACGTATTCCCCATCCTGAACTCCCTCCCACCTCCCTCCCCATACCATCCCTCTGGGTCATCCCAGTGCCAATACAGTATACTAATGCATGTATATGGAACTGAGCTAATATTTTTAATGAACCACTAAAATACACATGTCACTAACCTATCCAATATGAAAATTACAAAGCTTGAAGGAAAAGAGGAAAGAACAACAGACACCCAAATAATTAAATTTCAATATATAAATAACTTTGGAAGTCTGGATAATGTAGATGATTTCTAAGAAAATATAAGTGAACATTATTAAATCTGCAATTGATAACCAGGGAATAATTTTAGAAATTTATGAAGATTTGCCTTTCATACTTGGAAAAAAATGAATCAACAACAACAACAAAATACAGACATAATTAAACAAATGTACACAATAGAATAAGACAGCTTCATAAAAAACCTTTGTACTTTACTCTTTTTTAAAAGGAAAAATGCCTTACATGGATTTCAAATACCAATTATGCCATTTACTAGAAAAGTTACCTTGGAACTTTATAGTGAACTTGAAGATGCATGTGGATAAACTATTAATAGAATTGCTGGTTATTCTTTCTTATTTAAGATTTTGCATGTTGTAGCCAACAAACATTGTTGTTGTTGTTTTCCTTTAAGCAGCACATTTTCTTTTTGGACTTCCCTAAAAAGCAGGATTATCCATTTTTCTCTTTTTCATGATGAAAATAATAAAATTATAATTTTTTCACTTTATTGGCTCAACTTTTCTTAAAACTCAGCTAGAAATTGTCTTATGGCATAGAGAAATAGACACTGTAGCTTTCTCCTCGAGTAAAATAGAGACTAATTATTATTAATTTGAAGAACAAGAAAGATAAGCAGAAAAAGAACACGTATTAAATCATTTAGAACATTTATAAGTTATGAGTGAAGTTAACTCTATCTTGAGAAAGAAGAATGGAACTGGAGGAATCAACCTGCCTGACTTCAGGCTCTACTACAAAGCCACAGTCATCAAGACAGTATGGTACTGGCACAAGGACAGAAATATTGATCAATGGAACAAAATAGAAAGCCCAGAGATAAATCCACACACATATGGACACCTTATCTTTGACAAAGGAGGCAAGAATATACAATGGATTAAAGACAATCTCGTTAACAAGTGGTGCTGGGAAAACTGGTCAAGCACTTGTAAAAGAATGAAACTAGAATATTTTCTAACACCATACACAAAGATAAACTCAAAATGGATTAAAGATCTAAACATAAGACCAGAAACTATAAAACTCCTAGAGGAGAACATAGGCAAAACACTCTCCGACATGTATCACAGCAGGATCCTCTATGACCCACCTCCCAGAATATTGGAAATAAAAGCAAAAATAAACAAATGGGACCTAATTAAACTTAAAAGCTTCTGCACAACAAAGGAAACTATAAGCAAGGTGAAAAGATAGCCGTCAGAATGGGAGAAAATAATAGCAAATGAAGCAACTGACAAACAACTAATCTCAAAAATATACAAGCAACTCCTGCAGCTCAATTCCTGAAAACTAAATGACCCAATCAGAAAATGGGCCAAAGAACTAAGTAGACATTTCTCCAAAGAAGACATACAGATGGCTAACAAACACATGAAAAGATGCTCAACATCACTCATTATCAGAGAAATGCAAATCAAAACCACTATGAGGTACCATTTCACGCCAGTCAGAATGGCTGCGATCCAAAAGTCTACAAGTAATAAATGCTGGAGAGGATGTGGAGAAAATGGAACCCTCTTACACTGTTGGTGGGAATGCAAACTAGTACAGCCACTATGGAGAACAGTGTGGAGATTCCTTAAAAAACTGGAAATAGAACTGCCTTATGATCCAGCAATCGCACTGCTGGGCATGCACACTGAGGAAACCAGAATTGAAAGAGACACGTGTACCCCAATGTTCATCGCAGCACTGTTTATAATAGCCAGGACATGGAAGCAACCTAGATGTCCATCATCAGATGAATGGATAAGAAAGCAGTGGTACATATACACAATGGAGTATTACTCAGCCATTAAAAAGAATACATTTGAATCAGTTCTAATGAGGTGGATGAAACTGGAGCCTATTATACAGACTGAAGTAAGCCAGAAAGAAAAACACCAATACAGTATATTAACGCATATATATGGAATTTAGAAAGATGGTAACAATAACCCTGTATACGAGACAGCAAAAGAGACACTGATATATAGAACAGTCTTTTGGACTCTGTGGGAGAGGGAGAGGGTGGGATGATTTGGGAGAATGGCATTGAAATATGTATAATGTCATATATGAAAGGAGTCGCCAGTCCAGGTTCCATGCATGATACTGGATGCTTGGGGCTGGTGCACTGGGACGACCCAGAAGGATGGTATGGAGAGGGAGGAGGGTTCAGGATGGGGAACATATGTATGCCTGTGGCGGATTCATTTCGATATTTGGCAAAACCAATACAATATTGTAAATTTTAAAAATAAAATAAAATTTAAAATATAAAAAATAAATAAAACTATCAAGAACTACAATGACTTTAACTCATATAATGAATATATGATATTTTATATCATCTTACCAAACATGAATATATACAAGCACAAACATTTTTGAGTATAAAGGAAGATCTCTTGAAATCTTGTAGTAATATTGATATTGGCAAAGTTTATCCTTAATATCTTCTCTAATTTTCATTCTCTGCTCTCTTTCCAGTTACTCTTCTCTTTAGATGACTTCTCTGTCTACTCAGGATCTTCCAAAAACAGTGAAGATACAATAATAATGATGCCCTCTAACCAAAATCTTCTCAGGTACAAGAGATAAAAGTCCACTGTGGTTTGTGCAAATAAAGAGGAGTGGGTTTGATGTAAGAATAGGGAGACTTCACTAAACACAGCATTTGTAAGTAGATTTCATACAAATTTTGCTGAGACTTGTTAAACTATTGGTTGCCAAGGCAGACAGCCTTCCTGTGTCTCTCATTCTTTCTAAAATTCTAGGCTCTTACTTATATTCCATTTTCCTCATGTGAAAATTGGCATCTTCTACTTTAGTTATTCAAATGAACCAGAAACATGGAGATCTCAGAGTTCTACATAGACTTTCAGATCTAATACCTCCCAATCTAATACCTTCCAATCAGTGAGAACAGCTGAGATGTATCCAATGTAAAGACATTTTCCTCGGTTGCTAGCTAGAGCAGTGGATTGCCTGGTTTCAGATCACGTATGCACTACTGTAAGCTTCCCTAATGGCTCAGTGGTAAAGAATCTGCCTTCCAATGCAGGAGACGTGAAATCGATCCCTGGATTGGAAAGCTCCCCTAGAGAAGGAAATGGCAACCTACTCCTGTCTATAGGAATTCCCATAGACAGAAGAGCCTGGCATGCTGCAGTCCATGGGATCCAAAAGAGTCAGACTAAACAACAACAACAACAATATGTACTACAGGACAAGTCAGCCATGTCCAGGTATGAGATCCTCTATATGTGTTACATCGTACCTACCTTTCAGTCTAATATAACAAGGGCATACAGAAGTATTAGGAACATGACTGGCAAAGAAGTTAAGTGCTTCTAAGAAGATAAGTATATTCAGTTCAGTTCAGTTGCTCAGTCGTATCCGACTCTTTGAGACCCCATGAATTGCAGCCAGGCTTCCCTGTCCATCACCCCGGAGTTCACCCAGACTCACGTCCATTGAGTCAGTTATGCCATCCAGCCATCTCATCCTCTGTCGTCCCCTTCTCCTCCTGCCCCCAATCCCTCCCAGCATCAGAGTCTTTTCAAATGAGTCAAATCTTCACATGAGGTGGCCAAAGTACTGGAGCTTCAGCTTTAGCATCATTCCTTCCAAAGAACACCCAGGACTGACCTTCTTTAGAATGGACTGATTGGATCTCCCTGCAGTCCAAGGGACTCTCAAGAGTCTTCTCCAACACCACAGTTCAAAAGCATCAATTCTTCAATGCTCAGCTTTCTTCACAGTCCAACTCTCACATCCATACATGACCACTGGAAAAACCATAGCCTTGACTAGATGAACCTTTGTTGGCAAAGTAATGTCTCTGCTTTTCAATATGCTATCTAGGTTGGTCATAACTTTCCTTCCAAGGAGTAAGGGTCTTTTAATTTCATGGCTGCAGTCACCATCTGCAGTGATTTTGGAGCCCAAAAAGTAAAGTCTACCACTGTTTCCACTGTTTCCCCATCTATTTCCCATGAAGTGATGGGACCAGATGCCATGATCTTAATTTTCTGAATGTTGAGCTTTAAGTCAACTTTTTCACTCTCCTCTTTCACTTTCATCAAGAGGCTTTTTAGTTCCTCTTCACTTTCTGCCATAAAGGTTGTGTCATCTGCATACCTGAGGTTATTGATATTTCTGCTGGCAATCTTGATTCCAGCTTGTGCTTCTTCCAGCCCAGTGTTTGTTATGATATACTCTGCATATAAGTTAAATAAGCAGGGTGACAATATACAGCCTTGACGTACTCCTTATCCTATTTGGAACCAGTCTATTGTTCCATGTCCAGTTCTAACTGTTGCCTCCTGCCCTGGATATAGGTTTCTCAAGAGGCAGGTCAGGTGGTCTGGTATTCCCATCTCTTTCAGAATTTTCTACAGTTTATTGTGATCCACACAGTCAGAGGCTTTGGCATAGTCAATAAAGTAGAAATAGATGTTTTTCTGGAACTCTCTTTCTTTTTCCATGATCCAGCAGATGTTTGCATTTGACCTCTGGTTCCTCTGCCTTTTCTAAAACCAGCTTGAACATCTGGAAGTTCACGGTTCACGTATTGCTGAAGCCTGGCTTGGAGAATTTTGAGCATTACTTTACTAGCATGTTCTACTACTACTACTACTACTACTACTACTAGGTCTCTTCAGTCATGTCTGACTGTGTGTGACTCCAGAGAACTGCAGCCCACCAGGCTCTCCTGCCCCTGGGATTCTCAAGGCAAGAATCCTGGAGTGGGTTGCCATTTCTTTCTCCAACTATTGTGTGAGATGAGTGCAATTGTGCAGTAGTTTGAGCATTCTTTGGCATTGCCTTTCTTTGGGATTGGAATGAAAACTGACCTTTTCCAGTCCTGTGGCCACTGCTGAGTTTTCCAAATTTGCTGGCATTTTGAGTGCAGCACTTTCAGAGCATCGTCTTTCAGGATTTGAAATAGCTCAACTGGAATTCCATCACCTCTACTAGTTTCATTCGTAGTGGTGCTTTCTAAGGCCCACCTGACTTCACATTCCAGGATTTCTGGCTCTAGGTCAGTGATCACACCATCCTGATTATCTTGGTCGTGAAGATCTTTTTTGTACAGTTCTGTGTATTCTTGCCACCTCTTCTTAATATCTTCTGCTTCTGTTAGGTCCATACCATTTTTGTCCTTTATCAAGCCCATCTTTGCATGAAATGTTCCCTTGATATCTCTAATTTTCTTGAAGAGATCTCTAGTCTTTCCCATTCTGTTGTTTTCCTCTATCTTGCATTGATCGCTGAGGAAGGCTTTTTTATCTCTTGTTGCTATTCTTTGGAACTCTACATTCAGATGCTTATATCTTTCCTTTTCTCCTTTGCTTTTTGCATCTCTTCTTTTCCCAGCTATTTGTAAGGCCTCTTGCACATATTATTTTATATAAAGTCAGTGTGTACCCTAAGAAAAATATTGGTGATATTGTTAGGGTTTTTGGGTGCCTGCCTTATTCCTTTAAGCCAGCTCCATCCATCCTGGATTTAATTCATTTTATTTTCCATAAAATTGATTGCCTATCAACCCTCAAAACTTGGCCCTCATCCCTATCCACATTCTGTTTTTACCTCTGTCTGGCTCCTGGTCCTTAAACTTGCCATATCAGCTGGTTGATGCTAGTCTCCTTGGCTGGACCCTTAGCACTTTCTAAGAACCTGCTCCCCTTCTAGGTTCATAGGTAAAGTAAATAGTCTTGGTTCACTCCTAAGATCTAATTTCTAGAACTAGTTACCTGGCAAGAGTCTTGGACCTTTTCAATTTAGTTGTCTTGTATGATTTTCCATTTTCTTTCTAAGACAAGTTAATAGGAGTTTCTTCTCACTGAGAAAGTTTTTTATAACTTTGTTGGTGATGCCTGGAAGCTAGGAAATATTTTTCTCTGATTTATTTTCTGGCATATATGAATGAAAACCAAATCAGCATTTAGACAGGTATGAAGTAAATGAGACTGTTAAGGTGAAAAATCTAGGTCAGGAAAATCATCTAGTTAGAAGGTCATCTTAAGTCAAAAGGCATCTTTTCAGGTTAATGACATCACTTGCTTGCATGTATAAATTGCTCACATTCATATTTTGGACATTTTATCTTGGCTACCTTTGATGCCTATATGAGACTTTTATTTGAAATGCAGAAAAATCACTCACTTTAATAATGCTTGCAGAATTCTTGATAAATTTACCATTGGTCTTTCCATCCAGAGAGAGTTTAATAACAAATCTGAATCTCTTAAGGGCACTATCAAAGTTTGGTTGCTCTTCCTCTCCTGCATGAGATCTATGCCCTAGACACAGGATATTGTGTCACATTCTAATCCTAGCCCCCTGAGAAGTTTCTCAGTTTGTACAGCAGCCTAAATGTATCACTTCATTGGTCTTCAGTGTCAGGGTTATGAGCAGAATAGCTTAAGGAAGTTTCAGTATTCAGTGATCCTGCATAAAATGACTTAAACTTGATTAAGAGGATAAAACTGGTTCTGATGTGAGCAATGGAGATGTATCTTACAGTCTTTTCTGCCCTTACAAATGCAAAAGGAACTTTGATAAATATGTTGGCTATGATCAATGGGATTTATATCTCTCTGAGGTGGTGTTGTAGGAAGAATTGTGATCCTGAAGATGATTACACTCCCTAACCCATCACCAATAGACTGCCTGGTCATAAAAGGAACTAGTGATGTAATTATGGTTAATAACTGATTGAATTTAAGATAGAGATTATTCTGTACTAGTTCGGTGGATCTACTGTAATCACATGAATTCTTAAAAGTAGAAAGAAAAGGAAGGAGATAACACTGTGGGACTCCTCACAAGGTGGTAGAGCTGAGAGAGCATGCATTTGAATGCAGATCCTGCCAGTTAGTAACTCTGAGACCTTGGGCTTGTCACTAAAATATTCTGGGTATGTTTGCTCATCTGAAAAGCACAAAATATAATATGTGCAAAAAGAGTTCTACCAGAAATAAATTAAACATAATAATTCATGATGGGTAGCATACATAAGGTACTCAACAAACATTAATTTCCTTCTCTAATTTATTGAGTACTAGTACATGCAAAAGAATAGTAAGTGTATAAAGTTCTACACTTTAAGGAGCCTAAAGTATAGTTAAGTACAGATTTTACATACACCCAGACACACACACACACTATATATATATATTGTGTGTGTGTGTGTGTGTGTGTGTGTGTGTGTGGCAGTTACAAAATTGTATAATAGTCATCTGCTGCTGCTGCTGCTAAGTCGCTTCAGTCGTGTCCGACTCTGTGCGACCCCATAGACGGCAGCCCACCAGGCTCTGCAGTCCCTGGGTTTCTCCAGGCAAGAACAGTGGAGTGGGTTGCCATTGCCTTCTCCATTGTGTGAAAGCGAAAAGTGAAAGTGAAGTCGTTCAGTTGTGTCTGACTCCTAGCGACCCCATGGACTGCAGCCTACCAGGCCTCTCCATCCATGGGATTTTCTAGGCAAGAGTACTGAAGTGGCTTGCCATTGCAAAAATTTATCTCTGTTTGAAACTAATATTGCAATTAGATCTGTACAACCTTAGAGCAGTTCTTTTTATTATCATGTCTTTGCTTTCTGTTTGGTTTCCTTAGCATCAAATTTATGAACTGAGAAGTATGTTCTTTCCCTCATTAGCATTGCATCCCTAGCCCTCACTGCAGTTGCACTGTGTGTAATGAATAGATCGAGGTAGGAATGCTTGTCTTCCCAGCGTGGTGCTCTCTATCTGCACCTGCTCCTCTTAACAATTCACTCCCAAACACAAAAATATTCCCCTGTGGCAACTATTTTTAAAATGAGACAAACACAGAGCCAGCCAAATGAACCCGTTTGAGATGAACAGGAAATCAAAGAGACTGAAAAGGGAACCATCCCAGGAATCCTGAGTCAGTCTGACCTAAATGGGCGACCTGTTAGCAGACCTGGGGAGCTGCTGCACAGAGCTTACTGCACTGTACTCCAGCAGGAGTTCCCACAGGATCCAGGGAGTACTGGGTCCCCCTAACACAGGTAATTATGAGCTGCTGTTGTCTCACTGTGAACTCACAGTGGCAGGACTCATACTGTCACTCTTAGGAGGCTTCATTTCTGAACTGCCCTCAGATGTCCACGGAGCCAATATTAACACTGCAGTGGAGACTGCATGTGTTTTCGATTTTTTCTTTCAAAGGCGGCAGCCTGTAGGTCATATTGGCTTCCTGAAGATCTTTTTGCTTGATTCTGACCCTGAAAGAATTTAAATATCCAGACATGCATATCTCAGTTAGAACATTCAATAGACATAACAGATTTTATAAACGTCTCTCATATCAGAGACAAAGTGACTCAACATCAAATGACTGTAAACAGACCATAGTAAAGTCTGTCTGTAGCCTATCAAGGAGATACATTTCATTTCAGCAGTAGACTTCTATAGCTAATAAATACTACAGGGTTAATCCACTAGTGATTTTTGACATGGGGAAAGATAAGTAATTAACAGGGACATTTTTCTATTTTTTTTTTTAAAAGAGAGTTATCTCTGATTGATCTGTTTAAATATTTTAAGAAATGCTGTAAATAAGCATTCATTAAAAAAAAAAAAAAAGACTCAGAACTGTCATCAGTCCTTAAATAAAATAGCAACACCCATGTGCAGTTAGGAATATGGTTAATTTCTCTGGTTTAGAATCAAACTAAAGTTGTTGTTCAGTCACTCAGTCCTTTTGACTATTTGCGAATCCACGGACTGCAGCATTCCAGGCTTCCCTGTCCATCACCATCTCCTGGAGCTTCCTCAAACTCATGTCCATTGAGTCAGTGATGCTATCCAACCATCTCATCCTCTGTCATCCCCTTATCCTCCTGCTTTCAATCTTTCCCAGCATCAGGGTTGTTTTCCTAATGAATCAGCTCTTCACATCAGGTGACCAAAGTATCGGAACTTCAGCTTCAGCATCAGTCCTTCCAATGAATATTCAGGACTGATTTCCTTTAGGATTGACTGGTTGGATCTCCTTGCAGTCCAAGGGACTCTCAAGAGTCTTCTCCAACATCACAGTTCAAAAGCATCAATTCCTCAGTGCGCAGCCTTCTTTATGGGCCAACTCTCATATCCATATATGACTACTGGAAAAACCATAGCTTTGACTATACCAATCTTTCTTGGCAAACTAATCTCTCTGCTTTTTAATATGCTGTCTAGATTTCTCATAGCTTTTCTTCAAAGGAGCAAGTGTCTTTTAATTTCATGGTTGCAGTCACCATCTGCCGTGATTTTGGAGCCCGAGAAAATAAAGTCTGTCCCTCTCTCCATTGTTTCCCCATCTATTTGCCATGAAATGATGGGACTGGATGCCATGATCTTTATTTTTTGAATGTTGAGCTTTAAGCCAGCTTTTTCACTCTCTTTCACCCTCATCAAGAGGCTCTTTAGTTCCTCTTCACTTTCTGCCATAAGGGTGGTGTCATCTGCATAACTGGAGTTATTAATATTTTTCCTGGCAATCTTGATTCCAGCTTGTGCTTCATCCAGCCCGGCATTTCACATGATGTACTCTGCATATGAGTTAAATAAGCATGGAAACAATATATAGCCTTGAAGTACTTCTTTCTCAATTTGGAATCAGTTTGTTGTTCCATGTCCAGTTCTAACTGTTGCTTCTTGACCTGCATACAGATTTCTCAGGAGGTAGGTAAGCTGGTCTGGTATTTCCATCTCTTTAAGAATTTTCCACGATTCTTTGTGATCCACACACTGAAAGGCTTCAGCATAGTCAATGAAGCAGAAGTACATGTTTTTCCGGAATTCTCTTGCAGAGTAAGAAAAAATATTTCAAACTCATGCATTCTTTTAAAAAAATAACATTTATTTTATTTTATTATGAAATTCATCTATGTTTGCTGGGGAACATTTATAAAAGGCAGACAGGTAGTAAGAAAAAAATGCCAACTGCAATTACAGCCTCCAGAGACAACAAGTTTTCTGAAATGTGACTTGAGTGTAGGCACCAGAGAGTGGTCTTGAGCCTTATGTAGTTTAAGTGAACAGTTCTCAAACTTGATTAACTCTTGAGTCAAGACTGGAACTAAGACACAAACAGCAGCCTAACCTAGAAACTAACTAAATCGTACTTTCCAGGTGACTGTTGTTATTTGTGTTTTTATAAAACTGCATAGGTTATTCTGGTATATAGTCATGGTTGAAAATAACTGGATTACATACTAAAAATATTTTTTTAAATGATGATAAATAAAATGAAAAAATATTCCATTAAAAGAAACGAGAGTGTACAAACTGGATATGTGATTTTTTTTTTCCTCAGCTGCCAAATATTCTTAAATCACTCAAAGCCTTAACACAACAGGAGAGAAATCCTGTCCACACAATGCTGCTTTCTGGTAGGAGAGGCCAACCTTAATCTTCTTGAGACAGTTTCATGCACCTCTGACTATATCCTGACCACAATCTTAAGCATCAGATTCCTGTTTTTTGGCTACAGCTTCAAATCTCTCCATTAACTGATGATATGACATCTGGTATATTCACTTTCTAGTTTTCAAACTTCTGACTCCAAATCTCCTGGATTCAGTATCCCTTTTATATAATTTTTCTTTGGAAACACTTGTAACTTGTCTTTCTCTTTCTTCTTCTTCTTCTTATTTTTTTTTTTCAGATTGGGAAGAGAGTCTATAGTTTCTCTCTGGGTTTGGTTAGTTGACTTTCTGTTTTCTTCCTCTTAGAAATTCCTTCCATTTGCCCTGGCCTGGTGGAACTAGCTAGACTAACCACACTGGGAAAACCAAAGGCCAACAGTCTCGCCCATGACATTCTTTCGAACTCAGATTCTAAGCTGTAAAGAACAACCAAATAAAAGTTCCCTATTGAAGATCCTCTTTGGAGGGCCTCTTTCATTCTTCTTCAAGACTCTTAGTAGGTTTGTATGCACTGATGTGTATACTCCTTTATTCATTCATTAAGCAAACACTGATGTTGTTATATTGTTAAATGTTGCCAAAATTTAACAGTAGATTAATGAAATAGGTTCTTCAGTAACTCTTGCAACATGAAGCTTTTTGTAATGACTCATTACTCACTTAGTAGTCACAAATAAGTAGCTTTCAGTTCTTCTTATAAGTGAAAAAATCATGGTTTGCAGTAAGTGAACTCACAGATCACCTGAACCTTTTCACTGAAATGTGTTTTTAGCTCCCTCCATTTGAAAATACCATATGTATAAATGAATCAAAAAGTCTTCCTAGGGACTTAGAATTGCTACAGTGCACAATAGGTTACAACTAACTGGGGATAAACTCCTTAATGTAGAAGTTTACCAACTTCTGCCAAAGATCACAGACTTAATTTGTCATCTCAGAGTTAGACAATTTAACACAAATATGGCAAATATTTCTTATATCTCAGTTGGTAAAGAATCTGCCTGCCATGCAGGAGACCCCAGTTCGATTCCTGGGTCAAGAAGATTTGCTGGAGAAGGGTAGGCTACCCACTCCAGTATTCTTGGGCTCCCCTTGTGGCTCAGCTGGTAAAGAATCTTCCTGCAATGTGGGAGACCTGGGTTAGATCACTTGTTTGGGAAGATCCTCTGAAGAAGGGAAAGGCTACCCACTCCAGTATTCTGGCCTAGAGAATTGCATGCACTGTATAGTCCGTGGGGTCACAAAGAGTTGGACACAACTGAGTGACTTTCCCTTTCATGTATAAAACTGAGAAATTGTAAAAAAAAACTAAAAAAAAAAAAAAAGGATGGTTGTTTTTTATAAACTGGATTATCATGGAACCTTTTGGCAAAGCCAATTCAGACCACATTCCTTCCAAACTCAATTCTTGTGAAATTGCAAAGCCATGGACCCAATACCATTCAGAAGTTTCATAAGACTCCTTAAATGACTTCTCACCTGAGCCAGGCATTGAAGGGCAGGCCACTGTGTACTGTTTCCACTGCAGGATATTGCATGCTTTGAGTGATATTGCCATTTTTTGGAGTTCCCAACACTGCAGCTCTTCAACCCAGTTGCAAACAATTTCACTGATCAGTAGCTTGGGCTTAGCTTCACATTTATCTATCCAATAATTCATTTGGAAGGTGCAAAGTAGACAGATTTTTAAGAAACCTCAAGAGTTTGGGGAGAAAGAGAAAAATATGTTGAGGAGGACTTACTAGTCTCAAACTGTTTACAGAGATTTTAATTGTGTAGTTTTTATTCTTCATTCTTAAAGAAACACCCACCACCAATAACTTTATCCCTGTTGTTTATTTAATGCCTTGAATATCAACAGTTGTTCAGATATCTCCAGTCATTGGACTGTGGATATATAGATTTATCAAATATGGGAATAAGCAAGGAGTATTTGCCTACAGGAAACTCTGCCCTATATTGTGGCTGGCAGAGCTAAGAATGATCATATGGAGACTTGCTTTCTGATTTTTTTTTTGTTAAGTCATATATTTACAAGTAAGTACATGTATATAGCAACATTGTGTGGGCTTATTTCTTAGTTCAGCTACTAATAAGTGGAGTAAACCTGAGGGAAGTAGATAAACATCTTTGTAACTAGTTCATCAATAACTTGGAATACTATCACTCTTTTACTTCAAGAGACTAAAGATATTTAACTCACTTAATTCATTAACACATGTATGAAATAGCTTAAAGCAATCACAAGCATATAATAGGTACTTAATAAATATTAACATAAGTATTATACTCATGTTTTAATAAACATATATCTATCATTTTGTACTTTATTTCCTAAGTGACCACAGATTGTTGCTTCTGTTTTATATTTAACATATTTTTAAATAGGTAATACATTTTAAAATTAAAATGCTAAAGGATTTACAGTGAAAAGTAAGTTTCTTATCCTTACAGTGCCTCAATTGCTATTTCATCCAGTAATGTTTTATGATAACATCTATTTATTTAAGCTTTCGTTGGAAGAGTCAAAAGAACATGGTGAATATAGAAGGAAGAAAGTTTTTCTTTTATTCAAAATGAAAATACAATTTAATTTCATTTATATTGCTTATAATAATAATACTATAGTAATCTTGAAAAAACTGGTTCTAATAGGTTACTTGTTATGAAGCAGGCATTCTGCTACTGATATACAGAATGTCTCATGTCATTCTATCATCACAATAACTTTGTGAGGTAGGTGCTACTATCAACTCAGTTTTATAGGTAAGTAATATTCTAAGTGTAGCCAACTGGGATTAATGTTATGTTCTTAAATTTTAAGTTGTTTAAATTGCCAAAGAGTAGAAAAATCCAAATACATTGTGTTTCTTTGAAAAGAATCTTATAGTCTACCTTCATTTTCTATTCACTTTTAATTTTATTTTTTTTATTTTTTAAAATATAAATTTATTTATTTTAATTGGAGGTTAATTACTTTACAATATTATATTGGTTTTGCCATACATCAACATGAATCCGCCACAGGTGTTCCCCATCTATTCACTTTTAAACACCATTCCATCTACTTTTCATGAAGGAAATAACCTTGATTCAGACTCCTTGTCCAATCTCCAATTCATTTTACACTGTCAACAGTTTGTACTTTCCAAAACTCCAGTGTTAGGAAGTCTCTTGCTTTCTTAGAAGAACTTACTCTCCTTTGCTGAGATAATCACTTACAAAGCACTTACCCTGAATCCCAAGGTCTTTTTTGATTTATCTACATCTTAACAAGCAACTCTATTTGCTGTAATGCACCTGCTGCTGCTGCTATGTTGCTTCAGTCGTGTCCGACTCTGTGTGACCCCAAAGACGGCAGCCCACCAGGCTCCCCCATCCCTGAGATTCTCCAGGCAAGAACGCTGAAGTGGGTTGCCATTTCCTTCTCCAATGCATGAAAGTGAAAAGTGAAAGTGAAGTCATTCAGTCGTGTTGGACTCTTAGCGACAACATGGACTCTAGCCCTCCAGGCTCC
Source organism: Bos indicus (assembly GCF_029378745.1). Classification (NCBI taxonomy): domain Eukaryota; kingdom Metazoa; phylum Chordata; class Mammalia; order Artiodactyla; family Bovidae; genus Bos; species Bos indicus. Next base: position 2,192,298 of record NC_091785.1, read on the forward strand.
TCCGTCCATGGGACCCTCCAGGCAAGAGTACTGGAGTGGGGTGCCATTGCCTTCTTCTATAATGCACCTGCTGCTGCTGCTGCTGCTAAGTCACTTCAGTCGTGTCCGACTCTGTGCGACCCCATAGACGGCAGCCCACCAGGCTCCCAAGTCCCTGGGATTCTCCAGGCAAGAACACTGGAGTGGGTTGCCATTTCCTTCTCCAATGCATGAAAGTGAAGAGTGAAAGTGAAGTCGCTGAGTCGTATCCGACTCTTTAGCGATCCCATGGACTGCAGCCCACCAGGCCCCTCCGTCCATGGGACCCTCCAGGCAAGAGTACTTGAGTGAGTTGCCATTGCCCTCACCAACCTAGTTTGGTTTAATTAACAAAGATTACTCAACAATTTCTTTACCACACAGCTAAAAAATTTTTTTAGAATTTTAAAACAATTCTCCTTAGGATGTGAAATGAGGAAATTCAGTCTTTTAGCTTGGATAATTTGGATAGTGTAAAACAAAGTTTTCTGATCAACTCTTGTTCAGGTTTACAATGTGTAACTGTCTGGTCTGGCCTTGGATGCCAGGACCTGATTTGAAGATACAACTTACTCTGTAGTTTGGAGAATGGAAACCATCACTTAAGAGCCCATTTTATAATTCAAAGACACTTGTGCTACTAGAGGAATTTTATATAGAAGCCCATTTAATGGAAAATATACTTTTGATAATTTTTCTGTTGAAATTTTGGCAAGGCATATTTCACATTTTTGAAAGTACAGATTATCTGACCAGGTGAATAGTTTCCTTTCTAGTAAGTCAATGGTGCCCTATAAGAAAACATAAATGTCCCCTCCACCCCTTTTAAATGAGAATGTTTTGAGATTCCCAAAGGTTGGGATTATGCTTCCATCTCCACTGATAAGTAGCTTTCCTGGCACCAAGGAAATGTATTTTGAGTAGGTGAATGTGTTTGTGCATTGTTTGTCTGTAAAGGATGTTTTGGATATGAGTCTAAGAGGATTGCTGCAAATTCCCTAGCACTAGAGAATTTTATGATGTAAAAAAAGAATTTTTGGCTCCTTAACAAAGCCCAGGGATTTATAGGACTAGATAGAATTGCTTCCAAGGCGTACTGGTGATGTACATGTGTTGCACATAAAGTGTCTTATTTGAGCCCCAAGTGCTCACTACTATAAAAGGTACAGTGCCTAGGGTGTACTTCTGAGCAGAGGCAGCCAATGTACATTGCGTTTATTTTGACCTTTTGTGTCTGTGAACCATTTTGTTTTGACCTCTCAGTGATTGATCTCAACAGAAAAACTGAGATGGTTAAAGGAGTTTCATAAATCTTAAATAGAATTTTTTATTGTTTTTTGAAGGGAGGCTTGGGAATTCAGAAATGTGGAGGAAAGAAAGGCATATAGTTAGTGTTGAAAGTTCAAAGGAGTTTAAGAAATAAATTAGAACAGGGTAAATTACTTTGCCAACAAAGGTCCGTCTAGTCAAGGCTATGGTTTTTCCTGTGGTCATGTATAGGTGTGAGAGTTGGACTGTGAAGAAGGCTGAGCACCGAAGAATTGATGCTTTTTTTTTTTTAATTTTATTTTATTTTTAAACTTTACATAATTGTATTAGTTTTGCCAAATATCAAAATGAATCTGCCACAGGTATACATGTGTTCCCCATCCTGAGCCCTCCTCCCTCCTCCCTCCCCATACCATCCCTCTGGATCGTCCCAGTGCACTAGCCCCAAGTGCTTTTGAACTGTGGTGTTGGAGAAGACTCTTGAGAGTCCCTTGGACTGCAAGGAGATCCAACCAGTCCATTCTGAAGGAGATCAGCCCTGGGATTTCTTTGGAGGGAATGATGCTAAAGCTGAAACTCCAGTACTTTGGCCACCTCATGCGAAGGGTTGACTCATTGGAAAAGACTCTGCTGCTGGGAGGGGTTGTGGGCAGGAGGAGAAGGGGACTACAGAGGATGAGATGGCTGGATGGCATCACCAACTCGATGGACGTGAGTCTGAGTGAACTCTGGGAGATGGTGATGGACATGTAGGCCTGGCATGCTGCGATTCATGGGGTCGCAAAGAGTCGGACATGACTGAGCAACTGAACTGAACTGAACTGAACTGAAAATAATGAAACCAGAGAATTTGTGTTTAGCCCATGTTCTGGATCTTCTGTTTCCTATCAGACTCAATGGTGTCCTTTTAGTTGCCTTGGTATACGGAACTAATTTTCCCTCTTTTTTCTTTTAAAGCTTTTTCTTGATAAATAGAAAAAAAAAAAAAAGACTCTATGTTAGAGTAATGATCTATTTGTTTTCCAAAAATATTTTCATATTAATGGGAGAGAAATTTAGGATGAATGAAGGAATAAATTGTTCAATATAGTTTTAGACAACAGTGAAGTAGTTAGAGGAGATACTTTAGGACACATGAAAAGTGCTGCCCAGGCGTTCCTGAAATGATGCACCATAGAAAACCTCCAGTAGTAATATTGCTTCCCACTTAGAAGCCAACAGCTGCCTTCCAGAATTGCACTTGACTTCTAAGAGCTGGAAGTGATTCATATTTGTTCATGGGATTTTTCCTACCTTCACTGTGAATATTATCCAAAATAGTTGCTTCCTTTGAATTCAGATAACTCCATAAAGTAGCAACAATTTTGTAAGTTTAACAGTATGAAGTTTAATAATATAAAGTTGAAAAAACTATTTCTTGGCCAACTGTATTGATTCTTTCACTCTGAGGTTCCCCCAATGTTCCTTTAGGCCCAGTGGTAATTTGTGATACCACTCTGTGACGGACTTCATACTTAAGTTATTCTCATTTTTTCTTGTCGTCTAATCTATTAAACTTCTGTGTCTTTTGTGGACAGTCTATTATTGTCAACTCTGTATCCTCTGGGGTGGTACAATCTGGCACAAAGGAACTCCTCAGTAAATGTCTGAACAAGTGAACAAATGAGCCCTTCCCATGTGTGTGGTACTAACATGGGGGAAAGGTGATAAAAATAGCCAATACTCCTTTAGTGCATTTATAACCGCATCTTTGGACAAGGATGACACATCAAGGGATATACTTGGAATATACTTAACAAAGAAATTTATTTTTATCTCCTAGAGACTTTTACAGTTCTCTCTGTTGAGCCATTTCTTCCTATGGTCCATTAAATTCTAGTCACTTGAAAAGAAGTTGAGATTCTTGTCAGTAAACAAAATGTTCTTGCTTGTGTTATAGTCATACTTTGAACTCTTTTTTCATTTAATGTTGAGGCTTCTTCTCAAGCCTACTGTAGAGGGTGGGAATGGGGGTTTGATAACTGAAGCTGGGGTGCTGGGAGTCTCTCTGGAGGCCTTTGTGTGTAGCTGAGGGGTGTCTCAGTAAAGGCTTTGTCATTTCAGAAAAGATGCTAAGGACTCAATAATTGATCCCAATCCTGTATGATTATAAAGTATTTTATATTTTCCTTTTGAGGCTAAGAGAAGTGCTAGCTCTGCTGCTTGGCCATGTCCACCTCTCTGAAACCCCACGGACTGTAGCCTGCCAGGGGCCTCTGTTCATGGGATTTCCCAGACAAGAATACTGGAATGGGTTGCCATTTCCTCCTCCAGGGGATCTTCCTGACTCATAGACCGAACCTGCATCTCCTGTGTCTCCTGCAGGTGGGTTCTTTACCCACTGAGCCATTGGAGAAACCCCAAGAAATTATTCTCTATTAATTTTGATACTGGACAGTGGTGATTAGGAGGTAAGCAATCAGCTTGTCATCTTGAGACTCTTCCCTGGAACTAAGCATTTTATTATTTTTATTTATTTTATTGTTTTAGTATGTTGAGTGGTTTCCCTCACAGCTTTCAGAGTGGCAGGAATTTGTAGAGGCAGATGGAGTCAGGTCCAGCTGACAAGAGCTGAAGTCTCTATGGGGTTGGCTCTGAGGAGCGTGTACGCCTGTTGGAGGCCCTTTTGCCTTGCAGCACCCTTTCTTCAGGGTAAACTACAAAGATACACAGTCAAAAGGGAGAATCTGCCCTATCATGTTCTGAGGTCAGTACTGCCCTGAGAGGACCACAAGCACCTGTCCAGCACCTATCCTGAACTTGCATCCACTTTGCAGAAACGTCAGGAACATGGTTCTCTCCTGCTCCAGAGCTTTTGTCTTTGTGTAGATGGTGTTTTGCTTTCATATCTGCCTTGTGGGGACTTCTGCCAAGGGAACATGGGAGCTTTGTATGCTGATTCTATCCATGGAAGAACAAAATTGGGCAGAAGCCCAACTGTAGAAAAGATCCCTGTCACAGGTGCTGACTTCCAGCTTTTCAGGGCTGCCTTGATTTCACCATCCCCTCTCTGGTTTAGTGGATCACGTCTGCATGCATGCTCAGTCTCTTCAGTTGTGCCCAACTCTTTGCAACCCTATGGACTGTAGCCCACCAGGCTCCTCTGTCCATGGGTTTCTCCAGGAGAGAATATTGGAGTGGCTTGCCATGCCCTCTTCCAGGGGTCTTCCCAACCCAGGGATTAAACTTGTGTCTCCAGTGTCTACTGCATTGCAGGTGGATTTTTACTGCTGAGCCACCAGAGAAGGAGTTAGTGGGGCATGGGCAACCTGTAGTTCATGCTAGAAGTTAAATTATAAGGGGAAGCAAACCATTTCCTCCCAATGTCTGGTTGTGGCACCTTTGAGGAGCTTTTAAATTGGGTAGATAGAGTAATATACACTCACGATAGCAACAGAGCACACACTTTGAATGGGAGTCGCAATGCTTTGTTTGTACCCTCACCAAGAGAATCTGGAAAGAAAGATTCCAAATCTTCCAGACATAACCTCTTTGGTCTTCGTTACTCTCTCTTGATGGGGGCCAGCATGGCTCAAAAAGTTTCCTCTGGGTATCTCCCTTTATCCATATTTCATATTCAATTTACTTCCGTAGGATCTTGAGCTGTTGCCTGGTTAAATCCTATTTCTTAATCGGTAAAATTGATGATAACAGTAGTACCAACATCATTAGTTTGTTGGAAGGATTAAATGAGATCAGGTACTCAATATACTAAACCAGTATCTGGCATGACTAACTATAAAAATGGGTCATGATTGTGATTACACTTAACAAGTTTAATTCTGTTCTGTTTCAAATATATCATCCACTCATAGTTTAAAAGAGTGCTTTAAAAAAATCCCTGTTTTTCAGAAGCAAATATATATGAAGAAGGTGCATTACTCATATATGTATGAGTATAGATAATAAAAATATATAGGTTAAACTGTCAATAGTGGCAGTCTCTGTTTTAGAATTACAGGTGCTCTTGTTTACCTCGTTTTGGATGATTTAAAATTTCCAATATTTTTTAGTTATTAAAATAAGTTCAGTAATAATGTAAATTATATTTTCTTTATTTTTAATTATTTACTTTTTTAGGTAGAGTTTGAGAACAGTTCCCTCAGTCAAGGGTTGTTCTAAATGTAATCAGCTAGACTTAGTGTTAGCCTGAGCACTGTAGAAGATTCTACAATGAGACACTAACTGTGTCAACAGGTAATACAAATATGAAGGGTGAGGGGAAGACAGTGAACCCATTGTCTGACTTTATGTGGAAAATCAGTATACTGCTGGTGATATTCTATTCACTGTTAAACTAGATGTGGCTTTATTTTCTAAATAGGAAACACTAGTAAGCAGCTACCGATTTCAAATTTCATCTGACTTCAGAGTTGGAATGAAGATACTTTGTCTCCCCTCCAGATCTCTGAATCCAGTAATTAGATATCCTTTACAGTGTTTGATGGATTTATCAGCTACAAGACAAGGGGCAAATCTTTCTTATTTACACTATTATCTTTCTTAGCACAATAATATGTATGTAGGAGGATTTGAATAAAACTTATTGGATAAAAGAAAAAACAAAATACTCTTCTACATATGTGTGCAAAAAAGTTCAGGTTTCTTCCAGAAAGCAGATTTTGATGGAGGAGATTTGGTAGGAAATTGAAGTCTTCTTTGAGTATATGTGTGCATTATGGAAGGTGGGAAGAAACTGCAAATACATGTGACTAAGTCCCTTGGACTGCAAGGAGATCCAACCAGTCTATTCTAAAGGAGATCAGCCCTGGGTGTTCTTTGGAAGGAATGATGCTAAAGCTGAAACTCCAGTACTTTGGCCACCTCATGCGAAGAGTTGACTCATTGGAAAAGACTGATGCTGGGAGGGATTCGGGGCAGGAGGAGAAGGGGACGACAGAGGATGAGATGGCTGGATGTCATCACCGACTCGATTGACGTGAGTTTGAGTGAACTCCGGGAGATGGTGATGGACAGGGCGACCTGGCATGCTGCAATTCATGGGGTTGCAAAAAGTCGGACACGACTGAGCAACTGAACTGAACTGAACTGAAGGATGGAACAAGCTATGCAGGGATGGGGAGGGGGTGTGATGTGGGCATGATGTTTCCTCCAAACTCAAGCCCTGTCTAATTCTGCACATGGCCAACTGTATACTGTGATTCTTTATTGGTGGCAAGCAAGAGATAATGATTCTGTTAATTAAAGGGGATAAGAGAGATTGGTGGGGATGAGGGGACTCACAGATGTGAAGGAAACACTAAAGAAGAGGGTTCAGAATCACAGAAGTCAAGGGCCAGTATGATCCCCAGGGTGGTGAAATCTAGTCAACAGTCTCAACAGTGGCATGCATCTGGAATGAATATGATAATTTTGTTTTGCTCTCTTAATATCTCTATTCAAGATGCAAAATCCAACAACAATGTCACATTGGCCTGGCTTACATCTTGTGCTCATCCACTTCAGGGGGAAGACAGAGAGCTTGGTCGATGCTTCTCTAGACAGTATAGAAGGGAGAAGAATATTACTTACTCTGCCAGTTGAAAGGAAAATAGTTATTCTGCAGTAAAACAACTGGTAATGATGACACCACTTTTCCTCCTCAACCACATGACTTAAAATAGCTTCCACATTTTCTCTTTTGAAAATGGGCATAGCAATACCTGTCACTCTTTCACTCCTGATGTGGTTTGAGTTTTGCAGACAAGTGTTATTTAGTAAGCAATAAAATGTTATTTAGTAAACAATAAAGCTAGAAATTACAGTCAACAAAAAACAAGATAAAATAAGAATAACTGCTATTCTCTCCCGAGTTTAGGATCTGAAAAAAAGGTGAATATTTATCTATCCAATCTGGTAAATAAAAGAACAATATCTAACGATCAGTATTCATACTTTACTAGCTTGTCCTCGGTCTAGCAGGTTAACAGATATGATTAATGCAGTCAGAATCTTAATTCAATGCTCAGAATGACTTGCTGCTCATCTTGACCTGAGGTTGTAGCTCTATCTTTTTCTCACTCTTTCTTTCTATATTTTTCTCTTAAATATGTTAGGCAACATTTATGATTTAATTTTCTTCCTACAAGGGAGAAGATATCAATACAGTATTCAAAAGAGTTGCTAACATTGTAGAAACTATGTTCCTAACTGTCTTTTTAAATTTTTTTTTTTAATCATTGAAGTGGATCCTGATGATTGAATGTCTACCCTGATATCTTTCAAAGGAACTCCCTCAGAAGGAGTGATTCAGATGTTGAAGAACTGACATTTTCTAGGTTGTTCTGAAATATGTTTAAGAAGGAGAATCTTATATGGAAGGACTCTGAGAAGTCACAGTTAGCTGGGGAATCAAGAGACAGAGGCTCTGTAATCTTCCAGAAATTTATTCTTTTTTTTTTTTAAATATAGCAATATGTGGTATTTGGCTCTTTTAAAGAAAGAGAAAATTAGCTATTTTTATTGAATATTTTCAATAAAATGAGTTTGAGCAAACTCTAGGAGATGGTGAAGGACAGGAAAGCCTTGCATGCTCCAGCATATGGGGTCACAAAGAGTTGTACAATACTGAACAACTTAACAACAACAACATTGAATATTTTCTATAACTTGCTTTGTACTCCCAACAGTATGCCTCTGAGATTTTTCATGTCAGTGCAGTATTCTTTTATCTATTAAATAGCATTTCATATTTGGAAATGCCATAATTTGTTTCATGATTCTAGCTTTGATGGATAATTTGTTTCTGAGTTTTCATTATTATAAATAATCATGGTATGATTTTCCATCTATGTACCTCCTTTTGCACATGCATAAATACCACTAGTGGTAAGCATGTGCAAAATATACACATACAGAATTCTCAGTCAATTTCAAGTTTATGTTTATGAATGGATAATCAATTTTCTCAACACTTCCTGAGATATTCATTTTTTCTACACTAAATTGAAGCTCAATTTTATACTAAACTCTCTAGCTTGTTTCATAGTTTTATTTAAATATTTATTTATTTAACATTATTCAGATATTTTATTTGCATTATTGTAATTTATCACATGATAATTTGAAAATTGCCTTGGCTGTTTTCGTGCATATACACTTTTATGCAAAATGTTGACATTTTGATTGGAATTGCATTTTCAGATAAATTTATATAATCTTTCTGGCCTTTCTTGGTGACTCAGTGGTAAAGAACCCACCTGCCAATAAAAGAGACATGGGTTTGATCCCTGGGTTGGGAAGATATCCTTAAGAAGGAAATGGCAACTCACTGTAGTATTCTTGCCTGGAAATCCCATAGACAGAAGGAGCCTGAAGGGCTACAATCCATGGTGTCACAAAAGAGTCAGACATGACTTAGCAAGTAAACGACAGCCTTCTTTCTAATACTGTATTTACATTAAAAAATATTTTTGCTTGTTCAAAGCTTCTTTTACATCCTTCAGTATATATTACAGTGATTTGAATTCAGTCCACATTTTCATTGTTAATACAGAAATGCACTCGAGTTTTGTGTATTGATCTTGTATCTGTCACTTAGCTGAGCTCACATTAATTCTATGAAATTTTAAATAGATTACTTTTGATTTTCTACATAGGCAATTATTTCATCTGTGAGAAGAGATAATCTTATTTTTCCCTTTCTTATCTGATGCCTTTTATTTTTTTCTTGCCTTGATGTAGTGGCTAGTATAGCCAGTACTATGTTGAGTAAGAATAGTGATAGAAGTCCTTGCCGAATTCTGTCTTACAGAGAAAACGCTTACTCACAGTTTTTTATGTTAAGAGTAGTTTTTTTTTTCTTTTTTCAGATGGTCTTTATCAAGCTGAGGGAGTCCTTTATCATTTCTCATTTCCTGAAAACTATTATGAATGAATTTTGTATTTTATTGAGCTATTTTCCTACATCTATTGATATGATGATATGGTCTTTCTTTTTTAATCTGCTGATTTGCTGAAGTACATTGATTAGTTTTGGAATATTTAATTAACTTTCTATACATGAAATCAATCCTACTTGATCATGGTATGCAACTCCTCTTCTATATTAATGAATTAAATATACTGATATTTTCTTAAGTACTTTTGGGCTTCCCTGATAGCTCAAATGGTAAAGAATCTGCCTGCAATACAGGAGACCCCAGCTCAATTCTTGGGTCAGGAAGATCTGCTGGAGAAGGGATAGGTTTCCCACTCCAGTATTCTTGGATTTCCCTGGTGGCTCAGCTGGTAAAGAATCCACCTGCAATATAGGAGACCTGAGTTCAGTCCCTGTGTTAGGAAGATCTCCTGGAGAAGGGAAAGGCTACCCACACCAGTATTCTGGCCTGGAGAATTCCATGGACTATATAGTCTATGGGATTGCAAAGAGTCAGACATGACTGAGAGACTTTCACTTCATTTTGTGTCTAAATTCATGAGAAACATCAGGGTATGTGTGTGTCTCTCTGTGTGTATCTCTGTGGGTAGTTTAAAATGAAAAATAAAAACATTAGAGAGTGTAAGATGATGAATTAAATGATACAATATACTTACTATTAGCAAGGTGAAAAGGCAGCCTTCAGAATGGGAGAAAATAATAGCAAATGAAGCAACAGACAAACAACTAATCTCAAAAATATACAAGCAACTCCTACAGCTCAACTCCAGAAAAATAAATGACCCAATCAAAAAATGGGCCAAAGAACTAAATAGACATTTCTCCAAAGAAGACATACAGATGGCTAACAAACACATGAAAAGATACTCAACATCACTCATTATCAGAGAAATGCAAATCAAAACCACTATGAGGTACCATTTCACGCCAGTCAGAATGGCTGTGATCCATAAGTCTACAAGCAATAAATGCTGGAGAGGGTGTGGAGAAAAGAGAACTCTCTTACACTGTTGGTGGGAATGCAAACTACTACAGCCACTATGGAGAACAGTGTGGAGATTCCTTAAAAAACTGGAAATAGAACTGCCTTATGATCCAGCAATCGCACTGCTGGGCATACACACTGAGGAAACCAGAAGGGAAAGAGACACGTGTACCCCAATGTTCATCGCAGCACTGTTTATAATAGCCAGGACATGGAAGCAACCTAGATACCCATCAGCAGATGAATGGATAAGAAAGCAGTGGTGCATATACACAATGGAGTATTCCTCAGCCATTAAAAAGAATACATTTGAATAAGTTCTAATGAGATAGATGAAACTGGAGCCTATTATACAGAGTGAAGTAAGCCAGAAAGAAAAACACCAATACAGTATACTAACACATATATATGGAATTTAGAAAGATGGTAACAATAACCCTGTATACGAGACAGCAAAAGAGACACTGATGTATAGATCAGTCTTATGGACTCTGTGGGAGAGGGAGAGGGTGGGGAGATTTGGGAGAATAGCAGTGAAACATGTATAATATCATGTATGAAACGAGTCGCCAGTCCAGGCTCGATGCATGATACTGGATGCTTGGGGCTGGTGCACTGGGACGACCCAGAAGGAGGGTATGGGGAGAGGGGAGGGAGGGAGGTTCAGGATGGGGAGTGTGGGTGTGCCTGTGGTGGATTCATTTCGATGTTTGGCAAAGCTAGTACAATATTGTGGAGTTTAAAAAAAAAAAAAAAGACTCCTCAGACTGTTATAAGAACACTTGTATTGGTATAGAATGAAAGATAGAAAGCTAGCAGTGAAACAATTTGGAGGATGCTGTAGTGGTTGGAGAGTGTGTGGTAGAGCAAGTGTAGATAGTTTTCACTTTAGAAATGAGTAAGAAGCACAATTAGTTCCTAGATCTTAGTCTCCAAATACAACCTTTTAACAAATGAAATAAAGTCTCCTTGGAGAAATATCTGAACTTCATAAGAATGAGGTGAACTTGAAATATCTTGTGGTATTTAATAGAAATTAAGAACAGATTCAAAATATAGTGAAGACATATTAGAAAGATGCCATCTTGAAATAGTTTACATAGGCCAAATACAGTATAATTAGAACATGAAAAAAACAATGACAATACTACAGTACACAAACTGAATAAAAGGAATACACAAGTCCATTGTGAATATAATAAAACAATAAGTAAACAAATATGGGAAAAGGAAATATCTTTAGAATGTCAGTTAACAAACACCATATGCCTGAGAAGTTTAATACCCATTCATTCACTGACAGCAGACTTGTGTGCTACCAGTGGATAACTCCATGGAACAAAGCTCTTACAGAACTAATTTTCTCATTATTATGAAGTGTTAGCAGGAAGATTGCATAACAATAAATTTTAGCTCTTATTTTCTCTTTCCACTTTTTCTTGACAGCAGTGTGTGGAATGGGGGAGAAATTCCTTCTATAGGAAGTGATTTTTTTCAACACAAAACTTTTGAATCATTGAAGTTTTCTAATAATAAATTGTAGTAAACCTTAATGATTGTCCACTGTTAATTTTCTTAAAAAATTGCATCTGTTTGGATCAGTTCCTTTATAGTTTCTCTTTCTAAATTTGTTAATTATCAATATAAAATTCTTTCTGAGGAAGCATTAGGTTTACAATATTGAATTTATTGACAAAAATCAATACAGATAATCTAATTTTGTGTAATGTACTTTTGTAGTTTTAATAATTATAAGAAACAAGTTGTTATGTCAAGGCAGAAATTGATGAGGCAAATATTTTGTAATAAGATTTTATTATTATGGATTATTTTGTACTATTATGTAATTTGTTTATTTCATTACATCTTGGCAAACACATAAAATTAATTTTCTTAGCAGTTTCTCAAGAATGACTGTGCTGGTCCTGTAAGAGTTTCTAGGGAATTGTTTACTGTAATTGTTCTATTAATTAATTTATAAACATTTATTTTCAAAGACTTCTCCACTTAACAAGTCATAGCATAGATGTTCTACCCAAGCAAAGGGAGGTGGTAATAATGATAAATTTACAGTCAACACAGTTCCTTCTAATTTAAGGTTTCTCTCAATGATCATATTAGTGTATTAGAAATACTCATTACTGGAAGCATGTTAGTAAAGCATATTGTTTATAAATGCAGTAGAATTTTATTTGAGTTTTGCAGGATTCCAGAAGTGAAATAGCTGGCTAAACTATAGCACTTATCATCTGGTATTTCACCACTGACTTTCCCATTTTTCATTAATAAATATTTGCTATACTTTCACATTTAGGGCAAATTATTTGCAAAATTGCTCTAACTATTTAAAAACTTTATTATTACCACTTAATTATTTTCTACATTTTAGAACATGTTCTAATGCCACCATATGAGAGAGATTTTAGAAGAGCTATAAGTTTTGTCTATGTAAATGACAAGTTTGCCATATTCTTTCTTTACTCTCACTGTTCTATACTGCTAGCAAAATAAACAACTTGATAAATTAGGAAGTGCAGACAAAGATTTATTGAACTTATTTATTAATAAGTAGACCAGGCACCCAGCTGCTTATTATTGTATTAAAATGCATTTTCTACCTCAAGGGAAAAGCTTATTGCAAGTAAGATTGAAATAGTTTTGAAAATACAGGGAAACGGTGCTATAGCTGCAGTTTTCAAATGTGTTAGAGTAGATTATTTTCAATAAAAAATGGTTAAAATGCAGATTTAAGAGACAGATTCAGTAGCTCTGAGACCTTCATTTTGTATGTATGTCTTGGACTAAATGGTCTCTTGGCCTCTATGAATATTAGCATTTCTAATTTTGAAATGCTATTTTTGAATTTTGAATTTTGAATAATAAATTTTGAAATTTATGTTTCTTGTTAAACTTTAGAATCATTCTGCTTAAGCCTAGAAGCAATTATCTACTTGATGATTGCAATTTGATAAAGTCAACTCAAAATAGCAAACTTTATGGAAAACCTGTTATAAGCAAGGAATAATAAAGAAATGCCTTTATGAATTAGGTCAGTGATATTATTAAATCTGAATTACTGGACCTGGACAAGATCTTAGGGAGTATGTCATAGAAAACCTTCTTGCTGGTCTTGTGGGGTTGGCCTTTGTTCTCTCAGGAGATGGTCTTTAAAGCTCAGAACGGGACTTCTCTGTCTTTTGAACCAGCAACCAACTCTCTCATATTTGGGACTGAAGCACCAAGCACAAGCCCAAACTCTAGGAATCCAAATTTTTTTTAAATAGTGCAATTAAAAGTAAATGGAGATCAAATAAGTCTTGTTCACCTGGTGTGGTTACTGTTGAATGTACCAGATGGTGCCCTGAACCTAAACTTGACATGGAATGAAAAAAAATTCACACATATGCCACAGTTATTTACCTATGTTTGTCCTTTAAGTAGGACAGATTTCAGAGAATTCAGGGCAATGATCAGGCTACTAGTAACTCAGGGGACCAAATAGTGCCCACAAACACAACACTGTCTACCTGTTTCTAATTTTCAGTAGTTTGGAAGTGTGATGAGGAAGAAGAAAGGAGGTTATTCTCTAATCACTCCTTTCTCTGGTCACCCTTCAAATTACCCACCCCCAGCACTGGCCTCCCCAGTCAGAGGTCCAGGAATCCTACTTTCATTTCCATCCCCCTTTCTTTCTGCAAGAACCAGCTCTGTGGCTTTAACTTAGAATTTGAGTCTATCTTTGTGATAAAAAATCAATATATCTGGAGTCTGTTTTCTTTTTATGTGCTAACTGATTTTTGGATCTTTAGAAACCTACAGATTTATGATTACCAAGATGTACAGAATAGAAAAGACAAATCATAAATGTGGGGACACATATAGAGAGAAGTTGTATGTCCTTATTTTTGTATTTTCGGACATAGAATGTACAAAGCACTGCAGGTGTTTAGTTTAGAGACAACTTGGTTGGGGGAAAAACTATGAGAATCTCCTCTCTTCCGAAAAGGGGAAGAGAAAGAGGGAGGAGAGAAACGCTGGCCAGAAACAAGAATTTTCACAGAAGAATTATAAAGCAGTGGTTGGGGAGGGCGTGGAAATTTCCCATCTCCTGATGCTCCTTGCATAAACATCCTTGGGAGAACTTGTCTCTGACATTCAGCGACTATCTGTTGACTAGTCTCATGGAACATCACTCCTAGAACGTCATACAGAGCTTGAAGTAAGGGAAAAATATTAGAACTAGAGGGGTTGCAGTTGCTAATCTTGCCATAGTAATTAAACAACTGAAAGAATGTTTCAGTAAGAAACTTGTTAATAGGCCAGGTTCTATAGAGTGATATTTTGTAGTCAGTAATTTACCTCCAGGAGATTAAATAACAGGTGTCCTGATATTTAGGGCATGTTTTATAAAATACTCCTGAGAGTTTCAGAAAAGTCACAGTTAAGGAAAATGTGTTTTTCTTCAAGGGCATATTCGATCCTTGTTACTAAATGCTTAATTTCAATATTTAACACTCTACTTTCAGAGTTGATTTGTGTTTAAAAAACAAATGTAGAAAGCTCTGTTTCTGTAAAAAACAAATTTGATTATTGTACACAACTACCACTCTCTCCATGTACTTGGTACAACATATATATCATCTTGTCATTCAGGTGGATTTATAAGAGATATGCATGCGTGCTCAGTCCACTAAGTCATGTCCAACTCTTTGCAACACCATGGATTGTAGCCCCCCACGCTCCTCTGTTTACAGAATTTCCCAAGGCAAGAATACTGGGATGGGTTGTCATTTCCTCCTCCAGGGGATCTTCCCAACCCAGGGATCAAACCCATGTATCCTGCATTGGCAGGTGTGGTTGTTTGTTTGTTTTACCATGGAGCCACCAGGGAAATCCATAAGAGATTAGCTTCTCCTTTATTCATACAAAATGATGGCCAAGGGAATACATTTGAATTCCAATAAATCTGAGTCAAATCCTTAGTTGAGTGATTTCAGGCCATTTACTTAGCTGTTTAGGGCCTCATTTGCAGATGGAAATTCGAATCCTATGTATGTGTGTGTATGTGTGCGTGCGTGCATGCGTACGCTCATGCTCAGCCCTGTCATACTCTTTGCAGCCCCATGGACTATAGCCTCCAAGCTACTCTGTCCTTGGGATTTTCCAGGCAAGAATACTGGAAAATCACCATTTTCTCCTCCAGGGGATCTTCCCAACCCAGGGGTCAAACTTGAATATCCTGTGTCTCCTGCATTGCAGGTGGATTCTTTACCTGCTGAGACATCAGGAGGAAGCCCCATTCCCATGTAAAGCTAGCTGGGAATAATGAGTGAGTACTCATCTTATAGTTGTAAGAATTAAATGAAATGTTTTAAGTTAACATTAGCTACCATTATTATTAACTGTGTGGATTAGAACTCATTAAGTGTTGGAGGTAAGATAAAAATTCGGTAGTCTGGCTTGATACCTTGGTCTCATAACCACTACATCATTCTCTATATATGACATACAATGGATATTCAGAGAAGAATGGGTAAAATGAAAGAGGAAGATGCTTTTGCTCATTGAAGTATCAAAGATCATCTTAGAGACAGGATCATTTAGTTTCTTAAAATGTTTATTGTATGTGAGTGTGCTAAGTCACTTCAGTCGTGTCCACCTCTTTGTGACTCTATGGACTATAGCCTGCCAGGCTCCTCTGTCCATGGGATTCTTCAGGCAAAAATACTGGAGTAGATTACCATGGTCTCCTCCAGGGGATCTTCTTGACCAGAGATCAAACTCTTCTCTCTTACATCTTCTGCAGCATTGGCAGGCAGGTTCTTTATCACTAGCACCACCAGGAAAGCCCAAAAATGTTTACTAAAACATTAAAAATTTGGAGGCTATGCAGGGAAAATGGAGGACAGGAAGGTGGCAGAGCAGTGAACTGGGGCCACCAGAGGATCTAAAGAAGAAGCAGGAAAATCTGGGAAAGCTAAGACTGTTTCTTCCACTAATGGAGGGGGAAATACCAGCCATAGGGCTGAGAAACAATAAGCAGAAGAAGCTGAAGACCTCCCACCAAAGCCTACTAAGATTTCCAAGTTTGAGTTTACCAAACTTGGAGGTAGTTGGCAGTCTACCAACTTAGTAGGTAGTCAGATGACAAAGAAAACCCTATCCATTGAACTTGGTTTAATTAAGCCCACTTACTCCAAAAACTATTTTGGTAGCAGCAGCTTAAATGAGGATGAAAATAACGAACAAGAGGGAATGCCTCCAGAGGCAAAGATGAGGATGAGGCCTACTGGATGGGATACACGAACATCAGCAGGAGCAAATTCCATCAATAAAGAACATGGGTTTTCTGATAATTAGAAGATATGGAAGTGAAATATAAAATCTCATCTTAGAAATGTCCATGATCAAAATGATTAAATCATGTGTTTTGAAAATGGGGCATGGGCTGGGTGTAAAGGTAAAAGGAACACTTTCCTTTTTTAAAGAATGGCATTAGACTCTTTGGAGCAGTGTTTTTTTTTTTTTTTTTAAAGACTGAATGGTATACTAATAAATGAGAATTTGAAATTAGAGGTAATTTATGTTTTATATACAAATTTTAAGACATTTACTAATTTTGTAGTTTCATGTGATTAGTTTCCAAAGTTAATAGATAATTTAAAAACTTAGAAATGTTATCTTTCTAAGAATTGTATATTTTTAGACATAACTATTAGCACATTAAGAGGGAAGCAAAAAGTTGCCTTTTTAAAATGTAAGCAATTGCTCTAACTTAACTCCTGTGTTAACCAATGCTGTCTGGCTCCCAGGAACAAATACAGAAAGAAGAGAATATTGTATTGGGAGGAAAATGGTACTAAACTGAGAAAATACATTAGATAAAATTAAAATATAGCTCTTTTTTTCCCCTAATGGCATTTGTTTTGTTTCAAATCATCAGAGACTATTTATTGCATTGCTATCAGTGGATACAAATGTGTACCAAGCTCTTTAAAAAGAATATTTTAAAATGTATATAAACCGTCGAAAATTTAAAATAACATGCTTCATTTTAAAGGATCTTGTCCACCCTTATTATTCTTCAGAGAACAGCCATTTGCTACCAAATTAAATAGTTATATTGTGTGTGCTTTTCTAGATTTTTGTTATCTAGTTCTGTTAACATTTCCACCAGCTCTCGAGGAAAATTATAAAGAAGTTGTTTCTTCTAAAAAGGAAGCTACCATCAGCAATTTAAATGTAAATACTAGTTAAATATTTGGCTGTTATTTTTTTAAAGGGTATAAATACCAAAAAAAGGTAACATTGTATGAAGATGGGAAATAAGGATATACTATCTGTGGATTTATCAAATCATTTATGTTACTAACTTGTGAAATCCAATTTGTTCTGAACTAATTTATAGGAATTCTTATTTAACACAAAGCCTTTGACTGTGTGGATCACAACAAGCTGTGGAAAATTCTTAAAGAGATAGAAATACAAGACCAGCTTACCTGCCTCCTGACAAATCTGTGTGCAGGTCAAGAAGCAACAGTTAGAACCAGACCTGGAACAATGGACTAGTTCAAAATTGGGAAAGAAGTACATCAAAGCTGCATGTTGTCACTCGGCTTACTTAACTTATATGCAGAGTACATCATGTGAAATGCTGGGTTGGATGAATCACAAGCTGGAATCAAGATTACTGGGAAAAATATCAACAGCCTCATATATGCAGAGGGCATATGCACACTAAGGGCAGAAAGCAAAGAGGAACTAAAGAGCCTCTTGATAAAGGTGAAACAGGAGAGTGAAAAGACTGGCTTAAAACTTAGAATTCATATATATGTGTTAGTATACTGTATCGGTGTTTTTCTTTCTGGCTTACTTCACTCTGTATAATAGGCTCCAGTTTCATCCACCTCATTAGAACTGATTCAAAGATGGTAACAATAACCCTGTGTATGAGACAGCAAAAGAGACACTGATGTATAGAACAGTCTTATGGACTCTGTGGGAGAGGGAGAGGGTGGGGAGATTTGGGAGAATGGCATTGAAACATGTAAAATATCATGTATGAAACGAGTTGCCAGTCCAGGTTCGATGCACGATACTGGATGCTTGGGGCTAGTGCACTGGGACGACCCAGAGGGATGGTATGGGGAGGGAGGAGGGAGGAGGGTTCAGGATGGGGAACACATGTATACCTGTGGTGGATTCATTTTGATATTTGGCAAAACTAATACAATTATGTAAAGTTTAAAAATAAAATAAAATTTAAAAAAAAAATAAAAATAAAATTTAAAAAATGGGGGAAAAAAACACTTAGAATTCAGAAAACCAATATCATGGCATCTAGTCCCATAATTTACATATGTATAGGTATATGCATACATATGGCTGATTCATGTTGATGTTTGGCAGAAGTCAACACAATTTTGTAAACCAATTATCCTTCAATTAAAAAAATTAAAATTGAAAAAACAAAGGTACTCAGCATTCATAAAACCAAGATCATAACATCTGGTCCCATCACTTCATGGCAAATAAATGGGGAAAATGTGGAAAGAGTGATAGATTTTATTTTCTTGAGCTCCAAACACTGTGGACAATGACTGCAGCCATGAAATTAAAGGACACTTGCTCCTTAGTAGGAAAGCTATGACAAACCTAGACAGTGTATTAAAAAGCAGAGACATCACTTTATGTGAGATGTGAGAGTTGGATCATAACGAAGGCTGAGCACTGAAGAATTGGTTCTTTCAAACTGTGGTGCTGGGAACTCTTGAGACACCCTTGGACAGGAAGGAGATCAAACCAGTCAATCCTAAAAGAAATCAACGCTGAATATTCATTGGAATGACTGATGCTAAAGCTGAAGCTCCAATATTTTGGCCACCTGATGCAAAGAGCTGACTCATTGTAAAACAACCTGATGCTGGGAAAGATTCAGGGCAAGAGAAGAGAATTATAGAGCATGAGACAGTTGATAACATCACCGACCCAATGTACATGAGTTTAGTAAGCTCTGGGAGTTGGTGATGGACAGGGAAGCCTGGCGTGCTGCAGTCCATGTGATCGCAAAGAGTCAGACACAACTTAGTGACTGAACAACAAAATTTAGCAGAATAACATGGCTTAACTGCATATATATTAACCAGTGGCCTCTCAAAAGCACATTTTACATACTGAAAACAAAAGGAAATAAAATGCTTCTTTAAACATATTTTACGGAATCTTTGATTACATATACCTTGTTAATATATGTGTTGTAGAATTGCATTTTCTTTTGTATTGTATGTTGCCGGGAGCTGGCCTATTGCATATTGATTGCATATTGCATATTGCGTATTGAGTACAGCACTTTCCACAGCACCATCTTTCAGGGTCTGGAATGGCTCAACTGGAAGTCTATCACTGCCAGGAGCCAGCGTGAGGAACTCCTCCTGTGGCAAAGGTCATGAGGAGGGAGGCTCGGCATACGCAAAGGTGGGATCGAGCCTTAGGAGTTGAGCATCTACCCCCAAACCAGAGTCTGCCTACTTTCTGCTTTGTGCTCTCACCTACACCTCTGACTTCACAGGAGGGCTGTCCCCTACTACCTCTCTCTGAAAAAAGAGTTAGCTTACAGCTCCAGTTAATAATTCCTGGGTGTGACAGTGTTTCAACCTACAAACTCCTTTGGAAATCCTCTAGCCTGCCTGAATAGGTTTTTCTGGCCACATGTGATTGTTCAGAGCCTCCCAACTGTGAGAGGCAGGAGATGTTCTAAACTATCTAAACACAGATTCCTTTGAGTAGTTAAAAGATTGATTAGAAATTGTATTGGTGAAAGGTTTTTCACTTACTGGGCCAATGTTTGCTGCTAAGTTTCCATATCCCTTACCTGCTGTGTCCCTGGCAGTGTATTGATTAATATGATTGGTGTAAGTAGTAGTTTTAATGTTTGTAACCTTGGACCCTTGAGTTAATTCTTTTTCTTGTTGTAGCCCACCACACCTTTGCCCTTTAGGAATGCAACTTTAATGCTTTTGGAGTGTGGCGCCTGACTAGTCACCTTTAGAGAAAAATAAGTTTTCTGAAGAAAGGTCTTAAAATGTTAACAGGCCTCTGGGCCAGAAGATGATGCAAATCACCTAAACTTTTGCATATGATAAGTTTGCAGGAAGAAAGCCTGGCTTACTACATGACTCTACCCCTTCCCCCATTATTCTCTATGCATAACTTAAGGTATAAAAACTACTTTGGAAAATAAAGTGCGGGCCTTGTTCACCGAAACTTGGTCTCCCCATGTCATTCTTTCTCTCACCTTCAGGCAGAATTATTCAGCCTCTTTTCTCCAAAGAATTTCCTCACTGAGCTATCTTTATTTCAGCCTCTTTTCTTCACTGAATTTTCCTACTGAGCTATCCTTATTCTATTACTCTTTATATCCTTAATTAACGTTTAATTAAGCAGTTGTTTCCTGATCCTCGCCGACGCTGTCCCCTCTTCGAATTCCCTGGATCCACCGGGGCTGGACCCCGGCAGTATATGAATTATTTTTTGTGACAGTTACATCTTTAAAAGCAGAGTCATACATAAAAGAAACTTACAGTATAATGATTTCCTTGAAAACTCCTACAATGTTAGATTCAGAGGCACCTTCAGACTGTTTGATTGGGGGAAACTACTTGCTGAGCTATTTTAATAGGTAATAAATCCAGAGAAGCAGCTTGTATATATTATTAATACTTTGTTCACTTGCATTTGAGTTTAAAATAATCCCTAAGGAAAACAATGAAATGTATATACAACTATTAGTTTTCTTACTTCATGATATAATTATATCAAGATAATGAATTTAACTGCTTTAACATAGGTATATTACCCATTTTTGTTCACTTTAATGTTTCTCTTGAAATAGCATCCCTCTCCTACATTTTGTTTTCTTACTCAAATTAGATATTAACCTAAGGTCAAAGCAGGAAAGAGAAACCACTGAGATGAATGTCTTCACTAAAATATCAATAAATTTGTTAAGCTCTAATAAATAAATTAATTAAATTAAATATAAATGAATGTGAGTCACCCTTCAGGTTGACTGGCCAGCCCAGTTGAAAATATAAGAATTTAAAGAAAAAACATTCAGAAGTTGCCAAGGTAACCAGTTAGCTTGTTTATAATAGAAAACAGTGATAGGGCAACCACATGAGATCACATTTACAAAGGTCATATCAAATTTGTCTAGACATTAGCAAAGCCAGAATCAACTCTTGTTTCTGTGGAAGTCCAAGTAATGGGACATATTTTAGGTTCTGTTACTTTAGGGCCAAAAATAGGATAACCTTGTATTTGTTGGCATTATAATTGCTATTGTTTTTTTTAATTACTCCCTTGCTTTTCACTTTATTTCAGGATGAAACACATTTTTATTCTATTTTTTAAAACATTTGTATATGTATGTATCATTGGTAGATGTTGCATTTATTGATATTAAAAGCAGGTCAAATTACCAGGTTTTTCTTTTTCTACAGTAGATTCTATGGTGCCTTGGAGTTAGAAAGTATGTGAAAGCAAGGAGATTTAGTATGGTTTAAAATTTAATTTTTAAAACTCTTAGCACCCAGTATGTCATATAGCTCTGCAATAGTTTGTAATTATTTATGAAATTGCTCATTACTTAAATAAAAGCAACTTACCTGGTTTGTAAATATTATTCATTCCTATTCTGTATAATTGGTGGGTATTCATGGTATTTGTTCTCATGCCAAATCATCTTTTTTTAATATATATATCTTTAGTTATTTCTGATTTGATTGTTTATTCCAAGATCACATAAAAAAATAGTGATTTGAAGCAACGACTTTGAGTTACTCTAACCTTTCTCATTGTTTACATCTGAGATTGTAAATCATCTATAATTCCTTAGTTTAGTCTGTATTTTATTACAAGCAGTTATCTTAGGAAGAAGTCTCTTATTTTGAATTCACCCTGCTAAGAACTGTTTGTTTATAGTTATATTAATATGTCAATTCTAAATCAGGGTCAACCTCAGCACAAAATAGAAAAGGGTGCTTATAGTTAAGAGAGTTGCAATAATTACTGTCTTTGGTGCCCAAAGTGTTAATTATTAAGAGAAAACAATGTGATTTTATTAGAGGGAGCATTTTATAACACTAATATTCTTGTCTCAGAGCAGTAAATAAAATATCTTTAAGTATATTTGTGAGTAGAAGTTTCAAATTAATGACAGCCTATACATGGGATATCCCAGGGAATTTTCTCTTGTCATACAGGAAGGACAAGAGATAACTTTTCAAAAAAGAGATACATTTTATTCTTTTGCTAACAGGACATCAGAGACTATTCTGACCTGAAATGAGGCTTCTTATACCAAAGAATCTCAGTTCAGCTTAATAGACCAGACTACAAACAAACAGTTATTGCTCTCATCTCCAACTTGCCATTTTAGTTCTCCTAAAAAATAATGTCTCAGTCTGTCTCCTTGGTAGTTGAACTAAATGACTTCTAGGTATGAGTTCAACAAAGCTAGCACAGCTAGTGCACAAACATTTAGCTTTTTCCTCGACCTCACTCACATAAAACAGAACATTAGACAGACTGGATTTTCTAATTCTGTTTTCATTTCTCCCCTCCACATAGTGTGTAGGCACTGTGAGAAAAGAGGAATGAAAAGAAGAATGACTAAAAGATATTGACCTCTCCAAATTAAAAAATATGTATATTTGTGTCAGTGTCTGAAAATACAGACAGAAGGAGTTCATAGGAACTTGTAAACAATTAACAACTGACCAGAGCCCTGATACTACTGTCTCCTGAAGCAAAGTCAGTTTTGCATCCACCCAGACATAGTATTATATCAGAATTATAATACTACTGTCTCCTGAAGCAAAGTCAGTTTTGCATCCACCCAGACATAGTATTATATCAGAATTATATATGATGTATTTAAGTCACCGTGAACTTGTCTTGATACTGAGAAAGACAAAACCACTAGACCATTAAGATGATTTTATTCAGGCTATTGTAATAAGGAGAATGCTTATTAGTGAGGAACATCTCAAAGAAAAGAAAGGTTTTATAGGGACAGGTAAACGATGGATTCATCCATGCGTCTTATAGGCGTCACAAGGAATGGAAGGAATGGTATTTTCTTGGAGCATGCAAGACAAAGTGGCCCTCTGAGATTGGCTGTCTCACAGAACACAGAAGATGGAGGTACTTAGGAAGCTGAAAGGGTGAGAGGATTTCATAACGATCACTGTTTTCTGAGATCACAAAGCTCATGTAAAGTTCAACATTATCAGGACCAGGTATTCTTCAGATTATTTAAATATGAAGAATTTTATAGTGAGGATGTTCACCTATTTAAAAAAAAACATTAAAAAAAAAAGCTTTATGGAAGAATAAATTGTATAAGACAAACTACACCTATTTGAAGTGTGCAATTTGATTACATCATGTAAAACCATCACCAGATTCAGGATAATGAGCATATTCATTACTTCTGAAATTTTTTTCATGCCTCCCATTTTCAATTTATGTCCCCTACCCGTATTTACCAGACACTGATTAAATGCCAGATATTTTTCATATACTCATTTACTGAGCCTGGAAGGAATGATATCACTTATAAATCTTTCCTTATTCTTCACACTCAAATCTCACATCAGCAGAATGCTGTGGTTAATATCTCCACCAGTGAGAGCTACATTTAAACACTAGCTCTGCCCCTTTTAAGATAGTGAGATCAGGCAAATCACTTAACTTGAGTCTTTATTAAATGAGGATATATTAGAAGTGGAGTCATAAGGTTTATAAGAGGATTAAGCTATACAATACATTTAAAGAGTGAAACTCAGTGTATGATATAAAGAAGTAGTAGGTAGCAATTTGTATAATATTAATTATTTGTATAATAACTTTTTCTATCCTGGTGAATATGCTACCCAAAGCCATAGCTCTGAGTGAGTAGAGTAACAGTGCATGGAACATTTTCCTTAATTTAGATTAATGGTAATGTTTAAACTGAATTAATTTAAAAAGAGCAATATATGGATTATTAAAAGTATACATTTATAACTTCTGAATTCAGGCATTATCAGGAGCTCTGTTAACAATATATTTAATAGAGCCTAGTCTAAAAGAATATAAAAATAGTTGTTAATTAGCATATAAAAACACCGATTAAATGATAATACTTATTACTTCAGTTCAGTTCAGTTGCTCAGTCGTGTCCAACTCTTTGCAACCCCATGGACTGCAGCACACCAGGTCTTCCTGTCCATCACTAACTCCCAGAGTTTACTCAAACTCATGTCCGTTGAGTCAGTGATGCAATCCAACCATCTCATCCTTCTTACTAGAACCCTGAGCACAGCAGCCCTCTAGAAAGAGATAGCCCTTTACTTAAGTAAATTAAAAATAGGAGGGGGCCAGATCAAGATGATGGACTTGAAAAATCCTGAGCTCTCCTCTTCCTATGGGCAGAACACAATTACTTGTTAGGCAACTATTCATGAGAACAACCTGAAGACAAACAAAAATTTTCCACAACTAAGATATAAAGAAGGAGCCACAATGAGATGGTAGGAGGGATAGTCAGTCAGTCATTTCAGTTGCTCAGTCATGTCCGATTCTTTGCGACCCCATGAATCACAGCACGCCAGGCCTCCCTGTTAATCACCAACTCCCGGAGTTTACTCAAACTCATGTGCATCGAGTCGGTGATGCCATCCAGCCATCTCATTCTCTGTCGTTCCCTTCTCCTCCTGCCCCCAATCCCTCCCAGCATCAGAGTCTTTTCCAATGAGTCAACTCTTTGCATGAGGTGGCCAAAGTATTGGAGTTTCTGCTTCAGCGTTAGTCCTTCCAATGAACACCCAGGACTGATCTCCTTTAGAATGGACTTGTTTATCTCCTTGCAGTCCAAGGGACTCTCAAGAATCTTCTCCAACACCACAGTTCAAAAGCATCAATTCTTCAGCACTCAGCTTTCTTCACAGTCCAACTCTCACATCCATACATGACCACAGGAAAAAGCATAGCCTTGACTAGACAGACCTTTGTTGGCAAAGTAATGTCTCTGTTTTTTAATATGCTATCTAGGTTGGTCATAACTTTCCTTCCAAGGAGTAAGCGTCTTTTAATTTCATGGCTGCAATCACCATCTGCAGTGATTTTGGAGCCCAAAAAATAAAGTCTGACACTGTTTCTACTGTTTCCCCATCTATTTGCATTGAGGTGACTCATACTCCCAGGTCAGCCACTCACTAACAGGGATCACACAACCACAGATGTTGTGGGACTCCAACCACAGGTGTTCTTTCCAAAGAGTGAAGCATCCAAACTCCATACCAAGCTCCCTAGCCTGGAGGTTCTTCACCAGGAAGAGGAGCCCCCAAAATGTCTGGTTTTGAAAACCAATGGCCCTTATCTTCAGAGAGAGTCAGAGAGCTATAGGAAACAGACTCTGCATTTAAAGAGTGTGCATAAAATATTACATACTCCAAGTCCTAGCACAGAGGCAGTAGTTTGAAAAGCTCCTTGGTCACTTGCTGATCATAGAAATAGATTTCTGGAAAGGTTTTCTGGAGGGGCAAGAATCAGCTAGAACTATCCCTGAGGGCATAGACCCTGGTGGCAGCCATTTTGGGGATTGCATTCTACCACTACTACATTGGCATTGGAAAATACCATCTTTTAACAGGACAGAGAATACTTCCTCTGTTCAATTAACACCAGAGGCTTATCCTGCTCACTAGCAAGCCTGTAGCAGAAGCACTCTGCTAGGTCACAAAGCCAGCTACTTTAGAAGGCTGCCCTACTCACCAGCTGGCTCACAACATTTGTGTACTGCCAGGAATCACAACCAGTTGCACCAAGAGCCTGCCCTGCTCACCAGCACGACTGCAGCAACTCACAAGGCAGGACTTGTTTGGGGAACAGACCTGTTGATCAGTGTGACCACAGTAGTTGGCCTCATCACAATAATTATGAGATTAACAGTCACAAAAACTAGAGGAAATAATCTGAAGAAAAATGCCAAGGAATAAATATAGTTAAATACTTTAAAGGATTAAAAAAGAATATGACAAATATAAATAAAGAATAACACAATATAAAATGATGAAAAAAAAAAACATGAAATTTAGACAAGAGAAAGAAATGAGGAAAGGGGGAATAAAATTCTTTAGGGATTCTAAAATAAAAAGTCACTGAAATAAAAAAAATGTATGTTTACACATACAAAAGAACATTCTGAAAATTGGAGCCAAGGCAAGGAAATTAAAATTTTCTCAGTTGAACAACTGAAAGGATCACTGTCAGGAAGCCTAACCTGTAAGAAATATTAAAATAAAAGCAGCTCTTTATAAAAAAGTAAAATAATATAGGTTATAAAAGATCTCTATAAAGAAAGGTAGAACATCAGAAAAGGAATAAATGAAAGTAAAATATCATTTTTATATTTTAGAATTGATATAAAAGAGAACAATTCAAAGCATTAATAGTAGCAGTAACACATATTGGATGATTGTAGTCTGTGGATAAGTGAAATAAATGATGTCAGTGACATAAGGGAAAGGAGAGAGAATAGAAAATATTCCATTATAAGTTATGTATACTATAAGTAAAGAAATGTAGTATTATTTAATGTGAATTCAGATGAGTTACAAATGTATATTGCCAACTTTAAGACAAACAATAAAAAAAAATTCAAAAGAAGTATAATTGATGTGATCATACAGAAGATAAATAAGTATCATACAATCTCAGTTTTACTGAAAGCTGAGAAGGAAGAAAAAGAGAAAGGAAGACATCAGTTCAGTTCGGTTCAGTCGCTCAGTCGTGTCCGACTCTACAACCCTAGGAATTGCAGCATTCCAGGCTTCCCTGTCCATCACCAACTCCCAGAATTCACGCAGACTCATGTCCATCAAGTCAGTGATGCCATCCAGCCATCTCATCCTCTGTCATCCCGTTCTCCTCCTGCCCACAATCACTCCCAGCATCAGAGTGTTTTCCAGTGAGTCAACTCTTTGTATGAGGTGGCCAAAGTACTGGAGTTTCAGCCTTAGCATCATTCCTTCCAAAGAAATCCCAGGGCTGATCTCCTTCAGAATGGACTGGTTGGATCTCCTTGCAGTCCAAGGGACTCTCAAGAGTCTTCTCCAACACCACAGTTCAAAAGTATCAATTCTTCGGCACTCAGCCTTCTTCACAGTCCAATTCTCACATCCATATATGACCACTGGAAAAAACATAGCCTTGACTAGACGGACCTTTGTTGGCAATGTCTCTGCTTTTGAATATGCTGTCTAGGTTGGTCATAACTTTCCTTCCAAGGAGTAAGCGTCTTTTAATTTCATGGCTGCAGTCACCATCTGCAGTGATTTTGGAGCCCAAAAAAATAAAGTCTGACACTGTTTCCACTGTTTCCCCATCTATTTGCCATGAAGTGATGGGACCAGATGCCATGATCTTCATTTTCTGAATGTTGAGCTTTAAGCCAACTTTTTCACTCTCCACTTTCACTTTCATCAAGAGGCTTTTGAGTTCCTCTTCACTTTCTGCCATAAGGGTGGTGTCATCTGCATATCTGAGGTTATTGATATTTCTCCCAGCAATCTTGATTCCAGCTTGTGCTTCTTCCAGCCAAGCATTTCTCATGATGTTCTCTACATACACGTTAAATAAGCAGGGTGACAATATACAGCCTTGACATACTCCTTTTCCTATTTGGAACCATAACTGTCCTTAAAATGTACACAACTAACAACCAAACATCAAGTGCATAAGGCAGAAATTGTTAGACTGATAGAAACAGATAAATCCAGTGTTATATTTGGATATTTCAATAAACTCTTCCATAACTGATAAACTGAACAGTCTGAAAATCAGTAAGATTAATGTTGACCTGAATAGCACTATCAATCAATTTAATCTGACAGTTATACCTGTGGTGGATTCATTTTGATATTTGGCAAAACTAATACAATTATGTAAAGTTTAAAAATAAAATAAAATAAAAAAAAAAAAACTTACATGGAACATTGGCCAAAACAGAACACATTCTTGGCCTCAAAATATACATTAACAGATTTAAAAATAGGAATCACTTCAAATATGTCTTAGACTATATTGCAAATAAACTAAAAATCGACAACAAGAAGACAGCTGAAAAAAGCTCAAATGTTGGACGTTTAAACAGAAAATTTCTAAATAACCCATGTAGAAATAAATCTCAAGAGATTAAAAAAATTTTTTTGAACTTAATGAAAGTGAAATACAATTTATTAAAATTTGCAGGATGCAGTAAATTCATATTCAGAGGGAAATTTATAATTTTAAATGCATTTACTAGAGAAGGTAAAAACATAAAATCAACAGTCTAAGATTACTAATCTATTTCCCTTAGGAAACTAATGAGAGAAGAGCAAATTAAATATAGTTTGTTGTTGCTGTTTAGTAGCTAAGTTGTGCCCAACTCTTTTGTGACCCCGTGGACTGTGGCCTGTCAGGCTCCTCTGTTCATGGTATTTTCCAGGTGAGAATACTGGAGTGAGTGGCTGTTTCTTTCTCCAGGGGATTTTCCTAATCCAGAGACTGAACTAGTGTCTCCTGCATTGCAGGATGATTCTTTATCACTGAATCACTGACTTTTACCCCTTTCTTACAAGTATTTTTCCCTTTAATGTTACTTCCACAGTTTTAAATAAAAACATATTTTATGCTTGGGTATACTATACTGTCAATATTGTTCTAGCAAAGGATTATGTTAATCAATTATTTTATAGCTAATAAAGTCATCCAAATACAAATACATGAAGGAAACACAGGAAATTGACCACTCAGTTCTACCGAAGTAGAACTTAGTAAAATAACATGTCAGTAAAATTTCTCCTGCTAGTCCTTGTATGATGCAAGCAAAGAGACATGGCAACAACTTCAAAAATTTGGGCAGAAATTTAGGGAAGAAGATACTATTTTTGTTCCTAAAAATAAATCTTACTTGTGACTATTTTTCTATTGTATTTAATAATCTCAGAGCAATCTTATAAGATTGCTAAATAATCTTTAGCAATCTTATAATGATTGCTAAATCAGAGTAATGCTAAATCAGAGTAATGCTATACAAAAGGAAAGCAGATATGATTTGCTAGTGAAATCTGAACTTCTTTCAAGTGACTACATTTTCCAAGGGAAAAAAAAAAAGTTAACATAACAAAAAAATAATATAAATTAGAGCAGAAATCATGAAGTTGAGAAAATAGGTTTTTCAACCAGACCAAAAGCTCCATCTTTGAAAAGATAAGTAAAATTAAGTAGTCTCTAATCAGACCAGATAAAAATTTTAAAAGAGAGGATATACAGTTTTGTTTTTTTTTTCAATTATCACAGCGTTCATTGATAGATACAAGTGTATAAAATCAGGGCATGAATCTGACTTGAAAAATTAAGTAGACAATTTTAATACTATATTAAAAGGAATAAAATTCTCACCATTTGTATAACTCCCACAGAAACCACTTCAAGATCTTTCAAAACTGATCATTTTTGTGCAAATAAACTATGCTTCTTTTGAAAAGTCTTGTGTACTTGCCCTGGCTCAAGGATATTAAAATCCAGCACATAAAACCCATTAGCAGAGGTCAAACTGCAGGTTATACTATTGAAATTTGAAAATTTTATATAATTATTTGTTTCATGGGCATTAAAAATAAAGGTATAATATAAACAACTCTATGCACACATATAAATCAGATGCAAAGGAACAACAACTTGAAAGACAGACTAAAAAACCTTACACAAAAAGGAATCAAGTTGAATAGGTCTTTATCTATTAAAGAAATTTAATCAATAGTGATCTTATAAAAGAGAAAAATCGCAGGTTCAGATTTCAAAAATTGAGAGGAATTTTACCAAACATTTAAGGAAACATTATTACCAATTCTATACTATCTCTCAGTAAAATAAGAGCAGAAGAACTATTTCTTAATTCATTCTGTGAGGCCAGCATTTCCTTAATAGCAAAACAAACAAATAAACAAACAAAACTGTTAAAACTGCAAACCTGTATCTCTCATGACCAACCACAGATACACTAACTCTCAAAAAAAGTAGTATTTTGGATTCAGCAATATACAAAAAGGAACATAGGTCATAACAAAGAGATACTTATTCTAGGTATGCAAGGCTGGACATGGAACAACAGATTGGTTCCAAATAGGAAAAGGAATACGTCAAGGCTGTATATTGTCACCCTGCTTATTTAACTTATATGCAGAGTACATCATGAGAAACGCTGGACTGGAAGAAACACAAGTTGGAATCAAGATTGCCGGGAGAAATATCAATAACCTCAGATATGCAGATGACACCACCCTTATGGCAGAAAGTGAAGACAAACTCGAAAGCCTCTTGATGAAAGTGAAAGTGGAGAGTGAAAAAGTTGGCTTAAAGCTCAACATTCAGAAAACTATCATGGCATTTGGTCCCATCACTTCATGGGAAATAGATGGGGAAACAGTGGAAACAGTGTCAGACTTTATTTTTTTTGGGCTCCAAAATCACTGCAGATGGTGACTGCAGCCATGAAATTAAAAGACGCTTACTCCTTGGAAGGAAAGTTATGACCAACCTAGATAGCATATTCAAAAGCACAGACATTACTTTGCCAACAAAGGTTCGTCTGGTCAAGGCTGCGGTTTTTCCTGTGGTCATGTGTGGATGTGAGAGTTGGACTGTGAAGAAGGCTGAGTGCCGAAGAATTGATGCTTTTGAACTGTGGTGTTGGAGAAGACTCTTGAGAGTCCCTTGGACTGCAAGGAGATCCAACCAGTCCATTCTGAAGGAGATCAGCCCTGGGATTTCTTTGGAAGGAATGATGCTAAGGCTGAAACTCCAGTACTTTGGCCACCTCATGTGAAGAGTTGACTCACTGGAAAAGACTCTGATGCTGGGAGGGATTGGGGGCAGGAGGAGAAGGGGATGACAAAGGATGAGATGGCTGGATGGCATCACTGACTCGATGGATGTGAGTCTGGGTGAACTTCAGGAGTTGGTGATGGACAGGGAGGCCTGGCGTGCTGCGATTCATGGGGTCACAAAGAGTTGGACACGACTGAGCGACTGAACTGAACTGAACTGATGCAAGGCTTGCCAAGCATTAAAAAATAAATCATTATAACCCACCACATAGAACATGTTGAAGATGAAGAACATTTTAAAATTCAGATTAATGCAATTTTCAGAAATTTGGAATGCAATTCAGAAAATTCAGAAATGCAAATTCAGAAAAATGCAATTATCAGAGTTTATTTTTGTGGTTTGCACATATTAAAATACTTCATTTTATTTAGATTTGATGTATTTCCCAATAATAAAAAAATACAGTTTTTCCAATTACTGTCTTTGTGTAACAGGGAATCCTAAATGTCAAGTATCTACTCACCTGCCCCCCCCCCAAAAAAAAAAAACAGAGATATAACTTTGCTGACAAAAGTCCTTCTAGTCAAAGCTATTGTTTTTCCAGTCATCATGTGTGGATGTGCATCCTAAAGGAAATCAGTCCTGAATATTCATTTAAGGACTGATGCTGAAGCTTCAGGTTCAATACTTTGGCCACCTGATGTGAAGAGCCAACTCATTGGAAAAGACCCTGATGCTGGGAAAGACTGAAGGCAGAGGAGAGAGGGATGACAGAGGATGAGATGGGTGGATGGCATCACTGACTCGATGGACATGAGTCTGAGTAAGCTCTGGGAGTTGGTGAAGGACAGGGAAGCTGGCCTGCTGAAGTCCATGGGGTCGCAGATTTGTGCACAACTGAGCAACTGAACTGAACTGAATCATCTCCAGGGTAGGAGGAGATGGGAGGCCTTTTAGCTATCAGTGTGGTTATTAGACAGAAATATTTATTATCCAGTTTTTGAGATGTACTTTGTATTAAGAACAAAACTGAATCAGTTTGCTGTACACCTGAAATTAAAACAACACTTCAAATATGAAGGAGAAATCAAAAGCTTTACAGACAAGCAAAACCTGAGAGAATTCAGCACCACCAAACCAGCTCTCCAACAAATACTAAAGGATATCCTCTAGACAGGAAACACAAAAACGGTGTATAAATTCAGAACAATCAAGTAAATGGCAACGGGATCATACTTATCAATAATTACCTTAAACATAAATGGGTTGAATGCCCCAAGCAAAAGACAAAGACTGGCTGAATGGATACAAAAACAAAACCCCTACATGTGCTATCTGCAAGAGACCCACCTCAAAACAGGGGACACATACAGACTGAAAGTGAAGGGCTGGAAAAAGATTTTCCATGCAAATAGGGACCAAAAGAAAGCAGGAGTAGCAATACTCATATCAGATAAAATAGACTTTAAAACAAAGGCTGTGAAAAGAGACAAAGACGGTCACTACATAATGATCAAAGGATCAATCCAAGAAGAAGATATAACAATTATAAATATACATGCACCCAACACGGGAGCACCACAGTATGTAAGACAAATGTTAACAAGTATGAAAGGAGAAATTAACAATAACACAATAATAATGGGAGACTTTAATACCCCACTCACACCTATGGATAGATCAACTAAACAGAAAATTAACAAGGAAACACAAACTTTAAATGATACAATAGACCAGTTAGACCTAATTGATATCTGTTTTTACTGTTTTTATTGAACTATATTTCAATAAAAAATTTTAAAAAGAGCAAAGCTCACTTTATTAAATTAACACTGTTTTGTCACATAAGCAATAGCAGCAGGGGAGAGTAAGTTTAATTTTTGGCACAAGCAATTTCATGCCATTGTCGTTAGTATCAAGAAAATAAACATTGTTCTTAATGCTTCCCTGGTTTCTAAATAAAGAGAAGTAAGATTGTACCTTTGGAGAATAGAAATCTGTGCCTTATTTAGCACTGAGTGGATGAAAAGAGAAATAAATGACTCCTTTCCCTTGAAATCTTCCAGCATGTGTTATTTGCCATTAAAATGTGCACAGAAGTGAGAGTCTCTTGTAAAAGAGAAACATAAAGGAAAAAACTGAAGTTTCCTTTTCCCTTTTCCTTTTACTACATTATGGCATTTGGAAGTCATTATAACACTTGTCATTGCATTTGGATAGGGTGTGCCAACTTTTTACAAAGAGATTCTGTACAAAGAGGCAGGAACTTTTCTTTGGCTGGCATTTCTGTGAGAATTTCAGCAAAAGGAAAAAAAAAGGGGCAAAAAAAAAAAAAAAGGAAATGAGGGTAGTTTTCTTTACCAGCTTTGAACATGGTCTCTTTCTTGCTTCACTTGGAGTTGTCTTCTTGACTTCACAATTGCTAGGTATAATAAGTTGACTGTATGACACAATCTCTTTATGTTTCAGTTTTTTTATTTCTAGTAAACAGTTACAGTTCCATTCATGAAAATCTTATTATGCTTTGGAAAAAAAATAGATAGCAAAATTCAGAGTTTCATCCAAGCCAAGAGCTGAAAGAGGCTCTAAGATTTAGTGTTTGGGACATTGAAATATAGCTTCCTATCCTTTTCCAGGAACTTAAAAGTAAAGCATATGTGATTTGTAAACTTAGGAGCATTAAGCAGGAATTTTCAGACACTCTTGTTCCTCTTCCTAGTTGCACAATCCCTCCACTGGAAAGAAGCACATGGAATTTCATGTGCCTTAAGATAAAAAATTGTTAAAGAAAAATTTCCCTAACAATCAAAGTCGTTTAACAATTAAATGAACTATAAACTTCTAGGTGACTAGAAATATTAAAACAGGAAATATGTAGGGTATTCTAGACCTTGGAGGAGGAGAGTGGCTTTCAAAGTCTATACACTTTATAGGAGTTTATGGTTTCTTCTGCCTATTTTCTCTAGCTCCTTTACAAGTTACACTATACTGTAGGCTGTTATTAATGACATAATAGAGTTTTTAATGTAAGTCATGTAAATCAAATTTTATGTGAAATTTGAAAACACTGCATACCACAAATACTTTAGCTTGCCCTTTCAGCATTTGTCAAAATACAAACTACAAATGCAAAAAATGTGACCATGGCTCGATATGTGAAAAGGGAGAGTGCAATTGAATTATTCATGAGACTACCATGTAGAACACGATAAACAACTTTTATTAAGGGAAGGGAGTCAGTAACAATAGCAGGAATCAGAACACCACCCTTTTTAAAATTGTAGGTTGGAGAGGACATTCCTTGTGAACCACCTCCAGTATGGCAGCTGTGATTCAGCATCGCGTCCTCTACTAATACAGAAGAATTATTGCATCCTCCCTACCCAATGTTTCTATGGACTGTTTTCTTTGAGTTTCAGATGAATGTGAAATGACATTTCAGAGAAAATTAATCCAGCATTACTGGATATTGACTATACTTATGACTTTGGCAGAACTTATTTGTGTTTCAGAGTCAAGCAAAACAAAATGTGAATCAATGCTTTTTGAAACAGGTTGTGGCTGTCTGCCTTAATTACAAAGAACTTGTGTGACACTGAAGGGAATCTCTGTGCCTGGAAATATGGATCAGTGGGTTCATTAAAAATCACTTGGCAGAAATAGTTTCCATTAATTTCCATTCGCTGTTCTTTACATTTGGGAGAACCTTAAAAGAATCAAGATATATAACACTGTGTTAGTTACTGGTGAAGGCAGAATCTTCTGAAAAGAAATAAAGTTTGTTCTGATGATGGCCGTGTTGTATATTTTAGGCTAACATTGATCAGAAGATGAATAAATGTACTAGGGAAAGTATGACAATGATCATACTATAGACACAGGTACAGGGGATAAAGTGCAGATGGTAATTTCACCTATCTCCTATGCTATTGAGTTTAATCAGAAAATATGTGCAAATTATGTAGCAAATTTCCTGGAAGATAATAAGAGCTTGATAAATATTAGTCTTTATTGTCATTATTATTGTCAGTACAAGTTGTACAGGAAAGGAAGTATGCAAAGCAATGCAGTGGTAGAAATAGTAATGGATTACAAATCACTAAGTCTGGATTCTAAACCATTTTTGCTGACTAAAAACCTGAATGAAAGTAA
Organism: Bos indicus; assembly: GCF_029378745.1. Classification (NCBI taxonomy): domain Eukaryota; kingdom Metazoa; phylum Chordata; class Mammalia; order Artiodactyla; family Bovidae; genus Bos; species Bos indicus. Next base: position 2,227,559 of record NC_091785.1, read on the forward strand.
AAGTGAAAGTCACTCAGTCCAGTCCAACTCTTTGCAACCCCATGGACTGTAGCCTGCCAGGTTCCTCTGTCCCTGGAATTCTCCAGGTCAGAATATAGAGAGGATAGCCATTTCCTTCTCCAGGGGATCTTCTCAAGCCTGGGATTGAACCCAAGTCTCCCTCATTGCAGCACTTCTTTGAGCTCAAGTTAAAGTTCTTGTTTCTTGTTTTGTTTCTTTCTTGTGTTATTTTGTTTTGTTTTCCTGCAACCCCAATTTATTTTCTCTTGCATTGTTTTGTTTTGCCTATGTTATAGAGAAGTAGGCTAATGAATCTCTCTCATTGTCTCTCTTTCTCCTAACTGCTCTTTAAAAAAATAGTTGTATTTCCATACAAAGTGTGAAATTATTTGTTTTAGCTCTGTGAAGAATACTGTTGGTAGCTTGATAGGGATTGCACACTGAATCTATAAATTGCTACCTCAAATAGCCAAAGCAATCTTAAGAAAGAAAAATGGAACTGGAGGAATCAACCTACCTGACTTCAGGCTCTACTACAAAGCCAAAGTCATCAAGACAGTATGGTACTTGCACAAACACAGAAATATAGATCAATGGAACAAAATAGAAAGCCCAGAGATAAATCCACGCACATATGGACACCTTATCTTTGACAAAGGAGGCAGAAATATACAATGGATTAAAGACAATCTCTTTAACAAGTGGTGCTGGGAAAACTGGTCAACCACTTGCAAAAGAATGAAACTAGAGCACTTTCTAACACCATGCACAAAGATAAACTCAAAATGGATTACAGATCTAAATGTAAGACCAGAAACTATAAAACTCCTAGAGGAGAACATAGGTAAAACACTCTCCGACATACATCACAGCAGGATCCTCTATGAACCACCTCCCAGAATATTGGAAATAAAAGAAAAAATAAACAAATGGGACCTAATTAAACTTAAAAGCTTCTGCACAACAAAGGAAACTATAAGCAAGGTGAAAAGACAGCCTTCAGAATGGGAGAAAATAATAGCAAGTGAAGCAACTGACAAACAACTAATCTCAAAAATATACAAGCAACTCCTACAGCTCAATTCCAGAAAAATAAATGACCCAATCAAAAAATGGGCCAAAGAACTGAACAGACATTTCTCCAAAGAAGACATACAGATGGCTAACAAACACATGAAAAGATGCTCAACTTCACTCATTATCAGAGAAATGCAAATTAAAACCACTATGAGGTACCATTTCACGCCAGTCAGAATGGCTGCGATCCAAAAGTCTACAAGCAATAAATGCTGGGGAGGGTGTGGAGAAAAGGGAACCCTCTTACACTCTTGGTGGGAATGCAAACTAGTACAGCCACTATGGAGAACAGTGTGGAGATTCCTTAAAAAACTGGAAATAGAACTACCTTATGACCCAGCAATCCCACTGCCGGGCATACACACTGAGGAAACCAGAATTGAAAGAGACATGTGTACCCCAATGTTCATTGCAGCACTGTTTATAATAGCCAGGACATGGAAGCAACCTAGATGTCCATCATCAGATGAATGGATAAGAAAGCAGTGGTACATATACACAATGGAGTATTACTCAGCCATTAAAAAGAATACATTTGAATCAGTTCTAATGAGGTGGATGAAACTGGAGCCTATTATACAGAGTGAAGTAAGCCGGAAAGAAAAACACCAATACAGTATACTAACATATATATATGGAATTTAGAAAGATGGTAACAATAACCCTGTGTACGAGATAGCAAAAGAGACACTGATGTATAGAACAGTCTTTTGGACTCTGTGGGAGAGGGAGAAGGTGGGATGATTTGGGAGAATGACATTGAAACATGTATAATATCATATATGAAATGAGTCACCAGTCCAGGTTCGATGCACGATACTGGATGCTTGGGGCTGGTGCACTGGGATGACCCAGAGAGATGGTGTGGGGAGGGAGGTGGGAGGAGGGTTCAGGATGGGGAACACATGTATACCTGTGGCGGATTTATTTTGATATATGGCAAAACCAATACAATATTGTAAAGTTAAAAAATAAAATTAAATTAAATTAAAAAAATAGTTGTAAAAGTCTATATGAATTATATATGATTCTATAAAGGCCATTATGTTGAATGCAAAATCCACTTGTATGTATCTTACTAACTTTAAATATTGAAAACTTATACTTTAGAATATTCTGAAGTGAATAGGATACATGAGCATAATCAAAATATTTAGAGTAACAATTCTCAAATTATAACATTTTTTTTCCCCTACCAGAGACATTTGGCCATGTCTGGAGACATTTTTGATTAAGATTGAGAATGAATGAAGGTACTATGCCACTGAAGATGGAAAAAAGTGGTAACAGTGACAGATTTTGTTTTCTTGAGCTCCAAAATCACTGCAGATGATGACTGCAGCCGTGAAATTAAAAGACACTTACTCCTTGGAAGGAAAGCTATGACAAACCTAGACAGCGTATTAAAAAGCAGACAATACTTTGCCGACAAAGGTCTGTCTAGTCAAAGTCATGGTTCTTCCAATTGTCATGTATGGATGTGAGAGTTGGACCATGAAGAATACTGAACTCTGAAGAAATGATGCTTTTGAACTGTGGTGATGAAGACTCTTGAGAGTCCCTTGGACTGCAAGGAGATCAAACCAGTCCATCCTAAAGGAAATCAGTCCTGAACATTGACTGAAAGGACTGATGTTGAAGCTGAAGCTCCAATACTTTGGCCACCTGATGCAAAGAGTCGACTCATTAGAAAAGACCCTGATGCTGGAAAAACTAAGGGCAGGAGGAGAAGGGTCGACAGAGGATGAGATGGTGGATGACATTACTGGCACAATAGACGTGAGTTTGAGCAAACTCTGAGAGATAGAGAATGACAGGGAAGCCTGGTGTGCTGCCGTCAATGGGGTCGCAAAGACTCAGCAGGACTTAGCAACTGAACAACAACAAAAGGCCACAGATGCTACTCATCATCCTACAATGCACAGTTAGGGCAGCTCCATTCAACAATACATTATCTGATCCCAAAGATCAATAGTTACAGTATTATGAAATCCTGATTTAAAGCAGTCATTTAACAAAAGCAATTTCATAGACTTTTATCAAGGGCCAATTGTGTTCCAGGCACTGAATATATAGTCGGATAAAATAGACTTTGTCTTCAAGGAGATAAGTTATCTTCTATCATTTCTTTGTAATAATATCCTTGCCTTTAAAGTAAGCAAATATTAGTCGTAACTCTTATAAGAACGTATATGAAAGGATGAAGGTCATAGACCTTTTGGCTTTTCTATTAGATTGAAAAAATGTCAACTGAGTGGGTTTAAATAGCAATTATCTTACATTCATATTTGTATATGTTCCAAATGGTTCAGAAGAAAACAAAAATAAATGAAATAACATGTAAGAAATATAGTGCTAATTGATATCATAAATTCATCAATTAATGCCATCTTTGCAAATACACTTGAAAATGACTATTTAAGGAATAAGCTCAGAGAGAATTTACTGGGCAGATACCAGAGCACTTTAAAATTTTAGTTAAGTACAAAGAATATTTTTATTCTAAATAGAAATAACTTCTCACAGAAATGTTTTTTTGTGAAACTGTCAGTGTAAGTGTCATGGAAAAGAAAAGGGCACAGGAGGTAAGTTGAAATTGAACTTGTAATAACTGTCTGTCTCACAGGTTGTCAAGGGGATAATTGTGATTCACATTCACAAAGTGGAAGGTGGCAAAGGATGGAGAGAGTAAAACTCCTTGCAAAATACTAAATAGGATGGCAGAAATACTCACGTCAGATGCTACATTAGGAACCTGATGTTCGAGTAGGAAGGAAACTGTGAGAGCAGGGGTTGCAAGGAATGGTGTATAGACAATTTAAAAGAAAAAGAGTGGGGTCCCTCAATCTCTTTAATGTACTCTTTAAAAATATTTTATTGTCATAAAATAAGTTAATATTAGATTTATTCTCTTAGCAGATTTTAAGTGTATAATACAGTGTTATTGACTATAGGTACACTGTTGCACAGCAGTTCTCAAGAGTTAGTTCATCTTTCCTAACTGAAACTTTATGCCTCTTGATTAGTAACTGTTGGTTACCTTTTCCACCAGGCCCTGTAAATTTAATCTCTCTAGATTAAATTGACCATAGTAATGGCGTTTATGTGGAGAAACATCTGAGGAAAAAACTGAAAGCTTACAAATAACTCAAATTTCTGTCTATGAAATTTTATTAAAAAAAATTTTTTTGGTCGTTTGGAGAACAGTGACCATATTTACAGTCCCACATTATATAAATAGAAAGTTGGGAAGGTATATTTAAAGCATTGGTTTTCAGACATTGAAAAATGGGAAGTGCAGGACAAATGATCCTTCAGTGAAGTAAAACAAAACTAGATGGGGTTTATGATCACTTTAAGTTAAGGCCTGAGGGCAATTTCTAGGCCACAGAATAGAGAGAAGAACACATGCAGAGCATTGTAGCAGCATTGAATTGAAGAGAAACAGATGTAAGCTGAAGAGGGAAACCACAATGACTGACATTTGTGAGGCAGAGTACAAGAGAGGAAGGGGCTACAAAGACAGAATGTTGTGGAGATCTGCAGGGGCCCCATGGAGTCATATGACTACCAGTTGGAGAAAGACGCAGCATTCAGCAATAGGCTAAGCAATTCCCAGAGTTCATTCAGGGGTAAAATGGGTATGCATTTCCATGAGCCAGAATAGAAATTCCTCAGTGTACACTTGACCTCAGGTGTAGTCCTCAGAAATATGCCACCTTAACATTATGGCTGTATTAGCTACTGAAAGGCTACTCCAAATCTGTCCTAATAAAGCAAGCCACAGAATGATACAACCAATTTTAATTCAACACATAACAGAACAAAGTCAAACACTATTTAAAGAAATATATCAAAATCCAGAACATAACCACTTAAAATTCACAAATGTCAGGCATCTAATAAAAATTGCTCAACATTCAAATAAACAGGAATGTTTAACTCATGACAAAGAAAATAACTGATCAATAGAAACAGACCCAAAAGTGACAGGGGTTGTGAAATTAACAGAAAAAGCTATTAAAAACAGTTGTTTTTTTTTTTTTAATATGCTCCCTATATTTAAGTGATAGAGGAAAAGTTGGTGTTGGTGAAGAGAAAAAAGTGAAGACAACAACAACAACAAAATGGAATAGAACGTCTACACTTACCCAAATTTAAAAAAAGTTAAACCCTGATTAAAATAAACATGAGATTAGACATTACAGAAAAAAAGGATCAATGATCCAGAAGGCGTAGTAATAGAAACTATCCAAAAAGAGATTCCGAGAGAAAAGACAGAAAAATAAAAAGGTGATCTGTGGATAATACTAAGGAGGATAGCATTCAGTCAAGATTTTGTGTAACTAGAGTCGAAGAAGAAGAGGAAAAGGAAAAATATTTGAAGAAATAATAGCTGAAAAAATCTTCAAATTTGATGAGATCTGTAAACACACAGATTTAAGAGTCTTAAATGACCATGAACAAATAAGTACAAATAAAATTATCTCAAGTCATATAATCAAATTGATGAATACTGGTGATAAAGAGAAAATACTAAAAGTGCTTAAAGAAGACATGACTCATACAGAACAACAAAAATGACGGTAAATTTTCCATCAAAAACTTTACAGGTCAGAAGACATTGTGCTAAGTAAGAGAACATAAAAGTTTACATACTGTATGATTCTTAAAAACAAAACAAAACAAAACACCAGTTTTGGAGTCCCAAACTAAGTGATTGCCAGAGGTCAGGGAGAGAGGGGAGAAAATGACTTCATAAGGGAAATTTTTGGTGTAATTAAAATCAAGGCAGTGACAGTAGGCACATGATTTAATTCACTTGCCAAAGCTTATGGAATTATATAATTAAATTTATCGACCTTATTGTATGTAACTAACAGGTTTAATCCCTGGGTTGGAAGATCCCCTGGAGAAGGAAATGGCAACCCACACCAGTACTCTTGCCTGGAAAATTCCATGGACAGAGGAGCCTTGTAGGCTACAGTCCATGGGGTCGCAAAATGTCAGACACAACTGAGTGACTTCACTTTTATTTCAAGACTCAGTAAACCTGCTTAACAACAACAAAAACCGAAATGTGGCCCAGGACTTCCTTGGTGGTCCAGTGGTTAAAGACTTCCATGCTCTACTGAAGGGTGCACGGGCTCAATAGCTAGTCAGAGGACTAAGATCCTTTGTGCCTAGTGGTGTAACCAAAAAAGGTAGCCTACAGTAAGCTCTTTGGCAAAGTACAAAGCTCAATGTGGGACACAAATTATCAGATAAAGATCTGATAATTGATCTTCTCTATTAAATCAGATAATTATTTGATTTTATTATATCAAAGGATAGCTGAACTTGTCTTTTCATTTGTCCCTTGATTTATTTGCTGATTTTTGGTTAATGATCATAGTCCTGTAAGAAATTTAAATATCACTGAGTAAAAGAGGCATTCAAGCTCTTGGAATGTTGCAAAACGTGTAAGTTTTTCCTATGATATGAAAAATCCTTAGATGCCTGTATTTATTGTATTCAAATTGGAGATTCATTATTTTTGTCACTAACTTATTGCTGGACTTAGTTGATTAAATGCTTAGAATGAAAACATTAGCTTTATTTATATATCATTTCTCTTTCCTTTCTCATCAAGTTTTTCTGTCTCTGATGTGCTACAGGTCAGAAAGATTTGCTCACACCTAGAGGGGTACGATGGAGAAGAAAATGGCAACCCACTCCAGTGTTCTTGCCTGGAGGATCCCAGGGACGGGGGAGCCTGATGGGCTGCCATCTTTGGGGTCGCACAGAGTCGGACACGACTGAAGTGACTTAGCAGAGGTGTATGAGGAGAAGGCAAGGGCACCCCACTCCAGTACTCTTGCCTGGAAAATCCCATGGACGGAGGAACCTGGTGGGCTGCAGTCCATGGGGTCACTATGAGTAGGACACGACTGAGCGACTTCACTTTTCACTTTTCACTTTCATGCATTGGAAAAGGAAATGGCAACCCACTCCAGTGTTCTTGCCTGGAGAATCCCAGGGACTTGGGAGCCTGGTGGGCTGCCGTCTCTGGGGTCGCACAGAATCAGACACGACTGAAGCGACTTCACAACAGCAGCAGCAGAGGTGTACAACCATTTGGTATTAGGATCAAGGGACTTGTTAGTTACTGACCTGAAGATGCCCCTAGTCTTTTTGCGCAAATTCACCCTGGACATGACCAAGAATGGATATCAATTCCATGCCTTGGTCTCTGAGAAAATTCCATGTTTTTGAATTGTGTCTGACCTGTGGCCTGGCTATAGACTTACAGCTGTGATAAGCCAGGAAAAAAAAAAAAAAAGGTTTGTACCAACCTGGGCCATAGCTAGCCCAATGTGATAGCCTACATAGACACTTAGCAATTATAGTGTCATTCAACTTAGTTTTAAATATGCTGCTGTGAACAATTAAAATACTATTCTATATACTATAGACAGTGAATAGTTACTAATTGGAAGATATAATGGCATTTAAATAAAAGGTAAGAGAAAACAGCCAAAATTGAGGATGTTTTCCATATTTTTGGTGATAGTCTAAAAATGTGCTGGTGAGATTTCACAGAGATTAGAATCAGATAATCTAACTTTTCTAGTATAACTTCCATCTATACTTCCATCTTCCAAAATATCTTTATAATAGTTAGTCTTTGGTGAAAATAAAAACCATCCCGTATTGAACCTGGACAGGTGGAAGCGGGGTTCAGGATGGGGAACACGTGTACGGCCATGGTGGATTTATGTTGATGTGGGGCAGAACCAATACAATATTGTAAAGTAAAAAAAAATTAAAAAATTAAAAAAAAAACATCCCACCGTTAAGTTTGTTGATTAATGTTTCCCAGACCTAATGGAGTTACATGTAAACTTTAGAATTTTTGTCAGTAGAATGCAAATCATATTTGTCCAGTGAAACAGATCATTTCATTTTTGTATGTAACCAGCAATCCTAACAAACTTTTATTAACTCATCTAGAATACCTTGCTCCTCAAATGGTCTTTTAATAAGTTTTAACATCTTACTTGCCCTCACTGATAAGTTAAATTAAATGTTTTCCTGTGTTTATTTTGGACTTTTATTAGAGTCTTTTAGAAAATTACATTTTACACCATGTTTCATGTTATTCTGTAACCCATAAATTCTTCAGTTCATTATATTAGCAATGACTAATTTCTTCTCTCTGCCAGGTACTGTTCCAGATACAAGTTCCATCCTCAAGATTTCCACAATAGCTAGAGAGTTCATAATGCCATGTGGTGGGATCTCTAATGGAATTACTCAAAACCGTCTATGGGAAAACAGGTACTGTACATGATTCTGACTGGAGTGTTGAAACCATGGAGAGCTACAAAGGAGACTCAGTATTCCATGTGCATTTTTAAATTTGTGAAGAATTTAACCAACAAGGCAAGGGAGGGAAGTGCACAATGAGGAAGAAGAGGATGTTCTGGGTAGATAAAAGCAGCAGCAAAGGAAGGAAGATAGAGACTTTGGCGTATTCATTTAAACAAGAATTTCAGGGTTGCCAGAGTAGATGGTATGTAAAATGAGGAGTGACTGCAGTGACACTAGTCTGGCTATAGTTTGTGAAGAACATTTTATTCCTTCCTGGAGAATCCCAGGGACAGAGGAGCCTAGTGGGCTACTGTCTATGGGGTCGCACAGAGTTGGACACGACTGAAGCGGCTTAGCAGCAGCAGCAAGGAGTCTAAGCATTATCCTTGTGGCATAGGGATCTATGAAAGGTTTTAAGGCACCTTCCTTCATGATAATCTGCATCTTTGGACACTTTGTGTCAGAGTAGAGAATTAATTGAAGGGGAAAAGAGACTATGGAGAGCAAAAAAATGTTTTCCAAAAAAATTTAAGACACAACTGATTAAGATCCATGTCATAAACACTGCAATAGAGATGGAGTAATTTTCAGATTCATTAAGGAGATAGATTAAACAGGAGTTGATGAGGTGTGAGTCAGAGGATGAGTCAATGAAGCTTCTTCAGTTTATTGCTTTGGTGACAAACTGGGTGAATGGTCTGGGGTGGCAGTTCCTCAGTAAAGGGAAGGCAGGATTAAGAACAATCTGGTGAAAGAGCTGAGTTTAAAGCTTATAAAGGAAATGAAATACAGCCAGAACATATGACTAGGGAAAACCTGTGCCCTGTCCCCAAGATTAATTTATCTAAAGAAAATTGAGTTTAACATAGAGATGATTTTAAACTCACCATGTTCTTTGGAGCTCGGCAGACCAGGATTAGAATTTTGGCTCACAGCGAACTATGTGCAATGGAAGGTTATGTAATCTTTCTGGACATTACATTCTTCATCTGTAAATTAGAGGTAAAAGCCCTTACTTTGCATAATGTTGTGAACCAATGACTTTAAGGAAACTAACCTTGACCCTGGCAGTTAGTAGATCTTTAGCAACTGACAATATAAGAGGTGGAAAAATGTTTTCACTCTCCTAGGAATACTAAAGTTCTTAATGCTGCTTCTTGTTTCAGTTCAGTTCAGTTCAGTTGCTCAGTCATGTCCGATTCTTTGAGACCCCATGAATCGCAGCACACCAGGCCTCCCTGCCCATCACCAACTCCGGGAGTTCACTCAAACTCATGTCCATCGAGTCGGTGATGCCATCCAGCCATCTCATCCTCTGTCGTCCCCTTCTCCTCCCCCTAATCCCTCCCAGCATCAGAGTCTTTTCCAGTGAGTCAACTCTTCACATGAGGTGGCCAAAGTATTGGAGTTTCAGCTTCAGCACCAGTCCTTCCAATGAACACCCAGGACTGATCTCCTTTAGAATGGACTGGTTGGACCTCCTTGCATTCCAAGGGACTCTCAAGAGTCTTCTCCAGCACCACAGTTCAAAAGCATCAATTCTTAGGCGCTCAGCTTTCTTCACAGTCCAACTCTCACATCCATACATGACCACTGGAAAAAAACATAGCCTTGACTAGACAGACCTTTGTTTGCAATGTAATGTCTCTGCTTTTTAATATGCTATCTAGGTTGGTCATAACTTTCCTTCCAAGGAGTAAGCGTCTTTTAATTTCATGGCTGCAATCACCATCTGCAGTGATTTTGGAGTTCAAAAAATAAAGTCTGACACTGTTTCCACTGTTTCCCCATTATTTCCCATGAAGTGATGGGACCAGATGCTATGATCTTTTCCAGATGTTCAAGCTGGTTTTAGCAAAGGCTGAGGAAACAGGGATCAAATTGCCAACATCTGCTGGATCATGGAAAAAGCAAGAGAGTTCCAGAAAAACATCTAGTTCTGCTTTATTGACTATGCCAAAGCCTTTGACTGTGTGGATCACAATAAACTGTGGAAAATTCTGAAAGTGATGGGAATACCAGATCACCTGACCTGCCTCTTGAGAAACCTGTATGCAGGTCAGGAAGCAACAGTTAGAACTGGACATGGAAGAACAGACTGGTTCCAAATAGGAAAAGCAGTATGTCAAGACTGTATATTGCCACCCTGCTTATTTAACTTATATGCAGAATACGTCATGAGAAACCCTGGGCTGGAAGAAGCACAAGCTGGAATCAAGATTGCAGGGAGAAATATCAATAACCTCAGATATGCAGATGACACCACCCTTATGGCAGAAAGTGAAGAGGAACTCAAAAGCCTCTTGATGAAAGTGAAAGAGGAGAGTGAAAAAGTTGGCTTAAAGCTCAACAGTCAGAAAACGAAGATCATGGCATCTGGTCCCATCACTTCATGGCAAATAGATGGGGAAATGGTACACCATATTAAATGAGCATTTTCCCAATTTCAGTTTTTGTGTAGTTATTCATTCTTTCATTGACTCAAACTTTTCACAAATGTTTTTGAGGTGCATACACTATTCTAGGATCTAAACACTATTCAGCAGTGAACAAAATAGGCTCAGTCTCTACTCTTATAGAGTTTAATAATCCAATAGGATACCATGCAGGAAATCTCTCCACTAATAAGACCTGGGGGAAACAAAAGGAAGTATAGCTTATATTTGAACCTCTTCTCAACAGTTTGTAAAATAAGTAGGTATTAGGAATGGACACTAACTGAATAGATCGGTTGTTATATTTAAAAAATTCCTGCTCTATAATGGAAACCTGGGGGAACAAAGTGGGCAATTTGGATGTGGTGAGGGTTTCAATTCAGACATGGTAACAGTTACGGTGGAATTAGATAGAGGCTGCAGTGAGATGGTCAGAGTAAGCACAAATGCTGGAAAATGCTTTAGAGCAGTAGATAAGAAGGGGATAGAAAACAAAATTTAAGATATAGTTCTCTATGACTATGTATTTTCATGCAGATCCCAACACTTGCAATGCCAAATACTAAAATTACTGTGTCTTGTTACTGAACAATTACACCCATTTCACATGCTAGCAAAGTAATGCTCAAAATTCTCCAAGCTAGGCTTCTACAATATGTGAATCAAGAACTTCCAGATATTCAAGCTGGATTTAGAAAAGGCCGAGGAACCAGAGATCAAATTGTCAACATCTGTTGGATCATAGAAAAAGCAAGAGAATTCCAGAAAAACATCTACTTGACTGTGTGGATCACAACAAATTGTGAAAAATAAAAATACTTAAGGAAATGGGAATACCAGACCACCTTACCTGCCTCCTGCAAAACCTGTATGCAGGTCAAGAAGCAGCAGTTACAACTGGACATGGAACAAGAGACTGCTTCAAAATTGAGAAAGGGATACATCAAGACTGTATTATTGTCACCTGCTTATTTATCTTATATGCAAAGTACAACATGCAAAATGCAGAGCTGGATGAAGCGCAGGCTGAAATCAAGATTGCCAGGAGAAATGTCAGTAACCTCAGATATGCTGATGATACCACCCTTATGGCAGAAAGTGAAGAAGAATCAAAGAACCACTTGATGAAGGTAAAAAAGGAAAGTGAAAAAAACTGGCTTAAAACTCAACATTCAAAAAGCTAAGATCATGGCATTCAGTCCCATCACTTCATGGCAAATAGATAGGGAAACAATGGAGACAGTGACAGAATTTTTCCTGGGCTCAAAAATTACTGCAGATGGTGACTGCAGCCATGAAATTAAAAGATGATTTCTCCTTGGAAGGAAAGCCAAAAGCAGAGGCATTACTTTGCCGACAAAATTCCATATAGTCAAAGCTATGGATTTTCCCATAGTCATGTACAGATTTGAGAGTTGGACCCTAAAGAAGTTTGAGCACTGAAGAATTGATGCTTTTGAACTGTGATGTTGGATAAAACTCTTGCGAGTTCCTTGGACTGTAAGGAAATCAAGCCAGTCAATCCAAAAGGAAATCAGTCCTGAATATTCATTGAAAGGACTGATGCTGAAACTGAAGCTCCAATCCTTTGGCTACCTGATACGAAGAACAGACTCACTGGAAAAGACCCTGATGCTTCAGTGCAAGATTGAGGCAGGAGGAGAAGGGGATGGCAGAGGAAGAAACGGTTGGATGGCATCACCAACTCAATGGCCTGAGTTTGAGCAAACTCTTGGATATGGTGAAGGATGGGAAGCCTGGTGTGCTTCAGTCCATGGATCGCAAAGAGTCAGACACAAGTGAGTGAATAACAACCAAAACTAAACTTAGAAAAGGAGGTTTGTTTCTTGGGTGAGAACGCACAAGACATAACTTCAACACCACATTTCATGATTTGCTTTAGCAGATTAACATAAATTTTCACAGATGACTCACAGAAATTAGATGGCTCCCATGTTTTCCTGTTTATAATGCAATGCTTCCCTTATATAAGTTTGTTATAGACAGACTTCATTTGGTTTGAAATTGATTGAAAAATATTTGAGCCCACATTTGAGGTTAGAGGTTTCACTTTTTACAGCATCCAGATTTGTAGCTTTTCTTGAAAAATCTAGGAATCTGGCTACCCTGGACCTGAAATTCTGCATATCAGCAATTGTCACGAGCTGAGTTGCTATACCATTCAGATGTAGCCCATGCTTTCTCATGCCATCTACTTCCTCATAATAGTACACCAGTTGTGTAAGCATTTGCTTTTGACAGTCTGCATAGTCCATAGAAGTGAATGGATACATTGCTGTGAGTTGTCTGTTAGCACTTAGTATAGTTACCTTCCTTTGATGTTTTTCCAGATTCCCTTATCAACTAGGTTGTAGATATCTTTTTTAAGTTTTCAGATTCAATTCAATTACATAAGACTCAGAAAAGAAGAACAAGCGAAGAAACTGGTGGATAGTGCAAGTTTTATTTTTTAATTTTTTCCAAAATTTCTTTTAGAGGTATGATTTAGAAATAAGCAGATGCTCGTACTTTTAGTGTTACAGACTGATGCATTTTGACAAACACATATGCTACTGCAAAACTTAACCCTATTAAAATATACAATGTTCCATCATCACAGAAGATTCCCTGTGGCCCTTCCCCTCCAATCAGTATCCCCAGGAGAACACTTTTTTAAAATATCTTTCACCATTAGTTAGTTTTGCCTATTCTAGAAACTTTATGTAAATGGACTTATGCACAAGGCAGTCTTTTGTGTCCAGGTTCTTTTATTAAGGATATGTTGAGATTCATGCATCTCATTGTGTACTAGACCTGAGTCTCTTAATTGATGGGAAGAACAACATTATATAGTTACACCACAAGTTGTTCATGTTGTCTCCAGTTTAGGCCTTTTATGGTTTGTTATATACATTCTAGTATAAGTCATTTTATGGACATATGTTCTCATTTTCTTTGGGTAAATGCATTGCATTGAAGTGAAATATCTATATGTTTAACATTTTTAGAAAAGGTTGTCTTTCAAACAGTTATATCATTTTGCATACTCACCAACAATATGTGGCAGTTCCAATTAGTATACTTTCTAATCAATGTATCAAGTATTAGATTTTCAAATCTTAGCCAATTTAAATGAGTGTGTTTCACTATTACATTATGATTTTAATTTTATTTTCCAACTTGAATAACATAGTTTTTAGTGTATCTATTTTCTTCTTGTTGAATTGTCTGTTGAACACTTTTACCCATTTTCTGATAGAATTGTGTTTTTCTTATTAATGCTTAAGAGTTCTTTAAATATTCTATATACAGTTGTTTCTTTGTATGTCTACCTTTATACGCATATGAAGAGTGATTTATCATATTATATCTATACATACCAATGACAATATTGATATACTGATATAGATACAGTTATATAAAGTATATTCTTCCATTGTGTAGATAGCCTATTCACTTTAACAGTGTCTTTCAATGAGCAGAAAATTTTAATTTTTAATTTCAATTAATTCCAGTTTATCATTTTTTTCTTCTGTTATGGCTTGTATTTTCTGTGTCTTGTTTAAGATATTGCCTACAAATTAGCTAGAATCAGAAGCTCACAAAACTTCGATGAACCCTGTATTTTCTCTAAATATTCATACTTTCCTTCTTCCTGCCCCCAATGTTAAGATATTTTGAATTTTTCCTTAATCATTCTCTTGATTTGCATAATTTTATTGCATATATATACAGATACAATTTTGCTATTCTGATTATTTGTGTCCTAAGTAAATCACATCTTACTACACATAAACTTTTATGACTTTCTTTTTACTCTCAACATTACATTTTTAGGATTCGTTTATGTTCATATGTGAAACATTGATTTATCACTATTTATGGGGCTATATACTATTAAATTCTATGACTGTGCCACATTTTATCAGTTTTCTTGTAGTGAACATTATTTTTTCTACTTTCCTCTAATTCAAAAATTGTTACATGTCTCCTAGAACATACATGCTAGAGACTCTAGAGCATGCAGTTAGAAGTTGAATTACTGAGTTTATAAGTTACACATAACTTCAATTTATAAGATAAATGTTTACTACAGTAGATGTATTGATTTATATTCTCACCAATAGCTTACAAGTTTCTCTAAGTCCATGTCCTTATTGTCTCTTGACATGGTCTGCCTTTAACTTTTGCCGTTTACCTTTTCTGCTAATAAATGCTGAGGACCTATTGCATTTTAAGTACTTAATGCCTGTTTTACAAACATTATTCCTTAATTCTCACAACAAATCTAGAAAGCTAAGGGGAATTATCCTAGTTAAACCACATTAAATCTAAGGGTTAGGAAGATTAGTTATATCCAAAGTTTTAAGTTAATCAGAGAAAGAATCTTTGTATTATGTCCTATATACTATGTTCAGGAGAAAGAAATGGCAACCCACTCCACTATTTTTGCCTGGGAAATCCCATGGACAGAGGATCCTGGCAGGCTATAGTCCATGGGGGTTCACAAAAGAGTCAGACATGAATTAGTGACTGAACAACAAATACACTGTGTTCAACATTTTATATGCATGATTTTGTTTTAGTCCCCATAAAACCTGCTGAGATAAAATTAAGGTGTCAGCAGGCTGTATTCCCTGTGGAGGCTCTTGGGGTTAATCCATTCCCTTGCCTTTTCCAGCTCCTACTGCCATCTATATTCTTTGAGTCATGGCTCCTTTCTTTCATCTTTAAAACTACCAACAACTGCTTAATTCTCATGTTGCCATGTCTCTGAATCTCTTCTGATGTGTCATTCCATTTTTCTAAACTTTTGTGTTGACATTGGAAGTATTTGGAAAATCTAGGATAATCTTTCTGTTTCATTGTCAGCTGATAAGCAACATTAATTCCATGTGGAACTCCTTTATCACGTAACAGCATATTCACAGATTCCTGGGATTAGGAAATGAACATCTTCGAGTGGTTGTTATTCTGCCTACAATAAGAGTCCAAAATTTAAAGCCCTACGTGTATGATTGGTTGATGTCCCCATAATCCTAAATCTCAGGCTCACATAGCTGGCAAACCCAGGCTGCGTATGATAAGAGAGTCTGGTGGTATACTGTGGAAGGACTTCTTTAGGGCCTTCCAACCAAGATCAGAGCCATTGGATTTCATCTTTAACAACAGTTTCTCTGAATACACAAAAACAGTGGTCTTTATGTAGAGGTCTTTATTTATGCTTGAATTTTTTTGCCTGACATTTTACTTGTGATAACCTTCCATTCTCTGAATTATCCTGGCCAGGCTGCTTGATTCATTTCAGAAACAACATGCTGAAATGCATGGCACAGACTGACCCAGATAAACCTCATCTCTGAAATCTCAAAAACTGATCCAGTCCTGCTCCTTAGAACATTTCCCAAACCATGCTCCTAAAAATACTAGAGACCAATGAGTATGGATTAAAAAGGAAAGGTCCCTTGACTATTTTTATTAAATAATTTGGAGAAATGCTACACAATGTATTTACTCCCTTTTTTAGATTATCGATGCACATTAGCATGTTCATAACCCCAGGATACCTGGCAGTAAAGCAGTCTATTTACACAACCAACTGGATATGGAATGCTTACTTTCAGAATTTTGCCTCTTGGCCCTTGGATTACTTCTAGTGAAACATTTGAGGAATCATATGCCAAGGAATACTATTACAGCATACTATCACTGATACTAATTGAATATCCATTAATTTGGTAGTCAACTAATATCCAGAATAGATATCAGGGTAACTTGACTGAAGAGGGAGATTTAAGTGAGACAGATTCACCTCATTTATAAAGCTTTCAAAATTAGGAATTAGTAGAGAGAGAAAAGGAGCCGCTGCTGGCTCAGAGTATAAAAGTATGCCTGCTGTGTGGGAGACCTGGGTTCAATCCCTATATCGGAAAGATCCCCTGGAGAAGGAAATGACAACCCACTAAAGTATTCTTGCTTGGAGAATCCCATGGACAGAGGAGTCTAGCAGTCCATGAAGTTACAGTTCTTGGGGTCACAGAGAGTTGGACACGTCTGAGCTACTTCACTTTCAGAGAGAGAAAAAGACTTTCCAAATGGTGTTAGTGGTAAAGAACCCGCCTATCAATGAAGGAGACATGAGATGTGGGTTCCATCCCAATGTCTTGAAGATACCCTGGAGGAGGGCATGGCAACCCATTTCAGTATTATTGCCTAGAAAATCCCATGGACAAAAGAGCCCGGTGGGCTACAGTCTATAGGATCTCAAAGAATCTGACACGACTGAAGTGACTGAGCACACATACAGAGAGAACAATTCTTTTTTAAGTAACATTTTAAGCTAGGAGGTCTACTCAATTAGATGCTTTGCCTATGTTGAATGTAGAGCCCAAAGAAACTTGAATATTCAGCAAGTAAACATGATATTTTCTGAATAAGCATTGTGGTTCAGTTCAGTTCAGTCACTTGATCGCATCCAACACTTTGAGACCCCATGTACTTCAGCAAGCCAGGCTTCCCTGTACATCACCAACTTCCAGAGCTTGCTCAGACTCATGTCCATGGAGTCGGTGATGCCATCCAACCATTTCATCCTCTGTCATCCCCCTCTCCTTCTGCTTTCAATCTTTCCCAGCATCAGGGTATTTTCCAATGAGTCGGTTCTTCACATCAGGTGGCCAAAGGATTGGAGCCTCAGTTTCAGCATCAGTCCTTCCAATGATTTCCTTTAGGATTGACTGGTTTGATTTCCTTGCAGCCTAAGGGACTCTCAAGAGTCTTCTCCAATGCCACAGTTCAAAACATCAATTCTTTGGTGCTCAGCTTTCTTTATGGTCCAACTCTCACATCCACAGGACTACTGGAAAAACCATAGCTTTGATTCAATGGACCTTTGTCACCAAAGTAATGTCTCTGCTTTTTAATATGCTGTCTAGGTTGGACATAGCTTTTCTTCCAAGGAGCAATCATCTTTTAATTTCATGGCTGCAGTCACTATCTAGAGTGATTTTGGAGCCCAAGAAAATAAACCACTGTGGTAACTAATGTTTTCCATCTGTTTCTTTGAAGCAGAAAGTACATCTTAGCATAAAAGATGATGCTGTTAAAGTGTTACACTCAGTATGTCAGCAAATTTGGAAAACACAGCAGTGGCCACAGGATTGGAAAAGGTCAGTTTCATTCTAATCCCAAAGAAGAGAAATACCAAAGAATCTTCAAACTATCATACAATTGTGCTCATTTCACATGCTAGCAAGGTTATGCTCAAAACTCTTCAAGCTAGGCTTCATCAGTACATGAACCAAGAACTTCCAGATATACAAACTGGGTTTCAAAGAGGCATAGGAACCAGAAATCAAATTGTCAACATTTGTTGGATCATAGAGAAAGCAAGGGTGTTCCAGAAAAACATCTACATCTGCTTCACTGATTATACTAAAGCCTTTGTCTGTGTGGATCACAAAAAATGGAAAATTATTAAAGAGAGGAGAATACCAAACCACCTAACTTGCCTCCTGAGAAACTTGTATGTGGGTCAAGAAGCAATAGTTAGAACCAGATCTGAAACAAATGACTGGTTCCAAATTGGGAAAGGAGTATGATAAGGCTATCTATTGTCACCCTGCTTATTTAACTTATATGCAGAGTAGATCATTTGAAATGCCAAGCTGGATGACTCACAAGTTGTAATCAAGATTGCTAGGAGAAATATCAGCAACCTCAGATATGCAAATGATACACTCTAATGGCAGAAAATGAAGAGGAACTAAAGAGCCTCTTGATGAGGGTGAGAGAGGAGAGTGAAAAACCTTGCTTGAAACTCAACATAGAAAAAGACTAAGATCATGCCATTCAGTCCCATCACTTCATGGTAAATAGAAGGAAAAAAGTAGAAGCAGTAACAGACTTTATTTTCTTGGGCTCCAAAATCACTGCAGACAAAGTTATGGAGATGAAATTCAAAGATACTTTCTTGTTAGAGGGAAACCACTAACAAACCTAGACAGCATATTTAAAAGCAGGGATATCAAAAGTCCACAAAGCAATGGTTTTTCCAGTAGTCATATACAGATATGAGAGTTGGACCATAAAGAAGGCTGAGCACCAAAGAATTGATACTTTTGAACTGTGGTCCTGGAGAAGACTCCTGAAAGTCCCTTGGATTGCAAGGAGATCAAACCAGTCATTCCTAAAGGAAACCAACTCTGAATGTTCATTGGATGGGCTGTTGCTGAAGCTGAAGCTCCAATACTATGGCCACCTGATGCAAAGAGCCAACTCATTGGAAAAGACCCTGATGCTGAGGAAGACTGAGGACAGGAGGAAAAGGGGATGACAGAGGATGGATAGTTAGACAGCATCACTGACTCAATGACAATAAATCTGAGCAAACTCCAGGAGATAATGGAGGACAGAGGAACCTGGCATGCTGCAGTCCATGGGGTCACAAAGAGTCCGTCACGACTTAGCAACTGAACAACAACAACAACAGATTTTAAGAGCTGTACATGTAGAAATGCCTAAGTTTTTCTTTGGTGAATTTCCATATTAACAATTTATTAACTGTGAAAAAATTCAGAAAACTCAAAGAAATGAAAATGATCAGATACAAATATTGTTTTCACTTTGGTGCATTGTCTTTTAAATTTGTAGAAGACAAAGTATAAAATGAACAAAAATCAACCCCCCCCCCCATATAGTGCTGTTTGTGGCTTTTCATTACTTAATTTATATTATGACCATTAATTTGTTCATGAAAAATCCTTAACAGTATTTTTAATGCTAAAATATATTCTCTATTGCATTTTATTAATATAACATTATTTTAATCCTAACTGAAGTTTGCACATTAAACAAAATGACATGCATTACTGGCAAGAACTCACTATTTCTCTTTGTATCCCAAAGTATAAGCAGACATAATATTGAAAAACTAGTAATTTATGAACACAGAGGATAACTGCCTTGTCTAAGATCTCATCATCCTGTATCAGAACTATAAAGGGAACTAGACCCTCCACTTCTGCTTTGGATGCTCACATACCCCATACCAGTCTTCCCAGTAAAATTTCTTCAAGAATCTATCATTTGGGAATTATTGATCTGATAGATGATATAGACCACAGCAAAGGATAATAACTGAGAATGCCTCTGCTGAAATGCAAAGCCACTGGAGTCTTGCTGTCTCTGCTTTATGCCCTCAGAAACTTTTCACAGAC
This sequence comes from Bos indicus, assembly GCF_029378745.1. Lineage (NCBI taxonomy): Eukaryota > Metazoa > Chordata > Mammalia > Artiodactyla > Bovidae > Bos > Bos indicus. Next base: position 2,247,642 of record NC_091785.1, read on the forward strand.
TGAGACAGGGCAGTCACCCCAGTTTCTCACAGTGTGGAATGAAGTGGGCAAATCTGAGCCTGTAGAAATCACCACTCTTAATTGCTGTGAAATGCTCAAAGCACTTTTCTATAGACTTTTCACAGACTATCAACAACTGAAAACTATCCATTTAGTTTATAAATGAAACAAAGGAAAATGGGCATCCCTATTTCTGGAGTAATCAGCACAGACTTCTTGAGGGAAGTTATTGGAATCCATGTGACAATGAAACAGAATAGGAGGATCTGCCTATCAACAGCCAGAGTGAGTGGTTCTTTTCTTTCATGGGGTCATCCTGCATCTATCCTTCTTTTCAAACTAAGCACATCGTATAAGATGCATTTTAGGAAGCCAGAAAAATCCAACAAAGAATAAGTCCTTTATTTTTGTAGCTATTCAGATGCGGGGCTTTTTGTTTCTTTTTAGGAGAAAAAAATATAATAAAGTTCTTCATATATATATTAGAATCTTTATTCCATAGTGATTTTAAAAGAAAATTTATTCTAAATCATACAACTTTATTAAAATGTGGGGAATGTTGAATTATTGCTCCATTGACTAGGATGATAAAATCATGGTTTATGAAATTCCATTACTGGGAGTGCAAAGAGAAAGTACTTGCTTTCAACTGCAATAAAATTCATATTTATGAATCCAGGTTTTACAGTAAAGAGCTTTGCATCTGTTTATATAAAATCTATTTACATCTACTCATCCCACACAAACCCCACAGCAAGTTGGCCAAATGTCAAATCAGTTTTTAAGACCTCAGTCAAGCATCATATACTTGATTTCTACTTTTTTTCTTGTAGAGAGTTCTTAAAGATTGTAGTCAGCCAGATTGCTCATGACCCTTATCTGAGAGAGATTTTCTTCAACCTTTCTTCACTTAGCAAGCAGGTAAGTAATTTTGTGTATATTGTTTCCAGTACTGCCTTAATTAATTATCACAATAGTGTTAGTGATGAGTTATAAAAATAATAACAAGCAGTTTTTAAGAATATTGTGTGACTGTTGCCATGAAACATTTTTTTATATTATCTTTATTTGTTAGCAAGAAAACTAGTGTTCTAAAGCTCAAGGTTCAAATTATATATTATATTTGACAAGATTTAAACTTTTACTCTGGGCACTTTTGCCTATAAGATCAAGAATTCCTAAAAGCAAGTGGGAGAAAGAAAAGGTGGGTACAAAAATTGGCAGTACAATTCTACTCTCCTTTCAAACAAAATCTAGAAATGGCAAAGAGGGGGAGAAAAGTCTTATCACCATTTATTATGAGGTATCTTCCTTCCTGCCTAACTCAATCCCATCAACAGATTTATTTTCTTAACTCTTTTTGATCTCTTTCATACAAGTGTATTTCTGGCTCTTGAGCATTTTGAACAGAAAACTTTATGCCTCTAAAATATCATCTCACACTTTTTGGAAGGCTCTTTGACCAATTCCATATATAAATGTGAGAACTTGGTTGAAATGTAGACTGGGGGAATTAAGAGCAGTAACATTCCAGTAGTCATGTATAGATGTGAGTTGGACTCTAAGGAAAGCTGAGCACCAAAGAATTGATGCTTTTGAACTGTGGTGTTGGAGAAGACTCTTGAGAGTCCCTTGGACTGAAAGGAGTTCCAACCAGTCCATCCTAAAGGAGATCAGTCCCGAGTGTTCATTGGAAGAACTGATGTTGAAACTGAAACTCCAATACTTTGGCCACCTGATGCAAAGAGCTGACTCATTTGAAAAGACCCTGATGCTGGGAAAGATTGAAGGCAGGAGGAGAAGGGGATGACAGAGGATGAGATGGTTGGATGGCATCAACGACTCAATGGAGATGAGTTTGAGTAGACTCTGGGAGTTGGTGATGGACAGGGACACCTGGTGTGCTGTGGTCCATGGGGTCATGATGAGTCAGACACGACTGAGTGACTGAACTGAACTGAACATTATTGAAAAAAGGTTAGTTTGAGTGCAGAAGGTGGGAGGTTAAGCTATTGTTCACCTAGATTCAGAGATAAAAATACTCTCTTGGATATCACAAATTTCAGTTAGAATGTTCTAAAGTCTACCATCAGCCTTAATATGATGGTAGGTCTTCTACTTTATGGACTATGTGCCAATAGAAGGGTGAGCCCAAGGATCTGTAAGTAATGATTCTATGAGTAATATCCTTTTATTTTGATTCTACCCTTATATATTGTCCACTTTGAGGTAATTAAATGGTTGTGTGCCTCTGGTAAAGTAATGAATCACCATCATTCCTATCTACATTGTTACTGCTATACTTTAATCACTACCACATCATCATTGTCATCTATCCTCAGCAATAACTATATAATACCTCCATAATAAAATTTTCCATTTTAAGTAATGATAACTGGTTTTACTTATTATCTCATTTAATACTAAATACTAATCATTCAACTAGTAGGTCTCACCATATACATCATCAGTCTCAACTGATGAAAGTGAAAATCACTCAGTTGTGTCTGACCCTTTGTGACCCCATGGAATTGTCCAAGGATTTCATTCTCCAGGCTGGAATACTGGAGTGGGTAGCCTGTCCTTTCTCCAGCAGATCTTCCTGACCTGGAATTGAACCTGGATCTCCTTCATTGTTGGTGGATTCTTTACCAGCTAAGCCACCAGGGAATCCCTAAGATCTCACTATATTTATATTAATACACAAGGAAACACATATATTGAGAAGTTAAGCAATGGACTAAAGGCCACATAACTAGTGTCAATAGTTAATTTTTTTAATTGAAATTTTGTCTGTATAACTACAAAGACTATACAGTTTCTGTAGTTTCTTCCTTCAAGTCAAGTTTAGTATCAATTTGCCACTTACATTGTTCTTTCAAGGCTTGACTGCCTTTTTGGGAAGATTCTTGAATATATCCTATCAGTAACCTCTCATGAAGTATGCTATTAATTCTGAGCTAATCCTCACCTTGGAAGCACATTGGATGAAGGACATTAGAGGATATAGCTCTTTGAAAATATGTTCCTTAGATCATGACAGCCTTAAGGACACCCCAAAGGAATTATAATTAGATTGTTTTTCCTTTTATTTAATGCTGTTAAATATGTAAATAATGTCGACATTATAAAGTATTTTGGAAAGTTATTAGCGACTTGCTCTTGTTCAAACTATATTCAATAAACATATTAGTGGAAAGCGTGTGCATCTATTCCTTGTTTGTTGAGCACTAATAAATTCTGGTTTGCTAAGTAAATATACAGTTTAATATGCTTTAATTTGGAAAATGTGTATTGTTTTTAAGCTTTGATTTCTGTTGCTAAGCATTGATAAGGAGTTTTTTTTTTTTTTTTTTTTTTTGTAAAACAAGCTCTCTGATTTTGAAAAAAAAAATCAATTTTAGCTTAAATTGCAGCTCAGGCTGACAAAAGAAGCCAATTATTCAAGGGCAGTTGTTTTGTAAATCTATAAAATACACTGAAGTAACTGCTATTTCTAAAGTAAATAATCACTCCAGAAAACTAGTAAGTTTATAATCCTGGGAAAACCACCGAAGGCCGCATAGTATGAGGGAAATGGCACTAAACCAATAGTCAGCTCCTGCTCTGCCAGGAGTTTAGTATTTTGTGACTTTGGACAAGTCATCTAAATTGTCTGAGACTCCTGTTTCTCATCCAAATAACAAATGTATAAATTCAGTGTTTCCAAGGTCCCTTTTAACTCAGTAATGCAAAGGGTATATAGAGTTTAATGATTATGCATTAAACAAGAATATTTATTTTTCAAAAATTTAGATTGTCTTTAAAATTATAAAATAAAATAATCTTTCAAAGAAATAAAATACTGTTCATATGTCAAATTCTTTATTGACATATTATCCATGTAATATATGTGTATGTTTCCATATCCTATATAAGTAGGAAAACTGAAAAGGTAAGAATTGCCTAAACAACATTGGAATTATTGGTATAAAATAGCGTCACAAAAGTTGCCTGATTTTCAGACAACTAAAATGGATTTTTTTCAATACTAGACCCCCAAAATAGATATTTTTGTTCACAATTTTTAACTGAAGAAACAAGGGGTAAAGGAGGTTAACTGAACCAAAGTCATAGCTGGTAAGTGGCAGAGCTGGGATACAAATCCAAGTCTCTGCTCTTCTTGTTTTCATATTACCACTAGCTTCAATGACCTCATTGAAAGACAAAGTGAACACTCAATATACGAAAGCAAAAAGCTGAATTCATTGTTTGTAAATACATTTTAAAGTAAAGACATTTTACTGGGATAGTCTTGTGTAGCAAAGCAATTTGCTAAAATTATATAAGATTTTTGGAAAGAGTCGGCTTTCGAATTTTGTTGGTTACAGAGTGCATATATACCAGTTGTTTAAACATGTTTATGTTGACTTCAGAAAAGAAATGGATTGACATAAGCCTTAGAGGAATAATCACTAACCAGAGTCCATAGTCCATCCACTGACTTTCAAAGTGTCAAGTTGTGTTTATGGAAGCTTAATGGCATTGATCAGTCAGGCTTAAAACATTTTGATCTTTACAGGCACCATGGCTATACAACTGCAATAGATTGGGCAAACAGATTTAAACCCATTTCTAGTGTTTACTTGTTATCATGAGCATTAGCAAACCCATAACCACCTATCAGTTTGATGATTCATTAGCAGGATTCATATGACTCCACATAAACTACAGTTAATGCTAAGATTTGTCACAGTAATAGATACAGTCCAGCACAGCAGGAAAAATAAACAGAAAGGTTCAGGCTAAAGAAGCTGAACAAAACACTTCATGTTCTTTCTCTACAGGATCACACAGAAACATCTTTCTCTACAGCAATGAATTTCAGGGATGTATATGAGATGACATTGCCCAAAATAATCCTGGTTGAGACTTGGAGTCTAACTTACTTAAACGGAGCTGGTTTCATATTTACCACCTGGCTAGCCACTGTGCAGTCTAAACCTGGTACCATGTGTCCATCATGAATCTTTAAGTCTACTTTAAACATGTGGAAAACTTGGTTCAACTTTATACACTGCTTTAAATGAACAGAATAGCATCAATACCCAGTAACTGAGGAAACAATCCAATAGATCAGTTCTCAAAGTCTAATCAAGACTTGTTATCATAGCTGCAGAGATGAACCAGGGCCAAGTGAAAAAGACTTGCTGTATTCATTACTGTACATCACACTATAACCACAGAATTGCCAGTCTTTTCTGTGTATGGGGATTTTTAAAAATTTCTCAACTTTACCCTTCTATATGGATCACAGATGTCTCATGCATATGTACATAGCAATAACTTCTTAGGTATTATTTGTAAGATCTTTCAAGTATGGCTCTTAAGGCAAGGAATTTATTGTAACACTTAAGAGTATTTATCCTGCCATCAGACTGCCTTGATCTGAATCCTTACTGCATCCCTACTAGCACTTTGATTTTGTAAAAGTTGCTTCTCTCTCTGTACCTCCATTTCCTCATATATATAGACCTACTTCATTGGATATATGTAAGAATTCAATGAATTTATACATGTATGCTCCTTAGCAAAGAGTTTGGTACAAAATAACTGGAAAATAACTTGTAATGATAATAATAACTTTCAATAATAATTTTAATATGTAATTTACTATGTAATTTTGCAATTATTATTACTGCTATATTCATGATCTTAGTGGTTTTTCATAGTCAGCCAATGATTAGACATGTCATGTGTCATCATCTTAATTTACAGATGGGAGAAACTGAGATTCAAAGGGCTCTAAGAAATTGTTTTCTTCAAGGTGACTATTTTGATAGATTTTAGATGTATGAGTTCATTTCCTCAACTAAGAAGAAATACTTTAAATCTTATAATAGAAAAAGCTACGAAATAAAGTTTTGAGTAAAATAAAGGAAGCCAGGCTTCCCTGATAGCTCAGTTGGTAAAGAATTTGCCTGCAATGCACGAGACCCTGGTTTGATTTCTAGGTGGGAAAGATACACTGGAGAAGGGATAGGCTACCCACTCCAGTATTCTTGGGCTTCCCCTGTGGCTCAGTTGGTAAAGTATCTGCCTGAAATGCAGGAGACCTGGGTTTGATCCCTGGGTGGGAAGATCCCCTGGAAAATGGAAAGGCTACCCACTCCAGTATTCTGGCCTGGAGAATTTTTCCATGGACTCTCTAGTCCATGGATCACAAAAAGTCAGACACGACTGAGTGACTTTCACGTCACTTCACTTCAAAGGAAGTGAATATCTTGAGGCAAATCTCAAAATTTTGTGGTGATATCTGGATTTTTAACTTGCCAGGGATAATTGTTTGAGGTCTGTGTTTTTATCTCAGGAAAACAGGGTGAGGCACCAGGAACTCACACAGCATTACTAAGTACAACTTTCTAATGCAGAGATTTTTACCTCGGGGCTCATATATAGATCTTCTGACATGTTGTATGGTTTTGGTGAAAGATGCCATAGCTTTATTAGCTTTGTAAATGGTTCTAGAACTTCCCAAAAGACTAGGAATAATTCCTTTATGATAGGAGTTTTACTTTAGTTTGTATAAAACCTTTATCTTTGTGGCAAAGTGTGATGGCCAACCTTGTGATTACTAGCCCAGTCACACTCTGTGGTATCAGAGAAAAAAATCAGGGAGTATTACAGTTGAAAAGATCCACTGACATTACCTTGACTAAAGTAATGATGTAAAAGAAACTAGAGGAAAAAGAAGAAGCGGAAACTAGGACCTTAAAAGTAAAGGCATTTTGAATAGGTATAATGGCTTATTTTTAAAAAATCAAATTAACTTATCATCACTGCATTTAAAGTGCATTAACCATATAGGAAATATTTTTGACTTAAATATTTATCTAATCATGTGGTAAAGTCTATTAAGGTCATGATATAGTTGATATTTCAGTTCAGTGGAATCTCTAAAGCTAAATTGTGTCTATGCCACTTTGTACACTTAAGCTACTGTGCTAGGAATAAAACTTATATCAGCTTCTTTATATTGATCATTTATGACTTTTAACATGTTTTATTATATTTTAAAATTATCCTCTTTTATCTCCTTAAAACATTTGATTTTGAAAAGTTCTCACATTTTAAAAATATCTAAAGCATTTTCCCCCAGAGATACAAGTTTCCAAGTATAATGATTACTAGTATTATTAAAGGATTTTCAATAAGAATATTGCTTTTTAATAAATGTTTTCAGGCATATATCATTAATATAATGTGAAACATAACTCAAAATCTTCATCAGTCATATAGTTTATCTGTTACTGAGTTCTCAACAAGATCTCAAATATTTGTTCTAGGTGTCTGGTACATGATATTTTTAATCCATGCCCAATCTTCCAAAGTAAATATTATTATTTATCCTTTACATATTAGGTAATTATGTTTAAGCATTTCTTAGGATACATAGATTCTAAGTGACAGCTGGAGTTTTAATCCAGATGATTACCTACTCTTCCCCAATATCCTGAAGTTTTTTCCCTTACATTATTGTCTACACAGGAGAAAGGTGATGTTTTTAATTTGTGGAGATTCTGATACTGGCACTTAAAATTTACAGAGAAGATACGTATCCTAATTTTCATTATCTCTTTGAGATCAATTTTTCTTTTCAAATGCTGGTTAGAGAATTTATTAAAATGCCTTAATAATCTTAGTAACAGACTGTGATAATATAATAGGTAACAACTTTCAAATAGTAACTTATGGCACTATTAATCACTTTGGCAATTAGAGAAATTTGCTTAAGAAAAACATACTGGAATAGAACTTTTAGACTTTGAAAACAATTGTTCCCCTTATAAGATAGGGTTATTGGAGAGAGATATAAAAAACAGATTAATCTAAGAGACAAGTATTAGGTCCTCATTCATAATTGGTTCCATACTATAAGTAAGTGAGACAAACTAAGAAACCTAGAAACCAAATTAAAGAAAGCAAATACTTGATTATTAGCCTAATCAACAATTTGTTCAAAATACTGGAATTGATAACTGGTGAAGATGAAAACCGATACCTGAATGTAAATTTATTCTAGGTGGAGGACACTACATTTTCATTCAATTAATTTTTGTTGAAGAAACTACCAAATGTTAGGTTCTATGCCAGACTCTGAGATACAGTAATGAGTAAAAGAGAAGAAAATCCTTTTCATGCCCTTAGAAACACACTTCCAATGGGGAGACAGCTAGATAGCAAGTTACATGTGTTTATAGTGGGTATAGAATGGTGTATTGGGTGAGAAGGGGGGACATAGGTGGGGCATAGGTGGATATTGGGTCTGTGTTGGGCCAGTCAGGGAAGACTTTTCAGCAGTAGTAGCATCTAAAATTGAAAAGCAAAGGAGAGTGGGTCAACTAAATGAGAGGAGTTAGAGTGTGTGTGAAGAAAATTTCCAGGCTAAAATGGAACTTCCAGGTAGCATGTATTGGGTGGATAAAGTTACTAGACAAAAAATAAGTAAACAAAAAACTTGTCATGTAGTTACAAAGTGAAAGTGACTCTTTGGGACCCCATGGACTGCACAGTGTAGTCCATGGAATTCTCCAGGCCAGAATACTGGAGTGGGTAGTGGTTCCCTTCTCCAGGGGACTTTCCCAACCCAGGGATCAAACCCAGGTCTCCCACATTGTGGGCAGATTCTTTACCAGCTTAGTCACCAGGGAGGCTCCTGTTATAGTCAGGAGTCGCTAAAAAGTACAGGCTGCGGATGGTCATAAGGTCTTTGTAATCCCTAATCACCCTTATCTTGGAAGCCATATTATATGTACAAAAGATATTGAGTTATTGCACAGCATGAACAGCTAAACATGGCAAGAAATATCTCTCCTCCCATTGTTGATGTGATGCTTCATATATTAGATCATGTCTCAGGCAACATGGCTGCGATGTGCCGATTTAACTCTTGTAAGTGTTTCCTGTAGATGGTGACTGCAGCTATGAAAGTAAAAGACACTTGCTCATTGGGAGGAAAACTATGAAAAACCTAGACAGTATATTAAAAAAGAGAGACATAACTTTGCCAACAAAGGTCAAATAGTCAAAACTATTGTTTTTCCAGTAGTCACATACAGATGTGAGGGTTGGAGCCTAAAGAAGACTGAGCACTAAAGAACTGATGCTTTTGAATTGTGATGCTGGAGAAGACTCCTGAGAGTACCTTGGACTGCAAAAAGATCAAACCAGTCTATCCTAAAGGAAATCAACCCTGAATATTCATTGGATAGACTGATCCTGAAGGTGAAGCTCCAATATTTTGGCCACCTGATGTGAGGAGCTAACTCATTGGAAAAGACCCCGATGCTGGGAAAGATTGAGAGCAGTATGAGAAGGGGGTGACAGAGGATGAGATGGTTGAATGGCATCATTGACTCAATGAACAAGAGTTTGAGAAAACTCCAGGAGATAGTAAAGGTCAGGGAAGCCTGGGATGCTGCAGTCTGTGAGGCTGCAAAAAGTCAGACACAACTGAGCGACTGAACAACAACAGATTAACACAGGAAAAAACTGCTAGAAAATACAGTAACTTGGTAATTAAGGTTTCCAAAAATTGGTATAAACCAAAGCTATATCCATCAGAATACACTGATCCTTTAACAAGATCCCCAAGATAAACATTATGTGCACTGTTTATTGATTCTCATTCATGCCAAGCTAGCCTAAGACTCCCAACTTTCTCAACATATCTGCATGTTTGAGTTACTTGGACAGGATGCAACTATTTATTTGGGCTTCCCTGGTGGCTCAGCTGATAAAGAGTCTGCCTGCAATGCAGGAGATCTGGGTTTTGAGCCCTGGGTTGGGAAGATCCCCTGGAGACGGGAAAGGCTACCCATTCCAATATTCTGGCCTATTACTATTTATGACCTAAATACTGTTTATTTAAATCTGCTTTATTATTTTATTATACTTTGGCTTTTTCATGGAACCTTTTTTGACATGTGGAACTTCCCCATTTCACTTGAAAATACTTTCCAAAATTTTGAATAAATATTTTTTTCTTTGAAACACTAGCAAAGAGAGGAAAGCAAGTTCATACTTTCTGCAAGGGCATTCAGTTGATGCAATAACCTGCAGTTTTATATGTCTCCCTGATGGCTCAGCAGGTAAAAGAATCCACCTGCAATGCAGGAGACACAGGAGATGCTGGATCAACCCTTGGGTTGGGAAGATCCCTGAAGGAGGAAATGGCAACCCACTCCAATATTCTTGCTTAAAATATCCCACAGAGAGAGAAGCTACAGTCCATAGCATCACAAAGAGTCAGCTATATGACTGAGCAACTAAGAGCACACACACAGGAGGAGCAAGAGGAAAGAAATGGAATCAGAGATATAAGAAATGGCAGATATATCTACTCTTTATCATTTCATTTTGGTGCTGAGCTTGTACCTGGGAAAGCAGAACACCATGAGGTGGAGGTTTTATCTGAATTTTACTTTTCTCCATTTTGTCCTTGTTTCTTCAAGCTCCACTGCACTACCTTTATGCTGTTAGCGTGGCATTTACATATGTAGAATACTTGTATTTTTATCTGCTCCATTGAAAAATGTATTCTTGGTTAGCAGAGACTGCATCTTCTTCATTAGTCATTGCATAATTTCTGACACAAAGTGCAGAATATATGCATTGGGATCGAATGATTGCTACACTGAAATAGATTGTAACCCCCAGTTTAGCCTTCTGTGTAGTGTGTTCTTGGGCAGGTTGCTTAAATTGACTCATCCTTAAACTAAAAAATCCAAAAGGAGGATAACCTATTTTACAGGGTTTCTGTGATCATTAGACACAATATATGCATCATATTTGAGGCGGGCACTGCAACCCACCCCAGTATTCTTGTCTGGAGAAACCCATGGACAGAGGAGCCTCATGTCATAGGGTTGCACAGAGTCAGACAAGACTGAAGTGACAGCACATACATCATATTTAGCATTTTACAACTTTGTTTCTTACTCAAGGCAAACATCTAATAAATTTTTTATTGAATGAAGGAAAAAGTCAGGGTATCTTACTATCTCTTAAAAGAGTCTTGGGTTACAGAACTGCTTATATTTCTAAAATGTAACAATAGTAACTTTGACCAATAAAGAAAAGGTTTCAGTAGGAAGTGTGTTTTCACATAGGTTGTCAAGACTATTAAAAAATTCTATAAGTCACAAGGTCTCACTTATAACCCAGAGTCTGTCGTTAGATTCTGCCTGGTGTGCTCAAAGTTGTTTTTGTTTAGTCACTAAGTCATGTCCAACTCTTTTGCTTCCAAATGGACTGTAGCATACCAGGCTGTTCTCTCCATGGGATTCCCCATGCACGGATACTGGAGTGGGTTGCCATTTAATCCTTCTAGAGGGGATTTTCCCAACCCAGGGATTGAGCCCACATCTCTGATGTCTCCGGCAGATTCTTTACCACTAGTGCCACCTGGGACACCCAAAGTCACCACTGCTGCTGCTGCTAAGTCCCTTCAGTCGTGTCTGACTCTGTGCAACCCCATAGACACAGCCCACCACTAAAGGTTATTAAATAGGACTGGGGAGACCAGATAGAAAGAAAATAGGGAAGGGTGAGAATTCCCTGTGACAAGTGAAGGACTTGTCATGGTCTTGCCCTAGAGGCAAAAAATATTTCAAATATTTCACAGTCACTTTTAGGCTTTGTTCTCTGAGTGTTTTCTAGTTGTCTCTTCAGAGTTAAGATATTTAATGCAGAGATATGACAAAGATTTTGAATACAATTATTTCTGTCTTTAAATTAGAAACTAAAAGCTTTTGTTTTTGATCAGTGCTGCTGCTTCTCACGGAGAAGGCAATGGCATCCCACTCCAGTACTCTTGCCTGGAAAATCCCATGGACAGAGAAGCCCAGTAGGCTGCAGTACATGAGGTCGCTAGGAGTCGGACACGACTGAGCGAATTCACTTTCACTTTTCACTTTCATGCATTGGAGAAGGAAATGGCAACCCACTCCAGTATTCTTGACTGGAGAATCCCAGGACAGCGGAGCCTAGTGGACTGCTATCTATGGAGTCGCACAGAGTCGGACGTGACTGAAGCAACTTAGCAGCAGCAGCAGCAGCTGCTTCTCAGTGTGAAGAAAGAGGCATGAACTCTTTCAGATATATGAGTTTAACCACAAATTAATTTTCTGGAAAGGATATACACTCAGATTCTCTCAAACCTTTCAAAAGGAGAACAGTGAGTATAAAAGACAAATAACCTTTTATTCTTTTGAGTAACAATTGCTGTTATTAGCTGCTAGCTCTGAGATCCTGAGTGAAAGTTTTGCTCAGAAAAACGGAAAAGTGCCCACCTCTCAGTTTTTTAATAGTAACTTAGTTTAGTTTCTAAGTCATATCTGACTCTTGCAACCCCACAGACTATAGCCTGCCAGGCACCTCTGTCCATGGGATTCTCCAAGAAAGAACACTGGAGTAGGTTGCCATTTCCTTCTCCCTCAGTTTTTTTTTTTTTTTGTATGTCATTGTTAGTAGTGTAACAGAGAAGAACAAACCTGACTCCATGGACCTATTCCTTTAACCTTTTCACTCTTTTGCCTGTGCTTGGTTTGTTGTCTCTGCACCTTTGTAAAAGAATGTTGCCTAGAACCTGAAATATACACAATAGCCCTGTTCTCAAGGTTCTGACATTTGAAGGTATAACATGTTTCCATTCATACAGAGATAGGAAGTTGCAGAACAGAGAATAATATTTGTCTTGTTGGAGGTTTACAGGAACATTGTGACTAGACCTACATGGAAAGCTGTAACAACAAAGGATTCCTGTACCAGGAAGTTTGAAATAACCAGCCAAATTCCCTCCCTTTTTAGACAAGCCTGAATTCTAATTCAGGTAAAATGGTTCTCTGGGACACTAGTGCACCATCTTCTTGGTCTGCTGACTTTCTGAATAAAATTGCCATTCCTTGCCCCAACAGTTTGTCTCTTGATTTATTGACTTGTCATATGGCAAACACTGTGAGCTTGGACTCAGTAACAATAGAGGTTAATGACCTAAATTTCTTATACTAAAGAGACTGTGCTAATATTTGTAGGTACAATGACTATTATCCTTCTATGTGTACACGTGTGTGTGTATGATTTGACTATATGAGCTAAAATCAAACTTCCAGCCAAAATCAAAGTGATTCAATATAATGTGGAGTGTACAGGTTTAATGCTACTCTTATCAAAATCCCAGAAAGACTTTTTGTACATTTAGACAATATTATTCTAAAATTTATTCAGTAAAGCTAATGAGATATAATAGCTAAACAATTTTTATAAAGAGGAATAAGGCATGAAGAGTAAGTCCACCTGATTCCTGGACTTGCTTTTATAGCTACAGTTATCGAGACTTTGTGATATTGGCAGAAAAAAAAATATATATATCAATCAATAGAACAGAATAGAGAGCCCAGGAATAAACACAAAAAATATACACACAACTGATTTTTGACAACTGTGGGGAAAAAAAGCAGTTCAAGGGAGGAACTATAATCTTTCCAACAAAAGGTACTGGAACAATTGGACATCCAGAAGCAGAAAATTAAACCTCAACCTAAGTCTCAAGTCTCATATAAAAATTGATTCAAAATGGAATGACCGAAAAGCAAAACTTAAAATTATGAAATAAGAAATTGGAAAAAATCAGTTTCTAAGGTTAGGTTAAACACACACACACACACACTTTTGGCCAATAGCTTGATCCATAAAGGGAATATTATAGATAGGAATTATCAGATTTAAAAATGTTCTCTGGAAAACATTGTCAAGAATTAAAAATAAATAGCTAAAGACTGGGTGAAAATATTTGCAAATCACATATATTCAGGTAAAGATTGATCCTAGACTGCATAAGGGACTCTCAAAACTCTACTGTAAAACAAATTAAAAATCCGATTAGGAATGGGTAAAATAATGGATAGACATTTCAGCCAAGAGGACTTACAGTTGGAAAATAAACCCGTTAAAAACATACTAAACTTCATCAGCTATTAAGAAAATACAAATTTAAACCAAAATTAGCTATTATTGTGCACCTGTCACAATGATTACAGTAAAATCCAGGGACACTACTAAATGATGATAAGGATGAGAAAAACTGGGTCTCTTGTTTTCCTTGTAGGAGTGTAAATGGTACAGCCACCTGGAAAACAGCTTGCTGTGTCCTAAATATGTAAACATGTAACTATCATGTAATTCAGCAATTGTACTCTTAGGCATTTTATCCCAGAGAAATGAAAATTTATGTTTACCCAGATTACATACAGGGATATTTATAGCAGATTTATTTGTAATAGCCCCCAAATTAGAAACAACCCAGGAATTCTTCAGTGAGTGAATGGTTAAACAAACTTGGTGTATTCATACCATGGAAAAGTACTTAGTAATAAACAGGAACAAGCTGTAATATACACAATTAGCTAGATGAATTTCCAGATATTTCTGCTGAGTGAATAAAGCCACTCCCCAAAGTTTACATACAGTAAGATTCCATGTATAGAACATTCTTGAAATGGAAAAAGGATGATTGCTTGCCAAGGGTAAAAAGAGACTGACTGTTCTAGGGAAGTCGATCTGGTATAAAAAGGCAAACTGAGGAAGACTTCTGTGGTGAATCTGTCCGTTGTATTTCTGTACCAATGTTAATATCCTGTTTATCATATTGTGAGATAGCTTTGCAAAAAGTTAGCATACAGCAAATCTGGGTAAAGGATAAACAAGATCACACCATATTATTTCTTTCAATTACATGCATATATACAATTATTTAAAAACTTTAATTTATTAAAAATGAAATTTTGGAGAGGCAGATTAATCTCAATTTTCTACCCAAATTTATGTGAAAAGTGAATGACAGTTTAACATATAATTGTAATCTCTTATTGGAAGTGCTTACAAAAAGGCTGAGTGATCAACTCTTAATGATAGGATGGAAGGGAGCCATCAAAAGGGTGAAATGTTATACAAGGAAAATTTTGACCTTTACAATGACCTAGGCCTTACAGTGGCTTCTATGCCAAGGTGAGAAATTATGCAATAGGAAATATTATACTATACAATGTTTGGGAATAGCTGTGCTGAAGACCAATACAAGAAAAAGTAAGACAGATTATATCCTAATACAGACTAACAGAATTCACATCCCTTTTCATAGTTGTGAAAAGTTTAATAGTTTCATAGCTTCATGACCTTAGTTGTGATTTAAGGAGCAAGGTTTCATTCTCCAGTCTTTTTGCATATTCTATCTATTGGTTAGTGCCAAATCCTAACAGTAGAATTCTATTTCTTATGTCATTGGGATCGTTTTAGAATTTGGTTTCCCACAGCCATATGAAACAACTGAAATCAAAACCAAAACAAAACAACATTAAAATTCTCTAAAGTTCAAGTTTCTTGGCCATATGCCAAATCTTCAGAAGTTTTCACAAGCGGAGAAAAGAATATAAACATCAATAAGCATCAAAACTCTACTAGATATGCCTCTATAAACTGAACACCTAGATAACAAGGTCAAGGACACTTTCATGTCTTTGTAAACCAGGGATGCAAGTGGGGATACTATCACATAGATATTCTATAAGATTAATTACCACAGACTTCACAAGTTCAACAAAATAAATGGGAAAATTTGAAGGACATAGTGTGAGTAAATTGAAGAGCAAGAGGTAGAAACTGCAAGGGGATCTAGACTGTAGTGAGAAAAGTCATCATCATCATTTCATCCATCTTGATGGTAACAAAAATAATCCAGGAAACTTACAACTTAAATTGTGATTTTATTGGCCCTCACTAATTATATTAGTTTAAAATTGTTTACTTATATACCTGTTAGATTGAATCCTAGCAACTTTATGGATGTACTGTTGGTGGAAGAACTCCACTATAGGTTCTGAGACATGTTCCTGCTGATCACACCAAGAGTACAAGGTCTTGAGCACTTTTACCCAAGTCATTTCTCGGGATTGCATTTGCAGCAAGCAACCTTGAGGAATAAGATAACATCTTCCTCTGGTTAAAAAAAAAAAAAGGCATACTTTCTTAACACTTACTGTAAAGCTAATGAGTCTCTCAATCTGTGTTTACCACGTTGGTACATCCATACCATGAATAGTACTCAGCAATAAAAAGGAATGAACTATGATACATGAGACCCACTGCACATGCACTATCTGCTTTGCATCACTCCCATAGGACTGAAGGATCAATGGGAATCAATGCAGATTTTATGCTGTGCTTGTTGTTGTGCTTATAAGTAATAAAGGCATTTGTCTCTAACCCTGGAATCTGTGTCATATGCCAGCATCCTTAAAACTGTGATAAACTAGTTTATTACCTTGTAAGTAAGGTAAAATAGAATCCCAGGCACTGAGCTGTATTTTTTTCCCCTGAGAGTTATGAATCTATGTGATTCCCTAATTTAAATGATACATAGTACTAAAAATGTGTCCCTTTGGTACTCAGTTTTAAACACTTAAGAATAAGGAGCAAGTATACTGTAATAGGGGCTTCACAGGTGGCTCAGGGGTAAAGAATCCTCCTGCCACTGCAGGACACACAAGAAATGTGGGTTTGGTAAGATTCCTTGGAGGAAGAAATGGTGATTCACTCCAGTATTCTTGCTTGGAAAATTCCATAGACAGAGGAGCCTGGTGGGCTACAGTCCATGGGTCACAAAGAGTTGGGCATGACTGAGTGAGTAAGCGTGTATTGAGCTTGCATTCTGTAATAGTCCTTCACGTGAATCATTTAATGGAGTTTTACAGAGCACTTATATATAACAAAATAAACACCTTCATTCAATTTTAAAGAAGAATCATTTGATATTTTGAAATCCTATCCTTAAAATTAAAATAGTATGAAAAATGTGGAGCATTTTGAATTATATTTAATAAGATGGATGTTTTAAAACTTTGTTAAATTCTCTTTCTCCAGCCATAATAAGTATTCAAAAGGTTTTAAAAATTAATTTATTGATACCATAATGACTTAGCATTGTTGACAGTTTCAGTAAATGGTCTACTAATAGTGACATGCAGGAGGAATTTGTACAGTTTTGAACATAAGTACAATAGGACGTCTGTTTGCAAAGTCACTAAAATATAGGTGTGTCATGAATGACAAGATTTTTATTGATATCCTATAATGATCTGTAGGATGTTCATTCAACAAATAACCAAAAATAAACATCTTTGATACTACCATTGTATTTCAGATTTATCTTCTTTATTCCATCACTTAATACCTTCATCTAGCTATTATTATCTTTCTCCTGGTCTATTTTAATTGCTTCCTGAGTGTTCTACATTCAACCTCTTTTCCCTACAAGTTATTCTGTACAAACTAACCAGAGTGTAATTTTCCTGATTAAAAGCACTGAGGATTTCCCATTGCATTTAGAGTGAAATTCAAACTTTTTTCTCTGCCAAGTGATTTGACTGCTAGTACATATGTCCTTGGTTGTTGTTGAGTCACTAAGTCATATCTGACTCTTTGCGACCCCATGGACTGTAGCTGTCAGGCCCCTCTGTCCATGGAATTTCCAGCCATGGAATACTGGAGTGCGTTGCCATTTCCTACTCCAGGGGATCTTCCTGATTCAGGGATCGAACCTGCATCTCCCTTGTCTCTTGCATTGCAGGTGGATTCTTCACCACTGCACCACCTGGGAACCCTAGTACCCATGTCTCATATAGTTCCTTTTTTATTATGGATGGTTCTTGGGTTTCTGAGCTAGCTTAACACATGAAAGGAACTGCTGGACAGACAAACCTTAGGGTTATACGAGGAAATGCTGTTACCCATATCATTTGAAGTAGGCAACATCCTACACCAAAATGGATTCAGAGAGATATTTTTAAAAAGTTAAAATAGTACAATATTTCCATTATAACTCTTCCAGTCTGTTTCCATCATTATGGCTATACAAGTAACTAATATCATGAGGTTAGGAGTTTCTGATCCTAAAATATCCAGAGACCTTGCTTCATTCTGGTATGTTAAAAAAAAAAAAAAAAACTGCTATATCCACCAAAACATTTTGCTTCACAAGCAACAGAACTTAAAGCTATCAATGGGATTACTTGAGATGTGAGAATTCACCTGGACAATCTAAAACAATTTTTCAGGGCATTAAAAAGAACAGAAGAAAAATATGTTATTTAAATGTTTAATTATTCATTCATAGCTATTTATTCACATAGGACTTAGAAGAAAAGGGGACATTGGAAGATTCAAAAGTTTTCAAAATTGCTAGACCTCCATCTAATTAATATATCTTTCCATTATTATTAACTTATTCTAGCGTATTTATTATTAAAATTATTATTGTGTGAAATGGTGACATTGAAAATGACATATTTGTGAGACACTGGATAGATAATAAAAAGATAAATTTTAGAAAGCAAGAGTGATTTCCAGATGATTTTTGACTAAGACTGATAGCTTCATCTCCTATTCAAGGGGACAGAAAAGTAAAAAACTCAATTTTTAATGTCAACAAGAACTCATAAATTAACTCAGCCATAAAACTTAACTAGAGTTTCTCTGGTGGCTCAGATAGTAAAGAGTCTGCCTGCAACACAAAAGACCTGGATTTGACCCTTGGGTTGGGAAGATCTCCTGGAAAGGGAATGGCCCACTCCAGTATCCTTGCCTGGAGAATCCCATGGACAGAGGAACCTGGTGGGTTACAGTCCATAGGGTCACAAAGAGTCAGACTTGACCGAGCAACTAACACTTTAAAACCTAACTCTCTGTTATGAATCAATAAATTCCCAGTAGTATTTAAGCTAGTTTGAAATTGTCCTCTTTTCTTCTCCTTTTTATTACTACTTAAAACAGCAAAACTAATGTTCTGAAGTAGGAGCTTGCCAGGTGGAGAAGAGAGAATAGCATGCATTGAGAAAAGTTGTAAAAGGAGCTGGATTGTCTTGGAAATGGTGATAAATACGAAGTTCACTGGAAAAGAAGTGAGGGGGCTGGAAGGCTGGAATATGGAGTCTGAAAAGTGACCTGAATCAAGATTATTGATTGAAACTATTTAATCAGTCTTTTACATGATCAACTCAGGAATTGTCTTGTTGTCAGAAGGACAAGGTGAGTTGGGCTAGGAAACAATGGTATGTATATATATATATATATATATATATATATATATATAAAACTGCTGAAAGTTTAGCAAACTATCACTATTTTATGTCATTTTCACTATTTATTTATCTATGTAATTTATCATCACCCAGAGAATCAAAAGTGCTCATTCTCTCCAATATGTAACTTCTTTCTCAACCTCTCCCCACCAACCATTGTCATTGTCAGACTGGTAATTTCAAATCTGAAAACTTGATACATTAAAATATTATATGTGCATCCAGTTAATCTTGAGAGATGACAGATAGTGATTTAATATAAAAACTACATGATTTCTCAGTGATTGTTCATTTTGGATGAAAGTCAGGATTACCACATGTAAAATTAGATATGTATCACTTTTTAAAACCTGCATAAATAAACCTATGTATATGAGGATATTATGCATTTCTGATTCAAGTATGTGTATAAGGATATTATGCATTTCTGATTCAAAGCTGGATTTAGAAAAGGCAGAGGAACCGGAGATCAAATTGCCAACATCCATTGGATCATAGAAAAAGCAAGAGAGTTCCAGGAAAACATATACTTCTGCTTTATTGACTATGCCAAAGTCTTTGACTGTGTGGATCACGACAAACTGGGAAAAATCTTTAAAGAGATGGGAATACCAGACCACCTTACTTGCCTCCTGAGAAATCTGTATGAAGGTCAAGAAACAACAGTTACAACTGGACATGAAACAATGGACTGGTTCCAAATTGGGAAAGCAGTATGTCAAGGCTGTATATTGTCACTCTGCTTATTTAACTTACATGCAGAGTACACCATGTGAAATGCCAAGTTGGAATCCAGATTGCTGGGAGAAATATCAATAACCTCAGATATGCAGATGACTCCACCCTTTTGGCAAAAAGCAAAGAAGAACTAAAGAGCCTCTTCATGAAAGTGAAAGAAGAAAATGAAAAAACTGGCTTAAAACTCAAAATTCAAAAAGCTCAAATCATGGCATCCAGTCCCACCACTTCTGGCAAATAGATGGGGAAACAATGGAGACAGTGACAGACTTTATTTGGGCGAGGTGGGCTCCAAAATCACTGCAGATGGTGACTCAGCCATGAAATTAAAGACACTTGCTCCTTGCAAGAAAAGCTATGACCAACTTAGACAGCATAGCAAAACGTAGAGACATAATCTTGCCAACAAAGATCAGTCTAGTCAAAGCTATTGTTTTTCCAGTAGTCATGTATGGATGTGAGAGTTGGACCATAAAGAAATCTGAGGATCAAGGAATTGATGCTTTCAAACTTTGGTGTTGGAGAAGACTCTTGAGAGTCCCTTGGACTGCAGGGAGATCAAGCCAGTGCATCATAAAGGAAATCAGTCCTGAATATTGATTGGAAGAACTGATGCTGAAGATGAAACTCCAATACTTTGGCCACCTGATGTGAAGAACTAATTCATTAGAAAAGACCCTGATGCTGGGAAAGATTGAGGGCAGAAAGAGAAAAAGATGACAGAAGATGGGATATTTGAATGGCATCACCAACTCAATGGACATGAATTTGATCAAGCTCTGGGAGTTGGTGATGGACAGGGAAACCTGGCATGCGGCAACCCATGGGGTCACAATCAGATGTGTCTATGCGACTGAACTGAACTGATGCACTTCTGACTATTCACTTCCTTAATTCAAATATTCAAAGTGAGTAGGAATCCCAAGAAACTATAAGAAATTCTAACAGGACATTAGAGACTGCTGCTGCTGCTAAGTCACTTCAGTCGTGTCCAACTCTGTGTGACCCCATAGACGGCAGCCCACCAGGCTCCCCCATCCCTGGGATTTTCCAGGCAAGAACACTGGAGTGGGTTGCCATGCCCTTCTCCAATGCATCAAAGTGAAAAGTGAAAGTGAAAGTGAAGTCGCTCAGTCGTGTCCGACTCTTCGTGACCCCATGGACTGCAAGCTACCAGGCTTCTCCATCCATGGAATTTTCTAGGCAAGAGTACTGGAGTGGGGTGCCATGGCCTTCTCCGAGAGACTATATTATACTATAAAACTAAGTGAAATTCTCTGAAACCTAAGACAAAAAAACATGAAGTAGAAGACAAACTAGAAGAGCAAACCTTTGCAGGTATATATTCATCAAAATATGACAGTGAAAGTACAAGACCCAGTACAGGAAAACTGAGTTATAGCTATAAGCGCAGCAAAGGGTTTGAATGTGTTTCTCATCCCATACTTCTCATTCTATCTGTTCAAAAATATTCTTTATACTTAACAGGTGATGTTTTCCTATAATTAGTTTTTTACTAACCATTAACAAGTCAAAAAATTTAGAATGTTTCAAAAATACCATATTGTTCAGATATAATGTAGACTGTGATAGTTTGAATATTAGATAACAATGCTATTATTTTTCTTAAATAAATTAATAAATTAACAACGTATTAATAACAACCATGGTATGTTAGAACATAACATTACTTTTAGAATAAATAAAATATAGTGCTCAAATTCAATAAAATATACTTATAATTAAATATGGTGTAGATTATCAGATTTAAATTAATATATATATAATTAGTCAGAAACTTATTTATAGATGGCTAATAGGTAATATGATAAATGTGCATAGGATAGTAAATTGAATGATGCTTCCAAAATTAGTTACATCCTTTTAGAGCTGAATGGAATGAAAAAAACTGTTCTTGATCTTTGCACCATTATTTTAGAAAATATGAAATCTGGAATATAAAATATCTTTTTTTTTAGCTAAAATGAGCAAATTGTCCTTTAATTCCCATTTAAATTTAAATGAATGACTTTAATTTTTGATTCACTGCTTCATAATATAGAATTCACAATGACTCACTATTTATAGTTCCTCTCAGGCAAATAAGCCTGTCTAATTTTATGATACAGATTATCTGTAGTGGCTATATGCATCAGCATGGGTAGGTTTATTTCAATATTAATGACTCTAAATTCTTAAAATAAGTTTATTTCCTACTAGGACTATATAAGAAATATATGGGTCACCAACGAAGTTCTGCTAATCTGAACTCAGACACATTTTAAAACATACTTCCAAAATCATCTCAGCAGTAGGAATAAAGATGGTAAGTCTTGTTCTGAATCTTAAAGCTACAGTCTAGAATTGACACTTCTAACCTTTCACTTGGGAAAAATAGTCACACGACTATATTTAACTTCAGAGGGGGCACACAGGAACAATTCTTCCAAATAATAAATATGACTTATTTTCCAACTTTAGTGAGATATAGTTGAAATATAATGTTGTGTTATTTTAAATTAGAAAATATTGATACACATTCTTTGCAAAATTATTACCATGATACATTAACTAAAGTGTACCTCACATCACATAATTACTGTTTCTTTTTTTATGGTGAGAACATTTACTATCTTTTAGAAACTTTCAAGTTCATGATACAGTATTATTAACTATAATCACTATGCTGTACATTAGATTCTCAGGACTTATTCATCTTATAACTGCAAGTCTGTAACTTTGACCAATATCTCTCCATTTCCCCCACCCTCCAAACCCTAGTTACCACTGTTCTAGCCTCTGTTTTTGAGCTCTATTTTTTTAGATTCCACATATAAGGGATACCTTGCAGAATTTGTCTTTCTCCATCTGACTTATTTCACTTATAATGTCTTTAAGGTCCAATTTTTGTTGCAAAGGGAAGAATCTCCTTCTTTGTAATGACTCAATAATATATATATATATATATATATATATATATATATATATCACTTTTTTATCCATTCATCTGTTAATTTTTTTTTTCATTCATCTGTTAATTGACTCTTACGTTGTTTCCATATTTAGGCTACTGTGAGTAATGCTGTAACGAACATGGGATTGCATATAACTCATTGGTTTCTGTTTTCATTTCCTTTGGACATATGCCCAGAAGTTTTGGGCATTGCTTAAACATATGGTAGTTCTATTTTTAATTTTTTGAGGATCCTCCAAATTTTTTTTTTTTTTTTTTTTGCTATGCAGTGCAGCATGTGGTATTCTAGTTGCTCAACCAGGGATTGAACACATGTACCCTGCAGTGGAAGCTTAGAATCCTAACCACTGGACCACCAGGACATTTCCAAGGAACCTCCAGATTATGTCTCATAGTGGCTGCACCAATTTACATTCCCACCAGCAGTGAACATGGATTCTCTTCTTTTATACCCTCTCCAATACATGCTATTCTATCTTTTTGATGATAGTCATTCTAACAGGTGTGAGGTCATATCTCATTGTGTTTTTGATTTGCATTTCCCTGATGGTTATGACCAACCTAGATAGCATATTGAAAAGCAGAGACATTACATTGCCAACAAAGGTCCGTCTAGTCAAGGCTATGGTTTTTCCTGTGGTCATGTATGGATGTGAGAGTTGGACTGTCTAGTCAAGGCTATGGTTTTTCCTGTGGTCATGTATGGATGTGAGAGTTGGACTGTAAAGAAGGCTGAGTGCCGAAGAATTGATGCTTTTGAACTGTGGTGTTGGAGAAGACTCTTGAGAGTCCCTTGGACTGCAAAGAGATCCAACCAGTCCATTCTGAAGGAGATCAGCCCTGGGATTTCTTTGGAAGGAATGATGCTAAAGCTGAAACTCCAGTACTTTGGTCACTTCATGCGAAGTATTGGCTCATTGGAAAAGACTCTGTTGCTGGGAGGGATTGGGGGCAGGAGGAGAAGGTGACAAGGGAGGATGAAATGGCTGGGTGGCATCACTGACTCGATGGACATGAGTTTGAGTGAACTCCGAGAGTTGGTGATGGACAGGGAGGCCTGGTGTGCTGCAGTTCATGGGGTTGCAAAGAGTCGGACACGACTGAGCAACTGAACTGAACTGAACTGAACTGATGGTCAGTAGTATCGAGCACCTTTCCATGTTCCTGTTAGCCATTTGTGTGTCTTATTTGGAAAAATATGTACTCACTATCTCTGCTTATTTTAAAAATATAAATATTTGGGGTTTTTTGCTATTGAGTTTTTTTAATATATTTTGCATATTAACTGCTTATCATATGGATGATTTATAAATATTTCTTTCCCTCTGCTTTTTCATTTTGTTATTGGCTTCCTTGCTGCACAGAAGCTTTTTAGTTTGATGTACTCCCACTTGTTTAAATCCAAGGCATCATTGTTAAGACCAATATCAGGAGCTTATCTTTATAGTTTATTCTAGGAATTGGATTAATTTTAAAATTATTTTTTTTGTCTTGTAAGAACTCATCACTATAACAACTCATTATTATACTTTAATAACTACAGACTGTCTTGCAAAAAAGTCATTCTGAGTCAATGACACATCTAGCTCCTTAGAAGGCAGAAAGAGAGCAGGGTGGTCAAAGGAAGACCAAATACGTCAAATGTGCTTAGAAAAGATTATTCAGCAGAATTTAAGCTAGTTCTGAGATTAATTATTGAATCAGATCAGGAACCTTAAATGGATAGTCAACCAAATTTAAGCCAAACACTTAGGTTTAAGAAAATATTGTTTGTCAAATGAAAATTTGACACTGGGTAATCATAATAAACAAACTGGCCAGAGGTAGCCTGTAGTCAGGGACTACAGGTAGGGACTCTGAGCAGGATGAACAAAAAAAGAGACAGTTGGGAAGACATTGGAACAAGCAGCAGCATAATGACATGATTAAACATAACATCTCACATAAGGTTATCAGAAAAAATTCAGGAAACTCAGTTTAATTTAAATTTTAAATAATGAATAATTTCTAAAAAATTATAAATATATCTCAAATATTGCAAGAGACATACTTATACTAAAAACATATTCACTTGTGTATGAAATTGAATTTTAACTAAACATCTGAACATGTTTTTTTTTTTGCTAAATCTTACATCTTTAATCACACAACAAATTACAATATAATTACTTTGTTCATAGCAGGGTAAAGTCTGCACTGAATGTATATTGGATTTATTTTTTAAGTAGGTGTTCAGTATATATATATATATATTTTTTTTTAGTGAGTGCCCAAATTGTGAATTACTTGTCCTAATCTTCACAGTTCAGTCCATAGGAAACTTTCTTGGAGCTGAATATAAGTAGAGTTCTTCAACCTAGAGTATGTATCTTTAAGGATAGTACTAATTTAGATTTTAGTCACTAGGTGAAAATGAAAGCCTAGGTGAGGCTGGAGTTGAATCAGTAAATTTATCTAATAAGAGCAATATTTTATTAATATCAATTTACATTTTAATTTGATATTTAAAATAATTAAGAACAATCTTTGATAGATTGGGACAATGTACCTATCATAGTACAGGTTAGACTACACACTATTTTTTTTTATTGCTTTTAGTATTTTTTGTTTTTATATGCTATTACACAAAAACAATATATAAGACAATTTATTGTTTTTGTGCCAATTTTTAGATAAACAGCATGTGAAAATCTCTCAGTCATGTCCTATTCTTTGCAACTCCATGGACTGTAGCCTGCCAGGCTCTTTTGTCCATGGAATTCTCCAGGCAAGAACACTGGAGTAGGTTGCTCTGCCCTCCTCCAAGGGATCTTCCCAACCCAGGGATCAAATCCAGGTCTCCCAAAGTACAGGTGGATTCTTTACTGTCTGAGACACCAGGGAACTCCTTTCAATATTTTTATTTTTAAACTCACAATTTCTTTAAAACAGAAAATGTTCTGCTCATAAAATTGCATCAATATCATAATATTGACTATAACTTGGTATTGTAAAGTATAAAATATTTTAAATGTAACATCTGTAATTTGCAAATTTTAGTATTAAAATTAAATTATCTAAATATAATCACTCATCTCTTATATTGAACTAAATAGGAATTTTCTCCAGTGTTAATTATTTTATGAAAATCAATTTTATTTTTCCCCATTTAGAGAACATTTCCTTTAGACTACATTTATAATTACTTAAATTTATGTACTAATAAGAAAATGTGCAGAGGCTTTTCACATTTTATAATTAATAACTGTAGATTTAAATTTTATGTCACATTTAAATGTCAAAAATCTAATATTCCAACAAGTATATTCTTAGTGAACTTTCAATATCATATTTATAAATCCTGAAGAAAAGTCTTTCTTATATTGATACACTATATATGTTGTATATGGTCACTTTATGTATTCTATACATATATAAATTTTCAAATAGAAAATTTTTAAAAATCATTTTTTAAATGATTGCTTATCCATATAAAATTACTTAAGTTTTGTGGTAATATTAGAAGGCATATGAAATAAGTTACTGCTTTTTTTTTTATGATCACAAAGAGGCTACTATTTTTTTATTGGCAACTCAATCTCTCTCTATATATACAATATTGCATAAATTTTAAGTGGATTGACAATTATAGTAACAATACAAATTCATGAGCATTTACATAAAGCTGCTGCTGTAGGTTTTGTTGCATTTTGTGCCAGGTACCTTAGTAAATATGACAAACATAAAGGAATTCAGCTACTTTAATTCATAAGAACAGGCTTTCAAAAGAAGCAAATATGTCATCTCATAGACTATTTAATAAGTCAAATCCAGGAAAACTGATAACTAAAGAACAAAAGGAACACTGTTAAAGAAAGGGTGATGATAAAAATGTTAGGTTAAAATATTAGGCTTAAAATTTTAGCAATTGCACTTAGGATCCAGAAAGTGTACACACACTGGGAATTACAAGAAAAGATCTCCATGTTCTGCTTCACAATTACTATCATGTTCTGAAAGAACAATTCTGGGTTGCTACAGTGTCCTCTTCCCTGCTAATATAAACTACTCTTCTAAGTCCTAGTGAAACAAGGTGATAATTCACATAAATGGGTTTTAAAATAAGATTCTTCTCATCCAAAAGAAAAGAAAGCTAAATATCCTCTCCAAATTACAAGGAAATCTAATAAAAATGCTGACCAAATAAAGAAGCCCGATCATCCATTTACCTCCACTGACCACCTCAGAGCACAGAACCGGTGTGGCACCTACAAGAGAGGAAGTGTGTGTGGTCCTCACTCTGCCCCTACCCAGCCTGCAGTGTTTGGGGGAGCAAAAGCCCTTCAGCATCCCTGGGGTTTTATTCCCCAGGTAAAGATTGAGGGAGTGGATTAGATGGCTTTTAAGAGAACTTCCTACTTTTTTTTTTTTAGGCCTTGACATGTAGCTTGTTGGGATCTTATTTCTTTGACCAGGGATTGAACCCATGCCCCTTGCAGTGGAAGCATCCAATCTTACTTACTGGATCACCAAGGAAGTCCCTTAAGAGACTCCAAGAGAAAGGATCCAAGTCAGCTTGACATCTCACCTGTGGGCAGACACTTAGGGCGGCAAAAGAAATGGACTTAAAAACAGTTGGGTGAAATATTTACCTTCTGATCTCATCTTTTGGAACTATTGGGTACTAGAGTTCAAGAAATCTTTGTTCAATATTTAATCTAATGGCTGGATTGCTACAGAGTAATAAGGAAACAAGGCATCTGACACTGAAATTTTGGATAAAAAATGTAGGAACACTATGCCAAGTCTGGAGAAAAACAGTGCACCATCACATGACACCAGGAATCAAGACTTCCTGCCTCTGAATTTTAAGTCATTAATCTTCATGGGAGATGCACCTTCAACTCTTTGAAAAGATCCACCAACTCATAACTGTTAAGAATATGTTTTCTGAAATCCTCCCATTAAAGCAATTGCCATGGAACTAGTTCTAACAGAAAGGATGCAGAAAGGAGAATTTAGCTTTTTCTTTACAGATCAGAAAGATTACCCAAAATGGATTCTCATTTTCTGTCCCATATTAAGAACAAAAGTATCAGTTCTTCTGGAATCTAACATACTGGCTTCATTCTCAAATGCATCACTTTATTCTCCTTGTAAGGAAGCCATACATTACACACCTTAACCACATGACAGCCACATGATTTCTTCAATAAGCCTTAGAGCTTCCACGGCTCTCCTGGGGCCTGCAGTCCAAGTAGTTCTGAGGAATCAAATGTTAAAGCTTTCTCCATAGCAACAAGTTCCTTTGATATGTGGGTTACTGAACACAAAGTCACTGGATAATTTGTCTTCAACATAGTCCATTTCTGTTTTTAACAGTTTGTTAGCTGTGCTTTCTTCTCAATGAACACTCTGACGCCATCTTGAATAACTTCTTCATCAGAGTCTCCTTTTATCTTTGTATATTTAAAGGTTCAGGATGGGGAACACATGTATACCTGTGGCGGATTCATTTTGATATTTGGCAAAACTAATACAATTATGTAAAGTTTAAAAATAAAATAAAATTAGAAAAAATAAAAATAAATAGAAAAAAAAAAAAAAAGTGTAGGAAAGGACATTACAACCCCTGATTCAGACATCAACATGTTCAGGCTTATCTTTAAGAAGTCATTTTATCTTCTTTACGGCTGAAGGTGTCAGGATTTGGGCGGCCCAGCGGTGGGGGTGGCTGCTACTTCCTCTTGCTCACAGGTGGGACCCTGGCCCAGATGAAGGAAGCTGACATCCTCGCCATCCTGTGCCCCATTGTCTAGGGCCGGAGCTCCGCAGTCTCAACCTCTCTCCATGGACAGCGCGGGCACACTGTAAAATAAGTAACTTTTATTTCACCACAAAACCTAATACAAAATTCATGTTAATTGTTGTTTAAACATTTGATAGAATGCAACAGACTTGAACATCTATTTTTAAGAGTATTTTGGAGGAAAGGCCAGCAGTATCTGAAGTAATTTGCTCCTGTGCTCGCTCTTGTGCTATCAATCAGAAATCATCCTTGTTTAAAACCAGAGACTGCAAAATTATGTGATTATGTGACCCAGAGACCACACTGAAGGCCCATTTACTTTCTATAACCTTTAAACAAATTTAAACAAATGACTGAAAGTCCCATTCATCTTTAAAGAACCACTTAGCGTGTGTTAAGTTGCTTCAGTTGTGTCCAACTCTTTATGACCCCATGAACTATGGCTCACCAGGCTCCTCTGTCCATGGGGATTCTCTAAGCAAGAATACTGGAGTGGGTAACCTATCCCTTCTCCAGGGGATTTCCTAACCCAGGGACTGAACCCATATCTCTTATGTCCCCTATATTGAGAGGCAGGTTCTTTACCACCAGTGTGACCTGGGAAGCCCCCAAAACTACAGGGTAGTAAGAGAAAATCAGTGATTGCCAAGGGTGGGATGGGGGAGAAATGAAGAACCACCTAAAGTATATTCGAAACCACTCGGCTTTGTGCATGAAAAGCCCATAGATTTAAACATATATTTCACTTTTGCAGGCAATAGTAATATTATGGCAAAAAAGAGATATGCATTGAATGTAAATATGAAGAGTTTTTCTTGCCTTGTTTTGAATATGGTCAATAGGAATAAATAGGATTTTCCATAGTTCTGATAAGTAGCACCTTACTGCTTATAATTGGGATTACAGAAAGAACATATACAGGGATGGGAGAATTAGTAACAGACCTGAAAAAGGTGAATATACCAGGAACTCTACCAGATTTCCATTATATTGCTGGTTACAGCCTTTCCTACCCTCTTTCTTCCTTTACCTGAAAATCATCTTATTTTTTAGGATTCAGTGTTGACATTACTTCATCTAGTCCTACAACCTTTAAGACTAGGATAGGGTCTGTAATTATTAAACTCATAATGCCTTGGGTTTTTATTATGTATGACCCACTATACTGATCACATCATATTATATTGTCTTTTTTCAAAGGACAGCATTTCCTCTTCAGTGTCTCCTGCTTAAGCTGCATGGTGTTTATTTTATTGCAGGGATGTAATAATATTGAATAAATGAATGATTATAAATCAGTCTAGCAGAACTCAGTTGACTGAACTAACAAACATAACTTTATAAAAGTCTGAATTGGAAAGTAATGATAGTAAAATAGTCCTTAAAAAGAGGTTACAATGGGGGAAGAACACAGTTTCAGAGACTAGTTAAAGGTTAAGGTTTTGACTGATATGGACTTTCTATGGTTTCAGAGATCACAGAAAGTCCTCAGGAGAATTTTCTTTTATCCTAATCTGACTTTTTTTGTCTTCAGTTTGGACAATACCTCTTCAAGGCCCTTGATCTGAAACTCCAATCCCTTCTCTTTAATAAGAAATACCCTGTTTGGAAATTCCTTGTAGGATCTGTGCAATGGCCCAAATTTGAGCTGTACAAAATCAAGAAACATTCAATATTATAATGTCTGATCCTGAGTTTCACAGTTATTGTGGTGAGGCAGGAGTAGAAATGGGGTAAGAAAGATAAATTCTTGCTATCTCATGAGTCAGAGAAATGCTTTTTTCTTTTTTTTTTAATTCAAGCATCCTTTTCAATACTCTCTGTAGGCTATAGAACTACTAATTCTTTACTACTGATGTATTGGCCTCCCTGGTGGCTCAGTGGTAAAGAATTTGCCTGCAATGCAGGAGCTGCAGGAGATGCAGATTAAATTCCTGGGTTGGGAAGATCCCCTGGAGGAGGGCATGGCAATCCACTCCAGTATTCTTGTCTGGAGAATCCCATGAACAGAAGAGCCTGTGGGCTACAGTCCATAGGGTCACAAAGAGTAGGACAAGACTGAAGAGACTTAGTATACATTCATGCACTGATGTATTAAAATAATAATCTAGTAATAGTAACTTTCATTGCAAGGACAAACATCAGTTTTTAAGAGACAGTGAAACATTAGCTCATAATGACCAAACTCACTCCTTTAATAGGATATCTTCTTTGTTTGTCTTTGAAACCATTTTGTTCTCTTGAAAGTTTTATTTCCTATTCTTCCTATGGCTTAGAAGTATCATAAAAGAAATATATAAGACTTTAATATTACTTTTATTGGGTCTTAGAGATGTACTGTAATTTATTCTGTCCTTTTGTGCCAAAGTCTTCAAGAGAAAGGAAAGAAATGATGGTGATTATCAAAACACGCCACCTTTGATCTATAGATACACGGTTAAACACCTGTCTGTCATTATTAGATCTAATAGCATATAGGAATGTAGGGAAAAAAAAGTTTGGAAAAAGAAAAAATGAAAATTCATATCTCTTGGTATTTCAGATAATTTTATTCCATCAGGATTCCCAAAGGTAAATGGTTTGTAGGGTCCCTCATGGAGTGTGGAGGAAAAATTTACATTATTTTTCAATTGGACCTCTATCGCCAGACTTTATGGGATAAGATCACGTATGTCCAGTTTTTCATGGTGCTTTGACAAAATAAGGGCCTCTGTAAGAAACATGAAACTAGTTCATATCTTGCTCTCCCAATATTGAAATCTCAGTCTGAGGATCCTTTTGAATTCCTCTGCCAAGAGTAGCTATCTCTCCTAAGTACCGACACTTTCTATGCTTTCAGATTCTTCACCTCCCTATTAGGTGCTTCTTCCTTTTCCCAGCGGATGAATACCTTCTTGGACTCTCCCAACTCTGTCTCTCTGTATGCCTCCTGACAAAAACTAGTCCAATGCACACTCAAAGCAGCACAACAGACCCTGGAATCAATGAGCTATTCTCCCTTTGGGATGTCCCCAAAGGAGGGAGTGGACTGACCACAGTACTTACCCTTCTCTTCCTCAGATCTATGATTGCTCCGAGGGTTTGAGGAAAGATCCCATCCAAGGGACTCTTGAACTTTGTTCAGGGAATATTCCACACTTATTTCCCCACTGGGGTGGATGTTCAAACCCTCCTAAACATCTTATACTCTGGGGAAGAAAAATCACTAATTATAACTATTGCAAGGGAGGAAGCAGGTAAGACTAATCAAAATAATTCAGTGAAGGCTGTATATCAGCATGGAGTCCAGCTCATTCTCACAATTGTTTCTGGCTGGGACCCCTGAGAGGAAAACAGTCTTTGGCGGCATCTCACACACTTCAGGGATTTGATTCATAAGGACATTCAGCCAACGGGGAAGAAATTCACAAATGGAAGTAGGTTTCAGAAAGTCATCCAGAGATGGAAGGACAATTCCTGGACCTCCCTTGAGTGTCTAAGGGAGTGTCTCCAGGTGTATACAAATGTGAACCCAGAGTAAGTGGAAGGCCAAGCCATTCTTAAGTCTCATTTAACTTCCCAGAGTTTCCCAGACATTAGGAAAAAATTATTCAATATACAAACATTGGAGATAGGGCCTACCATGCCACTTCCCAGCTGGTGTAGTCAACATTTCACATGTTCAACAACCAGTATCTGGAGCCTGATGCAAAGGAAGATAGATGAGCAGAACCAATTGCCAGTATTCTGGCTTTAGCAATTCAGGTTGAGTTGACCTCCCAGGGATGACCTCCCCTCATGCCACCTGTCCTGAAGGAAACCAGTAATATGGATAAACTGCCCAGGGTTTCAAAGACCACCTGCACAGTGGAGAGAAAGTCTTAAAGCCAATGTGCACACTGCACAGAGGAGGGTCATTGGAAAGGGGAATGCCCCAAATGTCTCAGAAAGAAATTAAGCAGACTGTTATGTCCTGACCCATCATCACTGGTTGCACACATCAAAGAAGAGAGCTGAAGTGACCCAGGGTTCCTAGGAGAGCCCTGGACATACCCCCAAGGAACCTAGGCTCACCCTGATCATTAGGGATAAAAAGATTGACTTTTTAGTGGACACAGGGGCACTAACAAGGCAGAATGACCAGTGTTAAATATAAGATAGTGGGAGTGAAAGGAAAGCCACAGGAGCACAACTTTATAGAGCAACTTGAGTGTGATTTGAAAGGGAAAATATTATCTCAGTCTTTCTTATATGTTTCCAGAATGTTGAATTCTGCTAAGAAGAAGAGACTTACTACATAAATTGGGATCTACAATTTATCTCAGAGACAAAAACCTTACCATCTATATACCTAAGACTCTTTTCCATTATATAGCCCTATTGCTGCCACTCTCTGTGAAGGATAATGGCCTGATTAACCTTGAAGGGATTTAATCCCTCAATATGGGCAAATGAACAGTAGGCAGAGACAGGAGATCCCCCTAGTCAAGCTTTGACCTAACTTCAGTCACCCAAATATAAAGCAATACCCTGTGGACTAAGAATGCTGCCTGCCATATCAATAAAAAAAGAATGTCACAGCATCGGCAATTGTCTTAAGGGAACTCAGGATGGAAGCAAGGAATGCCTGCCATCTAGCAGTCCTCAGACTGCAGCCACCCACAGTGGTGTAGCTTGAGTAAACTAAAGATGAGAAAACACAGAATACTGGCCCCAGATAGCTGAGAGTCATATCAAAAGAATAATAAATCAGTGAGCCCAGACTCTTACATCTTCATACATAGAAAGACACTAGATTCCTTAACTTGAGGTATCTTGTTTTCTTTATTCACAATAACATTTTGACATTCTGATTACCTGTCCTTTGTTGCAAAAACTAGATATCCTAGCTCCCCTCTTGCCTCCTCAGAGTAGTTTTCTCAGTGCTATCTGAGATGCTGGCTCAAAGACTTGAAGTCATAAAAATTAGAATGTCTGTTCAATAAAACATGACTCTTAACTTGTAGGTTCTTCATTTTTCTTCAGTCAACAGCCCTTTTAGCTAGACATTGAGCCTAATGTAGAAAGCTTACTCAAACAAGGGCTTCTTAGACCCTGTCAGTCCCCTTGCAACCCTCATATCTTGCCAATTAAAAAAAAAAGAAAGACAGAAATATCAGCTGACTCAGCTTCCTTGAGCTGTAAATAAAGCTACTAAGGATTCACCCAGTGATGCCCAACAGTTACACCCTTTTCTCTACTCTAAACCCTGGGAGAATCTGGTATTCCGTGTTAGATTTAAAAGATGCCTTCTCTTGTGTGCTCTTAGCTCTGGAATCTTAATACATTTTTTTTTTTGCTTTTGGATGGCAGGATCAGATAGTAAGGGAAAACAACAGTTGTACTGGACAGTTCTGCCCTAGGGATTTAAAAACATTGCCAACATTTTTAGAAAAATTTTTGCTGAGGATCATGGTGACCTTGAGTTAGAACAGGGAACTAAACTTTAATACGAGGATGACATTCTAATCATCAGCCCCACCTAAGAGCTTTCTGAATATAATATAGTTAACACCTTAAGTCATCTGGCAAAGAGAGGATGTAAAATTTCAAACAAAAAGCCCAAATCTCCCTCCAGTGGGTAGAATGTGCGTGCAAAATCTGAAGAACTTCATGCCTGAAGAACTATGGATAAAGGTTTGTGACACTATATAGAAGGCAGTGATCAAGACCATCATCAAGAAAAAGAAAAGCAAAAAGGAAAAATTGTTGTCTGAGGAGGTCTTAAAAATAGCTAAGAAAAGAAGAGAAGCTAAAGGCAAAAGAGAAAAAGAAAGATATACCCATTTGAAAGCAGGGTTCCAAAGGATAGCAAGGAGCGATAAGAAAACCTTCCTCAGTGCAAAGAAATAGAAGAAAGCAATAAAATGGGAAATACTAGAGATCTCTTCCAGAAAATTTGAGATACCAAGTGAAGATTTCATGCAAGGATGGGCACAATAAAGGACAGAAATGGTATGGACCTAACAGAAGCAGATGATATTAAGAAGAGGTAGCAAGAACACAGAAAAGCTATACAAAAATGATCTTCATGACACAGATAATCACAATGATGTGATCACTCACCTAGAGTGAGACATCCTGGCATGTGAAATCAAGTGGGCCTTAGGAAGCAGCACTATGAACAAAGGTAGCGGAGGTGATGGAATTCCAGCTGAACTATTTCAAATTCTAAAAGATGATGCTGTGAAAGTGCTTCCCTCAATATTCCAGCAAATTTGGAAAACTCAGCAGTGGCCACAGGACTGGAAAAGGTAAGTTTTCATTCCAATCCCAAAGAAGGGAAATGCCAAAGAATGTTCAAACTACCACACAATGGCACTCATCTCACACATAGGCAAAGTAATGCTCAAAATTCTCCAAGCCAGGCTTCAACAGTATGTGAACCATGAATTTCCAGATGTTCAAGCTGGATTTAGAAAATGCATAGGAACCAGAGATCAAAATGCAAACATCTGCTGGACCATAGAAAAAAACAAGAGAGTTCCAGAAAAGCATTTACTTCTGCCTTATTGACTATGCCAAAGCCTTTGATTGTGTGGATCACAACAATTTGTGGAAAATTCTTAAAGAGGTGGGAATACCAGACCACCATACCTACCTCCTAAGAAATCTGTATGCAGGTCAAGAAGCAACAATTAGAACCAGATATGAGACAACAGACTGGTTCCAAATTTGGAAAGGAATATGTCAAGGCTGTATATTGTCATCTTGCTTATTTTACTTATATGCAGAGTACATCATGTGAAATGTCAGGCTGGATGAGGCACAGGTTGGAATCAAGACTACCAGGAGAAATATGAAGAACTTCAGGTACACAGATTACACCACACCTATGGTAGAAAGTGAAGGAGAACTAAGGAGCCTCTTGATGAAAGTGAAAGTGAGTGAAAAAGTTGGCTTAAAAACTCAACATTCAGAGTACTAAATCATGGCTTCTGGTCCCGTCTGCTGCTGCTGCTGCTGCTGCTGCTAAGTTGCTTCAGTCATGTCCGATTCTGTGCAACCCCACAGACGGCAGCCCATAAGGCTCCCCCATCCCTGGGATTCTCCAGGCAAGAACAATGGAGTGGGTTGCCATTTCCTTCTCCAATACATGAAAGTGAAAAGTGAAAGTGAAGTCGCTCAGTCATGTCTGACTCTTAACGACCCCATGGACTGCAGCCCACCAGGCTCCTCCATCCATGGGATTTTCCAGGCAAGAGTACTAGAGTGGGGTGCCATTGCCCCCATCACTTCATGGAAAATAGGTGGGGAAACAATGGAAATAGTGACAGACTTTATTTTTGGGTGGTTCCAATATCAGGGTGGATGGTGACTGCAGCCATGAAATTAAAAGATGCTTGCTCATTGGAAGAAAAGCTATGACCAAACTAGACAGCATATTAAAAAGCAGAGACATTACTTTGCCAACAAAGTCCATCTAGTCAAAGCTATGGTTTTTTCAGTAGTCATGTATGGATGTGAGAGTTGGACTATAAATAAAGCTGAGTGCCAAAGAATTGATGCATTTGAACTCTGGTGTTGGAGAAGGCTCTTGAGAATACCTTGGACTGCAAGATCAAACCAGTCAATCCTAAAGGAAATCAGTCCTTAATATTCATTGGAAGGACTGATGCTGAAGCTGAAGCTCCAATAATTTGGCCACCTGATGAAAAGAACTGCCTCATTTGAAAAGACCCTGATGCTGGGAAAGATCGAAGGCAGTAAGAGTAGGAGATGACAAAGGATGAGATGGCTGTTGGATGGCACCATCAACCCGATGGACATGAGTTTGAGTAAACTCCGGTAGTTGGTGATAGACAGGGAGGCCTGGTGTACTGCAGTCCATGGGGTTGCAGAGTTGGATACAACCGAGTGACTGAACTGAACTGACCAAATCCTTACCAGTTGTGCTGTGTGCTTAGTTGCTCAGTCATGTCTGACTCTTTGCAATCTCATGGACTGTAGCCCTCCAGGCTCCTCTGTCCATGGGAATTCTCCAGGCAAGAATACTGGAGTAGGTTGCTATGTCCTCTTCCAGGGCATCTGCCCAACCCAGGGATTGAACCCATGTCTCCTGCAGTGCAGGTGGATTGTTAACCATCTGAGCCACCTCAAGACATGAGTCTAATGTGTCTTCCTTTGTCTGGAAGACAATTAAAGCTATTCTTTTCTACTTCACCCAAACTCTGTGATTCAAATGGCATCAGGACACAGAAGCCACATTTTTTTGTATCACTACCACTTCCAACCCCTTTTAAAGGAAAGGATGGCTGCAGATTAATTATCCCCTGGTCCAAGTTATGCTTCTGGACAACACATCTGTGACTCTAAGGCTCTGTAATATCCTTAACACTGTCTACTTTCTACCTCAAACAGGTCCAAAATTAACTTATAAGTGTAAAGAAGTTATGAAACAAATATACTCCAGCAGCCTGACCTAAAAATCTATAGTGAGAATGCATAATTGAAATGGTTCATTGGTGAGAGTAGTTTTGTGAAAGAGAAAAAAGGCTGTTTATATTGCTGTAGATTTCCATCACAGAAGAGGTGGAAGCTAAAGCTGTGTCCTCAGGCTATTCTGCCCAGAATGCCAAATTAATTGCCTTAATCAGAGCAGTAGAACTAGGGAAAGGAAAAGTTGTCAATATTTATACTGACTATAAATGTGCCTATTCAATCCTACAGGCCCTTGGGGCCAATAGGAAGGAAAGAGGATTGCTGACCCCAGGGAATAAAAAGATTAATAATGGGGAGGAAATTATGCAGCTTTCAGAAGCAATACTTCTGCCAAAGGATGTGGAAGTTATTCATTAAAGGCCAACAAAATGGAGAAACAGAAATAATGAGGAACTAACAGAGCAGATATGGCAGCTAAACAAGCAACAGAGGATGGGATCAGACTTCAAATGCCACTCTTACTGGCTCCCCCAGACCCTAACTCCTACACTTCCATATATACACTAGAAGAAAGGAAAAAGGTTTTGAAATGCAGTTACTTTATTGCACTCACTTTGAAATGCAGTTACCCCAGAATACCCATAGTGGATTGTTAATAGTCATGGGCAGCAGTTCTTCCCATCAGTCATGGCACTCCAAGCCCTCAGAGAAGATCACCAGAGCACACATTACAGGCAGGAGGCTCTATGTCAGTTGTTATCAATGATTCAACAAATCCATGACTACTCCCAATTACCATTGAGATTCCCATGTGGTGCTAGTGGCAAAGGACCTCCCTGCCAATGTAGGTGACACAAGAGACATGGGTTTGATCTCTGAGTTGGGAAGATCCCCTGGAGGAGGAAACGACAACCCACTCCAGTAGTGGATCATAAAGAGAGTTGGACCATAAAGAGGTCTGAGCACCAAAGAATGGATGCTTTGAAACTGCGGTGCTGGAGAAGTCTTGAGTCTCTTGGACAGCAAGGAGATCAAACCAGTCAATCCTAAAGGAAATAAATTCTGAATATTCATTGAAAGAACTGATGCTGAAGCTGAAGCTTCAATAGTTTGGCCACCCATGGGAAAAGTCAACTCATTGTAAAAGACCCTGATTCTGGGAAAGATTGAAGGCTGGAGGAGAAGGGGGCAACAGAGGATAAGATGGTTAGATGGCATCATCAACTCAATGGGCATGAGTTGAGCAAACTCTTGGAGATAGAGAAGGGCAGGGAACCCTGGCATGCTGGAGTCCGTGGGGTCACAGAGTAAGACATGACTGAGTCATTGAATGACAACCTTAAAGAGGTGTTTGAAACTTGCCCTAATTGCCTCCAGAATAACTCCAACACTCACTTCCCCCCCAACCAAGGTCAAGGAAGTAACCCCGACTCAGTGCAGAGGCACATTTCAAGGTCAAAAATGGCAAACTGATTTTACAGTAAAGCCCTGGGCACAAAGACGTTTTAGATAGATATTTACTATTTTTACCCGACATCTTCTCAGCTGAATGGAGGCATTCCACATCATAATTGAGACAACCTCCGTAACCATATAAGTCAATTTTATTTTAAATCTCCACTCATACATATCTCTATATAGTCTATTGATTCTGTTTCTCTGGAGAACCCTCATACTTATGGAGCTTAAAGGAATTGAGCTATGAGAAAAAATTTTTCTCAATTATTTTTCAAATCTCTCTAATTATATTTTGATTCTTCAAAAATAAACTCCCAAATCTTCACTTCCATTCTTGTTGAACTTCCCATCTTATCTTTCTCCTGTATTTCAAGAAATGGATCCCTGTGGATTTTGAGTGGTTCTGAGTGATGGGAAAGAGTTAAAATTAGACTTGATTTCATTATTTCTTTTTTTGTGTGTGTTTGTTTTTTGCATGAGGGAGATGCCTCTCACTTCACAAGCATTGCATGTAATATTAATAACACATGCATACATGCAATGTTGTTTATTTTTTTAGAGAACATGCTCAATTATTTTATGTATTTTGCTGTTGTAACTGGTCTCATAGAGCTTACTGAATTAAATCAATTTTCTTACCCTCTAATTTATTTGTTAGAATCTAGAATTTTGAAAAGAAGAATGTTATTGCTCTTAAAATCATAAGGATGAATGTCAGAGAAGTAAATTTGGGTACAAGAAACACATCAACCCAACTTTCCTCTTTTCATTCTATACCAAAACTGACTACTTTTTAAAAAATTAATTTTATTCTTTTTTTTTTTTTTTTGGTTTTCTGTTTTTTTTTTTTTTTTTTTTTTGGTTTTCTGTTTTTTTTTTTTTTTTTAATTTTATTTTAAACCAAGACTGGATTTTCCATTTTCAGTCCGTGGTATTCAGAAATTAGGGCAAAGTTCAAGAAGATAATTAGGGGGAAAGCACCACCTTTTATAAGGTGAACTCTCATACTAATCAATAACACAACATTTTCTCAGTGTTTAACAAAATGAAAATTTGTTGAATTTCTCATTTTAAATCATTCCCTAATTAGGATATGAAGTACATAAAGGAAGGAACTTTGTCTCTCTTGTTCCCTGATGAATCCTCATAAACTAGAAGAGAACTTGGACTATATTAAATACAGGCATTTCTTGGTGATATTGAGGGCTCAAGTTCCAGAGGACTGCAATCGAATGAGTATTGCAATAGTGCAAATTGAACATTTTTGGCTTCCCAGTGCACATAAAATTTATGCTACACTGTAGTCTATTAAGTATGCAAAAGCATCATGTTTTTAAACACCATGTACATACCTTATTTAAAAAAAAAATAATGTTTTTGGAAAACTGGTGATGACAGACTTGCTACATGTATGGTGGCCACAAATATTTAATTTGTAAAATATACAATATCTGTAAGGCATAATAAAGCAAAGCACAGTAAAAATGAAGTATACCTGTACTTAATATGTGTTAATGATTGATGCATTGTCTGACAGAATCTATGCAGAATAAATAAAGTAAAATTTTGGGAAGCTGTAAGTAGCCAGATTCTACTTTTCTAGATGAATCATGGAAGTGTAATCTGAGCAGTACCCCATAGAAGATGAACATGCAATTTGTCATTGCAATTCTCTGCAATTGATAAAACTGGCATAAATATAATTGTAATGTAATCTATTTTAACATATAATTGAATAATGAAATGAGACAACAGTCATCAATGGGCATTGATATCACAAAGAAGTGAAACAACTAGATAATATTTATCAAATTGCCAACATCCATTGGATTATCAAAAAAGCAAGAGAGCTCCAGAAAAACATTTATTTCTGCTTTATTGACTATGCCAAAGCCTTTGACTGTGTGGATCACAATAAACTCTGGAAAATTCTGAAAGAGATGGGAATACCAGACCACCTGACCTGCCTCTTGAGAAATCTGTATGCAGGTCAGGATGCAACAGTTAGAACTGGACATGGAACAACAGACTAGTTCCAAATAGGGAAAGGAATATGTCAAGGCTGTATATTGTCACCCGGCTTATTTAACGTATATGCAGAGTAAATCATGAGAATTGCTGAGCTGGATGAAACACAAGCTGGAATCAAGATTGCTGGGAGAAATATCAGTAACCTCATATATGCAGATGACACCACCTTAATGGTAGAAAGTGAAGAACTAAAGAGTCTCTTGATGAAAGTGAAAGAGGAGAGTGAAAAAGTTGGCTTAAAGTTCAACATTCAGAAAACGAAGATCATGGCATCTGGTTCCATCACTTCATGCGAAATAGATGGAGAAACAGTGGAAACAGTGTCAGACTTTATTTTTTTTTTGGCTCCAAAATCGCTGCAGATGGTGATTGCAGCCATGAAGTTAAAAGACGCTTACTCTTTGGAAGGAAAGTTATGATCAACCTAGGTAGGATATTAAAAAGAAGAGATATTACTTTGCAAACAAAGGTCTGTCTAGTCAAGGCTATGGTTTTTCCAGTAGTCATGTATGGATGTGAGAGTTGGACTGTGAAGAAAGCTGAGGACCAAAGAACTGATGCTTTTGAACTGTGGTGTTGGAGAAAACACTTGAGAGTCCCTTGGACTACAAGGAGTTCCAACCAGTCCATCCTAAAGGAAATCAGTCCTGAACTGATTGGAAGGACTGATTCTGAAGCTGAAACTCCAATAATTTGGCCACCTGATGTGAAGAACTGACTTATTTGAAAAGACTCTGATGCTGGGAAAGATTGAAGGCAGGAGGAGAAGGGGATGACAGAGGATGAGATGGTTGGATGGCATCACGGACTCAATGGACATGAGTTTGAGGAAGCTCCAGAAGTTGGTGATGGACAGGGAGGCCTGGCATGCTACAGTCCATGTGATCGCAAAGTCAGACACGATTGAGTGACTGAATTGAACTGGACTGATTGATATACATAACACCAGTATGCCATAGTATACCAAAAAGAAAAGAAAGAAGGAAATAAAAATGGAAACAAATAGACTAAATGTAAATCTCACAGTTTAGAGAAAATGCAAGGATGGTAGAACATATAAAATGATACTCCAAGCATGTAATTAGTAAAATTCAGAATATAAGAACACTATAGGAAAAATGATCTAAGTTGAATAGCTTAATTAAAACAGAAAAAAGAAGAAAGAAACATTTGTTAAGCAGAGACTTAGCTAAATGCTAGTACATGAACACGAACAAAGAAATTTGGAAAAAAATAAAAAAGGGAAAATTTGAACTCTGGCAGCATACTTAATTGTATCAATTACTTATATTTTACTTCCAGGTAAAAAATATTACTGGAGTTACGCTATCTTAGAATTAAGCTCAAAACACCCCAGTTTAGAAGCATAAAACAAGTCTGTGGATTTTTTTTTGTTTTTTTTTATAGCTTGGTAATGACTACATGGAGGTTCATTGTCCTATTTGTTTTAGTTTTGTTTATGTTTGAAGTTTTTCCACTGAGGGACATGTATAACACTAGCAGTATGATTGCCATTATCTTCATTGGGGAGAAGCTTATTAGGAAACTAGCTGTATAAGAAATTGTCAAATACACACACACACACACACACACACACACACACACACACACATACAGATAGGCTTCCCAGGTGGCACTAGTGGTAAAGAACCTGCCTGCCAATGCAGAAGATGTAAGAGACTTGGGTTCAATCCTACACACACACACACACACACACACACACACACACACACACACACACACACATATATGTATGGGCTTCATGAATAGTGCTTTTGGAAATGGGCAAGTTTCTTCATTATTAAAATAAACAACTCTTTTGGCAATTTTAATGCATTGCCAGAAAATTGAAATTAATTAAATCTAAACTTCCCCATCTAACATCTGGTTTACAGAAAACACAAGAGGCACAGGAACATGTTAAATAACACCCTGAGTATGCAGTCAACAAAATTCACAATGAAGGAATTTTACAGTAGAATTGATGCAGTATTTTTCAAAAATAGTGTAACAGACAAAAGGCAGGGTTGAGTAAAGACATCAATGAAATGCAATATGGAACCATTTAGTCAATTCAGACACTATTCTCATCTCTCGGGGGTGGGGGGGGGGGTAAGAAACAAAATATTGGAGACTATTTTTTTTCATTCTGATTATCATCATTCTAACCCTTAATTACCGTGTTTTTCCTCCAATAGAGACATATTTATGATCAAGCCTTTATCTACTGAGTATTATCTGACTTTCAGTAAGCCATATAACCCCAGAGCCACACAACACTTAACACAACCTTACTTTTGTAGGGGGTATTTCCTTAGGGGAATCATATGCAGTATTTTAGTAATAAACAACCTTGCTCATTGCCCAGGAGAAAGAAGCACTTTTTTTTTTTCACCATGTCTCAAGGTCTTAGAGAAACGGCTAACATGTAGTAGGTGCTTAATGAATGTTTGTTGAATAATTACATAAATTGAAAAAAAATGAATCTTCTCATCATTAGTAAGCATGAAACTTCTATAAGTGTAGATGAAGTGGTGATCTAATAACTAACATAAGGAAAGTTAAGTATACAAATTAAATACTGCTACATAACAAAAAACTCAAAACTTAATAGTTTGAAGGAACAATAATTCATGTGACTCAGGAGTTCACAGCTCACCTGAGTTTGTTTTATATAACCTGAGTTATCAACTGCACTGAATTTAAAAATGATACACAATTTTTATATTAATTTGTATTGTTATATATTTACATTATATTAAATATGATGCTAAAGCTGAAACTCCAGTACTTTGGCCACCTCATGCGAAGAGTTGACTCATTGGAAAAGAGTCTGATGCTGGGAGGGATTGGGGGCAGGAGGAGAAGGGGACGACAGAGGATGAGATGGCTGGATGGCATCACTGACTCGATGGACGTGAGTTTGGGTGAACTCCAGGAGATGGTGATGGACAGGGAGGCCTGGTGTGCTGCGATTCATGGGGTCGCAATAGTCGGACACGACTGAGCGACTGAACTGAACTGAAATATATTATTCATATTTCAGTTTTGTCACTTGTCTCAATGTATTTCATTGTATTTGATTCCCCTAGTATGCAATTTTCAAATACATCATTAAAAAGATATGATTGTTAGTTGACCCATGAGCTGGACCTGGGCAATTGGAAGCATCCTCACTCTCTCCCCTGTCTTTAGAATGTATGTTCTGCCCACAGTAAGAGCTGTTTTAAGGATGCAGACTTATAGAGAGTACTGTGTTGTTGAGACCATCTGAATGGTATATGCAGACCTGTGTAGAAACTTTTAAGATTCGGGCATGCAGTTGCACAGATCTGCTCATCTTATGGCCACCCAAGACAAGTATAAAATATAAGTTTTCTTGCTTGTTAAACCTTCGACCTATCAATCTTGGGTGGTCTGCCTCTTTAGTCTCTTCCTCCCATTTGTATTCATTCAGGAGTCAGTTTTCAAACCAACACACAAGATCCTGCCTCTAAGTGTCATGTCTCTATTTTAACTTTTAAAGTTTCACCCAGCATTTTTTGCTCCAACAATATTGATATAGTTAAGAATACCTTTTATTTTGGGTCTATATAAAGCTTTCTCAGTACTAGAATTAGATGCAGTTCAGCAGGAGTTCAATCACTGGGTCAAGAAGATCCCCTGGAGAAGAAATGGCAACCCATTCTAATATTCTTGCCTGGGAAATCCCATGGACAGAGGAACCTGGCAGTCTACAATTATGGGGTTGCAAAAGAGTTTGACATGACTCAATGATTAAACAACAACAAAAACTAGCCTGAATACATGATAAGAATTGTATTTTTTTAGAATATCACACTTGGAGGTGTCCATCTATGCATCACTGATGATTTTATTATTGACTGTTTGATCTCTTAGCTTTGTAGCTATAATTTTTCTCCCTTGAAACTTCTTAATGATCTGTAGGGTGACATTTTAAAATCAGGTAAAGCATATTATTGTTTATTATTTTATTTTCTTAGCCTATTGCTTTTTTTATTATGTAATATTGTTTCTCAATTTCCAATATTTTGCCTTGAGCTTTATTTTTGTCCTAAAATATTTTTGCTATATCAGATTTTATAAATCATTTATTAATTAAAAATTATTGATTTTTTGGATGAAATATTCGATTTGCTATTTTGT
Organism: Bos indicus; assembly: GCF_029378745.1. Classification (NCBI taxonomy): domain Eukaryota; kingdom Metazoa; phylum Chordata; class Mammalia; order Artiodactyla; family Bovidae; genus Bos; species Bos indicus. The sequence goes on from NC_091785.1 coordinate 2,292,370, forward strand.
CCACCTTAGATATTTTCTTTATTTTGAAACTTCTTCATTATGATTTATATTTCTCTCTTGCAAATGAACTGTAAGGCAAATTTTATCTTTGTCCAATCAGTGATTGAATAATTATACTATTTGGGATTTCTGATATCTTTAGAATTTTTGCCATATTTATAATTTTTGCTTTCTATTTACCCACCCCCTTTATGTTTTTCTTCTTTCCTGACTTTTCTACAATTTTGTTTTCCATACATCCTTTTCTTCTATCCCCTACATTTTTATTATAAACTATAAAATATGTTACTGAATGGTTATTCTTCAAAATCCTACATACATAGCTATAAATATTTATTACAATGTGAAAAATAATTCACTACTTTTGTCATCATCAGAAACACAATCTAGATGTTATCAAGCCTTAACTATTAACAAAAAATTTATTTTATGCCCACTTCTGTCATCTATCTTTTTACCATAGCTTTAATTTTAATTAAAAAAAAAAAAAAGTTTCTTCCTGTTCCTTGGAATTTTAGTGTTGAAGCTTCACTTTAACTGCATTGTTTGTTTGTTTGTTTTTCTTTTGCTCTATTGCTTCTTTCCTTTCCTCTAATCCTTCCTCTTTCCTTCCTTCCCCTTGGTTAAGTTCTTCCATTCTCTCTAGCAGTCCTTAGTTCACAACACAGTCTTTTAAAGGCATTTTAAGTAATGATGCCCTTGGATGATACAAAGATGTAGATTCATTCACAAATCTAGTTGGTAACTTGGCTTGGTTCTGGAATATAAACACTATGTCTTTATATTCCAGAGACTCCTAGTTATAGTTTAAAACAGAAATTTGATTTCAGGATACTTCTAGGAGGTGGAATGCTTCACTTTATTTGTGGATTTAGCTAGTAACCCAGGCTTTCCTCCCCATACAAGGAAGCACTCTTTTTTTTTTTTTTTTTTTTTACTTTACAATATTGTATTCGTTTTGCCATACATTGACTTGAATCAGCCATGGGTGTACATGTGTTCCCCATCCTGTACCCAACTCCCAACTCTCTCCCCATCCCATCCCTCTGGGTCATCCCAGTGCACCAGCTTCAAGCATCCTGTATCATGCATTGAACCTGGACTGGAGATTCGTTTCACATATGATAATTTACATGTTTCAATGTCATTCTCCCATATCATCCCACCCTCACTCTCTCCCGCAGCGTCCAAAAGACTGTTCAATACATCTGTGTCTCTTTTGCTGTCTCACATACAGGGTTATCATTACCATCTTTCTAAATTTCATATATATGCATTAGTATACTGTATGGTGTTTTTCTTTCTGACTTACTTCACACTGTATAATATGCTCCAGTTTCATCCACCTCATTAGAACTGATTCAAATGTATTCTTTTTAATGGCTGAGTAATATTCTATTGTGTATGTGTACCACAGCTTTCTTATCCATTCATCTGCTGATGGACATCTAGGTTGCTTCCATGTCCTGGCTATTATAAACAGTGCTGCAATGAACATTGCGATACACGTGTCTCTTTCCCTTCTGGTTTCCTCGGTGTGTATGCCTAGCAGTGGGATTGCTGGGTCATATGGCAGTTCTATTCCCAGTTGTTTAAGGAATCTCCACACTGTTCTCCATAGTGGCTGTGCTAGTTTGCATTCCCACCAACAGTGTAAGAGGGTTCCCTTTTCTCCAGAAGCACTCTTAAGTCCTGTTTCCTGTAGAAGTCAAATTCCTAGCTGCCCCTGGCTCACTTCAGACACTGAGCACACAAGATTAATAGTTTTACCTCTAATTATCTCTTGTCTCTTTTATATATGCTTAATTTCTGTCTTTGTTTGTATCCAGCTATGCTATTTTCAGGGCTTCTCCAGTGGCTTGGCCATAAAGAATCTGCCTGCAATGCAGGAGATGCAGGTGTGATCCTTGGGTCAGGAAGATATCTTGGAGAAGGAAATGGCAACCTACTCTTGTATTCTTGCCTGGGAAATCCCATGGACAGAGGAGTCTGATGGGCTATAGCTCATGTTCCAAAAGATTTGGACATGACTTGGCAACTAAACAACAACAAAGCTATTTTCATATTATAATAACTCACCATTATAATTACTAGTTATACTGATGTTACCTCTTGAGCTTCTCTATTCATTTTAGATCTTGGCTACTTTATTACCTCCTGGGCTTTGGTTTGTAACCATTATTTATGACGCCATAGATATACTTCATGGCCATCAAATTAGCCTCTTAAAGCCAGCATATTCATCTTGTTTTTGGTAAGCAGAAAGATTCTGTCAATTCTACAATTCTGGCCCCTTGAAAGCCAGGAGTCCTTTGACAGGTAGAAATCAGAGCTAACAACCCTCCTCTTATTTTAGCTGAAATTTCTTTAATTAACAATTAGTTATATTATTCTTATGAATTAAATATTGCCTGAAGCCTTTGAAAATGGTAATAAAAGTCTTTTGTATGTAAAAGAGTTATCAAATTATAATTTTTTTCTTCCAGAATGATTGAACTGTAATTTTCTATCAGTGTGAGCATAATGACTGATTATTCTGAGCAATTATCTTTTATTTTCTTCCCTCTATGGAATCTACATCATAGTGTGGCAAGAATCATCATTTGCTTCATTTATTTTTTTTTCTTCTTTTGTGACAAACTTGCTCTATTTTCTCCCCCTGCCACCTCAGTTCACCAATACCCTAGTATTTACATGCTTGTTAATAGTTTAATATTTTCTCAAGTTTTAAATTTTAATTATTTTTTTTGTCCCTATGTAATGGTACTTATCCATTATTACTGCTAAAATGCAGGTTACTAATGTTAATGAAAGAATCCACTGACATTCAGGATCCCATGTCTGTGGACTAGTTGGTTAAATTACCTAAGTAAAATATAGCTGAGTTATTAATTTTTGAGAAATTAGACAAAGAATGGGAGAGTTTGAATTAAAAGTTTTCAGTTGAAATTCAGTTGAACTGAATTTTCTAACAAATCTCAGCTCTATGAAATTGCCTTTAATCCTGAACTGCAGTGTAAGAGGAGAGAAATTTATACAAACTCTTAATTCAAATTCCCCCATTCTTTGTTTAATTTCTCAAAAATTAATAACTCAGCTATGTTTTACTTAGGTAATTTAACCAACTAGTCCACAGACATGGGATCCTGAATGTCAGTGGATTCTTTCATTAACCTAAGTAACTTCCATTTTAGCAGTAATAATGGGTATGTACCATTACATAGGAACAAAAAAAAAATAATTAAAATTCAAAACTTGAGAAAATATTAAACTATTAACAAACATGTAAATACTAGGGAATTGGTGAACTGAGGGGGGGTGGAAAGAAATAGAAAATGTTAGAAAATTACTGGATGCTAAAAGATGATGAAAAAGGGGGGAGTAGGTAAGGCAAGAGTTCAGGTTCATCTGGGCAAAATGAAAGGGTAGATAATTTTCTTCAAAGTTTTGCCAGAGTTTGCCTAGTTGAAGTTAAAATTTCATAAAGCTTTGGTTTTCTTTATGATGTTCTTTGTGGACTTTTATAAAAATGGAAATAGCTGCTCTATATTTTGTATAAGATTTGAAGTTTTCAATGTAATGGTAACATACTAACTCACAGTCATTGAGCACTTACTATATGCAATGCCCTATGCCCAGCATCTTCAGTAAATACTTACCCCATGAAGTAGTTGCTTGAATTACTAGTAGTAAGTGGCAGGGCTGTTTCCTCATTCTCATGCTGCTTCTATAAGTACTTTACACATTTACAATGGTGTATTCTGTAGCCTTTTTGAACTCTGTAAGTCTATTCATTCAGACACAGCAATTTGAATCTTGGTTGGATGCCTGAGAATGTGAAACTGATGGCTGGTGGCACTGGTGTGGGAAGAACATGTAGTTTTAGAGTTAGAAAAGCTATTTTCTATCATACAGTTGGACAGCCAGAAAGAATGAGTGACCCTCTGTCCTAGATAAGTCCAGTTGGGCTTACCTTAAACCTTGGAAGGATTCCTGCCCCCAGAGAAAGAAATATTGCCAGAGTGGCTGCAGCAGAGTGCATTAGAAAGGGAGAGACAACCCCCAGAGATGAATCCGACACTACATGGGGCTGCCCAGAGAACTGAATCTACATCTGACTGACAGATGGCAGTCAAAACCTGCAGAGGAAGAAATAAATATCAAAGTGGCTGATTTGCAACACCAGGTGTTAATAGACCGTCGGGAAATTCTATCAGCACAACTCTTAGGCATGTTTTACTAGTTTCCATATTTAACAAGAACATAGAGGTTTTCATTGAAATTAAGATGATGCATAGAAAATGCACCCTGGAGCCCATCTCTAAGATTTGCCTCAGTTAAACCCAGTTCAGCTTCCTTTTACAGTGATTACAGTGGGAGGTTGTGATTAAAAAGTCAAAGGGATATTTTGTGAAGCTCTTTATAAGTTATTTGGGCATAGATAGCCTTCATGTACGGAAAAGGCAATGGCACCCCACTCCAGTACTTTTGCCTGGAAAATCCCATGGACAGAGGAACCTGGTGGGCTGCAGTCCATGGGATTGCTGGAGTCGGACACGACTGAGCGACTTCATTTTGACTTTTCACGTTCATGCATTGGAGAAGGAAATGGCAACCCACTCCACTGTTCTTGCCTGGAGAATCCCAGGGACGGGGGGGCCTGGTGGGCTGCCGTCTATGGGGTCGCATGGAGTCGGACACGACTGAAGTGACTTAGCAGCAGCAGCCTTCATGTAATAATTGAAAGAATACTGATTAGTAATATTATTCTACTAATGCAGGAGTGTGTGTGCTCAGTCGTGTCCAACTCTTTGTGACCCTATAGACTAGCCCACCAGGTTTTTCTGTTCATGGAACTTTTCAAGCAAGAATACTTCCTGGGGGACTTTCTTGACCCAGGGATCAAACACATATCTCTTGTGTCTTCTGCATTGGCAAGGAGATTCTTTGCCACTGCACAACCTGGGGAACTCAAAAGCAAGTGCATCAAGCAAGAAAATGAAAAAAACTTTGCCAAGGACATTATGTATGCTGTTTTGACATCTTGTGAGATACATTGTCACAAAATTGTAAGGTGCCATCACTATCAAGCCCATAAATGCTTTATTTGGCTTAAAGAAGATGAAGGGAGAATATTTTAAATATTTTCACTGTGAAATAGAGAACATATGCAGGAAAGTGAAGGGGAAAAAGTGAAAGTGTTACTCTGTCAATGGTGTTGACTCTTTGACACCCCATGGACTGTAGCCCGCCAACCTCCTCTGTCCATGGAATTCTCCAGGCAAGAATATTAGAGTGAGTAGTGATTCCCTTCTCCAGGGGATCTTCCCAACCCAGGGATCGATTATTGTCTGAGCCACAAGGGATTTACATTTTAACAAATAGTCACAATAGCCAAAAAAGAGAACATTTTCAACACTCTATAAGATCACAGTAAGCATTCTTTTCCCACATAGGATAACTATGATCATAAATTTGCTTTTCTGCATAGTTTTAGTAACCATGCATGCCTTCAAAAATACATAGTTTAGTTTTGCTTTTTAAATACTTTATGTGGAGGGAACATATATTTAAATGGGATATCTTTGTTTTATCTTTTTTCTTTCACTCAACATTGCTTATAGGATTTGAGAAAGACATATTAATATAATTAATATAATTTGTTATTTGCCAGATTACTGCGAGACTTCAAATCAAAGTGTAAGGTGAAAAAGTTAAGGTTATCAACTGAGGTACGAATTTATGAAAATATATTTTTTCTGGGACAATGGAGGGCTCTATAATAGATTTATCAATCTTACAAGCTATGGTAATTGCCATTACAAATTTTATCATGCTATAATAATTTATATTTGTGAATGCATGATTGGATAGCTGTCTCCCATCCATGGCAAAATGTAATGAACTTTCAGTCCCAAGATTGGAATATGTTTTTTTTTAGATCACAAAGAAGTGTCTTTATTTTTACCTCCTTCTTTGTGTTATTCAATTACCCCATGGACTATAGCCTGCCTGGCTGCTCTATCCATGGGCATTCTCCAAGCAAGTATACTGGAATGGGTAGCTTATCCCTTCTCCAAGGGATCTTCCCAACTCAGGAATCAAACTGGGATCTCCTGCATTGCAGGCAGATTCTTTTTCAGCTGAACAACCAGAGAAGCCCTTCAGTAGCTTCTAAAATATATACAAAGCTTGCATATACAATGTAAGTTTCTCCAGGCCACTCCAACTTATGAATAGTAAAGATTCACAGTTTTAGTATAATTTAATTCATCTAACATTCACTTGTACCTTTAAAAATATTTATTTACCTATTAGGCTATATCAAGTCTCAGTTATAACATGCAGGATCTTTAGTGGCAGCACTGGGACTCTTAGTTGTGGCATGTGAGCTCTATCTGCCTAGTCAGGGATCGAACCCAGAGCACCTGAATTGAGAGCTCTGAGTCTTAACCACTGGACCCCAGGGAAGTTCCAATTTTTAATATAAGATTTTAGTTTACCTTAGGGTCACCTCCAGGTACTTCTGGAAAGTATACTCAAGTATTTCTCGAGGGCTCTGACATTCTCACAAACAATTCTCTTCATGCTAAGCAATAGCACTGTGCCATTGTGTTCTACCTGACATCCACAGATTACCACTTTGCCTACTAACAGCAATATCATTTTATATAACTGATGAAGCATGCTCCTCAGGATGGTAAACTCTTTGATGTTCTGTAGCAAAGTGAATCCTATGCATTCCTTTTGTTTTATTAATACATACTGTTAGTATTAGTTTTATTAATACTTATTGTTGCTCTTATCCTTATCCTTCAGAGGGCAGACAAAATGAAAATCACAATCACAGAAAACTAATCAAAGTGATCACATGGACCACAGTCTTGTCTAACTCAATGAAGCTATGAGCCATATCGTGTAGGACTACCCAAGATGGATGGGTCATGGTGGAGAATTCTGACAAAAGTGATCTATTGGAAAAGGCAATGACATATCACCTCAGTATTCTTCCCTCAGAACCCCATGAACAGTATGAAAAAGCAAAAAGATATGACACTAAAAGATGAACACCCCAGGTGGGTAGGTGCCCAATATGCTACTGGAGAAGAGTGCAGAATTAACACAAGAAAGAATTAAGAGACAGAACCAAAGCAAAAACAATGCCCAGTTGAGGATGTGACTGGTGATGGAAGTAAGTTCAATGTTGTAAAGAACAATATTGCATAGGACTCTGGAACGTTAGGTCTATGAATCAAACAAATTGAAAGCGGTAAACAGGAAATGGCAAGAGTGAACATTGACATTTTAGGAATCAGTGAACTAAAATGGACTGGAATGAGAGAATTTAATTCAGGTGAGCATTATATCTACTACTGTGGCCAAGAATCCCTTAGAAGAAATGGAGTAGCCATCATAGTCAACAAGAATCTGAAATGCAATACTTGGGTGCAATCTCAAAAAGGACAGAATGATCTATTTATTCGTTCCCAAGGCACATCATTCAATATCACAGTAATCCAAGTCTATGCCCCGACCATTAATGCTGAAAAAGTTGAAGTTGAACGGTCCTATGAAGACTTACAAGACCTCCTAGAACTAACACTCAAAAAGGATGCCCTTTTCATTATAGAGGACTGGAATGCAAAAGTAGGAAGTTAAGAGATACTTGGAGTAACATGTAAATTTGGCCTTGGAGTACAAAATGAAGCAAAACAAAGGTTAGCAGAGTTTTGCCAAGAGAACACAATGGTCAAAACAAACACCTCCTATAACAACACAAGAGAAGACTCTACACATGGATATCACCAGATGGTCAATACTGAAATCAGATTGATTATATTCTATGCAGCCATATATGGAGAAGCTCTATACAGTCAGCAAAAACAAGACCAGGAACTGACTGTGGCTCAGATCATGAACTCACTATTGTCAAATTCAACCTTAAATTGGAGAAAATGTGGAAAACCACTAGACAATTCAGATATGCCCTAAATCAAATCCCTTATGATTATGCAGTGAAAGTGACAAATAGATTCAAGGGATTCGATCTGATAGACAGAGTGCCTGAAGAACTATGGACAGAGGTTCATGACATTTTACAGGAGGCAGTGATTAATACCATCGGTAAGAAAAAGAAATGCATTTTTTTGATTGGGTCATTTATTTTTCTGGAGTTGAGCTGTAGGAGTTGATTGTATATTTTTGAGATTAGTTGTTTGTCAGTTGCTTCATTTACTATTATTTTCTCCCATTCTGAAGGCTGCGATCCAAAAGTCTACAAGCAATAGGTGCTGGAGAGGGTGTGGAGAAAAGGGAACTCTCTTACACTGTTGGTGGGAATGCAAACTAGTACAGCCACTATGGAGAACAATGTGGAGATTCCTTAAAAAACTGGAAATAGAACTGGCTTATGATCCAGCAATCCCACTGCTGGGCATGCACACTGAGGAAACCAGAAGGGAAAGAGACACGTGTACCCCAATGTTCATCGCAGCACTGTTTATAATAGCCAGGACATGGAAGCAACCTAGATGCCCACCAGCAGATGAATGGATAAGAAAGCTGTGGTACATATACACAATGGAGTATTACTCAGCCATTAAAAAGAATACATTTGAATCAGTTCTAATGAGATGGATGAAACTGGAACCTATTATACAGAGTGAAGTGGGCCAGAAAGAAAAACACCAATACAGTGTACTAACGCATATATGTGGAATTTAGAAAGATGGTAACGATAACCCTGTGTACGAGACAGCAAAAGAGACACTGATGTATAGATCAGTCTTGTGGACTCTGTGGGAGAGGGAGAAGGTGGGGAGATTTGGGAGAATGGCATTGAAACATGTATAATATCATGTATGAAACGAGTCGCCAGTCCAAGTTTGATGCACGATACTGGATGCTTGGGGCTGGTGCACTAGGACGACCCAGAGGGAGGGTATGGGAAGGCAGGAGGGAGGAGGGTTCATGATGGGGAACACAGGTATACCTGTGGCAGATTCATTTTGATATTTGGCAAAACTAATACAATATTGTAAAGTTTAAAAATAAAATAAAATTTAAAAAAAAGAAAAAAGAAAAAAAGAAAAAGAAATGCAAAAAGGCAAAATGTTTGTCTGAGGAGGCCTTACATATAGCTGAGAAAAGCATAAAAGTGAAAGGCAAAGGACTAAAGGAAATAAATACCCATTTGAATCCAACGTTCCAAAGAATAGCACGGAGAGATAAGAAAGTCTTCCTCAGTGACTAATGCCAAGAAATACAGGAAAGCAATAGAATGGGGAAGACTAGAGATCTCTTCAAGAAAATTAGTCACACCAAGGGAACAATTCATACAAAGACAGGCACAAAAAAGGACAGAAATTGTATGTATCAAACAGAAGCAGAAGATATTAAGAAGAGGTGGCAAAAATACACAGATAACTATTAAAAAAAAAAAAATCTTAATGACCCAGATAACCACAAAGATGTTATCACTTACCTAGAGTCAGACATCCTGGAATGGGTAGTCAACTGGGACTTAGGAAGCATCACTAAGAACAAAGCTAGTGGAGGTGATAGAATGCCATTTGAGCTATTTCAAATCCTAAAAGATGATGCTATGAAAGTGCTGCAGTCAACATGCCAACAAATTTGGAAACTCAGCAGTGGATACAGGACTGGAAAAGGTCAGTTTTCATTCCAATCCCAAAGAAAGTCAATGTCAAAGAGTGTTCAAATTACTGCATGATTGCACTCATCTCACACACTAGCTAAGTAATGTTCAAGATTCTCAAAGTAAGTCTTCTACAGTATGTGAACCATGAACTTCCAGATGTTCAAGATGGATTTAGAAAAGACAGAGGAACCAGAGATAAAATTGCCAATATTCGTTGGATCATAGAAAAAGCAAAAGAGTTCCAGAAAAACATCTACTTCTGCTTTATTGACTATGCTGAAGCCTTTGACTCTGTGGATCACAACAAACTGTGGAAATTTCTTCAAGAGAAGGGGATACAGGATGACCTTACCTGCCTTCTGAGAAATATGTATGCAAGTCAAGAAACAACAGTTAGAACTGGACATGGAACAACAGACTTATTCCAAATCAAGAAAGGAGTGCTTCAAGGTGGTATATTGTCACTCTGCTTATTTAACTTATATGCAGAGTACATCATGAGAAATGCCGGGCTGGAAAAAGCACAAGCTGGAATCAAGATTCCCAGGAGAAATATCAATAACTTCAGATACTCAGATGACACCACCCTTATGGCAGAAAGTGAACAACAACTAAAGAGCCTCTTGATGAAAGTGAAAGATGAGAGTGAAAAAGTTGGCTTAAAACTTAACATTCAGAAAACTAAGATCATGGCATCCAGTCCCATCACTTCATGGCAAATAGATGAGGAAACAATGGAAACAGTGACAGACATTATTGTCTTGGGCTCCAATATCACAACAGATAGTGACTACAGCTATGAAATTAAAGATGCTTACTCCTTGGAAGAAAAGTTAAGACCAACCTATACAGCATAGTAGAAGGAAGAGACATTACTTTGTCAACAAAAGTCTGTCTAGTCAAAGCTATGGTTTTTTCAGCAGTCACGTATGGATGTGAGAGTTGGACTATAAAGAAAGCTGAGCGCCAAAAAACTGATACTTTTGAACTGTAATGCTGGAAAAGACTCTTGAGAGTTCTTTGGACTGCAAAGAGATCTAGCCAGTCAATCCTATAAGAAATCAGTGCTGAGTATTCATTGGAAGGACTGACGCTGAAGCTGAAGCTCCAAAACTTTGGCCACCTGATGTGAAGAACTTATTCACTGGAAAAGACCCTGATGCTGGGAAAGATTGAAAGCAGGAGAAGAAGGGAAAAACAGAGGATTAGATGGCTGGATAATATCACCCACTCCATGGACATAAGTTTTAGTAGGCTTCGGGAGTTGGTGATGGACAGGGAAGCCTGGCGTGCATCAATCCATGGAGTCACATAGAGTTGGACATGACTGAGTGACTGAACTGACTTAACTGACAGTTAGTTCATAACCACAACCCAAGTGGCCCACTGGGAAAGAATCCTCCTGCCAATGCTAGGAGACATAGGAGACACACGTTTGATCCCTGGGTTGGGAAGTTCTCTTGCGAAAGGAAGTGGTAACCCACTCCAGTATTCTTGCCTGGGAAACCCCATGGACAGAAGAGTGTGGCAAGCTACAGTCCTTGGGATTACAAAGAATTTGAAACCATTAAGCACACACACAGTTCATAACCATTCTCATCATTATCTTCCTCCTCCTCATTTCATGACTTTTTACCCCATTGTTGTTCAATCACAAAGTCATGTCTGAATCTTTTCAACCCCATGGACTGAATGAAGCATGCCAGGATCCCTCATATTTTGTGCCAATCCCATGTCTAGTGAGTTGGAGATGCTGTCTAAGCATCTTATACTCTGCCACCATATTCTCCTTTTACCTTCAGTCTTTCTGATGCAGGCATCAGGGTCTTTTCCAATAAGTCAGCCCTTTACATCAGGTGGCAAATATATTGGAGGTTCAGCATCAGTCCTTCCAATGAATATACGGGGTTGATTTCCTTTAGGATTGACTGGTTTGATCTTCTTGTAGTCCAAGGGACTTTCAGGAATCTTTTCCAGGACCAAATTTTGAAAGTATCAGTTTTCCTTCATGCAACCTTCTTTAGTCCAACTCTGACATCTGTACAAGAATACTAGAAAAACCATAGCCTTGACTAAATGGACTTTTGTGGGCAAAGTAATGTCTCTGCTTTTTAATATGCTATCTAGTTTCGACATAGCTCTCTTCCAAGGAGCAAATATCTGTTACTTTCATGGGTGTAGTCATCATCTGCAGTGATTTTAAAGCCCAAGTAAATAAAGCCTGTCACTGTTTCCATTGTTTCCCCATCTATTTGCCATGAAGTGATGGGACCAGATGACATGATCTTCACTTTTGAATGTTGAGTTTCAAGCCTTCTTGTTCACTCTCCTCTTTCACTTTCATCAAGAGGCTCTTAAGGGTAGTGTCATATGCATATCTGAACTTTTTGATGTTACTCCCAGGAATCTTGATTCCAGCTTGTGGTTCATCCAGCCCGGCATTTTGCATGATACACCCTGCATATAATTTAAATAATCAGGGTCACAATATACAGCCATGACATACTCCTATCCCAATTTGGAACCAGTTTCCTGTTCTGTGTCCAGTTCTGCCTGTTGTTTCTTGATCTGCATATAGATTTCTCAGTAGTTAGGTAAGGTGGTCTGGTATCCCCATCTCTTTAAGAAATTTCCACAGTTTGTTGTGATCCACACAGTCAAAGACTTTGGCATAGACAGTAAAGCAAAAGTAGATACTTCTCTGGAACTCTCTTGCTTTTTCTATGATCCAATGGATGTTGGCAATTTTATCTCTGGTTCCTCTGCCTTTTGTAAATCCAGCTTGAACATCTGGAAGTTCACGGTTCACACACTGTGGAAGACTCACTTTGAGAATCTTGAGCATTATTTTGCTGGCATGTGAGGTGACTGCAATTGTGCAGTAGTTTGAACACTCTTTGACATTGACTTTCTTGGGAATTGAAATGAAAACTGACCTTTTCCAGTTCTGTGCCACTGCTGAATTTTCTAAATTTGCTGGCATATTGAGTGCAGCACATTAACAACATCATCTTTTAGGATTTGAAATAGCTCAAATGGAATTCCATCCCCTCAACTGGCTTTGTTGGTAGTGATGCTTCCTAAGGTCCACTTGACTTCGCATGCCGGGATGTCTGGGTGTAGGTGAGTGATCACATCATAGTGGTTATCTGGGTCATGAAGATCTCTTTTGTATAGTTCTTTGGTGTGTTCTTGCCACCTTTTCGTAGTATCTTCTGCTTCTGTTAGATTCATACCATTTCTGTCCTTTACTGTGACCATCTTTGCATGAAATGTTCCCTTGGTCTCACAAATTTTCTTGAAGAGATCTCTAGTCTTTCCCATTCTCTTCTTTTCCTCTATTTTTTTTTTTTTTTTTTTTGCATTGGTCACTGAGGCTCAGATGGTAAAGAATCTGCCTTCAATACAGGAGACCCCAGTTCGATCCCTGGGTTGGGAAGATAACCTGGAGAAGGAAATGGCAACCCACTCCAGTATTTTTGCCTCAGGAATCACATGGACAGAGGAGCCTTATGGGCTCCAGTCCACGGGGTCATAGAGTCAGACATGACTGAGCGACTAACACTTTCACCCTCATCAAGAGACTCTTTAGGTCCTCTTCCCTTTCTTCTATTATAATGACATCATTTGCATATCTGACATTGTTAATATTTCTCCCAGCAATCTTGATTCCAGTTTGTGATTCATGCAGCCTGAAATTTTACATGATGTATTCTGCAGTTCAGTTCAGTTGCTCAGTCATGTCTGACTCTTTGCAACCCCATGGACTGCAGCACCCCAGGCCTCCCTGTCCATCACCAACTCCTGGAGTTGATTCAGATTCATGTCCATTGAGTCAGTGATGCCATCCAGCCATCTCATCCTCTGTCGTCCTCTTCTCCTACCTTCCATCTTTCCCAGCATCAGGGTCTTTTCAAATTATTCAATTCTTCTCATCAGGTTGCCAAAGCATTGGAATTTCAGGTTCAACATCAGTCCTTCCAATGAATATTCAGGACTGATTTCCTTTAGGATGGACTGGTTGGATCTCCTTGCAGTCCAAGGGACTCTCAAGAGTCTTCTCCAACACCACCGTTCAAAAGCATCAATTCTTTGGTGCTCAGCTTTCTTTATAGTCCAACTCTCACATCCATACATGACAACAGGAAAAACCATAGCCTTGACTAGACAGACCTTTGTTGGCAAAGTAATGTCTCTGCTTTTTAATATGCTGTCTAGGTTGGTCATAACTTTCCTTCCAAGGAGCAAGTGTCTTTTAATTTCATGGCTGTAGTCACCATCTTCAGTGATTTTGGAGCCGAAAAAAATGAAGTCTGTTATTTTCCATTGTTGCCTCATCTATTTGCCATGAAGTGATGGAACTGGATGCCATGAACTTAGTTTTCTGAATGTTGAGTTTCAAGCCAGCTTTTTCATTTTACTCTTTCACTCTCACCTAGAGGCTCTTTAGTTCTTCTTCACTTTCTGCCATTAGGGTGGTGTCATCTGCATATCTGAGGTTATTGATATTTCTCCTGGCAATCTTGATTCCAGCTTGTGCTTCATACAGCCTGGCATTTTGCATGATTTATTCTGCATATAAGTTAAATAAGCAGGGTGACAATATACAGCCTTGATGTATTCCTTTCCCTATTTGGAACCAGTCTGTTGTTCTATGTCCCATTCTAACTGTTGCTTCCTGACCTGCATACAGGTTTCTCAGGAGACCGGCAAAGTGATTTAGTATTCCCATCTGTTTAAGAGTTTTCCTCACTGTGGTGGATTCATGTTGATGTATGGCAAAACCAATACAATATTGTAAAGTAATTAACCTCCAATTAAAATAAATAAATTTATGTTAAAAAAAAAAAAAAGAATTTTCCTCAGTTTATTGTGATCCACAGTCAAAGCCTTTAGTGTAGTCAGTGAAGCAGATATTTTCCTGGAATTCTCTTGCTTGTTCTATGATCCAATGGATGTTGGCAATTTGATCTCTGTTTCCTCTGCCTTTTTAAAATCCAGCTTGTACATCTGGAAGTTCTCCATTCATGTACTGTTGAACGTTAGCCTGAAGGATTTTGAGAATTACCTTGCTAGCAAGTAAAATGATCATCATTTTTCAGTAGCTTGAACATTCTTTGGCATTGCCCTTCTTTTGGATTGGAATGAAAACTGACCTTTTCCAGACCTGTGGCCACTGCTGAGTTCTCCAAACTTGCTGACATATTGAGTGCAGCACTTTAAGAGCATCATCTTCTAGGTCTTTAAATGGCTCAGTTAAATTCCATCCCTTATACTAGCTTTGTTCATAGTAATGCTTCCTAAGCCCCACTTGACTTCATACTCCAGGATGTCTGGCTTTAGGTGAATGACCACAGCATTGTGGTTAATCCAGGTCATTAAGACCTTTTTTCTATGGTTCTTCTGTGCATTCTTGCCACCTCTTCTTAATTTTATTTGCTTCTGTTATTCACTCCAAAGCCATACAAAATTTTTAGTGAGCATGCAAAATTTTCATTTACAGATTTACTATAGTTTGTAGAGCTAGGATATGAATCAATGAGGGCCTTATCTATTCTGGAAGACAAATATTAGTGATAAAGACAAAGATGTGCTCAAAATTGACACTTTTTTTCTGAATAGTAATACTTTCTTATTCAGTCAGGTAAAAACAGTTCTTTTCTGAGCCTTAGTAGGCACTAGAAGACTCTAGTCTTCATGCCCATACCATTTTGTTAAGTGCTCTAGAGGTTTCTTAACCCAATGAATACATGGTTGGCTCAAGTGAGATGCCAACTGTGTGAAAATTTTACTATTTTTTAAAAATTCCTATTGGAGTATAATTGATTTACAATGTTCTGCTGGTTTCCAGTGTATAGCACAGTGAATGAGCCATACATATACACATAGACACTCTTATTAGATTATTTTCCCATTTAGGCCACAAAGGAGTATTGAGGAGAGTTTCATATACATTAAAGTTTCCTATACTGTTATACTGTAGGTTCTTATTAGTTATATATTTTATATATAGTAGCATGTGCTATGGTTTTACCTGAGTCCACTCTTCAGACATCAGACAGAAACTATAGTAATATAGTTGCAATGGCTACCAGCAAGTTTTCATTTATTTGCCTTTCTATTTGTGTTAGTTCAGTTCTAGCTTTATTAAAATAGGGCAAAAAAAAAAAAAAAAATAAGGTAAGAAATAGACTGAGAGATAAGTAACTCTGGCATAATACATGGTTAAATAAATCAAATAATCAATATAAATAAAACACATACTATGTTCACAATAAGGGAATGTCTTGTGGCTCAGATGGTAAAGCGTCTACCTACAATGTGGGAGACATGGGTTCGATCCCTGGGTCAGGAAGTTCCCCTGGAGAAGGAAATGAAACCCACTCCAGTATTCTTGCCTGGAAAATCCCATGGGTGGAGGAACCTGGTAGGCTACAGTCCATGGGGTTGCAAAGAGTTGGACATGACTGAGTGACTTCACTTCATGTTCACAATAACACTGATTCAGTAATATTTTCATTAGAAATTCTGCTATCTTATTCTAGGACACATTTTGCTACTACAAATATGTGCTGGGGAAGTATGGTACTGAGAGAGTCAATTTTAATGAGTGTTGATAAGTCCAGGGTCCTGGAGGAGGGGGATGGTTCTGGAATTCTCAAGGAGAAAAGGACAAACTTTTTTTTCTTATATTCCTTAGTCTTAGTCACAGAAAAGTTTTTTTTTTTTTGTTTTGTTTTGTTTTGTTTTTTTAAGCCTGGAGCTGATTACACAACCAAACAACTCAGCTTAAACTCTAAGGATTATTTAACAACAATGTATCCTGCTTGAGGACAGTTTCTCCTTGAAAACCTTATGACTAATCCTGTTATTTTAAAAATGTAAATTGTGGGAGTGGGTTTGGTAAATCTTTCTATTGTTAGTTCTAATCCTGTCATCTTAAAATATGAATTGTTGGAGTGGGTCTATTAAGATCTTTACAACCTTGAGACATTCTTTTGACTTATTGTAATAAACAATTTAAAAAGTTTATAGCTCCCTTGCTAAGACTAGCCAGTGGGGCTTTCTCTGCCCTCTTCTGATGTCTATGTCAGAAGCTTTGTCTGTCCTTTTTCACTGATAAAACTTCTGCCACAGAAGAGCCCTGAGTGGTCAAGCCTGGTCTCTGGTCTGGAAGCTAAATCTTCTTTTTCAGAACAGGAATCTGACATAATTCACTGTAAGCTATCAGTACTGTGGCAATGAAACTTGGTTTTGAGTTCCACCTCTGCCATTGTCTTCCTATATCACCATATCTATACAGTAGTTACATTCCTTGAAACCAACCATTTCACATGCTCAGCCAATCTACTTAAAAGTATCCTTAGATTTGTCAGTGAAAGTAGAATATAGAGTTTTTTGCCTTTTAATGGCCACTTAAATTACTTGATCCACATAAGGGAAAACATTTTTAACAGAAAAGTTAAGTTTTTGGAAAATCACATGTTATTTTTTGAAGAACACTGTACATTAGTACACTATAGTTTCATATATTGATACAAGAAAAAAATGTATACTATAAAATTTATAGTATTGATATAAAGACCAAAACTCTCTCTTTCAACAAAGATACAAAGCTGAAGTTCATATAAAAGATTTTGTTTTTGTTATGCATTCTTTAAGCCAACAACATTGTATTGCCATAGAAGAATCATGAAAGAACATGAAGAAAACAATGAGGGGAGAGTAGCATTCTTCATCTTATTGTTAATAAACAGCCAAATGTTTATTAAAACTGTCTTTGACTTTAATTTGGAATACATTCATTTAAAATATGATTCATCCAGAGACAGCTTTTAGAATTATAACTGTTGTCTTAGAATGCTAAATGTGTGTTTCTAATGCTCAGAGCTCCTTAGGAGCTGACTGCTAGAATATTAAGCATTTTAAGTTATTTGATTCAATCCCCTTGGTCTGATTTCTCCTGCTCTGGTAAGATAAGTACCTGACCTAGATGATGTAAAATAGATTATTGCTGACTTCCTGAACTACGAAATTCCCTAGAAAAATTCAAGAAAGCAGTGATGATTTTAAATTAGCAATGATGATTTTAAATTAACCTTGAGATAGCTGAATTTAATACAATGAAATGGCATAATTACTAGTCAAATGAAAATTCATGCTTTATATGCATTGTTAAGGGTAACTGATTTTTTTAAAAGTCACAAATGTAGGTACATATAGAGAGATTTTTTTTATTGGATCTTTAAAATAATTTATTATCTGATACATAGGTATATTTAGAAGTAATAATTGTTTCATGCCTTCATAACATATTCCTGAGTTTAGATTAATAAATTTTTTGAATACTAAGTTATTGTAATTCCACATTTTTCTACAACATTCTCTATGAATTCAAAAATCGATGCTAAGGTAAGAATTTTTTTGCAAGCAGTTTGTTCTAAACATCAAAATTTAAGATACAGGAGAGAGTGTAGTGGTCACTGAAAAAAAGACTGCTGTCAATAAAAGATGTGAAGTCGCTCAGTCGTGTCTGACTCTTTGTGACCCCATGGACTGTAGCCTGCCAGGCTCTTTCATTCATGGGATTTTCCAGGCAAGAATACTGGAGTGGGTGGCCATTTCCTTCTCCAGGGGCTCTTCCCAACCCAGGGATTGAACCCGGAATCCTGCATTACAGGCAGACTCCTTACACTCTGAGCCACCAGGGAATCAATAAAAGGCAATTTGTATTTTAGCCACAAACACATCAGAGCTTCTAATGCTGATGGGAGCTATTGATTGCAGTCTGAAGGATTCACTCTTTGTTTTTTCAGTTCTTAAAACTGCTTTCTGTTGTTAATGGGGCTGAGTTCCATTCTGTGATCCATGCACAACTCTCACTGATCCGGATGACTGAAAGCTATTTCTTTCATGAAACACCCTTGGGTTCCCTGATCTGCACTATGTAATCACTAGGGAACCATATAATGTAGAGAAATATCAGTTCTTTTTGAAGATTATTACTGCATAAAGTATATTTAATTTATTGCAATTTCTGTTAAATTTAACATGAGATATGAAAAGGGCCATTTATAATCCCATATAGTTTTAGAAAAGACATGAGAGATTCTGGTCTGCAATTGTATTAGTCAAGAAGACCAAGCTATGTTGCAGTTACAAGTAATCCTTAATGTCTTGAGGGCTGAGTGAAAACAAACGTTAATTTCTTGTTCATACTTCAAGTCCATTACTGGCTGCCTGGAGGATGTCCTATCTGTTTTCTTCTTTCTGAGAAGGAGGCTAATGAGATAATCAACATCTGAAATGTCACAGGTTTTGTGAATGAAAAATACTGTCTGCCATATCAGTTAACAAAAGATGCTGCAGCCATCATATTACAGCTGCCCAATGGCTGGTGAGCCCTGAGAGAACTCAGGATGTGAACAATGCCCACCACTCCAGTCACCACCACTCCCACTGTGCACCCTAAGGAGACTCATAAGAAAACACAGGATACTGGTCCCAGATAGCAGAGGTCCATATCAAAGGAACGATTTCAGTGAGCCCAGACACTTGGATCTTCCCATAGGTAGAAAAACACACAATCCCTTAACTTGATATAACAGGTTATCTTTAATTAACAATAATCTCAATGTTACAAATATCTGGTCTTTTGTTGCAGAAACTCCTGTGTTTCTAGGCTTCAATGTTGCCTCCTTCAGTCAGTTTTTCAGAATTATCTGAAATGCTGTGTCCCAGGCTTAAGTCCTCAGTTTTGTCTGCTATAATTCTCAACTTTTAGGTTATTCATTTTTTTCAGTTGACAGTTGCCAAGATAAAGAAAAAAGAATATGAACTACTGTCCAGCTCTTAAAATTGCCATCCAGAAGTGACATAACACATTCAGCTCACATTTTAATTGGTCAAATAAAATTATATGGCCATATTTGCCTTGAATGAGGTCATTGGGATTATTTCAAAATCAATATTTGGCAAAGATTACTAGAGTTATGTGCATTGTTCTTCAGTCACTTAATCATGCCAACTCCTTGCAACCCCATGGACTGCATTACACAAGGCTTCTCTGTCCTTTACCGTTCCGAGAGCTTGCTCAAACTCATATCCATTGTGTCTGGGATAAAATCTAAACATCTTATCCTCTGTTGCCCCTTCTCTTCCTACATTCAATCTTTTCCAGCATCAGGGTTGTTTCCAAAGAGTCAGCCCTCACATCAGGTGGCAAAAGTATTGGAGTTTCAGGTTCAACATCAGTTCTTCCAATGAATATTCAGGATTTACTTCCTTTAGGATTGAATGACTGGATTCCCACACAATCCAAGGAACTCTCAAAAAGTCTTCTTCAACACCACAGTTCAAAAGCATCAATTCTTCAGCACTCACCTTTCTTTATAGTCCAACTCTCATATCCATACATGACTACTAGAAAAACCATAGCTTTGACTAGATGGAATTTTGTTGGCAAAATAACATCTCTGCTTTTTAATACACTGTCTAGGTTGGCCATAGCTTTTCTTCCAAGGAGCAAGCAGCTTTTAATTTCATGGCTGCAGTCACCATCTACAGTGATTTTGGACTATAAAAAATAAAGTCTCTCACTGTTTCCATTGCAAAGAATATAATCAATCTGATTTTGGTATTGACCCTCTGTTGATGTTCATGTGTAGAGTCATCTCTTGCATTATTGGAAGAGGGTGTTTGCTATGACCAGTGAGTTCTCTTGGCAAAACTCTGTTGGCTTTTGCCCTGCTTCATTTTGTACTCCAAGGCCAAACTTGCCTTTTAGTCCAGTTATCTCTTGACTTCCTATGTTCATATTAGTTTACTATTTAGTAATGCATTTTCTCAGGATTAGTGACAGTTGGTAGAGTTTAAGTACCTAAATTTTATGAGAGGATTACTCAGGATTTAACCCAGAGAATGTGTAAGTGTACACTGTAATGAATTTTGTTAAAACAGAATCTGGAACCCCTGCTTATTACTAGAAAGGCCTATTTTAGGCACCAAAATCTTCATTATAGTTTCCCTTTGAGCTATTCTGGTTTTGATATCTATTTATAGAAGGAACATAACTCAATATAATAAAAGCTATATATGACAAAACCCACAGCAAACATTATCCTTAATGGTGAAAAATTGAAAACATTTGCCCTAAACTCAGGAACAAGATAAGGGTGCCCACTCTCACCACTACTATTCAAAATAATTTTGGAAGTTTTAGCTACAGCAGTCAGAGAAGAAAAAGAAATAAAAGAAATACAGATTGGAAAAGAAGAAGTAAAACTCTCACTGTTTGCAGATGATGATCCTCTACATAGAAAACCCTAAAGACTCCACCAGAAAATTACTAGAGCTAATCAATGAATATAGTAAAGTTGCAGGATATAAAATTAACACACAGAAATCCCTTGCATCCCTATACACTGAGAAAACAGACAAATTAAGGAAACAATTCCATTCACCATCTCAACGAAAAGAATAAAATACTTAGGAATATATCTACCTAAAGAAACAAAAGATCTATATATCAGATCAGATCAGATCAGATCAGTCGCTCAGTCATGTCCGACTCTTTGAGACCCCATGAATCGCAGCACGCCAGGCTTCCCTGTCCATCACCAACTCCCAGAGTTCACCCAGACTCATGTCCATCGAGTCAGTGATGCCATCCAGCCATCTCATCCTCTGTCGTCCCCTTCTCCTCTTGCCCCTAATCCCTCCCAGCATCAGAGTCTTTTCCAATGAGTCAACTGTTCGCATGAGGTGGCCAAGCTACTGGAGTTTCAGCTTTAGCATCATTCTTTCCAAAGAAATCCCAGGGCTGATTTCCTTCAGAATAGACTGGTTGGATCTCCTTTCAGTCCAAGGGACTCTCAAGAGTCTTCTCCAACACCACCGTTCAAAAGCATCAATTCTTCAGCACTCAGCCTTCTTCACAGTCCAACTCTCACATCCATACATGACCACAGGAAAAACCATAGCCTTGACTAGACCAACTTTTGTTGGTAAAGTAATGTCTCTGCTTTTCAATATGCTATCTAGGTTGGTCATAACTTTCCTTCCAAGGATAAGCGTCTTTTAATTTCATGGCTGCAGTCACCATCTGCAGTGATTTTGGAGCCCAGAAAAATAAAGTCTGACACTGTTTCCCCATCTATTTCCCATGAAGTGGTGGGACTGGATGCCATGATCTTCGTTTTCTGAATGTTAAGCTTTAAGCCAACTTTTTTACTGTCCACTTTCACTTTCATCAAGAGGCTTTTGAGTTCCTCTTCACTTTCTGACATAAGAGTGGTGTCATCTGCATATCTGAGGTTATTGATATTTCTCCCAGCAAACTTGATTCCAGCTTGTGTTTCTTCCAGTCCAGCGATTCTCATGATGTACTCTGCATATAAGTTAAATATACAGGGTAACAATATACAGCCTTGACGAACTCCTTTTTCTATTTGGAACCAGTCTGTTGTTCCATGTCCAGTTCTAACTGTTGCCTCCTGACCTGCATACAAATTTCTCAAGAGGCAGATCAAGTGGTCCGGTATTCCCATCTCTTTCAGAGTTTTCCACAGTTTATTGTGATCCACACAGTCAAAGGCTTTGGCATAGTCAATAAAGCAGAAATAGATGTTTTTTCTGGAACTCTCTTGCTTTTTCTATGATCCAGTGGATGTTGGCAATTTGATCTCTGGTTCTTCTGCCTGTTCTAAAACCAGCTTGAACATCAGGAAGTCCACGGTTCACTTATTGCTGAAGCCTGGCTTGGAGAATTTTGAGCATTACTTTACTAGCGTTTGAGATGAGTGCAATTGTGTGGTAGTTTGAGCATTCTTTGACATTGCCTTTCTTTGGATTGGAATGAAAACTGACCTTTTCCAGTCCTGTGGCCACTGCTGAGTTTTCCAAAGAAACAAAAGACCTATATATAGAAAACTATAAAACACTGATGAAAGAAATCAAAGACGACACAAATAGATGGAGAAATATACCATGTTCATGGATTGGAAGAATCAATATAGTGAAAATGAGTATACTACCCAAAACAATCTATAGATTCAGTGCAATTCCTATCAAGCTAAAAATGGTATTTTTCACAGAACTAGAACAAAGAATTTCACAATTTGTCTGGAAATACAGAAAAATTTTGAATAGCCAAAGCAATCTTGAAAAAGAAGAATGGAACTGGAGGAATCAACCTGCCTGACTTCAGGCTCTACTACAAAGCCACAGTCATCAAGACAGTATGGTACTGGCACAAAGACAGAAATATAGATCAATGGAACAAAATATAAAGCCCAGAGATAAATCTGCACACCTATGGACACCTTATCTTTGACACAGGAGACAAGAATATATAATGGAGAAAAGACAATCTCTTTAACAAGTGGTGCTGGGAAAACTGGTCAACTGCTTGTAAAAGAATGAAACTAGAACACTTTCTAACACCATACACAAAAATAAATTCAAAATGGATTAAAGATCTAAACATAAGACCAGAAACTATAAAACTCCTAGAGGAAAACATAGGCAAAACACTCTCTGACATACATCACAGCAGGATCCTCTATGACCCACCTCCCAGAATAATGGAAATAAACAAATGGGACCTGCTGCTGCTGCTGCTAAGTTGCATCAGTCGTGTCCGACTCTGTGCGACCCCATAGATGGCAGCCCACCAGGCTTCCCCGTCCCTGGGATTCTCCAAGCAAGAACCCTGGAGTGGGTTGCTATTTCCTTCTCCAATGCATGAAAGTGAAAAGTGAAAGTGAAGTCGCTCAGTCGTGTCTGACTCTAGCGACCCCATGGACTACAGCCCACCAGGCTCCTCCGTCCATGGGATTTTCCAGGCAAAAGTACTGGAGTGGGCTGCCACTGCCTTCTCTGAAATGGGACCTAATTAAACTTAAAAATTTTTGCACAACAAAGGAAACTATAAGCAAGGTGAAAAGGCAGCCTTCAGAATGGGAGAAAATATAGCAAATGAAGCAACTGACAAAGAATTAATGTCAAAAATATACAAGCAGCTCCTACAGCTCAACTCCAGAAAAATAAACGACCCAATCAAAAAATAGGCCAAAGAACTAAACAGATATTTCTTCAAAGAAGACATACAGATGGCTAACAAACACACGAAAAGATGCTCAACATCACTCATTATCAGAGAAATGCAAATCAAAGCCACAGTGAGGTACAATCTCATGCCAGTCAGAATGGCTGCTATGCAAAAGTGTACAAACAATAAATGCTGGAGAGAGTGTGGAGAAAAGGGAACCCTCTTACACTGTTGGTGGAAATGCAAACTAGTACAGCCACTATGGAGAACAGTGTGGAGATTCCTTACAAAAACTAGAAATAGAACTGCCATATGACCCAGCAATCCTACTGGTGAGCATACACAGAACTGAAAATAATAAGAATTAGAAATAATAGATAACCCTATATGCAAGACAGCAAAAGAGACACAGATGTACAGAACAGTCTTTTGGACTCTGTGGGAGAAGGCGAGGGTGGGATGATTTGAGAGAATAGCATTGAAACATGTATATTATACATTGAGGAAACCAGAATTGAAAGAGACACATGTACCCCAATGTTCATCACACCACTGTTTATAATAGCCAGGACATGGAAACAACCTAGATGTCCATCAGCAGATTAATAGATAAGAAAGCTGTGGTACATATACGCAATAGAATATTACTCAGCCATTAAAAAGAATACATTTGAATCAGTTCTAATGAGGTGGATGAAACTGGAGCCTATTATACAGAGTGAAGTAAGTCAGAAAGAAAATAACCAATAAAGTATACTAATGCATATACATGGAATTTAGAAAGATGGTAATGATAACCCTATATGCGAGACAGCAAAAGAGACACAGATGTATAAAACAGTCTTTTGGACTCTGTGGGAGAAGGTGAGGGTGGGATGATTTGAGAGAATAGCATTGAAACATGTATATTATCAAATGTGAAACAGATTGCCAGTTCAGGTTTGATGCATGAAACAGGGTGCTCAGGGCTGGTACACTGGGATGACCCTGAGGGATGGGATGGGGAGTGAGGTGGGAGGGATTTCAGGATGGGGAACAGATGTACACCCGGGGCTAAGTCATGTCAATGTATGGCTAAAAACACTACAATATTGTAAAGTAATTAGCCTCCAATTAAAATAAATAAATTAAAAGAAATAAATGTTTGAGGGTATTAAGTAAGAAAGCATTCACTGCTAATTGTTGAACATAGAGCCTATAAAGAGAATCTTGAACAGTTTAACCAAACCAGTTAGTATTAATAGATATATGCATCAAACTAAAACTGAGTAGTCTCTTCCTTTTACTATTTCAAATCCTAGCGAAAACCTTGAGGAGGAATGGCAAGAGCCCCTCAGTCTCTTCATTATCCTAACTTTGGTTTCAGTCTATTGCTTTGAACCAATTGGTGTCATATCAGGGGCTCCGTACCATAGTCCTTTATGTCTCAGTGTAGAAAAGAATTCACTGAGAGACAAGGGGATAGATAAGAAGTGATTTATTACCATAGGATGCTTGTGAAGTTTACAAGCAGATGGGCAAGAAATGCTTCACCTGAAGGACATACTGAGGTGTTTATAATCAAAGGAACAGTGGGGAGGAGAACTTCTTTGTCTTTCTTGCGTAAACATCACGCTTCCATCATCAGTTCCTCCTCTAGGTTGAGTGGAGGAGTTTACTTGTCCCTACATGGTCAAGCCGAATCCATAAATTATTGCTTTTTATGTGTGCATAGTATTTGTCTTAGGGATCATCATTTAGCTCACTGGGCACTATGTAGGTCTCATTCACCACTGTTTTATTGTTTGGGGGCACATCTTGTGTTTCTGCTGCCCAATTTTGTTGCTAAGCAAGCCTGCTTGATTTTGTGGTTAAGCAAACCTGGTTTCTTGAGAGATTATTAGTTTACAGGAATCTCTTGTATTTTTTCTGCTTATAATTCCCTAGTGGGATTAACTATTTAATCACTGGCTTTGTCTATTTACTGTTGCTACCAGCTTCCTTTATGCAGTTTTAACTGTGCATGTTGTATTGCTTGCCTGTTATCAAGGCTTTCAGTATTAGTTCTGAAAATTTCTAGTTATATTCAGCTGCATCAGAGTTAACTAGAGACCTAAGCAATACCACTTTATGACTTGCACACCTGTGCTCACCAAAAATAATTTAAAACTTTTTGTCCAATACACTCTGAGGAATGCCTGCTGGTGCCTTCTCTATATTTGGTTTGCTTTCCTCTGTATTTCTCTCAATCACTCCAATTTCTTCCACTGTGTCTCCTCTACAGATCTTGACATTTTTTTGTGTGTAAGGAAGAGATCAGTTTTCATTTTGTGAACATGACCTCAGAAAGACTCCCTTTTGTTGTTTAAAAATCCTACTCTAGGAAAATATGTAGACTGCAGTTTTAAATACCTTGCCTGGATACAAACATTTTAGTTCTTTGTGTATATGTGTGTGTGTGTGTAATGGTTCAATGACTCTTGTGGATAAGTCTCATTTTTTCCAGAGCTAATGCTACTGATGTATTTAAAACACTATTTATTTAGTTGATCAACTTGCAAACATTTTATGTGATACTTGAATCATTTTATTGGACTCCTAGTTCTAGAGATTCTGTCTGAATATGTTTTAGGTAGGATCCTAGGAACTATCTTCTAACAAAATTATTCAAGGTATTCTCAGGACAACATTGTCTTTCATCAAAGTGAATTACATCAAGGATATAATCTAACTATTGTATCTTTCTTGTCGTGAATAAAGAAACTAAAACACAAGCAGCAAAATACAGAAATCAAAATTTAAGGAAAGAGTTGTGTGATCACAGGTGAGTTAGTGACCTCCAGTTTTCTCACCTTGCTAACCTCCAGTTTCCTCATCTGAAAAAGCAGGAAAATCTTACCAATCAGTTGAAATATTTAATTAGTTAATATTTGTAAAGTATTTAGCATATTTTTGGCACCTATTAAGATAAACACTGTTTTAAATGCCTTTGACATTGTTTATTTCTTTATTCTCATCTTTCTGGACCTCTTGGCCAGATCTTACACAAAAAATTAATTCAATAAATTAAGGGAGAAAACTGCCATAAATATATTTGTTTCATTCTGCATCATATCATCATATCATATGGATCTTCTCTTGAGGTTCCACTTATAGCTGATGGTGTTGGTACCCTACCCAGATTCTCTTTATTGAGTTGGCACACATGTCTCAGCTGTATGTTTTAGCTGTCAACAGTTCACACCTTCACCTTCTTAGAGAAGATAAGAAGGTTCATTAGCCTTTGGCTAAATGAGCCACTTTCTTGGAGGTGTCTAGAAAATTACATCCTTTTCCCCCTCTCTTCAATCCAAAGCCAGAAATAACACCTAACTTTCTTTCCTCTAGACAAGATGCAACTTATGCTCCAGAGCAATGCTTGGAATCAGTATGAGATTAAAACTTTGGAGATCACATATTTGCTGTATTGCTTTTCCTGACCTGTCCTGTTTCCCTTGCCCACTTGCAGGATTTTCCTGAGGACATCCCTTTTGATAAATCCCTAATCAGGCTCCATGTCTAGGGAACTTGATCCAAGACAATGTTCATAGTGTTTTCTTGGCAAAACAGGATCTGGGACAGGAATACCACCAAAGAGAAAACCATTGGATTTGTTAACACGACACCTCAGCATGAATGACCTGACATTATGGCAAAGATTCAAACATACTTGTTTAATGAATACAAAAGAGTCCTTCATTAAATGAAAAGTCAAATCTCAACATTCCCCTAGTCCTTGCTATGTTAAGCCTAGTTGGTTAAAGCATATCTCCATGCAAAAAAATAAAATAAGTCTTCCAGCAGGCACTGCAGAGTCACTGAAGTAAACGAGGCATGATAAAACCTCTGAAAATTGAGTAACAACTTTTCAGCAAGTGGGTTCTTATCTACTAGGACAGATGATTTAACTAAAATGGATGTTGTTTGTGAGTCTTCCTTTTCTTTTAGGCTCCAAATTCTACAAGGAACACTGGAGTATGGTTTTTATGTAAATACATATAGCTAATTTTCTTGTATTCATTTATCCTAAGTGACTTGAGAGATCAGTATTAGCAGCAAAGGAAGTCCAAAAGCCTGGGTTCTTTTTGCTACACCAAATAGGAAAAGGAGTACGTCAAGGCTGTATATTGTCACCCTGCTTATTTAACTTATATGCAGAGTACATCATGAGAAACGCTGGGCTGGAAGAAGCACAAGCTGGAATCAAGATTGCCGGGAGAAATATCAATAACCTCAGATATGCAGATGATACCACCCTTATGACACAAAGTGAAGAGGTACTAAAAAGCCTCTTGATGAAGGTAAAAGAGGAGAGTGAAAAAGTTGGCTTAAAGCTCAACATTCAGAAAACGAAGATCATGGCATCTGGTCCCATCACTTCATGGCAAATAGATGGGGAAACAGTGGAAACAGTGGCTGACTTTATTTTTTGGGGCTCCAAAATCACTATAGATGGTGATTGCAGCCATGAAATTAAAAGACACTTACTCCTTGGAAGGAAAGTTATGACCAACCTAGATAGTATATTAAAAAGCAGAGACATTACTTTGCCAACAAAGGCCTGTCTAGTCAAGGCTATGGTTTTTCCATTGGTCATATATGGATGTGAGAGTTGGACTATATAGAAAGCTGAGTGCTGAAGAATTGATGCTTTTGAACTGTGGTGTTGGAGAAGACTCTTGAGAGTCCCTTGGGCTGCAAGGAGATCCAACCAGTCCATTCTAAAGGAGATGAGTCCTAGGTGTTCTTTGGAAGGACTGATACTATAGCTGAAACTCCAGTACTTTGGCCACCTCATGTGAAGAGTTGACTCATTGGAAAAGACTCTGATGCCGGCAGGGATTGGGGGTAGGAGGAGAAGAGGATGACAGAGGATGAGATGGCTGGATGGTATCACCAACTCAATGGACATGAGTTTGAGTGAACTCCGGGAGTTGGTGATAGACAGGGAGGCCTGGCATGCTGCAATTCATGGGGCCGCAAAGAGTTGGACATGACTGAGTGAGTGAAATGAACAGAACTGAATCCTGTGATTTGGCCTTTGTACTGTCTTTGTACTGTCCCTCCAGTTCAAATAACAATAATAGCAATCATAAAGCCAATATTCAGCGAACATTCACTAGGGCCTTACATGTTTTGTTTAATTTAAAATTTTAATAATGATATGAGGTAAACATAGACTATAGTTTTGGAAGTGTGACACATTCTATGGTAAAAAGAGGAATTTGATAAGCAGTGATAGTCATAAATCTTTCTGTTGTTATTTTGAGAGATGAATAATATATTGAGGATAAAAATATTGACAAGAATGGAAGCTGTTATTTACATAAGACTGTGAGAGTCTATTTTTTTTTTCTATTGCTTAACATGACAAACCAGGTGATAGGTGTGGATTTAGTGAGTGACATTAACTTGGAAAATACAATGGCTTTATATCACCCATACCTTTTTATGGGTTTCACTGGTGGCTTAGATGGTAAAACATCTGTCTGCTGTACAGGAGACCCATATTTGATCTCTGGCTCAGAAAGATCCCCTGGAGAAGGAAATGGCAAACCACTCCAGTATTCTTGCCTGGAAAATCCTGTGGACAGAGGAGCCTGACAGGCTACAGCTCATGGGGTCACAAAGAGTCAGACACAACTGAGCAACTTCACTTCCATATTTTTACAATAGTGTGTAGAAAACAGGCTATCACTTCTGAAACATAGGGCATTATCATCATTACACAATGGTTGTGTAATGCATAGTAATGAGATTTATTTTTCAATAGTTCTATGAAAATCACTTAATCTAGGTGTTATTAATTAAAATGAAGGAACATTAAATTTATTTTCTATCAGCTTACATATTATATATAAAAATCAGATTATGATTTCGGGAAAAATGTCTTCTATTATTGCCCTTTTAAAAATTATCTCCACATAATGTCTATAATCATGTATTTTCATTAGAAAGAATATAATTGTCCTCAGAGAGTTTATGTTTTGAGGAAGATGCAATATTTATGCATTATATCATTTATAAAATTTAAAAATGTAATTTCTAAATTAAAGTTTTAATGTTGACAGGGAAGACACATATGTGACATGTTTTCTCAATAGTAGGGACCTAAACAATAAGGCACTAATCTACTACTTTGATTTATGATGAAGACTTTAAAACCTAGAGAATTTTAATAAGTCGCCCAAACCAAGATTCAGTTCAGTTCAGTCGCTCAGTCGTGTCCGGCTATTTGTGACCCCATGAACCACAGCACACCAGGCCTCCCTGTCCATCACCAACTCCCAGAGTCCACCCAAACCCACGTCTATTGAGTCAGTGATGTCATCCAACCATCTCAACTTCTGTCGTTCCCTTCTCCACCTGCCTTCAATCTTTCCCAACATCAGGGTCTTTTCAAATGAGTCAACTCTTCACATCAGGTGGCCAAAGTATTGGAGTTTCAGCTTCAACATCAGTCCTTCCAATGAACACCCAGGACTGATCTCCTTTAGGATGGACTGGTTGGATCTCCTTTTGAAGTCCAAGGGAGTCTCAAGACTACAACACCACAGTTCAAAAGCATCAATTCTTCAGCACTCAGCTTTCTTTATAGTCCAACTCTCACATCCATACATTACTACTGGAAAAACCATAGCCTTGACTAGACAGACCTTTGTTGGCAAAGTAATGTCTCTGATTTTTAATATGCCATCTAGGTTGGTCATAACTTTCCTTCCAAGGAGTAAGCATCTTTTAATTTCATAGCTGCAGTCACCATCTGCAGCGATTTTGGGGACCAGAAAAATAAAGTCAGCCACTGTTTCTCCATCTATTTTCCATGAAGTGATGGGACCAGATGCCATGATCTTCTTTTTCTGAATGTTGAGCTTTAAGCCAACTTTTTCACTTTTCTCTTTCACTTTCCTCAAGAGGCTCTTTAGTTCTTCACTTTCTGCCATAAGGGTGGTGTCATCTGCATATCTGAGCTGTTGATATTTCTCCCAGCAATCTTGATTCCAGCTTGTGCTTCATACAGCCTGGCATTTCACATGATGTACTCTGCATATAAGTTAAATAAACAGGGTGACAATATACAGCTTTGACATACTCCTTTACCTATTTGGAACCAGTCTGTTGCTCCATGTCCAGTTCTAACTGTTGCTTCCTGATCTGCATACAAGTTTCTCAAGAGGCAAGTCAGGTGGCCTGGTACTCCCATCTCTTTCAGAATTTCCCACAGTTTACTGTGATCCACACAGTCAAAAGCTTTGGCATATGAAAAAATTGGGGGATGTGGTGTTTAACTCACTGAGTATTTCCCTAATAGATTGACCACATTACTGAATTTTTTTTTTTTAGATGGTTATTAGGAATCTGGAATACATTCAAAAAGAGTTGTTACATAAAGTGATTAGTTTCTTGGCTTCTAACAAATGCTTTCTTATCAATCACTACAATTGAAATACTATTCACATGAGGAAAGAACACTCTTAAATCACTGCTATAGTGCAAAATAGGCGGAAAAAATCCCACAAAGTTAAATAATTTAATTATCATGAGTGTTAGAGCTTAAGGAAAAATAAGCTTAATGAAGATTATGGAAATCAGTTCTTTAGAAGTTTGTGGAAATTTAAATAGGCCTTGGAGGCAGAAAGCACTTTCTTGTCAGTCAAAATGTTCAGATATCCTTTCCCTGAGTGGAGTTGTGCCTAAACTAGCTTGGCTCTAAAGAGCCATGGTTAGAATCACAAACTGAACACAGAGAAAAATAAGTTGAACAGGTTGAGAAAACCAGGATGGCATGGGAATAAGGAGAAAATTAAATGGTAGAGATATATTTTCTTGAAGACATTAGGTAAGATTCAAAGAATAGAGGAAGAGGATTGAAAAGGATGTGTGTTTATCTGTGAAAAATTGCTGGAGCCAGATGAGTTCGTCATGAGAGACCAAGTTTATTTAAGTCACTGTGTCTTGTCTCTGCGACTCCATGGACTGCAACATGCCAGGGTTCCCTGTCCATCACCAACTCCCGAAGCTTGCTCAAACTCAAGTCCATTGAGTTGGTGATGCCATCCAACTGTCTCATCCTCTGTTGTCCCCTTCTCCTCCTGCCTTCAATCTTTCCCAGCATTTCCCATCTTTCCCAGTCTTTTCCAATGAATCAGTTATTTGCCTCAGGTGGCCAAAGTATTGGAGTTTCAGCTTCAACATCAGTCCTTCCAATGAATATTCAGGAATGATTTCCTTTAGGATTGACTGGTGGATCTCCTTGCAGTCCAAGGGACTCCTGAGAGTCTTCTCTTATACCACCGTTCAAATGCATCAATTCTTCAGTGCTCAGTATTCTGGCCTGGAGAAGTCCATGGACTGTAGAGCCCATGGGGTCACAAAGAATCGGACATGACTGAGCAATTTTCACTCACACACTTACTCCACTCAGCTTTCTTTATGGTCCAACTCTCACATCTACACATGACTATTGGGCATAGCAAAGGAATAATGTGCATCTGAATGAATCCCTTCCAGGATTCACCAATAGAAATTTTCAGTTTCTGGCTTCTGGACCCTACAGAGGCAGAATAGGAAGAGGAGGTAGAGGGCTATCAGCTGTTCATGTACCAATATGTGAGATTTTTTCTAAATTAGGTGTCCATTACTCAAGGAGCACCTACTGCTACTGCTGCTAAGTCACTTCAGTTGTGTCCAACTCTGTGCAACCACATAGATGGCAGCCCACCAGGCTCCCCTATCCCTGGGATTCTCCAGGCAAGAACACTGGAGTGGGTTGCCATTTCCTTCTCCAATGCATGAAAGTGAAAAGTGAAAGTGAAGTCACTCAGTCGTGTCTGACCCTTAGTGACCCTATGGACTGCAGCCTACCAGGCTCCTCCGTCCATGGGATTTTCCAGGCAAGAGTGCTGGAGTGGGGTGTAGTTTCTACTTTCAGGATAAAATAGATTGTTTCTTACTTTGTGAAGAAATGATTAGGTTACAGTATGAACTGCATGCATGCTCTAACTCTTTGAAACCCCAAGCACGGTAGCCCACCAGGCTCCTCTGTCCATGAAATTTACCAGGCAAGAATACTGGAGTGGGTTGCCATTTCATACTTCAGGGTATCTTCCCCACCCAGGGATCGAACCCTCGTTACTTGTTTCTCCTAGCTTTGACAGACAGATTCTTTACCACCACACCACCTGGGTGATTTTCTTTCCTTTACACTAGGAAAGGCTCCACTGAATTTTACCTGCCCCAGATCACAGAATCATTGATTGAATAACTGAAAAATGGAATCCAGGTTTCTGACTCCAAACCCAAGGTAATGTTTACTCTATTCTCCTAGATCTCTTTGATTTTGTAAAAATATTTTATTTTAAAATATATTGGAAAATAGATTGGCATTATGAAAAGTATTTACTAAAAATAGTGTCAGAACAAGTTTTGTTTTTATCCTCCAACATTTCCCAGCTGTGAGGCATGGTGCCAAATAACCTTTGTAATTGTAGTTTCTTCATCTTCAATGGATGTATCTAATTGTTAAGAATACCAGTCTTGTACATTTAGTTTGAGTGAGAAATGAAGACTATATGGAATGCTTATTACCATGCTCATGGGCTTCCTTGGTGGCTCAATGGTAAAGAATCTGCCTTCCAATACAGGAGATGTGGATTTAATCCCTGGGTAGGGAAGATCCACTGGGGAAGGAAACAGCAACCCACTGCAGTATTCTTGCCTGAGAAATCCCTTGGACAGAGAAACCTGGTGGGCTACAGTCCATGGAGTGTCAGAAGAGTTATGTATGACTTAGCAAGCAAACAACAACAAAAATGTAGGCATTTCAATGATCTGCCTTGCATCTCAGTCCCAGGTATACTACTGATTATCTCTAATACTAGCAGAACATAGAAATTTCTTGCCTTGTGAATTTGCAATGTGCAGTTTTGTACAAGTAGAAAATTAATGCCTCTCAGCTATTCCTCAAGAAATATAAACTCAAACACTAATTTCCTAATGCTTTACTTTAGACTAGTCTCATAGGTATAATCTCACATATCTATTTTAGGAGATAATTTTCCTTTAAAAAAATCACTTTGAAGTAAAATTTTCTGAGTTAGATTTGAGATGAACTTGAGCATATTTGCATCAGTGAATCTTTCTTAAACCAGCTAACTAAGATAATGTATGAACAAGGGGATATAAAAAAGATTCTTTAATTGTTTTTAGTGATTTCTTTACATGGATAGAATAATAGATAGCAAGAATTCTTAGATACTAAGAGGAAAACACCAAAACATTGAACAAGCATTTCACATACCTGTTCACTGTTATGTTTTAATTCTCTCATTTTGTTCATTCATTTACTGCATCATTAATAAATTCAATAAATATTTATTGTTATAAAAAAAAGCAGGATAAAGACCTCTGCTGTCACAGAATTTACATTCTAGCTCTAATAATAGTAATGAATAATTTTTTAAAAGATGAATATTACACACATGCTATATAAAAGTTAAAATGAAGTGATAAAGTAAGGATGCTACTTCAGACTGGTGCTAATTCAGACTGGGTGGTGAGGAAAGATTTGATGGCAGAGATGTATTAACCAGTACAGTTTCATTCCTATGAAAAATAGCCCAAAATATCAGTGTCTTCATGCAACAAAGTTTCATTTCTTGTTCATATCACAGTCCAATGCAGTTTGGAAATAGTTCAGTCATCTGACTCCAAAGCCAATGCCATATAGTTCATATTTTTAGTATAACAGCATTCCATTCCCAGATATCAATTATTAAATCAGTTAGAGTTTGACCAAAGAGAATGACTAAAGGTATTATGGAATAAAAATTTATTAGAGGAATAAGATCTCACACAATTGTGTAAATAAAAGTTGAGACTGCAAGTTGATTAGAAATCACTAAGCAAACTTTGTAAAACCAGGTACATCCACCTATCAGAGGGTGACTATGGAAAAAAGCTGATGGGAAAGTTTATGAAGCATATTGCCTTTGCATTTGATGTTGCCCAGGGATCAGTTTTGGCCAGCAAGATCAACAGGTGAGAAAAGATCTAGAAACAAAATGGGGGAGAACACCTTGCTGCTCCTGACTGGGCATTCTGTTTATAACATTATGACTTTAAAATAGTGGTTGTTGCTTAAAGTATCCTATATAAATCTTGAGCAAATTTTCTTTTTGATAAATCAAACCTCATATGACACAGGAAAGGGGATTCTGAGAAACATAATTCCATGTTATCCAGGTTAACATAGTACCAAGCCACTATAACTATGGATCAATTCTGAGATAGAATCAAATACAGTAAGAAAACTGGAGAAACACAAACACAGAAAGTAAAAAGCATGCTATTAAATAACTAGAGTCAATGAAGATATTCAAGAGGAAATAAAAAAAAATCTTAAGACAAAAAAAAAAAATTGATAAACTGAAATGGCTCCAGAATATACATACTGAGATGGTGATAGAAACTTGGAATAATATCTTCTGAGAAAATGTTGAAAGGATGGCAAAAATGGATACAGGCTTTAGGGGACCCGAAGCATTTACATTTTAAGACAAAGGCTTTAATTGTTGCAACAAAAGCATTTGGCTGAATTCAATACACTTTCATGATAAAATTTCTCAGAAAGCTAGGAATTCAACAAAACTTCCTTAGTGTGATAAAGAGCTTCTAACATAAGATCCTGAAATAAATCACATAAAAGTAAAACAATTAATGCTTTCTAATAAAAATAAGGTTAAAAATAAAGAGGATGTTTTTCTGTCCAATTTATTCACCACATATGAGAGAAGGAACTTACCAGTGCAGCAAAATAAACAGAGCCAAAAGATTTGAAAGAAAATTAAAATTTACATATCCAGAAATGACATGATTATTTATATAGACTATCCTAAGTATTAATAAGTACTACAGCTGGTAATGAGTCCAACATGCTCCCAAGGTACAAGGTCCATATACAAGAACCTATTTTACTTTTATATACCAGCAACAAAAAAATAAATATGAAATGAAAAACTAACAATTATATTTAAAGTAATACCAAAATATTCAACAATTAAGGGGAGAAAACAACCTCTATACTAAAATGGACAGATATACTATGGTCTTGTCATTGGTATGTGATGGTACGCATATTCTTGTTTTCAAAGCTTAAGTTTCCAATTCTCCCAATTTAATATATACATTTAATGCAATTCCAATGACAGCTTGACAGACTTTTTGTTGTTTAATTGAGAAACTCTGAAATTCATAAAGACATGAAAAGGACATAAATTTGGTGTAAAATAATCAGGAAAAAAGGTCACATTTGTACTTCCTGAACAAAAGATTTATCATAAAACTAGATAATCATGATGTTGCAGGAAGGGGGACCCCTTCCAGGCCCTGAACTGGGCTCTTGTCTAACTCAGAAATGAATTGTCCAAGGAGACACATATGCTGATAAAATAAGAGATTTTATTGAGAAAGGGCACCTGGGTGGAGAGCAGTAGGGTAAGGGAAATCACAAGAGCTGCTCTGCCACATGGGTCATGGTCCAAAGGTCTGTCTAGTCAAAGCTATGGTTTCTCTAGTAGTCATGTATGAATGTGAGAGTTGGACCATAAAGAAGGCTCAATGTCGAAGAACAGATGGTTTTGAACTGTGGTACTGGAGAAGACCCTTGAGAGTCACTTGGACTGCAAGAAGATCAAACCAGCTAATCTTAAAGCTATGACAAACTTATGACAAAGTGTATTGAAAAGCAGAGATATCACTTTACCAACAAATGTCCATATAGTCAAAGCTATGGCTTTTCCTGCAGTCATGTATGAATGTGAGTTGTTGTTTAATAGCTCAGTCTTGTCCAGCTCTTTGCAACCCCATGGACTGCAGCACGCCAGGCTTCACTGTTCTTTACCATCTCCCAGAGCTTGCTCAAACTCATGTCAGTTGAGTCGGTGATGCCATCCAACCATCTCATCCTCTGTCATCCCCTTCTCCTCCTGCTTTCAGTCTTACCCAGTATCAGGGTCTTTTCTAATGAGTCAGTTCTTCACATCAAGTGGCCAAAGTATTGGAGCTTCAGCTTTAGCATCAGTCCTTTCAATGACTATTCAGGATTGATTTCCTTTAGGATTGACTGGTTTGATCTCCTTGCAGTCCAAGGAACTCTCAAGAGTTTTCGCCAAAACCACAGTTCAAAAGCATTAATTCTTTAGCATTCAGCCTTCTTTATGGTCCAATTCTCACAGCCATACATCAGTTCAGTTCAGTAATTCAGTGGTGTCCAACTCTTTGTGTCCCCATGGACTTCAGCACACCAGGACTCCCTGTCCATCACCAACTCTCGGAGCTTGCTCAAATTCATGTCCATCGAGTTGGTGATGCTATCTAAGCATCTCAGCCTCTGTCATCTCCTCCTTCTGCCTTCAATCTTTCCCAGCATCAGGGTCTTTTCTAGTGAGTCATTTCTTCACACTAGGTGGCCAAAGTATTGGAGTTTCAGCTTCAGCCTCAGTCCTTCCAATGAATATTCAGGACTATTTTCCTTCAGGATGGACTGGTTGTATCTCCTTGCAGTCCAAGGGACACTCAAAAGTCTTCTCCAACACCACAGTTCAAAATTGTCAATTCTTCTGCACTCAGATTTTTTATAGTTCAACTCTCACATTCATGCATGACTACTGGAAAAAACATAGCTTTGACTAGGTGGACCTTTGTTGGCAAAGTAATGTCTCTGCTTTTTAATATGCTGTCTATGTTGGTCATAGCTTTTCTTCCAAGGAGTTAGCATCCTTTTGTTCTGTGGCTGCAATCACTATCTGCAGTGGTTTTGGAGCCCAAGAAAATAAAGACTGTCACTGTTTACATTGTTTCCCCATCTATTTGCCATGAAGTGATGAGACCTGATGCCATGATCTTCCTTTTTTGAATGTTGAGTTTTAAGCCTTTTTTTCCCCCCCACTCTTCTCTTTCACCTTCATCAAAAGGCTCTTTCATTCTTCTTTGCTTTCTGCCATAAAGGTAGTGTTATCTGCACATTGAGGTTGTTGATATTTCTCCCTTCAATCTTGATCCCAGTTTGTGCTTCATCTAACCTGGCATTTCACATGATTTACTCTGCATATAAATTAAATATAAACAGGGTGATAATATAGAGCCTAGCCTAAGAATTGATGCTTTAGAACTGTGGTATGGAGAAGACTCTTGAGAGTCCCTTGGACAGTAAGGAGACCAAACCAGTCAATTCTAAAGAATATCAACCCTGAGTATTCATTGGAAGGACTGATGGTGAAGTTAAGCTCCAATACTTTGGCCACCTGATGCAAAAAGCCGATTTATTGTAAAGGACCCTGATGCTGGGGAAGATTGAGGAGAAGAGGGCAACAGAGGATAAGATGGTTGGATGGTATCACTGATTCAATGGACATAAGTTTGAGCAAACTCAGGGAGATAGTGAAGGACCGGGAAGCCTGATGTACTTCAGTTCATGGGGTCGCAGAGAGTCAGACACGACTTGGTGACAGAATAGCAACAACAGAAAATGTATATGGTGTGCTCACTCCAGTGCTCTTGCCTGGAAAATCCCATGGATGGAGGAGCCTGGTGGGCTACAGTCCGTGGGGTCGCGAAGAGTTGGACACGACTGAGCAACTTCACTTTCACTTTTCACTTTCATGCATTGGAGAAGGAAATGGCAACCCACTCCAGTGTTCTTGCCTGGAGAATCCCAGGGACTTGGGAGCCTGGTAGGCTGCCATCTATGGGGTCGCACAGAGTCGGACACGACTGAAGTGACTTAGCAGTAGCAGCAGCAGTGGTAAAGAACCCACCTGCCAACGCAGGGGACATAAGAGACGTGGGTTCGAACCCTGGATTGGGAATATCCACTCCAGTATTCTTGCCTGGAGAATTTAATGGACAAAGGAGCCTAGAGGGCTACAGTCCACAGGCACACAAAGATTCGGTCATGACTGGGTGACTTAGGCTACATTCACACATATATGTATTGTTCTAATGGTATTCTTAGCACAGATTTCGAGACATGGAATTATTAGAAACAAATTTTTCACTCTTTAAAGCCAAATTGCTTTTCAAAATAGTTATTTAAAGTTACATTGTCCTGGCATATTTTGAAGTAATTGAATCTTAATCATGGAGGGGTTATAAGTAGAACAATAAAATACCCACGTTTATAATTTGGGAGAGAGAAATGAGACTAGAGACAGTAAATAGTTAGGAATTGATTACATTAGACAATGCAGGTAATGATGTGAATATACACAACAATTGAGCAGCACTTGGCATCCATTTATTCATTTCTACAGTACTTAATAAATATTTATTGGTCACCCACTCTGTTTCATGCAGTATGCTTGATAGAGAAATGATTTAAAGCCCAGAATTTATGTTCCAACAGTAAAAACAAAAACAAGATGAGCTTCTTTTGTGATTTAGGAATGCTTGGTAGTAGCTGGACCTAAAGATCTCATTTTCTGGCTTGATGACTAAGTATATGTAGTATGGCCACTTATTAACTATATTTCTTGCTTTTTTCTGATTGCTTGCACCCTTTATATCACCTAAATAACTTTAAACTCTTCCTTCAAGTGTCAGCCTGCATTCTATTTCCTTCAGCAAGGCTTTATGACTCATTTCCAACAGGTAAGATGCATTTTTTAGCTACTCTCCTGCCTCCTAAGCACAGACAATGCAACAATGTCTTCAATACAATACATTTGAAAGAAGCCAACTGCAAATCTCAACAGAAAAATTGCATATTTAGGAAGACCTGAATATGTTTTCTATGTATA
Source organism: Bos indicus (assembly GCF_029378745.1). Lineage (NCBI taxonomy): Eukaryota > Metazoa > Chordata > Mammalia > Artiodactyla > Bovidae > Bos > Bos indicus. Next base: position 2,331,896 of record NC_091785.1, read on the forward strand.
AGCCCATTAGTTCTCTCTGAAGAAACCTTTTTCCCTAGGACCATTTCTTCTATTTCAAATTCCATCTCAAGATCAGCACCTTGCCATACTGAGCTGTATTTGTTCCATTTTCCCTCATCTTTCTCTAAGGCAATAAGCCCTAGATATTCTATTCTCTTGACAGGCTTGGATAACATAATTATGCATTTGAATTTATTGTGGATCATGCAAAGAGATAAATGGAGCACAGGTTTCATCATGTATTGATTCATGCATCATTTGCCATGAAGTTTATTCAGAAAAACACAATTACTGCTGTAATTACTTCTTTTAAAATTGTTTCAATAACATAGAGTGCTAAGTTTTAGAATTGACAGCCTTTGGGGAAAGAGACCTAATGTTCCTTTTTGATTTTTTTTTTTTTTTTTTTTTTGCTGTAAACCAAACAACACTTAAAAACTGAATGATAATTACCACAGCTTTCTTTTTAAAAATCTGTTTGTTTTTTTTACTGTAGAGGAGGAAAACGTTCTCCATATTCCTTTTAGATTATAATTTTTTGTTAGAAAGTGAAAAATCTGTTTCTTTACCATGACATAGTTTTGATGACTGAACAATTCTAATAGAATGTACAGCATGTTATATGTTGCCTGAATACATAAATGCTTTCTCCAAAATAGTATCCTTACACTTTCATGAAACTTTCTTGCTTGACCATATAGCATTCAGAAATAATTAGCAAAAAGTATAACTGAGTTGTCACAATAATATCTTGGTCTACTTGGGATTTTTTGAAATATATTTGATAATAATTTATAATATTCTGACAGAATCTTATTTTCAATCAAAACATGTTTAGATGATAAAATTTGGAGTTTCTCTTCCCCAGAGAGAAGGATAAGTTAAAAATCTCATGGAAAAATACATGCAGCCTTGTAACAGAAGTCAACATTTTACTAGCATGTTTTTAAAAATGTTCACTAACTTACCTTCTTCCACAGAAGTTGCCAGTGTAATAAAATCATCATTACCAGTATTACTTTTCTTTGGTGTCAGTAAGTGATTTTCTTCAAGAGGTTGTAGAAAAAAGAAACCTTGAAAACGTTTATAATATTTTGTCTATGAGTTGAGTTGAACTCAAAAACTACCTTAGGGCAGCCAAAAATGTCTGCTCTTCACAATTATTTAGCGAATTTTGACTTTTCTCTTTTCCTGTTTACCCAATGTTTGTATTTCCAATGGAATTTAATACATTTAGGTCATATCTTTCTTAAGTATTGTAAGATCCATAAGGGCAGGGGGTGTCATCTTTTTCCTTTGTATTGCCCTAGGAAAGGGCTGTTGTACTAACCCCTACAGTACTTATACATGTACCATGAGTGCAGTAATCCAGAGAATTCCTCTGACACAGCCATTTTAGGACTGACACATGTTCTCCTAATTTTTTATGAATATATCTCTATTTCATTTCTATATTTGTAATAGACAAATGGAAAAATAAATAGTTTTTTTCAATTATTTACTACAAATATCAAATGTACAACAAGCTTAGTAAACTGCAATATAACCAACTTCAGTAAATATCACATCTAACAATTCAACCAATATTTGGCCTCAGTATAGGGGAAAAAATAGAGATTAGTGAGAACTATGGTATTATGGTGACTAAAATTAAGGGACAAGGCCCAGTGCTATCAGATACTTCAGTTATTTAAAGTAAGAAGGAAATGTATGTCAGTTTATATGTGATTTTTCTTCAAATTTGAATGTGAACACATAATTAAATACCTAATTGTTTAAGAAAAGACTATATGGCCAGTTTGAATGCATTTGAGTAGCTATATTAGGTCTTATAGAGTTTCTCTATAAAGCACTAGACCCTTCTAAAAAATCTTTGCATACATTTTGCTCTTATTAAATGAAATTAGCTTTGCAGTTGATAGGAGCATGCTTGTGTGCATATGTATGTATGCGTGAGTGTGTGTAAACACATACACTTTTCTTTTTTTCTCAGCACTATAAACTATGGTCCAGAGACAACATGCCTATTTCCTTGAAAATTTTCACTCAGAAGTAGCATTAGTGCTGAAAGTTTATAGTAAAAATAAATAAATAAATAATAAGTAGCAAAAACCCTAGTTATTAAATGTTATAAAAACAATCCTTTTTAAAATGTATTTAAAGATCTATTGACAAAGCTATGGTATAAAGTACTTTCACTGTTCAAAGTAGAAAAACTAAAATATTGTAAAAAGTGATTCAATATTTCTTACAGATGCTAAAACAAAGGTTCTTCAAGGTCAACCTACACTGTTAAATACAAATATTAAATTGAAAGGAAGCATAAGATTTCACCTTAGTTTGATAACACAGTCAAGTAAATGTCAGTGTACAGGTATGTAGACAAGCCTTTGTAAATACATTTATGTTTGTATTGAAGATTAATATAATCATGAGAAATATTATAATTTTAAAATTATAATAAAATTTTAAAAACCATCTGTGTATGAGAAATTGTTAGTGATTATCTTAAACACATTACAACAGCCTATTTAAGTTTCCCTTTCACCACCACATGATATAATTAAACTAAAATAATAAAATAATAATTAAGCACCATGCACCTAAAAAATGAAGCTAATTAGGGGAGTGTTGTGGGAAAATGGCATAAATTGTGCAGTATTTACTGCTCATACAACTATTATTTTATCTTTGTTCAGGAAGATAAATTTATCTCAAGATTTAAGGACTTACAAGACATGTGTATACAAGACTTTTCTTGATTGCTTCTGGGAACCTATTGTTTGACATGTTCTCATAGAGGTTGTCAAATTTGATGTGAATAACAAAGAAATCTTCTGAAAAGCAAGATGTACACACAAAATTCTCTCACTTGTGATGCCCTACTCAGCTAGCTAAGAGATGTGTATCTTTTCTTAATGGTGCTTCAATAAGATTGCTAGATTAAAAATGGGCTTATTTTTAATGGCTTATTTTCTCTTGTCTCTATCAGAGTGATTCACCTACTTTACTTGACTTAGAAAAATAAGCTTAACACAATAAATTTCTTAGGTCTCACATTTATTGGAAAACTATTTTTGACTCATTATACATTTGAAACCTGAGGATGCTGAATTCCCAAAACCTAAACATAACAGCATGACTTTTTCTTTGATGTTTTCTGTGTGTGTGTGTGTGTGTGGGGGGGGGTGTATGCTTTATGTTTTCTCAAAGAAAACCTCATATACAGGTGAATATTTTCTTTACATTCCCAAACTCCAAAGGTTAGAATTTTAAGAAATACTGTGGGCTCCAAAATCACTGCTTAGACCTAGACATGGAACAATGTATTGATTCAAAATTTGGAAAGGAATATGTCAAGGCTGTATATTGTTACCATATTTATTTAACTTATATGCAGAGTACATCATATGAAATGCTGGGCTGGATGACACACAAGCTGAATCAAGATTGCTGGGAGAAATATTAACAACCTCAGGTATGCAGATGATACTACTTTAATGGCAGAAAGTGAAGAGGAACTAAAAAGCCTCATGATGAATGTGAAACAAGAGAGAGAAAAAGCTGGCTTAAAACTAAACATTTAAAAAACAAAGATCATAGCACCCAGTCCTATCATTTCATGGGGGAAAAGTGGAAACAGTGTCAGATTTCATTTTCTTGGTCTCCAGAATCAATGGGAACTGTGATTGCAGCCATGAAATTAAATGATGTTTGCTCCTTGGAAGAAAAGCTATGATCACCTAGACAGTGTATTAAAAAGCAGAGACATCACTTTACCAGCAAAGGTCTGTATAGTCAAAGCTATGGTTTTTCCAGTAGTCATCTATGGATGTGAGAGTTGGACCATGAAAGATGGCTGAGAGCTGAAGAATTGATGCTTTTGAACTGTGGTGCTGGAGGAGATGCTTGAGAGTCCCTTGGATGCCAAGGAGACCAAACCAGTCAATCCTAAAGGAAATCAACCCTGAATATTCATTGGAAGGATTTGTGCTAAATTAAAGTTCCAATATTTTGGTCACCTGATGCTAAGAGCCAACTCATTGGGAAAGACCCTGATGCTGGGAATGATTAAGGGCAAGAGAGAAGGGGGTGACAGAATGAGATGGTTGGACAGCATCACTAACTGAATGGACATGAATTTGAGCAAAGTCAGGCAGACAGTGAAGGACAAGGAAGCCTGGCATGCTGCAGTTCAGGGGATCACATAAAGTTGAACATAACTTAGGGACAGAACCACAAGCTGAGTAGATGTTTGTGATTATTTTACCCTTAATGGTAGTACAATTTGGATACTGACTCATGATCTCTTGCTTATTATATCTTAGTATCAGTGAGACATATTTAATTAGACAAGTCAGAAACTTTGATTTAATCATCTACCACAGATCTCAGGGCTTCCTAGGTGGATTGGTGGTAGACAATCTGCCTACTAATGCAGAAGACACAAAAGACACACTTGGGTTCAATCCCTGAGTCAGGACGATCCCCTGGAGAAGGAAATAGCAACCCACTCCAGTATACTTACCTGGGTGAATCTCATGGACAGAGGAACCAGGTGGTCTATAGTCCAAGGGGTCACAAAAAGTTGGACATGATTTAGTGACCGAGCATGCAGAGGGTCCCAAATCTCAGAGGGTTGATCATGCTGAAGGCCAGGCCCAGGTCTTAATGTTAAGAGGAACATTTTTTAAGAGATACTACTTTGCCTATAAAGTTCCTATAAAGTTTGACTATAAGTCAAAGCTGTGGCTTTTCCAGTAGATATGTATCAATGTGACAGTTGGACCATAAAGAAGGCTGAATGCCAAAGAATTGATGCTTTTGAACTGTGGTGTTGAAGAAGGTTCTTGAGAGTTCCTTGGATGGTAAGGGGATCAAATCAGTCAATCCTAAAGTACATCAATCTTGAATATTCATTAGATGGACTGATGCTGAAGCTGAAGCTCCAATACTTTGGCCACCTGATGTGAAAAGCCTACTCAATAGAAAAGACCCTGATGCTGGGAAATATTGAAGACAGGATAGAAGGGGATGACAGAGGGCAAGATGATTGGATGGCATCACTGACTCAATGGACATGAGTCTGAGCAAGCTCTGGGAGATGGTGAAGGACAGTGAAGCCTGGAGTGCTGCAGTCCATGGGGTTGCAAAGAGTTAGATGTGACTGAGCTACTGAACTGACTGAAGGAATAGTTAAAAGCACATGCACTGTAAAATTTGTGTTTATTATTTTACAGTGTGACTTCAGTGGCTTTGGGCCTCTTTATAGGGTTGAGAAGTAAAAGTACATTAAATATTAGGACATTTACAAATACACCTTGCTTCTCCTTTATTTGAAAATCTTAATGTGGGTTCATGAGTCAATTTTTAAAGCATTATTTCAGAGAAGTACATCATGTAAGATGAGGATCAAAAGCATCTTTTGAATGAGTATATTTTCACTTGGAGACATTTCAGTTGTGCATGTAACAGATTCAGCCACCATCCCCTAAAATTGCCTGTCTTTCTGAGTCTAATTTCCCAGTCTGGAAAATGGACTGATTGGTCCAGTTGAGGTGTCAGTTTAGTTCAGTTCAGTTGCTCAGTCGTGTATGACACTTTGCAACCCCATGGACTGCAGCACAGCAGGCCTCCCTGTCCATCACCAGCTCCCAGAGTTTACTCAAACTCATGTCCATTGAGTCAGTGATGCCATTCAACCTTGTCATCCTCTGTCATTCCCTTCTCCTCTTGCCTTCAATCTTTCCCAGCATCAGAATCTTTTCAAATAACTTAGCTCTTCACATCAGGTGACCAAAGTATTGGAGTTTCAGGTTCAACATCAGTCCTTCCAATGAATATTCAGGACTGATTTCTTTTAGGATGGACTAGTTGGATCTCCTTTCAGTCCAAGGGACTCTCAAGTGTCTTCTCTAACACCATAATTCAAAAGCATCAATTCTTTGGTGCTCAGATTTCTTTATAGTCCAACTCATATCCATACATGACTACTGGAAAAACCATAACCTTGACTAGACAGACCTTTGTTGGCAAAGTAATGTCTCTCTTTTTAATATGCTGTCTAGGTTGGTCATAACTTTCCTTACAAGGAGTATCTTTTAATTTCATGGCTTCAGTCACCATCTGCAGTGATTCTGGAGCCCAAAAATATAAAGTCTGCCACTGTTTCCACTGTTTCTCTATCTATTTTCTGTGAAGTGATGGGACCAGACCAACTTTTTCACTCTCCCCTTTCACTTTCATCAAGAGGCTCTTTAGTTCTTCTTCACTTTCTGCCATAAGGGTGGTGTCATCTGCATATCTGAGGTTATTAATATTTCTCCCAGCAATCTTGATTCCAGCTTGTGCTTCTTCCAGCCCAGAATTTCTCATAATGTACTCAGCATATAAGTTAAATAAGCACAGTGACAATATATAGCCTTGATGTACTCCTTTTCCTGTTTAGAACCAATCTGTTGTTCCATGTACAGTTCTAACTGTTACTTCCTGACCTTCATACAGATTTCTCAAAAGGTAGGTCAGCTGGTCTGGTACCCCATCTCTTTCAGAATTTTCCACAGTTTGTTGTGATCCACACAGTCAAAGGCTGTTGAGGTTTAGAGCTTATAATAAATACACAAGATTGTTTACTAGAGTATATGGGTTCATATTATTGGAACAGAGATAACTGGCTTACAGAGTGAGGAAAGGAGAGAAAAGCAGAGTAGGGTTTTAGAGAGGAGATAAAAGGGAAAGTGATAGCCACACTTCTGCCTTTAGTACTGGCTGAGTTGAGGCACATCTTTATTTTCATTGGGTTATCAGAAATATAAGAGCATCCCTATTATTAACATATGTTTGCTTGAAAGTGAAAGTTGCTCAGTCTTGTCCTACTCTTTGCAACTCCATGGACTATACAGTCCATGGAATTCTTCAGGCCAGAATACTGAAGTGGGTAGCCTTTCCCTTCTCCAGGAGATCTTCCTAACCTAGGAATCAAACCAGGGTCTCCTGCATTGCAGGAGGATTCTTTACCAACTGAGCTATGAGAGAAGCTATATTTCGTAAGTCAGTTCTAATGCATGTATGTCATTTGAAAACAAAACAGTTCTATAGAATTAATTGTAACTATCTGCAGGATGGCTACATCTATTATTTTGTACTTGAATAATATGTTCTGATTAGATCATGTCTTCTATGCCCTTAGGGTTTGGAGGTAATAGGATTATTATATGGGAAGCAAGAATGGCTCTATGTTAATCTGGCTGAAAGTAGTGCTAAAGTGAGAAGACTTTAGCCATTTGCTTGGCCATTTGCCACTGAAACAGAATGATGGCTTTCTCTTAGGCCAGTGGAAGAACATATCTTATTTTGCTGACTACAACTGGTGCCATTGAAAAGAAATCTATCTAGATGGAAAGAATATGTTCTAAGTGTATTTGGAAACCAATATCTTTTATAAAATACAAGTATATTGTAGCTGCAAATCAAGAAGAAGCTGCTCTCTGACTTTGTGATATACAGACACATCTATAAGGAATAAAGTTTTACAAGCATTGCCCTTTTTATAGCTCAGCAAATCTAAATTTTTGTTTCTCCCTGCTGAGTGAATTGTTTCCTCAGAATATCAGGTTAGTGAATATATTTTTAAGGTTTCCAGCAGTTGAATTGTCAATGTAATACCACAATTTAACAACAACAGCAACAATAAAAAACCTGAAAAAAGTATTTAGTTAGCCACTTTCCATTTAGGTTTCAATTATGTGAAATAACATGTCTCAAAATAACATTCTATCAGTATGTATAATTAATGATATGGGCATTCTTCACATGGTAAGCTATGTGAAGTTAAAGGTAAACTTCACATGGTAAACTTCACATGGAAAACTAAAGTAAAACTTCTTGATCATGAGTTAGTAGCCCACTCATAACTTTGGTAAGAAAAGGAGCTGACACACTGTACAAACTGTATTATTACTTTTCTAAATGAAGAAGTCTTTTAAACTCAAATATATGATCTTTCACAATGCAAACTTTAATGAAGCAAATGGACAGATCTATAGATAAACACATAAAATTGTTAGAATGTTTTAAAGTTTATTTTTGTTGTAATTGGGTGGGAGAAAATGGACATTTTTTCCCACAGGTTTTTTATACTAGTGGTTGTATATGTACTATGTCTCCCACAGAGTACTTTTCTTAAAATTGAATTAAAATAAACTTTCTGTAAAGCTCAAGCTTCAATCTCAATGCCTTTAAGTGAAAGTATGATATATCATAGATAGGAGATATCATGTCAGTGGAATTCTACAGACCGGAAAAGATATTTTACCTTGAACTGTAACTGGGCAGGGTTAATTTTGACTCCATGCTGAACACTTCTTCTTTCAGTTCAGTTCAGTCACTCAGTCGTGTTCAACTCTTTGTATCCCCATGGACTGCAGCACAATAGGCTTCCCTGTCCATCACCAACTCCCAGAGCTTCCTCAAACTCATGTCCATCAAGTCGGTGATGCCATCCAACCATCTCATCGTCTGTTTTCAGCTTCTCCTGCCTTCAATCTTTCCCAGAATCAGGGTCTTTTCCAATGAGTTAGTTCTTCGCATCAGGTGGCCAAAGTATTGTAGTTTCAGCTTCAGCATCAGTTCTTCCAATGAACACCCAGGATGATCTCCTTTGTGATGGACTGGTTGGATCTCCTTGCAGTCCAAAGGACTCTCAAGAGTCTTCTCCAACACCACAGTTCAAAAATATCAATTCTTTGTTGCTGAGCTTTCTTTACAGTCCACCTCTTTCATCCACACATGACTACTGTAAAAACCATAGCTTTGACTAGACAGACTTTTGTTGGTAAAGTAATTTCTCTGCTTTTGAATATGCTGTATAGGTTGGTCACAGGTTTTCTTCCAAGGAGCAACTGTCTTTTCATTTAACCCTTGTTTTTCTGCTTTTGTAATAAGATACATAAGCATATGTAATGGCGTGCCTCAGGGTACCATGCTACCCTGCTCCACATCCCCCCCCCACCCCAGACTGAGTCTTAACCTACAATGCCTTTGTTCATAACCCTGTCCACCTGTCGATTGCAGGAAGAAAAGAATTAACATATTCCCTTGCCTGAGCCTTGACATTCTAGGAGATATTTGCAAGAATTAAGCGGCCTTTTTCTTGTTTCCTCATCTCTGATTCATAAAAGAACCAGACATCTAGACCTGCACCAAGTGGTAATTTTGAGACTTTAGTCTGCCATCTTCACTGTCAGTCAGCATTCTGATTAAAGTAGTTTTCCTTGCTTCAGCATCATGTCTCCTGAATTTATTGGCCTATTGTGCACTGAGCAGAGCAAGTGTGGACTCCGTAACAGATCCAGGGACCAAGGGGACTAAGAATAAAATATTAGGTGACTAGTATCTTCAGAAATTAAAAAAAAAAAAAAAATACAATAGGTACATAAAGATAATGACCTTTTCCCCTTTCATTGCTTTTTCTAGCACACATGTAACCTCATCCCCAAATCACACGCTGCAAACAACTATTGGGTAACATAAGATGGTTTTCAGATTCCTTTTCAGTTCAGTTCAGTTCAGTCGCTCAGTCATGTCCAACTCTTTGTTACCCCATGTAGTGCAGAACGCCAGGCTTTTCCATCCATCACCAACTCCTGGAGCTTCCTCAAACTCATGTCCATCGACTTGGTGATGACATCCAGCCATCTCATCCTTTGTCGTCCCCTTCTCCTTCCACCTTCAATCTTTCCCAGCATAAGGATCTTTTCAAATGAGTCACTTCTTCGCATCAAGTGGTGGAAGTATTGGATTTCAGCTTTAGCATCAGTCCTTCCAATGAATATTCAGGGCTGATTTCCTTTAGGATGAACTGGTATTATCTCCTTGCTGTCCAAGAGACTCTCAAGAGTCTTCTCTAACACCACAGTTTAAAAGCATCAATTTTTCAGTGCTCAGTTTTCTTTATAGTCCAACTCTCACATCCATACATGACTACTGGAAAAACCATAGCTTTAACTAGATGGACCTTTGTTGGCAAAGTAATACCTCTGCTTTTTAATATGCTATCTAGGATGGTCATAACTTTTCTTCCAAGAAGCAAGTGTCTTTTAATTTCATGACTGCAGTCACCATCTGCAGTGATTCTAAGCCCTCCAAAATAAAGTCTGTCACTGGTTCCACTGTTTCCCCATCTGTTTGCCATGAAGTGATGGGACAGATGTTATGATTTTAGTTTTCTGAATGTTGAGCTTTAAGCCAACTTTTTCACTCTCCTCTTTCACTTTCATCAATAGGCTCTTTAATTCTTCTTCACTTTCTGCCATAAGTGTGGTGTCATCTGCATATCTGAGATTATTGATAATTCTCCTGGCAATCTTGACTCCAGCTTGTGCTTCATCCAGTCCAACATTTCTCATGATGTACTCTGCATAAAATTTAAATAAGCAGGGTGACAATATACAGCCTTGACATACTCCTTCCCAATTTGGAACCAGTCTGTTGTTTCATGTCCAGTTTTAACTGTTACTTCCTGATCTGTATATACCTGTCTCTTTCAAGAGACAGGTCAGATGGTCTGGTATTACCATCTTTTTAAGAATTTTCCACAATTTGTTGTGATCCACACATTCAAAGACTTTGGCATAGTCGATAAAGCAGAAGTAGATGTTTTCCTGGAACTCACTTGCTTTTTCAATGATCCAACGGATATTGGCAGTTTGATCTCTGGTTCCTATTCCTTTCCTAAATCGAGGTTGAACATCTGGAAATTCATGGTTCAAATACTGTTGAAGCCTGCATTGGAGAATTTTGAGCATTACCTTGCTAGTGTGTCAGATGAGTACAATTGTTCAGTAATTTGGGCATTCTTTGGCATTGCTTTTCTTTGGGATTAGAATGAAAATTGACCTTTTCCAGTCCTGTGGCCACTGCTGAGTTTTCCAAATTTGCTGGCATATTGAGTGCAGCACTTTCACAGCATCATCTTTCAGGATTTGGAATAGCTCAACTGGAATTCCATCACCTCCACTAGCTTTGTTCATAGAGATGCTTTCTAAGGCCCACCTGACTTCGCATTCCAGGATGTCTGGCTCTAGGTGAGTGATCACACCATCACGAGTATCTGGGTCATGAATATCTTTTCTATATAGTTCTTCTGTGTATCCTTGCCACCTCTTCTTAATATCTTCTGCTCCTGTTAGGTCTGTACCATTTCTGTCTTTTACTGTGCCCTTCTTTTCATGAAATATTCCCTTGGTATCTCTGATTTTCTTGAATAGATTTCTAGTCTTTTCCATTCTATTGTTTTTCTCTATTTCTTTGCATTGACCACTAAGGGAGTCTTTCTTATCTCTCCTTGCTATTCTTTGGAACTCTGTGTTCAAATGGGTATATCTTTCCTTTTCTCCTTTGTCTTTCACTTCTCTTCTTTTCACAGCTATTTGTAAGACTTCCTCAGACAACTATTTTCCCTTTTTGCATTTATTTTTCTTAGGGATGGTCTTGATCACTGCCTCCTGTACAATGTCATTAACCTCCATCCATCATTCTTCACACATTCTATAAGATCTAATCCCTTGAATCTACTTATCACATCCATGGTATAATCATAAGAGATTTGATGTAGGTCATATCTGTATGTTCTGGTGGTTTTCCCTACTTTTTTCAATTTAAGTCTAAATTTGGCAATAAGGAGTTCATTATCTGAGCCACAGTCGGCTCCCAGCCTTGTTTTTGCTAACTGTATAGATTTTCTCCATATACGGCCAAATAGAATATAATCAATCTGATTTCAGTATTGACCATCTGGTGATGTCCGTGTGTAAAGTCTTTTCTTGTGTTGTTGGAAGAGGGTATTTGCTATAACCAGTGTGTTCTCTTGGCAAAACTCTAGTAGCCTATGCCCTGCTTCATTCTGTACTCCAATGCCAAATTTGCTTGTTACTCCAGGTATTTCTTGACTTCCTACTTTTGCATTTCAGTCCTCTATAGTAAAAAGGACATGCTTTTTGGGTGTTAGTTCTAGAACGTTTTGCAGGTCTCCGTAGAACTGTTCAACTTCCCCTTCTTCAGTATTACTCATCAGGACATAGGCTTGGATTACTGTGATACTGAATGGTTTGCTGTGGAAACAAGCAGAGATCATTCTGTCATTTTTTAGATTGCATCCAAGTACTGAATTTTGGGATCTTTTTGTTTACTGTGAGGGCTACTCCATTTCTTCTAAGGGATTGTTGGTCACAGTAGTAGATATAATGGTCATCTGAGTTATATTCACCCATTCCAGTCCATTTTAATTTGCTGATTCCTAAAATGTCAATGTTCATTCTTGTCATATCTCTTTGACAGCTTCCAGTTTGCCTTGATTCATGGGCCTAACATTCCAGGTTCCTATGCAACATTGCTCTTTACAATATCGGACTTTACTTCTATCACCAGTCACATCCACAACTGGGTGTTGATTTTGCTTTGGCTCTGTCTCTTCATTCTTTCTGAAGTTATTTTCCCACTGGTCTCCAGTATTATATTTGGTATCTACTGACCTGGGGAGTTCATTTCATTGTCCTATCCTTTGCCTTTTCAGTTCAGATGTCCTTTATTTTTCTTTAAGATTCTGTCACATCTCTTCAGTTCAGTTCATTTCAGTCGCTCAGTCATATCTGACTCTTTGCAACCCCATGAATCGCAGCATGCCAGGCCTCCCTGTCCGTCACCAACTCTCGGAGTTCACTCAAACTCATGTCCATCGAGTCGGTGATGCCATCCAGCCTCTCATTCTCTGTTGTCCCCTTTTCCTCCTGCCCCCCAATCCCTCCCAGCATCAGAGTCTTTTCCAATGAGTCAACTCTTCACATGAGGTGGCCAAAGTACTGGAGTTTCAGCTTTACCATCATTCCTTCCAAAGAAATCCCAGGGCTGATCTCCTTCAGAATGGACTGGTTGGATCTCCTTGCAGTCCAAGGGACTCTCAAGAGTCTCCTCCAACACCACAGTTCAAAAGCATCAATTCTTCTGTGCCGAGCTTTCTTTATAGTCCAACTCTCACATCCATACATGACTACTGGAAAAGCCATAGCCTTGACTAGATGGACCTTTGTTGGCAAAGTAATGTCTCTACTTTTCAATATGCTATCTAGGTTGGTCATAACTTTTCTTAGTAAACTGGAACTTATTAAAAAAAAGTGTTTTATAAAGTCATTTTAAAGATTTTAATATTTCTAATTTTGTAAGTTAATTGAGAAATGCATTTGTCATACTCTTTGGTCATATCAAATGAAAGGAAAATGTGTGGGGCATCTTGAGTTTAAGCTGATGAAGGAATGAGGAGTGAGATTTTTGATGGGGACCATATAGCTGATAAAAAGCTACATTTCTGTGTTTATTGACCTTGTCACCCACTAACCTGTTCAATCTACTTATGGATATTAACAGTTTTCTTTATGATATATATGATTTCTGCATACATAATCATATCAATTGAATATGACATATTTCTTATTAGTTATTTTATTTCATATAAATTTCTTATCATTTCTATATTACTTATCAGATTTATTATCACATTCTTAATAATATTACAATTTTATTATACTTGCCTTGTCATGCTGTCTAGAACATCCAGTAAAATGTTAAATAGATCAACTTCTATTATAGTACAAAGTCTAACCTTAACATTTTTCTAGGAGTTTTCCTCAAAAATCATGCTTTTCTATTTTATTCTATTTGATTGGCTTATATATCTCTATATGTGTGTATGTATATGTATATAAAAGTTATAGCTATATTTGGTTTGTTAATATTTACTTAGAAATTTTATATTTATTTTCCTTGAAGATGTCAATTTAACATTTTCCTTTTCTCTAATGTACTTGTTAGTTTTTTTTTTTTTTTTAATCAGCAAGGTTTTGCTGGCTTTATAAAATGAATTGGAATTTTTTTTTTAACTTTTTCTTTCTTCCATTTTCCTTGACCTCCATTAAATTTTTTCCCCTTGTTTTTTGAGATGTAAGCATTTTTTAAAACTCTTTTTTTCATGCCATGAATTGCCAGTCCAGGTTCGATGCAGGATACTGGATGCTTGGGGCTGGTGCACTGGGACGACCCAGAGGGATGGTATGGGGAGGGAGGAGGGAGGAGGGAGGAAGGTTCAGGATGGGGAACACATGTATACCTGTGGCGGATTCATTTTGATATATGGCAAAACCAATACAATATTGTAAAGTTAAAAAATAAAATTAAAAAAATGGAAAAAAAAGGAAAAAAAAACACCTCTTTTTTTCAAATATATATTAATATTATAACACTGGACAACAGGGAGATCAAACCAGTCAATCTTAAAGAAAATCAACTCTGAATATTCATTGGAAGGACTGAGGCTGAAGCTGAAGCTCTAATACTTTGGCCAACTGATGTGAAGAGTTGACTCAGTAGAAAAGACCCTGATTCTGGGAAAAACTGAGGGCAAGAGGAGAAAGCAGTTACTGAGGATGAGATGGTTGGATGGCATCACTAACTCAATGGACATGAATCTGAGCAAATTCTGGGAGATAGTGAAGGACAGGGAACAATGACTGAACAACACCCAACAATTCTCTCTAAACACAATTTTAGCTGCATCAAATTGATTTTATTTTACTATTTTCAACATAAATAATTTCTTATTTTTATTTTATTTCTTCAAAATAGTTTAGTAATATGTAGCTTAATTCTAAACATAGAGAATATTTTTAGTTATAATTTAAAATTGTTTATTTTAATAATTTCATTATGGTCACAAAAGATAATTTCTGTGATTTCTGAATTTAAAATTTGACAGACTAACTTTCAGAGGCCACACATGTCAAATATGTATGACTATTATATATGCCTGCTTCCCTGCTAGCTCAGTGGAAAAGAATATGCCTGCTAATGCAAGAGATGTGGGTTAAATCTTTGGGTGGGGAAAATCCCCTGGAAAAGGAGGCACCCACTCTAGTCTTCTTGCCTGGGAAATGCCATGGACAGAGGAGCCTGGTGGGCTACAGTCCATGGAATATGAAAAGAGTTGGACATGGTGACTAAACAAGAACAGCAATTACATTTTATCCAGGTGATTCTATTGATTGCTTTTAGTATATATTTTTAGCTCAAAAGAGGTAATTGTGTTATTCAAACCTTCTAGTGTTGTTAGTATTTATTTCCTGAATTTTCTATGAATTTCTAAAAGTTGCATTACAATTTTCAAACATAAGTGAGGGCATCTGACTCCTTTTCTACTTGTCAACTTTTGCATAATTTTGAGATATGTGTCATACACATATACTCATATTATATAAGCATACATGTGCATATGTATATGTGTGGTACATATATATGTAGGTATTAATGTATTTTGCATACTGCATTTTGAGATAGCACCCATCATACAAATATACACATTATGTGTGCAGGCATGCTTGGTCACTTCAGTTGTGTCCTACTCTTTATGATCCCATGGATTATAGGCCACCAGGCTCCTCTTCCATGGGATTCTCTAGGCAAGAATATTGGAGTGGGTAGCTATTCCCTTGTCCAAGGGACCTTTCCAACCCAGGGATTGAACCTGAGTGTCCTGCATTGCAGGCAAATTCTTTACCTTCTGAGCCACCAGGGAAACCTATGCACATTATATATATACACATATATATGCATGTATATGTGTGATTGTATATATATGTGCTTCTCTGGTAGCTCAGATGGTCAAGAATCCACCAGAAATGCAGGAGATACTGGTTAGAATCCTGGGTCAGAAAGACTGACTGGAGAAGGGATAGGTTACCCACTTCAATATTCTTGGACTTTCCTGGTGGCTCAGCTCATAAAGAATCTGCCTGCAATGTGGGAGACCAGGGTTAGATTCCTGGATTGGGAAGATCCGCAGGAGAAGGGAAAAGCTACCCACTCCAGTATTTTGGCCTGGAGAATTCCATGGACTGTGTAGTCCATGGGGTTGCAAAGCCTCTGACAGGACTGAGGGACTTTCACTTTCACATATTTGTATGCGTGTACGAGCTCAGTCACTTCAGTAGTGTCAAATTCTTTGCAACCCCATCGACTATAGCCTGCCAGGCTCCTTTGTCCACGGGATTATCCTGGCTAGACTACTCAAGTGGTTTGCCATTCCCTTTCCCAGGGGATCTTTCTGATTCAGTGATCAAACCTGCAGTTCCTGCAGCTCCTGAATTGGCAGATGGAATATTATACATAAAAGCACACACAGATATACATATGGTCTTTTCAGGTGGTAAAGAATCCATCTGCTAATTCAGACCAGAATACTGTAGTGGGTAGCTTTTCCCTTTCCCAGGGGATCTTTCTGACACAGTGATCAAACCTGCAGTTCCTGCAGCTCCTGAATTGGCAGATGGATTCTTTACCTCCTGAGAAGACCATATGTGTGTGTGTGTGTGTGTGTGATGTATAATATTTTCTCCTTGGTTAGAAGTAATTTTTACCATTCTGAATATCTTCATTTATTCCCGCCAATTATTACCTTAAAGGGCTCTGCAGCTGGTGTGAGTGCAGACAAGTATCCTGCTTCTTTCTTTATACAGCTCAGTATTTCTTGTATTATTAAATATATCAAAGATAAATAAAGTATCATCTCTCCTTACTTAGTAATTGTATGGTGTATCTTTTCTTATCCTTCCATTTTAAAATTTTTTGTGTCTTAATTTTGCATCATCTGTTTTTAACATCCATTCTAACAATCTTCATCTTTCAACCAGATTGTTAAGTTTACATTTAATGTAGTTACTATTATTTCCAAGTTTAAATCTACAATTTTCTTAACATTATTTTAGTGAAAGGTCCAAATAGTCAAAGCTATGGTTTTACCAGTACTTATGTACAGATGTGAGATTTGGACCATAAAGAAGGCTGAGCACTGAAGAACTGATGCCTTCTAATTGTGGTGCTGGAGAAGACTCTTGAGAGTCCTTTGGACTGCAAGGAGATCAAACCAGTCAATCCTAAAGGAAATCAACCTGCATATTCATTGGAAGGACTGATGCTGAAACTGAAGTTCCAATATTTTGGCCACTTGATGGGACGAGCTGACCCATTGGGGGAAAAAAAAAAAACCAACCCTGATGTTGGGAAAGATTGAAAGCAAAAGGAGAAGAGGGCAGCAGAATATGAGATGGTTAGATCACACCACTAACTCAATGGACATGAATCTGAGCAAATTCTGGGAGATAGAGAAAGATAGGGAAGCCTGGAGTGCTGCATTCAATGGGGTCACAAAGAGTCGGACAGAACTTAGAGACTGAACAACAACAAAGTGTTTAAAGTTTATCTCCTTGATTTACCATAATTGTTATCAGTGAATAATTTTATCACTTCTCAGAAAGTTCAGTCTTTGGAATCTTTTATTCTCTTTTATAGGTATTTTTAAAATTCTAGAATAAATTTTCTCTATATTTAAAACACAAATGTTTGTTTCTCAAGTAATTGTTTATTAGATCAATCAAGAATACATTTTCTGTTTTTCTACACCTGTGTGTTTACACTGGGATTATCTTTTTTCCTTTTGAATAATTCTCTTTATTTTTCATGTATGTGGGTCTACTTGTATCATGTTTTCTTATATTTGGTTTGTGTATAATTTAGTTTGTTATTTAATGTCACCATTAATTTTGAAAGGTATTTAGAATAGATACAGAATTTCTGGTTGAGAATTATTTTCTTTCAGAACTTTGAATGTATAACTAAAAGCTTTTAGCTCTTATTTCTCTTAAGAAATTAGCTCTCAGTATTTTTCTCGCCATGTTCAAGTGTGATATAACTTTGTTTTGATTTAGATTCATGAGTTTTCTTGTCATCTTTGATATTTATTAATTTAGTATGATATGCAGAATTATACTTTAATAATTTTTACCTTGCTGTTTTTTTGTTTTGTTTTGTTTTGTTTTGCTTGGGGAATTGACTTGATAGTTTTCATTAGTTTTTGAATACAGACCTGTTAGGTAGAAGTTAGGCATGAACAATGAGGGGTGGCCTAGCCAAAAAAGATTCAAGCTGATCTCTAAACCCCACCCCAGTCAGGGCCGAGGAGACACACAGACATGCTATGAAATAACCACAGAGAGCTTTCCAACTCTGGAGGATGTGCCCTAGGCACACAGTGGATACAGACTAACCACAGGAACTTCAACTCCAGTAAATGCCCCTTTGAGGCACAGTTATGTCCTCAAATGACCTTAGGTAGCCAGGAACCTACTAAGTGTTCATAAATATTTTATACATACATACATTTGATTATAACAGACCGAATTATGGGAAAAACATGTGCAATAGAGTTTGTTTTTATGTAACTTGCAACTGTCTATCAAAACAGTCAGTCCACATTCTCCTAGATGAATATATAATAACCCTGTCTTGAAAATGCAGTGCTTCATCATTCTGGTGCCATTACCTCTCTTGGTGCGGCCCACCTCTTCCACGAGGTGTTCTTTATGTTCTGTCTTCAATAAACTGGTATTGCCACATGAGATTTTTCTTTGTGTCCTTACCAAGAACCAAGGCCCACGAGGAAGGGTCCTTTTCGACTCTCCATATCCAGTAACAGACTCATTTCTTAAAATATTGTTCCTGTTTCATATGACTTTGAATCTCCTTTTGGGACTATAATTCCATACATCAGAAGTCAGCAAGCATTTTGTATATAAAGGGGCCAAGTAATCTAGGCTTTGTAAAACTCATAATATTTTTGTCATATACACTCTTTTAATTATTTAAAAATCTTAAAAATCATTCTTACCTCAAGGGTTGTACAACCACAGTTCACATGTTATATTTATTTCTAAATATTTTCTTCCTTGTTTCTGAACAAATTTTGTGTTTTTAATAAATTTTATGTTTATATGCCATACACAGTTCATAATAAATGTAGAGATGATAATAACTCAACAAAGTGGTTATACAGGGAATGTACCTCAACATAAGAAAGGTTGTATATGACAAGTTCACAGTTAACATTATGCTCAATGATGAAAATTTGAAAGCTTTTCTTCTAAGATCAGGAAAAAGACATGGATACTGACTCTTATGTAAATTTTATTAAATATAGTATTAGAAGTCCCGGACAGAGCAGTTAGAAAAGAAGGCATCCATACTGGAGTGGAAGAAGTAAAACTGTCATTATATGCAAATTATATATTATGTATAGAAAATCCTAATGATTCAACAAAGTGTTAGAACTAATAAATTCAGTACAGTTACAGGATACAAAATCAATATACAAAGTCTCGTGTTTCTACATATTGATAATGAACTATCAGAAAGGGACATTAAAAATATGCTCCTTTCTACAATTGCACCAAAGAGAATAAAATACAAGAAATAAATTTAACCAAGAGTGAAAAACGTGTACACTGACAACTATAAGATATTGATGAAAGAAATTGAAGAAGACATTAATAAATGGAAAGATATTCTGTACTCACAGATTGTAAGAATTAATGTCAAAATTGTCAAAATGTCCATATTACCCAATGCAATCTACAGATTCTGTACAATACCTGTCAAAATCCCAACAGCATTTTTCACAGAAATAAAACATACAATCCTAAAATTTGCATGGAACCACAAAACCCCAAATAGCCAAACATCAGGCTTTAATGTTCCAATATTTAAAATTCTATCTTCTTTCTGCTTTTAGTGCTTTTAGTATCATGTTATCATTGCTTCTCCAGAAAAGTTACTTCTTCTGCTGGGCTCCATATAATAGTAGCTATTAATACTTTACCCAGATACTTCAGTCACCTCTGCTTTTAGTCACCTCCACTATACTTGTGCAGTGTGGTAAATTGTTTTTTGTGTGTGTGTTTTTTTTTTTAATTTAATTTAATTTAATTTTTTTATTTTTCTCTTTGAATTTATATTTTAATTGGAGGAAAATTTCTTTACAATATTGCGTTGGTTTCTGCTATACAGCAATGCAAATCAGCCATAATGATACATATATACACACACATATCTCCCCTCCCTCCTGAGCCTCCCAGCCCTTCCCCTCCCCACCCCACCGGTCATCACTGAGCAGCAGGCTGGGCTCCCTGTGTTATCCAGCACCCTCCCACCAGCTGTCTACTACACTGAGAGTGTATATATGTCGGGGCTACTTTCTCCATTCATCCCACTCTCTCCTTCCCCAACTGTGTTCACAAGTCCACTCTCTACATCTGTGTTTCTATTCCTTCCTTGCAAATAGGTTCATCAGTACCCGTTTTCTAGATCCCATATATATGCATTAATATGCGATATTTACAAATTGTATTAGTTTTGCCAAATATCAAAATGAATCCGCCACAGGTATACATGTGTTCCCCATCCTAAACCCTCCTCCCTCCCCATACCATCCCTCTGGGTCATCCCAGTGCACTAGCCCCAAGCCTCCAGTATCGGTCATCGAACCTGGACTGGCAACTCGTTTCATACATGATATTATACATGTTTCAATGCCATTTTCCCAAATCTTCCCACCCTCTCCCTCTGCAACAGAGTCCATAAGACTGTTCTATACATCAGTGTCTCTTTTGCGGTCTTGTACACAGGGTTATTGTTAGCATCTTTCTAAATTCCATATATATGCCTTATTATACTGTATTGGTGTTTTTCTTTCTGGCTTACTTCACTCTGTAAATAGGTTCCAGTTTCATCCACCTCATTAGAACTGATTCAAATGTATTCTTCTTAATGGCTGAATAATACTCCATTGTGCATATGTACCACAGCTTTCTTATCCATTCATCTGCTGATGGACATCTAGGTTGCTTCCATGTCCTGCCTATTATAAACAGTGCTGCGATGAACATTGGGGTACATGTGTCTCTTTCCCTTCTGGTTTCCTCAGTGTGAATGCCCAGCAGTGGGATTGCTGGATCATAAGGCAGTTCTATTTCCAGTGTTTTAAGGAGTCTCCACACTGTTCTCCATAGTGGCTGTACTAGTTTGCATTCCCACCAACAGTGTAAGAGGGTTCCCTTTTCTCCACACCCTCTCCAGCATTTATTGCTTGTAGACTTTTGGATCGCAGCCATTCTGACTGGTGTGAAATGGTATCTCATAGTGGTTTTGATTTGCATTTCTCTGATAATAAATGATGTTGAGCATCTTTTCATGTGTTTGTTAGCCATCTGTATGTCTTCTTTGGAGAAATGTCTATTTAGTTCTTTGGCCCATTTTTTGATTGGGTCATTTATTTTTCTGGAGTTGAGCTGTAGGAGTTGCTTGTATATTTTTGAGATTAGTTGTCTGTCAGTTGCTTCATTTGCTATTATTTTCTCCCATTCTGAAGGCTGGCTTTTCACCTTGCTAATAGTTTCCTTTGATGTGCAGAAGCTTTTAAGGTTAATTGGGTCCCATTTGTTTATTTTTGCTTTTATTTCCAATATTCTGGGAGCTGGGTCATAGAGGATCCTGCTGTGATGTATGTCAGAGAGTGTTTTGCCTGTGTTCTCCTCTAGGAGTTTTATAGTTTCTGGTCTTACGTTTAGATCTTTAATACATTTTGAGTTTATTTTGGTGTATGGTGTTAGAAAGTGTTCTAGTTTCATTCTTTTACAAGTGGTTGACCAGATTTCCCAGCACCACTTGTTAAAGAGATTGTCTTTTCTCCATTGTATATTCTTGCCTCCTATGTCAAAGATAAGGTGTCCGTATGTGTGTGGATTTATCTCTGGGCTTTCTATTTTGTTCCATTGATCTATATTTCTGTCTTTGTGCCAGTACCATACTGTCTTGATAATGTGGCTTTGTAGTAGAGCCTGAAGTCAGGTAGGCTGATTCCTCCAGTTCCATTCTTCTTTCTCAAGATAGCTTTGGCTATTCGAGGTTTTTTGTATTTCCATACAAATTGTGGAATTATTTGTTCTAGCTCTGTGAAGAATACCGTTGGTAGCTTGATAGGGATTGCATTGAATCTATAAATTGCTTTGGGTAGTACACTCATTTTCACTATATTGATTCTTCCAATCCATGAACATGGTATATTTCTCCATCTATTAGTGTCCTCTTTGATTTCTTTCACCAGTGTTTTATCATTTTCTATGTATAGGTCTGTAGTTTCTCTAGGTAAATATATTCCAAAGTATTTTATTATTTTCATTGCAATGGTGAATGGAATTGTTTTCTTAATTTCTGTTTCTGTTTTCTCATTATTAGTGTATAGGAATGCAATGGATTTCTGTGTGTTGATTTTATATCCTGCAACTTTACTATATTCATTGATTAGCTCTAGTAATTTTCTGGTGGAGTCTTTAGGGTTTTCTATGTAGAGGATCATGTCATCTGCGAACAGTGAGAGTTTTACTTCTTCTTTTCCAATTTGGATTCCTTTTATTTCTTTTTCTGCTCTGATTGCTGTGGCCAAAACTTCCAAAACTGTGTTCAGTAGTAATGGTGAAAGTGGGCACCCTTGTCTTGTTCCTGACTTTAGAGGAAATGCTTTCAATTTTTCACCATTGAGGATGATGTTTGCTGTGGGTTTGTCATATATAGCTTTTATTATGTTGAGGTATGTTCCTTCTATTCCTGCTTTCTGGAGAGTTTTTATCATAAATACATATGGAATTTTGTCAGAGACTTTCTCTGCATCTATTGAGATAATCATATGGTTTTTATTTTTCAATTTGTTAATGTGGTGTATTACATTGATTGATTTGCAGATATTGAAGAATCCTTGCATCCCTGGGAATAAGCCCACTTGGTCATGGTGTATGATCTTTTTAATGTGTTGTTGGATTCTGATTGCTAGAATTTTGTTAAGGATTTTTGCATCTATATTCATCAGTGATATTGGCCTGTAGTTTTCTTTTTTTGTGGGATCTTTGTCAGGTTTTGGTATTAGGGTGATGGTGGCCTCATAGAATGAGTTTGGAAGTTTACCTTCCTCTGCAATTTTCTGGGAGAGTTTGAGCAGGATAAGTGTTAGCTCTTCTCTAAATTTTTGGTAGAATTCAGCTGTGAAGCCATCCTGACCTGGGCTTTTGTTTGCTGGAAGATTTTTGATTACAGTTTCAATTTCTGTGCTTCTGATGGGTCTTTTAAGATTTTCTATTTCTTCCTGGCCCAGTTTTGGAAAGTTGTACTTTTCTAATAATTTGCCCATTTCTTCTACTTTGTCCATTTTATTAGCATATAATTGTTGATAAGTAGTTTCTTATGATCCTTTGTATTTCTGTGTTTTCTGTTGTGATCTCTCCATTTTCATTTCTAATTTTACTGATTTGATTTTTGTCCCTTTGTTTCTTGATGAGTCTGGCTAATGGTTTGTCAATTTTATTTATCCTTTCAAAGAACCAGCTTTTGGCTTTGTTGATTTTTGCTATGGTCTCTTTTGTTTCTTTTGCATTTATTTCTGCTCTAATTTTTAAGATTTCTTTCCTTCTACTAACCCTGGGGTTCTTCATTTCTTCCTTTTCTAGTTGCTTTACGTGTAGAGTTAGGTTATTTATTTGACTTTTTTCTTATATCTTGAGGTATGCCTGTATTGCTATGAACTTTCCCCTTAGTACTGCTTTTACAGTGTCCCACAGGTTTTGGGTTGTTGTGTTTTCATTTTTGTTCATTTCTATGCAAGTTTTGATTTCTATTTTGATTTCTTTGTGATTTGTTGTTTATTCAGCAGCGTGTTGTTCAGCCTCAATATGTTGGAATTTTTAATAGTTTTTCTCCTGTAATTGAGATCTAATCTTACTGCATTCTGGTCAGAAAAGATGCTTGAAATGATTTCTATTTTTTTGAATTTACCAAGGCTGGATTTATGGCCCAGGATGTGATCTATCCTGGAGAAGGTTTCATGTGCGCTTGAGAAAAAGGTGAAATTCATTGTTTTGGGATGAAATGTCCTATAGATATCAATTAGGTCTAACTGGTCTATTGTATCATTTAACGTTTGTGTTTCCTTGTTAATTTTCTGTTTAGTTGATCTATCCATAGGTGTGAGTGGGGTATTAAAGTCTCCCACTATTATTGTGTTATTGTTAATTTCTCCTTTCATACTTGTTAGCATTTGTCTTACATACTGTGATGCTCCCGTGTTGGGTGCATATAAATTTATAATTGTTATATCTTCTTCTTGGATTGATCCTTTGATCATTATGTAGTGACCTTTTTTGTCTCTTTTCACTGCCTTTGTTTTAAAGTCTATTTTATCTGATATGAATATTGCTACTCCTGCTTTCTGTTGGTCCCTATTTGCATAGAAAATCTTTTTCCAGCCCTTCACTTTCAGTCTGTATGTGTCCCCTGTTTTGAGGTGGGTCTCTTGTAGACAACATATGTAGGGGTCTTGTTTTTGTATCCTTTCAGCCAGTCTTTGTCTTTTGGTTGGGGCATTCAACCCATTTATGTTTAAGGTAATTACTGATAAGTATGATCCCGTTGCCATTTACTTTGTTGTTTTGGATTCAAATTTATACACCGTTTTTGTGTTTCCTGTCTAGAGAATATCCTTTAGTATTTGTTGGAGAGCTGGTTTGGTGGTGCAGAATTCTCTCAGCTTTTGCTTGTCTGAAAAGCTTTTGATTTCTCCTTCATACTTGAATGAGATCCTTGCTGGGTACAATAATCTGGGCTGTAGGTTATTTTCTTTCATCATTTTAAGTATGTCTTGCCATTCCCTCCTGGCTTGAAGAGTTTCTATTGAAAGATCAGCTGTTATCCTTATGGGAATTCCCTTGTGTGTTATTTGTTGTTTTTCCCTTGCTGCTTTTAATATTTGTTCTTTGTGTTTGATCTTTGTTAATTTGATTAATATGTGTCTTGGGGTGTTTCTCCTTGGGTTTATCCTGTTTGGGACTCTCTGGGTTTCTTGGACTTGGGTGATTATTTCCTTCCCCATTTTAGGGAAGTTTTCAACTATTATCTCCTCAAGTATTTTCTCATGGTCTTTCTTCTTGTCTTCTTCTTCTGGAACCCCTATGATTCGAATGTTGTAGCGTTTAATATTGTCCTGGAGGTCTCTGAGATTGTCCTCATTTCTTTTAATTCATTTTTCTTTTATCCTCTCTGGTTCATTTATTTCTACCATTCTATCTTCTAATTCACTAATCCTATCTTCTGCCTCTGTTATTCTACTATTTGTTGCCTCCAAAGTGTTTTTAATTTCATTTATTGCATTATTCATTATATATTGACTCTTTTTTATTTCTTCTAGGTCCTTGTTAAACCTTTCTTGCATCTTCTCAATCCTTGTCTCCAGGCTATTTATCTGTGATTCCATTTTAATTTCAAGATTTTGGATCAATTTCACTATCATTATTTGGAATTCTTTATCAGGTAGATTCCCTATCTCTTCCTCTTTTGTTTGGTTTGGTGGGCATTTATCCTGTTCCTTTATCTGCTGGGTATTCCTCTGTCTCTTCATCTTGTTTAAATTGCTGAGTTTGGGAGTCCTTTCTGTATTCTGGCAGTTTGTGGAGTTCTCTTTATTGTGGTGTTTCCTCGCTGTGTGTGTGTTTGTACAGGTGGCTTGTCAAGGTTTCCTGGTTAGGGAAGCTTGTGTTGGTGTTCTGGTGGGTGGAGCTGTATTTCTTCTCTCTGGAGTGCAATGAATTGTCCAGTAATGAGTTATGCAATGTCTATGGTTTTGGGGTGACTTTGGGCAGCCTGTATCTTGAAGCTCAGGGCTTTGTTCCTTTGTTGCTGGTGAATTTGCTTGGTATGCCTTGCCGTGGAACTTGTTGGCCCTTGTGTGGTGCTTGGTTTCAGTGTCGGTATGGAGGCGCCTGTTGAGCTCCTGTCAATTCATGTTCCTTGGACTCAGGAGTTCCCTGGAGTCTGGGTTTGGATTTAAGCCTCCTGCTTCCAGTTATTGGTCTTATTTTTACAGTAGTTTCAAAACTTCTCCTTCTATACAGCACCATTGATAAAACATCTACATTAAAGATGAAAAGTTTCTCTACCGTGAGGGTTACCCAGAGAGGTTCACAGCGTTACATGGAGAAGAGAAGAGGGAGGAGGGAGTTAGAGGTGACCCAAATGAGATGAGGTGGAATCAATAGTGGAGAGAGTGAGCTAGCCAATAATCACTTCCTTATATGCACTCCACAACTGGACCGCTCAGAGATGTTCACGGAGTTATACAGAGAAGAGAAGAAGGAGGAAGGAGACAGAGGTGGGCAGGAGGATAAAAGGGGGAATGAAAAGGAGGGAGACAGATCCAGCCAGTAATCAGTTCCCTAAGTGTTCTCCACCATCTGGAACACACAGAAATTCACAGAGTTGGGTAGAGTAGAGAGGGGTTAGGGAGGAAACACAGGCGACCCAGTGGAGAAAAAGGAGAGTCCAAAGGGAGAGAGAGCTGTTAAGCCAGTAATCTCATTCCCTAGTGAAAAACGGGTACTGAAGATTGGGTTCCTAAAGGTACAAAATTGGTAACAAATACATAAAAGCAAAAATTAAAAATCTAGAGTAGAGTTTGGAATTTTAAAAATATGATGTTAAAGAAAAGAAGAAGGAAAAGAAAGAGAAAAAAGGAACAAACAAAAACAAACAAGGTCGTGAAAATTATAAAGAAAATATAGGTACAAAATTGATAACTAATACCAAAAAGCAAAGGTTAAAAATCTAGAGTAGAGTTTGGAATTTAAAAAATACAATGTTAAAAAAAAAGAAGAAGAAAAAGAAAGAGAGAAAAACAAACAAACAAACAAAAACAAACAAGGTCGTGAAAATTATAAAGAAAATACAGGTACAAAATTGATATCAGATACCAAAAAGCATAAATTAAAAATCTAGAGTAGAGTTTGGAATTTCAGACATACAATGTTATATAAAAGAAGAAGAGACAGAAACAGAGAGAAAAAAAAAAGTCACAGAAATTATAAAAAAACTAGAGGTACAAAATTGATATCAAATACCAAAAAGCTAAAATTAAAAATCTAGAGTATAGTTTGGAATTTCAAAAATATAATGTTAAAGAGAAGAAGAAAAAAAAAAGGTCAAAAAATTATTAAAAAATATATATGAAGTTTGCTGGAAAAAAAATAGGTTTTTTTTTTTTTTTTTTTTTGCAAAGTAATAAGTTATAAAAGTGAAAATTAAAGGAATAATAGAGGCCTTAGAATTTGTTTTTTAATAAAAAAAAGAAGAAAGAAAGAACGATTGTAAAAATAGTAAAAATATATCGAGGACTTTCTCTGGTTTTGTTGTGAGTATTGTGAGTTCAGCTCATTTTTGGCTAGTTCCTTGGTCCGACTTTTATTTCTCAAGATCTATAGGCCCCTTTCTACGTAGTCAGTAGTAACCACAGGGTTTTAATCTATTGCCTGTCGCTTCCAAGGCGGTTCCCTCTGTTATAGCTTCTTCTGTTTGCTGGACTCTTCAGTGTCTGGTTTCCGCCCTGACACAAAGGGGACGGGGGAGGAAACCTTTTTTTTTTTTTTTTTTTTTTTCTGTTTAGGCTCACTTGTTCAGTCGCGCTGTGAGGAGGGAGGGAGGGATGCTGCAAACAAGTAACACTGGCGTGTGCTCGCAGTGCCTCAGCCACACTGGGTCTGCCCCCGCTCATGGCGCGTGTAGCCTCCCTGCCCACACTGCTCAGGCTCTAGGTTGTTCCGCTGGGAACCATCGGTGGCCGGCCCTGGGCTGCCTGCACCTCCCAGGTCCAAGCCACTCAGGTTCAGGCACTCGGGTAGTCCTCAGAGGCGCAGACTCGGTTGGGCCTGCGTTTCGTGCCCTTCCCAGGTCTGAGCAGCTCAGCTGATGAGGTGTTTAGCGAGCCTGACTTATCGCCTCCCCGCCGCTCGGTTATCTAGGTGTACAACCGGCGCACCTTCTCAGGGAGATGTTGACCGTCCAGACCCCCAAGAAGTTTTAGTTAGCAAAGAAGCCTGCTTATAGTTTGATAGATGATGTCTCTCTGGGGCTGTGATTGCCCTCTTCCGGCTCTGGCTGTCTGTCACCGGAGGGGGAAGGTCTGTAGCCAGCTATCTCTGTTCAGTCCTTTGTTCCGTGCTCAGGCCTGGTGGTGTCTTAGATTAGGGCTGGCTTTTCGCATGATAGATATCCCACAGTCTGGTTTGCTAGCCCAGATTATTTCTCTCAGATAGCTCTCAGGGTATTCAGGCCAGGTCCTTACTCTAAGCAATGCAGCCTGCACCGTGCTTCCCTGCCCAGCCTCCGCTTGCTAATGGCGTGTGCAGGCGTCTGCTCTGCTTCTCCGCTGGGGGAGTTACCGTAGGGTTCGCAATCTGTGGGTTTTAATTGTTTATTTATTTTTTCTCCCTGTTATGTTGCCCTCTGTGCTTCCAAAGCTCAGCATAGACTCGGCAGTGAAGAGGTTTCCTGATGTTTGGAAACTTCTCTCTTTTTAAGACTCCCTTCCGGTGATGGAACTCCGTCCCTCCCTCTTTTGTCTCTTTTTTTGTATTTTATATTTTTTCCTACCTCCTTTCGAGGACTTGGGTTGCTTTTCTGGGTGCCTGATGTCCTCTGCCGGCATTCAGAAGTTGTTTTGTGGAATTTACTCGGCTTTTAAATGCTCTTTTGATGAATTTGTGGGGGAGAAAGTGTTCTCCCCATCCTACTCCTCCGCCATCTTGGCTCCTCGGTAAATTGTTTTTAAAAGGTATAACAGAGAACTGACCTGGTGATGGAATCACTTTTGAGTATTGGAGTTATGTAAGAGACTTGAAATACAGGGAAGAAATTTAAAGTTGGCATCTATATGAAAATAATATTAATGGAAGAAAATTATCAGAATAATAGAAGCAAGTAATTATTAAAAACTGCAAAGGATAATAAATTTTCTGGAGTAGTATCTATTTTTATTCAGTCTCTTTCATCCATATAACTTATGGAGCTACACTTCAGAAAAATTGCTCAAAAATTATTTATCAGTAAAAAAATAAATTTGGGAAATTTATAATTGCTTTTTTTTTTTTTTTCTTGCTCCAAGTAGTTTCTCAACTTACTGAAGCAAAGATGAATTTGGTACATGTTCTGAGAGAGTTGAGTCAAATTCACACACTAAAATAAAAGCATTGATTAGACAGACATTAATATGAAGAGCAGAAGAATGAGATTATAAAGACCCTTACATGTTCTTCTGGCATTCCCTTAATGAAGTACAACTCCAACTGGCATCTTTTTTTTATTCAACTGTGACTAATTATCTTCCTCTGTCATGTTAAAGCATTGAGTGTAGATTCATTTACAATGATACCAAAGGTCTAACCCTGGTGTTAAAGTCCAAATGACACCCACAACAGCCTAAGCATCATGGTACTTGTTCTCACAGTGCAGGAGCAAAAGAGTTAATTGTACATACAAGGCAATGTGTTATATGTTCTCCTATTTTTCCCAGACAGTGTGAGGCACAATACTTGTCTGTTTGTGGTCCTTGTGAAAAATGCAAGGGAAAAAAAAAGTAATAATCTCCCTAAAGTGTGCGTGCGCACACACACACACACACACATACATAATGTATACAGCAAGATCTTGACTTTAAAATTTTGATGCTGATCACCTTTAAAGGGTTATTGATCCCTTTGAAAAAACAGTGCTTTTTGCATCAATTATCTGTTGTTAAGTATGAAGAAAATTAAACTGTGTACACGTGTTTGTGTTTATGTTGGTTTTGGGAATGGCAGTTCTATGGAGACTAAGATGACATGTAAATCTTATTTAGGTATTCACGTGTCATTTTATAATTGTATAAGAATTCTGATAATGTCAAAGTCAATAAAAAAGGTACAGTCAACAACAGCACATGTCCAACTGAATTAGAATTGATTGACTAAAATCGCCTATTTATTGGTTTCTAGGTTGAATAAACAGAAATGTCTCTAAGATAGCTTAGTATACTTTCAAAATAATGATTCTTTAGGTGTTCTTTTTAAAAAATGATTTTTTTTTTACTGAAGAATAACTGACATACAATATTATATTAGCCTCATATGTACAACATAATGATTTGATATTCATATATATTATCAAACAATCACCACAATAAGTAATTAACATTCATCACCAGTTACAGAACTTTTTTTTCTTGTGATGAGATTTTTGAAGATTTACTCTCTTATCAACTTTCAAATATAAGTACAGTATTATTAGGTAGAGTTTCTATGTTACACATTGTATTCCCTAGACCTATTTATTTTATAATTGGAAGTTTGTATCTTTTGGCTTTCTTCATCAATTTAACCCTCACCTATGCCTTGGATCTGGCAACCACTAATCTATTCTCTACAAACTTATTTTTATTTTTAAAGTTATCACATATGAGTAAGATTGGACAATATCTGTCTTTGACTTGTCTCACTTACTATAATGTCCTCAGGGTCCATCCATGTTGTCACAATGACAAGATTTCATTACTTTTTATGGCTGAAAATATTCCATCATACATATATATACCACATCTTCTTTACCCATTCATTCATGAATAAACATTTACATTGTTTCCACATCTTGGCTATTATACATGATGCTGCAATGAACATGGAGATGTAGGTATCTTTTCAAGTTACTCTGTTCATTTTCTTTGAATAAATACCCAGAAGTATTTATTAGCTAGTATAGAAGTTCTTGGCCTTCCCAGGTGGCAACAGTGGCAAAGAGCCCATCTGTCAATGCAGGAAGCATAAGAGATGTGGGTTTGATCCCTGGGTTAAAAAGATCCCATGGAGGAGGGCATGGCAACTAATTCCAGTATTCATGTCTGGAGAATCTCTATAGGCAGAGGAGCCTGGAGGGCTATATTCCATAGGATTGCAAAGACTCAGGTGTGATGAAAGTGACTTAGCACTCATGCATAGTAGTTATGTTTCTAACTTTTTGAGGACTCTCCATGTTCTTTTCCATAGTGGGTGCACAACATTCCATTCCCACCAACAGTGCACAAGGGTTTCCTTTTCTCCACATTCCTGTTTAATAATTGCTGCCTTGATGATATACTATGGCACACACACACACATACACACACATATAGATTCCTTTTATATTTAATGCTATTTGTTTTAGAAAAATTAGGTTATTAATTACTTGCTGCTCATTTTTCTTTTTGTGAACTTAAGTTACTGAGTTTTCCAAATCTTCTGTTTGTTATATCTTTTTCTCACTTATGGTGGTTTGTTTCTCTGTGTGTTTAATTATCTTAATTATAAGCTCATTTTAAGTATAAATTAATTTTAACACTGTGGGATTCTCATAAGTATATTGCTGAAGTTTCTCCCCACAGAAGTTTTGACTTTTGTTTTAGGTGCACTATGTGTATCACTTTACTGTGACAAAAGGAAAGTCAATGTGAATAGTTTAAAAAATATTATATTGGTTTAGAGTTCTCTGTAGCACTTAGGCAAAGTAAATATGGAGTACAGATCAGTGAGAGAAGTTTAAAATTTTTCTCAAGAGAATTTTTTATCCTTCTCAAATCCAGAATAAAAATAAATCTCATCTTAGTTTAGCTACCTCTAGATCCTTCAAGTAAGAGTTCAAGTTCTGTCGATTTAAGAGATGACACTGGGGAAATTGGTAGGGGTTTATCCACCTAAGGCATGAAGGAGAAGAAAACTAACAAAGGGTGAGTCATCATCCAGATTGCCACTTTGGAGAAATTAAACTCAGTCTTGGCTGGGCAACTCTAGGAGGAGGTGTAGAACACTTAGCAATGAATGAGGAAGTAGGTATATTTATTTGCCAACTCCTCATCTATTACTGACTGAGGGCTCCTCTGGGGGTCCTTGCTCCACTTCCAGAATTTACAGCCATGATTGTGCAGGACCAGGTTGAAGAAAAAAAAAAAAAAATGCCCTTAGGCAAATTATGACAGGTGTTAGTTGTAAGCAGTTTTATGTGTACAGACCAGTGCCAAGAAGATTGACTTATTTATTAGGAACATCTGAAAAACCACTCTTGTCATCTCTCTGGGTTAGTGGGTAGAGTGACTATGTTTTCGTTTCACTAGGCTTGTAGTTTGGAGAAGGCAATCCACTCCAGTACTCTTGCCTGTAAAATCCCATAGACGGAGGAGCTTGGGAGGCTGCAGTCCATGGGGTCACTGAGAGTCAGACACGACTGAGCGTCTTCACTTTCACTTTTCACTTTCATGCATTGGAGAAGGAAATGGCAACCCACTCCAGTGTTCTTGCCTGGAGAATCCCAGGGACGGGGGAGTCTGGTGGGCTGCCGTCTCTGAAGCGACTTAGCAGCAGCAGCAGCAGGTTTCTGTAGTTGTTGGAGTATCTTGACGCTCATTCTGTGTTGTGGTAAAACCTGACTTGAACATTTAGTCATTACAAGGTTCAACTAGCTTTCCAGGGTTGCTGTAATGTCAGCTCACGTTCTTACTGCTTTGGCTTTCAGCTTTCACTTTGCATCTGACACCTGAAAATTATTTCTTTGTTGTATATTAAACCATAGATTTAAAAATATTTGTATATGGTAAGCAATTATACTTTTGTATCTCTACTTGTTTAGAGTGAAAGTATTTGGTGCTAGTCAAGTTTGCTGGAAATAGAAGTCCCTCGCTCTTTTCAATAGCTACCTAATATTTTGTATATTTAATAAAATGTATTTAATCATTCACAGAGTAATAGGCATTTACTTTTTATAGCTTTTCCATGCAAACACTGTCCCAAATAACACATCTTTGCATGTAATTTTTTCAATAATATTATTCTTTTTGGGATAACATTCCTGGAATGGTAGTACTTTGTTAAATATTATTCACATGTTAAAATTTTGATAGAATACTACTCTACTAAATTTAAAAGATGCTTACTCCTTGGAAGAAAAGTTATGAGCAACCTAGATAGCATATTGAAAAGCAGAGACATTACTTTGCCAAGAAAGGTTTGTCTAGTCAAGGCTATGGTTTTTCCAGTAGTCATGTATGGATGTGAGAGTTGGACTGTGAAGAAAGCTGAGTGCCGAGGTCCAGCCCCGGCTGATCCAGGGTATTCGAAGGAGAGACGGCTTCGGCAACTATTTATTTATTTATTTATAAAAGATATAAAGAGTAATAGAATGAGGATAGCTCAGTAGGAAAATTCAGTGGAGAAAAGAAGCTGAGTAGCTTGGTTTACGCAGAAAATCAATATAATCCATGACACCAGGTTAGCTCTGACCACGGAGGCCGCAGGCGCCCTCTCGAATAGCGGAAGGTGCCCCACCTTAGACACCTTCTCGAGTGGGTCTTAGAAGCCCAGGCAAATAAATGGTCGCAGAGGATATCCGCGCTCCAGATGGAGACTCAGCTGGAAGTTAAGGGGAAGAATGACATGGGGAGACCAAGCGTTGGTGAGCAAGGCCCGTAGCTTTATTTTCAACAGGGGCTTTTATACCCTAAGTTATACATAGAGGATAATAGGGGATGCAAAGTCAGCAGTCTTTGATCCTTATCAAAAGCCGGGGTTTCTTTCCTGCAAATTTATCGTATACAAATGGTTTAGGTGATTTACATCATCTTCTGGCCAGAAGGCCTATTAACATTTTATGACTCTTGACAAAGACTTATCAACAAAGACTTACTGTCCCTAAGAGTAATTATTTTAAGGTTTGGCACCATCTTCCAAAGATAAAATTGCATTCCTATAGGGCGGATGTGTAATGGGTTTACAACAAAGGAAAGAATTTATTACCTTAAGGGTCTAAAGTTACTAACACCAAGGCCACTACTTATTTTTTCTACATACCAACTATTTTAATTAATACACATTCAAGGATACAATACAGGGGATGTGAAAACTTGGCAACAAACATTGGTTCATCAATGAAATCTTTTACTAGTTTATTCTGACAGTGTCTAACTCTCTGAGAGGCTCTAAGCCATTTGAATATCTTAAGCTTCCCATGCCTCTGGAGGCTGGGAGACTGTAAACAATCATATGCATAGCTGTAGGAGTCCGGGTAAACTTGTCAGGCGAGTTAGAGAGCCATCTGAGGGGTTTGGATTTAAACACTCCTAATTGCCCAGGAACTTTATTAATTGGAGCTGTAAGTTAACTCTTTGACAGAGAGAGCGAGATGGTGGTGGGGGACAGCCCCCAGTAAAGTCAGAGGTGAGAGCACAAAGCAATAAAGTAGGCAGACTCTGGTTTTTTGGGAGTAGATGCTCGAGAATAACCAGGGGGACTCCTGAGGCTCGATCCCGCCTTTGCGTATGCCGAGCCTCCTTCCTCATGACCTTTGTCACGAGTGAAATGTCTCTCGCCGGCTCCTGGCAGCTGAGAGCTGAAGAATTGATGCTTTTGAACTGTGACGTTGGAGAAGACTCTTGAGAGTCCCTTGGACTGCAAGGAAATCCAACCAGTCCATTCTAAAGGAGATCAGCCCTGGGATTTCTTTGGAGGGAATGATGCTGAAGCTGAAACTCCAGTATTTTGGCCACCTCATGTGAAGAGTTGACTCATTGGAAAAGTCATCGATGCTTGGAGGGATTTGGGGCAGGAGGAGAAGGGGACGACAGAGGATGAGATGGCTGGATGGCATCACCAACTCGATGGACATGAGTCTGAGTGAACTCCGGGAGTTGGTGATGGACAGGGAGGCCTGGAGTGCTGGGATTCATGGGGTCGCAAAGAGTCGGACACGACTGAACGACTGAACTGAACTGAAATTTAAAAATGCAATTTATATTTATCCTATGATACATGATGGATAAATCATTTGTTATATTGATATCAGAGTATATATATGTGTGTGTGTGTTTGTATGTATGTATATATACACACTGATTTATTTTATTTCATCAGGTCCTTGAAGAAAGCAGCAATTTATTGCATCTTTCTTTCATACAGAAAATAATTATAAAATAAATAAAATAAGAAGGAAAGCACAGAAATCTAAAATCAGAAATCTAAAATCTTTTATGTAGGGCAAACCAGGAAAGTTGAGATTAAAAGCACCATCATTCAGATATGGAGAAGAGGAGATAAATTCTCCCAACTAAAACTAATTCCATGCATGGGGTCACTCAGATATCTAGTATGAATCCTTAGGGAGCCATAACTTGGGGTCACAGCTTCCTGGAGACATCAGTATGGTAATTAGAACATGCTCATGAAATCAGATGAAATAACTGCTTCCTAGGAATTTGATAAATGCTGCCTCTCAAAATGCATAGTGTCTAAGTTATCTTGAGAATGCTTGAGTTCACAGATTTCAGAAACTGTTGACTGAACGGACTTCTCCAGAATCAACCTGATTTATCTATTAAAATGAGCTTCTATTTCTGATATATACCAAGTGACAAAGATCTCCCAAGCTATATGTCACTATGGTTGCTGCATTTACAATCTTTCTACACGAACTGAGAACAAGTTATTTTAGACAAAAATGACCAACTTTTATTATCATTTGATTTTATTACATTAAAATACTGTTCTCCTCATATTCATCTTTAAATAATAAAAATAAGATATCTGTTTGAATAAAAACTATGACTATATAAAATATTACCATCACATATTATCAATTCAAAATTTATTTCAAGTAGAGACCATAGTGAATCTTTGTCTATATTATTTTGAAGAAAATTGTTTGAATATATGACTAATACAAAGGTTATAGACAGAATACTTAAGATTAGCAAAACAGATAATTATAATTTTCATGCACTCCAAAACCTTATTTTGTACAGATTATTTTTTACCAATGAAAAACACTTACTTTTATACATTTTAAAAGATACTGAAAAATAAAATAGCAGTCATTTTTTTCTAGTTTATATAAATGCTTTAAAGTTGAAGAAAGATCTCTAATAGTACAAATATTTGCTCTATGAAAATAAATTCCCATCAAGTAATTCTAGTTAATAAAATTTTGATTATAAAATTGTGAGAAGCAAATTTTGTTTTGAGTGAGAACACTTCACTTATACCCAGTGTGCTATAAAATCAAAATTTATTGTGATTGGAGTTGCTCATTATATTTTCCAATAAAGTTTAATTTCTCTGGTGTTTTATGGGAAGGTCAAGTATACCACTATTTTTTAGTAATTGATAGAAGTTTTGCTTTGTCACCTTTTCCTAACCCTTTGTCAAAGTTCAAGTTCAATAGAAATTTCCAGAAATTAAAATGACAGCAAATAAGTTCTTTGTCCACTATAAGAATTATTTTAACTTTCAGAGCATGTTTGACATATTGTCCTAGATTATATTTTTGCATATAAAGTACTTAGAAGAAGAAACTTACTTAATTTAAGTAAGTACTTAAATGTTTTAAGTAAATTAAGTAAGTTTAAGTAAATTAAGTAAGTTAAAGTAAATTAAGAAAGTTTAAGTAAATTAAGAAGTACTTAAATGGTTTAGTATCCTTGCTCCACCCAGTGTATCAACAAGGGTTTTCCACATACTGCAAAATAATATATGTTCATTGCAATTATACCAGTGTTAATTATCATGGGCTGGGCAGCAAGATTCATCAAGAACTTCAAAAGCAACTGTATCAATTCTTGTATTTTCTTATATTTTGGGAAATGATCTCTGGCCCAGGAGGCATAATTTTGGTAAAACCAACTTTAAATATTTATTGGGCTTCCCTGGTAGCTCAGTTGGTAAAGAATCTGCTTGCAATGAAGGAGACCCCAGTTCGATTCCTGGGTTGGGAAGACCTGCTGGAGAAGGGAAAGGCTACACATTTCAGTATTCTTGGGCTTCCCTGGTGGTTCAGTTGGTAAAGAATCTTCCTGCAGTGTCGGAGACCTGGGTTTGATCCCTGACTTGGGAAGACCCCTGGAGAAGGTAACACCGTGTTTACATATATTACCTCTTGTAATCTTCAGAGCCTTTCTATTGTGTAGAAATTATTATTAAAATCCTCCCCTAATTTTACAGCTGAAGAAATTGAGGTTTAAAGAGATTAAATAATTTATTTAAAGCCAGATAACCTCTAAATGATGAAGCCAGAATTTGAATCTAGGCATTCTGAATCCAGAGTCCAGACTCATACTCACTATTTAATGATACAACTTTACCACTTCTTTATCTTCTTTGAGACCCTCTTGCAATTCCAGCATCAAGGGGGTTTAATAACAAATTTCAATTCAGACTATAACATACATTAAGAAGAAATAGCATTGACTAAATAATCTAACTTAAATACAAGCATTGGAGTTTTACTATGTTTTGATCAATCACTTATACTCTATTCTTCCTATGTATCTGGTATTGTATCATAGCCTGTCAGAAGATATGAAATACTCTGAGAAAATAAAAGAAGGAAGATAGGAAATGTTGGGAGTGGTTCATAAATGGTAAATTAAATGATACAATTTAAAATGGGATGGATAAGAAAGCAATTCATATTTCAGCAAAGACCAAAAAGATAGATACATTAAAACCTGTATTGTTATCCATATGGTTTATCTAGCCATCATTTATTAAATATTTAATATGTACTTGTTGCTGTACCCCAATATGATTTCTACCCTCATGTGTACATGTGTGTACACTCATGTCCTCACTCACTCATGTCCGATTCTTTGCCACCCCATAGACTGTAGTCCACAGGTTCCTCTGTCCATGGAATTTTCCAGGCAAGAATACTGGAACAGGTTGCCATTTCCTACTCTCCAGGGGACCTTTCTGACCCAGGGATTGAACCCATATCTCTTGCATCCTCTGCATTGGCAGGCAGATTCTTTACCACTGTGCCACCTGGGAAGACCTTCCTACCCTAATAGATATTACCAAATACTTACAAATAAATGTAAAGTTAAAATTTTGACAAGTGATGGTAATGAGGCTCTGTGGCAGAGACCTGAATTAAACTCACAGAAATGTGGGACTGAAGGAATGGAAAGAGATGGTACTATAATCTGGAGAAAGCTTCTTTTGAGGAAGAGATGCCTGAGCTGAGATATGATGATAAATAAAACAAACTAAGTAAATAAGGACACAGGAGGTATGTATAGTACACAGAGGTCAAAAGAGTATTTTCAGTGAAGAACAGACTGTGTAAAGAGCCTGTTGCTAAGGCAGTGTAACTTAGATGGTGGAAACCAGAGTGGCTGGAGCACAAAGCCTAAGGCAGAGTGGGTACTATAAGATAGCAAAGAGGGAGAGCTACTGACATTGATGTTCAATTGTGTTGTACATTTTCAACTTCATATCTACTTTCTTTTTTTTTTTTAAGTTAAATTTGTTTATTTCAATTGGAGGATAATTACTTTACAATATTGTATTGGTTTTGCCATATATCAACATGAATCCACCACAGGTGTACACATGTTCCCCATCCTGACCCCTCCTCTCACCTCCCTCCCCATACCATCCCTCTGGATCACCCCAGTGCACCAGCCCCAAGCATCCTGTATCCTGCATCAAACCTGGACGGGCGATTCATTTCTTATATGGCATTATACATGTTTCAATGCCATTCTCCCAAATCATCCCACCCTCTTTCTCCCACAGAATCCAAAAGGCTGTTCTATACATCTGTGTCTCTTTTGCTATCTCGCATACAGGGTTATTGTTACCATCTTTCTAAATTCTATATATATGCGTTAGTATACTGTATTGGTGTTTTTCTTTCTGGCTGACTTCACTCTGTATAATAGGCTCCAGTTTCATCCACCTCATTAGAACTGATTCAAATGTGTTCTTTTTAATAGCTGAGTAATATTATATTGTGTATATGTACCACAACTTTCTTATCCATTCATCTGCTGATGCACATCTAGGTTGATTCCATGTCCTGGCTATTATAAACAGTGCTGCAATGAACATTGGGGTACACGTGTCTCTTTTAATTCTGGTTTCCTCGTTGTGTATGCCCAGCAGTGGGATTGCTGGGTCATAAGAAAGTTCTATTTGCAGTTTTTTAAGGAATCTCCACACTGTTCTCCATAGTAGCTGTACTAGTTTGCATTCCCACCAACAGTGTAAGAGGGTTCCTTTTTCTCCACACCCTCTCCAGCATTTATTGCTTGCAGACTTTTGGATAGCAGCCATTCTGACTAGTGTGAAATGGTACCTCATTGTGGTTTTGATTTGCATTTCTCTGATAATGAGTGATGTTGAGCATCTTTTCATGTGTTTGTTAGCCATCTGTATGTCTTCTTTGGAGAAATGTCTGTTCAGTTCTTTGGCCCATTTTTTGATTGGGTCATTTATTTTTCTGGAATTGAGCTGCAGGAGTTGCTTGCATATTTTTGAGGTTTATTGTTTGTCAGTTTCTTCATTTGCTATTATTTTCTCCCATTCTGAAGGCTGTCTTTTCACCTTGCTGATAGTTTCCTTTGTTGTGCAGAAGCTTTTAAGTTTCATTAGGTCCTGTTTGTTTATTTTTGCTTTTATTTTCAATATTCTGGGAGGTGGGTCATAGAGGATCCTGCTGTGATGTATGTCAGAGAGTGTTTTGCCTATGTTCTCCTCTAGCAGTTTTATAGTTTCTGGTCTTACGTTTAGATCTTTAATCCATTTTGAGTTTATTTTGGTGTATGGTGTTAGAAAATGTTCTAGTTTCATTCTTTTACAAGTGGTTGACCAGGTTTCCCAGCACCACTTGTTAAAGAGATTGTCTTTAATCCATTGTATATTCTTGCCTCCTTTGTCAAAGATAAGGCATCCATAGGTGTGTGGATTTATCTCTGGGCTTTCTATTTTGTTCCATTGATCTATATTTCTATCTTCATGACAGTACCATACTGTCTTGATGACTGTGGCTTTGTAGTAGATCCTGAAGTCAGGCAGGTTATTCCTCCAGTTCCATTCTTCTTTCTCAAGATTGCTTTGACTATTTGAGTTTTTTTTCCGTACAAATGGTGAAATTATTTGTTCTAGCTCTGTGAAAAATATTGTTGGTAGCCTGATAGGGATTGCACTGAATCTATAGATTGCTTTGGGTAGTATACTAATTTTCACTGTATTGATTCTTCCAATCCATGAACATGGTATATTTCTCCATCTATTAATGTCCTCTTTAATTTCTTTCACCAGTGTTTTATAGTTTTCTATATATAGGTCTTTAGTTTCTTTAGATAGGTATATTCCTAAGTATTTTATTCTTTTCGTTGCAATGGTGAATGGAATTGTTTCCTTAATTTCTCTTTCTGTTTTCTCATTATTAGTGTATAGGAATGCAAGGGATTTCTGTGTGTTGATTTTATATCCTGCAACTTTACTATATTCATTGATTAGTTCTAGCAATTTTCTGGTGGAGTCTTTAGGGTTTTCTATGTAGAAGATCATGTCATCTGCAAACAGTGAGAGTTTTACTTCTTCTTTTCCAGTTTGGATTCCTTTTATTTCTTTTTCTGCTCTGATTGCTGTGGCCAAAACTTCCAAAACTATGTTCAATAGTAGTGGTGAAAGTGGGCACCCTTGTCTTGTTCCTGACTTTAGAGGAAATGCTTTCAATTTTTCACCATTGAGGATGATGTTTGCTGTGGGTTTGTCATATATAGCTTTTATTATGTTGAGGTATGTTCCTTCTATTCCTGCTTTCTGGAGAGTTTTTATCATAAATACATATGGAATTTTGTCAGAGACTTTCTCTGCATGTATTGAGATAATCATATGGCTTTTATTTTCCAATTTGTTAATGTGGTGTATTACATTGATTGATTTGTGGATAAAATCCTTAACAAAATTCTAGCAATCAGAATCCAACAACACATTAAAAGGATCATACACCATGACCAAGTGGGCTTTATCCCAGGGATGCAAGCATTCTTCAATATCCACAAATCTACTTTCTTATGGCATTCTCATATTTTCCATTTGAGGCAGAAATGCCATCATGAACTGATTTATAATTCAAATGATCACCCAAATCCTACAAACAATAAGACAGGATTGAATTCTAGGTCTGAGCCTTTTCTCTAACTCAATCTAAAGATTGAATTTAATTGCATATTTTATATTTTTTTCATTAATCATGGGCAATAATAATTGATTTTACACATATACGGATGTGTAGAATGATTTAGCTTTCAGTTTGAAAGTATAGATAAAACTAGTTATCAGGGCCTGGGTCTTGAAAATCCTAGGGTTAGTGCTGGCCTGCTAGTAGGCAGGATTGAGTCGCTAGGTCCCTAGATGTTCTGGCTGGGTGGGCCCAGGACTGGTGTCCCCTCGTTAGGGGGTGAAGCTGGATTCCAGCACTAACAGTCTACAGAGAGAGTTCCAAAATGTCATTTTCCAGCACCATTGTCCTTTTGGTAGAACAAACTCCCCCAAATGGGCACCATCAGCATCTATGTCACCAGGGAGAGTTCCAGTTGTCTCCAGATTCTCCACAGGCTCTCCAAGATCAGCAATCGGCTCTGATTCAGGTTCATTTCAAATTACTACCTCTGTGCTGAGTGTTGGAATGTGAGATTTCGTGTGTGCCCTGTCAGAGCAGAATCTCTGTTTCTTACAAACTTCTGGCTTTCTCATACTCAAGCTCTGAAGGCCTTCAAAGTCAGATGTTCTGGTTTCCCATCTTCCCAGTGAAATATCTTCAGGCTGGGGGTTATTATGGGGTGCAGACTCCTCACTTCCTAGGGAGAATCTCTGCAATTGTAATTGTCTTACTTTTTGTGGCTTGCCTACCTAGGAGGGTATAGATCTTGAAGAAATCTATCTTTGGCCCTCCTACCCATGTGATTGTGGTTCCTTCTTTACATCTTTAATAGTAGAAGACCTTTTCTATTAGTCTTAAGTCTTCTTGTTGATAGTTGCTCTGTAAATAGTTGTAATTTTGGTGTGCCTATGCAAAGAGGTGAGCTCAGGGTCTTTCTATGCTGCAACCTTGGCTGCTTTGAGATTGCTACTCATCTCCTATGCCTGCTTGTTTGAATTATTCTCCATCCTGGCTTAAGAATTGATAACTTTTTAAAAGATATTTCTCAGGGCTGAATTTCTCACTACTGGCATTTTATGCCCCAGCTCAGGCAATATGCAGTCTGTGTGTGGTGTGTTATATCTATTCTGCTTTCCACAAGTGTGGTAGAAATTCTGTAGTCTCCTAGCATGCCTCACTATTTTGTTTCAGGACAACTACTAAGAAAAGAATCCATCCTATAAGTGTGGTCTATGAACCAGCAGCAGCATCAAGGGACCAGGATTATTTATGGTCTATAAGTCTGAACTGGCTGAATGTATTGACTCATGTAAATGTGTCACTGAGGTTGCCCCCAATCTGCTCTACAAATTCATTTAATTATGATATATCTTTAAGAAGTGACAAAAACATCTGGAGGCATTCTACAAAAGGAATTTTAAAAGATCAACTTGAGCTTGCTCAGTAGTTTCCTTTTACAGGTGAAAAATTCCAAACCTGAGTCTTAAAAATTATTTTCTGGAAAACTTCATTTTAGATTGTCATTTTTAACTTATCATGGGGATTACCTTTGTATGGCTACATCTGAAGGAATTCCTCCCTCACTTAATACCATCAAATAATTCTTTCAAACTTCAATGTAAAGTTATGGGAACTCATAAAACACAAGTACACATATACCTGAAATGAATTCATATTCTCTCTAAAAACGAATCCCCAGAATGAAATAAAACAATATTACAAACACAGAATATGTGTGACTTTGTTATTTTAGGAAAATTTCAAGCTTAAGTTTCTAAATCTTTAGAGTATAGTTGTTTCCAATATAAGGTAGTTTTTAACTACTCTATTTTAAAGATTGCATGAAAAACAATAAAGTGTATATGTTCATAATTCTCTGGCTTACTAATGACTTTTTCTTCTTTTTTCTTAAACAATTTGATTAAGTTTACTTTTGAATAATATATGTAAGCAACAACCAATGATATTGGTTATTGGTTTATAAAATATTGATTAATATTATACATACAAATTACATATAATGAATTTGTATATTTTTAAATATTGAATAATTATCTTTTTGAAATACTGATAGTATTTGTAAAATGGAAAATAATGAATATATTTATAAAATATTGAATAATATTATACATAGAAACTATATATAATGAATATATGTATCACTCTATCATTTTGGCTTTTTATTTCCTCTATCATTCTTCATGTTATAATGTACATCTCGCTTTTTTCTCCTCAACATTTTACTACTATAATTGTTCCATATGGTTTTGGCCTTGCATATAATCTCAATAGCTTGCATTTATGTAGTCATCCAAAAACATATTCCTTCATAATGATATTTATTATATTATTCTCAATAAGATAAGGAAATTTTCATCCTTTGTATTAAATATTTGAATATGAGATTTGTTTATATTATTTCAATGAGGTTTTTGTGAGCCCGATAGAAATAATGTGGGTTTCTTATCAGTTTCAAATTGCTAAGCTCTCCTGCTGCTGCTGCTGCTGAGTCGCTTCAGTTGTGTCCAACTCTGTGTGACCTCAGAG
This sequence comes from Bos indicus, assembly GCF_029378745.1. Classification (NCBI taxonomy): domain Eukaryota; kingdom Metazoa; phylum Chordata; class Mammalia; order Artiodactyla; family Bovidae; genus Bos; species Bos indicus. The sequence continues at coordinate 2,375,186 of NC_091785.1, forward strand.
ACGGCAGCCCACCAGACTCCCCTGTCCCTGGGATTCTCCAGGCAAGAACACTGGAATGGGTTGCCATTTCCTTCTCCAATGCATAAAAGTGAAAAGTGAAAGTGAAGTCGCTCAGTCATATCCGAGTCCTAGCAACCCCATGGACTGCAGCCTACCAGGCTCCTCCGTCCATGGGATTTTCCAGGCAAGAGTACTGGAGTGGGGTGCCATTGCCTTCTCCTGAGCTCTCCTATTATCTGTCTAATATTTCTATCACCTTGCTCTTCAAATGTTGCAGTACCACACATTGTAATGAGCAATACAGGAAACATTTCAGTTTAGGAGTCCATATAATAACCTTCTCATACAATATAAATAAACACAGTAGAGTAAGAATTTAAAAGCTCCAGTGAAGATGCTGTTTTTCAATGAGATTGCCCTAAAAATAATTCATATTAAGAAAACTGACACATTTAGAAACACAGTAAATTTATTTTTAAGTTACAAAAATCCATAGAAAGACAAATGTGATCCTATGCTTAGATATTCAGAGAAAAAATACATTTCTCAGCAGTAAGAAAGTCTAAATAAATTTTACTTTTCAATACAAATGAAAACTCCTGTCCTTTAATCAACATTTATTGAATGCCTACTATATATCAGATACCATCCTAGAATAGTAGTCAAATTATCTTTACAATGGAGCTTATAGTATAAAATATTAAATGGTTATGGTTAGTAGATGATGAAATATATATTTCTGTTATCATTTGCATTTATTATTAAGCTTATAGTTTATAAGATAAGCATTCAGTAGATGTTGAGAAGTTTCTAATTTGGGCAGGCTAGGGCTTCCCAGGTAGCTCAGATGGTAAAGAATCCTCCTGTAATGTCGGAGACATGGATTCAATCCCTGGGTTGGGAAGATCCCCTGGAGGAGGGCATGCAACCCACTCCAGTATTCTTGTCTGGAGAATCCTTATGGACAGAGGAGCTTGGCAGGTTACAGTCCACGGGGTCACAAACTGTCAGACATGACTAAACACAACACAGGTAAAGGCAGGGAATCAGTTGGAGCATCTTGACCTGGGCTGGAGGATATATTTTCAGAATGGTTTATTCACTTGGCTGGCAGGCTGATACTGGATGTTGCTGCTGCTGCTGCTGCTAAGTCGCTTCAGTCGTGTCCTACTCTGTGCGATCCCATAGACGGCAGCCCACCAGGCTCCCCCGTCCCTGGGATTCTCCAGACAAGAACACTGGAGTGGGTTGCCATTTCCTTCTCTAATGTATGAAAGTTAAAAGTGAAAGTGAAGTCACTCAGTCGTTCCCAACTCTTAGTGACCCCATGGATTGTAGCCTACCAGGCTCCTCCATCCGTGGGATTTTCCAGGCAAGAGTACTGGAGTGGGTTGCCATTGCCTTCTCCTGATATTGGCTGTTACACAGAAGCAAAACTGAAGCTGTCGTTGAGGGGCATTCATTCTACTCCATGTGGACTTCTCTACAAGGTTGCAGAAGGTTCTTCACAGTAAGGCCCTGGCTTCCATGGGAGGAAAGAGAAACTGCCAAACTTCCTTAATGTTTTAGGCTTAGCAGACCCAGAATGTCTCTTTCTCTACATTCTATTTATCAAAGCACTCACAGGCTCCTCTTGAAGGAAATAGATAAGATGGGGTAGTTTGAGTCTATCTTTAGAAACATATGTTGGTTGGTGGAGAGTGCATAGTCTAAATCCTAAGGGGTGTCTATATACTGGGGGCATTGAAAGAAGTCTAGCATAGCTAAGTATATTAAGCTGATACTGGATGTTTGCCCCCTGCAAGAACTCATAGGGTAGAAGAAGAAATTCTTTTTTTTTTTTTTTTTTTCTGGGAATAATCAGAGGTTATGAAATGTTTTATTGGAAAAAGCCCTATGAGTGGTCCTTTGAGAAATGGTTGGAGTTAGGTAAGTAAGATCATAGGATATCACAGTTGGCTGGAAAAAGAATGAAGACAGTTGCATGAAAATAGAAAAAAGAAAAAAGTCTCTAAATTACACAACCATTTATAATTAGAATTAATAAAACTCAGTGATACTTTTGATATGGATAGATGAGTGAGTCAGAGGAATCAAGAACAATTACTGGGTTTCCAGTTAAGAGGCAAGGTGCTCTTTACTGAAAAAAAAAAAAAAAAAAAAAACAGACAAACAAACTAGAATAGCAAGCGTTCATATGGATGTGAACAATTTCATGTTTGGTTAGGTATGTTTAACTGTTTACATAAACATGGAATCTAGAAATGAGGTCTGGCTTGAAATATAGCTTTGAAAATTGTACAAATATAGACTACATGCTTAAAAATGTTATTAAAGTGGCTATAATGAGAATACTTATCTTGGGAGAAAGGCCAGAGTGAACAGAAAAAGGAAATGGGAAAAGATTTGAGGAACTACAAAATTTTGGATAGAGTTCAGAAATGGTAGCTGAATAAAGATAAGCTAGAAGTGATGGAAGCATTTTTTTAAAAAGTCACAATTATTTTTAATTTAAAATAAAAGGAAAATACTTTAAGAGTAGATATAAATACATTCATGAGATTAGCCAAGTAGTGCTAGGATGGTATCACAGGCATTTTATTAATAAGCATAGAGGATCAGAATGAAAAAAATGTAATGGCCTCACTGCATTTTTCTTACTTTTTCCAATAATTTCTTGATTATTATATTCCATAGTCATCCAAATGACTTCTTTGAAAGATGACTATTAAAAATTAGAGCAAGATTAGCAAAGAGTGATCAGAAATGAAGAAAATATAAAAATTACATTATGTAGAAGAAAGAAGTAAAACAGACTTGATAGAAATATAGAAAAAAGGGAATATTTTCAAATATTAGGAAAGCTGGTTAGTGGAAGAAATATTAGATTTATTCATAAAACCACAAGGAATCTTACTAGCCACACAAAAATTGTCATCATAGGTATGTGACTTATGATTATTAAAAAAGAACATTTTTTATATCTAGAATACTTTTAATATGCTATTAATTTAGATATTACATTACAATGAGTAATTCAATTACCAAATAAAACAAACTTTCAGGCAAAGACTTTTTCTTTTTAATGGAATAAGACATTGGGTTGAGAGGCTATTCCAGTTTTCTTGATTGAAGATTAGTGAACTACTGAGTTTTTAAATATGACACAATATGAATATCCTTAGAGGTTTTCACTCAAAAATATTGTATTATTCTTACTGATACTGCTAGGTGTTAGAATATGGTGCTTTTGCAATATAGATAATGGTAGATCATTTAATGGTAGATCAAATACTCACAAAACTATGGTAGTACAGAGCTTTTTTTTTTTTTTTTTTTTTTTTTGCAGAGAGGTTGTTGCCAAACAAAGCATCATTTATAGTGTATGCTTAATTTATTACATATGACTTCCAACTTGACTAGTGACTATTTCCTGCTCATAACAGAGGTCTATATTTTGTACCTAGCAGCAGTGATGGGAGCATCTTAATTCAGCAGGGCAGCAGTTTCTTTAGTGGCTGGTCTTGTGGTATGGTTTTGTTAGTCCACTTAGGAAAGTCAGCCTAGAGTGTTTTACTACAGTCCTCCCAGTAATTCTATAATCTACCCTGAATTAATTCCCCTTCTGCTTATGCTAACCATAATGCATATTGCTCCCTATACCTGATAGATCTCCCATACTATATTTAAGGGCAACTGGATCACAATAAACTGTGGAAAATTCTTCAAGAGATGGGAATACCAGACCACCTGATCTGCCTCTTGAGAAATTTGTATGCAGGTCAGGAAGCAACAGTTAGAACTGGACATGGAACAACAGACTGGTTCCAAATAGGAAAAGCAGTTCGTCAAGGCTCTATATTGTCACCCTGCTTATTTAACTTCTATGCAGAGTACATCATGAGAAACGCTGGGCTGGAAGAAGCACAAGCTGGAATCAAGATTGCCAGGAGAAATATCAATAACCTCAGATATGCAGATGACACCACACTTATGGCAGAAAGTGAAGATGAACTCGAAAGCCTCTTGATGAAAGTGAAAGTGGAGAGTGAAAAAGTTGGCTTAAAGCTCAACATTCAGAAAACGAAGATCATGGCATCTGGTCCCATCACTTTATTGGAAATAGATGGGGAAACAGTGGAAACAGTGTCAGACTTTATTTTTTGGGGCTCCAAAATCACTGCAGATGGTGACTGCAGCCATGAAATTAAAAGACGCTTACTCCTTGGAAGGAAAGTTATAACCAACCTAGATAGCATATTGAAAAGCAGAGACATTACTTTGCCAACAAAGGTCCGTCTAGTCAAGGCTATGGTTTTTCCAGTGGTCATGTATGGATGTGAGAGTTGGACTCTGAAGAAAGATGAGCACCAAAGAATTGATGCTTTTGAACTGTAGTGTTGGAGAAGACTCTTGAGAGTCCCTTGGACTGCAAGGAGATCCAATCAGTGCATCTTAAAGGAGATGTGTCCTGGATGTTCATTGGCAGGACTGATGTTGAAGCTGAAACTCCAATACTTTGGCCACCTGATGCGAAGAGCTGACTCATTGGAAAAGGCTCCGATGCTGAGAAAGATTGAGGGCAGGAGGAGAAGGAGACGACAGAGGATGAGATGGTTGGATGGTGTCATTGACTCGATGGACATGGGTTTGGGTGGACTCCGGGAGTTGGTGATGGACAGGGAGGCCTGGTATGCTGCGGTTCATGAGGTCGCAAAGGGTCGGACATGACTGAGCAACTGAACTGAACTGAAGAAGAAAGGTGTAAATGTTAGTCAGCTCTTCTTAAAGATACATTGTTGGAACAGACAAATATTTCCCTTTGATAATTGTATACTAATCTGTTGGATTTCTGACCAAGAGAAATATGTATTTATTGAGATGCATGCTATCACTAACTAAACTAGACCTAGAAGGAAATCTTCACAGTATTAAAATAATGAAGTTTATTTACAATATCTTGTTATAAAAATAGTACATGCTCATGCAGTGTGCTCTGCTAAGTCACTTTAGTCATGACTAACTCTGTGAAACCCTATGGACTGTAGCTTGCCAGGATCCTCTGTCCATGGGATTCTCCAGGGAAGAATCCTGGACCCGGTTGCCGTGCCTTCCTCCAGGCAATCATCCCAACCCAGGAATCGAACCCATGTCTCTTACATCTACAGCATTGACAGGCCAGTTGTTTACCACTAATGCCACCTCATTATATGGAATAATTTAGAAGTCAAGTGTGCTTTAAAATTCAGTTTTGATACTGCAATCAAGTACTTTCTTGCCCTGTGTTTTCTTTATTTAAAAACAACACATATTCATCTTTGCCTGGGTAAGACACTATGGTGAGGGCAGGACTTCATCATCTTTTCCCTATTAATGCTTTTCCTTGTGGTCTGACCTGTGACCTTAGTTTTGACCTGGATTTAGTTTCCTGGACTTTCTGGTCTCTTATTAGCAACTGTTTGATGATTCTCATGTATATATCTTTTCTTTCTCAACCTGATGGAATTCTGTATTCCTTCCTTACAGGAGAATGTGTCCCCTTTCTTGTTGATTAGTCAGTCTCATTGCATTCCTACCCTGCTTAACTTTCATTTTCATTGATGAAGTGGGAAAAATAGTAACTGCTTTTCCCAATATTACAAAGTTATTCCAATGATCAAATGAAATGACTAGTTCAAATGGAGTTAATATTGGGTACCAGGAACTCTGCAGGACACCAGTGTAACTGAATTCTGGTTGCTGCCTCCAAATAAAGAAGGAAAATATGTACATATTTCACGTACTTCATGGATAGAAATCTTTACTAACTCATTTTTCCCCATGTTAGGAAATGGACCCAGGATCAGTCACAGGGGTTGAGTAACGGTTTCTTTCACAATTTTTTGGCTCTGTCATCAGAATTTGCAAACATCTTGCAATTGAGGAAGGGAAACAATAAGTCCAATAAGCCCATCTGAATTCTTCTCAGCAGACTCCATATTGCTGACAGTAATAATTTCTTACTGTATTTTCTATTTTGTTTTGTAGATGGAGAATAGCTGGAAATGTCTCCATTTAGAAATTGAAAATGCAATTTAGGAGTCATGTCTTGTAAGTGCTTACAATCACCAATTATTATTTTTTGAACAATTTCGTAAGAGATATGCCAAGGAAATATTATGCAAAAGTATGACTAACTATGTGTAAAATTGTTCTAAGTATTGCTGAAACTAGTAAAAAACTGGATTCACCCTAATTACTCAGCAATAAGAGATTGTTAATATATGAAATATCTAAATAATGAAATACTATTAGCTATTAAATAATTTTAATAGAAAAAAATATCCTATTTATACAAAACATAAATAGACTCAGACATAGAAAACAAACTTATGGTTACCAAAGGATGGGGGGTAAATTAGGAGTTTGGGATTAAAGTTTATACACTGTGATATATAAAATAGATAACCAACAAGGACCTACTAGATAGTACAGGGAATGATACTCAATATCTTGTAATAATCTATAATGGAAAATAATTTTAATATATATGTATAACTGAATCACTTTGCTGTATACCTGAAACTGATATTATAAATCAACTATATTTCAATATTTTTTTAAATGCGAGCACACTATTTAATGGTGTTTAGTGGTTTATTTATTAATATTGATAACATTTATATCATCTTAATATAGATTAATATTTATAGTATTAATCAAATAAAAACATATAGATTATATATATGTTTTTAAAAATGTAAGCTAATTACCATAAACTAGTAGCTATTGCACTCAAAAATGTGAGTTATCATGTACTAGCTTCAGTGTCAATGACTTGTAACCTTTAATTCTGTTTATACTTGTGTTTAGTATTTCTACCTTTTCATGAAGATTAACTTTTGTATGATAACTTCTGAGGATGACTTTTACCTAGAAATACAGACTCTCTCTTTCAAACAGAAGCTGGACAAATAAATTAGGAAAAAGATACTACAGCTCGCTAGTGAATTACTTATTTCCACTGTGTCACTAGTAACTTTGCCTTGTCTGTATGATGATGAGAATAATTCTACAGGGAATACTCTTATTATGCTATAAATTTCAATGTTATTTCAGAAAGAGTAATTTGATTTTCAAAGCTGTAAGCAATTACTTTTTCTCTGGATAGTATAAGGCATTGGATAGAAGAAAAACACTTCAACTTCTTGATTAAAGGTTAACAAATTATTTGCAGTCTTGAAATATGACATACACACTGAACGTCCTGAGAGGTTGTCATGCAAAAATACAATAAAAAAATGACAGTGTGCTTCTTGCTGATATTGCCAGTTACTTGATTCCATTTCATCCGTGTAAGGTTTCTTATCTCTTGGGGCAATGATATACTTCAGTTTAGACTGCAGATCTCCAAAAGTTGACTTTCTTCATGCTTCTAAGAGACTGTCAGAAGTTAACCAACTGAAAAATCACAGAAATACTGTTTGTTCTTTTAAGAGTTGCTTTGGCAATTCTCTGCTGTATTGGAAAAACTAATCCAAGGGGAAAAAAACTCTGTCAAAATATTATGTCATCCTGGAATGAACACAGAGCTTAAATCACTGAGTTCCAGTGTCATCTGTAAGAGTGGCCAGAATAATCATTGATGTGTGCATTACATGAGTGATTTGGTGGCAAAAGTCTAGAAAAGGTAGTGAAAATAAATACAATGGATAGCTTGATCATTTGTTCTATGATCATAGATAAAGCATCACTAAATGTTTTTATCAAACTATTTTAACTATTATCAACTCATAGTCATATTATCAATTTAATGACCATTGATAAAGAACTTGAAATAATGGCCACTCCTGGTATCTTGGTCATCTTAGTTCACCTGATTTGTGTCAGTGAGATATTACTTAGATTAGGAAAAAAAAAAAAAAAACTTTAAAACTTAAATGATACTATTGCTTGCAAAAATTGTAATAATTCTAGTCAAGGAATTCCACTTTATGTAAGTAGAACTTTTTCAGGTTACTTTTGCATTCTTATCCTCTATATGATAGCTATAGTAACTTTATAACCTAGGGCTAGGTATCACTATCCTTATTTTACAGATGAATAAACTGAAGTCCAGTGAGATGTTACAGATATCTCTGGGCACAAAGATGGGAATAATGTTTAAGCCAATTATACGAACTTTTGAAGACTGTATCCCAATCTGCTCCTCCCTCTATAATTAGGCAAAAACTTTACTAGTATACATCAGGCCCATATACTAACAAAGGTCCCTGTAGTCAGTCTTTATGGTAGTCATGTATGGATGCGAGAGTTGAACCATAAAGAAAGCTGAGCACCAAAGAATTGATGCTTTTGAACTGTGGTGTTGAAGAAGACTCCTGAGAGTCCCTGGGACAGCAAAAAGATCAAACCAGTCAATTCTAAAGGAAATCAGTCCTGAATATTCATTGGAAAGACTGATGCTGAAGTTTCAATACTTTGGCCATCTGATGTGAAGAACTGACTCACTGGTAAAGACCTTGACTCTGGGAAAGGTTGAAGGCAGAAGGAGAAGGCAATGACAGAGGATGAAATGGTTGGATGGCATCACTGACTCTATGGACATGAGTCTGAGCAAGCTCTGGGAGTTGCTGATGGACAGGGAAGACTGGAATGCTGCATCCCATAAGGTCACATAGAGTCGGACATGACTTAATGACTGAACTGAGCTGATACATCAGGTCACATTAACAGACAGATTAAAAAAAATTAGGGCACTATATACTCTACAAATTGTACCAAAATGTCTGTGACATGTGTTTAACCATCAATTTATGTTTTATAATCACATTGTGTTTATTAGGCTCATTCTATACAATAAGGGTTCTCAAAAATTACATTATGAGCTGTATCAAATTGCCCTGGGCATTTTTTCCAACATACCCATACATCATAACTATGTCTTTGGTATGGAAGACTCTTAACTGGTGAACTATTCTCACCATTGCAAGCATGTTGTGACAAATCGGTGACAAGGCAGAATAAATGATAATGGTCAGAGATATACATTATCCTATTGGATTTTAAATTAGAGATATAATAGCATACAGATGTAGGTAAAGTCCATAAAATGGGAGGTCCATGAATAGAAATACTGTATTTAGATCCTACTTTGTCCTTCAAGGAAAAAAGACGAAAGAAAGGCAATGTCCCAAGTCCTAAGGCCACTAGACTAGTAAAAGTATGTCCAAGAGAAGAAATGGTGGAAATATTAATTTTTTAAATTGAAGTATAGTTGATTTCCATGTTCTAATATTTTCTGTAAGGCAATATGACTGACTTATATACATATAAGCATTCTTTTTAAAATATTCTTTTCCATTATCCTAGGAAATTGGGTATAGTTCACTGTGTAATAGAGTAGGGCCTGATTGTTTAACCATTCTAAATGTAATAGTTTGCATCTACTAGTTCCAAACTTCCAGTCCATCCTTCTCCTTCCTCCCTTCAAAGAAGACATTCAGATGGCCAGCACATGAAAAGATGCTCAACATTTAGAGAAATCAAAACTACAGTGAGGTACCACATTACACCAGTCAGAATGACCATCATTAAAAAGTCTACAGATAAATGCTAGAGAAGGTGTAGAGAAAAGGTAACACTCCTACACTGTTGGGAATGTAAGCTGGTGCAGCCCCTATGGAAAACATTATGGAGGTTCCTCATAAAACTAAAAACAAAACTACCATGTGGTCCCACAATCCCAGTCCTGGGCATATATGCAGACAAAACTATAATTCAAAAAGATACATGCAACCCTATGTTCACAACAGCACTATTCACAATAGCCAAGATGTGGAAACAACATTAAAGTCCATTGTTTATCCATTGTTATCCATTCCTGGAATGGATAAAGAAGAATGTGATACATGTATACAATGAAACACTACCCAGCCATAAAAAAAGAATGAAATACTGCCATTAGCAGCAACATGGATACAACTAGAGATTATCACATGAAGTTACAAGATAAAGAGAAACACACATAGCACACAATATCACTTATATGTAGTATTTAAATATGGCACAAATGAACCTGTCTGCAAAACAGAAGCAGACTTATAGACATAGAGAACAGACATGTGGTTGCCAAAGGGGAAGAAATCCTTTAAATGCTGTTTGTGTTGAAGGCCAGATTCCCACATTGTGTAGTCTGCAGTCTGGCATATATGTCAGCTTGACTGCATATATGCATCTCAAACTCCATATCATACTGTAACTGAGCAGGATCCTATGGGGCCCTCCTGGGACAAGCCTTCTCCCATATTCTCTGCTTTAGCTCCTCTCTGAAAAAGTGAAAGCATTAGTTGGTGAGTCTTGTCGGACTCTTCATGACCCCATGAACATAGCCCACCGGGTTCCTCTGGCGATGGAATTCTCCAGGTAAGAATACTGGAATGGGGTGCCATTCCCTTCTCTAAGGGATATTCCTAACCCAGGGATCAGATCCAGGTCTCCTGCACTGCAGGCAGATTCTTTACCATCTGAACCATCAGAGAAGCCCCCTTCTCTGAAGTGCCTGGATATCAGTGTTTGATTGACATTTCCAGAGTTATTTTGCAAATGTGAAAACCCCACACCAAATGGAAGATGCTAACTCCTTGATGACCATGAGTACTTAGCCTCAGGGTCTCCCTGAGCCTAAGGACTGATAATATCAATACCTGTGACACAGCCCTGTTACCTCACAATCAACCAATCAGAGAACTGTCCAGGAGCTGATCACATACCCTGTGACCCACCTCCAGCACCTGGTCTTTAAAAAAGCTTTCTTGAAACCCTTTGGGGATATTGGAGATTTTTGGGGGGCCTGAGCCACCTACTTCCTGTCATAGCCCTACAAGAAATCTTTCTCTGCTTCAAACTTCAACTTCTCCATTTGTTTGGCCTCGCTGTACGTTAGGCATATGAATTTGAGTTAACAGTATGCCTGGTCATGTCCCTCTCCTTCCTTGCATGAATGGATACAAGAAAAAGCCCAAGTGTCTATCGAGGTACAAGACTCATGGGTGAAACAGCTGCTTGAACTTTTATACCAGTAAATGCAATTCTTCCTTACATCTGACATGATCTCAGAATATTAGCACTATGGAACCAGAAAAGGCTGCTCTAATAGTGATAACACTTTTGTATCACTTACCAAGTATTAGGCAATATTCAAGGTTTATAATCTTGCTTATTCGTTACTCACACTCCACAAAAATATCTCTTTACCATCCTATTATCATCCTCATTTTATGGAACAACTTTCCTAAGGTCACGATAGATTGCAAACAGGAATAAAAGCCCAGGTAGTCTATACCATTGCCCCTGATTTTAACAGCTAGAGACTTGGGATTTTAACATAATATCCATTAATCCAAAGGATTTTGCAGTGAAATAAGATTGGAAATACTTATTTAAGTTCACTATAATTGATCTTATTACTCAGATATCAAGACATGATTTGTAAAGGGCATGGTGAATCTCTGGGAGGGGAGGGGTGTATGTTTGCAGTGTTTCCATAAATTGTTTACTGCGGTATCACCTGGGACCACATTCCACAGTGTAAACTTCTAGAAAAGCTGCTACAACTTATTTGTGCAACCACTTTTTGTATACATTCTTGACAAAAAGGAGTTTTATATGTGGACTGCAAATATGCTCTTCTGATATAAGAAACAAGGGTTTTAAATCTAAATCAATTCCTTATAGCAGATAACCAATGAAAAGGTTTTGAAATCTGGATAAAAATTGCCCCTTACTCAATTGGAAAGTTCCTAACATTGCATGGTAATTAAGATTATTTCCTGGCTAATGAACCAATCTGAAGGTTCACCTCTGAAAGAAAAAAAAAAAAAAAAAAGCAACAAATAAGTATTTCTTTCTTTCTGGAGTTTGAAGCCTTCTGTTACCCACTTTGGATTCTCAAACAAATTCTGTTTTGCAGTTCACATATAATAACTATTTTATGCTGCCTGGAAATGGGTTAATTGAAGGACAGGTTTTTAAGCCCTCTGTAGATTATAAGTTCCTGAAGATCAGAAATCTTGATCACACCTTACAAACTGCTTTCACAACAACTAAGACAATAGATGTCAATTGACTTGTTCAGTGAATAAAAAGAGATACATACATAACAAATTGTTCTAATGTGCCTTTACTTTCTTTTGTGCAACATAATTATGTCTTCCTCATCTTCTCCTATATTACTAACTATAAATTATGGGAAAAATACAGAAAGCAATGGTTTTGTGTTTCCTTTGCTTCAAAAATTTCATTTTTTTAATTGTTCTAATTCTAGCCCATTAAATTCACATTTCATTTTACATAATTTTATTGTGGATCTAATTTTTGTCTTATATTTTCACTGTGATATATTTATATATTATATATATTCTTTTCAATTATCATGTGCAATTTTCACAAAATAGTTTAAAAGATGCACCATACTTTAATATTTATATCAGTATTAACACTATTATTAGGTACATATGTTGCTTACTTTTTCCCTACTAGAGATATCAATGATCCTGAATTTAATCTATGCAATATAACCAAATTTAAGGACTCATGAGGAACAGGACAATCTGGTCAAAAGTAGACTGAAACATGGTGAAAATACTGTAAAAGGTTTCTTGCTTAAATTATTAAAAATGTGTGTAAAGTTCATATAAAGAAACTTTTGGTTTCTGGTTCCCAAATTCAAAAATATGAGTAGATATATTAAAATTTATTTAGGAACTTGACTGTTTTATTTCAAATTGTAGAAAAAATATTGACTACAGTTTGTTGAATTGAATCTTATGTCATTCAGAATCATCTATCACAGGGAAAGGAAACAGAGTTTTAAAAAGTGAAAGAAATTGATAAGAGGACTGAAAAAACACTGGTATAAACTCAAGTAACTTTTTAATAGATTGAGAGGAATGAAACATAAAATTATGAACATGATGTGAACTCTAGATAAAAGAAAATAGCAGCACTGACATGTTGATCTTGACTTTGCATAGCACAGTACTTTTGCCAAAGTGAAGCACTCCTGAATTTAAAATATCAAATGGATTTTTATACTATGAGAGTTGACAGAGTAATAACGGAATTTTAGAGGACAAGTGTCTCCTCTAACATATGTAAAAAGTTGCTGGCTTATAACTTGAACTGCTATTTGTTTTCTGCCTTCTGTCTTATGTCCCATTCTCACTCCTTTGCTCTTCCTTCCATCTTCCTTTCTTAATTCTTTCTATTATCTTGGGTTTGAGGGCCAGACAGCAAAGTTATATCCTGTCCTCCAAGCTGGAAGTACAACAAAGAATATCTGTCCCTGCTTTCATGGATTTTATATTATCATAGGGGAGACATATAAGACAAATAAATAGCCAAGCACAATAATGACACAAAATAATAAAAGGAAATAGGGTCTGTGGTAGTAACTGATCAGTTGTGTGTGTGTGTGTGTGTGTGTGTTTTGGGACAGAGTATGGGTTCTACTGTTTTAGATGGAATAATCTGGGAAAGCTACCTAAAGAAAGTAAAGTAAATGTTCTAACACATGAATAATACAAAAGACCCAGCTACAGGAAGATTCTGGGTAAAATTTTTCAGAGGAAAAAATAAAATAAAAAACCAGCAGGTGCAGAGATACCATGGCTAGCATGAAGTTGACGATTCAAAACAAGATGAAGGCAAATGTGGCTAGAATATGGTAACTTACAGGAAATAAGTTCTATGTCTTCCTGTCTTCTAGGAACATAAAGATCTATATGGCAATCAGAGAAACCCCCAAAATACACCTTCAACAGCAAGATCTGAAGGAATGATTATCGAGCCAATTGAACCGATTTAGAGAAGCATCGGGATACTGCAGTATCTCAAATGAGCACCAAGAATCCTCTTTTGTGTCTCTGGTGAAAAATCTAGATTAAATGAATTAGACTGAAAATAGATGAAATCCAAAGTGTGATGCCTAAATAGAAATAGTTTTTTTTTTTTTTTCAGAATGAATAGACAGCATAATGTTTATAAAATTTGACTATTCCTTAGGAAAGTATTCCTGGATGGCACTATTGAGATTTTCAATAACTCAAGAAGTTAATGAGGGATAAATCAGGCTTAACTTTTTAAAAAAATCTATCATCCAGTTTGCTAAAGTATACTCCCCAAATTAAGTACAGTGTCTGATTACAGAATTAGAAAGAAAAAAGTAACATACAGCATTATGATGATACTATGTATTTTCCATATACTTGACAAAGAAAACCCAGAGACAGTATTTTAATGTCTGTGTTTCTTAAAAATAAAACCTAAGAAGCAGTATAGACTGAAATTGGTTAAATTTTCCATGAAATATAATTTATTCAGAATGAATGATTTTTTTCTTTTCTTATAAAACACTAGAATTTTAACTTTACATATTAAAAGAAAGTATGAGCTGAAGCCTATAGAAGTGGGGCCAACAATTGATATCATTTTGAAAAACTGTATAGTTGCACCTTATTTAATTGTCTTCAAAGTTGGCTATAATTTCATTTGGATTACAGATTGTGTGATTTTACATACATCTTATGTCCTGCTTCATATTTTCACAACTTATTTTATTCAAGGATATTTGACCAGATATCATAGCCCTTGAGAGTACAAAATATGCTGCTTCTTTCCCATAGTTTTCTTCAGAGTCTGGGTTCAAGAAAATTCATCAATGTTTCCTTAATAACATAATTTCTACTCTGACTTATAAAGTTTTGATTATATCACTAGCATAAATAGATATATTTTCTTTGACAGCACATGCTTTTATGAAATTATACTAATGCCCACTTATATTTTTTTCTAGTACTGTAATGATTTCTATTTTACATATAAATTGTTTTTGTATGATGTGCAATACAGGAAAGCAACTTTTTTTTTTAATTTAGCTGTACTAAATACTCGGTTGTCCCAACACAAGTTAATGGTAATCTGTATGTTCAGTGTGAAACATTACTACAACACATTCAATACCTGACTTATGTCAATAATAATATCTAGCATTTGGTGAGAGCTTAAAGTGTTCCAACATCTTTCTTAAGTATTTTTCTATTATCCTATTTTTTATACACAAACCCATAAGGATGGTATTATTAAAATCCACCTTTTACAGATAAACATCTTGAAGTGTACACATAATAAGTAAACCCACCTAATGTCCTATAACTGGAATGTGACAGAGAAAGTAAAGTGGTGGAAATGTTAATTAAACAATATTTGCTGAGTAAAGTTCAAACAAACACATAAAATTATTAAATATACTTGAAATGGTTGTTATCCTATGTCTTTTATATATCCTATGCTTTAACATGTACATAATACCAGACACTATGCTAAGCATATAACAATTTTTCATTCATTTGAACCTCAAATTGACCTTAAAAGTTAGCTACCAGGAAGAAACTGAGGCAAAAAGGAGATAACTAACTTTCCCAAAGTCACATGGTAGACAGGTCATAGAACCAGATTTCACATCTGGGCAAAATTACAACAGTGTGCAAGCTCTTAATTATTGGTATATTAAAATATTTTCCTTTGATTTGTCTTAATAATCAAGACATTTTTATATAAAGATGAAGCAATTAGAATATGCAGAATGAGAAGTCTCTTTGCTTATAATTGTGTAACTAGTAAATCTAATAAAAGTAAAAAAAATCAGTTAATATTAAAGCAAATAATTTGGTCTAGTATTTCTATATTTCAGCAACAGTGGTCACTAAATACAAATTTTCCAATTCCAATTCAAACTAACACTTGTGTAAATTTTTTCAACAAAATCAATTGCTTGCTTAATATATTACATCACACTTTTCCTTTGAAAGGTGTAGTGATATCGTAGGAAGATAATTATTCAAAAGTTTCAATGTTTCAATGTCTCTAAAGAGGAACATGCAAGATATAGTGAGAGAAGAATCAGGGAGTTCTCAGAATGAAGATGGTAATTCAGTTGATTCATAGAAAAGAAGTACAACGTTTGCAGGTGAAAAGGTAAAGGAATAAATCCCAGGCAGAAGAAATACATGTACAAAACATATAAATACAGGAATGCACAGTTCATTTTTATTCAGAAAATTTTAATGTTTTGCTATTTTTAATTTTTATTTTCAATTATTCCCACTTTTTCCTGTTTTACTATATTTCCTTTCTCATGTTTCTTAGAATTTATCATGTTTTAATTAACTGAGTTCAAAGGCATATTTTTGGTTAAACTTCTCTTTTAATAAAATTGACATTTAAAGCTATATTCTTAAATTATAGCTTTAGTAGCCTTTGTCATAAGTTTTGATAAAGTGATTTCATAGTTTGTAATTTTGTAAATAGCATGGGATTGTAGCTTTGCAAACCAGTTTTTGACAAAATGTTTATCTGGAAATATGTTTTCAGATTTAAAGTGATTTTTTTCCTTAACAGTTTACAGTAAATTTCTAGCTTTATTCATTTGTGATTTGTTAATGTGACCTAAATGATTTTTGCTTTGGGGACTTTTTTTTGTGGTGTAGTTTTGTTCCTAACTTTTGAAAAATGTTAAATAAAATGTGATAATATTCCTCTTATTATTGAGATTTTTATGAATTTATAAGCAATATCTTTTAAAAATAAAATGTTTCATCTATAATGCCCATTTCTTGTACTTTAGGAACTCAAACATTTAACCTTAGAACTCAATATTATGCAAGCAAACTCAGAAAATCAGTAACTTCAACCTATATGGAATATCATAGAGTTTCAAGAGGTTAAGAATTTTGCACTGGTTCTATAATTCCAGGCATTTAAAATACTTATTTAGAGTGTATTTTATTTTTTATGAACACAACAAAATTATTTAGTAGTTCTCTAGTATACTTCAGTTCAGTTCAGTCGCTCAGTCGTGTCTGAATCTTTGCGACCCCATGAATCGCAGCACGCCAGGCCTTCCTGTCCAGCACCAACTCCTGGATTCACCCAGACTCACATCCATCCAGTCAGTGATGCCATCCAGCCATCTCATCCTCTGTCGTCCCCTTCTCCTCCTGCCCCCAATCCCTCCCAGCATCAGGGTCTTTTCCAAAGAGTCAACTCTTCACATGAGGTGCCCAAAGTACTGGAGTTTCAGCTTTAGCGTCATTCCCTCCAAAGAAATCCCAGGGCTGATCTCCTTCAGAATGGACTGGTTGGGTCACCTTGCAGTCCAAGGGACTCTCAAGAGTCTTCTTCAACACCACAGTTCAAAAGCATCAATTCTTCGGCGCTCAGCCTTCTTCACAGTCCAACTCTCACATCCATACATGACCACAGGAAAAACCATAGCCTTGACTAGACGAACCTTTGCTGGCAAAGTAATGTCTCTGCTTTTGAATATGCTATCTAGGTTGGTCATAACTTTCCTTCCAAGGAGTAAGTGTCTTTTAATTTCGTGGCTGCAGTCACCATCTGCAGTGATTTTGGAGCCCAGAAAAATAAAATCTGACACTGTTTCCCCATCTATTTCCCATGAAGTGATGGGACCAGATGCCATGATCTTCGTTTTCTGAATGTTGAGCTTTAAGCCAACTTTTTCACTCTCCACTTTCACCTTCATCAAGAGGCTTTTTAGTTCCTCTTCACTTTCTGCCATAAGGGTGGTGTCATCTGCATATCTGAGGTTATTGATATTTCTCCCAGCAATCTTGATTCCAGCTTGTGTTTCTTCCGGTCCAGCGTTTCTCATGATGTACTCTGCATAGAAGTTAAATAAGCAGGGTGACAATATACAGCCTTGACAAACTGCTTTTTTCTATTTGGAACCAGTCTGTTGTTCCATGTCCAGTTCTAACTGTTGCTTCCTGACCTGCATACAAATTTCTCAAGAGGCAGGTCATGTGGTCTGGTATTCCCATCTCTTTCAGAGTTTTCCACAGTTTATTGTGATCCACACAGTCAAAGGCTTTGGCATAGTCAATAAACCAGAAATAGATGTTTTTCTGGAACTCTCTTGCTTTTTCAATGATCCAACAGATGTTGGCAATTTGGTCTATGGTTCCTCTGCCTTTTCTAAAACCAGCTTGAACATCTGGAAGTTCACGGTTCACATATTGCTGAAGGCTGGCTTGGAGAATTTTGAGTATTACTTTCCTAGCGTGTGAGATGAGTGCAATTGTGTGGTAGTTTGAGCATTCTTTGGCATTGCCTTTCTTTGGGATTGGAATGAAAACTGACCTTTTCCAGTCCTGTGGCCACTGCTGAGTTTTCCAAATTGGCTAGCATATTGAGTGCAGCACTTTCACAGCATCATCTTTCAAGATTTGAAATAGCTCAACTAGAATTCCATCACCTCCACTAGCTTTGTTCGTAGTGATGCTTTCTAAGGCCCACTTGACTTCACATTCCAGGATATCTGGCTCTAGGTCAGCGATCACACCATCATGATTATCTGGGTCATCAAGATCTTTTTTGTACAGTTCTGTGTATTGTTAAATCATTTTCACAATATTAAATTTAGGGAGATTTATTTTAGCATTTAAACTCATCCTTAAGCTAGGACATGCATAAATTTCTTTTTTTTTTTTTCTTTTTTTTTTTTTGAATTTTATTTTTTTTTATTCAATTTTAATTAAAAAAAAAATTATACATGTGTTCCCCATCCTGAACCCTCCTCCCTCCTCCCTCCCCATACCATCCCTCTGGGTCGTCCCAGTGCACCAGCCCCAAGCATCCAGCATCGTGCATTGAACCTGGACTGGCATCTCGTTTCATACATTTGAATCAGTTCTAATGAGGTGGATGAAACTGGAGCCTATTATACAGAGTGAAGTAAGCCAGAAGGACAAACACCAATACAGTATACTAACGCGTATATATGGAATTTAGAAAGATGGTAACGATAACCCTGTATACGAGACAGCAAAAGAGACACTGATGTATAGAACAGGCTTATGGACTCTGTGGGAGAGGGAGAGGGTGGGAAGATTTGGGAGAATGGCATTGAAACATGTGAAATGTCATAAATTTCTTTAATAAAATTAAATTTGGCAAATATCAGGTTGAGTCCATTTTGGAAATATGTTAAAGAACTAACATTATTTTAATTTTTAGCATTGGAATATAAGAAGCAAACATTTTCATGTTATATTTATCTTATAAATGGTTTTTATTTAATTTTAAAAAAACTAAGATGCATCAATAGTAAAAATTTAAGACATTTGATTGATATAATATACATGTAATAATAATATCCTTTATAAGAGTGAAAATTTGCTGTTGACTCAACATCATAATTTGTGGATATAATTATAATCACCTCATGATAATTTTTACTTAGTTTTGGAAGGTTATAAAAATCTGATATTTCAGATTTTTAGTAGTAAATGTATCATTTATATAGAAAAGTAACTTTCAAAAAAATTTTGGCATATTTTTACCTTACATACTGTATTTAGTCCTACAAATGCCTTGCTTACTCAAACTGAAGACAGAAAACTTAAATGATTACCAGAGGTTTCACAGCTAATATTACAGAAACGGTGATTTACCTTAAATAGTCTGGATGAAGGCAGTGATGATGGGTCATCTAATTTCTTGAAAGAGCTCCTGATAATTCTGGAATCAGGATCCATGGTGTTATAAAACATGTTAATCAACAATTTTGACAATTAAAAAATTACAAATAACATTGGGATCAAATATGAAAATACTATAATTGAAAATTAATAATAGCTCTGAACATTATCTAAATACATACATAATAGTCAACTTCTCTAATATTTCAGTAAGATTAAAAAAAAAACCCACAGATTTCACTTAGTAATCATTCCCCTGTCTGCTTTCTCATCTTCTTTTCATGTCCTTAAAAAAGAAGCAATAAATAAATAAAGGGGGGGCATCTAGAACTTAACTGATGCATAAATTAAACAATCTCACAATATTCTAGAATTGCATGTCCAGATTAAAGAAATTTAGATAATTAGGGAAACAAAAATTAGCAACTAAGAATTTTCCAAGAAAGCAGAAAACCCAAACAAGGTTTGTCACTTGGTGAGGAGGGACTGCCTGCTCAGAAATCCAGTGGTTTTTCCATTGGGATATTCATCATAGTTTAAGGACTGTATAACAGTCTCCCAGGATTAGTTTGTTTGTACTTTAAGAAGGAAATTATCTGTGTTGACAGACTCACATTAGCCAAATTCACAGTAGTTGGATAAAAACCACCAATATGTATGAATGAAAATGTCACTATTTATTTACACAGAGAAAGGCTTCCCAGGTGTTGCTAGTGTTAAAGTACCTGCCCCTGTAAGAGACGCAGGTTCCCTGAGTCGGGAAGATCCCCTGAAGGAGAGCATAGCAACCCACTCCAGTATTCTTGCCTGGAGAATCACAGGGAAAGAGGAGCCTGCTGGGTTACAGTGCATGGGGCCGCAAAGAGTCAGACATGACTTAGCAACTGAACAACAATAACAATTAAATAATGGGGTTTCACATATACAGTACTAGGAGACTACTGCTGCTGCTGCTAAGTCACTTCAGTCCTGTCCGACTCTGTGTGACCCCATAGATGGCAGCCCACCAGGCTCCCCCGTCCCTGGGATTCTCCAGGCAAGAACACTGGAGTGGGTTGCCATTTCCTTCTCCAATGCATGAAAGTGAGAAGTGAAAGGGAAGCCACTCAGTCGTGTACGACTCTTCACAACCCCATGGACTGCAGCCCACCAGGCTCTTCTGTCCATGGGATTCTCCAGGCAAGAGTACTGGAGTGGAGTGCCATACTAGCTGGTGTCAAACCTGTTAACTTTTCTTCCTGGGAACATAGCTCCACTACATTTTTAAGATTCTAATGAAATTAGGAATGGTCATGTGAATGAGTTCTAGCCAGTGAATTATGTACACAGTTATATTGTTTTCTCCATGATTCTATATTCATTTATCTGGGTGGAAAGGAAACAAATACTAGAGTGAACTTGAGAGCCAGGAGTTGTTGTGATCACAGGATGGAAGTATACTGAGACCCTGTTTGGAAATCGCTTCAGTTCAGTTCAGTCACTCAGTCGTGTCTGACACTTTGCTACCCCGTGGACCTCAGCATGCCAGGCTTCCCTGTCCATCACCAACTCCTGGAGTGTACCCGAATTCATGTCCATCGAGTCGGTGATGCCATCCAATCATCTCATCCTTTGTCGTCCCCTTCTCCTCTTGCCTTCAATCATTCCCAGAATCAGGGTCTTTTCAAATGAGCCAGCTCTTCGCATCAGGTGGCCAAATCTCTTGGTAGTGTTTATATGTCAGTGCAAATCTTTCAGTTTGTCCAACCCTCTTCTTCCCCAACTGTAGTGGGAAGCTGCTGTATAACACAGGGAGTTCGCCTCGTTGCTCTGTGATGACTTAGAGGGGTGGGATGATGGGAGAAGTGGGAGGGAGGCTCACAAGGAAGAGGATATATGTATACATATAGCTGACTGATGCTGTTGTACAGAGGAAACTAACACATTGTAAAGCAATGATAGCAAAGAATTAATCTCCAAAATATATAAGCAGCTCATACAGCTCAATGCCAGAGAAATAAACAATCTAATCAAAAATTGCACAGAAGACCTAACCTTTGGACCTCATTTCTCCAAAGAAGGAATAATTATGGCTAATAAACACACAGAAAAATGCTCAACATTGTTCATTGTTAGAGAAATCCAAATTAAAACTACAATGAAGTAGCATCTCACACAGGTCAGAATGGCCATCATCAAAAAAATCTACAAACAATAAATTCTGGAAAGGGTGTGAGAAAAAGGAATCCTCTTACACTGTTTGTGGGAATGCAAACTTATGCAACCACTATGGAGAACAGTACGGAGATTTCTTTAAAGACTAGGAATAAAACTACCATACAACCCAGAATTCCCACTACTGGGCACATACCATGAGGAAATCATAACTGATAAAGACACATGTATCCCAATGTTTATTGGAGCACTATTTACAGTTAGTAGGAAATGGAAGCAACCTAGATGTCCATTGGCATATGAATGGATAAGGAAATTGTAAATATATACAATGGAATACTACTCAGCTATGAAAAGGAATGCATTTGAGTCAATTCTAGTGAGGTGGATGAATCTAGGGCCTATTATAAAGAGTGAAATAAATCAGGAAGAGAAAGAAAAAAATCATATATTAATGTATATATATGTAGAATCTAGAGAGATAATATTGACAATCTTACATAAAGGGCAGAAGAGGAGAAACAGACATAAAGAACAGACTTTTGGACATGGTGGTTGGAGAGGGTGGGATGATTTGAGAGAACAGCACTGAAACATATATATTGCCATATGTAAAACATATAGCCAATGGGACTTTGATGTATGATGCAGGGAACCCAAAGATGGTGCTCTGTGACAACCTGGAGCAATAGGGTGAGGAGGGAGCATGAGGAAGAGTTTAAGGAGGGAGGGGATTTATGTATGGCCAATTCATGTTGATTCATGGAAGGGGCCATCACAATATTGTAAAGTAACTATGTTCCAGTTAATATAAATAAATAAGTTTTTTAAAAAAATTTTAAAAAAGGATTTTTGAGCTGGAAAGTAAAACTTTAAAAAAGAAAGAAACATCTCTTGGGACTTTAGGTGAATGAGAAATAAACATTTTTTGTTGTTAAGTGGTAGTGCCTTTTTGTTGCTAGTAGGGCTATTGTTACCATAGTGGAGGCTAGATCTCATGCTTTATTTTATCTTTTTTTTTTTCTTTTTTTTAAATTTTATTTTACTTTTAAACTTTACATAATTGTATTAGTCTTGACTAATATCAAAATGAATCCGCCACAGGTATACATGTGTTCCCCATCCTAAACCCTCCTCCCTCCTCCCTCCCCATACCATCCCTCTGGGTCGTCCCAGTGCACTAGCCCCAAGCATCCAGTATCGTGCATTGAACCTGGACTGGCAACTCGTTTCTTACATGATATTTTACATGTTTCAATGTCATTCTCCCAAATCTTCCCACCCTCTCCCTCTCCCACAGAGTCCATAAGACTGTTCTATACATCAGTGTCTCTTTTGCTGTCTCATACACAGGGTTATTGTTACCATCTTTCTAAATTCCATATATATGCGTTAGTATACTGTATTGGTGTTTTTCCTTCTGGCTTACTTCACTCTGTATAATAGGCTCCAGTTTCATCCACCTCATTAGAACTGATTCAAATGTATTCTTTTTAATGGCTGAGTAATACTCCATTGTGTATATGTACCACTGCTGTCTTATCCATTCATCTGCTGATGGACATCTAGGTTGCTTCCATGTCCTGGCTATTATAAACAGTGCTGTGATGAACATTGGGGTACACGTGTCTCTTTCCCTTCTGGTTTCCTCAGTGTGTATGCCCAGCAGTGGGATTGCTGGATCATAAGGCAGTTCTATTTCCAGTTTTTTAAGGAATTTCCACACTGTTCTATTTTATTTTTAAACTTTACATAATTGTAATAGTTTTGCCTAATATCAAAATGAATCCACCACAGGTATACATGTGTTCCCTATCCTAAACCCTCCTCCCTCCTCCCTCCCCATACCATCCCCCTGGGTCGTCCCAGTGCACTAGCCCCAAGCATCCAGTATCGTGCATCGAACCTGGACTGGCAACTCGTTTCTTACATGATATTTTACATGTTTCAATGTCATTCTCCCAAATCTTCCCACCCTCTCCCTCTCCCACAGAGTCCATAAGACTGTTCTATACATCAGTGTCTCTTTTGCTGTCTCATACACAGGGTAATTGTTACCATCTTTCTAAATTCCATATATATGCGTTAGTATACTGTATTTATGTTTTTCCTTCTGGCTTACTTCACTCTGTATAATAGGCTCCAGTTTCATCCACCTCATTAGAACTGATTCAAATGTATTCTTTTAATGGCTGAGTAATACTCCCTTGTGTATATGTACCACCGCTTTCTTATCCATCCATCTGCTGATGGACATCTAGGTTGCTTCCATGTCCTGGCTATTATAAACAGTGCTGCGATGAACATTGGGGTACACGTGTCTCTTTCCCTTCTGGTTTCCTCAGTGTGTATGCCCAGCAGTGGGATTGCTGGATCATAAGGCAGTTCTATTTCCAGTTTTTTAAGGAATCTCCACACTGTTCTCCATCGTGACTGTACTAGTTTGCATTCCAACAAACAGTGTAAGAGGGTTCCCTTTTCTCCACACCCTCTCCAGCATTTATTATTTGTAGACTTTTGGATCGCAGCCATTCTGACTGGTGTGAAATGGTACCTCATAGTGGTTTTGATTTGCATTTCTCTGATAATGAGTGATGTTGAGCATCTTTTCATGTGTTTGTTAGCCATCTGTATGTCTTCTTTGGAGAAATGTCTATTTAGTTCTTTGGCCCATTTTTTGATTGGGTCATTTATTTTTCTGGAGTTGAGCTGTAGGAGTTGCTTGTATATTTTTGAGATTAGTTGTTTGTCAGTTGCTTCATTTGCTATTATTTTCTCCCATTCTGAAGGCTGTCTTTTCACCTTGCTAATAGTTTCCTTTGATGTGCAGAAGCTTTTAAGGTTAATTAGGTCCCATTTGTTTATTTTTGCTTTTATTTCCAATATTCTGGGAGGTGGGTCATAGAGGATCCTGCTGTGATGTATGTCGGAGAGTGTTTTGCCTATGTTCTCCTCTAGGAGTTCTATAGTTTCTGGTCTTACGTTTAGATCTTTAATCCATTTTGAGTTTATTTTTGTGTATGGTGTTAGAAAGTGGTCTAGTTTCATTCTTTTACAAGTGATTGACCAGATTTCCCAGCACCACTGTTAAAGAGATTGTCTTTAATCCATTGTATATTCTTGCCTCCTTTGTCAAAGATAAGGTGTCCATATGTGCATGGATTTATCTCTGGGCTTTCTATTTTATCTTAAGAAGTAAAGGTACTCAGACTTATTTATAGTTATGAGTTCCCCATGAATATTCAGCAAATAAGCATGAAATTTGAGACTCAATGAAGTTCTCACTCCAAATTATTTTTTTATTATTTTGTCATTTTCCATGTTTTTAAATATGGTGATTTTACAGAATATTTGAAAGTTCAGTACCTAGAGTCAGAGAAACCTGAATTTACAACGATTCCAATACTTACAAGCTGTATGAACTTGGAAAAATTTCTTAATATTTGCCATTATTTCTACCAATGAAGTTATAATAGTTTTTACCTTATATTGTTGTAAAATTAGATGAGACTATTTAAATTAAAGGCTTACTTTATTTATGACCTCTGACCTCATGCCTCCATATGGAAAATGGGGGTAAAAATAGTGCCTTCCTCTATGAATGGTAAGGCTTGAATTAGCAGGAGGTGGCGCATAGCGTGCTCCCAATGATAGCAGCTGCCATTGTTGTTCTTTTAATTATTGATGGGTTCAGAAAGGAAGGGGATTTGAGAATTAAAAAAGACCTGGCTTGAAGCATAATTTTCATCCTGTGAGCCGAGGGCCTGGCCTCATAGGAGACAGAACCTAGTCTCAGAATATTCTGTAGAGTTAAGACAGGCTCTGGAGCCGGAACACCTAGTTTTGTGTCCCAGCTCTGCCAGCCATGTGGTCTTGGGCAAGTCCTAACTTCCCTGTGCCTCAGTTTGCTCATCTATGAAATGAGTATAATGATAGCACTTTGACAGGTTGTCTGAGGCTTGAATAGGAGTTAATACATGGGAAGTGTCTGGTGCAAGAGACACCAAGGGTTAAGCCATTTCTGAGTAGGAGCAGCTCTTAAACAGGAGGGACTACTGACTTTGGCATTTACATCCTGCAGGAAACTCCTTTCAGAGTGCTAAGGCTGTGTGTGCACCATCTCATAGTTGCCAGCCAGCCTCCTAATAACCTGAGCAGGTGGTCTTATCTCCCTTTTATAGACCAGGGGAGGTAGGTCCAGGTCACCAAGGTCACGTAGCCAAGTAGACAGGATTCAAATCTGGTTCTTTCGATTCAAACCTCTTTCTACTGAAGTCTGTCCCTTCCTAGGACCCAAGGGATCCACAGAGAGCAGGACTGGGCTCCGGAGACCTCTGGCAGGAGTTCCACAGACTGGGAGAGGGCCTGCCCTAAGAGAGCCCCCAACCCCACTGCAGTATCTATAGAGGGGACCCATTGGGCACAAGGGATTCTTCATGAGGTAAAGTGTCCCTTTGCAGGCTGTGACTAGTATCCCTTCATTTCTCTTTGTATGCATTTGGTCTTTAATAAGGAGAAGGCAATGGCAACCCACTCCAGTACTCTTGCCTGAAAAATCCTATGGATGGAGGAGCCTGGTAGGCTACAGTCCATGGGGTCACAAAGAGTCGGAAAAGACTGAGAAATTTCAATTTCACTTATTTATGTTAAGGTTATACACAATATCCATAAACCAATGAGATATTTTTTGATTATTGACATGAAGTTCTCTAAAGAGTGTAACTACCTTCTCTCTCCTAAATTACAAACTTCTTTTGCCTATCTTTCTTATTTTATGTCAAGCATTTTATGCAACTCGATGGTTTTCAAACTTGGATATGCATCAGAATTCTCTCTTGACTTTTCTTCATTATTATTAACAACAACAAAGAAATAGACAATTTAAAAATAATATGCAGAATTTAAAAAAAAGTATCATGTTAAAATACCTGTAATAAAGGTAGGTGGTGAAATATATATTCTAATATATGATACATCATTATATCTTCACTTTGTAAACAGTAGAGGAATGACTGGTGGGTGAAAGGTAGTATTTAGAGTTGCATATTGAAATTACTGTGGTCACCAAGATGACAACAGGCCATAAAATATTAAAATTTTTTAGGTGTTCCTATTTATAAATGTTATAGAGCTTTACCACGTATTATTGAAGTTGAAAATTTTCAACCAGAGGAAATGGAAGTAAATGGTAAATACAAAAAAGTCAGAAAGACCCCAGATGGGTGGAATATCTAGAGGGAGTATCATGAGGGTTTGAGAAAAAGAACAAAAGTGCAAAGATGGCTTTTAGGTTATAATAAAAGTCAGTCTATTGAGACTGAGTACTGGAGAATTTTTAAGACCGGTTGTATGTCTGTGGTACCTGCTATATGACTTGGTCCAATATTGTAAAGAAATTAGGGTAAACTAAATGCTATTTTTGATACCTTCAAACTGCCTCATCTATTCTATCTGGTGATAATTTCAAGTCCAGGAGACTGAAGTGTTCATTCTGACTTTGTGGTGGGTTTTGTTAATTTCCCTAATACTGATTGCTTTTCCCCAAAGGGATCAGGCCCAATTAATGGGTTTGGCACTGGTATACAGTAGTTGAATCTCACACCAGCCTGCATTCATTCCTCATCTCTGTGGTAATGAATGTTAACAGTCTGAGATACTTTCTTATCCATTCATCTGCTGATGGACATCTAGGTTGCTTCCATGTCCTGGCTATTATAAACAGTGTTGCGATGAACACTGGGGTACACGTGTCTTTCAATTCTGGTTTCCTTGGTGTGTATGCCCAGTAGTGGGATTGCTGGGTCAAAAGGCAGTTCTATTTCCAGTTTTTTAAGGAATCTCCACAGTATTCTCCATAGTGGCTGTAATAGTTTGCATTCTCACCAACAGTGTAAAAGGATTCCCTTTTCTCCATGCCCTCTCCAGCATTTATTGCTTGTAGACTTTTAGATCGCAACCCTTCTGACTGGCATGAAATGGTACCTCATTGCGGTTTTGATTTGCATTTCTCTGATAATGAGTGATGTTGAGCATCTTTTCATGTGTTTGTTAGCCATCTGCATGTCTTCTTTGGAGAAATGTCTATTTAGTTCTTTGGCCCATTTTTTGATTGGGTCATTTATTTTTCTCAAATTGAGCTGCAGGAGTTGCTTGCATATTTTTGAGATTAGTTGTTTGTCAGTTGCTTCATTTGCTATTATTATCTCCCATTCTGAAGGCTGTCTTTTCACCTTGCTTATAGTTTCCTTTGTTGTGCAGAAGCTTTTAATTTTAATTAGGTCCCATTTGTTTATTTTTGGCTTTAATTCCAATATTCTGGGAGGAGGGTCATAGAGGACCCTGCTGTGCTGCATGTCAGAGAGTGTTTTGCCAAAGTTCTCCTCTAGCAGTTTTATAGTTTCTGGCCTTATGTTTAGATCTTTAGTCCATTTTGAGTTTATTTTGGTGTATGGTGTTAAAAAGTGTTCTAGTTTCATTCTTTTACAAGTGGTTGACCAGTTTTCCCAGCACTTCTTGTTAAAGAGATTGTGTTTTCTCCATTGTATATTCTTGCCTTCTTTGTCAAAGATAAGGTGTCCAAAGGTGTGTGGATTTATCACTTGGCTTTCTATTTTGTTCCATTGATCTATATTTCTGTCTTTGTGCCAGTACCATACTGTCTTGATGACTGTGGCTTTGTAGTAGAGCCTGAAGTCAGGCAGGTTGATTCCTCCAGTTCTCAAGATTGCTTTGGCTATTCAAGATTTTTTGTATTTCCATACAAATTGAGAAATTATTTGTTCTAGCTCTGTGAAAAATACCATTGGTAGCTTGATAGGGATTGCACTGAATCTATAGATTTCTTTGAGTAGTATACTAATTTTCACTACATTGATTCTTCTGATCCATGAACATGGTACATTTCTCCATCTATTAATGTCCTCTGATTTCTTTCACCAGTGTTTTATAGTTTTCTATATATAGGTCTTCAGTTTCACAAATGGTATGGACATAACAGAAGCAGAAGATATTAAGAAGAGGTGGCAAGAATACACAGAAGAACTGTACAAAACAGATCTTCATGACCCAGATAATCACGATGATGTAATCACTCACCTAGAGCCAGATATCCTGGAATGTGAAGTCAAGTGGGCCTTAGAAAGCATCACTACGAACAAAGCTAGTGGTGGTGATGGAATTCCAGTTGAGTTATTTCAAATCCTGAAAGATGATGCTGTGAAAATGCCACACTCAATATGCCAGCAAATTTGGAAAACTCAGCAGTGGCCACAGGACTGGAAGAGGTCAGTTTTCATTCCAATCCCAAAGAAAGGCAATGCCAAAGAATGCTCAAACTACTGCACAATTGCACTCATCTCACACGCTAGTAAAGTAATACTCAAAATTCTACAAGCCAGGCTTCAGCAATATGTGAACCATGAACTTCCAAATGTTCAAGCTGGTTTTAGAAAAGGCAGAGGAACCAGAGATCAAATTGCCAACATCCGTTGGATCATTAAAAAAGCAAAGGAGTTCCAGAAAAACATCTATTTCTGGTTTATTGAGTACGCCAAAGCCTTTGACTGTGTGGATCACAATAAACTGTGGAAAACTCTGAAAGAGATGGGAATACCAGACCACCTGACCTGCCTCTTGAGAAATTTGTATGCAGGTCAGGAAGCAACAGTTAGAACTGGACATGGAACAACAGACTTGTTCCAAATAGGAAAAGGAGTATGTCAAGGCTGTATATTGTTACCCTGTTTATTTAACTTATATGCAGTGTACATCATGAGAAATGCTGGACTGGAAGAAACACAAGCTGGAATCAAGATTTCTGGGAGAAATATCAATAACCTCAGATATGCAGATGACACCACCCTTATTGGCAGAAAGTGAAGAGGAACTTAAAAGCCTCTTGATGAAAGTGAAAGAGGAGAGTGAAAAAGTTGGCTTAAAACTCAACATTCAGAAAACAAAGATCATGGCATCTGGTCCCATCATTTCATGGGAAATAGATGGGGAAACAGTGGAAACAGTGTCAGACTTTATTTTTTTGGGATCCAAAAATCACTGCAGATGGTGACTGCAGCCATGAAATTAAAAGACGCTTACTCCTTGGAAGAAAAGTTATGACCAATCTAGATAGCATATTCAAAAGCGGAGACATTACTTTGCCAACAGAGGTTCGTCTAGTCAAGGCTATGGTTTTTCCTGTGGTCATGTATGGATGTGAGAGTTGGACTCTGAAGAAAGCTGAGCGCCGAAGAATTGATGCTTCTGAACTGTGGTGTTGGAGAAGACTCTTGAGAGTCCCTTGGACTGCAAGGAGATCCAACCCCGTCTATTCTGAAGGAGATCAGCCCTGGGATTTCTCTGGAAGGAATGATGCTAAAGCTGAAACTCCAGTACTTTGGCCACCTCATGTGAAGAGTTGACTCATTGGAAAAGACTCTGATGCTGGGAGGGATTGGGGGCAGGAGGAGAAGGGGACGACAGAGGATGAGATGGCTGGATGGCATCACTGACTCGATGGACGTGAGTCCGAGTGAACTCCAGGAGTTGGTGCTGGACAGGGAGGCCTGGCTTCCTGTGATTCATGGTGTCGCAAAGAGTTGGACACGACTGAACGACTGAACTGAACTGAACTGAACTGATTCCTAAGTATTTTATTCTTTTTGTTGCAAAGGTGAATGGAATTGTTTCCTTAATTTCTCTTTCTGTTTTTTCATTATTAGTGTATAGAAATGCAAGGAGTTTCTATGTGTTGATTTTATATCCTGAAACTTTACTATATTCATTGATTAGCTCTAGTAATTTTCTAGTGGAGTCTTTAGGGTTTTCTATGTAGAGGATCATGTCAACTGCAAACAGTGAGAGTTTTACTTCTTCTTTTCCAATTTGAATTCCTTTTATTTCTTTTGCTGCCCTGATTGCTGTGGCCCAAACTTCCAAAACTATGTTAAATAGTAGTGGTGAAAGTGGGCGCCCTTGTCTTGTTCCTGAGTTTAGGGGAAATGCTTTCAGTTTTTCACCATTGAGGATGATGTTTGCTGTGTGGTTGTCACATATTAGATCGAGGAAAGCAGCAATTTGGAATTCAGAACTGGCGTCTGGGATCAAAATGAACACAGCATAATGATAATGTTAGATAGTTATAGTTCCTAGTGAGTTATATTTTTAGAATAGGGCTTGAATTGCTCTGAGATATAATAGGGCCATATCACCAATCACATTAAAGTTCATGTCACTGGAGCACAATTTGTGAGAAATCCTGGCATAGATTTCAAATACCATTTATAATATCTAACTTCTAGAGATTCAAAATCAAAAACCCTTTCAAAAGTTTGTTTTTCTTTAAACAAAATTGTTTTAGAAGTAAGTGATTTATGGGGGTGCTGGCTAAGGTCCAGTTTGAAAATGATTTCTTTTAAACACTCTGATGCTTATTGTGTCATGAATTTTACTTTTATTATCTGATAGCACCTCTCAGATTTTGAGTTTCTGAAATTCTGAATTTCTGTTCAAGAAGGTATGACTGATAATTTAGGTTTTATTTCCTAATTATTAACCAGAATGTGTTTACCTAGCACGCAAAATAAAAGCAAGCAAGTGCATAAAGTTACAAAAGTGAAGTTGCTATCAGTCTTTAAATTTTATGCCTACTTAGTTATGTTAAATGGAGATAAGTTAAAAGGCTGGGATTACTAAAAGTAAAAAATGATGTAATAATTGAAATTAATGATAAAAAAATCTTGTATTTGTCCTAGTGCAACATTTTCATATGATGGAACAATAAAAATTGAGGTAACTACCTCAAATAATAACTGTAGAATTACAACATAGTAGAACCAGTGTTAGTGACTTAAAACTCATGAGAAAAAAGAGTAAGGAAGGAGAGTCATCGAGATATTAATGTTTATAATATTGCTCTAAAAGTATATATTTATGATTTGAGAACTTGGTATGGGTATCTGTTCAAGGAGAAAATTTCTTTTAAGTAGTGACAGAGGAAGTATTTACTTCTGCTTTCTATTGGCACACATTTATTTATTATGCAACCCAAATTATTTCCTCCCATCTGGGATACAAGTACAAATGCTGTTGCCTACATACTTATATTTTATTCAGAACCACATCAGTGAGTAATTCTCAGATTATCTGAATAATTTGATGTTATACAGTAATGATTCATGACATTATGCTCACTGAGTAAACAGACATCCTAATGAAGAAACTATATATGCTTAAACCTATATGCATATTTGGAATTCATAGGAATAGAATCTGACCACTAGATCTTTAATTCAAAGTGGGCTCTGTTTTACTTTTCTTGCACTTATGGTCACTCGGATGAGAGGAAATTTTACCCTTTACTAGCTTCATACTAAATGTTAGACTTTGAAAAATAAAAAAATAAAAATAAAATAAATGTTAGACTTTGGAAAAGCCAGTGTTTTAGGATCTCAAGAGTAAAAGAAGTATTTTAGTTTCCCTTGTTTAGGCATTCATGCAATGCTTACAATCTCTCTGGTGAATTTAAATAGGTTTCTTGAATATTTTTAGTGACTGTAAACCCATTGCCATGAATGTAAATTCATTGTTTTTCTAAAACTCATATTACTGGAATTTATGCACATTCCATGATCTCTTTTTCTCAATTTTTTTTTAATTGTGGTAAAATACACTTCACAAAAATTTTGCCATGTTAACCACTTTTAAGTGTATAATTCAGTAGTATGAAATACATTCATATTCTTGTACAGTGATCACCATCATCCATTTGCAGAACTCTTTTCATCTTACAAAACTGAAACTTTGCACCCAGTAAATGATAACTCCCATTTTACTCTGCCCCACGACCTGGTAACCACCATTCAGTTTTCTGTCTCTATGACTTTGACTATTCTAGGCACTTCATATAAGTGTAATAATACAGTATTTGTCTTTTTGATTACCTTATTTCCCTTAGCATGATGTCCTCAAGGTTCTATTGTAGCATGTCAGAATTTCCTTCTTTTTAAGGTTGAATGATATTCTACTGTATGTTTATACCACAGTTAGCTTATTCTTTTATGTACCATGTTTTATCTATTGTAAATAGTACTCCTGTGAACATGGGTACACACATATCTCTTGATGTAGTGATCATGGTTGATGTTCAAGACCTTGCTTTAAATTCTTTTGACTACTTATCTAGAAATGAGATTGCTGGATTATATCATAATACTATTTTTAATTTTTTGAATAACTGCCATACTGTTTCTTATCAACACTTCATACTCCACATACTCACCAACACTTGTTATTTTTATTTATTTTTCATAATAACCATCCTAATGAGTGTAAATGGTATCCTTATTCTTCTGATTTTCATTTCCTTGATGCTT
Organism: Bos indicus; assembly: GCF_029378745.1. Taxonomy (NCBI): domain Eukaryota; kingdom Metazoa; phylum Chordata; class Mammalia; order Artiodactyla; family Bovidae; genus Bos; species Bos indicus. The sequence goes on from NC_091785.1 coordinate 2,408,250, forward strand.
AGTGATGCAGAACGTCTTTTCAACATGTTTATTGGCTATTAATATATCTTATTTAAAGAAATGCCCATTCAAGTGTTTTTGTTTTTTTTTTTTTTTGCTTTTGAATCAGTTTTAGGAGTTCTCTATATATCTTGGATATTAATCCTTTATCATATATATGATTTATAGATATTTTCTCCCAGTCAGCCTTTTCATTCTATTGATGTATTAGTTTAAATTTTTATAAATATCAATTTGTCTATTGTCTTTTTGCTACCTATGTCTTTGGTGTCATATCCAAGCTCAAGTCCTTTCATTTTAAACTGAGACTTCGTTTAGGGCTTCTTGCAAGGCAGGTCTAATGATATTAAATTCTCTCAGTTATTGTTTAATGGGCTTCTCTGGTGGCTCAGACAGTAAGGAATCTGCCTGCAATGCGACAGAACTGGTTTGATCCTTGAGTTGGGAAGATGTCCTGGAGGAGGGCATGGCAACCCAGTACAGTATTCTTGCCGGAAGAGCCTGGCGGGCTACAGTCCATGGGGTCGCAAAGAGTCAGACACCACTGGGCAACTAAATACAGCACATCATTTAACAAGGAATGTCTTAATTTCTTCCTTTTATTTGAAAGACCACAATTTTGCTGGACATATAACTCTTAGTTGAGATTTTTTTTTTCTTCCTTTAAAATCTTGAATATATTACCTCACTGACTTCTGGTCTCCAAGGTTTCTGATGAGAAAGTTACTGATAATCCTTGTATATGATGAGACACTATTATTTTTCTGCTTTCAAGATTTTCTTTGTCTTTGTTTTAAAATACATAGTATCTCAATGTGGGTTCATTTGAGTTAATTCTACTTGGTGTTCATTGAGCTACTTAGAGCTATTTATATTCACATCTTTGATCAAAATTGGAAAGATTTTGTCCATTGTCTCTTCATATAATCTCTCTGCCTCTTTGTCTTCCTCTTGTCCTTGTGGAAGTCCCACAATACATATGTTAGTCTGGTATTCTATAAATCCTTCAGACTTTGTTCACATTTCTTCAGTCATTTTTCTTTCTGCTTCACAGAAAATAATTTCAAAATTGCTATATCAAGTTCATTGACTCTTCTTTCTGATCAAAATTGCCTTTGAATACTTCTTGTGCATTTTTATTTCTGTTATTTACTTTTTTCAGCCCTAGAATTTTGTTTGTTTGTTTCCTTTAGGTTTTCAGTCTCTATATTATATTTGAATTTTGCTCATACATCATTTTCATGGCTTTTGCACTTCTTTCTTACTTATTTGAATATTTTTAAGAAGCTGTTTTAGAGTTTTTAATATAGTAGATCTGTTATCTTGTCTTCCTCAAGGACAGTTTCTATTGGTTTATTTTTTTCCTATAATTGGTCCATATATCCTTGGTTTCTGGTGTATATTTTGTGATTTTTCTTGAAAATTGAACATTTGAATCAAGTAATAACCCCGAAGTCAGACTGTCCTCAATTCCCAGAATTTGTTGATTTTAATTTAGTTTTTATATTCCCCCCATTTTTAACTGATGCAGTTTATCTCTGTATTGAAATAAACCAAAGGTTTTCTTAGGTCCTTTCTGAGGCTGTGCCCTTCCCTCAGCATATATAGTAATCATCTAATTTACCTCATATAGGTAAATTAAATGTCCTAATATTTATTGTCTTATCCACAAAACAGGAAAAGGGGGAAAATAAAGTAAGAAAAGAAGGGTACCAGCCCCTAAATCCCTTGGAAGTCACTCCAGTCAAAGGGAAGGGTTTGAAACAATGACGGGTGGGGAATGCAATAATGGCTGCCCACTTCTGTGACTACATCTCCATGATGAGAATTAGCAATCAGTGATAAGAACACAGATCCTCAATACTTGTAAGACAGAGTCCTTATTCCACACTCCACTTCCTGAAAGCTACATGCAAACTTCTCCAGGAATATATGCACAGCTTTCTGCAATTGGACTAGAAGGTGGAGAACATTATCCACTAGCAAGCTAAGAGCTGATATTGACTAAAATAAGTGAAATTTATCACCCAAAATTTCCCCTGGAAGTTGCAAGTCTTCTAAGGACCCTAGATTTCCAACATAATTACTACAGACTGTTCTGCCAGTATAGTTCTTGTCTAGATGGAAAAGATGAATTGTTAGTGCTTTCCATTCCACTACCATCCCAGCTCCAAAATCACTGCAGATGGTGACTGCAGCCATGAAATTAAAAGACACTTACTCCTTGGAAGAGAAGTTATAACCAACCTAGATAGCATTTTGAAAAGCAGAGACATTACTTTGCCAACAAAGACCCATCTAGTCAAGGCTATGGTTTTTCCAGTGGTCATGTATGAATGTGGGAATTGGACTCTGAAGAAAGCTGAGCACCGAATTGATGCTTTTGAACTGTGGTGTTGGAGAAGACTCTTGAGAGTCCCTTGGACTGCAAGGAGATCCAACCAGTCCATTCTAAAGGAGATCAGCCCTGGGATTTCTTTGGAGGGAATGATGCTAAAGCTGAAACTCCAGTACTTTGGCCACCTCATGCGAAGAGTTGACTCATTGGAAAAGACTCTGATGCTGGGAAGGATTGGGGGCAGGAGGAGAAGGGGACGACAGAGGATGAGATGGCTGGATGGCATCACCGACTCAATGGACATGAATCCGAGTGAACTCCAGGAGTTGGTGATGGACAGGGAGGCCTGGCGTGCTGTGATTCATGGGTTCGCAAAGAGTCAGACACGACTGAGCAACTGAACTGAACTGAACCATCCTAGACTCCAAATTCTTTGGAATTAAATTCTTAAGTATATAATGGGGGAATAATGTAGATACTTTGTCTTCCCAGGATTAACATAAGGATGAAATGAAGTAATACATGTAGTACACCAGTTCTTTTCAGTCATTTAGTCCTTTCCGATTCTTTGTAACAACAGGGACTGCAGCATGCCAGGCCTCCTTGTCCATCACCAACTCCCAGAGCTTGCTCAAACTCATGTCCATTGAGTCAATGTTGCCATCCAACCATCTCACCCTCTGTTTTCCCCTTCTCCTCTTGCCTTCAATCTTTCCCAGTAGCAGGGTCTTTTCCAATGAGTCAGTTCTTCACATCAGGTGAACAATGTATTGGAGCTTCAGCTTCAGTATCAGTCTTTCCAATTAATACTCAGGACTGATTTCCTTTAGGATGGACTGGTTGGATCTCCTTGTGTCCAAGAGATTCTCAAGAGTCTTCTCCAACATCACATTTAAAAAGCATCAGTTCTTCAGCGCTCAGCTTTCTTTATAGTCCAACTCTTACATCCATACATGACTACTGAAAAGACCATAGCTTTGACTAGATGGACCTGTGTCAGCAAAATAATGTCTCTGTTTTTTAATATGCTGTCTAGGTTGCTCTTTCTTCCAAGGAGCAAGCATCTTTTAATTTCATGTTTGCAGTCACCATCTGCAGTGATTTTGGAGGCCAAGAAAATAAAGTCTGTCATTGTTTACCCACCTATTTGCCATGAAGTAATGGGACTGGATGCTGTGATCTTCATTTTTTGAATGTTTAGTTTTAAGCCAGTTTTCACTTTCCTCTTTCATTTTCCTCAAGAGGATCTTTAGTTCCTCTTTGCTTTCTGCTGTAAGTCCACGTAGTACAAAGAAAGTATAAAATAAAGAGATATATATTTCTATGGTATAATTTTTATTATCTCTAGTGTGGTAGATAGTATTATTATTGTTCACAAATATTTGATTCCCCTTTGATATTAGACTTGGTAATGTGCTGTCTTTGACCAATGAAATATGGATGGAATTGACATGTGTCTATTCTAGGCAGAAGCTTTAGCAGCTAGTACGAGGTCCTATTTCCTATATCTTTCTGCCATCATGACCATCAGTGTTGTGAAGCCTAAGTCCTAGAGTAAATATTATGTGAAATAGGGTCACTGCCAACCTACAATAGAATTGTCATATGTGCAAGAGGAAAGCCTTTTCTTTGTAAATCAAAAAGACTTTGGAGCTTATATATTATTAAACATAACTTATTCTATTGTTAGTGATACAACTTCTCTTTCAACAACTACTTACAAATGTATGATGACTAACAGAATTTTTCTTACTCTCCATCTGCCACAAAAGAAGGGAGCAAAATGTCTTTATCTATAGTGGCTTCTGAAAATTTCAAATATAATACGGGGCTAGGAAGGACTTCTTTGGCTGATTTAAGAACATGGTGACCAAGGACACATTGTATCTATGAAATATTCCCAGGTAGAATCAATTTGACCACTTGCAAATTACAAGCTGGGTATTTCCCTCTTGTTGAGAAAGAAGCAAACTAGGCAAACCCAATTTATGAACATTCAGACTAGTATGGGAAATCTCTCATTGTGTGGTAGACCTCAGCAGAATGAAATTTTAAAATCAAGTACTTTCCTTATGTCAAATTAAATAATTTTAGAAATTAAAGTACAACTTTTAAGGTAACAAGAATAACTTCAACTTAGAGATAAAACCAAGATATTCTGTAGAAAAATTAAGTGGAAGAGATGTAAAAACAGAAGAAAAGTACTAATAAATAGCATTTATTGAACATTTATAATAGCCTGGTTTTGCTTTTCATTATATCATTAAATTATCTCTGGAAGCATAGGAAGTAAGTATTTTAAAATCTAATTTTATAGATGAATTAAAGCTTTAAACAGTTATGGAAATTGTCTAAGTTTACATAACTCTCAAGTAGAAGATTGAAGATATGTGCCCAAGGCTATCTCACTTCAAAGTTAAGATCTCCTTTATTTACTTGCTACATTTACTGTTTCTTTAATGTAGGACAGTATGTTAGTCTGATAATTAATGCATTTCTTAAGAAGGATAAGATAGATTAGTTTATCAAAGCTCTCCTTTAGGAGAAAAGTTTACTATAGTTAATGTAAGCTTTGCATTTTTAAAAGGTCCTTTTCTGCTGCATAAGAGTTAAATAAAAAAGTGACTCCATCTGGTGTGCAAAGAGGAAGCCTATCATTAAATACAGTATTTCATGAGAAGCCTTATGAAATTTATATCCATTGTATAAAAATACTGCTTTAGAATATAGATATAGATGGGCTTTCCAGGTGGCACTTGTGGTAAAGAACCTGCCTGCCAATGCAGGAGACATAAGAGATAGGTTGGATCCCTGGGTAGGGAAGATCCCCTGGAAGAGGGCATGGCAACCCACTCCAGTATTCTTGCCTGGAGAGTCCTATGGACAGAGGAGCGCACAGGCTGTTCTCCATAGGTCACAAAGAGTTGGACGTGACTGAAGAGCTTTAGCACACACACACAGTTATAGATATAGATGCAAACATATAGAAAAAAACATGCCCTGGTAGTTTATTCCTCTCTATCAAATACGTATTCTGTATGGATGAAAACAATGTCAAATAATCTCTTTCAATGTTGCTACACTCCATTTCAACCATTGTGAATTATTCTGATATTTAAAGTATGTTGACCTGAAGTCACCTGAATAAAAATATTAAAGAACCTTTTAATTTCTGTTTGTTTTGTTTGCTGCTTTCGCTTTAGTACTTTGAATTGTGCCTGACATACATAATACATGTGTGTATATCAATAACATATATAATTTTATGTTATTAAAAAGTGTGTAATATAAAATTCTGTTAGAAAAAAAAGCTTATGAAAAATTGTTGATGGATGAAACAGCTGAAAGCATGCATGAGGATATTTCATGAGACTGTCTTCCCAGGGAATGACAGATAGTTCATTCTTGGAGCAGCTGTTTTAAAAGGTGGGAGTAAAGAGATGGGCTTAAAACAGAGGTAGTCAAAGGTTTATCTCTGGAAGAGCTGTGATAATCAGTCATTTGCTCCAGTTGTCTCTTTCAGCTTGCGTACTGCAATTTACCTCAGAATAAAACAATGCATAAAGAAATGAAAATAAACGCTTTGGGAGAACTAAAGAATGGTGGGTGTTGCCATCACAAAATAAAGTACTCTTTACGTTGTATCAGAGAAAATAAGGCACATCCTTCCCACTGGTTCCCTGACCTCAACAAAAAAGCAAGCCTCCTTTACAATGACGTCATCTCATGTGGATAGAGGAGCCATTTAGTTCTTGCATTCATTGGAAAGACATTCTGAGAAAAGGAACTATTATATACCACAGTGAAGGAATCACATGCAAGCTTGCTAGGTAAACCTACCTTTGAACATAAAAGCAATTTAATATATCCAGGTGAAAAGAAACTCAACAATATATAAAAGAAATTTAAACTTCTCTGGAAGAAGCATAGGAAGATTAAACAAAACAAAAACCTAATTATTAGGCTTAAGGAATTTGAAAAATTGTTACACCTGTAATGGAAGATATTAAGCTATGAAAAAGAAAAAATACACAATATGTATGAAAAATTTTAAGTATAATTTTAATATTTTGACTGGGATGAACTAAAGAAGAGAAATTTCTGAGAACACAGATCAAATAACAGCTTAAAATAAGTATAATCCCCAGTAATTACCATTATACCAATAACATTTCGGGAAAGAAAATAACAGGATAAAAAATGAGATAAGAAAATCTAGAGAAACAACCAAGGATATCTACAAAGCCTAAAAAGAGCCATACATTTTTAGATCCAGACAATATAAAAATCACACCTACACTCACTATGATTAAGATTTTCAAATACCAGAGGGGGAAAAAACCTAAAACAAAATCTGGATAGAAGTTATACCCCAAAAGATTAGAATTATCCACCTAGGATTTTAGACTGTAATGAGGGCTTCCCAGGGACCGCCAGTGGTAAAGAACCCTCCTGCTAAAGCAGCAGAAATGAGACTTGGGTTCAATCGCTTGGTCAGGAAGATCCGCTGCAGGAGAATATGACAACCCACTCCAGTATTCTTGCCTTGACAATCCCATAGACAGAGGAACCTGGTTGGCTATAGTCCATAGGGTCATATAGAGTCAGACAGGACTGAAGAGACTTAGCATGCATAATGAACTAAATCCTCATAATTCATAGCAGGAGTCAATTGAGATTGTTGAAAGAAAGAGAAGAGTAAGTATATTATTGAGTGTATGAAAAGTATTCATGAGAAAAGAAAATATAAACAGTTGCAAGCACTTGCCTCTGAGATGGAGTTATACGTATAAAAGGAAGCTGACAAGTGGTATTTCTCATTTTAAAACCTGTACTGCTCAATTGTTTAAACTGTGATGGGAATGCATTTCTTTGTTTAAAAAAATGTTATTTATATAAAGACATTTTGATATTGAATAGCTTGACCACACTGAGTTAAGATTTCCCACTTGGAAAATAGATGAAGATAATAACAAAATGTTGTTTAAATGTAGAAGTGACAGGAAGAAAAATGCTGTTCTTTATAAAAGAAACTCCGACATGTTCATAAAAAACTCACCTGAACTGAATTACTGCTGACTGGATGATAATTGACAGAATGATGTCACTCCATATCTTTGGACAAGGCCAGTAATAAGACCAGTAAACCAAGAGGATAAAAATTGTTTCTATGTCAGTGGCTTCTAATAAGCATAAAATTGGACTGAAAATGGTTATAACATTAAGGTCAACACGGTAGCCTGTTTAAAAACAGAAGCCCACAAATTCCTAGTTTAAGGACATTTTAGTAACCCACTGTCCTAAACACAGCCTTATAATTTAAAGGACTAAGTATCTTTAGACAGATAATTATCCAACTGTAAAGAGGAATTCACTCAACGCCTTTGAAAAGTTACACAATCTGAGGTTTTATATTGGGCAGATCATAGTTTTATTAGAATTTGTGGGAGATTGTGAAAAATGCTATGGAAATGAAATCCCAACTGAAATTGCTTGAAATTGCCTTTCAGTTGGCTGAATAAGTTTATTATTGATTTTGTCCTTCTATAGAATGAAAGGTTAATGTAAACAATCACACAGCTTTCATTTTTAGGTGCAGAATATGTAATACACAAATGCCTTGATATGTTTCTCCCTCAAAATATGACAGTGTTTATATATCAACTTTATGTGCTGTTATGATTGGGACTATATTATTCCACAATATCTTTGCTTGCAAGACATTTACAATACTTTCTACTATGCATTCTAGGCTGCCTTACTTGTATGGAGAACTATTTATTTTGAAGGCTAAAGAAGAAAAAAATTCTGTATCAACTGAGACAGCATGAAAAAGGAAGACATGTAAGTAGTTATTTTTTCTTTTACTGAGGATAAAATTAAAAATACATAAAGGCAAACTCATTTATTATTAGCAATACAACAGTAGGTTTTCAAAGGATATCCTGATGAATGATAGCCCCATGTATTTTGTTAGTTAGTGGTGACAGAACAAATGTAATTCTTGAATCTTTTAAAATTATTATCAATATATTTTACTCATATAAATTTTATCAAAGATTTTCTTCCGTATTTTTTAAGCAACATTGTTGTAGAGTAGGATGAAAACAAAAGGAATTGTTTGAAAACTTCTGTAATGAAATTATTTCATCCATATATGCTCATATAACTGATAAAATATTTATTTGTGTATATATATATATATATATATATGTATTGGTTAAGTGCAAACCATTATGAATTTTCATTCCAGTTGTAGAAATTATATTTCTAATTATAGCTATCATTAGACACTTACCTGCAATTCTCAAAATCACTGACTGCATTGCCTTTTCTTTCACTAAAGAGATGTACTACGTGCACTGGGATGACCCAGAGGGATGGTATGGGGAGGGAGGAGGGAGGAGGGTTCAGGATGGGGAGCACATGTATACCTGTGGTGGATTCATTTTGATATTTGGCAAAACTAATACAATTATGTAAAGTTTAAAAATAAAATAAAATTTAAAAAAAATTCACCCACTGGCATTATCAAAAACCGCATGAAAGCTTTTAAGTTACAAATGGTTGCTCAAACTCCTGCTACTGCTGTAGCTTCCTCCAGCTACTATTTGGGCCCCCTGGATCAGATATCCTCAATATGAGGATTAGGAGAATATGTTGCCTCACCAATTTAGGGACAACGCCCCAGTCAGCTTGGAAGTAGTTATGGAATGAGAACGATGCCCCTTTTCCCTAGGCAACATAATTCTCCTAAAAAGAAAAGGGGGGAATGAGAGTCAGTTCCTAGGCAGGTTGATAGGGAGTCTAGGGATCCCCAAGGAGAGAGGGATCTGGAATTCTCAAGGAGGAAGAAAGGACAAACTTTTTTTCTTTCTCCACATTCCTTAGGATTATATAACAATAATGTATCCTGCCTAAGGACAGTCTTTGGATTCAACCTTCTGTTATCTTAAAATGTTAATTATGGGAGTAGACCTGGTCTTTACAAGGATGTATCTTGCTCGAGGACAGTGTTATCTTAAAATGTAAATTATGGGAGTAGGTCTGATGAGGTCTTTACAACCTCCAGATAGTCTTTGGATTATATAACTTCATTGTTAACACTAGCAAGCGGGTACTCTTTCTGCCCCCTTCTGATGCCTATGTCAGAAGTTTTCTCTATCTCCTTTATACTTTAATAAAACTTTATTACACAAAAAAAAAAAAAAAAAAGAAATAAAACAGAGGACAAAATTTAAAAAAAAAGAAAAAAGAAAAGAAAAGATTCTGATGCTGGGAGGGATTGGGGGCAGGAGGAGAAGGGGACGACAGAGGATGAGATGGCTGAACGGCATCACTGACTCGATGGACTCCAGGAGTTGGTGATGGCCAGGAAGGCCTGGCGTGCTGCGATTCATGGGCTCACAAAGAGTCATACACGACTGAACAATTGAACTGGCTGATTAATTGGAAGGACTGGTGCTAAAGGGGAAGCTCCAATACTTTGGCACATGATGCAGAGTCTACTCATTGGAAAAGACTCTGATGCTTCGAAAGATTGAAGGCAAAAGGAGAAGGGGCCATCCAACCATCTCATCCTATGAGGTGGAGTCTAGGAGGAAAGTTGTAGTTTCTTATTGTATTTATCAACTATTATTGATTAGAAAAGTTCAAATCTATAAAGGTTATTTGTGATTAAATTGGGGAAAAACAAACAAACAAACAACAAACTTTGACCTGGAAGTCAGAAACTTATGGAAAGCACTGCTACACTTGACATATATGATTAATGATAATGATGTACCAAGAATTTACCTGAGGGTTCTACACTACATGTGCCATCTCACTGATATCTTAAAAATTACTTTTATCAGGTTGTTTTGTTATTAACTTGTTTTACAGGTGATAAAAACTAGTTTCATAGAATTAAGCAAATTGTCATGGGCCATACACTGAGTAATAGAACTAGAATTTGAACTCATGTTTGTCCAGTCTAAAAATCTGCATTCTTAAATAGTATGCTATACTCTCCACAAGGACATATCAGCTTCTATGACCTATTTATTTTGTGAACTAGATTCCTGATTTTGGAAATGCACATTACCTTGGCTCTCCAAAGTGATTTTACATATTAATTTTAATAATGAAATTCCAGATGTTGTCAAGATATAGTTATTATAGGGGCTATGATTCTGAAATGCATGGATTTCAGTTATTAGTACAGGCTATAGGAATATACTTGATTCAGCCTTTGTCTAGGTTTTCAGCTCATGGTAGCTCTTTTCAGCTTTTACCAAAGTGCACCTGCATAGGCAGTGTCTCAGACAATACTATGGATTAATCAGTGTGCATTCAGAGCTTCTGAAGACTTTGGTAACCTATATGATTTTATTGTATATTTCTTCTGGAATTATGAGGTTGAAATAGCCATTAGTAAAACATAGTATTTTCTACTTTTCTCAATATTGTTAATGATGTGGAAATTAAGGTAAGGCCTGGTAGAGCTATGAAATGAAATGACTTTGGTGAAGTATGCAGCTATCCCCTAAGGTGCATGGATGTTTTGACACATACTTTCAGTGTCAGGTGAAACTGGAAGAGTATACTAACAATAATAGCCAATGGAAAAGGCTACAAATATTCATGCAGGTGAACCTTGCTAAACACCCTCCTCCTGGGATCCTGTCTCATTCCTGTTTGTTTCTGAACAACAATTCTCACCCATCCTCTAGCTTTGCTAATAATTTACAACTCCTATGGCTCCAATTATTCCTTAGAACTAGTCATACACCACTCAAACATAGCATACCAAGTTGGCAGTGCTTTTTTTAACCTTAATGATATTTTGAAAAATTGAGATGAATGCAAAACTTTTGAACATTTATTTAAGAAAATGTTATACAGTATAATGAACATATGGAAGGGTCAGTTCAGTTCAGTTCAGTCGCTCAGTCATGTCCGAATCTTTGCGACCCCATGAATCACAGAATGCTAGGCCTCCCTGTCCATCACCAACTCCCGGAGTTCACTCAAACTCACGTCCATCGAGTCGGTGGTGCCATTCAGCCATCTCATCCTCTGTCGTCCCCTTTTCCTCCTGCTCCCAATCTCTCCCAGCATCAGAGTCTTTTCCAGCAAGTCAACTCTTTGCATGAGGTGGCCAAAGTACTGGAGTTTCAGTTTTGGCATCATTCCTTCCAAAGAACACCCAGGTTTCTGATTAAATGCTATAATTTCCTTTCAAGAATACATGTTATGAATCAATTAGACAGAAGTAAACTTTAGATTAGAATGGTAATTACATTGCTCAGACCATCTGATATGACTGTCAGGATATGCAGTGAAATTTGTACATGCCATAAAGGTGATTATCCTGCATCTAAGCTCTAGCAAGGTTAGATCTTAGGTGCTCTCTTTGATATTAAAAAACTTTACATTGACAGAGGTAGGCTAGGATTAAAGGATCTCAAATGTTTAAGCATGTAGAAGATTGAGTTGTGAAAGATTACAGAAAAAAGTTAATACTGTTACAATTCAGAAATTTCATTTGGATAAGTAGAAGTTAAAACAATATTTGATAGCAATTTAACATGTAGGGAACTACGTAGTTTATGGTACATTATTTATAAACAACTAAACTACTGAAAGGTTTAGTCATGTTCAAGAATGAAATATAATTCTGTATCATCAGAAGATGGGACTTTGTACCTCTCTCTGCCTATGTCCTTCATATCCATTATTTTTCTCCTATATGAGATTGAAGAAATAAAACTAATAAAAACTTACTAAATATAATTGAATAATAATTGAGAACTGGAGTAGAAATGTAGGCAATAAATATAGGATAAAAGACCTAGGGATATTTTGTACAAATGGTCAGAAGAGATAGATACAGGCATTCATAGTTAGAGAAACATGGAGGAAAGATTTGCGGGACACTATGGAGATGAACAATATTTGGAAGAATTGTCAGAACTTAGAGAACAACCATAGGTTTAACTTTAATATTTTGAGCATGTAGAATTGATGACAAAGCACTAGAAAAGGCTAAGTCTATTAAAATGGCAATTGCACTTATTTCACATGTTAGCAAAACAATGCTCAAAATTCTCCAAGCTAGGCTTCAACAGATGTGAACAGAGAACTTCCAGATGTTCAAGCTGGATTTAGAAAAGGCAGAGGAACCAGGATCAAGTTGTCAACATCCACTGCATCACAGATAAAGCAAGAGAATTCCAGAAAAAACATCGACTTCTGCTTCACTGACTACACTAAAGCCTTTGAATGTGTGGATTGCAACGAACTGTGGAATATTCTTAAAAAGATGAGAATACCAGAACACTTTACCTGCCTCCTGAGAAATCTGTATGCAGAACAAGAAGCAACAGTTAGAACCAGATATGGAACAACAAACAGACCGTTTTCAAATTAGAAAAGGAATACAAAAAGGCTGATCCAATCAGTCCATTCTGAAGGAGATCAGCCCTGGGATTTATTTGCAAGGAATGATGCTAAAGCTGAAACTCCTGTACTTTGGCTACGTCATGCGAAGAGTTGACTCATTGGAACAGACTCTGATGCTGGGAGGGATTAGGGGCAAGAGGATAAGGGGATGACAGACGATGAGATGGCTGGATGACTCGATGGATGTGAGTCTCAGTGAACTCCAGGAGTTGGTGATGGACAGGGAGGCCTGGCTTGCTGCAATTCATGGGGTCGCAAAGAGTCAGACACGACTGAGCAACTGATTTGATCTGATATGATCTGATATTTATTTAACTTAAATGCAGAACACATCATGTGAAATGCTGGGCTGGATGAAGCACAACCTGGAATCAAGACTGCCGGGAGAAATATCAATAACCTCAGATATGCAGATGACACCACCCTCACGGCAGAAAGTGAAGAAGAACTAAAGAGCCAATTGATGAAAGTGAAAGAGGAGAGTGAAAAGGCTGGCTTAAAACTCAGCATTAAAAAAAAAAAAAAAAAAACACTAAGATCATGGTATCCAGTAGCATCACTTCCTGACAAAAAGATGGGGAAACAGTGGAAACAGTAACAGGCTTTATTTTCTTGGGCTCTAAAATCACTGCAGATGGTGACTGCAGCCATGAAATTAAAAGACACTTGCTCCTTGGAAGAAAAGTCATGACCAACCTAGACAGCATATTAAAAAGCAGAGACATTACTTTGCCAACAAAGGTCCATCTAGTCATCTACTGGCTGTTCCAGTAGTCATGTATGGATATAAGAGTTGGACTTTAAAGAAAGCTGAGCACCAAATAATTGAACTATGAATTTGAACTGTGGTGTTGAAGACTCTTGAGAGTCCCTTGGACTCTCAAGGCAATCCAACCAGTCCATCCTAAAGGAAATCAACCATGGATATTTATTGGAAGGATTGATGCTGAAGCTGAAACTCCAATACTTTGGCCACCTGATGTGAAGAACTGACTCATTTGAAAAGACCCTGATGTTGGGTAAGATTGAAGGCAGGAGGAGAAGAGGATGATGGAGGATGAGATGGTTGGATGGCATCACCGACTCAATAGACATGAGTTTGAGTAGGCTCCAGGAGTTGCTGATGGACAGAGAGGGCTGGTGTGCTGGAGTCTATGAGGTTGCAAAGTCAGATATGATTGAGCTACTGAACTGAACTGAACTGAGTCAAAATTGAGCAATTGTGTATAATATTAACAAGCAGACATTAAAGGTCTAGTTTTCACATTTGATGTCATTATAATACAAACACAATTTTTTCAGTTTTGAAATAGTCTTTTATAGGTAAAGGGGAGATTTTCTATAGTATCAGATAATATCACATTTATAGTTTCTCACCCTTCTGAATATTCTGACTCAAAACTTAGTGGGAGCCAACTTTTTGAAATTAGTGATACATTAACAAACTAGATGTAGCTTGTCACATTTGAGTTGAAAAATGATAAAGATAATTAAAATAAAATATAATAGATAAAATATATTTAAAAAACAAAGATTCCATTGAATATAGTTACTGTATATACAGATGAATGGACAAAGAATTTGTGGTACATATATACAATGGAAAGTGTGTGTGTGTGTGTGTGTGTGTGTGTTAATTGCTCTGTTGTGTCCAACTCTTTGCAACTCCATGGACAGTAGCCTGCTAGGCTCCTATGTTTATGGAATTGTCCAGGCAAGAATACTGTAGTGAGCTGCCATTTCCTTCTCCAGGGGATCTTCCCCATCCAGGGAATGAACCAGGGTCTCCTGTATTGCAGGCAGATTCTTTACCATCTGAGTCACCAGGGAAGCCCTAATGGAAAGTACTCAGCAATAAAATGGAATGAATATTAGTCAGTTGAACTGAGGTGGGCTAACCTGGAGGCTGTTATACAGAGTGAAGTAAGTCACAGAGAGAAAAATGAATATTGTATATTAACACATATATATGAAATCTAGAAAAATGGTACTAATGAATCTATTTGTAGGGCAGGAATAGAGGCACAGATATAGAGAACAGACATGGGCACAGTGGGAAGGAGAGGGTGTGAGAAATTGAGAGATATATACATTATTATGTGTAAAAGAAATAGCTAGTAGGAAGTTGCTGTATAACAAAGGAAGCTCAGCCTGGTGCTCTGTGATGACCTAGAGGGCTGGGATTCTGGTGAGGGGAGGGAAGGCTCAAAAGGGAGGGGATATATGTATACTTATGGCTGATAAGTGTTGTATGGCAGAAACCAACACAACATTGTGAAGCAATGTTTAATTCTCCAATGAAAAATAAGGAAAATTATTTTTAAATTATTAATAAATAAAAGTGTATGTGCAAATGTGCTCAGTCATTTTTGGCTCTTTGCAACCCCATGGACTCTAGGTCACCAGGCTCCTCTGTTCATGGAATTCTCCAGGCAAAAATACTGGAGTGAGTTGCCATTTCCTACCCTCTGAGTTATTTCCAACCCAGGGATTGAACCTGTGTCTCTTTTGTCTCCTGCATTGGCAGGAGGATTCTTTACCACTGGTACCACCTGGAAGCCCAATAAATAAATAAACCTTAACTGGGTGAAGGTCAATTTAAAATCTATGTTAGCTGAACAAAAACCTCCAAATCCTTGGAACTAGTGACTGTTACTTTAGAGGGCAAAGAGAGATTTTGCTGAAGTGATTACAATAAGGATGTTGTGATGGAGGATTACCCTGAATTATCTAGCGGACCCTACACATAATCACAAATGTCCTAATAAGAGGGAGGCAAAGGAAGAGCTGACTAAAAGACAGAAGGCAATGTTAGACCTAAAATGGAGAGAAATTTAAGATGTTATTCTGCTGACTGAAGATGAGGGTGCCATGAGTCAAGAACATATAAGCTTCCCTAAGGGCTGGAAAAGTAAGCACTTCTGACCTCTGGAGAAAGCTCAGCCACCCTGACACCTGGCTTTTGGCCCAGCAGAGCTGAGTTCTGACTTCTGGGCTACAGAGATGCAAGACAATATATTTGTTTTTTGTGTGTTTTTGTTTGTTTGTTTGTTTGTTTTAAGTCACCAAATTTATAAAAAAAATGTTACAATAGCAATAGGAAATTCATAAAAATCCTTGAATATAATTGACTCTGAAAGTCAAAATGTTCTTAAGATTAAAAAAAAAAAAGGGTCTTCCAGAGGGCCATTCTAAGTAATCTATAATTTATAAAACTCTCCCTTTTACACATTTTACTTTGTAATCTCAGTTGCTAAGTATCAGTGTTTTTTGAGCAGTATAATTTGTTTTATTAATGTAGTCCATAGAATGACTCAGCCTTGGAACAGTTTGGTAAAGGACTAAGTCAGAAGTAACATTATCTTTAGCAATTAACAATTGATTACTGAGTATTTATTGAGCAGATAATATGTGCATAGCATGTTCGTAGAAAACCACAAAAGAAATAGGAAACTATATAATCTAATTTGAAGGAGCAATTAGTGGTTGTTTAATCCACTTCTATGGTCACCTAGAACATGTAAACCTGGTGTAGCCTTATTTCCATATGTTTATTAATAGGAAACTCACTACTTCACAACATATTTTATTGTTAGTGACTTCTAATTAATAATAAAAACATTTGCAAAGCCATGTTTTCCTTCGAACACTTTTCAGAGTTTAATTCCTGTTTTGTTTTATGGAATTTTGCAGAAACCTACTATCTTCTAGGTTTATACAATTAAGTATCTGGAAGAGGATTGTGTGCATGGAATGACTTATTCAGTTCAGTTCAGTTCAGTCGCTCAGTCATGTCTGACTCTTTGTGACCCCATGAATCTCAGCCCCCCAGGGCTCGCTGTCCATCACCAACTCTGGGAGTTCACCCAAACTCATGTGGATCGAGTCAGTGATGCCATCCAGCCATCTCATCCTCTGTAGTCCCCTTCTCCTCCTGCCCCCAATCCCTCCCAGCATCAGAGTCTTTTCCAGCAAGTCAACTCTTTGCATGAGGTGGCCAAAGTATTGGAGTTTCAGCCTCAGCATCAGTCCTTCCAGTGAACACCCAGGACTGATCTCCTTTAGAATGGACTGGTTGGATCTCCTTGGATTCCAAAGGACTCACAAGAGTCTTTTCCAACACCACAGTTCAAAAGTATCAATTCTTTGGCACTCAGCTTTCTTCACAGTCCAATTCTCACATCCATACATGATCACTGGAAAAACCATAGCCTTGACTAGACGGACCTTTGTTGGCAAAGTAATGTCTCTGTTTTTTAATATGGTATATAGGTTGGACATAACTTTCCTTCCAAGGAGTAAGCGTCTTTTAATTTCATGGCTGCAATCATCATCTGCAGTGATTTTGGAGCCCCCAAAAGTAAAGTCTGACACCGTTTCCACTATTTCCCTTTCTATTTCCCATGAAGTGATGGGACCAGATGCCGTGATCTTAGTTTTCTGAATGTTGAGCTGTAAGTCAACTTTTTCACTCTCCTCTTTCACTTTCATCAAGAGGCTTTTTAGTTCCTCTTCACTTTTCTGCCATCTGTGGTGTCATCTGCATATCTGAGGTTATTGATATTTCTCCCAGCAATCTTGATTCCAGCTTGTTCTTCCAGCCAAGCGTTTCTCATGATGTACTCTGCATAGAAGTTAAATAAGCAGGGTGACAATATACAGCCTTGACATACTCCTTTTCCTATTTGGAACCAGTCTGCTGTTCCGTGTCCAGTTCTAACTGTTGCTTCCTGACCCGCATATATTAGGATAAATTCCTAGGTCATTTATCTTCTCCTTTTAGTAACATCTTTTCCAGATCCATCACTATTTCCACTAATGAAAGCAACAGTGACAAGGAGAAGGGCTTCAGCTCTTGTGCTATACCCTTATCATCTATTCTCCTGACAGAAATCAGACCACAACTTTAAGGAAGTATATTGTTCAATAGGAAATAATAAATATTAGAGTGACATTTGGGAAAGCAAAACTCCTAGTTAACTCTTCTGTTACAATTAAAGCCCTTTATGTGGAACAAAAATCTGAATTTCTTTCATGGCAAGGACTTAAAGCATCTCTTACCCCTTACCTTCTTAATTGTATTCTCTGGCACTTCCTGCCAACCACTGTCTCAGCATTGTTAAATTACCTATAGTCTGCCAATAAATCATGCTCCATTACACGAATATATTTGAGTCATACTTTTCCCTGTGCTGGAAACGGATTTTCTCTATTGAATAATTCTTCTATCAAGCTTTATAAAAGGAACAACTGCTCTGTGAAACTTTCTCTGATCCCTCCAGGAGGAGAAAAGTCCTTGTTTCTTAGACCCATGGGTATATTTCTGATAACACACATGACTTGTGTATGTATCTTAATCCTTTCTTAGACTGTGAACTTCTTGAAGGCAAAAACCATGCTTTTCTTTTTTCCAGATACCCATATGGCCTGGTATATTATGCATGTTCAACAAACAATTGTTCCGCAAACAATCTTTTATCATTACTCAAAATATTAGAGTTGAAGCTGCAGTTCCTCTGGTAATAATTTTCATCTACCATGATTACAATTTAAGACAATGAGTCTTAAATTTAAGACAAGGAATGAGTACAATTTAAGACAAGTGATTGATTACCTAGATTAAGGCTCACTTGTTTAATGTCATAAAAGCAAGGGTGCCAGATACAAGTTATTTGCCCAACCCTGGACTACATGGCTATGAGTTTTATCTCCTCTGACTCGGAAGACCTGGTTTCTTCATTTGAATTTATTGCCCTCTTAAAATCTGCAATTTCTGGTTTATTTATTTTTCCTTTCATAGTCTTCTGGCTCCAGTCCCTTGACTTTTTTTTTTTTTTTTTTTTTACTTTGCTTTCTATTGCCTAAATCTGCCAGGTGTTGAAATCTCTTTTTATTATTCTGACTATCCTGATGTTGTCACACTCAAGCATTCTGTATTTTGTTGAATTATTCATATTGTGTTGAACTGTTCAGTTTTTTCATTCATTTCAAGAATATTTACTGCATGCTGCTTAGTATCTCACATCCCTGGAGAAGGAAATGGCAACCCATTCCAGTATTCTTGCCTGAGAAATCCCATGGACAGAGGAGACTGGTGAGCTACAGTCTATAGGGTCACAAAGAGTTTGACATGACTTAATGATGAAACAAAACAACAACCAGGCATGGAAGTAGCAACAAGCATAGTAAACATATTTAATAAGCAAGAATAGATTAACCTGGAAATAGACAGATTAGGCAAAAATATCTTTTAAGAATAAAGGTACTAATGAAGTCAGGTTAGGCAGGCAAGACTCAAAATATATAAGAAATATTACAGTGAGATCCATAAGCATGTGAAAAGTTAGCAAGAATAACCACAACAATCAGAATAACATAATGCCAGAATGCCTGCAAGGTGGTTGGTTTGGGGCCTGTAAGTATTGGATATTACTTGAAAAAAAGGTAGAAAATCTATTGACTAAGTCTTTGATCTTCCATGTTTTGTATATAAATAAATAGTTTCAGCATTACATGGTAGCTTATTAAAAAATGCAGATGCTTGGACCTCACCCTGGAACTGAATCACAACAGATATTTTAACAAGGTCACTAGACGACTTCTGAGAATGACCATGCTAAGGTATTTCTGACAGGCAAATTCTAATAGGTAAAACTTTCTAGATAACTGAGTGTCTAATTTGGAATATGTTGTAAGGCTTATAAAGGAGTTTTGGTCCTGCAGTCTTCCATTAGAAATCTAATTCCTAGTTCATGGGAGAAAAAAGTGAAAGAATAAAAAGCATATTTGCTAATTACATATTCTATGCCAGGTACGGTATATATGCTAGGAATACAATAGCTAACAAAATTCTTGCTTCCATGAAGACTATAGTCAACTGGGAAAAGGTCCTAATTAAGTAAACAGAGTAGAGTGTGCAAAGCTATGATGAGTGAAGAACCCAGAATATTTCTGGAGCTCATAGCAATGGCCACCTAGTGTTCTCCACTCTATCTAAATGGTGTGGTCAGGCATACATTGCAAATTCAGTTCAGTTCAGTCACTCACTTGTGTCTGACTTTTTGCAACCCCATGGACTGCAGCACATCAGGCTTCCCTGTCCATCACCAACTCCAGGAGTTTACTCAAACTCATGTCCATTGAGTTGGTGATGCCATCCAACCATCTCAAGTTCTGTCATCCCCTCTCCTCCTGCCTTCAATCATTCCCAGCATCAGGGTCTTCTTAAATGAGTCAGTTTTTTGCATCAGGTGGCCAAAGTATCAGAGTTTCAGCTTCAATATCTGTCCTTACAACCAATATTCAGGACTGGTTTCCTGTACGATGGACTGGTTGGATCCCCTTGCTATCCAAGGGACCCTCAAGAGTCTTCTCCAACACCACAGTTCAAAAGCATCAATTCTTTGGTGCTCAGCTTTCTTTATACTCCAACTCTCATATCCATACATGACTACTGGAAAAGCCATAGCTTTGACTAGATGGACCTTTGTTGGCAAAGTAATGTCTCTGCTTTTTAATATGCTGTCTAGGTTGGTCATAATTTTTCTTCCAAGGAGCAAGCATCTTTTAATTTCATGGCTGCAATCACCATCTGCAATGAATTTGGAGCCTAAAAAAATAAAGCCTGTCACTGTTTCCATTATTTCCCCATCTATTTGCCATGATGTGATGGGACTAGATGTCATGATCTTAGTTTTCTGAATGTTGAGTTTTAAGCCAGCTTTTTCATTCTCCTCTTTCACTTTTATCAAGAGGCTTTTTAGTTCCTCTTCACTTTCTGCCATAAGGGTGGTGTCATCTGCATATCTGAGGTTATTGATATTTCTCGTGGCAGTCTTGATTCCAGCTTGTGCTTCATCCAGCCCAGCATTTCTCATGATGTACTCTGCATATAAGTTAAATAAACAGGATGACAATATAGAGCCTTGATGTACTCCTTTCCTGATTTGGAACCAATCTGTTGTTTCATATCCAGTTCCAACTGTTGCTTCCTGACCTGCATGCAGATTTCTCAAGAGGCAGATCAGGTGGTCTGGTATTCCCATCAGTATTAATGGTAGTATTGCCATTAGCTCCTCTTTTTCTGTTCTGCATTTGTGGTAAATATCTCCAGATGATTAGAGTCTCTTCAAAGAACATGGGCCTCCTGCCATCAAACCCTGTTTCCACCAAGTATGAATTATGTGGAATTGGCAAAACACTTACTCATTCCACCTGAGATTCAATTCTTGTAATAATAACTATGCTGGGTTTCTGTAAAGGTTAAATAAATAAATCTTTTAAAAGAATTTAGTAGAGCAATATTCAATGCAACCACTCAAAAATGTAAACTATTGCATTTTTAGTAGTAAGATAGTATTATAGTATATAATATTAATAATAGTAAGATAGGTATCCCTTATCTCCTATCTTCTAGGGGCCATACTTGTCAAAGATGTATAATAAATCAAATAATTAATCATGCTCCATGTATATAATTCATAATCAGCTAAGAAATCAAACTCATATTAGGGTCCTTGGACATACTAGGGTCATGATATTGTGTCTCTGAGACCAGTTTATTACATATGAAATATATCTATTAACATCTTTTTTATAAACTTGCTTTAGCATTAACTAAGATATTGTATGTAATCACAGATCAATGTATATGGGAAGCACGCAAATGCTATCATCAATCATCATCATAGTCATTTCTCCTCTCTGGCAGTCTGGCTCCTTGCACTATTTCATTTAAAGAGTTTCTTGTATTGGACCTCCCAATAACCAAATCAAGTGGTCCATTTTCAGTCAATAGCAGTGATCTACTTTTTTGAAAATCACTTATAACTGGTTTCCAGAGGTCATGTATGGATGTGAGAGTTGGACTGTGAGGAAAGCTGAGCGCTGAAGAATTGATGCTTTTGAACTGTAGTGTTGGAGAAGACTCTTGAGAGTCCCTTGGACTGCAAGGAGATCCAACCAGTCCATTCTAAAGGAGATCAGCCATGGGTGTTCTTTGGAAGGAATGATGCTAAAGCTGAAACTCCAATACTTTGGCCACCTCATGTGAAGAGTTGACTCCTTGGAAAAACTCTGATGCTGGGAAGGATTGGGGGAAGGAGGAGAAGGGGACTACAGATGATGAGATGGCTGGATGGCATCACCGACTCAATGAATGTGAGTTTGAGTGAACTCTGGGAGATGGTGATGGACAGGGAGACCTGGCGTGCTGCGCGATGCATGGGGTCACAAGGAGTCAGACACGACTGAGAAACTGAACTGAACTGAACTGAATATTTATTATATATTATCCACATATCTAGACTGATCCCTATCCTAAGGATTATAAGCATTTCCAAATCCATATGAGAAAATTTCCTCCTGCACGTTCAGTAAGTACTTTACACTAAATATACCTTATTTTTCTAAAACACACTGTCCTTGGAAAATTTTTTACTTTTTCAATACCACCTTTATCTCAATGCACCCAGCTTTTCAATATAATTTAATCATTTGATCAATCCTGTTGACTATTCTTTAAAATTAGCTTCCATATATATACATTGTCCCCCAGTCTAACTAATAGAAAATAGAGGATTCTCACCAGTCAGACGATGGGAGGAAACAGCAGGATTCTCAAGACTTCCTGCAATGCATCACTGAGGTTTAAGACCACATTCTCCAAGGGAGAACTGCCTACAGATGAAGGGAAGAGGTGTACTGAAGCAATAATTGCATATCATAGCAGATAAAACTATGAATCTAAAATAAAATATACATCACTTGAAATCCTAACTCCATTCCCCACACTGCTTAAATATGTGGTATCAATAGAAAGTTACTAATCTTTCTGACTCTTATTGGAAATTGGAAATTCTAATAATGTTTATCTCACATGGGTTTTGTGCATATTAAACAAAATAATAAAGGGTTTATTGCATAATATACTTTCAACAAATGATAGCTATTATGATTACTTCCACACATTTTTATTGATTGTTTAAATAACTATAATTAGTTTTTACACTTTAACCTCTATTTTAATTCCCACCCTCACCCTGATTAGAAGAAGAGGGGCTTGGCTGCCTTGTTTCTGTGAGTTTCAAAAGTGGTGTTCTAACTTTGATTTACTTTTTGATCCAAAAAATTTCCAAGACTACCAGCTGAAACTCCCTAATGACTCTTTCAACAGATATCTATTCTCATTTCCAGGCATGTAAGGAGAATGTCACCTTCCTAAAACAGTTAAGGCACCCACAGTTCAGTTATAAAAACCTTCTGCATAATTTTCACCAGTAAATAAGACTTTGAACTGGGTGTTGGTGAAGTGGAAGCATAAATGTCAGGTTTACTTCAACAGTTAAAACCTAATGACACCTATGAAAGTAAACAGTGTGTGACAGAAGGGCAAGTTTATTTTCCTGAAGGCAGACAGTTGATAAATATAAAATGCTTTTTGCAGGTCTAATGATTTTTCAACTCACAAAAATCCACGTGCTATAAAGACTTGTCAAACACATGACTGAGTCACTTTTTTCAAAATTCCAGAACCATATAAAGCATTACCTAAGGAATCTGGGTTCTAGAATCGGCTGGTTTCATACCTTGATGTCTGTTGTGTATAGAAAACTATCCAGAAAGCTGTGGTACATATACACAATGGAGTATTACTCAGCCATTAAAAAGAATACATTTGAATCAGTTCTAATGAGGTGGATGAAACTGGAGCCTATTATTCAGAGTGAAGTAAGCCAGAAAGAAAAACACCAATACAGTATACTAACGCATATATATGGAATTTAGAAAGATGGTAACAATAACCCTGCATGTGAGACAGCAAAAGAGACACAGATGTATAGAACAGTCTTTTGGATTCTGTGGGAGAGGGAGAGGGTGGGATGATTTGGGAGAATGGCATTGAAACATGTATAATATCATAGAAGAAACGAATGGCCAGTCCAGGTTCGATGCAGGATACAGGATGCTTGGGGCTGGTGCACCAGGATGACCCAGAGGGATGATACAGGGAGGGAGGCAGGAGGGAGGGTTCAGGATGGGGAACACAAGTACACTGGTGGTGGATTCATGTTGATGTATGGCAAAACCAATACAATATTGTAAAGTAATTAGCATCCAATTAAAATAAATGAATTTAAATTAAAAAAAAAGAAAACTATCCAACTATGTTTTGAACACAGCTTTTATATACTTAGCAAAAACGTGTCTCACTTGAACTAGTTATTTTTCAGACTAGTAACAATTTTTTACATCTATTTTCTTAATTTTTATTTTATATTGGAGTATCACTGCAGACTAAAAACAATCTCAAATTAACCTATAAATTATGATAAACAGAAAATGAAAACAACAATAGCTTATTTATTCTAAAGGTACAAGTAGCTAAAAATTAATTTATTTAAGGCTATCATTATTCATAGTATAAAATATAGCTAATAAATTGGCATCTTGAAATACAGTGACAGAAAGTAATCTATTTGGAACAGCAATATTCTTATTTTTAAAATAATTTAGTAAAGCATAGCATATGGGTAAAATAAGCAAGAAGTCTACCTTTAGTGAATGTGAATGATTTCACAGAATTTAAAAACTATAATTAGGTGATTTAATATTAAAATATTTATTGTGTCTATGCTGAGTACTTTATGTAGTCTATGGAGGTAAACAATATACAATTTTGTCTTTGGGAAATTTTAGTCTATTTGCAACATCAGATACGTATATTCACAAATTAATAAAAGGAGAAGTAAATAATATTTGATAGTAATTCTATAATACCTGTGTAATGAAAAATAAATGCCTAATGAAAGATAAAATCAGCATTATTATTAACACCTTCAAGATTTCAGAGAGGGAATTTGTGTCTTTTCCTTGGCAGATAGAGCCCAAGTTGTGAATTAAATGAGATAAAAATTTTGGATAAATGGTTAAATGTCAAATTGCAGAATATGTGGGATGCATATATGACTCTGTTTTTCTCTTACTGCCTGTAGAATTCCAGTTGCTTTAGACTTTTCTAGATCCTTATTAAAATTCTGGGTTTATCTATTCTGGAGCATTCATTGGATTCAGGTGGGGTACGTATCATGGGGTCATGGAAAACAGGCCTGCCAGTAATGCAAGTTTCAATCAGCCCTCTCTGTCCTTCAGGAATAAGCAAATGTATGTGCTCCTCACGAATGGAGTCATCTTTCCACAGTCCTTCTGTTAGTCACACAGGCTTCCAACCAATCAGGGGATTTGTCTTCCCTGTCAGGCCTCAAGGCCAGTGCACCAATATGTGACTCAAACCACTGACTCTCCAGAGAGGGTCTCCATCCATGTAATCTCCCTTTTCCTCTGAATCCTCTCACAGGGGCACAGGTCCTGACCAGATCACTTCTCTTATCTTCAAACAGAATTCCACATGGATCTTTCTTACAGCTTTCATTGCACAGGAATCTTTCTGCCAGTTTCCAGTTGTTTTCAGTGAAAGTTTTTCACATGTATAATGTATTTTTGATGTGTTGGTGGAATGAGGTGTGTTCCTGTCCTCCTACTCTACCATCTTGATCTCCCTTCCCTTTTATTGCTTTTTTGAAGAGGATTTTCAGAGTCTTTTATCTTAAAATTTTATTGACCTTACAGGGAGTTTTTTTTATGTAGAATTTTATCTTACCTCTTACTTGGCTTTGGTTTGATACCAGCCCTATGGCTGAACATAACTTTCTCCCTCCCAATTTATTTTAAATAGCTTTAATCATGTTTTCTTCTCAAGAAATTTGCGAGGACTTCTCAAGTAAACAAAAACCTCTCTTTTTGCTATATACAGTGGCCCATTCTTAGTCTTCATCTTTCTTAATCTGTCACCAGCATTTGATAGTCAATCCCTCTTTATCCTCCTTAAAAACTCTTATTATTTGTCTTCCTGTCCACCAGGCTCTCCTATTTCTCCTTTAACAAACTGTCTTTTCCTTCTGCAGTTTCTGAATTGTCTTCTTCATATGACATTTTAATCATGAGCTTTGATCTATGGATCTCTTCATTTTTCTATTTACTCTTATTCTTTTGGGGATCTTAACCAGTTCTATGATTTAAATATTATAAAGGCATTTTATACTTAATTTGTTCCAAAATAAGAATCCTAAACTCCCCTTTCCCTATTTCTTATTCTTTCAGTTTCCTCATGGCAAATGTATTATTTCAGCTTTTTGGACAAAATCTTTGGAGTCTTGATGGCTTTAATAGGTAGGTGTAGAAAGAAAGAAGAGGAAATAAATAAATTATCAAGTGATTTTTTTTCATCCAGACTCTGGTGAGATCTAATGATTAATTCTTATCTTACAAGAGAATTCTTTCTTATGCTTGTGATGTTTCATCCAGTATTAATGTCCCTTATCCTGGAGGATGTCATTTAAACTACTGAGCTTCCTATTCCCACATCTCCTAATAACAATTTCCCTCCTATTTAGGCAACATGTCTCAATGTAGAGTACAACATAAATAATGTTTTCAGATAATTACAAGTGCATTTCAATCTGCTTAACTGAGATAATAACCACGTCATTTTGATTGATGAGCTGAGATATTCATAGAGCTTTAGTCACACATTCATTACAATTCCTTTACTTTATTCCAACAAAGGGTTAGTCTTATTTTCTGTTTGAAATTTGTTCATAGTGCCATTTCAATCCCAAATTCTTTGAAATTATCATTTTTTCTCACGTACATAACTCTGACATTATTCAAGAAGCTCACTAACTTGTTTTATTTCTTTATAATATAAAATTAAAACATTGCAAGAAATATGATGGGACATGATACATTTCTTTTTAATTTATTTTTAAAATTAATATAAATCAGTTCCTTTTGGTAAAAATATATCATTCTTTCAGTATCTCTATTGATAATAACAAAATCCAACTTACTCTTTTTGACTAGTTCTACAATATAGCATAGACAGGAAAAGAGCAGTAAACTGACTGCAAAGCCAGAGCAATCAAAATAGTGTTTTCACTGGGTAAGCTAAAGTTTTCATTTAATCTGCAGAAATATCTCACACACATATCTGCTATTTCTATTCATTTTAATCACCCATTTTGAAGGCAAGTAGCCATGGAGTCTGCTGCAGTAAAATTGCTAAGTTATATATGTAAGTATGTATATAAATTAAGCACTGGTATATAATAAATCTTATTTGAATAAGACCCTTCAGCTTAAGTTCTATGGATGCATAATAATAAAATTGAGCAACACCAAAAAAAGAACGTATTTTCTTTTCTCAGTTCCTCACACAAGTGGGGGCCAAGTCAAAAGAATAGCCATGATATTTTTATACATGCTGAACTCTAATTTTCACAACAGGAAATTTGAGCATGAGTTATAATTGTACAGAGGATAAACTCAGAAAGATGGAAGACCCAACTACTCATGGTTATAAAGCAGGCATAAAGGACAGGATATACTAATTATCTTTTAAATAATATCAAGTATATATAAATATATACTATACTATATAATATACTATACATAATATAATATTATATTATAAATTTTATAATTTCTATTTAAGCACATGATGTATCATAACACTGAACAAAGAAAATATATTTCTAATTATCCAATGTTTGTACACAAAACTAATTTGTCAAAATGGACAAATCAATCATAAGTTTAATAAAATTAATGTTCTATTGATCTTGTTATGTAGGTTGGTGATCATGATTAGGGATCATATTAATAAATTTCAATAATAATGCTTTCACATTAAACTTAATTATGCATGACGTTTTATATTAAGAAAGTTCCAAACAGTTGATACATATATATTTTGGCTCTTCACTGACCCCTATATTTTATTATTTAAACATAATTTAAATTTGTTCATTTACTTTTCAGTGCCTCCCATATTTCAGGAACTCTTCTAGATGGTATAATGTGAGTGATTTTTCTACCAGCACAAAGGGAAGAGGAATCAGATCCACTTCTGTGTATTTATGGTTAAGTAGCATTTCTAAAGATAGAGAATTGTATTCTGACTAACAGGAACAGCATTAAAATGGACACAGAGGAATCTAAGGTTGCTCAGGAGATTTGATATATACTGGTTTGGCTAGTGCTAGAAATATGATGAGATATAGTGACATATGAGAAAATTCATATATGAGATAAGTCAATCCTTTTTAAAGATGGAAGGGGTACTTATTTTTTTCTATTATTTTCCCATAGGAACTTAATGTCAAATCTTTCACAAAAAATGAAAATAAAACATTTCACATTTTTTTAGAGGTGAGACAAAAATAATTTTCTCATGTTATTAAGACAAAAATATCCATGGCTGCCCAGTTAGTTTCTGTGATTCTCTCAAGATCATATATTGACATAGCTGGCTTAGAAATAGAGCCAAAAAAAAAATTCCTTAATTGGATTGTTGCTCTTTTCTTTAAAAAGATGTAGTTGGGCTGTGCAGAATAAAGGAGAATCCAGGTAGAAAATTACTGAATAGTTAACGGTGAAGATAGCAGCTATTTCCTCCTTTCTTGGGTTGATGTTGTCAGCTGAAGGATTATGAAGTGACTTCTCATGAAGAAAGCATACTCTGAGGTACATTTCATTTTTTTGCAGCCTGAAATAAAATATTGATAACAACAGCAAAGTAGTCAGGTGTGTACCACATAATCCCATGTCCACAGAAAGCTGACTTGCCTGGACACCTGTCCCAGCAAGGTCAAACATACTCTTTCCCTAGCACTTGGGGATTAAAGTATTAGAAGACTGAGAAAAAAGTTCATATAAAGTTAGGGCAATAAGTGGTATCATGGCCAGGCAAAACCATGTGTAAAATGAAATTACAGGCACTGAGGGTTAGGAAACAAGCACAAGTGGGATTGAGAAATTGTTCAGTTAAGGGGAGAATTGATTAGATCTACAGAAAGAACCAGTGACCAAGAGGGATGGAGATGAAGTCTATGGTAGCATCCCATTCCTCAGATGGATTTCACCCGAGGTCCAGCAATATGAAATTTCTCCCTAAGGCGGATGATGATATTTATGAGGACCATCATATTGTATTTGAGTAGCACTGATCTGGGATATTTGCAGCAAAAGACACTTTAATTAGAATCATCACAGTATTATCAAATTGCTTTCATATCTCTGACACTACTTCTTATAACTCTACTTTATACTAATTCATATTTTGAACAATCACTGTTTTTTCCTCCTGTGTTTTGCTTTTTCCTCCTTCTTCTAAACAAACTTCCCTAACTATTTAACATATTTAGAGAAAAAAAAAACTATCCATTTTGCTCTGTTTGGCCTCACAGACATTACCGTAAGGTAATGGTAAATGCACAAATCTGTCATAGCATTATGATCCGAGGGAAAGATCCTGGATTACTCCTCTGGAATTAAGCCCTGCATCAACAATTACTCTTTTCCTAAGTGTTTGAAATAAGCATCATTCAGCTGAATGTTTGGCTAAATTCTGAATGACTCGGCAGTTATTCTGCATGGTTTTCCTTTACCTCTTCATAATTTCATTGTTGGAAATAGTGAGAAAGGTAAAACAAGTAGAGGCAACATTCTGTGGCAACAGATACAGATATCACTTGTTTACCAGGCAGTGCTTTTTGTCAAGGTAATAAACTATTTAAACCTTTATAACAAATTAATATAGAGTATATGTATTTTAACTTCAAACCCCTGCTCCTATCCCCTCTCCTCTCTTTTTTTCTCTCTCTGTACACACGAACACACACACACACAAAACAGTGAGTGAAAGGGAAAGCACTTAGAAAATACATACCACAACCATCCAAAAATTACTCTAATTAAGAAGGCTTATAGGTTCTTAATAGTTCCCTGGAGTCTTACTATAGAACCACATACCTGAGAAGATTAAATAAAATTTTAACTCAGTCCTTAAACTCCCACATAATTCACTAATTCTGCTCACCTTTCTTTTAGGAAATAATATGAATTAATACTCACTACTTAGTCCTATACTTAAACAAGGCAGGAATTGTTGTTAGGCCTCATAATCCACATCAAACTATAGGTAGCTTCAAACTCACTGCTATCATGGACTAAATGTCTATGGCCCCTCCACGTTTATATATTGAAGCCCTACCATTCCTGCCCCATGTGGTGGTATTTAGAGATAGTACCTAGAGAAGTAATTTATTAGGTGAGCTCATGTGATGGGGCCCTTTATGATGGGGTTAGTACTCTTATAAGAAAAGACACCAGAAAGCTTGCATGAACTCTCTCTCTCTGTCACGTGAAGACATAATGAAAAAGGTGGCCAACCGCAAGGTAGGAAGAAAGCCCTCACCAGGAATCAAACTGGAAAGCACTTTTGGTCTTGGACTTTCCAGCCTCCACACCTGTGTGTGAGAAATAAGTTGTTGTTGTATAAACCACACAGTCTATCATATTCTATTATGGTAGCCTGAGCAGATTCGCCAAGTATTTTCACCCATGCTGTTCCTCGTAACTCTCTATGAATGATATGAATTACTAACCCTGAATACCCTGAATGTTTTCTTAGAATTGACCTCATATGTTTTAGCTATGAGTCTTTCAGCTTACCCTGGGGGCTCAGACGGTAAAGAGTCTGCCTGCAATGTGGGAGACCTGGGTTCATTCCCTGGGTTGGGAAGATCTCTGGAGAAGGAAATGGCAAACCCACTCCAGTACTCTTAGCTGGAGAATTCCGTGGACAGAGACTGGCAGACTGCAGTCCATGGGGTCACAGAGTTGTACAAACTGAGTGACTAATTTTCATTTTCAGATTTAATCTAAATACTAAATTTCTTTCTTTGAACTTGTGGCATAGGTGGGTCTTTTCATATTCATATAAATTCTGACTCTAAACCTTCCAGACTAATTATTCCATTGTTTCCCTCAATGTCACTACTTCTAGAGTTGCATTGTCAGATTTTAGGATCCAGTTCAAGTACTGCACCTTTAAGGAAATGTTTCAAAACTCTTCATACACAGTGGTATATCAGCGGCCAAATGTGCTATGTAGTATTGCTGTCAAAGTCATGGGTGATCTCACCTTGGAGTCCTTTCAGTCTCACCTTCTTAGGGGTGAGGTGCTTTACTTTTGGGGAAGCATCTCTTTTGTAGCATCAGAGTTGCCAAAGATGGCCCAGGTTTAGTGCTTCTTCAGTTCAGATTAGGTGTTTCTTTTTCTCATATTCTCTTTTTTTCCATCCCATTTCCCTCCACATACAGTCTTTGAACACATGCATCCAAATCTTCCTGTCTTATTTAGACAAGATGCTTTTGAACTTAATTATCAAGAATTTGTGGCTTTTATTTTATTTTCTGGTTTTATTATTGTTGTTATTTAGTCTCTAGATAGTGTTCAACTGTTTTGTAACCCCTGGACTATAGGATGCCAGGTTCCTCTGTCCATGGGATTTCCCAGGCAAGAACACTGGAGTGGATTGCCATTTATCTTCTCCGGGGTATCTTCCTGATCCAGGGATCAAACCCATGGCTCCCGCACTGGCAGGAAGATTCTTTACCACTGAGCAACCAAGGAAGCCCATCTTTCTGATTTACCCTTTGTTTATTCATAGATAACCATAAGGTCTGAGAAGAGTTGAAAGGAAGTCACTTAGAATGCTGGTTTAAGAATTCAATGAGCCCCAAATACCAATTAATACTTGAAATATGATTTCATCCCACTGTTTTTTTTATAGTCTTTATCATTGATTTGACACTTTATTATATGTTGTGCTTTGTTAGCTGACATTTTTTCATTTACTTTGCATCATTTTTCTCAGTGCAAGTCAGAAATTTGAAAGAGGTAACTGTGCCCCACATGATGTTGGTTCTCTTACAGTCCTGGTATAATGCCTCATATGTTTGGCAGTTATTCCATAAATTATTTTTGAATTGAGTTTATCAAGGTATCAGTTGTACTGCTATTTCAACCTAGAGGGGTTGGATGGGGATGGAGCTGGGAGGGAGGTTCAAAAGAGAGGGGATATATGTATACTTATGACTGATTCATGTTGAGGTTTGACAGAAAACAACAAAATTCTGTAAAGAAATTATCCTTCAATTTAAAAATAAATAAAAACATTTAAAAATAAATAAACAAAATGTTTAAAAAATTAATTAATTTGAGCTACTACTATACCTACTTCAGCAGGTTTACTTCAATTCACTCTCAGCATTATTTGGAAACTCAGGAGTTACCTCGTTGCCCACCACCACCACATATTTCATTTCTACAATCGGTTCAGTTCAGTTCAGTCACTTAGTCGTGTCCGACTCTTTGCGATCCCGTGAATCGCAGCACGCCAGGCCTCCCTGTCCATCACCATCTCCCAGAGTTCACTCAGACTCACGTCCATTGAGTCAGTGATGCCATCCAGCCATCTCATCCTCTGTCGTCCCCTTCTCCGATTGCCCCCAATCCCTCCCAGCATCAGAGTCTTTTCCAATGAGTCAACTCTTCACATGAGGTGGCCAAAGTACTGGAGTTTCAGCTTTAGCATCAGTCCTTCCAAAGAAATCCCAGGGCTGATCTCCTTCAGAATGGACTGGTTGGATCTCCTTGCAATCCAAGGGACTCTCAAGAGTCTTCTCCAACACCACAGTTCAAAAGCTTCAATTCTTTGGCACTCAGGTTTCTTCACAGTCCAACTCTCACATCCATACATGACCACTGGAAAAACCATAGCCTTGACTAGACAGACTTGTGTTGGCAAAGTAATGTCTGTGCTTTTGAATATGCTATCTAGGTTGGTCATAACTAAACCCAAATATGTGAAGTAGATGTCTAAGGGCTGCAGTTTAGTAGTCAGACAAGTGGGTTTAGAGCTCAGCATTTTTCTGCAAAACCTTTAACTAAGATTTTTATAAGAAATTATATACAAAGCCATTTTCCTTGGGGGATATTTAATCTAAAATTATAGAAGACCCATTGGAGTTGAGTTTCTTTGCCTCTTTTCATAAAAGTGGCAGAATATGATTGAACAACGACAAAAAAAAATTAAAAACAGAAACACTTTCAGTGGCCATTCTTCTCTGCTATTTTGCTACTCAAGAAGAAAGGAATGCTTTATAAAAGGAATTACACTTTGTAAGGTATTTATATTGCCATTATTCTTGGAAGAAAGAAATAAGGGCTTTTTTTTTTTTTTTGGCAAGCAATGATTTGAAAAAATTAACTTTGGATTTCAGAGGTTATAATTTAATTATTATTACTAAATTATTAATAAAACCCTACGTTCTGATTTTCACCTCCATTAATGAACAAATATATCAGTTTTGCACTATCAAGCATGTATTTGCAAAGTACATTGCCAGCTTGAGGCCCTGATTTAAATAATTGCTTTACGTTTTACTGACTCCAAAAATTAATCTTATGGAATGAGCTTACTAATTTGAAGCTCAAAAAATACTATCTCAGCATCTTGAATCCAACTTTAAAAAATAGTTATGTAATGCAAAACTAAAAAATGTTATTAGGAATGATATTACAGTCCTGAAATTTTGCTTTTGTCATAAAAATAAGCATATTATTTTTATAACCCTAAAACGTTAGCTTCTATTTACTAAACACATACACACATTCACACATACTCATTTATTTTAAAAGTTAAAAAAATAAGATTTTAAGTGTATTAGCTTATTAAAATGCTGTTCATTTCCAAAACAATGACCACCGAAGAGTTTGATTTAATTTAAATTGACTCTGTATAAAGTATTGGCTGGAGTATAATTTAGGTTTATTTTCAATACATGCAGCAGTTATACTATAAACTGTATTAAAGTTAGCTTCTGCTTGTTTGTATGTTAATTCTAAGATTGTGACTAGATATAAAGTCTTTTAAGAGCTGAGACAAAGTTTAATATCTTTCTAAAAGTTCCAGGATTTATCATCAAAAAAGTGGCCTACTATGAGAAACAAGTCATTTGATTCCTTATTGCAAATATTTTAGACTGAAACTAACAAAGTCTGCTGTCCTCGAACGAACTTGAAGTCTTCAGTTAGTAGATTCTGAAGGCCAATTTCTAGACCTCTCTCCATTACTAGCTACCAGGTCATGGAACATCTGTGGTTATGGGATTTTCAGAGTAGTTGATCTAGTGGCTGTCATTTCTAATTATATTATTAGAACAATAGAAATAGATCTTGATTTGTATCCTATATCTATTATTACTTGCATAAATCCCTAGAAAAATTACTTAAATGTTAAAATTCAATTTCTTCCTTCATTAAATGTGGATGATAAAAATAGCTTATCTATGAGAGTGTTTTGGGTGCGTATCCCAAACCTGGCACTTAGCAGTTTCTGTATTAATGAACAAGTTTCTTAATTTCTGTGTGCTCTAGTTTCTTCATCTGTAAAAGGGGATAATAAAAATACTTAGCTCTTAGGGTTTATATGATAATTAAATGAATCAATGTGCATAAAGTATTGTAAACTCTATGTGGCCTGTATTAAATATGCATAAATGCAATCAATAACTAACTCTTTGAGAGAATAAAGCAGATGGTAGATGTGCAACATCTAGCCAAGTGCTTGGTTTATAATGCTGCTGCTCCTGCTAAGACACTTCAGTCTTGTCCAACTCTGTGCAACCCCACAGATGGCAGCCCACCAGGCTCCTCCATTCCTGGGATTCTCCAGGCAAGAATGCTGGAGTAGGTTGTCATTTTCTTCTCCATGGTTTATAATAAATGCACAATAAATATTTACCATTATTATTAGCTTTTCTGTACTGATTATGTTAGGTATTCTTGATAATATTAATAACAAGTAAAATACTCCATTTTCTCAGAAATTTATCTTTAATAAATAAAATTATACAAATAATTTAATCAAAGTTGCACATTAAGAGTATATTATTATCTAATTAGGCTTCCTTGGTGGCTCAGATGGGAAAGAATCTGCCTGAAATTTAGGAGAATAGGATTCAGTTCCTGGTTTGGGAAGATACCCTGGTGAAAAGCATGGCAACCCACTCCAGTATCCTTGCTTGGAGAATCTCATGGGCAAAGGAGCTTAGTGGGCTCGTCCATAGGGCTGCAAAGCACTGGACACTACTAACACTTTTACTTTTCATTATCTGAAAAGGGCTTCCCAATTAGTTCAGTGGTAAAGAATTCACCTTACAAGCAGGAGTCATGGATTCAATCCCTGGGTCAGAAAGATCCCCGAAGAAGGATATGACAACATACTCTGGTATCCTTGCCTAGGAAATCCCATGGACAGAGGAGCTTGGTAGGCTACATGGCAGAGTCCATGGTTTTGCAAAGTGTCCAACATGACTTAGCAACAAAATAGCTCAATAAGGCTGACAATCCACATAAAATCTTAGCAAAATTAAATATGTTTTCTTATGCTCAACAATAATACAATAAAATTAAATTCTATAATTATTTTTTATAACTTGTTAATTACCATCTCTTCATTTCCTGGTATTTTATTTAGGAGAATGTACTATGTTTTCTATCTTTCTTCAGTAGAATTATAATAGCACCTTCTAAAATTGATTTTTGTTTTGAAAGAAAATCTTCAGAATTATATTTTATGGAAAAAATTCTTCATATCTTTGTTATTACAACTTTTATATCCTACTTGTCTTTTTAACTGTCTTTATTACCTAAAATGAAGTATTAAAATTAGAATCTTAATCACACCTATTACTATACCTGATTGTTTAGATGTGAAAACTTTGATGATAGCTTAACATGATAAGCTTTCCTTGTGGCTCAGACGGTAAAGCTTCTGCCTACTATGCAGGAGACCCGGGTTCAATCCCTGGGTCAGGAAGTTCCCCTGGAGAAGGAAGTTGCAACCCACTCCAGTATTCTTGCCTGGAAAATCCCATGGACGGAGAAGCCCAGTAGGCTACAGTCCATGGGGTCACAAAGAGTCAGACACAACTGAGCGACTTCACTTAACATGATAGCAAATGTATTTAAATAAAAAGTATCCTCAGTACGAAACTTGATATTAAGTAAAAAAAAAAACAAAAACAGTGCCTTTTCAGCCAATTCAAAAGACAATCCTTTATAATTAAAAGTCTTTCATCTTCTAATTTTAAATTCATATTTATCTTTCCTCACTTCAGGAAAAAGCTTCTTAAAATTGTGGCCTTTACAAGGAAGGTGTAATGTGACATAATCTACAGAGTCAAGTGGATCATAGCTGAAGCTGGTGCAGCAGCATTAAAAAAATATCATATATTGATAGCCTCAATCAGTTAGCCTCAAGGAATGATCCACTGACTGACAGTCTATGCGCTGTCTACTGCTGGTCCACAATAAGATAAGAAATTTTCTCAAAACTGCAAATCAACCACATCATTAACCACTATTAAGTATATGAGGTGAAGATAAAAAGACCATTAAGTCTATAAAAATATTTATTTGCCTGCTTCTCTGAGAATTTCTTATAATTCTTAAGAATAAAGTAACATGAGAAAGATTCAGATATCAAATCTGAATTTCATAACTGAATGAATCCTTAAAAACATGCACAATCCTCCCTCCACATTGATCTCTTTTTACAGATATTGAGACTGAGGTCAAAAGATGGTACATGACTTATTTGTCACACCACTAGTTTTAATTATAGAGCCAAAGTCAATATCAATACCTGTCTAATAGTTTTTGACTATGCACCCAGTATTTTGTATTGAATTGTTGAACAATAATAAAATATATTTTCAAAGGAATTGAACAAATTTTCATATCCCAATGGTGGTTGTTTAGTTGCTAAGTTGTGTCTGACTCTTGTGACCCCATGGATTGTTACCCACCAGTTTCCTCCTGTCCATGGGATTTCTCAGGCAAAAATACTGTAGTGGGTTGCCATTTCCTTCTCCGGAGGATCTTCCTGACCCAGGGGCTTCTGGATTTCAGGCAGATTCTTTACTGACTAAGCCACCAGGGAAGCCCTTTACATCCCAGACTTTCTTTTTCCAAGAAGAGAAACATTAGTTAGAGCTATACAACATCATTTGATAGATTTTCATAGGTTCACAGATTTTGATAGCATATGGTTTTATGAATATTATTGTTAATAGTGGCAGTATAAGTGTGCTTAGCTAGTTACTCTGTATTTTGAAGCTAAAGCCATTGAAAATGTTTACCAGAATTGGTAATGGCAATTATCTAATATTTAAAGTAAAAGTCAGGGGATACAACATTTTAGTTCTGTAATGAAAATAATTGGAAGAAAATGTTGAAATCCTCTATGGTGATTTTATTAAGAAGCATGATGAATTCTCTCTGCAATATAATTGCCTTTAGTCTGGGGAATTTCTAAATGGAGAAGTCATGTACGCAAACTTGGAAGGGAAGAATAAAACAGGTCCTAATATACCCTCACACAGTTGGAAGTGTTCCTGCATGTTGCAATAAATCCACAGTGATTCAAATAATTTTACTCAGCTTGAAAGGAGAGATGCTGAATGAGACATAACTAGAATGTAGCTCACCTGAACCATGCTTGCATTAAAAACAGACCCGTATTGAGTGTCCCACTGTGTTTGGAAAGCAGCAAAGGGAAATTATTATGTGTGAGTGTTCTCAATCATCCTTTTTCCCTGTTAGTTGTAGGTAATTTATTCATTGTCTGCTGAACTTCCCTTTCTTCTTTACCATATGCAAATAATTCTAACTTGGAGAGTAGGAGATGTTATCAACAAAAAAGATGAAAAAGAAAATTAGTTCCCCTCCTCTTACACTTCATCTTTATTTTCTCTTTCTCCTTTGTGTCCTTCCATTTTCTTCCTTCCCTGAACAATATCATTTAAACCCTGGGTAGGGCCAAAAAAGACAGATAATTCTCAGGGATCAGAGAGGAAAGTCAGAGCCTGAAAATGTAAAGATGGTGCTCACACAGAGACAGAGACTAGAGTGAAGCTTTAAAGTTCAGGGAGGGAGAAGCAGGCATCATGTAGGAAGGCTGTCTGGCTCAGAGGTGAGTACAGGCTAGAAGAGAGTTTCAAAGCACATGCAG
Organism: Bos indicus; assembly: GCF_029378745.1. Lineage (NCBI taxonomy): Eukaryota > Metazoa > Chordata > Mammalia > Artiodactyla > Bovidae > Bos > Bos indicus. The sequence goes on from NC_091785.1 coordinate 2,446,017, forward strand.
GATGAAGGCATATCCATGCTGTTGAAATAAGAGCAATGGTGGCTCAATAATGGTATAGAGGAGATCTCCATGAAAAACGATGTGGCAGCAGTCATGGAGATTGGCTCCATACTGGACATTTGATGAAATAGGTAAATATGATAAAGGATAGTGGAAGCCTGATTTCTTACTGTCTAAGAAGGGATGTATTAATACACATACAGAGAGAAAGAAAATTATAATGAATCGTTTTATTTTTATGCTGAAATTGGAAATGTTAGGATGAATGCATGATTTCCATTAGATTAGATGGGTACATAGATACATATATATTTAGAGTTAAATGTTAATATACTATATATATATATACACACACACACACACACACACACACACACACACACACACACACACATATGTATTTCATAGTTCCATCTCCTTAGAAGGGCTCAGAACACTGACACCTCAATGAAGTGAAGTGAAAATCGCTCAGTCATGTCCAACTTTTTGCGACCCCATGGACTACTATGCAGTCCATGGAATTCTCCAGGCCAGAATACTGGAGCAGGTAGCCTTTCCCTCCTGAAGGGGATTTTCCCAACCCAGGAATTGAACCCAGGTCTCCCATATTGAGGAAAGATTCTTTACCAGATGAGCCACAAGGGACATCTCAATATCTCAAAATAAATGAACAGTCCTATCTTGGCTTCCAAATACTATTCTCCACTCAAAGGAATAAGGACTTTATGGTTCTTTGGGGGAAATGGTTGAGTCCAGGGTTGAGGCAGATAAAGTACAAGACAAGCTTAGAATATGTTTTTGAAGCAGAAAATACATCCTCAAAGAATGGTAAGGACATGGAAACAGGGTCTTCCTTGAATGAACATTCACTGTCACTGTCCAAATGCAAAAATATGTTAAGTGAAATTGAATAAAGTGTGACACTATAAGCACTAATTGAAATAAATAATAGCAAGTTTGATTAGTTATATTTCCACAACTCCAAACACGTCCTTACAAAATACTTATCTACAGTGAAGCAAAGTAGAATAAAATACTGCAGAAAATACATCTTCAACGAACGGTAAGAACATGGACACAGGATCTTACTTGAATGAACTTTCATTGGCACTATCCAAATGCAAAAACGTTAAGTGAAATTGAATAAAGTGTGACACTATAAGCAATAATTGAAATAAATAATAGCAAGTGTGATGAGTTATTTCCACAACCCCAAGCACTTCCTTACAAAATACTTATCTACAGTGAAGCAAAGTTGAATAAAATACTATCTTATCTCAATTATAAAAGTGAATTAAAATTGGGTGCTTATGGGATTCAAGGTGAAAAATAGAGAATCTTTGCAATAACATTTTTACTAAAGATGTATAACCTGAATGTGATCACTAGAAAACCTTACTTTGCCAACAAAGGTCCGTCTAGTCAAGGCTATGGTTTTTCCAGTAGTCATGTATGGATGTGAGAGTTGGACTGTGAAGAAAGCTGAGCGCCAAAGAATTGATGGTTTTGAAATGTGATGTTCGAGAAGACTCCTGAGAATCCCTTGGACTGCAAGGAGATCCAACCAGTCCATTCTGAAGGAGATCAGCCCTGGGATTTCTTTGGAAGGAATGACGCTAAAGCTGAAACTCCAGCACTTTGGCCACCTCATGTGAAAAGTTGACTCATTGGAAAATACTCTGATGCTGGGAGGCATTGGGGGCAGGGTGAGAAGGGGACGACAGAGGATGAGATGGCTGGATGGCATCATTGACTCGATGGACATGAGTTTGAGTGAACTCCGGAAGTTGGTGATGGACAGGAGGCCTGGCATGCTGCAATTCATGGGGTCACAAAGAGTAGGACACGACTGATTGATTGAACTGAACTGAACTGAACAATAAGAGAACAGAAAGAGAAATTAAAGAAACAATTCCATTCACCATTGCAACGAAAAGAATAAAATACTTAGAATAAATCTACCTAAAGAAACAAAAGACCTATATATAGAAAACTATAAAACACTGATGAAAGCTATCAAAGATGACACATATAGATGGAGAAATATACCATGTTCATGGATCGGAAGAATCAATAGAGTGAAAATGAGTATACTACCCAAAGCAATCTATTCAATGCAATCCTTATCAAGCTACCAATAGTATTTTTCAGAGAACTAGAACAAATAATTTCACAGTTTGAATGGAAATTTTAAAAACCTCGAATAGCCAAAGCAATCTTGAGAAAGAAGAATGGAACTGGAGGAATCAACCAACCTGACTTCAGACTATACTACAAAGCTACAGTCATCAAGACAGTATGGTACTGGCACAAAGACAGAAATATAGATCAGTGGAACAAAATAGAAAGCCCAGAGATAAACCCACGCACCTATGGACACTTTATCTTTGACAAAGGTGGCAAGAATATACAATGGAGAAAACACAATCTCTTCAACAATTGGTGTGAAAACTGGTCAACTGCTTGTAAAAGAATGAAACTAGAACACTTTCTAACACCACACACAAAAAATAAACTCAAAATGGATTAAAGATCTAAATGTAAGACCAGAAACTATAAAACTCCCAGAGGTAAACATAGGCAAAACACTCTCTGACACAAATCACAGCAGGATCCTCTATGACCCACCTCCCAGAATATTGGAAATAAAAGCAAAAATAAACAAATGCGACCTAATTAAACTTAAAAGCTTTTGCACAATGAAGGAAACTATAAGCAAGGTGAAAAGCCAGCCTTCAGAATGGGAGAAAATAATAGCAAACGAAGCAATGGACAAAGAATGAATCTCAAAAATATAAAAGCAACTCCTGCAGCTCAATTCCAGAAAAATAAACGACCCAGTCAAAAAATGGGCCAAAGAACTAAACAGGCATTTCTCCAAAGAAGACATACAGATGGCTAACAAACACATGAAAAGATGCTCAACATCACTCATTATCAGAGAAATGCAAATCAAAACCTCAGTGAGGTACCATCTCATGCCAGTCAGAGTGGCTGCTGTCCAAAAGTTTATAAGCAATAAATGCTGGAGAGGATGTGGAGAAAGGGGAACCCTCTTACACTATTGGTGGGAATGCAAACTAGTACAACCACTATGGAGAATAGTGTGGAGATTCCTTAAAAAACTGGAAATAGAACTGCCATATGACCCAGCAATCCTACTGCTGGGCATACACACTGAGAAAACCATAATTGAAAGAGACACATGTACCCCAATGTTTATTGCAGCACTGTTTATAATAGCCAGGGCATGGAAGCAACCTAGATGTCCATCAGGAGCCGAATGGATAAGAAAGCTGGGGTACATATACACAACAGGATATTACTCGGCTATTAAAAATAATGCATTTGAATCAGTTCTAATGAGGTGGATGAAACTGGAGTCTATTATACAGAGCAAAGTAAGTCAGAAAGAAAAACAATAATACTGTATATTAACACATATATATGGAATTTAGAAGATGGCAACAATGACCTTATATGCAGGACAGCAAAAGATACACAGATGTAAAGAACAGTATGTTGAACTCCGTGGGAGAAGGCAAGAGTGGGATGATTTTAGAGAATAGCATTGAAACATATATATTATCATATGTGAAATAGATCGTCAGTCCAAGTTCGATGCATGAGACAGGGTGCTCAAGGCTGGTGCACTGGGATGACCATGAAGGATGGGATGGGTAGGGATGTGGGAGGGAGGTTCAGGATGGGGAACACATGTACACCCATGGCTGATTCATGTTAATGTATGGCAAAAACCACCACAGTGTTGTAAAGTAACTAGCCTCCAATTAAAAAAAATAAAAAATAAATAAATAAAGTTAACCTTTATTTTTGAATGAATTGATTAAAATCATAATCAATTTTTCACTTGAGGCAGTGAAAGAGGAATCTTTGAAAGGATACTGCATAGAAAATAGACTTAGGCTCTAAAGTACTGATGGAATAAATGAATCATATGTATTATAATTGTCTTTCCAAATATTAGGGATATAAAAGTCTCGATAAATTTTAAGCTCTAAAAAGTACCTGTGAGATCATAACTCCTATAATGAATGTTTTGGAAGCAAATGATCAGAGATTTAATTTATGTGCAAGGCAATGATACTAATACTTTATGGATTTAATAGGATTGAATAAGTTTTCTTTTTTCCTCACCAATTTGACTTGCATTATCACATGTAATAATCCCTGAGACTTTGTGTATTCAGGATGAATTTACTGATATTCATTATCATCTTGGTTACCTTGAAGTCACAAAAATGTTAGAGTTCATATCACAATCCTAAATCTGTCTTTGAGATGTGTTTTTTTTTTTTTCCTATTATCATGGCATATTAACCTTTGATTAATAATTAATAAAAGTGTCCCTAAACAATAGAGTCACAAGCAGGGGAATTATGAAACTAATTTATCTTTTACCTGAATCAAACAACATGGCGATTTCATTAGATTTTCTTAAATAAACAAGCACTATTTCTTTAATTTTTCTTCAACCTCATTAGGAGTTCCATTTCAGATTATTTTACCCATTTCTTCCTACAAATTTTGGAAAAATATTGAATCAATTCTGGGTTTATATCCTTTTTTCACTTCTCTCCTTGATCTAAACTCATCCTCTAAGTAATATCATTCAGTTTCTTGTCCTTAAATGTCATATGTAGAATCACTCCCAAATTAATATCTCCAGACCTGACATGTCTACCAAACTCTAGCTTGACAAATACCATGAATTAGTTAGACTCTCCCCTTCAATATCCAAATGTACTCTCTAACTGAACATATTAAAACAGAATTCTTGATTCCCATTCTCAAACCTGGTCATATTAGTATTCACACCATCGAAAAAACAGTAACTCTAATCTAGTAGTTCAAATCAAAAAAACCTTGGAAACCCCCTTAACTTCTCCCTTTCTCACATTTCATAGCCAATTCATTGACGAATTCTTTCTGTTCTACTTCCAAAACACACCTAGGATTTGACATCTTCTTGAAGAAGGTGAAAGAGGAGAGTGAAAAAGCGGCTTAAAACTCAACATTCAAAATACTAAGATTATGGCATTTGGTTCCATCACTTCGTAACAAATAGATGGAGAAAAAAATGGAAACAATGATAGATTTTATTTTCTCGGGCTCCAAAATCACTATGGATAGTGACTGCAGCCATGAAATTAAGACATTTGCCCCTTTGAAGAAAAGCTATGACAAACCTAGACAGCCTATTCAAAATCAGAGACATCACTTTGTTGACAAATGCCCATCTAGTCAAAGCTATGTTTTTTGTTTTTTGTTTGTTTGTTTTTTTTCCAGTAGTCATGTATGGATGTGATAGTTGGACCATAAAGAAGTCTGAGCACCTAATAATTGATACTTTCTAACTGTGGTGCTAGAGAAGACTCTTGAGAGTTCCTTGGAGAGCATGAAGATCAAATATATCAATCCTAATGGAAATCAACCCTGAATATTTTGAGGATTGATGCTGAAGCTGAAGCTCCAATACTCTGGCCACCTGATGTCAAGAGCTGACTCATTTAAAAGACCCTGATCCTGTGAAAGATCGAGGGCAGGAGGAGAAGAGGGAAACAGAGGATGAGCTGGTTGGTATGGCATAATTGACTCAGTGGACATCAGTTTGAACAAACTCAGAGACAGTTTGGAAGTAAGGGATTCCTGGTGTATTGCTATCCATGGGTTCGCAAGAAGAAACGACTTAGTGATTGAACAACAACACTGTTATCTAACCTCAAACTCATTATCTTATGGAGGGTAAGAAGAGTTAAGTTATAGTGACAATTAAGCTTTCTCTACCTCTACTGGGCTTTACTGAAGACAGGAGTGATGGTAAAATGAGGAAGATTGAAGATCTCATTAGCAAATTTCAAGGCCTTTTGGTGTCCGTGGTTAGGTTTTGACTGTTTACTAAGAAGTATCTCCTAACTGACAAGATATTAGCAGAAAAAGTGGTAAGAAGTATAATCTCCTTCCTGGAACATTTAAAGAAGAATCATTCTAGTCTTGTAATTACAGATTATTTAGTCAGATTCCAGTATGAAGCTTGAGAAAATAAGGCATCTAATCCATTTGCTTCTTCTGTTCAGAGTCTTTGAAGTTAACTGAGTAAATCTCTTCACATGATGTTCCTATTAGAAATAATCTCCTGTAGGCTCCACTGCAGTAATCTTCAAAGCGTTTGTGCCCCAGGTCTAAGTTGTCTTTAATTATACAGTAGCTTGCAGGTTACAGAATTGTTTCACATTCCTTTTCATATCTTAATTTACTTATTTGTTCTTTCAATCAGATTCATGTATTGATTTCTTGGGATCTCTGGGAAACTTTGCTTATTCATTGAGATAAATTACAAATAAGGCCCATACAGGCTCTCCCTTCACTGAGCTCAGAGTTTCACTTAATTAACCTTTACTTTCCCTACAGTATACAACTTCTAAGTCAACTAATTTTTAAAATGTGCATTGTATTTTCTTCCTTGTCTGATTTTCCTGTTGACATTTTCTCTGTTTAGAATGCTTGTCTCTATGAAAGCAGCAAGATGAGCAAAGGGATTTCCTATGTTGTTCAACATACAATTCTTTCTCTATTAATCTCAAGGAAGATCTCAGAGGTCCGGAGGAGCAGATGTATCTACAAATGTTCAATAACCAACACTGTCTTATTGAATCTTCTCAAGTAAAAGAAGAGAGTACAGTCACTCCCCTTGAAATATGATTGTTGTTCTAGGGTTGGCAGTAAATTTCCCAGCAGCTACACTGGGTCCAGTACAGAGTCATAAGAATGTTGTACATTTGGTTAAATTTGATAGATCAATTAAAGGTAAAATATCAGAAAGTCAGTTCACGCAAAACTAACAATCCAACTGGAGCCATTTTGTTCCAGGAACAGCTTCACTTAAGTTGATACTTTATCTCTCTACCTCTCTCAACCAAATAATACTTCAAATTAGTCTATTTAGTATTCTTTGGTCAAAGACCAAAGAGTTTCTCATGAGTACTATTCTCTTCTTCTTTTTCCAAGGTTAGAATTCTCCAATTTTTTTCTTAATTCCTTTTCCTTTTTCTCAGAAAAATTTATATTTGTATAGAGTTGCTACATTTTCTCCTGAATATATTTTCTTTTCAGTAAAGAGGGAAACTCTAAAATTAAAGATCTAATGTTCCAGGGAGTCAGTGACTCTATAAAAATATCAAGTAAATAAATTTCAATTTATACTATTTTCAAAAATAACAAGGCACTTGTTTGGAGACTAGTCAGTTACCACAAAATGTACATAACTTACATTTATCGATTATCCTATCCATCCAATTAATAGTCTACAATTAATAGATATTTTGCTATTCTAATCACTTTAATAGAGATTATACTATAAATAATCTGCAGTCTAGGTGCTGGCAATATAAGGAAGAACATACTGTTGCAGGAAATTTACTTTACATTCTGCACATGTGTTTATATAATATTAACAAGAAAATAATTACACTATATAAAATGTACCTGTAAGTATTCCTTTAAGTGTAAATTCATTTACAACACTGTTAATGAGCCGATTAGAAGCCAGTTATGTATAAGATTGATTTTAAATATAATGATAAAAACAAAAAGCCTCAGAGATGGGAGAAATCAGTTGTAAAACCTGGTAATTAAAAGAGGATGGACTATAGCCCGCCAGGCTCCTCTGTCCATTGAATTCTCCAGGCAAGAATACTGGAGTAGCTAGCCATTCCCTTCTCCCGGGGACCTTCTTGACTCAGGGATCAAACTTGGATCTCCTGAATTGCAGGTGGATTCTTTACTGTTTGAGCTACCAGGAAAGTCACAAACTAGAAGCTGGGGTATCATATGAGTTTCAAGAAATGAAAAATAATCTGACAAATAGATGGACAGTGAAATGTCTTCCCACATAGGACAGAGATGAATACCAATAATACTTTTCCCAGTGTCAAGGCCCATTTTCACCTTTGGTTAATTCATGTTATGAACTTAATTGCCCACCCCAAATTCATATGCTGAAGGTTTAACCTTCACTGTGATTCCATTTGGAGATGGAGCCTTTAAGAGGTAATTAGGTTTAGGTGAGAGCATAAGAGTCTGGCCAATGATGGGATTAGTGGCTTTGCAAGAGGAACTAGGGAGTTTGATTTTTCCTTCCATGTGAGGACCCAGTAAGAAATGGCCTTCTGCAAACCAGGGGGAGAGCCTTTACCAGAACTTAAGTTTGTTGGCACTCTGATCTTAGACTTCAGCCTTCAGAACAGTAACAGGAAAAAAAAAAGCCTGACATTTAAACCACTTAGTCTATGGTATTTTGCTATGGCAGCCTAGGCTGACTAATACAACTCAGATTGTATTATGATAATCATGACTTCCCCACACAGTAGGACTAGCTGGTTTTAAAACATGCCCATACATTTTGAAATAGGTCAAAGCAGTTTGTTCACAACTAGAGATGCCCTCAAGGCTAAATAGCTAACCAGAGCCTAAGGTCTAATATTTTAAGAGTTCAGTTTATCTGGGGAAAGAAAATACCCAACTTCAGCCTTCTCTAGCCATATTGTTGGAGAAGGCAATGGCACCCCACTCCAGTACTCTTGCCTGGAAAATCCCATGGATGGAGGACCCTGGTAGGCTGCAGTCTATGGGGTCGCTAAGAGTGGGACACGACTGAGCGACTTCACTTTCAATTTCACTTTCATGCATTGGAGAAGGAAATGGCAACCCACTCCAGTGTTCTTGCCTGGAGAATCCCAGGGATGGGGGAGCCTGGTGGGCTGCCGTCTATGGGGTTGCACAGAATCGGACACGATTGAAGCGACTTGGCAGCAGCAGCAGCAGCAGCAGCAGCAGCCATACTGTCCCATCTAAGTAGAGAGAATAAGACTGAGAAACACTTTTGAAGTTCAAATCCAGAAACAGGCTAAATAAAGCTGTTGTGCTTCTTTTTTCTCTCTTTTTTCAGTGTTGTGAATATGGAGGACACATGTTCTAGTGGCATAATTACAAGATGTAGGAGGGCTTCATCTGAGTAAAAAATGCAAATTTATTATGTTAAGCTTTGATATTTCTGGGTTTTGTATTATAGCAGTTAACAGTATTTACCTTGTCTGTGTATATGTTAATAGTAAAGACGCATTTTCAACCTGGAGTATCCATCTGTCTGACTTTAAGAGGCTTACTTATTCATCAAATAATAAAATGCAAACTACTGAGTCTTGGAACTCTTTCTAACCTTATCAAATCAAGGGAAGAGCTGATCTATTTTCCTTCCCATAATCTGCTGCATTTTCTGTCTGCAACATCTACTTGACGTTTACTGTTAATAGCCTAGATTACACCTGGGTAAGTATTTATCTCTTTGAACGTGCATGTTGCTACCCAGTACATTACAAACAGATGTTTTTAATCAGATAATTATTAACAGGACATTTTTGTTCTGAAGTTATCTTTATTGTACTTCTGTCTCCCAATTAAAGCAAATTGAAATCGATGCAAGAAAATGTGTTAAATAGCTAAAAATAGCAATAACTATGGCTTCTCCTCAGTGTGATTCAGTAGAAATTTAAATGGTAATATAAGGATATGAATATTCACAGTTGTGTTCAGGATTAGTGAAATAGCACATCTTATTAATCATGGATATCTGAGTGTGTGGGAGGGTATACTCACCACTGTAGATATGGAAACATTTGCTCTGAAAGCAGTCTGTCCAGTGTTGTAGTAACCATAACTCCCAAAATTAGTTACACTCATCTTTACCTCAAAAGTTATTGTGTAATTTTCCACATGCACTGCCAAAGTCTGTATAGAGAACAAGATTATCCAGAATCCTAGATAGAAAGTTTCTCTTGAGTTAGAGGTATTATAATAATTGATTAATAGTTTTTAAATTACTATATTAAAATGAGTATTTTCTCTAGATTCAAACTTGGGAATACTAACTCCTTTTGAGCATATCAGTTTTTATTTATGAGATCAGTGTGTTTTGCTCTCAGTCTCACCTGGCTTTTTATGTTTATTGAACTGACTATATTTTTAAATCCTATCTTTTGAATACATCAGAAGTCTTATAACTGACCCAACAGGGAGCTACCTATTGGTCCTGCATACAATTAGCCAGTTGAAAAGGAAGAGGGTTGCTTCTTTACAAAATATAAGATCACCTCTGGAGTTTAAGCCTCTGGGAATCAAGCAGTCTTATTCTTACACATTTTTTTTTTTTTTTTTTTGCTATAATGAAGCAGACAGAACATCCGTGGAATTCCATGACAGCCATCCCCAGCTGACTTGGTCTGATGCTGATCAACAAGGAGCCTCACTGAATATAAACCTTTTTCCAAACTTAGAAACTAAGTTAATTGGAGGATCACCTTTTTTCATTCCCTTGCTCTGAAGGCTCAAATGCATTTGAAATACACCAGCAGGCTAAACTGGGCAAAGAGATCCTGGACTAATGCTTTCACAGTGTGGCTTATCATCAACATTGCCAATGGGGATTTTGTAAATTGCCTTTCCGGAAATCAAGGACTGTCTGGAGTGAGTTACAAAAAACTTCTAGCAATTGCAATTCTTTCTGGTATATTTTAGGGTGGCTCTGCTGCTGTAGCTATGTAATGATTCAAAGCACCAATTTAAAAATATCCCTTATAACCACTTCCCATCTTATTTGTTTCCCCAACAAGCATTTCTCCTTCTTCCAGGGCAACATCTATAATTTTTTGTGGCAAATTGATCACAGAGTTAACTATCCACACTGGTACACTTTTGTAAGTTTAATGGGACACATCATTATACCAAGACACAGCTGAAAATTGAAATTGTTGTGGTAACCAGGACATAAGTCATCTTAACCTTTGAAGAATCTCTCTTCCATTGTCCTTTATTTCCTATTCTCTAATCTCCAGTAATGCTTTGTTTCCTACCCTGGTTCTTCTGCTTTTCCTTTGATTAAAGTAACTTGAGTTATAGCTCCTTCCTATTACCCTCATGAAAGTGAACTAGTGAGGTTGTTCAAAATTTTTTCAAAAATTTCTAACCATTCACTTATTTATCCAGTTAAATATTAAAAGCCTTCTCATTTAACTCTGCCAGTGATCAGGGATCTAATTCTGAACAAGTTCAATTCCTGCTTTAAGGCACTCATGAAGTAGATAAAACACACACACACTGTAATTTCATGAGGTGTCAGAAGAGGTAAAAATAATATATCATGGCAATTGAGAGGAAAGCAAATAATCTCAATTGCAGAGGCTAAGTTCAGATTTCTAGAGCAAATGAACTCTATTATATTAATTAAAGATAAGAATTGGCCAAAAAGAGGGCATTCTAAGTGATGAAAACAAATATTGTGTGTTCAAGTTTTACAGTTTAAGGCTGGAAATAACAAAGCTGTTTTTGAAAATTACTCCAATGACCATATTAGTTTCAGTTAAACAAACACAAAACACTTTCTAATATTCTACTCAACTGCTTCCTGATATCAAATGGTTCTATTACATAGTAGAATCATAGTCCTGCTGTTAATCTTAAAGACAACAATCAATCAGAATGCATCTCAAAACCTTTATGCAAAACACTGTCTAAAATGACTAATATTTTTTTCCTAAGTAGAAGGCTATACTCTTCAAAATAAAGTGGTTGTTGTTGTTTAGCTATTAATTATATCAGACTCCTTTGCCATCCCATGGACTACAGCCTGCCAGGCTCCTCTGTCCATGGGATTTCCCAGGCAGAATATCAGAGGGGGTGGCCATGCCCTCCTCCAAGAGATCTTCCCGATCCAGGGATTGAACCTACATCTCCTGCTTGGCAGGTGGATATTTTTTGTCACTGAGCCACCCTGCTGCTGCTTCTGCTAAGTCACTTCAGTCGTGTCCAACTCTGTGTGACCCCATAGACAGCAGTCCACCAGTTTCCCAGTCTCTGGGATTCTCCAGGCAAGAACACTGGAGTGGGTTGTCATTTCCTTCTCCAATGCACCTTGGAAAGCTTTAAATATGGGCAAAGCACTAAAAACAAACCAAAAAGACCCTTTAATTTTGTCTTTATGATTGTAGCTATGGCTGAATTAGTTTATCTGCAGTTATTAGGTGTGACACTGTGGAAAATTCTGAAAGAGATGGGAATGCTAGACCACCTGACCTGCCTCTTGAGAAACCTATATGCAGGTCAGGAAGCAACAGTTAGAACTAGACATGGAACAACAGATTGGTTCCAAATAGGAAAAGGAGTATGTCAAGGCTGTATATTGTCACCCTGCTTATTTAACTTATATGCAGAGTACATCGTGAGAAACGTTGGGCTGGAAGAAGCACAAGCTGGAATCAAGATTGCTTGGAGAAATAGCAATAACCTCAGATATGCGGATGACACCATGCTAATGGCAGAAAGTGAAGAGGAACTAAAAATCCTCTTGACGAAAGTGAAAGAGGACTGTTCTATACATCAGTGTCTCTTGCTGCCTCGTATATGCTGTCTCTGTGGTAGAGGGAGAGGGTGGGATGATTTGGGAGAATGGTATTGAAATATGTATAATATCATACATGAAATGAGTCACCAGTCCAGGTTCGATGCATGATACTGGATGCTTGGGGCTGGTGCACTGGGATGACCCAGAGGGATGGTATGGGGAGGGAGGAGGGAGGAGGGTTCAGGATGGGGAACACATGTATACCGTGGCAGATTCATTTTGATATATGGCAAAACCAATACAATATTGTAAAGTTAAATAAAATAAAATTTAAAAAAAAAGAAAGAAAGTGAAAGAGGAGAGTGAAAAAGTTGGCTTAACGCTCAACATTCAGAAAATGAAGATCATGGCATCCGGTCCCATCACTTCATGGGAAATAGATGGGGAAATAGTGGAAACAGTGTCAGACTGTATTTTTGGGGGGCTCCAAAATCACTGCAGGTGGTGATTGCAGCCATGAAGTTAAAAGATGCTTCCCAGGTGGTGCTAGTGATAAAGAACCTGCTTGCCAATGCAGGAGATGTAAGAGACACAGGTTCTATCCCTGAATTGGGAAGATCCCCTGGAGAAGGGCATAGCAAACCACTTCAGTATTCTTGCTTGGAGAATCGCATGGACAGAGGAGCCTGGTAGACTACAGTTCATGGGGTCACACAGAGTTGGACACAACTGAAGTTACTTAGCACACACACATGCACAACTGAATTAACAATAGCTTATCCAGTTTACCCAGCATGTCCAAGAAACTGAAATATTTTATCACAAAGTAGAGGAGTAATGTAAAGGGCATCTTGAGACTCAAGCAGTTCCAAGGAAGAACTTTGGCTAATTTGTTTTCACATGAAGCAGCTCCACAAAAGTATAGTATAGAGCATGTACTCCCCGAATGTTAACTATTACCGGTATTAAGGAAGAGAACAGATATAGAAACAGTCATTCTTTAGCAACAGGATACCTTTGTCTTAAAACTGTGTATAGGCAGCATTGTCCTTTATCTCCAACAGATATTTGTCTAAAACTCTTTTAAATAACTGGCAACTTTTAATTGGCCTCGTCCATCTCTCTCCCCATGTTTTTGGTTTTATCTTCTCTAATAGACTGTGGAATAATGAGGTTTCTTTTACTGTTCCACAACGGAACTTAGTAAGTGCCTAGGATGTGATATTTAAGTCAGGGTGAAGGAATGAAGGGAAGAGAATACAAAGTCAATGAGAAATAGTATTTTAAATAACATCTTACATTTATTGTAAAATGTTCTTTAAAATGCTATGAATACCATGAACAGAGAGTTCAATGGACAGAGGAGTTTCGTGGGCTACCATCTATGGGGTCACAAAGAGTTGGACACAACTGAGAGACTAACACACACTTCCTTCAAAGGAAGACAACTTTCCCTTGCCTACATTTATTGAATGCTTTTTATATGTCAAATATTTTATTTCCTAATTTAATCATATTTATCATTCTGGTGTGTATGAGTTGTATTAGCTTTATTTTATAAATGAGATAATTGAGACTTGAATAGGATAAATAATGTGCTCAAGTTTTCACAGGTAGAAGGTGGTATAGCCTGAGTTTGAAATTGTGTGTCTCTTTACTCCGAAAAGTCCCAATGTTTATTCAAATTGTTATGCTGCCTCTGAAGAAAAGCAGGGGAAAGCTGGGAAAAGGTTGGTAAAGCAGGAGAAGAAGAATGAAGGAAGGAAAGAAAAAGAGAAATGGAAGGAAAGACAGAGCAGAGGGAGGGAGGGATTAAAGGATCAATTCTGAACTGGCCTAGGAGTCAAGGCCAAGTTTTCTTTTATGTAACAAGCTGTCACAGACTTAACCGATGCTTTTTTGCATCTGAACTAAAAAGATTTCAGAAGAAATCATGGGAGATGAAAAGAACAGTTTCCCAAAACATCATCTTGGAGTTTTTAGTTTAGAGGGTTTGTAAGTTGTTTACCTCTGAGATGCGGGAGACCTGGTTTCAATCCCTGGATCAGGAAGATCTCCTGGAGAAGGAAATGGCAACCCACTGCAGTATTCTTGCCTGGAGAATCCCATGGATGCAGGAGCCTGGTGGGCTACAGTCCACGGGATCATAAAGAGTCAGATACGACTGAGCGACTTAACTTTCAACTAACTTGTACCTCTGAGATAGAATGTGATTTCTATGTTTGATGTAATTAGAATGCCATGTTCATTTAATTAGACTAGTACCATGACATTGGAAAGAGAGAAAAAAATAAAAAAGGAAAGACAGAAACTAACCAATCATGAGATTAAAATAGAAATCTTTTCAGATTTTTGCCTCTCTGATAGTTTGATTCCAGGGTTGTTTTGCTAATTTCTCAATTTAGAACAAAGATTTAGATTTCAAAGGAGTCCCAAGTGCTCAATTCACTTCCAGAGTCTAAAATTGCCTGTTTCACACTTGTTCGTGTCATGGTTGATTTATTGTTTTAATTTTCAACAGATTTTAGGAGTTTTTAAAAAGTATCTTTAAGATCACCCATGTTTGGGATTTATTTTACTCCAAACCTCTTTGCAGCTTGAGGATATTTACTTTTTCAAAAAGATAAAGCAAATTTAATGTTTTTCAGTGTGGATAACAGTTTCAAATGTTGTCATAAGTTTAATAAATCCATAATAACTGCGTCCACACTCTGAGTTGGAGGGTGTGAGACCTGTAATTTTTAGAAATAGTTTCTATTAAGAATAAAATACTTACAAAGTTTTGAAGTATTTGCAAATGATTCTTTGGATAATGGATTCCCTTCACAATTAAGACCAGACATTAAGAAAAGTTTTCCATTCATTTTTATAATCATTACTGTAGTGAAACCACTGTATACATTATTCTACTGTGAGAAAGGAAAAATTAAGTTAAAAGAAGAGACAGAGGGATAGTGAAATATAGAGGAAAATTTTTAAAGTGTCTTTTGAAACTAACTCCACTCATTTGGAAGACAATTAGAAGTCTCCCTAAATATTCACAGATATAATTCCTTCTCCTTTGATGTTACCTTAAATCTTTGCTTTGGAAAATGTGACAGAGAGAAACTGGATGACCGATTTCTCAGTAATTACGTGAATTATCTATATTTATTCATTTTATAAACATTTGCTGGATGTTTACTAGATAAAACTAGGCACTCATTTCACAAGCTAGGAAGGTAATGCTCAAAATCCTGCTAGCTAGGCTCCAATAGTACGTGAAGCAAGAACTTCCAAAAGTTCAGTTCAGTTCAGTTGCTCAGCCATGTCAACTCTTTGACATCCCATGGACTGCAGCACACCAGGCCTCCCAGTCCATCACCAACTCCCGGAGCCTACTCAAATTCATGTCAATCAAGTCGGTGATGCTATCAAACCATCTCATTCTCTGTCGTCCCCTTCTTTCTTAAATCTTTCCCAGCATCAGGGTCTTTTCAAATGAGTCAGTTCTTCAAATCAGGTGGTAAAATTATTGGAGTTTAAGCTTTACCATCAGTCCTTCCAATGAATGTTCAGAACCAATTTCCTTTAGGATGGACTGGTTGGATAGCCTTGCTGTCCAAGGGACTCTCAAGAGTCTTCTCTAATACCACAGTTCAAAAGCATTGATTCTTTGGCATTCAGCTTTCTTTATAGTTCAACTCTCACATCCATACATGACAAATGGAAAAACCATAGCTTTGACTGGATGGACCTTTGTTGGAAAAGTAATGCCTCTGCTTTTTAATATGCTGTCTAGGTTGGTCATAGCTTTTCTTCTAAGGAGCAAGTGTCTTTTAATATCATGCCTGCAGTCACCATTTGCAGTGATTTTGGACCTCTAGAAAATAAAATCTGTCACTGTTTCCATTGTTCCCCCATCTATCTGCCATGAAGTAATAGGACTGGATGTCATGATGCTAGTTTTTGGAATGTTGAGTTTTAAGCTAACATTTTCACACTCCTCTTTCACTTTCATCAAGAGGCTCTTTAATTCTTCATTTTCTGCCATAAGGATGGTGTTATCTGCATATCTGAGGATATTGATATTTCTCCCAGAAATCTTGACTCCAGCTTGTGAAAGCTGGATTTAGAAAATACCAGAGATCAAACTACCAACATCTGTTGGATCATAGAAAAGCAAGATAATTCTAGAAAAATGTCTACTTCTTCATTGAATACTCTAAAGCCTTTGACTATGTGGATTACAACAAACTGTGGAAAATCCTTCACAAGATGGGAATAACAAACCACCTGAGAAACCTCCTGAGAAACCTGTATGCAGGTCAAGAAGCAACAGTTAGAAACAGACATGGAACAACAGACTGGTTCCAAATTGGGAATGGAGTAAGTCAAGGTTGTATATTGTCACACTGCTTATTTAACTTACATGCAGAGTACATCATGTGAAATGCTGGGCTGGATGATAAATCTAGCTGGAATCAAGCTGTAAATAAGATTGCTGGGAGAAATATCAATAACCTCAAATATGCAGATGACACCACCCTAATGGCAGAAAGCTAAGAGGAACCAAAGAGCCTCTTGATGAACATGAAAGAGGAGAGTAAAAAGTTGGCTTTAAACTCAGCACCAAAAAACTAAGATCATGGCATCAGGTTGCATCACTTCATGGCCAATAGATGGGGAAACAGTAGAAACAGTGACAAATTTTACTTTCTTGAGCTCCAAAATCACTGCGGATGGTGACTGCAGTCATGAAATTAAAAGACATTTTCTCCTTGGAAGAAAAACTATAACAAATCTAGACAGTGTATAAAAAAAGCAGAGACATTACTTTGCCAATAAATGTCCATATAGTCAGAGCTATCGTTTTTCCAGTCGTCATGTATGGATGTGAGAGTTGGACCATAAAGAAGGCTGAGCACCAAAATATTAACGCTTTTGAATGATGGTGCTGGAGAAGACTCTTGAGTGTCCCTTGGGCTGCAAGGAGATCAGATCAGTCAATCCTAAAGTAAATTAACTATGAATATTTGTTGCGAGGACTGATGCTGAAGCTGCAACTCCAATACTTTCGACATCTGATTTTGAAGCACCACACATCTGAATAGACCCTGATGCTGGGAAAGATTGAAGAAAGGAGGAGAATGGGATAACAGAGAATGAGATGGTTGCATGGTCTCACTATCTCAATGCACATGAGTTTGAGCAAGCTGCGGGAGATTGTGAAGGACAGGGAAGCCTGGTGTGCTGCAGTCCATGGGGTCACAAAGACTCTGACATGGGTGAGCAGCTGAATAACAAAAACAAAATAAAAGAAGTGAAGGTAAAATATCCTCACAGTCATGAGTCAGCTATTATATAATCTTGTATATAAATAGTTCAGAAATTCATGAAACTTTCTTAAAAGCATTTCCTGAATGAATGATAGAGCACATTCAGATGATTCCATGTTATATGTTTACTTTTCTAACCCCTCTCATACTTTGTTCATATAAAAGATGTTCAGTGGATGCTTGCTGTCAGTTCAAGAAGTTCTGCCTCTCTACAGTAAAAGTGACTGAGGAGGTCAAATATTGGCAATAAAGATGCCTTAAGTAAATCTGTTCTGCTAATAGTCTTTATGTACTTCCCAGCCTTAGTCTTCATAAAGTAATATGGGGACTATGAAACTCTTAAACAATAGTTAACAGTTATTAACTTTAAAAGTTTCTTAAAAATCTTACCCTTGAGATGGGTCAAGGGCGTGAACACTGAAGGAAGCAATAAGGACTAAAAGCTTAAAATATAATACAGGAACTATGGACAAAATTTTCTCTGCTTTTAGTTTTATGGGGACTCAAGTGAAGGTGACACAGTAAGTAAAAAAGTCAGTGTTTGGTGGTGATGGAGACAAGGTTTATCTTTTGCTCTTTAACACTTGTTAAGGAATTGCAGTACCCTAAGGCACAAACTATAAAGAAATGATTTCCTAAGTGATTCTTTCAAAGGGATATATTAGTCCAAATATCTTCGACTTTGCATCAGGAAAAAAATTCAAAGCTAATATATTAATATGGATTCAATTCATGTGCCATGTTTCTTTGTAATCTTAATTTCTTAATCATTTTCTAATCAGGAAATTCTAGGGCTTTCAGTATTTTGTTTTTAAAGAAAAATCCTTTTGGTTATCTCTTTAGTCAGAAAGACAAATATCAGGAATGCTACAATCACATAAAACAAAATATGGTGTATTTGCATTATAGTATTATAATATTAAAATTTATACTCCATGCATTTATTTAACTGAAGAAAAACTTTACAGAGAGAATAGTGTGGACTGGAAAGAAATACTATTTTAATAGAAATAAATGTCATGAACTAAATTGATAACTGCTGGGTTTATAACTGAAATGAATGACCAAGTTTCAGGGGGTATGGAAATTTAAAAAAAACATGGATTTTGGAGGCAGGCTGCCTCAATTTGGATATTACACCATAAGTTGTATGACTGTGGGTGAGTTAATTTCTCTTTGTTTCATCATCGACCTGTAAAATGGGGAAAATAACGTTGATTTCATATGATACTCAGGCACTTAGAATAGTGTTTAGCATAAAACAGCTGCTACCCAAGTGGCTGTTATTGTCATTTTCTAAGAAGGTTATCTGTGATGGGCATCTCAGACAGATACTGGAAAATCACTGGGAAACTGGAGAGTAGAGTTAATAATAAGAGTTGAAATTAATAAAATATTTGCCTCCGTGATAGGTAGATAATAAAACAAGTGGGAAGTTCAGTTCATTTACAAAAAGCATACCTACACAGATATATGTATATATCAGTACATTTTTAAGATATCAAGAGAAAATAGAAATATATATAAAATATATATTCTTATTTTAAAAATCCAAAATAAATTTTCCTGAATAAAGGACAATTAGAAAACTAAAAATATCTAAAAGTGCAAAAATATGTAAGTTTTACAATGTAGACATGTGCATAAAAGTTTAATTCTTTGTTGACTTTCATATAGTGTTCGTGTTTAAGGTACCAAAGATAGTTGCTGATACTTCATTTCCCTCCAAGATCCATTATTAGTATCTTCTGAAAACTGGGAGACTTCTTAGACAAGTTATTCTCAGAGTCCCACTGAAAACTATTCAAAAAGAAATTTTCTCTTTTTTTCTTAAATAAAAGCATCTGATATAAAGGAATGATATTAACTTCAAGCAGCATTAGATGTCCCTGTTTTTTACCTACTTCACAACTAACATTTGGCATTCATCTATGAACAAAAGTGTCTCTATGGGAGTCATGGAATCCAGCAACATACAGCAAGGGACCCCAGAGAGGTCCCACCCTCATAAGCATCAGGTAATAGGAAGACAGATTTCAGTACAAGCTGTGGAACCATCATGGGTCTGCACACTGGCTCTAGCTTTGCTCACCCATGGAATGGGAGCACCTGAAAAAACACTGATTTGTGTAAACATGCACAAATGAGAGAGCTTTTGCAGAAGTCTAGGTTTCCAGAGAACTTTCAGGGCTCCATTGTAACAAAAAAATTAAAACTATATGTTTGAATGCATTGGAGTAGGTAAGTAGATAAGCTTTACGAGCATCATCCTCCCCATAAGGTGACACAACTTATGTTGTGGAAGAGGAAGAGGAAGTTAGCAACCTCTCCTGCCAGGGAGAGGGAGAGCAGTGAGTGAGCATCTGATTTCCCAAGTAGTGAAAGGAGCTGCTATTGAAATCCATTTCTCACCCACAGCACCCAGAGTATCAAGAGCTCTGACTGGGGAGTGGGAGGGGAAGGTGAGGAAAGAGGTAGATAGGAATATCTGAGGGCATTAAAGGGATACAGTTTCAGCTGACTGTATCCTGGACTCCAATAGACAGCCCATTCATAAGCTGCAAGGAAAATCTCACTTCAAGATCCCCCAGGTGGCCATTGAATACCCACAAGAGTGGGAATTTCAAAATCATACCTCTCCCTACTCTGCAGCTGGCTCCTAGTATGTGTTCCTGAGGATAGTGGTAAGAGTGAGCTTGGGTGGACAGGGAGCATGTGCAGAAAACAGGCCAATGTCTGTGAGCAAGGGAGAAATCAGAATCTTGAACTGTATTACCACCAATGGGAAAAAAAGGGGGGGGGGGCGGTTACCACCTGCCAGCACAGTGCATTTTAGGATTGAGAAGACATACAAGAATTCTGGATTTAGAAAAAACAGAGGAATTAGAGATCAAATTGCCAACATCTGCTGGATCATCAAAAAAGCAAGAGAGTTCCAGAAAAAAATCGTCTTTTGCTTTATTGGCTATGCCAAAGCCTTTGACTGCATGAATCACAAAAAACTGTGGAAAATTCTTAAAGAGATGAGATACCAGACCACCTGACCCGCCTCTTGAAAATCTGTATGCAGGTCAAGAAGCAACGGTTAGAACTGTACATGAAACAAGAAACTGGTTCCAAATTGGGAAAGGAGTAAGTCAAGGCTGTATATAGTCACCCTGCTTATTTAACTTATATGCATAATACATCATGAGAAATGCCAGGCTAAGCTGGAATCAAGATTGCCAGGAGAAATATCAATAACCTTAAATATGCAAATGACACCACCCTTATGGCAGAAAGTGAAGAGGAACTAAAAAGCCTCTTGATGAAAGTGAAAGAGGAGAGTGAAAAAGTTGACTTAAAACTCAACATTCAGAAAACTAAGATCATGGCATCTGATCCCATCATTTCATGGGAAATAGATGGGGAAACATTGGAAACAGTGAGAGACTTTCTTTTCTTGGGCTCCAAAATCACTGCAGATGGTGACTGCAGCTGTGATATTAAAAGATGCTTCCTCCTTGGAAAAAAAGCTATGACCAACCTAGACAGCATATTAAAAAGCAGAGACAGTACTTTGCCAACATTACTAGTTGGCTATGAAAAATCAAAGCTATGATTTTTCCATTTGTCATGTACGGATGTGAGAGATGGACTGTGAAGAAAGCTGCGTGCCAAAGAATTGATGCTTTTGAACTGTGGTGTTGGAGGAGACTCTTGATAGTCTCTTGGACTGCAAGGAGATCCAACCAGTTAACCCTAATGGAAATCAGTCCCGAATATCCATTGGAAGGACTGATGGTGAAGCTGAAACTTCAATACTTTGGACACCTTATGCAAAGAACCAACTTTTTGGAAAAGACCCTGATGCTGGGAAAGATTGAAAGTGGGAGGAGAAGGGACAACAGAGGATGAGATGGTTGGACGGCATCACCAATGAGTTTGCATGTCTCTGGGAATTGGTGATGGACAGGGAAGCCTGGCATCCTGAAGGCCATGGGGTGACAAAGAATTGGACACAACTGAGTGACTGAACCGACTGAAATGACTGACAAAAATTCTGCCACAAGAAGTTGTAAGAACTGTAGAGTAGATATGTCCATAAAAGGTTGGAGAAAGTCTCAGAATATATAACAAGACCAATGTGTCCTTCATGTGAAGGCAGGTATTGAAGATTGGAGAGGTGACTGCTGTTTCAAATTTAAAAACAACAATGCAAACTCCAATATATAAATATGGAATCAGGAGAACAAAAGATCACAATAATCATCCTGTAACCAATATCAAAGATACTGAGACTGGAGGTCTACTGACACAGAATTCAAAATAGCTATTTTAAGGAAACTTGGTGAGCTACAAGAAAACACAGAAAAGCAATTCAATGAAATTAGGAAAACAATGCACAAACAAAATGAGCAATTTAACAAAGTAATGGAAACAATTTTTAAAAATCAGTAGAAATTCTAAAGCAGAAATTCAAGTGAATTAAATGAAAAACTTCAATACAAGGCATTAAAATAAAAATAGACCAAGGAGAAGAAAAAAAAAACAGTGAATTAGAGGATAGAAACTTCTATATAAAACAGTAAGAGGAAAACAAGAAAAAAAATGAAAAAGAAGAAAGTCTACATGATCTATGGAATACCATGGAAAGAGCCAAAATCAGGATAATTGGAATTCCATAAAGAGAAGAGAGAAAAGGTGTCAGAAAAATTAAAAAAAAAAAATAATGGCTGAGAATTTCCCAAACTTGGAGGGAGACTGGACTTCCTGTTCATGTAGCTAAATAAATCACCCCATTATTCAATCCAAAAAGACCTGCAAAGCACACTATAATGAAATTGTTAAAAATCAAAGAGAAAGAAAGAAACCTAACATCATCAAGAAGAAAAAAGTTTGTAACCTACAAAAGAATCTTCATTAATCTATCAGCAAATTTCTCAACAAAAACTTAAGGAGTGAGATTATATATTCAAAGTGCTGAAAGAAAAAAAGTATCTCCAGTCAAAAATACTCTGCATGGCAAAATTATCCATCAGATATGAAGGAAAAAAATCTTTCCCTGAAACACAAAAGCTGAGGGAATTCATCTTCATTAGATCTGCCTTATAAGAAATGATGAAAGGATTCATTCAAACTGAAATGAAAAGATGCTCATTAGTTGAATGAAAATATACCAAAAAGAAAACACACACACACACACACACACACACACACATATTGGGAAAAGTAAGTGTATAGTCAAATACAGAAAATTCATTCTGTAATATGATGGCAAATTACCACTGAACTATAGTGTAAATGTTAGAAGAAAAGAGCATTAAAAATAGCTATTATAACTTATTGACATACAGTATAAAAAATGCAATATAAAAAGAGTTAAATTGTGACATTAAAATCGTTGATAGGAGGGATTACCTAGTGGCTCAGCGGTAAAGAATCTGCCTGCCAATGCAGGAGACAGAAGTTGGATCCCTGATCTGATGTCAGGAAGCATTTAACAGGAGGCTTCCTGTGTGTTGTTTTGGATCTGTCAGGAGTTCTCTGCTATAGCTTGCCTATATTTTTAGACACTTTAAACAATTTTTACAATCTTTTCCTATTATACATATTACAGGTATTCCTTATAATCCAGACCCAAGACATAGTCAAACAAACACATCACACACTAAAGTTACAAATAAAAAAATTAAAAAAGGGGGAATACACAGGTACACTACTGTCTTCCTTATCTAAAGCAGACTTTACTAGATTCCAACATGTTTTCTAAACCTATAACTATTGTTAACACAGCTTTATTTGTTTTAAATTTTTTAACCTCTTCTTAAGATTTGACCCAAGGGGACACCCGGCATTCAAAATAGAGATGAAACAAGAATCCCAAGAAGAAGAAATTCCAATACAGGCTATGTCTGCTCTAAAGATCTGCAGAAAACACTGCCCTTGGAGACATCACCCCGATGATCTCCCCACTTGGGGACAAAAAAAAATCCTTACTAATCAAGCTGAAAATTTGGTATCTCAACAGGGGTTGCCTCTGAGTCCTAAATACATTCTCCTGGCAATGCTTAGTCTTTTGGCTCCCCTCCCCCAGCTCGAACTCGGACTAATACCCAGCCTGCCTCTATTACAGGTGGTCGAATAGACAGAGAGAGGACCAATCGTTTCAACTAATGACTCTATACATATGCCTTCTCCCTAGTACATGAAAGGGCCCTCACACCCTGGACAGGCAAAAAAAAAAAAAAAACAACTAATTAACATTTCTTTAGGCTATGAAGTCCTTCCCTTGTACATGGGCCCAGCAAAATTGTGCATAAACATCAGCCGACAAACTTGGGCTTTCGTCCTGCCTCCAAAAAAGACTTTCAGACATTGCTTGGATTATTTACTGCCCTTTCTTTATCTGTAAACCATGTTTATACTACTGAGACTTTAAGAAAAGAGTTAGAGAAAGAGTTAAGGAAAAAACAAAAAACATTATATAAAGGGTTTACTTATAAAAACTACTTATACTCCCGTTCATTGGGACAAATGTCTAACCAAATCAAGAAAATCACTGTTTGTGGCTAATCATACAATTGTTGATTGGGACCCCATGGTATGTGGTTATATGACTGCTCAAAAGATACAACAACACTGTGTGTGATATAGAAAGTCACTGACACTATGATGGAACATTATTATGACAAAGGACTTCTTGAGTGGCTTGACGGTGGATTAGCCCCACCTCGTCCTAGGATCGTCCTTGATAAACAGAGTGGGCCTGAACAGTGGGACATTTGAAAACTTGCTGCAAGCACCAGAGCACAGAACAACTTGGGACTTGGACTAGACATTTCACAGGGACCAGTCATGGTCATAGTAACTATTTATTTCGCTATAATCAGTCATATTTTATACAGGCCTGTGTCCCACTTCCTTTTGTTAGAGCCATAGAAAATTTACAATTTAATAAGACTTTTACGTTCTGTAACTTGTATTAATTACGAACTATATACTTGTCTTAACTCCTCTATTTCTTTGAGCTACTCAATTTTGTGTTACTCCTGTTCAATTCAATCATAGTGCCTACAACTGGAAACAAATCAAATTTCATTTACAAAATATACATGATAATGCCTCTCTAAATGTACAATTATTGCAAAAAAAAAATCTTTAAAACTTTTTCTAAAAATCTTCCCTCTTTCCCTAATTTGAAAACTTTAGCTAAACAAATTATCCAGGCTAGACCCACAAAAATGGTTTCAAAATATTACCCACAGTATCAGGTC
The DNA here is from genome assembly GCF_029378745.1 of Bos indicus. Classification (NCBI taxonomy): domain Eukaryota; kingdom Metazoa; phylum Chordata; class Mammalia; order Artiodactyla; family Bovidae; genus Bos; species Bos indicus. The sequence goes on from NC_091785.1 coordinate 2,471,006, forward strand.
TGAAACTGTAACTTTGGTGATTGTCTTGATAATGATATTTGTTGTTTACCATCACCTTTCTATAAGGTTGGTTAATACTAACCAAACTCATTTGGATAAGACCTTTTTTACAAATATAATAAAATAGGGGGAATTGTCAGGAAGCATTTAACAGGAGGCTTCCTGTGTGCTGGATATTCAGGAATTAAGAGGAGAGGCAAGCCTCTTCCAGGACTGAGGAATCCAGGCATATCCTTCGTCAGTTTTTCTATACAGTGTTAAGTACCCTCTTCCTGTTTTATGAACCATATGGTAAAAGTGGTTATTTACAACTCTCTCTTTCATATGGATGACCTCATGTTTTCTAGATAACTTGTAAGTTTTGATTTTATCTCTGCTGAAAACAGCTATCTTGTAAGACAGTATAAGTACCTACACAATGTTGAATAAAACACCTTTGCTCCATCAGAGCTCTGGTCCCCGTGTCTTTCTTTCTCTTTCTTTCTCTCTCTCTCTCAGAATATTTCTTTGGAGCGCAGAGGCCCTCTGAGTTCACTTTCCTGCCCAGGCTTCTAAGACCCTCTTGAGAAGGCGCTCTGTGCCTTCACCCCATCGAGAGGACACCTGAGGCTTCCGTAAACAGAGCAAGCCCCGTGCCAGGGGCTTTATTGGCTTTCTGTGTAAACCAAGAAATATCAGCCTCTTTCTCTCCTTTATTTTCTCATTGTTGACTCTGGACCACCAGGTTCTGGTCCATTAAAGGACCTCAACAATCTGGAAAGATCCCACATGCTGCAGAGCAACTAAGCCCATGCACCTCAACTATTGAGCCTGTGCTCTACAGCCCAGTAGCCACAACTACTGAGCCCACATGCCACGACTACTGAAGCTATGTGCCCTAGAGCCCGTGTTCTGCAACACTGCAACAAGAGAAGCCTCCACCATGAAAAGTCAGCACTCCAAAACCAGAGAGTAGTTCCCACTCTCTGCAACTAGGGAACAGCCTGCAGAGCAACAAAGACCCAGCAGAGGAAAAATAAATAAATAAATAAATGGGAAGGAGTAAAAGGGTAAGGTTTTTGTATGTAATCAAAGTTAAGTTGCTATTAGCATAAAATAGACTTTTTAAATGTGTAAGATGTTTTATGTAAGCTTCACATGGTTAGCACAAAGCAAAAACCTGTATTAGACTTACAAAAAATAAAGAGAATGAAATCAGAGCATACAACCACAGAAAATCATCAGTGCACAAAGATAGGCAGAAAGAGAGAGAAAAAGAGGGATGAAACTATAAAAGAACAAGAAACCAGTTCCTGTGTGCATGCTAAGTGGGCCTCCCAGGGGGCCTTCCAATGCAGAGATGTAACAGACATGGGTTCAGTCCCTGCCTCAATCAAAAAGCACAAAGTTTGTAATATTTGACCAACATCACCCAATCCTCCTATGCACACCAGATCCTGGTAATCATCATTTTACTCTGCATCTGCAAAGCTTTCACTTTGTTAGAAGAGGAATACATTCTGCAAATCTAACACAAGAATAGTGATTACAGTTAACAGTATTGTATTATGTATTTTAAAGTGGCTAATGAAGTGAAGTTGCTCAGTCATGTCTGACTCTTTGGGACCCTGTGGACTGTAGCCCACCAGGCTCCTCTGTTCATGGTATTCTCCAAGCAAGAATACTGGATCTTAAATGTTCTCACAACAAAAAAGAAATGATAATTATGTGACATGATGCAGGTGTTTAATACTATAGTGATAATCATATTGCAATATATAAATGTATCAAATCAACACATTGGATGCCTTAAACTTATACAATATGTCAATTATATCTTAATAAAGTTTAAAATAGGAAAAAAGAACAAAAATTGGGGAAAAAATTGATGCAAATTTGTTACAAAAACCACAATTGTATACAGAGGAATGTGAAAAGGAAGGAGAAAAATAAATGAGAGGGAAATAGAAGTGACTTTACACAAAATGATTGAAATTGCACATGACATAATTAAAAACATTTTCCTCAGTTACAGAGAAGATTGCAAGTAAATCTAGAAGAGGAGAAATTAAAAATAGCTTGGATAATTGACAGATCACTGGATAAAATAAACATTGATATTATCTATCAAAGAGCAATGGATAGAATGATTCCAAAAGCACATAAAATTTTCTCAAAATTAAAGTTTTGCAAAATGATTAACATGAAGTCAAAACTAAGTAAGCAAGAGCAGTGGCCTTTGTCATTTCTAAAGATTAAAAAAGTTTAAATAACCACTTGATTTGAGATTTTATTTTAATTTTAGCATAACCTTTGCTAAAATGTTTAAAATATTATTAGGATCACATAGACGGTAGTAAGAAGAGCATTAAACTATAAAAGTAGAAGAAGACATTGGAAATGTTAATACTCATGCCTGCAAATATGATGCTGTGATTCTTTCTGGTGTTTATGGACATGTACTACTGGTACCCACATTTCTTGTAAAGTATACTTCTACTCCCTCTCCCTCCTCACACAATTCACTTGCATCTATATTTCATGGCTAATGTAATGGCTGGACAAGGAAATGGCAACTCACTCCAGTAGTCTTGCCTAGAGAATCCTGTGGACAGAGGAGCCTGGTGCGCTGCTGTCCATAGGGTCGCATAGAGTTGAACATGACTGAAGCGACTTGGCAATAGCAGAAGCAATGTGATGGCTATAAGAGTCATAAGTAGTTGTTAATTGAACAATTACAATTAAAAACAAATATTAAACATCTCTGAGATGAAAAGACTCTAGAGAGGTCAACTAACTAAAATACATGGAAAATGAAAAGTTTTAAAAATGTTAATCACTCACAGGATACCAGATGTATGAAGTACATACATATAAGCATTCAAAAGTGAAAGCGAAGTTGCTCATTTGTGTCCAATTCTTTGCAACCCCATGGACCGTAGAGTCCATGGAATTCTCCAGGTCAGAATACTGGAGTGGGTAGCCCTTCCCTTCTCCAGGGAATCTTCCCAACCCAGTGATCATGTCCAGGTCTCTGTATTTCAGGCAGATTCTTTAACAGCTGAGCCACCAGGGAAGCCCAAGAATACTGGAGTTGGTAGCCTATCCCCTCTCTAGCAGATCTTCCCAGCCCAGGAATCCAACCAAGATCTCTTGCATTTCAGGTAGATTCTGTACAACTGAGCTATCAGGGTAGCCATATATATATATATATGTTTTGGCAAACCAGTGAGCATATTTTAATTGCTGAAAGGTGCTGTCATGAACTCAATGGATCAGATGAGTTATGTGCTAAAAAATTTTTCAGTTCAATTCAGTTCAGTTCAATCGCTCAGTTTGTCCGACTCTTTGCGACCCCATGAATCGCAGCACGCCAGGCCTCCCTGTCCATCACCAGCTCCCCAAGTTTACCCAAACCCATGTCCATCGAGTCAGTGATGCCATCCAGCCATCTCATCCTCTGTCGTCCCCTTCTCCTCCTGCCCCCAATCCCTTCCAGCATCAGAGTCTTTTCCAATGAGTCAACTCTTCGCATGAGGTGGCCAAAGTACTGGAGTTTCAGCTTTAGCATCATTCCTTCCAAAGAAATCCCAGGGCTGATCTCCTTCAGAATGGACTGGTTGGATCTCCTTGCAGTCCAAGGGACTCTCAAGAGTCTTCTCCAACACCACAGTACAAAAGCATCAATTCTTTGGTGCTCAGCTTTCTTCACAGTCCCACTCTCACATCTCTACATGATCACTGGAAAAAACATAGCCTTGACTAGACCTTTGTTGGCAAAGTAATGTCTTTGTTTTTTTAATATGCTATCTAGGTTGGTCATAACTTTCCTTCCAAGGAGTAAGTGTCTTTTAATTTCATGGTTGCAGTCCCCATCTGCAGTGATTTTGGAGCCCCCCCAAAACTAAAATCTGACACTGTTTCCACTGTTTCCCCATCTATTTCCCATGAAGTGATGGGACCAGATGCCATGATCTTCATTTTCTGAATGTTGAGCTTTAAGCCAACTTTTTCACTCTCCTCTTTCACTTTCATCAAGAGGCTTTTTAGTTCCTCTTCACTTTCTGCCATAAGGGTGGTGTCATCTGCATATCTGAGGTTATTGATATTTCTCCTGGCAATCTTGATTCCAGCTTGTGCTTCTTCCAGCCCAGCGTTTCTCATGATGTACTCCAGATATAAGTTAAATAAGTAGGGTGGCATACTCCTTTTCCTATTTGGAACGTGTCTGTGTTCCCTGTCCAGTTCTAACTGTTGCTTCCTGACCTGCATATAGGTTTTTAGACTCTGGGGAATATGGGGTGGGTGTATTCTGAGTTTGCCTGGTAAGTTTGATCAATAAGTTTTAATGTTACATATCAATCGTGTTTTGTTATATAATGTGAAAATCTTAAGCATATTGATATTGCTCAGTTGCTAAGTCGTATCCAACTCTTTAAGACCCCATAGGCTGTAGCCAGCCAGGCTCCTCTGTCAATGGAATTTCTCAGACAAGAAACTGGAGTGGGTTGCCATTTCCTGCTTCAGGGGATCTCCCAACTCAGGGACTGAATCCACATCCCTTTCTCTCCTGCTGTGGATTCTTTACCACTAGCCCCACCTAAGTAGTCCATATTAATATTAAATACCAATACATTTGGTATTATACTGGGCTGTGCTGTGCTTACCTGAAGTATACTTGTCGAAAAGAATTTGAAGTTGGTTCCAAGAAATACCAAAGAATTAAAAGAAACACATGAATAAAATGAGAGAAAGAAAAGATACAAAATAGATTATGCTTTGAATTTCTGGAATTACTTACTAAGACCAGTCTGTAAAGTGTGGTCTCTTCTTCTCCTCATCCTTTTTCATCTTCAGCAGTTTAAAATCTAAAGAAAAAAAGATATTAGCACTTCTTTATTGAGAAAGCATATTGTGGCTATATCAGTCCTAAGCTATTTAAAATTTTCACTATTTAGCATGGAAGGATGGACTAGAACTTCATCATAGTGTATCTTACTTTTACTTGAACTGGGGCGCAAATTGTATAACAGCTAATACTTATTCAACACTTACTAAATGACAAATGCTATTCTAAGAACTTTGCCTGTCAAAACTCTTAATTTTCTCAAACTAGCTATGTAATAAATTGTAAAAAATACTATTATTCAGTTCAGTTCAGTTGCTCAGTCGTGTGCGACCCAATGAATCACAGTATGCAAGGCCTCCCTGTCCATCACCAACTCCCAGAGTTTACCCAAACTCATGTCCATTGAGTCGGTGATGCCATCCAGCCATCTAATCCTCTGTCGTCCCCTTTTCCTCCTGCCCCCAATCCCTCCCAGCAACAGAGTCTTTTCAAATGAGTCAACTCTTCACATGATGTGGCCAAAGAATTAGAGATTATGCTTCAGCATCAGTCCTTTTAATGAACACCGAGGACTTAACTTCTTTAGCATGGACTGGTTGGATCTCCTTGCAGTCCAAGGGACTCTCAAGAGTCTTCTCCAACACCACAGTTCAAAAGCATCAATTCTTTGGGACTCAGCTTTCTTCACAATCCATCTCTCACATCCTTACGTGACCACTAGAAAAACCATAGCCTTGACTAGACAGACCTTTGTTGGCAAAATAATGTCTCTGCTTTTAATATGCTGTCTAGATTGGTCAAAACTTTTTTTCCAAGGAGTAAGCGTCTTTTAATTTCATGGCTGCAATCACCATCTGCAGTGACTTTTGAGCCCAAAAAGATAGAGTCTGACACTGTTTCCACTGTTTACCCATCTATTTGCCATGAAGTGATGAGACCAGATGCCATTATCTTAGTTTTCTGAATGTTGAGCCTTAAACCAACATTTTCACTCTCCTCTTTCACTTTCATCAAGAGACTTTTTAGTTCCTCTTCACTTTCTGCCATAAGGGTGGTGTCATCTGCATATCTGAGGTTATTGATATTTCTCCTGGCAATCTTGATTCCAGCTTGTGCTTCTTCCAGCCCAGTGTTTCTCATCATATACTCTGCATGTAAGTTAAATAAGCAGGGTGACAATATACAGCCCTTTTCCTATTTGGAACCAGTCTGTTGCTCCATGTCCAGTTCTAACTGTTGCTTCCTGACCACATACAAATTTCTCAAGAGGCAGGTCAGGTGGTCTGGTATTCCCATCTCTTTCATAATTTCCCATAGTTTATTATGATCCACAATAGTTGATAAAGTGGATATCGTCAATAAAGCATAAATAGATGGTATTCTGGAACTCTCTTGATTTTTCCATGATCCAGCAGATGTTGGCAATTTGATCTCTGATTCCTCTGCATTTTCTAAAACCAGCTTGAACATCTGGAAGTTCATGGTTCACGTATTGCTGAAGCCTGGCTTGGAGAATTTTGAGCATTACTTTACTAGTGTGTGAGATGAATGCAATTGTGCAGTAGTTTGAGCATTCTTTGACATTGCCTTTCTTTGGGATTGGAATGAAAACTGACCTTTTCCAGTCCTGTGGCCACTGCTGAGTTTTCCAAATTGGCTAGCATATTGAGTGCAGCACTTTCACAGCATCATCTTTCAGGATTTGAAATAGCTTAACTGGAATTCCATTACCTCTATTAGCTTTGTTCCTAGTGATGCTTTCTAAGGCCCACTTGACTTCACATTCTAGGTTGTCTGGCTCTAGGTGAGTGATCACACCATCATGATTATCTGAGTCATGAAGAGCTTTTTTGTCCACTTCTTTTTTTGTATTCTTGCCACCTCTTCTTAATATCTTCTGCTTCTCTTAGGTCCATACCATTTCTGTCCTTTATCGAGCCCATCTTTGCATGAAATGTTACCCTCAGTTCAGTTCAGTTCAGTTCAGTCACTCAGTCGTGTCCTACTCTTTGCAACCCCATGAATCACAGCACACCAGGCCTCCCTGTCCATCACCAAATCCGGGAGTTCACTCAGACTCACGTCCATTGAGTCAGTGACGCCATCCAGCCATCTCATCCTCTGTCGTCCCCTTCTTCTCCTGCCCCCAATCCTTCCCAGCATCAGAGTCTTTTCCAATGAGTCAACTCTTCGCATGAGGTGACCAAAGTACTGGAGTTTCAGCTTTAGCATGATTCCTTCCAAAGAAATCCCATCTCTAACTTTCTTGAAGAGATCTCTAGTCTTTCCCATTCTGTTGTTTCCCTTTGTATTGATTGCTGAGGAAGGCTTTCTTATCTTTTCTTGCTATTCTTTGGAACTCTGCATTCAGATGCTTATATCTTTCCTTTTCTCCTTTGTTTTTCACTTCTTGTCTTTTCACAGCTATTTGTAAGGCCTCTTCAGATAACAATTTCGCTTTTTTGCATTTCTTTTACATGGGGATGATCTTGATCCCTGTCTCATGTACAATGTCAGGAGCCTCCTTCCACAGTTCATCAGGCACTCTATCTATCAGATCTAGTCCTTAAATCTATTTCTCACTTCCACTGTGTACTCATAAGGGATTTTATTTAGGTCATACCTGAATGGTCTAGTGGTTTTCCCTACTTTCTTCAATTTCAGTCTGAATTTGGCAATAAGAAGTTCATGATCTGAGCCACAGTCAGCTCCCAGTCTTGTTTTTGCTGACTGTATAGAGCTTCTCCATCTTTGGCTGCAAAGAATATAATCAATCTGATTTCAGTGTTGACCATCTGGTGATGTCCATGTGTAGAGGCTTCTCTTGTGTTGGTGGAAGAGGGTCTTTGCTATGATCAGTGTGTTCTCTTGGCAAAACTCTATTAGCCTTTGCCCTGCTTCATTCTGTACTCCAAGGCCAAATTTGCCTGTTACTCCAGGTGTTTCCTGACTCCCTACTTTTGCATTCCAGTCCCCTATAATGAAAAGGACATCTTTCTTGGGTGTTAGTTCTAAAAGATCTTGTGGTCTTCATAGAACTGTTAAACTTCAGCTTCTTCAGTGTTACTCATTGGGGCATAGGCTTGAATTACTATGATATTGAATGGTTTGCCTTGAAAAAGAACAGATATCATTCCGTCCTTTTTGAGATTGCATTCCAGTATTGCATTTTGGACCCTTTTGTTGACCATGATGGCTATTCTATTTCTTCTAAGGTATTCCTGCCCACAGTAGTAGATATAATGGTCATCTGAGTTAAATTCACCCATTCCTATTATTGTCTACATTTTATAGAACCTGGGGTCTTAAGAGTGTTAGGTTATAACTTTATGTGGAATATGAGCAGTGACCATACAGAACCAGTTATTTTAGCCACTATGTCACACTGACTGTGAATATACCACGGATTGAGATATTTCTTTCAAACATGATAACCAGGTATAGCAAATTAAATATAATAATGCAAGTAAAGTAATAAATACTCATTGAGCAACTTTTTATTGTCCTGCTGCTGCTGCTAAGTCGCTTCAGTCATGTCTGACTCTGTGTGACCCCATAGACAGCAGCCCACCAGGCTCCACAATCCCTGGGATTCTCCAAGCAAGTATACTGGTGTGGGTTGCCATTTCCTTCTCCAATGCATGAAAGTGAAAAGTGAAAGTGAAGTCACTCAGTCGTGTCCGACTCTTAGCAACTCCATGGACTGCAGCCTACAGGCTCTTCCATCCATGGGATGTTCCAGGCAAGAGTACTGGAGTGGGGTGACATTTATTGTCCTAGAAAAATATAAATTATGTGCTGGATTTCCTGACACTTTAAAAAAACTGATGTTCTGTATTATTTGTTTTTGGTGCTGTTCTTCAGTCACTCAGTCATGTCTTTGAAACCCCATGAACGGCAGCATGCTAGGCTTCCCTGTCCTTCACAGTCTCCTGGAGCTTGCTCAAACTCATGTCCATCGAGTCAGTGATGCCATCCAACCAACTCATCTTCTGTCGTCTCCTTCTCCTCCTGCTTTCAATCTTTCCCAGTCAGGGTCTTTCCAGTGAAGAGTCAGCTCTTCACTTCAGGAGGCAAAAGTATTGGAGCTTTAGCTTCAGCTTCAGTCCTTCAAATGTGTATTCAGGGTTGATTTCCTTTAGGATTGACTGGCTTGATCTCCTTTCTGTCCAAGGAACTCTCAAGAATCTTCTCCAGAACCATAGTTCAAAAGCATCAATTCTTTGATGCTCATCCTTCTTTATGGTCAAACTCTCACAACTGTACATGACTACTGGAAAGCCATAGCTTTGACTTTATGGACCTTTATCAACCAAGTGATGTCTCTGATTTTTAATATGCTGGGTTTTTTTTTTTAATTTATTTATTTTAATTAGAGGCTAATTACTTAACAATATTGTATTTGTTTTGCCATACATCAACATGAATCCGCCACGGGTGTACACGTGTTCCCAATCCTGATCCCCACCTCCCACCTCCCTTTTGTCATAGATTTTCTTCCAAGGAGCAAGCACCTTTTAATTTCATGACTGCAGTCACCATCTGTAATGATTTTAGAGCTCAAGAAAATAAATTTTGTCACTGTTTCCATTGTTTCCCCACCTATTTTCCATGCAGAAATAGGACCATATGCCATCATCTTAGTTTTTAGTTTTAAGTCAGGTTTTTCACTATCTTCTTTCTCCTTCATGAAGAGTCTCTTTAGTTCCTCTTCATTTTCTGCCATTAGGGTGGTGTCATCTTCATATATGAGGTTATTGATATTTCTCCTGGCAATCTTAATTTCAGCTTGTGCATCATCGAGCCTGGCATTTTGCAGATGTAATTTTCATTGAAGTTAAATAAGCAAATGACATTATACGTTCATGACATACTCCTTTCCCAATTTTGAACCAGTCCATTGCTCCACATCTGGTTCTAACTGTTGCTTCTTGACCTGCATACAGGTTTCTTAGGGGGCAGGCAAGGTGGTCTGGTATTCCCATCTCTTTAAGAGTTTTCCACAGTTTGTTATTACTGGAATTATATTTGGATGTTTTGAAAATATCTTGGAAATAATTTTATGTTTTAACCAATGCAAATAAACATATATATTATTTTTCATTTTCATATTTTATTATCCTAGGGTTATAATCTAACCCAAATGAAATTTAACCAAATCTAAATAATTTTAATGATAGACCTCAGGCAATTTTCTCATTATCTACACAAACTATAACTGAATAATGGGATGGCAAGTTTTGTGTGTGATTTTTAAATCTACCTTGTTATTCACTTTAGTTTTTGTTCCAATTTTGATTCAGTGTGAAATAGTGACTATAGCATGCAAATTCATAACTGTGTTATGGCTCAGTTTTCATATCTCTAAAATGCTCATGAAAGTATATGGTTATGGGGTAGTCTGGAGAAATTAATGAGATAATGTGGGTAAAGCACTGTTGTCAGCATATAGTTGTTTTTTAATAAGATGCAATACAGTGATTTTTAATAAGTGATTCTATCAATGAGTTTATAAACCATATTTGATATTTCAACTCTCTCTCTTTTGACTACATTTGTTGCTTTGAAATTCTCCAGCATTGTCCCCTTTCCTTATTTGTCACTATACATTTTACAGACATTGAGCACTTATTGAACTCTCAGCATGTATATAGTGTTTGATATATAAAATCTTCACTGGCCTTGTACATTTACTACATTTGATTAACAATAAAAAGCATTATTCAAGTTAGACCAAAATATCACAAGCATCCTTTGGTAAGGTATTATAAAGAGGGAGAACAGGGTGTATGTCTTTCTTAAGTACATTTTATCCATGGGGATAGTGATGCATCAAGTGACACACCCATGAATAACAAGATAAATTTACTGAACACCCTCTTCCATTTCTAATGCTATAAATATTATAAATTATAGATTATTCCTGGCTTCCCTGGTGGCTCAGATGGTAAAGAGTCTGCCTACAATGCGGGAAACCTGGGTTTGATCCCTGGGTCAGGGATATCCTCTGGAGAAGGAAATGGCAACCCACTCCAGTACTGGAAAATCCTATGGATGGAGGAGCATGGTAGGCTATAGTCCATGGGGTCACAAAGAGTAGAACATGACTGAGCTACTTCACTTTCACTTTAATTCCTTAGTAATCTTTTCTGCAAAACATTTCTCTATATTGTCTGGCTTGGACAGTTTTCTAGATTTCTCAGTTTCTTCTCATTAGGCCTTTTTTGTTCGTTTCTCAAATCATAATACAACAAAACTTAGCAAAGGACAGGTGCAAACTATTTGAAGCTTCAAGAGATTCAAGAGATATTGTTTTGATGGATTCAGTAGAGGGAAATCCCAGTAACTGTTGGTTTGGGAAGACGTTGTCAACTGTATTTGGCATAGAATTGAGCAGCATAACTTATTCTGCACTTTAGTTTAGATAAATACCCATACATGCAAACATATATACAAAAATGGTTTTGAGAGGAAGCTCTCTAAGTTAAAGAAAAGGTTTCTATAAATGAAAGAAATAGTCTTTCTTTAGGCATGATATGTTTGACTGCTCTTTAAAATTTCTTGTTAAGCTGGATGTAAATGTAAATTTGAACTGTCAAATTGAGACAAATGACTGAATATTTTAGCATTTTTAAATATATGCATATTCATAAATACAGTTGTGAAATTAGAAATCCAATAAAAGTGTCTTTGCTTTACATTCCTTGATAACTATACCCCTTTTCCATTTATGCGTTAAAATCTAATGCTGCACACACTCAACTGTAACACATTTGAATTGCTTTTCATCAAAGATTATTCAGCTTTCTAGCAACTATTGGGATTAGGAACTAACATCTTAGTTGCATTACTTTCCTATTCATGGAGAAGGGATAAACATAGAAGAAAGCAGGGGCAGGAAAAGCAATCAAAATATAAATTCTCATTTCAGAAATAAATGAGTTAATGGCAAACATATGAATAGTACAGAAATCAGCTCACAGTAAATGCTAAATATTAATAATTATTAAAGTTACTCAGGTGACATCCAGGCCCTTCTCTGTTTCTTGAGGTATAAGTAAAAATGCCTGAAATGTCCCCAGTTCCATAAATTTTGGATGTCTAAAACTATTGAAATAATTTTGTTTCACATGTAAATATAAATTTACATTTAAATTTGCAGTCAAAGGTTATTTTATTTTTCTTCTGTATTCTTCATCCTCTCATATTTCATAACAGATAGAGAGTATTCAATTTAGTTGCACCAAAGCAACATTTCAGGTAAAAGCATAATGTCTTGGGTATTTTAAATCAATTTTTTTTTAAATTCAATTGATGTAAATCTTAAAGATTTTGTTATTTTAAGCAATAAATAAATTTAATTCTAAATTATCAAGGTGTTAATATTGTTATCAATTATTAAGAATTAACAGAAATAAAATAAACAAGATTTCAATCTGGTTTCATATCTAGTGTAAATTAACCAGAGAAATATCATGGAGTGTCTAGAAAACTTTACCATCCAGAGAAGGTGTAAATTAAGTAATTAGAAATTAGAAAGCATCAGATATGTGTGTGTGTGTGTGTGTGTGTGTGTGTGTGTAGAATAGGAGATAGCCAAAAAATAAAGGGAAAATGCAGATAAAGTGTTGCAATGAAAAAATTCACTTGGGAAACAGAAACCTGCACAGTATGCAAGGCAGTGAAACTGCTTCTTACCCTAATACTGACTTCCGACTTTTGCATTCCAGTTCCCTATAATGAAAAGGATATCTTTTCCCGGGAAGATTTGGGAGAATGGCGTTGAAACATGTATAATATCATGTATGAAACGAGTCACCAGTCCAGGTTCGATGCACGATACTGGATGCTTGGGTCTGGTGCACTGGGACAACCCAGAGGGATGGTATGGGGAGGGAGGAGGGAGGAGGGTTCAGGATGGGGAACACATGTATACCTGTGGCAGATTCATTTCGATATTTGGCAAAACTAATACAATATTGTAAAGTTTAAAAATAAAATAAAGTTAAAAATAAAAGGATATCTTTTTTGGGTGTTAGTTCTAAAAGGTCTTGTAGGTCTTCATAGAACCGTTCAACTTCAGCTTCTTCAGCATTATTGGTTGGGGCATAGACTTGGATTACTGTGATATTGAATGGTTTGCCTTGGAAACGAACAGAAACCATTCTGTTGTTTTGAGATTGCATCCAAGTACTGCATTTTGGGCTCTTTTGATGACCATGATGGCTACTCCATTTCTTCTGAGGGATTCCTGCCTGCAGTAGTAGATATAATGGTCATGTGAGTTAAATTCACCCATTCTAGTCCATTTCAGTTCGCTGATTCCTAGACTCTTGACATTCACTCTTGCCATCTCTTGTTTGACCACATCCAATTTGCCTTGATTCATGGGCCTGACATTCCAGGTTCCTATGCAATATTGCTCTTTATAGCATCAGACCTTGCTTCTATCACCAGTCACATCCACAGCTGGGTATTATTTTTGCTTTGACTCCATCCCTTCATTCTTTCTGGAGTTATCTCTCCACTGATCTCCAGTAGCATATTGGGCACCTAATGACCTGGGGAGGTCCTCTTTCAGTATTCTATCATTTTGCCTTTTCATACAATTCATGGGGTTCTCAAGGCAAGAATACTGAAGTGCTTTGCCATTCCCTTCTCCAGTGGACCATATTCTTTCAGCCCCCTCCACCATTACCCACCCATCTTGGGTTGCCCCCGGACATAGCTTAGTTTCATTGAGTTAGACAAGGCTGTGGTCCTAGTGTGATTAGATTGACTAGTTTTCTGTGAGTATGGTTTCAGTGTGTCTGCCCTCTGATGCCCTCTTGCAACACCTACCGTCTTACTTGGGCAAAGACTAATAGAGTTTTGCCAAGAAAATGTACTAGTCATAACAAACATCCTCTTCCAACAACACAAGAGAAGACTCTACACATGGAAATCACCAGATGGTCAACAATGAAATCAGACTGATTATATGCTTTTCAGACAAAGATGGAGAAGCTCTATCCAGTCAACAAAAACAAGACCAGGAGCTGACTGTGGCTCAGATCATGAGCTCCTTATTGCCAAATTCAGACTGAAATTGAAGAGAGTAGGGAAAACCACTAGACAATTCAGGTATGACCTAAATCAAATCCCTTAAGATTATACAGTGGAAGTGAGAAATAGATTTAAGGCACTAGATCTGATAGATAGAGTGCCTGATGAACTGTGGAAGGAGGCTCATGACATTGTACATGAGACAGGGATCAAGATCATCCCCATGGAAAAGACATGCAAAAAAGCAAAATGGCTGTCTCGGGAGGCCTTACAAATAGCTGTGAAAAGAAGAGAAGTGAAAAGCAAAGGAGAAAAGGAAAGATATAAGCATCTGAATGCAGAGCTCCAAAGAGTAGCAAGGAGAGATAAGAAAGCCTTCCTCAGTGATCAATGCAAAGATATAGAGGAAAACAACAGAATGGGAAAGACTAGAGATCTCTTCAAGAAAATTAGAGATACCAAGGGAACATTTCATGCAAAGATGGGCTCGATAAAGGACAGGTATGAACCTAACAGAAGCAGAAGATATTAAAAAGTGGTAGCAAGAATACACAGAGGAACTGTACAAAAAAGTCTTCACAAACCAGATAATCACGATCGTGTGATTACTGACCTAGAGCCAGACATCCTGAAATGTGAAGTCAAGTGGGCCTTAGAAAGCATCACTAGGAACAAAGCTAACAGAGGTGATGGGATTCCAGTTGAGCTATTTCAAATCCTGAAAGATGATGCTATGAAAGTGCTGCACTCACATGCCAGCAAATTTGGAAAACTCAGCAGTAGCCACAGGACTGGAAAAGGTCAGTTTTCATTCCAATCCCAAATTGGAATTTGGCAATACCAAAGAATGCTCAAACTACCGCACAATTGCATTCATCACACACGTTAGGAAAGTAATGCTCAAAATTCTCCAAGCCAGGCTTCAGCAATATGTGAACGGTGAACTTCCAGATGTCCAAGCTGGTTTTAGAAAAGGCAGAGGAACAAGAGATCAAATTGCCAACATCTGCTGGATCATGGAAAAAGCAAGAGAGTTCCAGAAAAACATCTATTTCTGCTTTATTGACTATGCCAAAGCCTTTGGCTGTGTGGATCACAATAAACTGTGGGAAATTCTGAAAGAGATAGGAATACCAGACCACCTGATCTGCCTCTTGAGAAATTTGTATGCAGGTCAGGAAGCAACAGTTAGAACTGGACATGGAACAACAGACTGGTTCCATATAGGAAAAGGTGTACGTCAAGGCTGTATATTGTCACCCTGCTTATTTAACTTATATGCAGAGTACATCATGAGAAAGCCTGGACTGGAAGAAACACAAGCTGGAATCAAGATTGCCGGGAGAAATATCAATAACCTCAGATATGCAGATGACACCACCCTTACGGCAGAAAGTGAAGAAGAACTAAAAAGCCTCCTGATGAAAGTGAAAGTGGAGAGTGGAGAAGTTGACTTAAAGCTCAACATTCAGAAAACGGAGATCATGGCATCTGGTCTCATCACTTCATGGGAAATAGATGGGGAAACAGTGGAAACCGTGTCAGACTTTATCTTTTTTGGCTCCAAAATCACTGCAGATGGTGATTGCAGCCATGAAATTAAAAGATGTTTATTCCTTGGAAGGAAAGTTATGACCAACCTAGATAGCGTATTCAAAAGCAGAGACATTACTTTGCCAGCAAAGTTCATCTAGTCAAGGCTATGGTTTTTCCTGTGGTCATGTATGGATGTGAGAGTTGGACTATGAAGAAGGCTGAGCGCTGAAGAATTGATGCTTTTAAACTGTGGTGTTGGAGAAGACTCTTGAGAGTCCCTTGGACTGCAAGGAGATCCAACCAGTCCATTCTGAAGGAGATCAGCCCTGGGTGTTCTTTGGAAGGAATGATGCTAAAGCTGAAACTCCAGTACTTTGGCGACCTCATGCGAAGAGTTGACTCATTGGAAAAGACTCTGATGTTGGGAGGGACTGGGGGCAGGAGGAGAAGGGGATGACAGAGGATGAGCTGGCTGGATGGCATCAGTGACTCGATGGACGTGAGTCTGGGTGAACTTCGGGAGTTGGTGATGGACAGGGAGGCCTGGCGTGCTGCGATTCATGGAGTCGCAAAGAGTCGGACACGACTGAGTGACTGAACTGAACTGAACTGAACTGAACCCTAATACTGAAGGGACAATGGCCAATCTCTCTTACAGTTGTCTATCTACTACCCTGAATTATATCCTGATATCAATAGGTAGTATATCTTTATTTTCATGTTGGATAGTGTGCACAGGAAGCAGAGAGGCAGGTGGCTTTGTGGTCAGAATGCCAGTGACAGCTTAGATTCTGCACTCCCTTTCCATCCTGCCTTATTTATTTTAGAGAAGAATCACTTTAGTTAAGGGAGAGAAAAATGACACAACACAAAATTTATTTACTTAGTGTATAAAAAAGGTAAAAATGTATAGCTATTTGACTCCAGAATATCTGATCTTTGACAGGAAGCACAGGGGAAGATGCCTGCTGGGGCCGCCTGCTGCAATACAGTGATGTATTCTGAGAGTTTACTTTCACATTTCTTAACTTTATCCCTGTCACTTTAGATGAGGATGTTTTGAACCTACCATCTGCATGTTGTAGGCAACATTCACTTCAATAAAATCAATATAATGTCACACTGGTATATTTCTGACTCTGTCAGTAACCAAAATAAGCTATTTTTACCTTTAAGTGTGTTCCAGTTTCTCCCATGGTGAAAAATATGAGCTCACTTCTTAACAACTGGAATGATGTGAGTATAGCACATTCTTCTAAAGGTCAGAAGGAGGATATAAGTCAGAAGCTTCACTAGTTGAATTTCAGAAGTTTAGACAGAGACATATTTTAATTGGATTAAATAGGTTACAGTACTAGTAAATTTATTTCAGGTCCTTCATGCTGGTATAGGAACTGTGCAATTTAACAGTGAAAAAAAAACAGTCTATGGGTGAATTTTGAAATCATTCTAAAATAAAGAAAAAAGGCTTATGTTTGCTTATCTAGACTTCATATATATTCTGTTTTTTGTTATTCTTTTTGTTACTTTCCTGCTTCTCCTTCTTCTTTCTTATTCTTCACAAAATTCAATGTTTGCTAAATGGGAAGCACAGATGAATTATCATTTTGGAGAATTTTTCTTAAAGTGACACACATAAGATCTATTCCAATGATGTTTTTATGTTTTCTTTGACTCAACTTTGGGGAAATCTTTCTATTTGGGTTTTAATTAATAATGTAGTAAGCAAGAAAATAGCTCCCAAATACTCTAATCCATAAAACCAATTAATATCTTATGGCCCCCCCCCCCCAAAAAAAAGGCTTTGCAGATATGATTTTAGACCTTGCACTGGGGATGTTATTCTCAATTACCTATTAGGCCCAATATAATCATAAAGTCCTCATAAAGAAAATAGGGTGACTAGAGAGTTAGAGAAGATGTGATAACAAAAACGGAGGTTGTTGGAGTAATACCATTGCTGGAAGAAGGCCAGGTGTCAAGGAATGAGGGCAACTTCCAGAAGCTAAAATAGGCAAGGACTGGTTTCTGCCCTAGAGCCTCCAGAAAGACATTTGCCTAGCACTACTTTGATTTTAGCACC
The DNA here is from genome assembly GCF_029378745.1 of Bos indicus. Taxonomy (NCBI): domain Eukaryota; kingdom Metazoa; phylum Chordata; class Mammalia; order Artiodactyla; family Bovidae; genus Bos; species Bos indicus. Next base: position 2,488,498 of record NC_091785.1, read on the forward strand.
CCAGTACTCATTTCCTGATGCTGAAGCTGAAACTCCAATATTTTTGCCACCTAACATGAAGAATTGACTCATTAGAAAAGACCCTGATGCTGGGAAATATTGAAGGCAGGACGAGAAAGGGACGACAGAGGATGAGACAGTTGGATGGCATTACCAACATGATGGACATGAGTTTGAGCAAGCTCTGTGAGTTAGTGATGGACAGGGAAGCCTGGTGTGCTGCAGTCCATGGGGTAGCAAAAAGTCAGACACCGCTGAGCACATACACATACAATTAAGCCACTACATTTGTGGTAACTTTTTATAGCATCAATAGAAATCTAATACAATCAGTAATTCATTTTGAGCCCTAGACCATATTTGTGTGTGTTAGTCGCTCAGTTGTGTCCAACTCTTTGCGACCCCATGGACTGAAGCCCACCAGGCTTCTTTGTCCGTGGGATTCTCCAGGCAAGAACACTGGAGTGGGTTGCCATTTCCTTCTCCAATGTTTGAAAGTGAAAAGTGAAAGTGAAGTCACTCAATCATGTCCCACTCTTAGCGACCCCATGGACTGCAGCCTACCAGGCTCCTCCATTCATGGGATTTTCCAGGCAAGAGTACTGGAGTGGGGTGCCATATTTAGTTTTAATTAAAAAATCATGTCGTTCACAGAAGAGTGTTTAGATAATAAACAGTATAGAAAGAGGAATGTTTCTCCTTTTATAGAGAAAATAAAATAACATACATATTGTTTTTTCAGTTGCTCAGTTGTGTCTGACTCTTTGTGACCCCATGCAATGCAACATGCCAAGCTTCCCTGTCCTTCACTCTCACCCAGAGTTTGCTCAAATTCATGTGCATTGAGATGGTGATGTCATCTAACCGTCTCATCCTCTGCCACCCCTAAGTAGAAATGTCTTCACCCTCTGACACAACCTATAAGCCACTGTTCCCCATTATTAAGCTGTTTTTCCCCCTCATTTTATAGCATGAAGCAAAAAATTGGGTAAATCTGAGAGCGGTGTGAATAGCTGAGATTTTAATTAACAGAAATCTTATCAACACAGCACAGTGACATTGTCACATATATACCTGTGACAGAAATTTCAGAGATGCTACTGGGGAATGAGGACCCAGGAAGTAAAATAGATGTATCTGAGTTTTGAGCAGCCAATACTCTAATGCAGAAATAAGACTCTTCCATAAAGAAGTTTGTTTTTACTGGTGATTCTGGTAGGTCAGAAAAAGGGTGAAACACACAAGCAATAAAAAAAAAAAAAAAATGTTAGCTAAGCAAAAGAGAAGAGACATTCGCATCAGACAGAACAGAGAAATATTCTTGTCCACATGTGATTTGATATTTTACCAGTTTCTTCATTGTGAAAGATTACAATTCAAAAACCGATCTTATTTATTCTTCATCCTGTAAATATGAGGACTCTTGGAGACTTCTTTTAGTCTATGAATTTTAATCCTTCACTATTACCTTTTTCTTTTGATGTTTAAATTGTCCCATATTTGCAACAAGCTAAATTTCAACCTTCTACAAAACAAATGGCTTGAATGAAAGTATCAACATGTTGAAACAATATAATTTAGTAATCATCTTAGATTAGATGAGAATAAAGAGATATGGTATCAGAATACAATACATGCCCAACATTATTTTTCCTTACATGACTTTATTGTGATAATTAATAAAATCTGAATAAACTCTATAGACTAAGAAATAGTATTATACCTGTAATGAAGAGTGAATAGAGAATCAGATGTTCAGGGGCATACAAATATCTGGAGTAAAGCATCATAAGGAGTAAAATAAAGAGTACTCCTGGACTTTGATAGTTATCTATGGGCCTTACTTGAGTGTTAAAAGAATGCAGAGATAAAATGAAGGGGCATTCACAGTACTATTTGTTTAACAAAATATAATCTTGTCTGTTTTTATACTTACTTGGATTATAGTAGTATGTAGGGTTATCAGGTTTTGCTGTTGTTGTTAAGTCATGTTCAATGCTTTGTGACTCCACAGTCTATAGCACACCAGACTCATCTGTCCTCTGCTATTTCCCAGAATTTACTCAGATTCATGTCCAATAAGTCAATAATGCTATCTAATGATGTCAGCCTCTGATGGCCCCTTCTCCTTTTGCCTTCAATCTTTCGAAGCATCAGAGTCTTTTCCAATGAGTAGACTCTGCATCATGTGCCAAAGTATTGGAGCTTCCCCTTTAGCACCAGTCCTTCCAATTAATCAGCCAGTTCAATTGCTCAGTCGTGTATGACTCTTTGTGAGCCCATGAATCGCAGCACGCCAGGCCTTCCTGGCCATCACCAACTCCCGGAGTCCATCGAGTCAGTGATGCCATCCAGACATCTCATCCTCTGTCGTCCCCTTCTCCTTCTGCCCCCAATCCCTCCCAGCATCAGAATCTTTTCCAATGAGTCTTCTCTTTGCATGAGGTGGCCAAAGTACTGGAGTTTCAGCTTTAGCATCATTCCTTCCAAAGTACTCCCAGGGCCGATCTTCAGAATGGACTGGTTGGATATCCTTGCAGTCCAAGGGACTCTCAAGAGTCTTCTCCAACACCACAGTTCAAAAGCATCAATTCTTCAGCTCTCAGCTTTCTTCACAGTCCAACTCTCACATCCATATATGACCACTGGAAAAACCATAGCCTTGACTAGACGGACCTTTGTTGGCAAAGTAATATCTCTGCTTTTCAATATGCGATCTAGGTTGGTCATAACTTTTCTTCCAAGGAGTGTCTTTTAATTTCATGGCTGCAGTCACCATCTGCAGTGATTTTGGAGCCCCAGAAAATAAACTCTGACACTGTTTCCACTGTTTCTCCATCTATTTCCCATAAAGTGATGGGACCAGATGCCATGATCTTCGTTTTCTGAATGTTGAGTTTTAAGTTAACTTTTTCCCTCTCCTCTTTGACTTTCATCAAGAGGTTCTTTAGCTCTTCTTCACTTTCTGCCATATGCATGCTGTCATCTGCATATCTGAGGTTATTGATATTTCTCCCGGCAATCTTGATTCCAGCTTGTGCTTCATCCAGCCCAGCGTTTCTCATGATGTACTCTACATATAAGATAAATAAGCAGGGTGACAGTATACAGCCTTGATGTATTCCTTTCATGATTTGGAACCAGTCTCTTGTTCCATGTTCAGTTCTAGCTGTTGCTTCCTGACCTGCATACAGATTTTTCAGGAGGCAAGTCAGATGGTCTGGTATTCCCATCTCTTTCAGAATTTTCCACAGTTTAATGTGATCTACACGGTCAAAGGCTTTGGCATAGTCAATAAAGCAGAAATAGATGTTTGTCTGGAACTCTCTTGCTTTTTCAATGACCCAGAGGATGTTGGCAATTTGATCTCTTGTTCCTCTGCCTTTTGTAAAATAAGCTTGAACATCTGGAAGCTCATGGTTCACGTATTGCTGAAGCCTGGCTTGGAGAATTTTGAGCATTACTTTACTAGCGTGTGAGATGAGTGCAACTGTGTGGTAGTTTGAGCATTCTTTGGCATTGCCTTTCTTTGGGATTGGAATGAAAATTGACCTCCTCCAGTCCTATGGCCACTGCTGAGTTTTCCAAATTTGCTGGCATACTGAGTGCAGCACTTTCACAGCATCGTCTTTCAGGATTTGAAATAGGTCAACTGGAATTCCATCACCTCCATTAGCTTTGTTTGTAGTGATGCTTTCTAAGGCCCACTTGACTTCACATTCCAGGATGTCTGGCTCTAGGTGAGTGATCACAGCATAGTTATTATCTGGGTCATGAAGATCTTTTTTTGCACAGTTCCTCTGTGTATTCCTGCCACCTCTTCTTAATATCTACTGTTTCTGTTAGGTCCATACCATTTCTGTCCTTTATCGAGCCCACCTATGCATTTAATGTTCCCTTGGTATCTCTAATTTTCTTGAAGAGATCCTTAGTCTTTCCCATTCTGTTGTTTTCCTCTATATCTTTGCATTGATCACTGAGGAAGGCTTTCTTATCTCTCCTTGCTACTCTTTGGAGCTCTGCATTCAGATGCTTATATCTTTCCTTTTTTCCTTTGCTTTTCACTTCTCTTCTTTTCACAGCTATTTGTAAGGCCTCCTCAGACAGCCATTTTTCTTTTTTGCATTTTTTTTCCATGAGGATGTTCTTGATTCCTGTCTCCTGTACAATGTCACAAACCTCCATCCATAGTTCATCAGGCACTCTATCTATCAGATCTAGTGCCTTAAATCTATTTCTCACTTCCACTGTATAATCATAAGGGATTTGATTCAGGTCATACCTGAATGGTCTAGTGGTTTTAACTACTTTCTTCAATTTCAGTCTGAATTTGGCAATAAGGAGTTCATGATCTGAGCCACAGTCAGCTCCTGGTCTTGTTTTTGTTGACTGGATAGAGCTTCTCCATCTTTGGCTGCAAAGAATATAATCAATCTGATTTCAGTGTTGACCATCTGGTGATGTCCATGTGTAGAGTCTTCTCTTGTGTTGTTGGAAGAGGGTGTTTGCTATGGCCAGTGCATTTTCTTGGCAAAATTCTGTTAGTCGTTGCCCTGCTTCATTCTGTACTCCAAGGCCAAATTTGCCTGTTACTCGAGGTGTTTCTTGACTTCCTACTTTTGCATTCCAGTCTCCTATAATGAAAAGCACATCTTCTTTGGGTGTTAGTTCTAAAAGGTCTTGTAGGTCTTCATAGAACCATTCAACGTCAGCTTCTTCAGGATTACTGGTTGGGGCATAGACTTAGATTACTGTGATATTGAATGGTTTGCCTTGGAAATGAACAGAGATCATTCTGTCGTTTTTGAGATTGCATCCAAGTACTGCATTTCAGACTCTTTTGTTGACCATGATGGCTACTCCATTTCTTCTGAGGGATTCCTGCCCACAGTAGTAGATATAATAGTCATCTGAGTTAAATTCACCCACTCTGGTCCATTTTAGTTCACCGATTCCTAGAATATCGATGTTCACTCTTGCCATGTCCTGTTTGACCACTTCCAATTTGCCTTGATTCATGGACCTAACATTCCAGGTTCCTACACAATATTGCTCTTTACAGCATCGGACCTTGCTTCTATCACCAGTCAGATCCACAACTAGGTATTGTTTTTGCTTTGGCCCCATCCCTTCATTCTTTTTGGAGTTATTTCTCCACTGATCTCCAGTACCATATTAGGCCCCTACTGACCTGAGGAATTCCTCTTTCAGTATCTTATCATTTGGCCTTTTCATACTGTTCATGGGGTTCTCAAGGCAAGAATACTGAAGTGGTTTGCCATTCCCTTCTCCAGTGGACCACATTCTGTCAGACCTCTCCACCATGACCCGCCCCTCTTGGGTGGTCCCACATGGCATGGCTTAGTTGTATTGAGTTAGACAAGGCTGTGGTCCTAGTGTGATTAGATTGACTAGTTTTCTGTGATTATGGTTTCAGTGTCTGCCTTCTGATGCCCTATTGCAACACCTACCATCTTACTTGGGTTTCTCTTACCCTGAACGTGGGGTATCTCTTCATGGCTGCTCCAACAAAGCACAGCCGCTGCTCCTTACCTTGGACGAGGTGTGTCTCGTCACCAGCGCCCCTCCTGAGCTTGAATGTGGAATAGCTCCTCTAGGCCCTCCTACACCCAAGCAGGCACTGCTCCTTGGACTTAGGGTTGCTCGTCTTGGCTACCGCTCCTGGCCTCGGGCATGGGGTAGCTCCTCCCCGCCGCCTCCCTTGGATTCGGGTCAGGGGTAGCTCCTCTCGGCTGCTCCTGCGCTGTCGCAGCCTGGCACTATCGGCCGCTGGCCCTGACCTCAGACATGGGGTAGCTCCTCTCGGCTGCCACCCCTGACCTTGGACATGAGGTAGCTCCTTTCATCCGTTCCTGCGCTGTCGCAGCCTGGCACTCTCGCCCGCTGCCCCTGAGCTGGGATGTGGGGTAACTCATCTTGGCCTCTGCCCCTCAGGCATGGGGTCCTCCCGGCTTCTGCACCTGACCTCGAATGTGGGGTAGCTCCTCTCAGCCGCGCTCTGTGCGCCATCGCAGCCGCCCACGCTCTGCAGTGCTTTTTGAGCCCAAGAAAATAAAATCTGTCACTGTTTCCACTTTTCCCCCCCTCTATTTGCCATAAAGTGTTTGGACCAGATTCCATGATTAAGTTTTTCAAATGCTGAGTTTCAAGCCAGCTTTTTCAATGTCCTCTGTTGCCATCATCAAGAAAGTCTTTAGTTCTTCATTTTCTGCCATTAGAGTTTTATCATCTGTGTATCTGAGGTTGTTAATATTTCCCTCAGCAATTTTGATTCCAGCTTGTAATTAATCCAGCACAGCATTTTGCACCATGTATTCTGCATATAAGTTAAATAAGCAGGGTGACAATATGCAGCCTTGCCATACTCCTGTCCCAATTTAGAACCAGTCAGTTGTTCCGTATCTAGTTTTAACTGTTGCTTCTTGACCCACATACAGGTTTCTCATGAGACCAGTAAGGTTCAGCTATTCCCAACTCTAAGAATTTTCCACAGTTTGCTGCAATACATATAGTCAAAGTCTTTAGCAAATAAAAATACAAGAATTCCACTTAAATTTGAATTTCATCCAGCCATAAAAGTTAAAGAAGCACTGATTCTTGGTGCAAAATATACAAAAGTTGGAAACGTTAAGCTAAGAGAAGCCAGGCACAAAAGGCTACCTATTACATGATCTCATGTACATGAAATGTACAAAATAGGCAGAATTTACAGAGACAGTAAATCAGTGGTTACTAAGGGTTGATTGGAAAGAAGGTAGTGAGTACTAACTGGTTTAAAGTTTGTTTTGGGGGTAAAAAAAAATGTGCTGGAATTAGTAGATATGATTTCACAATCTTATGACTATTATAAAACCCACTAAATTGAATACTTCGAGTAAATTCTGAGGTGTATGAGGTATATCTCAAAAGAATCCTAATAAAAATTTAAACAAAACAAATGTGTGCATGTGCACACAAACACACACACACCTATAAGCTGACCAGATTTGGTCAGCAGGCCACAGACGGCCAACGCTTGCCCTATACAAGAAGTTCTTGTCCCAGACAGTACATCAGAGGCAAATTGAGAACCTTTAAAAATGCTGATGTGAGATTTTCACTTCTATGATGCTGATTTAGTTGATCTAGTGTGGAGCTTGTTTGTGCTCTTCAGGTGATTCTGGTATGCAGCCATGATTGAGAAAAAATGTTGATGATCTTGAGAAGTGTTTCTAGTTTCAGGTTTAACTCAGATCTTTTGTAAATTTGTGGTAGGCAGAATAATGGCTGGCTAAATGTCCAACTCTGAATCCTGAAACCTGTAAATGGCAAATTACTTTATACTGCCAAAGGGACTTTGCAGATGTGATCAAGTTTAGAACACAAAGATGGGGAAATTTTCTTGGATTGTTCGTGTGGCCCAAGCTAATATCATGGGTCCATAAAATCCTTTTTTGGCTGTGATCAGAGGAAGATGTAACTATAGAAGAAAGATTAACATGTAAAATATCATGTATGAAACGAGATGCCAGTCCAGGTTCGATGCACGATACTGGACGCTTGGGGCTAGGGCACTGGGACGACCCAGAGGGATGGTATGGGGAGGGAGGAGGGAGGAGGGTTCAGAATGGGGAACACATGTATACCTGTGGTGGATTCATTTTGATATTTGGCAAAACTAATACAATTATATAAAGTTTAAAAATTAAATAAAATTAAAAAAAAAAAAAGAAGATTAAAGAGATATGAATTTTCTGGTTTTACGACAGGAGGAGGCTATCAACCAAGAAATGTGAATGGCTCCTAGAAGCTGGGAAAACTATGGAAACAGATTCTCCCCTAAAGCCTCCAGGAAGGAACATAAGTTTGGTGGCATCTTGAATTTCACCCTTGTTGAACTTCTAACCTACAGAATCTCAAGATAAAAATTTATGTTGTTCTAAGTCAAAATAAAGTTTAATTTTAAATTTAAAAATATCTTTTCTTTCTTTTTCTAAGTGTAATTGTATTATGTGCAATATTTGGGGCATATTTATACTAAGTTTTATGAGTTTTTTTTAAATTTTCAATTCAAATTTAATTAATTTTTCTGCCTTTTACCTGGTGACCCTCCTAGCGTGTTTATTGAAAAAAATCAACTGAAATGTCTATGCTTTTAGAATATTCGTTTATAATAGATTTGTTGAATCTTAAAATGGTTCACATAAAATAAATTTATAAACAATACAATTAATTAATTTGTCATTCTTTTGGTGATATGGAAAATCTTACAGTTACTTGCTTGTGATAAATCTGAAAAAAATGAATGTTCACCTTAAATTCCGTTTTAAAAAAATTATAGATACTTATGATCATAAAATTTTTAAAAAACCTTCACTTTTTAATCATGAGTGCTAATAAAAATATGTGTCAAATACATACTAAGTTATTCTATATTACTGGGACTTCTTTCATCAATACAAAACTCCAAATGAAACAGAACTTCATAAATCACTGACTTCATTAGCATGAACTCAAATTTTCACTTGACTTCTCAAAAATTAATTAAGAGAGTTAAAAAATATGAAAGTAATACATAATGTAAATGTGGTTTCTCTCTTTGGAGATTTAAGTCATGGTAATGTTTGTACCTTGGGGAAATGGGTGATGGAATTTTAAAAGCAAGAATATAAATCAATAGCCTTGTCATTTTTCTGAAAGACTACTACACTAATGACAGCAATACTTTTTAAGTGACTGGTCTGAAATGTGTGGAGATGAGCCTTAATAATTTAGCTATTTCTTTATAAATGTGATCTCCTGCATCTATGAGAATTAAGTTAGTTCTCCAACACTATCATCAGTGATGTTCCTGTACTAATTCATTGCTGCCAACTGTCTTAATTCTACCTCTGATGAACAACAAATGATAGACTGCTCAGACTTGTTGGGGGTATCTAGATATGTTACAGTGACCGCATAAAAATGAAAAGAGCTCCCCAAAGCTTGATTTCTTTAGAATCAAGGTTTTTCTACCTACAAGATTCATAAGTTTTCCAAGTTATCAGAAGTCTTATTTTGCATTATAAATTTCACAAGTATAGTGGAATAGAAATGCATAAATCGGTTGAACATGTGACCCCAGACATAAAGTCAATACAACAAAGTTACACATTTTCAAGCTTGGAAATGTACTGAGGTGTTTTGTTAATTTTTTCTTTTTTCTTTTGAATTGTACACCTGTTACTGAAGACTTCACTGTATCTTGCATTTTCACTGCAAATTTGGGAGTGGCTCTACATCCCTGGTGGCTCAGATGGTAAAGTGTCTGCCTGTTAGGGAAGCACACTGATTGAAACCGCCTACCCTGGCCAGACACCATAATAACCATTTACATGAGTTGTTTTATGACAGAAGATCCTGATAAGGAATACAGAACTAATAAGCCACCACCAACCTGAAGAGTTCAGGAAAGGTCAAAAGGAGACACCGCGTGTCCGTCCACTTCCCAAAATCCCTCTCGCTAACATCCATCTTGGCTGAGCGATGCGTGCGCCACCAAAAAGACTCTGAATTAGAGTGGCCAAAGACCACCTGGAAACTAATCCCATCACCATAAAACTACACTGTGAGCCACGTGGCAGAGCTGTTCTCCTGGGTTCCCTTACCCTACTGTTCTAAACCTGGGTGCCCTTTCCCAATAAAAAATCTTGCATGGTCAGCACATGTGTCTTCTCAGACAATTCATTTCTGAGGTTAGACAAAGACCCCTGGAAGGGGTCCCCCTTCCTGCAACAAATGGCGACTCTGATGGGGGTTCTTCGCTGAGACTGACATTCTGACCACTCCGGGTATTCAGAGGCCAGCTTGCCTGTCAATGGACCAGACACAGCAGCCACAACTGGGACCTTTTTGTCCCTGGTCTCCTCCTGATGTGGACAACTGGTCAGAGTGCCCCAACTGGTAAGGAACAAGAGACTTTATTGACCTCTCTCCCCTTCCCTCTCTCTTTCCTCTCCTTAACCCTTCCTATCCTTCCCCGTTTTTCTAGTGTCCTTGTCCTGGATACAAGAATCTGGTTGAAGGGCCTCAGCCTAAGCTGAGGATTGGAGACTGATCACCTCCTCTTGGCACTGAACTCAAATTCTGGTTCTGATTTCTGGTAGGGCCGAGTTCCAGTCCTCCCTTCTCTGGAGGCCCAGGGTAAAGTCCCATAACAACAGGGTATCTGCAGGTGGCAGGAGACGTCTGTAAGGCCACCCCTTTTGCCCCCCGTCTCCCTCCTCCTCCCCCTTCTTTCAACCTGGCTTCCTTTCCTCCCTTTGAAATCTTTGAAGACTTGAGATATTTTCCTTTACTCTGAGAGACTCTATTCTTGTATTTAAGCAAGTGTCTGATGAAGACTGCCAGGTTTATATGTGTGTGTCTTAACTCTGTGTTCTGTGTTGTGATTTTTGATGGCCATTTTGCTTTGTCTGGCCACCATTTGGTTTAGACCTGCAGCCATTTTGTTGGAAATTTATTTTCTTTCCCTGTGCCTTGAGACCAGGGCTCTCAAGAACACTTATCTAGACCATCTCTAACTCTTGAGATTGAGGGAAAAGGGGAAAAAGACTTTAAAATTTTATTTATTTCATATTTCAACTGTTTTTTTTTATAAACTAGTAAATTTTATATTGTGTTCATTGGAAGGACTGATGCTAAAGCTGAAACTCCAATACTTCGGCCACCTCATGTGAAGAGTTGACTCATTGGAAAAGACTCTGATGCTGGGAGGGATTGGGGCAGGAGGAGAAGGGGATGACAGAGGATAAGATGGCTGGATGGCATCACCAACTCGATGGACATGAGTTTGGGTAAACTCCGGGAATTGGTGATGTACTGGGAGGCTTGGCATCCTATGATTCATGGGGTTGCAAAGAGTCGGACACGACTGAGCGATTGAACTGATCTGAATATCTAATTCATGACTAAACTTGGAAAATGAAGCTAGATCTTACACTATGTCTGTCTAAATATGTCTTGGTATGTCTTTGTCTCTGGGTAATATTTTTGAGGTTAATTTGTCAATGAGCTCTATTTAATTGACTTAAAAAAAGGTAAATGCTTACAAATCAAATAATTCTAAATTAAACAATAAATTCCAGGTTCATGTGAATTGGGAAATATTCAGTATTAAATACCTTGTATTAATTTTTGTTTGTTGACCTAATATAGACATGTCTTAGAATAATTAACATTAAGTAAAATATTTTTATTGTACCTAAGTTTAATATAAGTTAAATATTATATCTGTTACAAGTTTGTCAACAAGAAGATTACCTTGAGTAAAGAAACTTCTAAAAAATATAAATGAGATATGAACTTTTATATAAACTCTATTAAAAATAATTATTCTTTAATATATGTCTAAAATAGTCTCTCCAGATTGGTATAACTTAAATTTCTAAGGGTTGTGCCAAGTGTGCTAAGTGTTGGAACTCTATTGAATAGTTAGGTCATTTCCAAATAAAATAAGATTTTG